>NC_136061.1:1481849102-1483154611 GCF_964261635.1 Lissotriton helveticus
GTGAAGGCCATTTTAAGCGAGACAAGCCACCCACATCCACCTAAAGCAAAACAAAAAAACAAACAAAGCCTAAACCACCTGTTATTCCCAGGGGGTCTCCCATGCAGGTACTAACCAGGCTCGACAACCTTCTTAACTACTGAGACCAGGGGAGATCAGGTGCTTTCATGGGGGTATGGCTGTGGGCATGGAGTAGAATGACTTTGGGATTCTTAGTTGCCATCATTCCACTTAAGTGCTAGCCATAGTAAGCGAGACCAGCCACCCTCATCCACCTAGAGCAAAACAAAAAAAAGCTTACAGCACCTGCTTTTCCCGGGGCGGTCTACCATACAGGTACTTACCAGGCCCGACCCTGCTTAATTACTGAGATCAGACGAGATCAGTTGCTTTCAGGGTGGGGTGGCTGTAGGCATGAAGAGCAATGACTTTGGGGCTCATAGTTTTTTCATTCCACTTTAGTGCTGGCCATAGTAAGCGAGACAAGCCACCCTCTTCCACCTAAAGGAAAACAAGAAAAACAAAAAATGCCTACAGCACCTGGTATTCCCAGAAGGTCTCCCATCCAGGTACTAACCAGGCCTGGCCCTGCTTAAATACCGAGATCAGGTGCCTTCTGGTGGTATGGCTGTAGGCATGAAGCTCAATGATTTTGGGGATCTTCATTTTTTTCATTCCACTTCAGTGCTGGCCATACTAAGCCAAGCAAGCCACCCTCATCAACCTAAAGCAAAACAAAAAACAAAAAAAGCCTAGAGCATTTGGTCTCCCATCCAGGTACTCACCAGGTGCAACCCTGCTTAACTACTGAGATCAGACGTTATCAGGTGCTTTCACGGTGGTATGCCTGTAGACATCAAGAACAATGACATTCGGGGCTCTAGTTTTTTTTTATTCCACTTCAATGCAGGCCATAGTAAGCGAGACATGCTACCCACATCCTCCTAAATTAAAACTAAAACAACAGCCCAAACCTGCTTAACTACTGAGATCAGACGAGAACAGGTGCTTTCAGGTGGTATGGCTATAGGCATGAACAGCAATGACTTTGGGGTGCTTAGATTTTTTCATTCCACTTCATTGCTGGACACAATGAGCAAGAAAAGCCTCACTCTCCACCCAAAGCAAAACAAAAAAAGCCTACAACACCTGGTATTCCCAGGCGGTCTCTCATCCAGATACTAACCAGGATCAATCCTGCTTAACTACTGAGATCAGACGAGATCAGGTTCCTTCAAGGTGGTAAGGCTGTAGGTATGAAGATGAATGACTTTGGGGCTCTTAGTTTTTTTCATTCCACTTCAGTGCTGGCCATTAGAAGCTAGACAAGCCACCGTCATCCATCTAAAGCAAAACAAAAAAAAGCCGACAGCACCTGGTATTCCCAGGCGGTCTCCCATCCAGGTACTAACCAGGCCCAACCCTGCTTAACTACTGAGAACAGGTGCTCTCAGGGTGTTATGGCTGTAGGCATGAAGAACACTGACTTTGGGGCTCTTAGCTTTTTTCATTCTACTTCAGTGCAGGCCATAGTAAGTGAGACAAGCCACCCTCATCCTCTAAAGCAAAGCTAAAAGAGCTCAAAACATGGCTACAGCTCCTGGTATTCCCAGGCGCTCTCCCATCCAGGTACTATCCAGGCCCGACCCTGCTTAACTACTGATATCAGAGGAGATCAGGTGGTTTCAGGGTGGTTTGGCTGTATGGCATGAAGAGCAGTGCCTTTGGGGCTCTTAGTGTGTTTTTCCTCCACTTCGGTGCTGGCCATAGTGAGCAAAATAATCCATCCTCATCCACCTAAAGCAAAAAAAAGAAAAACCTACAGCACCTGGTATTCCCAGGCGGTCTCCCTTCCAGGTACTAATCAAGCCCAACCCTGCTTAATTACTGTGATCAGACAATATCAGGTGCTTTCAGGGTGTTATGGCTGTAGGCATGAATATCAAGGACTCTGGGGTCTTAGTATTTTTTCATTCTCACTTCAGTGCTGGCCATAGTAAGCGAGACTAGCCACCCACATCCACCCAAAGCAAAACAAAAAAAAAATGCGCTCGAGCCTGCTTAACTACTGAGTTTAGACGAGATCAGGTGCTTTCAGGTGGTATGGCTATATGGCATGAAGAGCAATGACGCTGGGGCTCGTTGTTATTTTCATTCCATTTCAGTGCTGGCCATGGTAAGCAGGAAAAGCTACACTCATCCACCTAAAGCAAAACAAAAAAACAGGCCAACCCTGCCTAACTCCTGAGATCAGGTGCTTTCAGGGTGATATGGCTGTAGGCATGAAGAGCAATGATGTTGGGGCTCTTAGTTATTTTCATTCCACTTCAGTGCTGATAATAGTAAGCGAGACAAGCAAACCTCATCCCTAAAGCAAATCCAATGAAACAAAAAAAAGCGGACAGCACCTGGAATTCCCAGGAGGTCTCGCATCCAGGTACTAACCAGGCCCGGCCCTGCTTAACTACTGAGATCAGACGAGATGAGGTGCTTTCAGGATGGTATGCTGTAGGTATGAAGAACACTGACTTTGGGGCTCATCGTTTTTTTCATTCCACCTCAGTGCTGGCCATAGTAAGCAAGACAAGCCACCCTCACCCACCAAAAGCAAAACAAAATTAAAAAAAGGCCTATAGCACTGATATTCCCAGACAGTCTCCTTTCCAGGCCAGACCCTGCTTTACTACCGAGATCAGTTCAGATCAGGTGCTTTCAGGGTGGTATGGCTGTAATCATGATAAGCAATGACTTTGGGGTGCTTAGATTTTTTCATTCCACTTCATTGCTGGACACAATGAGCAAGAAAAGCCTCACTCTCCAGAAAAGCCTCACTCTCCACCCAAAGCAAAACAAAAAAAGCCTACAACACCTGGTATTCCCAGGTGGTCTCCCATCCAGATACTAACCAGGATCAATCCTGCTTAACTACTGAGATCAGACGAGATCAGGTTCCTTCAAGGTGGTAAGGCTGTAGGTATGAAGATGAATGACTTTGGGGCTCTTAGTTTTTTTTCATTCCACTTCAGTGCTGGCCATTAGAAGCTAGACAAGCCACCGTCATCCATCTAAAGCAAAACAAAAAAAAGCCGACAGCACCTGGTATTCCCAGGCGGTCTCCCATCCAGGTACTAACCAGGCCCAACCCTGCTTAACTACTGAGAACAGGTGCTCTCAGGGTGTTATGGCTGTAGGCATGAAGAACACTGACTTTGGGGCTCTTAGCTTTTTTCATTCTACTTCAGTGCAGGCCATAGTAAGTGAGACAAGCCACCCTCATCCACTAAAGCAAAACTAAAAGAGCGCCAAACATGGCTACAGCTCCTGGTATTCCCAGGCGCTCTCCCATCCAGGTACTATCCAGGCCCGACCCTGCTTAACTACTGATATCAGAGGAGATCAGGTGGTTTCAGGGTGGTTTGGCTGTACGGCATGAAGAGCAGTGCCTTTGGGGCTCTTAGTGTGTTTTTCCTCCACTTCGGTGCTGGCCACAGTGAGCAAAATAATCCATCCTCATCCACCTAAAGCAAAAAAAAGAAAAACCTACAGCACCTGGTATTCCCAGGCGGTCTCCCTTCCAGGTACTAATCAAGCCCAACCCTGCTTAATTACTGTGATCAGACAATATCAGGTGCTTTCAGGGTGTTATGGCTGTAGGCATGAATATCAATGACTCTGGGGTCTTAGTATTTTTTCATTCTCACTTCAGTGCTGGCCATAGTAAGCGAGACTAGTCACCCACATCCACCCAAAGCAAAACAAAAAAAACAACAAAATGCGCTCGACCCTGCTTAACTACAGAGTTTAGACGAGATCAGGTGCTTTCAGGTGGTATGGCTATATGGCATGAAGAGCAATGACATTGGGGCTCTTAGTTATTTTCATTCCATTTCAGTGCTGGCCATGGTAAGCAGGAAAAGCTACACTCATCCACCTAAAGCAAAACAAAAAAACAGGCCAACCCTGCCTAACTCCTGAGATCAGGTGCTTTCAGGGTGGTATGGCTGTAGGCATGAAGAGCAATGACGTTGGGGCTCTTAGTTATTTTCATTCCACTTCAGTGCTGGTCATAGTAAGCGAGACAAGCAACCCTCATCCCCTAAAGCAAATCCAATGAAACAAAAAAAAGCGGACAGCACCTGGAATTCCCAGGCGGTCTCGCATCCAGGTACTAACCAGGCCCGACCCTGCTTAACTACTGAGATCAGACGAGATGAGGTGCTTTCAGGATGGTATGCTGTAGGTATGAAGAACACTGACTTTGGGGCTCATCGTTTTTTTCATTCCACCTCAGTGCTGGCCATAGTAAGCAAGACAAGCCACCCTCACCCACCAAAAGCAAAACAAAATTTAAAAAAGGCCTATAGCACTGATATTCCCAGACAGTCTCCTTTCCAAACCAGACCCTGCTTTACTACTGAGATCAGTTGAGATCAGGTGCTTTCAGGGTGGTATGGCTGTAATCATGAAGAGCAATGACTTTGTGGCTCTTAGTGTTTTTTAATTCCACTTCAGTGCTGGCCATAGTACGTGAAGATGTGTAACACAGTGGGAAACTAGTGTGTAACTATTTTACATGTCGACGGCATTTCGATCCTAAACACAAAAATATAAGGATCATCATCAGGACTAAGGAATAATTGCCTGAATATTGGTTGCAAGCCTGTTGGAAAATGGGGGGAGAGAGAAGGCAAGACACGCTTGTTTAAAAGAAGAGAGGGATGCAAGAACATACAGCTTTAAACATTACTAAGTATGTCAAAAGACCATGCATTTAATAAAAATACCTATTGCATATCCATGAATTTAATGAGTGCAGGGGTAAAGTACACAGAAGAGCCAACCATTATGAGACCCATGCTGGAGTCGTGATGACTTATAGTGATGTTAAAGTAGTGACTATTTGTGTTTACTTGTGACCTGTAAGGGGGAGAGACTGGCGGTGCGAGGGGGGAGGAGAATTGTCCTCTAGTCTGGATGGTATTCTCAAATTCAGGGCGGAACCTGTGGTGATGCGGTCAGGTCCAAGGAAGAACGAGGACCTAGAGAGGAGAGGGAGATGGTCAAGCCGGTGGCTACAGCTGGCCCACCTCTGTTTACCCTATTGTGTGTATTATCCCTACAACTCCATTTTTTTCTCCCCCCCAGCTCCCCGCTGACGTCGAGCCTTCCTCCGATCACTCCGGTAAATTGACCGTGATCAGGTAACCATCTACCCCCCACCAGCCCAGTCACGCCAGCCTTCTACACCCCCTCCCACTGGCTTGACCATCTCCCTCTCCCCACTAGGTCCTCGTTCTTCCTTGGACCCGACCGCATCACCACAGGTTCCGCCCTGAATTTGAGCATACCATCCAGACTAGAGGACAATTCTCCTCCATTTCCCTGCCCCAGCCCAAGCCTCCTAGGTAAGGATCTCTCCAGCTTCACTCCGCGAGTTTCACTCCCCCCTCACAACGCCAGTCTCTACCCCTTACAGGTCACAAGTAAACACAGATAGTCACTACTTTAACATCACTATAAGTCATCACGACTCCAGCATTGGTCTCATAATGGATGGCTCTTCTGTGTACTTTACCCCTGCACTCATTACATTCATAGATATGCAATAGGTATTCTTATTAAATGCATGGTCTTTTGACATACTTAGTAATGTTTAAAGCTGTATGTTATTGCATCCCCCTTTTCTTTTAAACAAGCTTTTCTTGCCTTCTCTCTCCCCCCATTTTTCCAGCAGGCTTGCAACCAATATTCAGGCAATTATTCCTTAGACCTGATGATGATCCTTATATTTTTGTGTTTAGGATCGAAACGCCGTCGACATGTAAAATAGTTACACACTAGTTTCTCACTGTGTTACAAATCGTGTGTTTTCTATACAAGGACAGCTTTGCTTATTTTTACTTGAATACATGCGTCCTTTTCCTTTTTCTTTGCCTGAAAAGTACCTTTCCCTCTGTTTGTTATTTCTGTTTTTTCCTATGTATATTGGATACCGGATTGTATCCCACTGTATATATTTGTCCTCACAAAATCCTTTTATTCTTGTCATTGATTAAATTTTGTGTCCGGCTGGACACATTTTTTTGCTTATAGTACACATTGTTACCTATAATTCATTGTATTGTCTCATTTGATACGTTAAGGACCAATGTTGTCGTACAAAAATTGCTACCCCAGGTCCTTAACCACCTAGAGGGTTCCCTTGTTGTTATATAACCATAGTACGTGAGACATGCCACCCTCATCCTGTAAAGCAAAACTAAAAGAACAAAAAAATGCCTACAGCTCCTGGTATTCCCAGGTGGTCTCTCATTCAGGTACTATCCAGGCCCGACCCTGCTTAACTACTGATATCAGAGGAGATCAGGTGCTTTCAGGGTGGTATGGCTGTATGGCATGAAGAGCAATGACTTTGGGGCTCTTAGCTTTTTCATTCCACTTCAATGCTGTTATATTCCATAAAGGTACCTTATATAGGCACAGGTAACACTTCAACCTTTCACCTATATCCTTCCCTACATTACATAAATAACTGTTCATAGGGAGTGACCTTTTACCTAGATACAACACTTCATTCAGAACTCTGGTTTTTCACTGGTTCGAAACTCAAACATTATACATGAGGCTTCTTGGAAGCACAGCAGGACCAACATCTCCTTTATAATATCTATTTTAAAGTTCAAGCCCAACGGCATCCTTTAGGCCGACACAGTAACACAGCAAGGTAAAACCCCTGGGGTTAGTGGGAATATATATATCATGTCTTGCTTAGAAAGACAGAGGAGAACATGACTTCCTGGCTGACACACTGACCAGAGACGCTGAGGTTCCTGCATGCAGATGCTTCAGCTGCCAGTTGTCTAACATCCCCCATGGGGTGTCCAGCTCAAGACCAGTACGTAGTCCAATATTCTCTGATTCTCAAGTAATGGGGTGGACTGGACCTTAGAGGTATTCTTGGCATAACACCCACACAGATGCTAGGTATATCTAGTTACATCTAGTTAGGGAGGAATTGTAGGAATTTGCACTTTCTTATCACGTGTTTTATGTACTTGTATATGTTCATGATTACTGCAAAATGGTAGAGCTGTACCATCCCTTTACTTTCGTAGTACTGCTGACCATATATCTCTACTACTGTCTAATGGTTGTTGCAGCACACCTATTTTACACCAGAATAACAACTGTTCAACAAAACCTTATTGAAACACTAAGACTGTTTATTCTGTGTATCTCTGAGACAAACTAAGTGAGCACGAGTGACTGAGCGAAAAGTAGTAAATAATTCTACGATCCTGAGGGATCAGGGTTGTCATGTTCTGAGGTTGCCAGAAGCTATTCTCTTCCCGATAAGACGAGACTCTGGTGGCACTGTCAGCTAGCTAATGCAAACAGGCTAACTTATGCGGTGGGGGTGCTCGGAACCAGTCTGCCACCAAACCCACAGTTTATTTTATCTGAATGCGCAGACCCTGTATAGGATATACAGATGAACTACATGACATGGCGCCGCCAACGTTGGTTGGGTACTGTTCAGTTGTGCTATTCTCAGAGACCCCTACTCACAAAAAAACAGAGACGTCTGGAGCGGGGGGCACTAACTCCGCCACAGCTGGGTAGGCAAAAAATCCTTAGTTATTTAGTATTTTAAAAACGATGACTGACCAGGTCTTAGACTCACTACAACAAGCCCTCCCCCTCACAGACGAGGAAGATACAGATGCAATACAAATTGCACCAAAATACAGACATACGGTCACCATGAAACTGTTAGAAAATGGTTTATCAGCCAGGGGTGGCTTAGTAATTTTCATGATTGAGGCACATGAGTCGAACAAAACAGATATTTTATTTGTTAATTACATTCCGAGCAGCAAATACAAGAACAAGGACATTTCACTATTAGATAGAAGGAGATGCACAGTGGAATAGGGTGTGTTTGAGGACATAGAGATTCCACTCATGTATTAGGAACATTTATACTGGTTTAAAGGCGCCCTACCCCACAAAAGAAGAAGAGTAAGATTAGGCTCGCCTGGAGGAGAAGGGGCAACATGGCCGATATTAGCGGCCTCCACACCACATCCTGACATTGAGACAATGCCACAAAGAGACTAACTCATACAACACAAAGATTTATTAAAAATATACAGAATCTTGACGCAATTTGTCATGAGGACATTCACTGTCCAACCGGCAATAGTTGCAACAAACGGAACTCAATCTTAGGGTACAGCAACTAAAATTACACCCCAAACATTACATGCGGTGATGGGTAAAATGCCATCTAAACATGAGCAAATGCCATTCTCGGTAGCTCAGAAAATAACGCAGCTAGAGGCAGTATTCCCGAATACTATCCATACATATGAAAAACACACAATGCTAACAATCTGCTTGCCCACGGGGAAAACACCAGAAGTAGAGGAGTGTACCACTTGGGGTACAGTCTTTGCTGCAGTTTATACCAAAACTCATGGTATCCCATCATTAGCAGTAGTACCTGATGTATTAAGACAAATACAAAACGAGTACGGAGCAGAGCCTGCTCTGAACTTAGGGATGAAGCTACTAGGTAACTATGCCCAAGTATCAGCCATAATACTAGCTAATATTAAAGGGGAAGCAGCTTCGGTGGCTATCCGCCAGCACCTAAGGGAGTTCAGTCATTTAGAACAGGAACACAAACTATCAAAAATAATTGAAACTGCATATGCAGAACTAGTCAGAGACAGTTTGGGTGGGAAAACTTTAAAACCACAACTTATGGGCAGTCCTAAAAATGACACTTCCAGACAGACACCTGCTTCTTCTAAAAAGAAGTGGCATAATAAAAAACAACAAACCTTTAAAGAGAACAGATCTCAATCTCGAGGTAGATCTCCTCCACAGGGGCCTTCCAAAAAGAGGTATAATATCAGGAATAGGGATAAAATTAGGAAACCTGACAGTTATCAGGATACTGATCCATGTTCCTCTCGTTCCTTTCAGGGTTCATAGAAAAACTCAGAGAGGGAAGGACAGTCAGAAAGACAAGAAGAGCGTACCAAGTCCAGAGACAAGCAGCACGCTCAAGATTATACTACCAAAAAAGAAGAAAAGACAAAGCAAAAGCCACAGTTCAAAAAGAAGAAGGTTGCAGGTCTACAGATCAGACATGCCCATAATTCTGAATACTTGACTACTGAATGGGTTCTGACGATGCTAGACAGTAGTGCAGAAGTAACAATAGCTCGCTGATGGAATTTCTGGTGACAGCGGTCTTGAATGATTATATCACGATGGAAACACCTTAGACTAGATTGAGTGTCCCACATAAAGTATATAAAATGACACTCCAGATGGAGGGGGACAAAAGTAGAAAAGTGAGAGGTCTCTTTTGGGAGACCCTTACATTTGGCTATGATATTCTGTTAGCTGAACAAGATTGGCTGCCAGCATTGGTCATGGATTGCCCTAAAGGAGAAATGGTATTTATGCCGGCATTCTCAGATCATATTCCCAGTCACTTGCAACATACATATGCATAGAAGTGGGCGGTAGCTCAGGCTCCGGCATTATACAAGAACCATGTTGGATGAGATGAGGATTCAACCCATCACATAATTCCTTTAAAAAATACTCCAACTGCACGGAGGCAGTATCCAATAAAGCAAGAAGCTAAAATAACAGGTCAGGTAGGTCTAAGATCAACTTGAATACCAAGGGGTGATTGAAACTTGCACCTCTCAAATGAACAATCCTTTGTTTCCTGTCATGAAACCTAACAATACATATCATCTAGTTTTACATTACAGGCGTTGAAACACTTGCACTAAAACATTTGCAGTCCAAAATATACACAGTGCCACCTTAATGAATAACAATGTGCTGAAAAAATACAAAACAACACTTGATATCTCAAATGGATTTTTCTGCCAAAATATAGCGCCTGAAAGCAGATATCTAGCAGCATTCTCGGCGATATAAGAGCGGCCTGGGCTTGTTTTCGGCCAGAGTAACAGAGTTACTTCAGAAATTAGATGAAGAGACATTGTCTTATGTGGATGATATTTATCTGACGGACGATGACCTAGAGGAACACTTAAACAGAGTGAATACCATAATTTTGAGGTTTGCATCTGAGGACTACAAATAGAATTTTTTTAAATCGAAAATTGCCCACCTCGTTATCCTGTTTTTAGGATATGAGCTTTTGAGTGAAGGAAAAAGCCTGACATCCAATTTTTTAGAAAAATCATAAAAATATCTACAATCAATCTTGGGATTCCTACATTTTGGTCGAACATACATTTTAGATTACGCAGAAAGAGTAAAACCTTTCTACGACTTAATAAAATCTGATTTCTCCGCGAGAAACTGGACACAGGCACATACAGACACACTACGTTCCTTACAAGCTGACATGATAGCTTCAAAACAATTACAAACACATGTAAACATATGCAACATGGTGATCCGTATAATTGCGGGTCAATCAGGGTACACCTATCTGACAAACAATGAAGGTGAAACAGTACTAATTGCATACAAATCACATTTGTACTGAAATGCTGAGATGCGTTTCGCATCTACAGAAAAGATTCTAACAGCGGTACCGACTGGTGTAGTGAAGAAAGAACACTGGCTCAGGGGAAACGAATAATAGTAGTGACTCCAGTTACAGCTTTAGAGGCTGTGACAAAGGCAAGTGTCCCTAACGCTAAAGCCTTACATCCTTACAATGGGCTAATTCTCTTACTGCAAGAAATGTAGAATTCGGGCGCGCCCAATTTTAAAGACACAAGCATTCCTGCAATACGAACAAGAATATCCTCTCCCAAATTAAAGGATGCCTCTTGATCAGTATGAATATATTATTTACACTGACGGATCTGCTCAACCGGCCAAAGGGAGTAAGTAACAATACAGCGCAGCATGTGCTATCGTTAAAGGTTGCATGCGGGATGAAAAATTCCATCCGAGTTGCACAAAAACGCAATCTATAGGAGACTGCACGGCACAGTTGACAGAGTTAATATGGATCGAGAATTCCCCACACTAATTGTGTGCAACTCCTTCTACTGTGTGCAGTCATAATAAATACTTGCAATACTGGGTTCAAAATGGCTTCAAAGATGCTAAAAGTGGCACAATTAAGCATAAAATGCTATGGGAACAGGTAGTGAAGTTTAAATTGAAACTAGCAAGGACTCACGTGATACACACACTGAGTCATCAGCGTGGTGGCGTTCACGTTGAAGGGAATTAATTGGCTGATGAAGCCAAGAAGGGGGCTGTACGCATGGCTTCTGTAGCTGCAATCACTCGTTCTAAAATGGGAATAGACGGTGAGATCATGGTAGCTGTTATAGCTTCGCACAAAAACAGCAAAGCACTACCAAAAAAGTTTCCACTCAAGTACTCCTACCAGTTAGATGCCAATAACATTCCATTTGCTCAGATTCCTGGAGTTGGGGATAGAGTAATTCCATACATGGATAGTAGCTTAGGTTTAATAGTAGCAGCACACAAAGGGCTAGGTTCTGCACATGCAGGAGTTACGGCAACAGTTTCATTGTTGAAACAAAGCTATTGGTGGCCTGGTTTAACAAAGCAGGCTAAAGCAGACTAAAGACTATGTCTTGAAATGCGACATCAGTCAGCAGATGAAAGCTTCCACTGTAACACATCTTGAGCAGACACCATTGTTAATAGCTGACAAACCACTAGCGTGTGTCTACCTAGACCACTGCGTCCCCTTGAAAAGAGATGGGGCTAAAAAGTCTATCATGGTAGCAGTGGATTCCTGCTCAAGGTTCCTATGGGTGTGGCCCCAGCGCTCAGCTGACGCTCGAACTGTTATAAAAGATTTGGGAGTCTTCATAGGGAGATACGCAATTGGCACATTACATTCTGACCAGGGCACTACATTTAGCTCTCGGGCTTACAAGGAGGTAATGGGAAGTTTGGGTGTAGCATCTCCATACCATCCAAAGGGAAATTTGGTAGTGGAGAGAAAAAACCAAGACTTAAAGCAATGTTTAACAGCTAGATTATTAGACACGGGCGAAAGCTGGGTAAAACATCTTTATGGAGTCCAGCGGGCTCTTAACAACATGCCAAGAAGTTCTCTAGGGGGTTCACTCCTTATGAGGTACTATTTGGGAGAAGAATGTGGGTACCTGATCTTGATTGTGAAGGTGCAGTGGCGGATGAAAAACCATTTGACATCCATGATCGTTTGGCTGTTTTACAGGAACTAAATGAATCCAGGACAAAAAGTAATGTCCACCTGAAGCAGCCTGCCACTGGGGAAGTCAAATCAGTCAAGGCACGACCTGTCTGGATTCCAAACGTCGGGGAACTGGTTAGAGAGAAAATAGCGGTCAAGAAGGAATTTGGGCCATCTTACAGAAAGCCTGTACCAGTCCTAGCCATTGAAGGGATAAGAACTGTACTTCTACCGCCTCTTGCCGGAAAAAGGAGAAAAGATTTGTTTCAAATTACCTAATCAAACCACACTATGTGGTCGATACTATACAGTAGGCCACGTGACTCCAAAGTAGCAGACGCCCTCCTCTCGCTACAATTCAAGAAGTTCATGCGGAAAGACTCATTATGTTCAAAGAGCCTCCTATATGGAAGGAAGGACTTTGAAACGTACTATGGAACTCGTTCCCGTTGAACCTGAAGTTCAATTTAAAAATCAAACTCAACAAAATAACACACAAGTTGCTATTCGACCAAATACGGACATCTACATCAACAAGCCACGACAATAGCAAAATACGATTTCAACAAATCCTGCTGCAATTCCAACAATTGATCGAACTGCTTCTGGCTACTTCATAAACTTTGATACATTTTCTTTGGATCAAAGTGAACCTTAAACTATGAAAGCCCGAAAAATACACAAGCAGCAAGTTAAAGACTCCCTGAACTTTCATGAAAAGACTTACCTGGTATCACCGTGGGTAGAACTATGGATAATTACCGGGGTGCTTTTCTTTCTTTTCTGGTTAGGCTGAGTAATAGTTTTTAACATGCTTATTAGTGGATAATACCTTTGGCAAAACTCTCTAGCCCAAAACATGAATTTTATCGAGAACAAAGAGACTTGTCATCAGTGAACATTACAGCAGTTCCTGTACCAGATGGTATAGTTAGGGACAAGGTTGATTTCGATATATTTGGCCCGACAGAAATTTTTACAATTCCACATTTATTTAAAATATCATTGAGTGATATCATTACCTCAGGTACATTTTCTGATGATTGGCATTTTGAAACTGTGGATAACATGTTGTCTGATTTGGAAAATTCTGCTGCATTTTCTAATAGTGAAACATTGAAAAGCTCAGTGGATTATGAATCAGTCAGTCAGTACAACCACTTTATTCGATTAATTAAAATCATAAAAGTACATTACACAATACACAATACACAATAAACAATATAATATAGTCATATACCCTATAAAACACATGAGCGACTTAAAAAATAATTAATACAGTATGATCGATTATCAAATGCATAAAAACTTACAAACACAATTAGGGGTAATTTCATAAAGGGGTAAAACAGAGGTTTTCTATACGATCAAAGCTCATACAGATTTTAACATAGGGTCCCTTCTTTTTCTGAGACGAATTGCTGCAACTAAAAAGCTGGCAATGTTAAAAATCTCCCATGGATCGTTAAGCAGTTGAGGATAAAGCAGGTCTAACCTGTAAAAACCCATTTCCCCTTAGCAGAGGAAGTAAAAACCTCCTATGAATCTCACTGTTATGGTCACAAAACATTATAAAATGCATCGTGTCCTGTGACGAAAAGTTGTTACAGGGACATGGACCTAGTTCCTCTGGTCTGCACCAACCTTCCAGATTGCCTAAGGAGAAATGGATTAAATTAAAACGAAACCTAGGTAATAGCAGGCGATGAAAGGGCTGGGTAACAATTCTCACGCAGGGGTCAATCAGAGGGGAAGTTCTTAACAAAAAGTGAAACCTAACTGAGGGTTTCAATAGCTCCTGCTCCTCATGATCTGCCAGCAATAAATTCAAAAATTGGGATTTGACCCATTTAACATCCTCTTTTTTTATCCTATCCGGTAATTAAAAAGATCTGGAAGCCCCAATTTTGACAACATATGCTTAACGTAATGCAACCACAGGATACTACTATCTTTCTCCAGGGTAACACAGTCCCGAATAATTGGATGATTCAGTGTTAATTCGGGGTTAAGCCAGGTCTTAAGCCAGCAAACCACCGGAACCAACCTCATCAAGTCTGACACATATCCAAGCCACAATTCTTGATGAATAACAAAGGTCGGAGTTGATTGAGGAACCGACAAAAGGGTACGCTAAAATTTATTTTCAGCTATCTGGACCCCTTTCAAGTGCTTGTAACACCAGATGGCAGAGCCATACAGAGCAATAGCCAAGCATTTAGATTTATAAATATTAAGCATGGCTTTGATGAGCCTAGCCCCCAGACGCTGTGCAAACCCTTGAACAGCAGCCATTGATCTTACCATTGCACTTTTTTTGATTTTCTGTTGGGGAACCAGGAACCTCTCTCGTCGAATAAGACCCCTAAATAGGTAAAAGAGCACACCCTAGACACCTCAGCTCCGTTGCAGTAAAAGGATTTTACTTTTCTGTTTCTTTGGCCCATAGACAAAATGTGGGATTTCGATATGTTCACTACTAAGTCCAAGGACTTCATATGGGCCCCAAAGGCATCCAGTAGCCTCTGAAGGCCTATGGCTGTACGGGCTAATAACACAACGTCATCTGCGTATAGAAGAACAGGGATACCCCTTTCCCCTACTCGCGGGATGTCCAAACTAGCCAAGTCTAAAAATGGATCAAGAATATAAAGGGTAAAAAGTAGTGGCGCCAGAATACATCGCTGACGAACACCTCTGCCAGATTTAAAGTGCCTTGTGCATTTTCCTTCATGGGTGACCCTAACTGTTGCTGAGAGATCCCTGTGTAAATCCACCAGGAAATGAACTAAACATGGATCAATGCCCATGTCAAGTAGGTGTGACAGAGGGAAGCAACTTCCCGGTTAAAGTGGTAATGAGAGGATATACAGCTTTGTCTCTCAATCTTATCTTTCTTTATTTTTTTCTATACAGGACTTTTTGCTGTATTCTCTTTCTTCCTGTTAGGAACAGTTTATTGTCCTTAGGTTGATAATCTGCTTTCTTTTTCTTTTTAAGGCTCTCAAATCTTTTTCTGGAACATTCCGGTTCCCCGCCGTTTGTCCTTCAGAAGGAAAACAGGACCCAGGTAAGTTTTGATCTATTTTCAATCTTAACTACTTGTCAGTCAATCTAGTCTGATACAGGGATGTGAGGGTTTCTTTTCCTTTCACCCAACCACCACCAGTGCAAAATAACTTTTATTATTCTTTTTTCTAGCGAATTCCCCCCTCTTTTCCCCATCTACCCTCCTCCCATTTTATTCCTCGCTAGGTTTGCCCGCTTTCCCGAGCACTTTTCCACCAACTACAGACCCGGCCGCGCACCTGAGAGAGCCACGCTCCTCTGGGAACTTGGCGGGGTACCGGGTCTTCTTTTCTCTCGCTCTGGTCAGTCGTCCTTCGTGGTTCTTCAGTCCCGCAGAATAAGAGCGTCTTCTCTCCTCGTTCCTCTGCCTCCCTATTCTCTGCGTCTTCCTCTTGGCGTTTCAAGCGCGGCCCGCCTCCTTTATCCGGGAGTCTTCTTAAAGGGGCAGCACTGTTTACTTCTTCCTCGTTAAGTAGTGTCTCGGTCATGTGGGTAGGTAGCCCAGTTTTAGCTACTTCGATAGCGCAGGAGCCAGGATCGGCGATCAGAGCTGGCTGTAAGGAAGGGGAGAAGAAGGGAGGTGAGGTTGCGGTTTCCTCTTCCTCTCCCCTTTCTGCACTATTATATGGGGGCACTTCATGACAGTAGGTTAGACCACCGCTTTGATCTGTTAACCATATTGAAGGCCGAGGAGAGGTCCATAAAGGCCAACTGTAAAATACATGCTTTAGACATGGTATATTTACCTATTATTGAATGGAAATAAAGGCACTGATCCATGGTACTCCTACCTTGCCTAAAGCCATATTGTAGGTTAGATAAAACCTAATTTTCGTTCACCCAGTCCGTGACCATAGATAGGATCACTCTCCCTAGGATTTTCACAGCGGAATCAATAAGAGATATTGGTCTATAACACTGTGGATCCTCTCTCTGGCCCTTTTTAAAAACTGGAATGATCGCGGATAAAGACCATTATGTGGGGAATCCCTGGGAACTTGACACATTAAATACATTAGTCTGTATTTTTGCCCAAAATTTTGGATTACGTTTATACTGATTAGACAGAACGGCATCTGGGCCGGGAGCTGTGTTACTATACATCTGTATTATCGCCCTTTCTACATCATCTTCATTAAAGACCACTGGAAGAGAGACCCTAGTAACCTCTAAACTCACAGATGAATCCACAGTAACATTAGACCTATAGATTGCTTCAAAATGGGAAAGCCACTGGGCTTCTGTAATATTACATTCTAGAGAGCCATTCTTCATACCAGAGAAAAAGGGTGTATTAACAATGGCCCAAAATCTAGAGCTGTCCTTAAGAACCTCAGCTGTTAAAAGGGCATTCCAAGCCTCCTCTTTAATCTCGTTTTTCTGCGTAGAAACAGCAATCTTATACTGTTTCATGAGCATGGCTATCTGGGCCTTATCTAGTGGCATGTTTTTCAAAGCTTGAGCTAGGTTCCGGTGGGCCCGTGAGCTGTTGCTATCAAACCACCTCTCTCCCATAGTTAATCTGGGTTTAGTTATCATTGTCAGATCATATGCTACCTGACCACAGATGCCTTCAAAGGCTCCAAGAACCTTTTCACCGGGTTGTGATCACTAAAAAGCGGCCACCGGGCATTATAAAACTGTACCTGAGATAGCATGGTGGAGGAGATAAATATATAATCTATAACGGTATCCCACTCCCATGCTTTAAAAGTGGGGATCCGGTCCGTGGGATCACTAAAACTAGGTTAAAAAAGATCTGCCCCAGCCAAAAGGTCCTCCAGAGCTTCCCCCTGTTGTGTATGCTCAAAATGGGGAGTGGGGAGTCGAGAAATAAACTGGCCCTAAGTGATCATCAACCTGGCAATTCAGGTCGCACACATGCATGTTAAAATCGCCCATAAGTACAATAGAATAAAAAGTAGTTTGCTTCATCCTATATTCAAGTGACATAAATGTTGGTTTAAAAAACAGCTCTCTCCAGAGTTATAAAAATTAGCAAATAAAATTTTAGGGAGGTTAGGGGTTATCAGTTCTATTGCAAGGCAATTCTGAGACCCCCCTCCAACCTCCATTGGGTCCCTTTCAATTTTAACGAAAATAGCATTAGGAGGCCCCCCTTTTCTCTACCTGCCAGAGCGGGACGTGGTGGGGAACAGTATGATTTATACCCATCCACCCAGAAGTTATCTGCCTTGTCCCAGGTCTCCTATAAACTAATTATGTCATAGGTTTTTTAGAAAACCCAGCCACCTGGGGTCATCTTTCTTGCTTCTAAAGCCCGCTATGTTCCAACTAATGATCTTACAATTGGGGGCTACACCTGCCTCTATTTCCTGGCCGTTACGGCTGTCCCCGGGAAAGCTCTTCTGGCACCGGGTCGTTTCCAGTCAGTCATTCACATCTAATTGGGTCAGTGGGAGAAATCTATTTTTTAAAACCAAGCCTCCTCCTTCTTCATTCCTCACAAGGGGCAGGGATAATGATTGTGGGGCTATTACTGATCTCCAACTAGGGCTATCAGAGTGATTCACTACCTCTTCATTTAAAGAGGGACGATTACTACCCTGGTTATACATCATTGAGCAAAATTCACGTGAGGATCTGCCAAGTACCTGAGCTTCTCTAGCTGGTGGGGAAAAGAAGCCCAGGGGCAAAGCTCTGATGCCCCCTATCCCTTCAATAGAGCTGTCCCCAAACAGCCGGCCAGCTATATCGCTTTTATCAAAGTTAACGAAGATATAATCGCAGTCAACCTGTTTGTGATAATGGCCAACCCACCCCACACGTCTGGACATTATAATATGTGGTGAAACCTTGGAGTTGCCACTAGAGTGCTGATCACATCAGTATTTGGTTTTTCGTAACAGATCCAAGGTAGATTCACGGCAGCGCTCTCTAAGTGGGGGCACCCCTATAAGAACAGCTACCAGGGGAGTGGCTTCTGGGGGGAGGTTAAGTCTACAGCTATTTGATCTAATATTCACCTCTTGAGTACCTTGGTTCCCACTAGTAGCCAAAATCATGCCATTGGACAAAGGGCTTAAGGGTCTCTCATCCCGACGGGTGGTGCTCCCCATTACTTGTCTCCCTGAAATTACATCTGCATTATTTAGAAGACTAGACTTTAACCTATCCATTGATTGTGGTTGAATTCCAGGGCAATGCTCTCTAATATGGGAATTAGGCTGTGTTTGCACCTGGGGGGTGTGACAGTACTTAAAGCCTCAGATCGAGTTTTCGTGTCCCTTAAAAATGATTCAAGGTGCTCACATTTCCTCAAAATACCCTCAACACAAGTGTTCAATGTATCAGTAATGTCTCTGGCAATGCTCGTGAGTATAGATTCCAGCCGAGAACTAAATATCTCCTCCACGAGTTTCCGCAGTGTCAATTGGGTATTCGAGTCCATACCTCCAGCCTGGGTGAGGATACCATCATCGGGTGCTTGGCCAGGTTGTTTGCCTTTTTTTTCTTCCTCTTTTTCCCAGCACCCCTTGTCAAAATTACGTCGTGTGTTGAGCCTTCCCTCCCGATAGCCGCATTCGTTATCAGCACAGTTGGCTCCTAGGGAACAGAGATACTAGGACTGATTTGACCCTCTCCAGAACCTTGGCTCAGTCCCAATCCCAATTCTTTCTCTGCGTTAGCTATTCCCTTATTTAGGGCTCCCACCGCAGAAGTCAGGTAGGAAATAATGGAAGCAGAGTTCCTTGGCATTTTAGCTTTTACACCCCCCTGGTCCCGACCACAAGGTTATTTCCGCTTACCCATAGCTGCGGTAGAAGACTTCAATGTTAGGGGGATGGCCCAGCCCAGCCTCTTCCGGTCTTTGACGGGTGCAGATGGGCACGCCCTTGGCCCAAGTCCGCAAAGGTTTAAATGATAGCCTCTAGGTGGGCGGGAATCGCGTTGGTGGCGTCAGCAAGACACAGGGAGCCTGGGACATGTAGTCCTGGGTCCGTTCCCCCTCCTCGCAAGCAACAGCAGTGGCGGCAGCACGACGGGCTTCCCTTGATCTGTAGATACCTCCTTGATATGTCCCAGCTCATAAAAGATATAGGGGCCCAACAGACAAATGCCCATACACTCTGTAGCAATGATGAGGGAGGGGCACCTTACCACATCACGATGGCAGCCCCACTCTAGGAAAGCGATCCAAGTACAATGGCCTATCCAGCGATGCTGGTATGCATGCCTGAGGGCCCCACATCTTCTTTAGCCCTTCGGACGGAGTTAACGGCCTCATGAATGGTGTCTTCCTCACTGATGTACAAGCTCGCACGGGAGACCACACCCAGCAACCAGCACAGCTACCAGGCAGCACCGGTGACACCTCTGCAGCAACTCCCTTTGGCACCCAGGAACAGCCACACCGAAGGCAGAGCGTCGCCCCACACTCAAGCAACTGCTTTGTCCCCCCATGAACGGCCCAAACCGGAAAATCCGGGTGTCCTCAGGCACCTCCCGAGTTGTCAAGGGGCGGCCTCAGCATCAACTGCTCTGACACGTCTCAATTACAGTGTCCCCAGGGGATAGACTGCTTTGCCGCAATCGCAACCGGCGCCCCCCCAATCAGCTGGGACGGAGATCACAAGGCACCATCAGCACAGCCCAAGTTAGTGGGCCAGGCGTGCTGCACCCGCTCCCTCCGATGCCTCAAAGACACCGTGACATGCGTCCACAGTTGATACAGCTCACAGTAGTTCACTCTCCCGGAGCACGAAAGCATGGGAGCACAGGAGGGTACAGGAGCACGGAAGCACAAGTTAATTGCTCTCACCTCCTTCGCAACTTTCACCACTCCTAGCTCCCAGCTACCGCTGCCGTTTCAGCACAGCCGCTGCCATGCAGCCCTACCACTACTGCTTGATCCTCCAACGCCGCCAATCAATGTATTGTTATCAACAATGAGGCCATAATTTTTTGCATAAATGTGCTAATCCTAGAAATGTGTTTGCATACCATCAGTGGGAACATTGTCCAACACCTCCAAAAGGCAGTTCAAAAACATTCTCACAAAATTTTCCTTATTTTTCAGGGTTTAATACGTCTGACCCAGCCTCATATTATTATAAAGTTGCACCAGCATCAGCAAAAAAAATATGTTAACATACACCAAACAGATTTACTCTGCATCCTTTTTTGCCCAGTTGTCTGAACAGGGTTACAACTTATGAAAAGACATCATAGACTTAAAGTCTGTCTGGGGTACAAAAGAATGGCAGGTGCAGGGGTTAGAAGCTTTATTTAGAGGATGCCTCATTGCTCAGCAGATCATGTTTTTGAATGAGACAGTGCAACAGACGTCTTGCCTTGGACTAGCCAAGAACAAAGACTTGAACACACCTCAGCTGCCAACACCATCACACACCGAGGGTAAAGGCACGTCAGAGGAAGTGATTACATTTAATGATATTATACAATACAACAGATCAGACTCCAATTGGAAGAAATGGTTGATTTGGCCCACAGACACCAATGGTTGTCAGGAAAGATTAATGGGTAAAACTGAAGGGTTCACAATCCGTAGGCCAGATCTGCGCTATGTACAGAGACAACATCCAGGGGTAGTGATGTCATACAGTATTGGGAAGTTGTGCCTTAATTGGCTAGAAACCTCAACACTCACAGAGGTGAAACAACACTTATCCTTACTCACACAGGACATGGATCTTAGGGATTTACTAGGTCCCAGGAAGCCACGCCAAAAACGTTTCATATATGCTGGCATTTATGCTGCCTACAATGAAATTTGGAAAATATCCCAACAAGAGACCGCAGAAAGGATACGGGAAATAGACCGTATTAACTTAGAGAAATCTCTAGCAGTGGTAGACAATGGGTTAACAACATTGACCTCCAGGATATATTCCTTAGGCAACATTATATCTTCTGCGATAGACATTCTGGAACAAGATTTACAACATGGGCAATCTCAGTTACGTTCTATAATGTTATTGAGCTGGACGCTGCAAACTTTGCGTGCAGGCTATGTGGTTTGGCGTTTTATTAACAGTACGTCTCTGTTTTCGGAATACAATCTAACAGATAAACAGATTGAAATGGCACAAAGGGGAGCAAAATATACAATGCTGCGTATCGAAAAACTAGATAGATTTCCATTCACAGTGGCAGAATCACTGCACATAGAATGGCTAATCCATGGCCACATAAAAATACCTGTCACTACTTTTCAGTTTCAATATTGCCTTGAACAAAAGCAGGCAGGCAAATATGAGAAAATGGGCAAGGCATACATTATGGAACCTTGGGAATTACCATACAGATTTCGATACCGGAGGGGGGATCGAGAAGTGTTTCTCAGTGGTACAAACTGAGAGAGCGCTTTAAGTGGATCGTGCATATGTCAGGACATTCTACTGCACGGGGCTTGTAATGGTTCTGTGGTGAAGTTGTCCTGCCATCTGAGGGGTGCCCCAGCTTCCGTGATTACTCCAGCATTTGGGCTACTTTCAAATGGGAGTTACTTGATGCTGAACAGTCAAGGCTGCTGCAGAATGCTCCAGGGCATCGCATATCTGGTAACCGTGAGCTCCAGCGTTACTTGTTGTATGCAAGTATTGGTTCCACTGACACAAAGTCAGGGAGGTGCCATTATGGCCTTCACTGAATGTTTCTTTCATATGGTTTGATACTCTAGGCAGAATGAAAGCCATGCTTTTACAGAAGTCTGTGCCCTTAACCTCCTCTCGAGAGACCTTGGATCTCGAAATAGCAAGGTCTTCAACTGAGATACAGGAGCTTATGCATACAAACTGCCCTTTCCATTTCGTAGAAATAGTAGATCGTATCTTTAATATGTCTGATACACTGGCATTGTCCACATATTTAAGACCATAGGTTCTGGATTTTTTTAATTTTTTTTCTTTGTTTATTGAATGCAATCAGAAGTACATTACATGATTGAACGACATCTTGTACATTATCATAACATTTTCAGTTCGACATCATTCAAAGTTACTTAGGATATATCTCCTATCATCCTCTCCTGTCTACGCAGCTCCATTTCAACCGTGGGCGAGACACACAGATCCCCCCTGTACTTGTTCCAGTGTGACCATTTCCTGTCCCATTTCTTTGGGAAGCCCCTTGTCTTATAGACCTCTGTCTCCGCCAACATGCATCTATCCATTTCCCTAACCCATAGAGTGATACGGGGTGAGTTCTGGTCTCCCCAACCCTTGGCTATTTCTCTCTCCACCAGTGTGTACCCCAGTGTTGTGAACTGTTGTTCGATCTCTGTTAAGTCAGTGGCCTCCCAAATGTTTAGTAGCCCCAGTTGAGGGGTTAAGTGTATGTCTTTACCCAGGGCCTTAAACATGTGAGTCGTGGCTCCCTCCCACTATGGGCGCACCTTGGGGCATGTCTACAGAGAATGGTAATATGTGGCCCGTTGACTACAGCCCTTTACACATCTGTCATCCGGCCTGGTCCCTATTTTAGCCAATATCAACCCAGTGATATATGATCGGTGAAGTATTTTAAGTTGGATCAAGCGAAATCTCTGAGGTATGGCCGCCTCACGTGGAGACATTAGCTCCTTCTGCCAGTCTTCGTCCTCAAGAGGGCCCATGTCCTCCTGCCATCGGTCCCTGAGTTTCGAAAAGTTATCCGGGAGGTTATTGCTTAATTTTTAATAAGTTAGGGATATTGCCTTAGATCTAAGGGGACCATCGAGCAGACGGTCTTCCAGCAGCGACGACTCCGGAATGTCTGCGAGGGATGGAAAGGCTGTGTGTAAAGCGTGTCTGATTTGTAGATATCTATACGATTCTCCCTGGGATAGGTGATATTTGTCCTGGAGCTCTCTAAAGGTCAAAACAGCCCCTTTCTTGACCAGATCTCTCACCGTGGACATCCCTATAAGGTCCCACTTATCAAATCCAGGGTGGTATCCCAGTCTTCCCAGCTTCTGCGTAAATCACAATGGCGTGGCTAGCGTGAGAGTGTCAGCCAAGCCCAGTCGAGCTGTAACTATACGCCAGATGTCCAAGGTATGTTTGATTGGTCCACAGAATTTCCCCAAATTCTTCTTATCAGAAGTGTAGAGAGCCCCCAGATATCCAGAGCGGTCAGTTTGGTATCTATCCAGGGCATATGCTGGATCATACGACGGGAAGTCACTAGTTGTGAAGCCCAATAGTACCGTTGTGAGTCAGGAAGGGCTATGCCTCCGTCGTACCATCCTTTCGTCAGTTTCTGTCGAGCAATTCTAGGGGCTCTCCCATCCCACAGCAATGTGGTAACCTCACTCTCTACCGCTTTAAAGTAGGAGTCTGGGACTTTGTGGGGACAATTATGGAGGACATAAAGAAATCGGGGAAGGGCTAGAACCTTAAAGAATGCCGCTCTCCCCACCAAAGTTAGAGGCAGAGTCCTCCAGTGTTTCACATCTGCGCGCAATCTCGCCAAAGGCGGGGCCAAATTTGAATCGAAGAATCCGGCTGCGTCCGGAGTACTAAAGATCCCCAGGTAGTGGAAACCATCTGTTGCTACCGATAGTGCACAATGTGGTGAGAGGCGAGGCGCCTCCCCTGTCAGCATGAACAGGACTGACATATGCCAATTTATGGCATAACCCGAGTATTTACCAAAGTTTGTAAATATGTCTAAGACCACACTGATAGACTTGTACGGGGATGACAAATACAGTAGGATATCGTCTGCGTACAACGATATACGATCTTCCACCTCATCCGCCCAGCACAGGCCACGCACCATCACGTCTCTACGTATCCAGGCCGCCAGTGGCTCCAACACAAGGGCAAAAATCAGTGGGGACAATGGGCATCCCTGCCTTGTGCCCCTATGGAGTTCGAACGGTCGGGGAGTGAAACTATACCTTATTAAGCAACATGAACTCTTGGTCAAAGTGGAAAATGAACTCCTGAAAAGGGAGAGGGAACACTCGAATACTCCATCGCCCGACACAAGTCATCGGCTGCTCCTGAAATAGGAGGAATTCAGGATAAAGGCTAGGGAGCAAGCAGTGGCCAAGCAAAATGCGATACAACACAGACTGTATGAACTCGGGCATAGAACAGGCAGAACCCTGGTGTGGCTGGAGAGATGGGAACAGGGATCCAGATGGGATCCAGATGGGTCCAGATGCTGATGACCAGGGATGGGGACACGGTAACACGCCCACAGGATATACCAAATGTATTTGCTGGGGGGTTGGCGTTCCCATTGCGTATATTCTGTCCAGATCGGGGAGTGGTCTGAAATCCCTCTAGGTAATACGGTGTATTGTGCAAAGTAACCTACTGATGACAGATGTGTAAGAAAGCAATCAATACGGGAGAGGCTGCGGTGGGGGTTGGAGAAGAATGTATATTGTTTTTCAGTGGGGTGGAGTGCCTGGCCCACATCAGCTAGACCTAGTGCTTGTATGAAATCCGGTAGCTGGTTGTTAGCTCTGTCCCGGGGCCTAGGTGGGTGTCGGTATTCCATATCATCTATCGTCAAGTTGTAGTCTCCCCCCATGATTAGTACCTCCTCTTGAAGTATGGCTACATAGCTGCCTAGGTCTTCCAACGCCGTTTTGGAAGCAGCAGGTGGAAGGTAGACCAATACAAGATTGACAGTTTTCCCATCCCACTGTGCCTCCACCCCCGCAAATCTGCCAATTCTGTCCGTCCACGTCTTGTGTACAATTAGGGGTGTGGACCTCTTCACTAGGACTGCCGTGCCCCTAGAGCCCCTCGTGTAGTCCGAGTGCATCAAGAGTTTATATCCCCATCTCTTGAGGGCCTTGGCTTTCTGACCCACCAGGTGTGTTTCTTGTAGCAGGGCCACGTCCGGCGAGTGTCTCTTTAGGTATTCTTGCACTATGCCCCTCTTGATTTTATCCCCCACACCATTAAGGTTCCAGGACATCACGGTCAAAGTACGACTACTATCCTTCCCCATGTCTGTATTTCACCTCAAGTCCCTGTCTGCGGATCACCTCTGCATAGGAGAGTACATAATACTGTATACATGGCAACTGTCGTTCAACATTCAATATAACCTTACTATAGTGTGAAAAGGAGAGAATCAACATTATCCTAAACAATTCTACATTCACTAGCGTAGTCAAACATTGTAGCAATTCAGTCTGATCATCAATAAACCCAACAATATTGAAAGAAACCCTACCCGCCAGCCTCAAATCCTCCCCCCTCCCTGCCCGTGGATTCAAAACTACCCACCCCCAAACTTGGCAGAGTGCTTCTCTCCCTCCCCAGAACGGTACTAGTGCATGGGGAAAGTTGCCCCCCACCCACGAGTCAGATCATAGAAACTGAAAATATAGCCATCCACTCTGTAAACATCGGAGATCCCCCATAATATATGCTGACAGTCAAAAAGGGCGTATCTGTACTTGGGAGTAACTTCTCGATAACAAATCACACAATATTAAGCAAAATCCCCATCCCCAGACCCCTCAACCCCAGTACTTGCGTTCTCTTGAGTGTCCCAGCATGGGCCGTCTATGCCCAAGTCTTCTGAATATCAGTCCTGTTACTCCAGTCGGCTAGAGTTATCGTCCAGGGGATTATTGTCCGGCCCCTCCTGACCATCTCTGCGCTGGCTTGGCCGGTTCCGCTGGTCTCTCCTCTGTTTCCCTACTGTGGACCAGCCCTCCATCCACTCCCATACGGCCTCCGGTGAATCAAAAAAACAGGATTTACCATCCGATTCTACCCTCAGTTTTGCAGGAAATAACATTGCGTATTTGACCTCTCTGTCCCTCAATTCCTTCTTCACGGCCTGGAAGCTGCGTCTTTGTGCCTGAACTTTATCTGTAAAATCAGGGTAGAAGGCGACCTCGTAGTTCTCTATCTTTAGAGGGGGACTCGAGCGTGCCGTCTGCAAGATGATGTCTCTATCGCGGTAATTGAAGACTCATGCTATAATGGGTCTCGGGGGGCTCCAGGCTCAGCCTGCCTCCTGGCACTCTATGGGCTCTTTCGATCGAGATTTAGGAGGACAGAGTCTTCGGCTTGAGGTGGTTCGTGATGAGGTCCTCCACGAATATGTCCGCAGTCGACCCCTCTGTTTTTTCTGAGACCCCCAAAATACGAACATTGTTGTGGCGGGCTCTTCCTTCGTAGTCGTCTAGTTGTTGTGACATTCTGTCCTGCCTCCGTTGTAGTTCAAGCATTTGCTTTTGCAGCTCAGAGGCGTCTGTCTGGAGGGCCGTGGTAACTATTTTAAGTTCTTTGACTTTCTCGTCCATTTTGCGAAAGTCTGCTCGAAGGAGCAAAACCTCTACTGTCACCGAGTCCACGGACGTGCGTACTCCACTTATGGCTGCCATTACATCATGAAGGGTAGGTTCAGGGGGCTTCACCTGTGGCGCCGCTTCAGATTCTTTGTCAGATCTCGGGAAGTCGCCCTTGTCGCCAGTTTTTACCCATGCAAATTTAGCCACCACAAATCCTCCCAATGGCACCTCGGCCGCTGGATGGGTGCAACCCCATGTTTCTGGCCCAGGGCAAGGAAGCCAGTCCGCACTTCGCCTTCTCGGCCTGTCGCTCTACCTCCAGGCTGCGTTTGCTGTGTCCCTGGAATGTATCCCAATCAATGGCCGTTCCCGGCAAGAGCCAGGGAAAATACACCAATCACCTCCACTTCAGCACCTGTTGGTCAACACATGTGGGTTCTACCATACACCTCCCTTACCTCCAAAGTATTCCGCAGTTGTAATCCACAGGCCACGGAGAGAAGAGCGTCGGATGTCACCCGACGCCATAACTGGCTGTCACCTCCCAGTCCTTGGCTTCACCTCAGGAGTGCTCCCCCTATAGCCTGTGACCGATCAGGGCCTCTGTAATGCAACAGGTTTCCTACACTCCGCAGTTTATCCAAGCCAGCAGCCGCTGACGCAGGCACCAGCCAGTCTGCAATGTCCTCCGGTGATCTTTAGGGGCAACGTAGGGCAGTTTCTCCAGCTGCCACTTTGTTTTGTTTTGCCTGTAGCTCAATAGCTTTGTTAACTAGGCCCCAAGCCGGGACCTTGCTTAAAGTTCCGGTCCCTCCAGCCACCGGTATGGCGTCGCAGCATCGGCCCCAACGACCCCAATGATCAGATGTCTTCACAGATCTGGGGGGGGACACCACGATCCTGCCGAAGGACCGTCCCTCAAGGCGGCTCTCAATTTAGGCCCAGCATCGGTCAGGACGCACAGCAGGGCACCCGGGTATACTCGACTGCCCGGGGCCCCTGCAGCACACCACTATTGTCTCTGCCCCCACAGTCGCCTCCACGTCGCGGGCCTGCAAGGAATCCCGGCGGCCGCCACCACTCACCAGCTCCCCTTCGGGCAGGTCCCGACCTCCGGATCCGTTTTCACAGCGCTCCCCGCTTAGGCCCTGACGCCGGGGCCTCACATAGGTCTGCTTCTCTTGGGCCCGCCAGAGGGCACACCGGTTACCTCCGCTGCGTATTTCCGCTCCCCTGCTGCCTACAATATCACTGCGTTTGAGCTGCTGCACCTCCGCTCCATCGGCACCGGGTACCCGGACCTCGCAGAGCTCCCGGGCGCGAATGTCATCGGAGGGGAACCACCATCTTTTCAGCACTCGGGAGGCTCCTAGGTCGGGGCTGCACCGATCGCACACCGCTTCTTGGGACTACGGAGTCCCCGATGGGGTCTGGGGATAAATCGCCACACTTCCTGATTAATTTTTTCCCGTGGTTGACAGCGGATAAAGCAGGAGTGACTCTAGGGAGACGGGAGCTACTCTAAGCCGCGGCCATCACAGTCGGCTGCTAGACACACCCGAGGTTCTGGACTTCTAAGCACCTTTCAGACGGTACTTGGAGTTATACCAAATTTCATACACTCTGTATTCAGAGGCATCTTTGGAGGACTTCTGCTGATCCTTTTCTAATATCAGTTATCCTATTTGTCTTCTATCTGCTACCCAATGGACGTCCCAGTCACCAAGGAGATGGAAAAAGCACTCCTGGAGCGGAAATACCTTGACCGAAAGGTACAACATCTAGGCATGCCTCGCCTGAGAGAACTAAGTGCATCTTGGTTCCTGTCATTACAACCAGTCTGATCGAACTGCATCTTACCTGTCCTCCGATGACTGTTTTGTGGAGAAGAATGCGTGTTAGACCTTTGTTTGTCACTCCCACCATGTGCGCACCTGGACGTGAATGCTCTACCGGACCCGATAACGATCCATGTTCTGCAATGTCCTCAGCATATTCCTATGTTGATGGCTGCATTCCTTGAGCCACCGCAGGTAGTAACTCCACCTGTTGGTATGGACACCGGCTCCTTCACTGACACCCAGGCTTTGGACAGTGCACAGCTGCCCCAGCACCGGCTGTGGACAGCGTGGAACATCATCTGTGCTCAATTGACGTACTCTGCGAGGCATCTACCTGCCAGGACACAAACAATTGACTCATTTTTGGATTGTCGTGTGCTGGAAGGAATTCACCCTTTTTAATAACAAGCTCAATTTGAAACTCGGATACAAAATTGACATTCCTTTTCATTTATTGGGCATAAATGGCTTTCTAATGCTTATAGTGGTTCAGACTATGTCAACAGACACTTTTAGAGCTATGGCCTGCAAAAATGTTCTTTTACATTTTTAAATAGTTTAGAAATTTTTTTGATGTTTGTAAACATTTTTAACTCAAAAATGCTTTTAATACTTTGTGCGTACCAATGTCTAGTCAGAATGGTAGTACACTTATAGGTTACATATGTCGTCCAGTCGGAAGAGGAGTGGGTGTTATATTCCATATAGGTACCTTATATAGGCGCAAGTAACACTGCAACTTTTCACCTATATCCTTCCTACATTACATACATAATGGTTCATAGGGACTGACCTTTTATCTAGATACAACACTACATTCAGAACCCGGGTTTTGCCCTCGTTTGAAACTCATACATTATGCATGGGGCTTCTTGGAAGCACAACAGGACGAACATCTCCTGTATAATATCTATGTTAAAGTTCAAGCCTGACGTCATCCTTTAGGCCGACACAGTAACACAGCAAGGTAGAACCCCTGGGGAGACCTGTGGGTAAATATACATCATGTCTTGATTAGAAAGACAGAGGAGACCATGAATTCCCGGCTGACACACTGACCAGAGACCCTGAGGTTCCTGCATGCAGACGCTCTATCAAGCAGTGGTCTAACATCCCTTTGTGGGGTGTCCAACTCGAGACCAGGACAGGGTCCTATATTCTCTAATTCTCAGGTAATGGGGTGAACTAGACCTTAGAGGGATTCTTGGCATAACACCTATACAGATGCTAGGTATATTTAGGTACATCAAGTTAGGGAGGCATTGTAGGAATACGCACTTTCTTATCATGTGTTTTATGTATGTGTATATATTCATGAGTACTGCAAAATGGTAGAACTGTACCATCCCTTTACTTTCATAGTACTGCTGATCATATATCTCTGCTACTGTCTAATAGTTGTTGCAATACCAAAGGGGTCAAGGCTGATTTGCATATGGTGTGGTGAGCAAAAAAACAATAGATTTAGACCCAGATCTCTGTACTGGGGTGAATGTATGACATTGTTCTTCTGCATTCTGTCCATCAACTGTTGTTTTTGTAATAGTTGTTGCAGCACATCTATTTTACACTAGAATAACAACTGTTCAATAATTCCTTATTGAAACGTCCAGACTGTTTATTCTGTGTGTCTCTGAGACAAACTAAGTGAGCACCAGTGACTGAGCGAAAAGTAGCATATTGTTTCCACGATCCTAAAGAATCAGGGTTGTCATGTTCTGAGGTTGCCAGAAGCTATTTTTTCCCCGAAAAGAGGAGATTCTAGTGGCACTGTGAGCTAGCTAATGCAAACAGGCTAAGATATCCGGTGGGGGTGCTCGGAACCAGTCTGCCACCAAACCCACAGTTTATGTTATCCGAACGTGCAGATCCTGTATAGCAAAACAAAAAAAAGCCTATGGCACGTAGTATTCCCTGGCGATCTCCCATCCAGGTACTAACCAGGCCCGATCCTGCTTAATTACGGAGATCAGACGAGATCAGGTGCTTTCAGGTGGTTATGGCTGTAGGCATGAAGAGAAATGACTTTGGGGAGCTTAGTTTTTTCATTCCACTTCAGTGCTGGCCATTGTAAGCGAGAAAAGCCACCCTCATCCACCTAAAGCAAAACAAAAAAAAGCCTATGGCACGTAGTATTCCCAGGCGATCTCCCATCCAGGTTGTAACCAGGCCCAACCCTGCTTAACAACTGAGATCAGAGGAGGTCAGGTGCTTTCAGGGTGGTAGGGCTGTATGGCATGAAGAGCAACGACTTTGGGGCTCTTAGTTATTTTCATTCCACTTCAGTGCTGGTCATATTAAGCGAGACAAGTCACCCTCAACCACCTAAAGCAACACACAAAAAAAGTCCTACAGCACCTGATATTCCTAGGTGGTCTCCCTTCCAGGTACTATCAAGGCCTGACCCTCCTTAACTACTGAGATCAGACGAGATGAGGTGCTTTCAGGGTGATATGGCTGTAGTCATAAAGAGCAATGACTTTAGGGCTCTTAGTTTTTTCCACTTCACTTCAGTGCTAGCCATTGTAAGTGAGACAAGCCACACTCATCCTCTAAAGAAAAACTAACAGAAAACAAAATGCCTACAGCTTTGGTATTACCAGGCGGTCTCCGGTCCAGGTACTATACAGGCCTGATCCTGCTTAACTACTGATAACAGAGGAGATCAGGTGCTTTCAGGGTGGTATGGCTGCATGGCATGAAGAGCAATGCCTTTGGGGCTCTTAGTTTTTTTCATTTCACTTCAGTGCGGGCCATAGTAAGTGGGACAAGCCACCCACATCCACCTAAAGCAAAAACAAAAAACAAAAAAAAGGCCCGACCCTGCATAACTACTGGGATCAGACGAGATTAGGTGCTTTCAGGTGGTATGGTTATAGGCATGAAGAGCAATGATTTTGGGGCGCTTAGATTTTTTCATTCCACTTCAGTGCTGGACAAAGTAAGCGAGACAAGTTACCCTCATCTACCTAGAGCAAAACAAAAAAAGAAGCCTACAGCACCTGTTTTTTTCAGACGGTCTCCCATCCAGATACATACCAGGCCCGACCCTGCTTAACTACTGAAATCAGATGGGATCAGGTGCTTTCAGGGGGTATGGCTGTATGCATGAAGCGTAAATACTTTGGGGTGCTTAGATTTTTTCATTCCACTTCAGTGCTGGCCATAGTAAGTGAGACAAGCCACCCTCATCCACCTTAATCAGAAAATAGAAAAGAAAAAAAAAGCCTAGAGCACCAGGTATTTCCAGGCAGTCTCCCATCCAGATACTAACTACGCGCGACCCTACTTAACTACTGAGATCAGAAGAGATCAGGTGCTTTCAAGGTGGAATGGCTGTAGTAATGAAGAGCAATGACTTTGGGGCTCTTAGTTTTTTTCATTCCATTTCAGGGCTGGCCATATTAAGCGAGACAAGCCACCGTCATCCACCTAAAGCAAGTATTCCCAGGTGGTCTCCATTCCTGGTACTAACCAGTTCCGACCCTGCTTAACTACTGAGATCAGACAAGATCAGGTGCTTTCAGGGTGTTATGGCTGTAGGCATGAAGAACACTGACTTTAGGGCTCTTAGCTTTTTTCATTCTACTTCGGTGTAGGCCATAGTAAGTGAGACAAGCCACTCTCATACTCTAAAGCAAAACTAACAGAACAAAAAACTGCTTACAGCTCCTGGTATTCCCAGGAGGTCTCCCATCAAGGTACTATCCAGGCCCGACCCTGCTTAAATACTGGAATCAGGCGAAATCAGGTGCTTTCAGGGTGGTATGGCTGTAGGCATGAAGAGCAATGACTTTGGGACTCTTAGTTGTTTTTCATTCTCACTTCAGTCCTAGCCATAGCAAGGTAGACAAGCCAACCACAATCATCTAAAGCATGGGTACTCACAAACTTTCTCTCCGGGGCCAAATTTACAGTGTGGTTTGTGTCCGAGGGCCGCAGTGGTGGGGGCGGGGTCAGTGGGGGAGGGGCATGGCTAGAGCAACAACAAAAAAACTGTGACCATGAGGTTGATCACAGGTCCCTGCAGCGGATGCCTTCGTACACTGAGCCACTAGACATCTCTCTCTCTCTCTCTCTCTCTCTCTCCCTCTCTCTCTCTCCCTCTCTCTCTCTCCTCCTCCCTCCCTCCCTCTCCCTCCCTCTCGTTCCCTCTCCCTCTCGGTCTCTCTGTTTCCCTCTGTCTCCCTCACTCTGACTGTCTACCTCCCTCTCACTCCCTCTGTCTCACTCACTCTGACTGTCTCACTCCCTCTCTCCCTCTGTCTCACTCACTCTGACTGTCTCACTCTCTCTCCCTCTCTCTGTATCCCTCTCTCTCTCTGTTTCCCTCTCCCTCACTCTGTTTCCCTCTCCCTCACTCTGTTTCCCTCTCCCTCACTCTGTTTCCCTCTCCCTCACTCTCTCTCCTTCCCTCTCCCTCCTTCCCTCTGTCTCCCTCTCTCTCCTTCCCTCTCCCTCCTTCCCTCGGTCTCCCTCGCTCTCCTTCCCTCTCCCTCACTCTGAGGTCTCCCTCACTCTGAGGTCTGTCTCCCGCACTCTGTCTCCTGCACTCTGTCTCCCACACTCTGTCTCCCACACTCTGTCTCCCTCCCTCCCTCCGTCTCTTTCCCTCTAACTCCCTCTCTCTCCTTCTCTGTCTCCCTCTCTCTCCTTCCCTCTGTCTCCCACTCTCTGAGGTCTCCCTCTGTCTCCCTCACTCTGAGGTCTCCCTCACTCCGAGGTCTCCCTCCCGCACTCTGTCTCCGCACTCTGTCCCCCTCCCTCTCTCTCCCTCTCTCTCCTTCTCTGTCTCCCTCTCTCTCCTTCCCTCTGTCTCCCACTCTCTGAGGTCTCCCTCACTCTGAGGTCTCCCTCACTCTGAGGTCTCCCTCACTCTCCTTCCCTCTGTCTCCCTCACTCTGAGGTCTCCCTCACTCTGAGGTCTTCCTCTCTCTCCTTCCCTCTCCCTCACTCTGAGGTCTCCATCTCTCTCCTTCCCTCTCCCTCACTCTGTCTCTCTCCATCTCCCATTCTCTGTCTCCAGCTCCCTTTCTTCCTCTCCCCCCTCTCCCTTTCTCCCTCCCACTCCCTCCCTTCCTCTGTCTCCCTTTCCCTCCTTCCCTCTCCCTCCCGTTCCCTCCCTTTTCCTCCCTCCCTCTCCCTCTGTCTCCCTCCCTTTCCCACAATCCCTCTCCATCTCTCTCCCTCCCTTTCCCTCACTCTGTCTCCCTCCCTTTCCCTCCCTCCCCCTGTCTCTCCCCCTCCCTCTCCCTACCCCTCCCTTTTCCTCCCTCTGTCTCCCTCCCTTTCCCTCACTCCTTCCTGCTCTCCCCCCTCTCCCTCCCTCTGTCTTCCTCCCTCTGCCTCCCTCCCTCTGCCTCCCTCCCTCTGCCTCCCTCCCCCTGTCTCCCTCCCTTTCCCTCTCTCTACTCCTCCCTCTGTCTCCTTCTCCCTCCCTTTCCCTTCCTGTCTCTCTCCCTTTCCCTCCCTCCCTCTCCCTCCCTCCCTCTGTCTCCCTCTCCCTCCCTCCCTCTGTCTCCCTTTCCCTCCCTCCCTCTGTCTCCCTCCCTCTCTGTCCCCCTCTCTCTCCCTTTCCCTCCCTCTGTCTCCCTCCATTTCCTTCCCTCCCTCTCGCTCTGTCTCCCTCCCTTTCCCTCCCTCCCTCCCTCTCCCTCCCCCCTCTCCCTCCCTGTCCCTCCCTCTGTTTCCCTCCCTTTCCCTCCCTCCCTCCCTCTCCATCCCTTTCTCTCCCTCTGTCTCCCTCCCTTTCCCTCTTCCCTCCCTCTGTCTCCCTCTCCCTCCCTTCTCTCCCTCAGTCTCCCTCTCCCTTGGTCTCCCTCCCCCCCTCTCCCTCTGTCTCCCTCTCCCTCCCTCTCCCTCTGCCGCCCTCTCCCTCCCTCTCCCTCTGCCGCCCTCTCCCTCCCTTTCCCTCCTCTGACTCCCTCCCTTTCCCTACCCCTCCCTCCCCCTCCTTCTCTCTCCCTCCCTTTCCCTCCCTCTCCTTCTCTCTCCCTCCCTTTCGCTCCCTCCACCTCCCTCCCTGTTCCTCCCTCCCTCTCCCTCTGTCTCCCTCCTTGCCCTCCCCCCCTGACTCAATCCCTCTCCTTCTGTCTCCCTCTCCCTCCATTTTCCTCTCTCTGTCTCCCTCCCTTTCCCTCCCTCCTTCTCCCTCTCCCTCCCTCTCCCTCCCTCTCCCTCCCTCTCCCTCCCTCTCCCTCCCTCTCCCTCCCCCTCCCTCCCTCCCTCTGTCTCCCTCCCTCCCTCTGTCTCCCTCCCTCTCCCTCTGTCTTCCTCTCTTTTCCTCCCTCTGTATCTCTCCCTTTCCCTCCCTCCCTCTCCCTCCCTCTGTCTCCCTCCCTCTGTCTCCCTCTCCCTCCCTTTCCCTCCCTCCCTCTCTGTCTCCCTCCCTCTCCCTCTGTCTTCCTCTCTTTTCCTCCCTCTGTATCTCTCCCTTTCCCTCCCTCCCTCTCCCTTCCTCTGTCTCCCTCCCTCTGTCTCCCTCCCTCTGTCTCCCTCTCCCTCCCTTTCCTTCCCTCTCGCCCTCCCTCTCCCTCCCTTTCCCTCCCTCTGTCTCCCTCCCTTTCCCTCTCTCCCTCCCTCTGTCTCCCTCTCCCTCCCTCTCTGTCTCCCTCCCTCTCCTTCTGTCTTCCTCTCTTTTCCTCCCTCTGTATCTCTCCCTTTTCCTCCCTCCCTCCCTCTGTCTCCCTCCCTCTGTCTCCCTCTCCCTCCCTTTCCCTCCCTCCCTCTCTGTCGCCCTCCCTCTCCCTCCCTTTCCCTCCCTCTGTCTCCCTCCCTTTCCCTCTCTCCCTCCCTCTGTTTTCCTCTCCCTCCCCCCTCTCCCTCAGTCTCCCTCTCCCTTGGTCTCCCTCCCTCGGTCTCCCTCCCCCTCTCTCTGTCTCCCTCTCCCTCACTCTCCCTCTGTCTCTCTCTCCCTCCCTTTCCCTCCTTCTGACTCCCTCCCTTTCCCTCCCTCTCCCTCCCTCTCCTTCTCTCTCCCTCCCTTTCCCTCCCTCTGACACCCTCCCTTTCCCTCCCTCTCCTTCTCCTTCTCTCTCCCTCCCTTTCCCTCCCTCCCTGTTCCTCCCTCCCTCTCCCTCTGTCTCCCCCTTTCCCTCCCTCCCTCTCCCTCGGACTCCCTCCCTCTCCTTCTATCTCCCTGTCTCCCTCCCTTTCCCTGCCTCCTTCTCCCTCTCCCTCCCTCCCTCTGTCTCCCTCCCTCCATCTCCCTCCCTTTTCCTCCCTCTGTCTCCCTCCCTTTCCCTCCCTCCTTCTCCCTCTCCCTCCCTCTGTCTCCCTCCTTGCCCTCCCCCCTCTGACTCAATCCCTCTCCTTCTGTCTCCCTCTCCCTCCATTTTCCTCTCTCTGTCTCCCTCCCTTTCCCTCCCTCCTTCTCCCTCTCCCTCCCTCCCTCTCCCTCCCTCCCTCTGTCTCCCTCCCTCTCCCTCTGTCTTCCTCTCTTTTCCTCCCTCTGTATCTCTCCCTTTCCCTCCCTCCCTCTCCCTCCCTCTGTCTCCCTCCCTCTGTCTCCCTCTCCCTCCCTTTCCCTCCCTCCCTCTCTGTCTCCCTCCCTCTCCCTCTGTCTTCCTATCTTTTCCTCCCTCTGTATCTCTCCCTTTCCCTCCCTCCCTCTCCCTCCCTCTGTCTCCCTTCCTCTGTCTCCCTCTCCCTCCCTTTCCCTCCCTTTCACCCTCCCTCTCCCTCCCTTTCCCTCCCTCTGTCTCCCTCCCTTTCCCTCTCTCCCTCCCTCTGTCTCCCTCTCCCTTCCTTTCCCTCCCTCCCTGTCTCCCTCCCTCTCCCTCTGTCTTCCTCTCTTTTCCTCCCTCTGTATCTCTCCCTTTCCCTCCCTCCCTCTGTCTCCCTCCCTCTGTCTCCCTCTCCCTCCCTTTCCCTCCCTCCCTCTCTGTCACCCTCCCTCTCCCTCCCTTTCCCTCCCTCTGTCTCCCTCCCTTTCCCTCTCTCCCTCCCTCTGTTTCCCTCTCCCTCCCCCCTCTCCCTCGGTCTCCCTCTCCCTTGGTCTCCCTCCCTCGGTCTCCCTCCCCCTCTCTCTCTCTCTGTCTCCCTCTCCCTCACTCTCCCTCTGTCTCTCTCTCCCTCCCTTTCCCTCCTTCTGACTCCCTCCCTTTCCCTCCCTCTCCCTCCCTCTCCTTCTCTCTCCCTCCCTTTCCCTCCCTCTCCTTCTCTCTCCCTCCCTTTCCCTCCCTCCCTGTTCCTCCCTCCCTCTCCCTCTGTCTCCCCCCTTTCCCTCCCTCCCTCTCCCTCGGACTCCCTCCCTCTCCTTCTATCTCCCTGTCTCCCTCCCTTTCCCTCCCTCCTTCTCCCTCTCCCTCCCTCTCCCTCCCTCCCTCTGTCTCCCTCCCTCTATCTCCCTCCCTTTTCCTCCCTCTGTCTCCCTCCCTTTCCCTCCCTCCTTCTCCCTCTCCCTCCCTCTCCCTCCCTCTGTCTCCCCCTTTCCCTCCCTCCCTCTCCCTCGGACTCCCTCCCTCTCCCTCTGTCTTCCTCTCTTTTCCTCCCTCTTTATCTCTCCCTTTCCCTCCCTCCCTCTCCCTCCCTCTGTCTCCCTCTCCCTCCCTTTCCCTCCCTGTCTCCCTCCCTCCTTTTCCCTCCCTCCCTCTCCCTCTGTCTCCCTCCCTTTCCCTCCCTCACTGTCTCCCTCCTTTTCCCTCCCTCCCTCTGTCTCCCTCCCTCCCTTTCCCTCCCTCCCGCTCCCTCCCTCTGTCTCCCTCTCCCTCCTTTTCCCTCCCTCTGTCTCCCTCCCTTTCCCTTCCTCTGTCTCCCTCCCTTTCCCTCCCTTCCTCTCCCTCTGTCTCCCTCCTTTTCCCTCCCTCCCTCTGTCTCCCTCCCTCCCTTTCCCTCCCTCCCTCTGTCTCCCTCTCCCTCCTTTTCCCTCCCTCTGTCTCCCTCCCTTTCCCTTCCTCTGTCTCCCTCCCTTTCCCTCCCTTCCTCTCCCTCTGTCTCCCTCTCCCTCCCTCCCTCTGTCTCCCTCCCTCTCCCTCCCTCCCTCCCTCTCCCTCAGTCTTCCTCTCTTTTCCTCCCTCTGTATCTCTCCCTTTCCCTCACTCCCTCTCCCTCCCTCTGTCTCTCTCCCTCTGTCTCCCTCTCCCTCCCTTTCCCTCCCTGTCTCCCTCCCTTTCCCTCTCTCCCTCTGTCTTCCTCCCTTTCCCTCCCTCCCTCTCCCTGTCTCCCTCTCTTTCCCTCCGTCCCTCTCTCTCCCTCCCTTTCCCTCCCTCCCGCTCCCTCCCTCTCCCCCTGTCTCCCTCTCCCTCCCTTTCCCTCCCTCTGTCTCCCTCCCTTTCCCTCCGTCCCTCTCCCTTCCTCTGTCTCCCTTCCTTTCCCTCCCTCCCTCTCCCTCTGTCTCCCTCCCTCCCCGTCTCCCTCCCTTTACCTCCCACCCGCTCCCTCCCTCTCCCCCTGTCTCCCTCTCCCTCCCTTTCCCTCCCTGTCTCCCTCCCTTTCCCTCCCTCCCTTTCCCTCCCTCTATCTCCCTCCCTATCCCTCCCTCCCTCTCCCTCTGTCTCCCTCCCTCCCTCGCCCTCTGTCTCCCTCCCTTTCTCTACCTCCCTCTGTCATCCTCTGTCATCTCACCCTGACTGTGTGTGCCCGGGCTGAGACAGCTTCCGGGCACACACACACACAGCCGCACCCGAGCACTTCACAGGTCTTTAAAAGACCATTTGCATGTTAATGAGGCTTTGTTCACCTCTTAGCGCCCCTGCAGACCCACTCTGACTATGGCGGGAATCGCCCGGCCCCCACAGACTAGCAGAGTCTCTGAGTCGCGCTGCCGCAGGGGTGTTTGCTGACACTCTAACAAAAAAAAATTAAAACATGGGTACGATGTCTGCAAGGTCGGTGGGCCGCCAGGGAAGGCTTGCCAGGCCGCTGGAGGCCCGCGGGCCATACTATGAGTACCGGTAATCTAAAGCAAAAAAAACAAAAAACAACACTGCTTAACTACTGAAATCAGATGAGATCGGGAGCTTTCAGGTAGTATGGCTGTGGGCATGAAGAGCAATGACTTTGGGGAGCTTAGATTTTTTCATTCCACTTCAGTGGGGACATTGTAAGCGAGAAAAGCTACCAACATCCACCTAAAGCAAAAAAAAAACAAAAACTAGAGCACCTGGTATTCTCAGACGTTCTCCCATCCAGGTACTAACCAGGCCCGACCCTGCCTAGCTACTGAGATCAGGTGCTTTCAGGGTGGTAGGGCTGTATGACATAAGGAGCAATGACTTTGTGGTTCTTAGTTATTTTCATTCTACTTCCTTGCTGGTCATAGTAAGTGAGACAAGCCACCCTCATCCTCTAAATCACAACTAAAAGAACAAAAAAATGCCTACAGCTCCTGGTATTCCCAGGCGGTCTCCTATCCAGATATTATCCAGGCCTGATCCTGCTTAACTACTGATATCAGAGGAGATCAGGTGGCTGTATGGCATGAAGAGCAATGCCTTTGGGGCTCTTAGTTTTTTTCATTCCACTTCAGTGCTGGCCATAGTAAGAGGGACAAGCCACCCACATCCACCTAAAGCAAAAGCAAAAAAAACTACAGCACCTGGTATCCCAAGGCGGTCTCCCATTCAGCTCTTCACTTGTTTTTCACTCCTCACAGATCAGAATGAACTGGAACATGTTGTGTGGGATGCGGCTTGGTACCTTTCAGGGAGTGTGCGAAATATACAGCTCTGTCTTTGAGTCAGAATACGGGAGCCTGGCCAGCCTCCGTCTTGACCTTGACACAGACCAGAACAGCCAGCTCGTTTTTTTCCAATAGAAGGGGGCAAGGTTTCTAGAATCTTCACCTCATGTTGAGTAAAGGTATTAAAGCGGGAGACCTTCAGGGGGCAGGTAGAAGCTCACCACAGAGTAAACGTACTGCTGTGAAAGTGACGGAACTTGGGTCCCGATCGAACTCCTTCCTGGGCTGTCGCAGGGCTTCTCCAGCTTGAGTTGGCAAGGATGTTTGTGTGCTACATGTATATATGCTGCATTTTATTCTGGTTTTGCACTTGAATTACTTGATATTTGGGAGTCTGCATTAACTGATATATTTTTGCCTTCCTTCCTAAAAATATTAAATTAATAAACATGTGTGTGTCACTTTAAATGCACCTGAATTTGTCTTCTTGCCGCGCCTTAGGACAGTGCTGAGCTTTGTTTTATCACCTCTTCTTTTGGGAGTGCTATTTAACGTGTGTTGTTTATAGGTGCAGTAGTGCATTTGCCTCCTCTTGGGAGTGCAGGGTCCAGGTGTGTCCTATTGTGTCACTACATCTTGGCGTCACTTGTCAGAATTCGAACAGAAAATTAAAAGGGGAAAGAAAAATGTATTCTAGAAAACCAAAGGCAGATTCCCAGATACCAATTGAGATCTGGATGAGAGGCAATCCCATATGGTATGCTTGCCCATGAGTGGGCTCATTGCGCTGGTCTGAGTGAGAATTAAAAAGTGTGTTTAGCTAACACTGAGCCAGCACAAGTGGTTGCGTGTTTGCAAAAAGTGCCTGTCGAGAAAGGAAAAGAGCTTAGCACGTTAGGCCGAAGGGGCTGGATCCTTTTATGTGCTTATCGTAAAATGCATGAAAAATGTGTTCAGCAGCAGCAGCACGAACATGATAAAATAGAGAAACAGTTTGTTGAAGTCAAAAATACCTCTACGATGTTAACCTGTCAGAATAAGTTATTACAAGATAAGTTGGAAACTTACCAGACTGTGGCAGAAAAAGCTGCGGTTCGTATCGCGCAATACAAGTACAAGAAAAGGAGGGGAAGGGTTAAAAAGAGAAAAGTACGTTTTGCTATTGCAAAGGTAGGAATTGACTGGGAACCTGAAACGTGGGATGGAAATATTTAGGATTCTTCAGTTTTCAGACTCTGGAGGAGAGTGTGATCAAGCTGGCAGCCAGGGTGAGTCGTAAGAAGGCAAAGTGGTTCAGGCGCAGCCCATATATCATCAGAAGATACAGGGTGGTCCAAATTATCCACAGGGGGTTGCGATGGATTGTATGGAGGATTTTACTCCAGATTAATGACATCTCAGACAGAGTCCGAAAAAGACCTGGAGAATCTCTGCTTACGTGGATGGTGCGGTTTTTGTTCTGTGGGTGGCTGTTTTTTTTCCATATCTTTATTGCATTTTTTATCATTTTCCTGATACAAATAAACTTGGCATTGGTACATGCCGCACTTTGTACAAGATCATTGTTGCTATGCCACTGTGTACACAAAGCTAGGCATTTCCATCCAATAATCATAGCACAATTAGTATCTGTGTCGCAGATGGTGTGGTTGTTTGATATGGGCGCCTCTGGGGTGGTGTTAGATCATGGAGATGCAGTGATTCTACAGTACAGGAGCAGTTCAGGAATTACAATGACAATAATCAAATCAGCCTGTTGCAATTGGCAGTGCTTGGATGTAGTCATAAATACACAACAGAGTCAGACTGGCCAGTGAATGATAAACCTTGGTATGCACTGAGAGATGCTATACAGAGGCTTAAGGAGGAGGTGATGAAAACTGCTATTTTCCTGGACAATGCACATAAATTGATGGATGGGTTGTTGAATGCGTCTGTGCGAAATAAAATAATATGTTTGGCTCCCCCTGCTTACAAACAAGTGATGATGACTTTGCTAATTAATCAGACTGTTAATACTTTGGGGCAGGTAGTTGAAGCAGTCTGTGAGTTGGGAGAGCTGGGGTACTGGATAAAGATTGAAAGAGCTTCCAGGTCTGAGACTCGCACAGACAATAACAGGCTGTCTAGAAGAGACATGTTTTTGGCTTTGTTGAATGATGGAGTGGAGAAAGAGAAGATAGATGGAATAGAGACTTAAAGTCTGTGGGAGATGTATCAGAAAAGAGGTTTGGATAAAAAGGAAGGAAGCAGGGGAGTGAATAAACAAAATAAAATGCGAAGAAAGCCAGAAGTGGATGAGGAGGAAAAGGAGGGTGAGAGAGCTGCCCATTTGAGTACGAAGGAAGAGAGAGATTCCGAAAATGAATGGCTCAGTGAGAACCGAAGGGAGGAGGTATTCCTCCTTAGAGAATATGACCTGGGCAAAGGTTTACAGATTTAAAGCAGATTAGGAAATAGGTCGAGCTCCGGTACAGAGATGGGCTCGCAGAGACAATAGACATTATGTTGACATAAAAATTAATTGGAAACATCGTAATGTTCAGAAGGCCCGAGCCCTAGTGGATACCGGAGCGGAGGCCACTTTGATATATGGAAATCCCAAAAAGTTTATTGGACAGTATTTCACACTCACAGGATTAGGTGGAAAAGAGACACCAGCAGTGCAGACAAAGATCCAAATGAAAATAGGGAGAATACCAAAACGAGAGTGCACTGTATTGATTGTGCCAACAATGTATGTAGGGAGTTACCCTTTCTGGCAGGAAAAGGATTGGGTCAACAATCTAATAAAAACAGAGTTCCTTCTCCTGGTAGTCAATAATGTTAGGATCCCAACTCGGGGATGATTTACAATAAAGGAATGGGTTGCAGTGTTGCACCGATTACCAAATTTACAACTAAGTGTATGTGGACCATAAAGATATCATTAAAACCATGAAGCATATCTGTTTGTTAAAACATTTTCATACATTTATTAGAATGAGTAAACTTAGGTAGAAACATGTACAAATCATATACACAATTGTTTTCCACAAATTTAAAAAAAAAAATCAAAAATTATTTTTAAAAAAACATTAAAACTTGCTAATTTAGCACTTAGTACCATAGCATAAACATTGCATCATCATATTCATAAATCAATGGATTGTAACAGGAACGAAATTGTCGACGCGGCGTTTCGGTGCCTTTTTCTATTCTGCACCTTCTTCAAGGACTCGTTCACAGCTTAATATTTTCTATAAAGACATATCATAATACATATCGTTAGGTCCAGACTCTTTTTACAACAATTGCACTTAGATTTTTATCGTATTTTAAACTATTATCCCTCTATTTGGTAACCCTGAACACTTTGCAACCCCAGGTAGTACGTTACTATATTCTCATGTCTTTAGCGAGAGTATAGTGGACTTAATCGTCACTGGTTTAATGTCCATGTCTTAGTTTTATTTCCTTGACATGACCAGGTGTACAATTAGCTTTTTGTGCCCAAAAATGTTTTTTTATAGGCTAATAGGTTTAGTATTATTGTTTACCGCCCATTGTTTTTCTTAACTTACCCAGGTTTAGTCTTTCCTGGTTTTGTTTTATAGGTTTGTGTGAGCACGTTTCCATCTGCTCATGTTTCTTTCATCCTTTTATACTATGGGAAAAATATATCTAGTTTTAGATTGCTCTATTTGTTTAATGAGTGTTATAGTTTAGAGGAGCATTCATGCATAACTCTACCTTGTATCTGTGGTTTGTTGAAACTTTCCTCGGGTTTTGAAGAGAATGAACCAACTTCAATCCTATTACAAGGATACATTTGCATTATAAGGATGGCCTCTTTGTTAATTAATTACAATAATTCGCATTTGTTAGTGTTTGTTTTTTATTTTTTATTTATCTAACATTTTCCTCCATCTCTAATCGGTATCACTAATTCAAATTGGACAAGTGGAAAATAATCACAGTTCAGTCACAGTTTCTGTCTAAAGTGAAGGTTCGCTTTTAAGTTACATGCAATTATCCGTCCCTTGCATCTCTGATTCTTCAAAGTTTAATATTTTCCCAAGCCTACCGGTCCTATTTTCTTGATTGTTTTGGTAGTTGGGGGGACGCCTCTGGGAGCTACCTTATGCTATTCCGTCCAACACTTTCTCTGAGGGGCAAATTATATTACTAGTTAGTTTTTAATTTATTTTATTTTTACTATCCTCACTCAAAAAGCTGATACTTAGTCCTGGTTTTCTTACCTCTGCGTAGACAGGAATCATTTAGTGATTAACTCTTGCATATATTCATCATGGAATCAAGGGTCACTTTCTTTGAGCTTTTTTTAAAATTAGCTGTTAACTCTAGGGAAAATAATAGAGTATAGCATTTACTACTTTTGCTCTATTAAAGCTAACTTCTATCTGTTGTAGCTGCTATGGTTTTTGGCAGAGAAACCCTTCTCTTACTTACTTGTAGCTGGTAGCTGATCTGCGGGGCGTCCTCCTCCTCCCAAGGTTGGTTTTGAATGACTAGCTCTTACTCTGTGTCTGGCATTTATACTATCCTAAATTGATAGATTGTCATCACCTGTTTGGTGTTGTTGTTAATTCGAGTATGTTTAGGGATGGATTAAAGCGAACCGGTCGCCATCTTGTAGTGTGTTTTTTGTTAATGTACTCGACTCCCTCATGTCGTTTATTGCGTGCTTATGGGCTCATATGCTATATTTTGTCTTTTTGTTGGTAATACTATAGAAATGTTATTTTCTAAAGCCTCACTCGTCTTACCCATATTCGTTCTCCCGTTAGTATTGAAATTAATTAAGAGGCCTGCTGTCATCTCTCCTTATCTGTTTTAGGAAGATTCTTGTTTATTTAGCTCTACTGTATTTTAGTTTGCCAGGTTTTGCATCGGTTAGTTCTTACATAAACTCGATGTATCTCGGCCGATTATCTAAGCGGCCGCCATTTTGAAACGGGAACAAAGAACGAATCCCGCTTATCATGTTATCATACCTGCTCTAAAGTGTCTGTTTATTAGGTCCACGCCTGGTCTTAGTATGACTAATCTTGATCTATTTAGATCGGGTTGTCTATATACACATACTTTTTGAATATATGCTTAAATATGTGTACAATCGCCGTCTTGTTGTGGCCGCTATTTTAAAACGGGAACAAAGGGCGATCACCGCTCATTGTGTTATCATACCTCCTTTACAGAAAATATTACTACTTAGATCCCCACACGATGGTTGCATGGCTTATCTCGTTCTGTTGAGATCGAGTTATTTTCTGAATTCTCTTCTATTGGGATTATATTTTCAATTATGTGTCATATTATGGGAATACATACCGAAGATTCTATTTTGTATATATTTACACAATTACCCGTTATGTTTAGTTAGTAAAACGAGGAATGATAAACGTGGAGTCTTTTTTGTGTGAATGGTCCCTGAATTGTTTTATGCTCGTTTGGTTTTAACTTTTTGGCCGCCATATTGGAGTGGAGAAGGCTCCTAATCGAGTAACGCTTTTGGACCTATTTTATTAGTCATTACTTGTTCCTTTATACCACCAAACCTGGTTAGTTCAATGGGAAGGAATATATTAATGAATATATTTTGTTAAAACCTAAACAGAGTAGCTAGGGACTCATTCACATTCTAGTTGTACTTAAAAAACCATTTACTACACATATTTTCAGTCTTTGCTGATTGTCACATAATCTTACTCCTTTTCGGTATTTGTTATTATAGGATTCTCTCCCATTCTTCTCTATTATTCAGTCCTGTTTTGTAAGTGTGAAATTTAGACATATAGTACTGTTCCCTCAATTTACGTTTCCTAGTTAGATCTCCTCCTCTTTTGTTGAGATTAATGACTTCTAAAACACACCATCTCAGATCTTCCACTTTGTGGCTCTTTTCCAACCAGTGTGTCACCAATGGTGCTGTTGTCTTCTTGGTACGGATTGCTGACTTATGTTCATTAATCCTAACTCTCACTTCTCTTTGTGTCTCCCCTATATATGCCTTCTCACATGGGCATTTTATCATATATATGACATTTTGAGTTCTACAGTTGAAGAGAGCTTTATCATTGTGTGTTGTATTGTTGTAGATTATCTTGGGGCCTGTTAGTATTAAAGGACAGTTTGTACAGTTTCCACAGGCAAAGTTGCCCGTTGGTGTTGACCCATCTATGGTTCTAATCAGGTTTCTGTTGTTTTTACTTGGATAGGTTTGGACCAAACTATTTCTTACTGTTCTATTCCTTCTGAAGGCAAAAATAGGTTTGGACATCGGCACTTCTCCTGATTCATTCAGCAGTTTCCAATTGCTGTTAATGCAATTTTTTAGTTTGTTTGATATGCATGAGAAATTAGTCACAAATACAATGGGTTTTACCTCACTTTCCTGTCTAATTTTAGGTTCAAAGAGTTAGCCCAGTACAAAATAAGGAGTATGCAGTACGCCGATGATATCGTTCTTTGCAGCCAGACCCCCTTGGGATTACAACGCTCCATCACAAGGCTGCACGAATTCACCCGTACGCACGGGTTGCAATTTAATTATAAAAAAACAAAAATTGTCTGCTTCGCAGCACGGCCAGGGCGGCAAAAATTCAAATGGCACATTGAGGGAAACATGATAGAACAAAGCCCCTCTTACAAGTACCTGGGAGTACTGGTCGACGCAAGATGGACATTAAAAGACCAAATACTGCACAGAAAAGCTCAGGCCATTAAATTACGCTTTGCTTTAAATCTACTAAAAACAAAACTGAAATGTCCTTCCAATTTACATCTGTTGAAGGTGATCGCAGCAAAGTTTTTGCCATCGATCACGTACGGCTCAGAACTATTCAGAGGCAAAGACGCAAACTTTCTGAATCTCCAACAGTCAGTACTGTTCAAATACATCTTTCAAATTCCGAAGTTCGCTTCACAAGCGCAAGTACGCCTCGAATTTGGGCTATTAAATCAGCACCAAGCCATACAAGCGGCAATACTAAAAATGTGCTGGAAATTAAGAGCAGCTCAAGAGGACACGCTGATGGGTCTCTGCTGGATTGAAATAAACAAACAAACAAAAGGAAAAGACGCATGGAAAGCAAATCTTGAAGAAGGTCTGTCAAATCTCAATATGCAAGAGGCCTGGAACACCGGTCACACCTTTGCGACCTTCAAAAAAGCCGCCAATGGTGCGGCAAAACTAGAATCTTGGATTGCTGACAAAGCCGCATTAGCAAAGAAAAAACACGGCTGGATGGTACTTGCAACATACGAGAGGTGTGTCCCGCAGCCATACTTAATTAACCACATAACACCATCCACACAACAGATGCTCCTACGAGTACGGCTGGGAACTTACATCTCAAAAGACCAGACCCCTGCATGGAAGCAAACGTGGCCAACATCACTCTGCAGACTCTGCGGTCATGCAGAAGAAACTTTGATTCATCTCCTGTGCATTTGCCCATCCCTCACAAACCTGAGACGTTACTATCTCTTGCACATATTTCGCTCATTCCAAGTCAGAACATGTCGGCCGGCAGTTATGCTGGCATTGAACAGCAAGCAGCTGCAGACAGCCTGTAGGGCCACCAGATTCCTTCAGAAGGCGAGCCTCCAACTAATGAAAACTGACAAAATGGCGAATAATGGTACCAAACTAAAGGATTGAGGATAACAAAAGACTTTGATTTCAGCAAATGTCAAATTGTTTTTATTTTTCTTTACTAATGGTTTTATGTAAAATTCTCTTTGCAAATTTTTGTAAAGGTTTTAATTAACCACATACAATAAAATATTTACAGAAGCTGTCTCTGTTGTAATATTTCGCCCGTTTATAAGCCTTTTTAACCATGGTTTTTGGATACCCTATCTCTAGAAATTTTTTGAACAGGATATCTGCATGTTTGTCATACTCTTTTTTTGTGGTACAATTCCGCCGTACTCTTAAAAATTTACCAAAAGGTATATTGTTCTTTTGAGCCGCTGGGTGGTGGCTTTTAAAGTGGAGCATGGTGTTACGGTCAGAAGGTTTGGTGTATAACTCCACTGCCAAAACACCCTCTACGTTTTTGATTTTATTGTCCAGGAAGTCACATTCCTCATTACTATACGAGGAAGTAAATTTCAAATTTTCATCCCCTAGGTTAAGCCAAGTGATAAATTCAATTAGATCTTCTTCATTGCCTTGCCAAATGAAAAATATATCATCTATAAATCGGGACCATTTTGATATATTCTCATAGAAAGGTGCTAGTGTATTAAATATATGTTTCTGTTCGAAGTCTGCTACGTACAGGCATGCCAGACTTGGGGCAAAGGTGGCTCCCATGCTGGTACCTTTTGTTTGTCTGTACATGGTTTCTTTGAAAAGAAAGATATTGTTTTTAAGGATCAGTTCCAGGCATTCTATCATGAATATTGACTGTTCCGACAGGTCTTCTCCTTCCCTTGTTAGCATCTTTTTAATAACTTTAATTGTGTCATTTTGAGGAATGTTTGTATATAGCGCTTCGATGTCGAGCGTTACCAACCACTGTGTGCAGGGATTAAACTCAGTGCCCTCCACTTTACTTATCATGTTGGTAGTATCTTTTATGTAGGCCGGTTGTTCAGTGACTAGTGGTTGGATGAACTTGTCCACATATTTGCTTAGGGGTTCTGTCAATGAGTTAAGACTAGAAACTATCGGTCGCATAGGTGGATCATTGATATCTTTATGTACCTTAGGCAAACCGTAAATTGCTGGGATGGTGGGTGTTTCGTTATTAAGAAAATCGAATTCTTCTCGATTAATCACTCCATCCTCCTTAGCCAGGAGGAGTAAGTTTTTAATTAGTTTACCTAGATCTTGCCATTCTTGCATGTTTGATTTAACATAATGGTTGGGATTATCGAGAAGAAGATTCATTCTCCTCTCATAGTCAGATGTTTCTAATACGACTATACTTCCACCTTTATCTCCTTGCTTGATGGTGATTGTATCATCATTTTCCAGGTTTTTAAGGGCCTTTTTTCCCCCACTGTCAAATTATTCTTCACCCAAATTTTTTGATCTAATATATCCTCTAAACCCCTTATGAATACTCTTTCAAAGATTTCTACATTTTTGTTCACCATTGAACTCAAAGGTGTCCAAACAGATTTGGGGCGTAGGCCTGATTTGTTATCTGATGGCATTTTCTCTTTGCCCTCAAAGTATTTGTGGAGTCTGATTTTTCGGATATAATTTTGTAGGTCCCTCTCTAATGCAAATCTATCCGGAGGTCCTGCTATCGCAAGACCCAACCCTTTTTCTAACAGGCTGATTTCTTCCTTTTTCATGCTCCTATTTGACAAGTTAATTATTGGCGCTTTCGTGTCTATAGTTAATCCCAGGTTTTCTGACTCCTGGTGTTCATGTAAGGACGTTGTTGGCCCTGATTGGTCTGATAAAATCCTCTCCCTCTGCCTCGTCCCCGGGGGTTCGAGTTTGGGTTTTGGCTTTGGTTCCCCTTTTTGCCTGTCTAAAAAATTAAGGGTGTCTCTGTTTTGTTTTTGTTGGGCCTCTCTATCTTTTTCCGTATGGTTTGTTGAAGTAGACTCGTTCTCTGACTCACTACTGGTGTATGATGTGTCAGAGAACGTTACTCCTTTTCTGGGGTTTTGATATTTGTTGGGTTGCCTGTTGTTCTTAGCTGACCAGTCTTCCCTTGGTCTGTCAAAATAGTCTTTCTGTAAATAGGGGTAGACTACCTCTTGTTTATATTGATTAAGGTCTTTCCTGAATTTGTTGCTTTTTTTATTTATCAAGTAATCTTTATACCCATCAAGGTCTCTTTGAATTTCCTCCAATTTTTGTTTGGCATCTTCTACTGAGGTATTATCCCTAAGTTTCTTTTCCATATCGTCCAGTTCAGCTTTCTCTATAATAAGAGTGGCTTGTGCTGTCTCTATGATTAGTAGGAGCCAATCTCTACTGCACCTATTTGCTATGAAGGTCCAGGTCTATATGAACTTTTCGTTTTTTACAAACAGGCTGGGCTCATTTCTGACCTGTAACCCTTTGGGTAACATTCCCTTTTTACAGTACTGTATTAGGAAGTCCGAGTGTAATTCCGTCCTAATTATCTTTTTTTTTTTAATTCCAAAGTTCTTTCCACTGTTCTACATCGGTGTTTGTTGTAGATATTGTATTTACATTCTTATCCGGACAGTTCACTAATTTATTAAATTGGTCTTCAGAGAAACTAAAGACTTTAAAGCTGTCCATTGTTAATTTGGATCAACCGCGTGATTAATCACGCCTCACCTTTTTGGTGAAAAAGAGAGAACAATACTCCCCAGTTTAAAAACTGTGCTATAGATTCAACAATGTATGTAGGGAGTTACCCTTTCTGGCAGGAAAAGGATTGGGTCAACAATCTAATAAAAACAGAGTTCCTTCTCCTGGAAGTCAATAATGTTAGGATCCCAACTTGGGGATGATTTACAATAAAGGAATGGTTTGCAGGGTTGCACCGATTACCAAATTTACAACTAAGTGTATGTGGACCATAAAGATATCATTAAAACCATGAAGCATATCTGTTTGTTAAAACATTTTCATACATTTATTAGAATGAGTAAACTTAGGTAGAAACATGTACTTAGTAAACTTAGGTAGAAACATGTACAGATCATATACATGATTTGTACATGTTTCTACCTAAGTTTACTCATTCTAATAAATGTATGAAAATGTTTTAACATACAGATGTGCTTCATGGTTTTAATGATATCTTTATGGTCCACATACACTTAGTTGTAAATTTGGTAATCGGTGCAACACTGCAACCCATTCCTTTATTGTAATTCATCCCCAAGTTGGGATCCTAACATTATTGACTTCCAGGAGAAGGAACTCTGTTTTTATTAGATTGTTGACCCAATCCTTTTCCTGCCAGAAAGGGTAACTCCCTACATACATTGTTGAATCTATAGCACAGTTTTTAAACTGGGGAGTATTGTTCTCTCTTTTTCACCAAAAAGGTGAGGCGTGATTAATCACGCGGTTGATCCAAATTAACAATGGACAGCTTTAAAGTCTTTAGTTTCTCTGAAGACCAATTTAATAAATTAGTGAACTGTCCGGATAAGAATGTAAATACAATATCTACAACAAACACCGATGTAGAACAGTGGAAAGAACTTTGGAATTAAAAAAAAAAGATAATTAGGACGGAATTACACTCTGACTTCCTAATACAGTACTGTAAAAAGGGAATGATACCCAAAGGGTTACAGGTCAGAAATGAGCCCAGCCTGTTTGTAAAAAACGAAAAGTTCATAGAGACCTGGACCTTCATAGCAAATAGGTGCAGTAGAGATTGGCTCCTACTAATCATAGAGACAGCACAAGCCACTCTTATTATAGAGAAAGCTGAACTGGGCGATATGGAAAAGAAACTTAGGGATAATACCTCAGTAGAAGATGCCAAACAAAAATTGGAGGAAATTCAAAGAGACCTTGATGGGTATAAAGATTACTTGATAAATAAAAAAAGCAACAAATTCAGGAAAGACCTTAATCAATATAAACAAGAGGTAGTCTACCCCTATTTACAGAAAGACTATTTTGACAGACCAAGGGAAGACTGGTCAGCTAAGAACAACAGGCAACCCAACAAATATCAAAACCCCAGAAAAGGAGTAACGTTCTCTGACACATCATACACCAGTAGTGAGTCAGAGAACGAGTCTACTTCAACAAACCATACGGAAAAAGATAGAGAGGCCCAACAAAAACAAAACAGAGACACCCTTAATTTTTTAGACAGGCAAAAAGGGGAACCAAAGCCAAAACCCAAACTCGAACCCCCGGGGACGAGGCAGAGGGAGAGGATTTTATCAGACCAATCAGGGCCAACAACGTCCTTACATGAAGACCAGGAGTCAGAAAACCTGGGATTAACTATAGACACGAAAGCGCCAATAATTAACTTGTCAAATAGGAGCATGAAAAAGGAAGAAATCAGCCTGTTAGAAAAAGGGTTGGGTTTTGCGATAGCAGGACCTCCGGTTAGATTTGCATTAGAGAGGGACCTACAAAATTTTCTCCGAAAAATCAGACTCCACAAATACTTTGAGGGCAAAGAGAAAATGCCATCAGATAACAAATCAGGCCTACGCCCCAAATCTGTTTGGACACCTTTGAGTTCAATGGTGAACAAAAATGTAGAAATCTTTGAAAGAGTATTCATAAGGGGTTTAGAGGATATATTAGATCAAAAAATTTGGGTGAAGAATAATTTGACAGTGGGGGAAAAAAAGGCCCTTAAAAACCTGGAAAATGATGATACAATCACCATCAAGCAAGGAGATAAAGGTGGAAGTATAGTCGTATTAGAAACATCTGACTATGAGAGGAGGATGAATCTTCTTCTCGATAATCCCAACCATTATGTTAAATCAAACATGCAAGAATGGCAAGATCTAGGTAAACTGATTAAAAACTTACTCCTCCTGGCTAAGGAGGATGGAGTGATTAATCGAGAAGAATTCGATTTTCTTAATAACGAAACACCCACCATCCCAGCAATTTACGGTTTGCCTAAGGTACATAAAGATATCATTGATCCACCTATGCGACCGATAGTTTCTAGTCTTAACTCATTGACAGAACCCCTAAGCAAATATGTGGACAAGTTCATCCAACCACTGGTCACTGAACAACCGGCCTACATAATAGATACTACCGACATGATAAGTAAAGTGGAGGGCTCTGAGTTTAATCCCTGCACACAGTGGTTGGTAACGCTCGACATCGAAGCGCTATATACAAACATTCCTCAAAATGACACAATTAAAGTTATTAAAAAGATGCTAACAAGGGAAGGAGAAGACCTGTCGGAACACTCAATATTCATGATAGAATGCCTGGAACTGATCCTTAAAAACAATATCTTTCGTTTCAAAGAAACCATGTACAGACAAACAAAAGGTACCAGCATGGGAGCCACCTGGGCCCCAAGTCTGGCATGCCTGTACGTAGCAGACTTCGAACAGAAGCATATATTTAATACACTAGCACCTTTCTATGAGAATATATCAAAATGGTCCCGATTTATAGATGATATATTTTTCATTTGGCAAGGCAATGAAGAAGATCTAATTGAATTTATCACTTGGCTTAACCTTGGGGATGAAAATGTGAAATTTACTTCCTCGTATAGTAATGAGGAATGTGACTTCCTGGACATTAAAATCAAAAACGTAGAGGGTGTTTTGGCAGTGGAGTTATACACCAAACCTTCTGACCGTAACACCATGCTCCACTTTAAAAGCCACCACCCAGTGGCTCAAAAGAACAATCTACCTTTTGGTCAATTTTTAAGAGTACGGCGGAATTGTACCACAAAAAAAGAGTATGACAAACATGCAGATATCCTGTTAAAAAAAATTCTAGAGAGAGGGTATCCAAAAACCATGGTTAAAAAGGCTTATAAACGGGCGAAATATTACAACAGAGACAGCCTCTTTGAACCTAAAATTAGACAGGAAAGTGAGGTAAAACCCATTGTATTTGTGACTAATTTCTCATGCATATCAAACAAACTAAAAAATTGCATTAACAGCAATTGGAAACTGCTGAATGAATCAGGAGAAGTGCCGATGTCCAAACCTATTTTTGCCTTCAGAAGGAATAGAACAGTAAGAAATAGTTTGGTCCAAACCTATACAAGTAAAAACAACAGAAACCTGATTAGAACCATAGATGGGTCAACACCAATGGGCAACTTTGCCTGTGGAAACTGTACAAACTGTCCTTTAATACTAACAGGCCCCAAGATAATCTATAACAATACAACACACAATCATAAAGCTCTCTTCAACTGTAGAACTCAAAATGTCATATATATGATAAAATGCCCATGTGAGAAGGCATATATAGGGGAGACACAAGGAGAAGTGAGAGTTAGGATTAACGAACATAAGTCAGCAATCCGTACCAAGAAGACAACAGCACCATTGGTGACACACTGGTTGGAAAAGAGCCACAAAGTGGAAGATCTGAGATGGTGTGTTTTAGAAGTCATTAATCTCAACAAAAGAGGAGGAGATCTAACTAGGAAACGTAAATTGAGGGAACAGTACTATATGTCTAAATTTCACACTTACAAAACAGGACTGAATAATAGAGAAGAATGGGAGAGAATCCTATAATAACAAATACCGAAAAGGAGTAAGATTATGTGCCAATCAGCAAAGACTGAAAATATGTGTGGTAAATGGTTTTTTAAGTACAACTAGAATGTGAATGAGTCCCTAGCTACTCTGTTTAGGTTTTAACAAAATATATCCATTAATATATTCCTTCCCATTGAACTAACCAGGTTTGGTGGTATAAAGGAACAAGTAATGACTAATAAAATAGGTCCAAAAGCGTTACTCGATTAGGAGCCTTCTCCACTCCAATATGGCGGCCAAAAAGTTAAAACCAAACGAGCATAAAACAATTCAGGGACCATTCACACAAAAAAGACTCCACGTTTATCATTCCTCGTTTTACTAACTAAACATAACGGGTAATTGTGTAAATATATACAAAATAGAATCTTCAGTATGTATTCCCATAATATGACACATAATTGAAAATATAATCCCAATAGAAGAGAATTTTCAGAAAATAACTCGATCTCAACAGAACGAGATAAGCCATGCAACCATCGTGTGGGGATCTAAGTAGTAATATTCTCTGTAAAGGAGGTATGATAACACAATGAGCGGTGATCGCCCTTTGTTCCCGTTTTAAAATAGCGGCCACAACAAGACGGCGATTGTACACATATTTAAGCATATATTCAAAAAGTATGTGTATATAGACAACCCGATCTAAATAGATCAAGATTAGTCATACTAAGACCAGGCGTGGACCTAATAAACAGTCACTTTAGAGCAGGTATGATAACATGATAAGCGGGATTCGTTCTTTGTTCCCGTTTCAAAATGGCGGCCGCTTAGATAATCGGCCGAGATACATCGAGTTTATGTAAGAACTAACCGATGCCAAACCTGGCAAACTAAAATACAGTAGAGCTAAATAAACAAGAATCTTCCTAAAACAGATAAGGAGAGATGACAGCAGGCCTCTTAATTAATTTCAATACTAACGGGAGAACGAATATGGGTAAAACGAGTGAGGCTTTAGAAAATAACATTTCTATAGTATTACCAACAAAAAGACAAAATATAGCATATGAGCCCATAAGCACGCAATAAACGACATGAGGGAGTCGAGTACATTAACAAAAAACACACTACAAGATGGCGACCGGTTCGCTTTTATCCATCCCTAAACATACTCGAATTGACAACAACACCAAACAGGTGATGACAATCTATCAATTTAGGATAGTATAAATGCCAGACACAGAGTAAGAGCTAGTCATTCAAAACCAACCTTGGGAGGAGGAGGACGCCCCTCAGATCAGCTACCAGCTACAAGTGAGTAAGAGAAGGGTTTCTCTGCCAAAAACCATAGCAGCTACAACAGATAGAAGTTAGCTTTAATAGAGCAAAAGTAGTAAATGCTATACTCTATTATTTTCCCTAGAGTGAACAGCTAATTTTTAAAAAAGCTCAAAGAAAGTGACCCTTGATTCCATGATGAATACATGCAAGAGTTAATCACTAAATGATTCCTGTCTACGCAGAGGTAAGAAAACCAGGACTAAGTATCAGCTTTTTGAGTGAGGATAGTAAAAATAAAATAAATTAAAAACTAACTAGTAATATCATTTGCCCCTCAGAGAAAGTGTTGGACGGAATAGCATAAGGTAGCTCCCAGAGGCGTCCCCCCAACTACCAAAACGATCAAGAAAATAGGACCGGTAAGCTTGGGAAAATATTAAACTTTGAAAAATCAGAGATGCAAGGGAGGGATAATTGTATGTAACTTAAAAGCAAACCTTCACTTTAGACAGAAACTGTGACTGAACTGTGATTATTTTCCACTTGTCCAATTTGAATTAGTGATACCGATTAGAGATGGAGGAAAATGATAGATAAATAAAAAATAAAAAACAAACACTAACAAATGCGAATTATTGTAATTAATTAACAAAGAGACCATCCTTATAATACAAATGTATCCTTGTAATAGGATTGAAGTTGGTTCATTCTCTTCAAAACCCAAGGAAAATTTCAACAAACCACAGATACAAGGTAGAGTTATGCATGAATGTTCCTCTAAACTATAACACTCATTAAACAAATAGAGCAATCTAAAACTAGATATATTTTTCCCATAGTATAAAAGGATGAAAGAAACATGAGCAGATGGAAACGTGCTCACACAAACCTATAAAACAAAACCAGGAAAGACTAAACCTGGGTAAGTTAAGGAAAACAATGGGCGGTAAACAATAATACTAAACCTATTAGCCTATAAAAAAAAAATTTGGGCACAAAAAGCTAATTGTACACCTGGTCATGTCAAGGAAATAAAACTAAGACATGGACATTAAACCAGTGACGATTAAGTCCACTATACTCTCGCTAAAGACATGAGAATATAGTAACGTACTACCTGGGGTTGCAAAGGGTTCGGGATTACCAAATAGAGGGATAATAGTTTAAAATACGATAAAAATCTAAGTGCAATTGTTGTAAAAAGAGTCTGGACCTAACGATATGTATTATGATATGTCTTTATAGAAAATATTAAGCTGTGAACGAGTCCTTGAAGAAGGTGCAGAATAGAAAAAGGCACCGAAACGCAGCGTCGACAATTTCGTTCCTGTTACAATCCATTGATTTATGAATATGATGATGCAATGTTTATGCTATGGTACTAAGTGCTAAATTAGCAAGTTTTAATGTTTTTTTTTTTTTATAATTTTTGATTTTTTTTTTTAATTTGTGGAAAACAATTGTGTATATGATTTGTACATGTTTCTACCTAAGTTTACTCATTCTAATAAATGTATGAAAATGTTTTAACAAACAGATATGCTTCATGGTTTTAATGATATCTTTATGGTCCACATACACTTAGTTGTAAATTTGGTAATCGGTGCAACACTGCAACCCATTCCTTTATTGTAAATCATCCCTGTATTGATTGTGCCCCTCTCTGAATATATTATTGGAATTGATATATTGAAGGGAATGACTCTGTATTTTGAGGATGGGTACTAACAATTTGGATAAAAAAAGTACATTTCAATTGGCGCCGTAAGGGTGGGTCGCTTGAAGATTCCTCCAATGAAGATGCCCCAGGCTACTAAGGTAATTAATTTGTAACAGTACAGAATCCCAGGAGGGCATGAGGAGATCAGTGTAACCATACAGGATTTGATAGAGGCAGGGGTGGTGACTCCAATCACTTCCCCCTGGAGTAACTCTGTGAGGCCTTTGCGCAAAAGTGACGATACTTGGTGCTTGACAGTTGATTATCGCGAATTGAACAAACACACACCTCCTTTGGCTGTCGCTGTCCCAGATACTGTTACTTTAATTGAGAAAATACAGAAGCATCCTGGGACTTGGTATGCAACTATTGATATTGCTAATGCTTTCTTTTCTATACCAATAGCCCCTGAATGTCAAGAGCAATTTGGCTTCTCATGGATTGGTAGACAATTAACATTTAGAAGTCTTCCTTTGGGGTACCTACACAGTCCTACTGTCTGTCACCGGATGGTGGCAGAGCATTTAGATGAGGTACCAGTTATTTCTGGGGTACAGCTTTGCCATTACATTGATGACGTGATGATACAGGGAGAGACACAAGAGCAGGTGCAGATTCGGCTGGAAAGGATTGTGGAGCATTTGCAGAGCAAAGAGTGGGAGATAAATCCCACCAAAGTACAAGCACCCTCTCAAAGTGTGAGGTTTTTGGATATTCAATGGCATCAGGGACACAGAGAGGTGGTGCCCCAAGTGAGACAAAAGATTAAAGAATTTGCTTTGCCATGAAATAGGATGGAACCCCAGAGGTTCATTGGTTTGTTTGGTTTTTGGAGACAGCACATCCCTCACTCAGTCAGATTTTGGTCCCTTTGTACAAAGTTACACAAAAGAAAAATGCATTTGAACTAGCAAAAGAGGTTATACAGCATGCTTGTGATTTGTGGCCAGTGCGGTAGGGAGATGTTGAGCTGAATGTGACAGTGCAAGGACTGTATGCTAATTGGAGTTTGTGGCAAAAGCAAGGAAAAAAGAGAGTGCCTTTAGGATTTTGGACAAAGAAATTGCCAGATGCTGGAGAGTGGTACACTCCCTTTGAAAAGCAGTTGCTTGCATGTTATTGGGCCCTGGTAAATACTGAGCAATTGACCCTAGGGCATAATGTGATTTTGAGACCTGAGATTCCTGTAATGCAATGGGTGATGAGTTCACCCAATACTCACAGAATAGGACATGCGCCAGAGGCCAGCATAATCAAATGGAAGTGGTACAAACAGCATAGGGCCCGAGTAGGTCCCAAAGACACTGTGGTGTTGCATGAGCAGGTGGCACAAGCCCCAATGGGAGCTACAGAGGTGTTGCATGATGTACATGAGATACAGGAGTCTCCTGTGAAGTGGGGTAAACCCATTTGAAGAATTGCCCTTGGAGGACAGGAAACATGTGTGGTTTACTGATAGTTCAGCCAGGTATGTAGGAGCTAAAAAGCACTGGAAGGTGGTGTCATACAATCCTGTGACCAAGAAGTTGTTGACCACTACTGGAGAGGGAAAGAGTAGCCAGTTTGCAGAACTATACACTGTGTATCAAGCTTTGAAACAAGAATTGAGAGGAAAATGTCATATTTACACTGACTCGTGGTCCACTGCCAATGGATTAGCCACTTGGCTTCCCACGTGGCATGCTCATATTTGGATGATAAATACAAAGGAAGTGTGATGTAAGGAACTGTTGAAAGAGATCTGGACCATGTTGCCACAAAGCACAGTTACCATGTATCATGCAGATGCTCACTGCTTCACCGACTCACTCGACCTCTAGTTTATTTCCCTCACAGATGAAAAAGCTAAGATTTCAGAGGCCGAGGTGGCAACGCAGGATTCTTACCTTGTTGGGATTGCGAAGTAGGCACATTCAGAAGAGCGGACACTTTGGAGAATAGATTACTAGCAGGTGGGCAGAGAATAGAGGGATACACATTCCCCCAGATCTGATTAAAACTGCGATCTTGCAATGTCCTGTTTGTCAGCATACCCAACATAGACCAGTACCACAGATAGTGAGAGGCCAGTGAGGCAGAGGAAAATTACCAGCACAGATCTAGCAGATTGATTACATTGGGCCCCTGCTAACTAGTCAAGGATGTCAATATGTGTGCATTGCTTTAGACACATACTCTGAATATCTGATACCATTTCCATGTAAACATGCTACTCAGTTGAACACATTGAAAATGTTAGACTTGCTGATTTTGTATTTTGAGAATTACATTCCAGATTCAAAGTGACAATGGGTCTAATTTCAAAGGCAAATTGGTGAAGGAATATTGTGTACAACACAATATTGAGTGGGTCTTTCATATTCTGTATTATCCGCAGGCTGCGGGTCTGATTGAGTGTATGAATGGATTGTTGAAAGATTAATTGAGAAAGTTGTCTGATGGGTCATTGAAAAGTTGGAGGGACCATTTAAATGAGGCACTGCAAATATTAAACAATAGACCCTTAGCAAATGCAGAAACCCCCTTGATGCAAATGCTAACACCAGCCTTGCAGATTCAGCCTCATGTAGCCACCAATACCATTCTCTACTGGGAGACAGCTCCTGGAGCTTTGGCTCCGTACCAGGCGACACTGGAGGCTGCAGGTCTTGATCTGCATGGTTTGAAACTGTACAGACTCAAACCAAGAGATATAGCACTCATTGAGACAGGAGTGGGAATCCAGATTACCACAGAGCACTTTGGCTTGATTGCCACTCTATCTAGATTGGCTCTAAAGGGCATTCAAGTGCTGGGAGGGGTCATTGATGCAGATTATCATGGTGAAATCAAGGTCATCCTACTTAATAGTGGAGACGCTGATTTTATAATACAATCTGGAGACAGAGTTGCACAAATAGTGATCATGCCAGTATACAGAGGGATAGTCAAGAAGGGGACTGCCCCAGCCCTTCTCACTGTGTGTGGGGAAGGAGGGTTTGGCTCTAGTGACAAGAATCCAAGAGCCGAAATGTGGGTAGAATCTCCAAATGGTCCCCCCAAACAGGCGGAGGTTATTGCAACAGGAAAGGACAACGTCCTGCTAGTCATGAAACCAGGGCAGTAAAAATGGGAACATGTGCCTGCTGATAAATGTTACTTGTGAGAATGAATAATACCGGTTTGTTCTCTGTTCTTTTAGATCACAGCATGGCGTGTCTGTGCTCTGCTTGCGCTCGCTGGAGTGCGTTTGTTCATGTTCGAGTGGGGCCGGGAGGGACCGGGTACCACTTACTCCGAAGCGGCCAGCCGACTGCGCAAGTCAACAGCACTGCTGATTCGGCCTGAAAATGTGTGGTCCTATCTTGCACAGACAGTCCTCAACAGGTCGTACTTTTGCATGACAAACATGAAAAGCACCATGGATATTATTTACACGTGCCTCGTAGCTATACCTACCCCTGTTGATGTGCTGTTGCAGACATTTAATGTCACAAATGCAGACGAGGTAGTGGAGGAACATGATGTGACAACTCACTTGTCACCTAATGAGTTTTGCCGATTTTGGCCAGAAACTAATGATGATGATTGGAAAAATCTAACACAAGTGATAACGTTCAACATCTCTGAAGGTGACATTTGCTACAATCTAACTTGTGACCCTATTACCATTGGTAAATGTGCTCAAATACGACTTGAAGGAACTCAATCCACGATGACATGGGAACAACAAACTCTATACAAAAATCAAAATGCAAGTATATGCAAAATCACATGAAGTGCAAAAATGTAGTAACTTTTGCCAGTCATTTCAGGTATGTCAAATTGCCTGTAGGGTGGTTATTCTCATGTGGTAATGTTACATATAAGTATATTCAAGCAAATATCACAGGTGGACCGTGTGCCTTTACTAGATTAGGCCTCATGACGTTCCCATTAGATCCATCATCACATGTTCGGAATACTAGAGAAGCTGTTCAACTCTATGAACATTGTGATTCTGAAATTCATTTATTATCCAAGTCTGAATATATTAGTTTAGCTGCTTCAATAGTAGGAATTCCAGGCCTAACTATTTATAATTCTAGGGCTGTTCGCAAATTAGCATGTTAGATGGTGAAAAATATTAATCATACATCAGTTGCTTTAGCAGAATTATTATTGGATGTGCGAGGGGCAAGAAAAGCTACATTACAGAACAGAGCCGCAATTGATTATTTACTTTTAAAACATGATCATGTATGCTCAGACTTTGAGGGAATGTTTTGCTTTAATCTTTCAGATCATTCTAAGTCAATTCAATACCACATTGACGCTTTACATAAGTTAGCTAAAGATGTCAAGCAGGATGTAGAAAAAGTGTGGTGGGGTTGGTTGATTGGGTGGTTGCCGGATTTCTGTAAAATTTGCTCTGTTCTAGGTGGGATAGCATTAACAATATGTATCTTGATATCATTATGTTGTTATATCCAGTGTGTACCTAATCTCTTGTCTATGCTTCGACCTAAAGCAGTTGATCTCAGACCAATATGTTATGAAAGCCAATGGTCAAAGGGTGGAATGTACTGATATTGAGTGATATATTGACCATTGGCTCTATTTGGCATAATTGACTCTATTTTCTGTGCTGATTCCATCTTGTGCAACAGACTCCATTTTCTGTGCTTGCACGTAGCTACAAAGTGGGGAGGGCATGTTTTTACTCTTCATTTGTTTTTTGCTACTCACCGATCAGAGTGAACAGGAACATGTTATGTGGGATGCGCGCTTGGTAATTTCAGGGACTGTGCGGAATGGACAGCTCTGTCTGAGTCAAAATACGGGAGCCTGGCCAGCCTCCGTCTTGACCTTGACACAGACCAGTACAGCCAGCTCGGTTTTTTCCAATTGAAGGGGGCGAGGTTTCTAGAATATTCGCCTCACGTTGAGTAAAGGTTTTAAAGCGGGAGACCGTAGGGGGAGGCAGGTAAAAGCTCATCACAGTGTAGACATACAGCTGTGGAAGTGACGGAACTTGGGTCCCGACTGAACTCCTTCCTGGGCTGTCAAAGAGCTTCTCCAGCTTGAGTTGGCAAGGATGTTGCATGATCGATCGGGGAGGTGTTCCTTCCTTTATGTACATAATTTCTAAGTTTCTTTGCTACATGTATATATGCTGCATTTTAGTCTGGTTTTACACTGGAATTACTTGATATTTGGAAGTCTGCATTAACTGATATAGTTGTGCCTTCCTTTCTAAAAATATTGAATTAATAAACATGTGTGTGTCCCTTTTAAATGCACCTGAAATTGTCTTCTTGCCTCGCCATAAGAGAGTGCTGGGTTTTGTTTTATCGCCTCGTCTTTTGGGAGTGCTGTTTAATGTGTGTTGTTTAAAGGTGCAGTAGTGCATTTGCCTCCTCTTGGGAGTGCAGGGTCCAGGTGTGTCCTATTGTGTCACTACAGGCTCTTAGTATTTTTTCATTTCACTTCAGTACTGGACATAGTAAGCGAGACAAGCCACCCTCATCCACCTAATGCAAAACAAAAAAAACAGAAAAAGCCTACACCACCTGGTATTCCCAGGCAGTCTCCCATCTAGGTACTAACCAGGCCGACCCTGCATAACTACTGAGATCAGACTAGATCAGGTACTTTCATGGTCGTATGGCTGTAGAGATGAAGAACAATGACTTTGGGGCTCTTAGTTTTTTCATACCCTTCAGTGCTGGCCGTAGTAAGAGAGACCAGCCACCCTCATCCACCTAAAGCAAAACAAAAAAAGGCTACACCACCTGGTATTTCGAGGCTGTCTCCCATCCAGGTACTAACCAGGCTAGACCCTTCTTTACTACTGAGATCAGACATGATCAGGTGCTTTCAAAGTGGTATGACTGTATGTCATGAAGAGCAATGACTTTGGAGCCCTTAGTTCTTTTTATTCCACTTCAGTGCTGGCCATAGTGAGCAAGACAGGCCACCCTCATCTCCCTAAAGCAAAGCAAAACAAAACAAGCCAACAGCACCTAGTATTCCTAGGCGGTCTCCCATCCAGGTACTAACCAGGACTGACACTTCTTAACTACAGAGATATGACGAGATCAGGTGCTCTAAGGGTGGTATGGCTGTAGACATAAGAACAATGACTTTCGGATTCTTCGTTTTTTTAATTCCATTTCAGTGCTGGCGAGAGTAAGCGAGATAAGCCACCCTCTTCCATCTAAAGCAAAATGAAAAAAATCACGAAAAAAGCCTACACTGGTATTTGCAGGCTGTCTCCCATCCAGGTAATAACAAGGCCCGACCCTGCTTTACTACTGAGATCTGACGAGATCAGGTGCTTTCAGAGTGGTATGATTGTAAGGCATGAAGAGCAATGACTTTGGGGCTCTTAGTTATTTTCATTCCACTTCAGTGCTGGCCATAGTAAGCGACACAAGCCACCCTCATCCACCTAAAGCAAAACAAACAAAAAAAAACATGCAGCACCTGGTATTTCCAGGCAGTCTCCCATCCAGGTACTAACCAGACCCAACCCTGCTTACCTACTGCAATCAGATGAGATCTGGTGATTTCAGGGTGGTATAGCTGTAGGCATGAAGCACAATGACTTTGGGGGTCTTAGCTATTTTCAGTCCACTTCCGTGCTGGCCATAGTAAGCTAGACAAGCCACCCTCATCCACCTAATGCAAAAAAAAAACCCCAAAAAAACAGACCCGACCCTGCTTAACTACTGATATCAGACGAGTTCAGGTGCCTTCTGGGTGGTATGGCTGTAGGCATGAAGAGCAATGACTTTGGGGCTCTTAGTTTTCTTTCATTCCACTTCAGTGCTGGCCATAGTAAGCAAGACAAGCCACCCTCATCCACCTAAAGCAAAACAAAAATAACTTACAGCACCTGGTATTCCCAGGCGGTCTCCCATACAGTTACTAACCACGCCTGACCCTGACCCTGCTTAACTACTGAGATCAGACGAGATCAGGTGCTTTGAGGGTGGTATGGCTTAAGGCATGAAGAAAAATGACTTTGTTGTTCTTAGTTTATTTTATTCCACTTCAGTGCTAGGCATAGTAAGCAAAGCAAGCCAACCTCACCCACCAATTGCAAAACAAAAAAACCTTCAGCAGCTGATATTCCCAGACAGTCTCCCATCCAGGTACTAACCAGTCCCGAACCCGTTTAGCTACTGATATCAAACGAGGTCAGGTGCTGTCAGGGAGGTAGGGCTGTAAGCATCAAGAGCAATGACTTTGGGCCTCTTAGTTTTTTTCATTCCACTTCAGTGCTGGCCATTTGAAGCAAGACAAGCCACATTCATCTCCCTAAAGCAAATAAAAAAATAAGCCTACAGCACCTGGTATTCCCAGCTGGTCTCTCATCCACGTACTAACAAGGCCCGACCCTGCTTAACTACTGAGATCAGATGAGATCAGGTGCTTTCATGGTCGTATGAATGTAGGCATGAAGAACAATGACTTTGGGGTTCATAGTATTTTTTCATTGCACTTCAGTGCTGGCCATAGTAGGAGAGACCAGCCACCCTCATCCACCTAAAGCAAAGCAAAAAAAAGCAACAAAAAAAAACAACAAAAAAAAAACCTTCAGCAGCTGATATTCCCAGAGTCTCCCATCCAGGTACTAACCAGGCCCGACGACCCCGTTTAGCTACTGATATCAAACGAGGTCAGGTGCTGTCAGGGAGGTAGGGCTGTAAGCATCAAGAGCAATGACTTTGGGGCTCATAGTTTTTTTTTATTAGACTTCACTGCTGGCCATAGTAATCAAGACAAGCCACCCTCATCTCCCTAAAGCAAAACAGAAAAAAGCCTCCAACAAATGTTATTCCCAGGCGATCTCCCATCCAGGCACTAACCAGGCCCAACACTGCTTAACTACTGAACTCGGATGATTTCAGGGTGGTGTAGCTGTAGGCATGAAGGGCAATGAGTCTGGGGCTCTTAGTTATTTTCATTACACTCAGTGGCGTAGCTAGGAGGGGCGGTGGGGGCGGTCCCCCCAGGCGGCCCTATTTTTAGGGCGGCTGGTGGCGGCTGCGTGGCACTGGTGGCCCGCCACCCGTGGCTAACCCTGGATTTACTGGGGGGTGAAAAGTAGAGTGACGGAAGTACACCCAGGCCGCCACCACACCCACATGTGCGGCGGGCGGCGGCCGTGTGTGGGTCCCAGGGCCGTCAATCTTGTAGCGCGCGAATGCGCTACCAATGACGGCCCTGGGCATTATTTTTAGCAAGCCTCCGCGCTCCAGCAGTGACGCACACGCTGCGCACTTTCAGGCACATGCGTGAGTGGAGGAGTCTCGCGCTAGCCTGGCCCCTGACATTTAATATTTTCTGCAGACAACAGTCTGACGCTGACCGGAACTGGAGATAGTCTTCATTCTCCTGCTCCTCTGTAGTCCATAGGCCGCCTGGTGTTTGACATTTTCATTGTCCTTGGGGCTGATCTGCGTCTTCACCCCCCTCCGGAGCTGGGCTCACTGATTGACTCTACGCGGGCGGCAACGTCGCCACTGCCAGCCTGACAGGCAGACTACAGAACAAGAAGTACTTTGGCCATGCAGCCTGCCTGCCACTGACTTTAGTAGTGTTGATAATGTCACACAGAGTGAGTATCACACACAGTGTCTGCTCCGTGAAGACAGTGAATAACAGCAGCGTATGATGATCCATGGAGAAACAGCCGCGCATTCATTAGTCCCAGTAGCAGGGCATGCGTCAGGAAGTAGTTAATATAATGTTTGCCGGCTCAGGCATCTCCGGGCATCCACATCCGATGGTGGAGCCTGTGTGCTCTGCTGCACATCAAACAACACGCCAGGTGAGTTCGGGACTCACTTTATATCTTCACTTCATTGCTTTTATTTAGGGCCCACTGTAAAGCAAAGTGACTATACATACATAATCTTCAAAAAAACAATTCCTTAAAGTGATTGCGATTATTGTAACGGCATATTTCGGGAAGTGATAGCTCGTTATGAGGAAGGAAAGCAGCCAGACACGATAATCCACAGCCCCCTTCTCTCACTCTTAGCTTATTTCATACTTGAGGGACGAATTTAGAACAGTAATGAGGGTCATGTCAGGCAGTTTGTTTTCTTATTTGAAAGTTGGTAAAAGACGTGTAGAATACTCACCTGGGCACAGAGTGTGCATGGCTGCTTATTAAGAATCAGGAGTCATTTTTGTATTTTATTTAATATTGGGCCTCACTGCTACCGTTTACACCCTTATATAGCTGTTGTGCCCTTTTAGTTTTACTGGTATTGTAATTGTTGATTTTTTGTTGTTGCTTGAGAGGCCTTTTTGTATTTGTTTTTTTGTAATATTTAAATTCTGTAGGATATATTGCGGAAACAGTACACCCCACAGGACAGTAACCCACCGAGCACGATGGTAATGGAAACATACAAAATATACCTTGTAGTAGTCAGGGCTGGTCAGGGCTTTTATTGCACTGAGAATTTTTCCACTGCACTGCTATCTGAAGGGATGAACTGGGACTGGAATAGAACAAGCTGTCTTTGATGCAGCCTGTGGTTACTGCACAGGAGAGACAGCAGGTAACAGTGGATGGAGTGAGAATCATAGAGATATTTTATCTAACTTTCTGAGCCAGAATCCTGCCCTGTAAGTAAAGTTACAGCGCCTGAGCGGAGCTCAGCATTGCAGTCACTGTCTGCAATCTGCACAATGTTGGGTTTATCGTCAGTGAGGTTGGCTCAGGCTCCACGCTGTAGCCTCTCTCACATTCTAGTGCACTTTCATTTCTGGTGCTTTGCAGCAGTTTTGAGATGTCCTTAGAGTTTCTCCTTGCACAAATGGGTATAATTCCAGATATTTATATGTTTCCCTCATCTTCATTGCTTGATTTTGCTCACAAGAAAGTGTCACTCAGCCGTTGAATGTCACTCATAATAACACTGAAATTATGAAAATGTCACACAAACTATCTGAAATCTTGGCAGCTATGGCGAGCATCTCCACTGTCATTTGGAGCTACCAACAGTCAGAAGAGGGGGCTTGTTACCGATCTCCACTTCATCCACGAGTTAAAAGCATGCCCCTCCCCGCCTAATCAAGGTAAGTGAAAAGGAATTAAATTTGTATTTGTTTACACTACTTAGGAATGTTTTAGAACAGGAATGGAGAAATATATTAAATGATGAGCATAGAGAGCTTGTCAAGTCTAGATTTCTTGTGTTAAGTGTTGTGGCACACAATTTTGAAACCTGACTCAGTAAGGGTTTATGTGAAAGACTCTGTGCACATTTCATAACGCTGTGACTAGAACTTATAATCTACTGAGTGGTAAAAGCCGATTCCGCTCTAGAATCCAAAGTAAGCGCTTCTTCAGTAACTGGCAACTTTCCCAAAAGCATCTGTCATGTCCAGCCAAACAGGCCGCCACAACGAAAATGACTGTTCACCATTGATAATGATGGTGGTTGTGAATACTGACCCTTAGAAGTCATAAAAGTAACTATCAGATATGCGCTAAATAAGAAAACACCCAGACACAGAACTATCATAGTTTCTATTTTTCTTCCTCCCCCTTTCAAAGCCGAAAGAAACATCATTATTTTAAAAGGCCATTCACACATCCCCACCATTACAATTCCCCTTAGACTTTTTCACTCTTGTATTTCAGAGATATGATTGTCCTGTGCAGTATATTTGTGCACGAGACGTATGTATAATGACAATACACTTCTCCATTTTCGAGGAAAGTCAATTTAACATACCCCAGACACAGAGCTAAATGTTTAGGATGTGAAATTCGTTTGCAGGATGCAGATTTCAATAAAGTGAACACACATCAAATAAACTTCCAGTTGCATTTCTCTTGGAAGTTTGTTTAGTGTGTGTTTAATTCTTGCAGCTCCAGCATGCGAGGGGGCAGGGGACGAACGTAGTTAGTCTGTATGCAAGTGACATCATGATGTGTGCCATCACAGCCTGTGATGTTACAATACAGGACATCACACATGGCATCACAGTAAGTGACATCACATATCATGAGTGCATTTAAGCGCATTATGAGATTTAACAAATTAGATTTTGCTTTGGGGTTGTGCTAAAAAAGTGGCGCAATTGCGATGTAAAATCTGGGCCTCAACTAATTTTACACATTTTTTAAAACCCTGCCACAAAAACATTGGCAACTTAGAGGAGCATGTTGGTAGATCTTTTATGCTTAATTGGTTACAAAGTCTGCGTTTTCTAATAATATTATGGGGTTAAGACGTCTGCTGCGGAGGTGCCCAGTAAATATCAGGGAATATTAATCGGTGAGATAGCCCAGGAGGTTAAAGTATTTCTTGGAGAGATTTCTGTTTTGTGTAGTCCCAGGTCTGACTCAAAGTAGTATAGAAGGTTAATGTGCCTGCAAAGCATGTAATATGCAGGTGACAGATTTCTTTTTTATTTTTATTGTAGCTAGGTAAGTGGGTTACTGCTTTGAACACAGATCCTTTCATTACTTGGCATTCATAAATAGTAAGCCTTTTAATAAAGCATAGTGAGCTATGTAGGATATATGACTGCTACACCTTTTAACCTCCACTGACTCACGCAACACATCTTTTAAACTGACACATATGAATATACATCTAAGCAATAGCAGTGGGTGGAAACATGGCGGCTGCAGGCTAGAGCGGTACGCTCGCTCTTCACAGTCCTCTGATGCACCGCAGGACACCCGGCGCTGAATGCTGAGAATACAGCGCGAACACCCACCGGTGAAGACGGAGACGCGAGGACGACCAAAAATAAGATAAGAGGCTGTTGTTTTTTCAAACCGGGTTCCACGTTATTTCCTCACCTTTCTCGCAGATGTGTTTGGCCGCAGAGGCGCGACCCCTTCCCCCCGCCTCCTTGTTACAGTGGAGACGAGCAGCCGTGGAGCTTCGGCGCAACGGCTCGGGGGCTCCTTAGCTTGAGAGCTGTCAGCGGCAGAAGTCAGGGGGCTGCCGTTTCACAGAGAGTGCCCTCCAGTATCTTTGTCGCTAAATCTGACGGAGTTACAGGCAAACAACCTACAACCCTGGAAGAACTAGAAACTCCCATAGAATTTATAGAACCGGCAGAGCTGTTTAGCAGTAAGGTTGGGGGGGACAGGGTTGCGAGTACAAGTAAAGCTAGTTTCAAAAAGCAGGCTTCTAAAATCACCTATAAAAAGCAGGGAGGAGGTCAGAAATCGGGCAGGAAACTACAGGCCCCAAAAAGCACTGCAAGGGTGGAGGAAGGCTCAAGTAAAGGAATAGAAGTAGATAGGGGTGAGGCGGAGGAGGTTGCAGATAAGGAAAGCAGAGGTGCTGATGCTAAGGAGAAAGGTAAAGGTAAAGGAAAAGGAAGAAGAAACAGTGGCAGCCCCCAGCGAGGGGTTAATAACACATACTCGAAGAAGAACAGGATTGTACGAATTACCCCCTCACTGCGCTCCTTCTTTAAAGTGGTACCCCAGGTATTAGATATTTCTCCAGATATAGCGGTACATACATTAAAAGGCACACTGGCATCCATACCCGCGCCCACATCCACACTTGCTCCTTCACCCACACCTATACCCTTAGAGCTTACTGCAACTATAGATTCAGGGATGGCTGATCCCACACCCATCCTAAAAGAGGCAGTTGGTGCTAGTGCTGGTGCTGGGGAAAGAATAGTAACAGTACTGAAGAAGGCCCCAATGAGATCAACTCTCGATAAAGGCAGGGACGAACTAGGTGTGTGTCTGAGCTCCTCCTGAGGCCGAAGCCAGGAGGCTGTGTTACCCTGTGCTCCTCTGATTTTACCTGATTTTAAAAGTGTAATTAATTGCAAAAATCGGCGTTTTTCTTTCCCCTTCGTAAATTGTTCTAAATAGCTTGATTCTACTAAGCTTGACTTGCTGACCCCGTCCCCCCTCTTTCCCGCTGCCCTGGGCCACTCCCAGCCGAGTATTGAAGCTGTGGAGTTGGTCCCGGGCACTCAATTGCGGCGGCCATCTTGTGTGTGGGTGGGTTCCAGCGTGCTCTAGTTGTGCATAAAAGGGGATGGTAACTCCTCCGCGCAGCGGACGCGCTTTGCGGGCGCGCCTGACTCGCGCCGGAGTCGTGCCAGAGTCCTGCCCGTCTGCGCCCGTCCGCGGCCGAACGGGCCCAGGGGCCAGGGACTCTGTCACCCCTGTCACATATACTTCCTCTGCTCTGAGAAATTTACAACCCAAACATTGCAACCTACCCCCTGCCTGTCGTGATCGCATTTCCTTACTGGGCATTGCGCGCACTGCCTCCTCTCCTCACCCTAGTGCCCATCCCCTAGTATGCACGGATAATCAAGAGTCAAGCATACGTGTCTTATACTTGAACACACGATCTTTCGTCAAACATCATGTTGACCTTTTTATCCTACTCACTGATGAGTGCCCTGATATCCTTTTAATCACTGAGACTTGGCTAACCGATGACTCACTCCCCGATATTTTGGCAGCCCTACCCCCTGACTACTATATGTTTAACATCAATCGTCCCCCCGGCCGCGCCGGTGGTGGGGTGGCAGCTATCATACGGAAGGAGTTTAAGATCATCTCCACATCCTCCTTCACTCTTGTCGATGTAGACAATCTTATCATCAGTCTTGAAACAGGAGAGGGAGCCCTTACTCTCATCGTCCTCTATCGCCCTTCGTTCCCTATGCCTTTGTTTCCTGGCATTTTTAGCGAACAATTAGCCAATCTGATCACCTCATCTGCCCGCCTCGCCATCTTCGGCGATTTTAACTATTGGTACAACGACAGGGATGCTGGCCCCCATGCTGCAGAGCTGTTTGAAGTCCTCTCTAGCTTCAACATGAATCAACTTGTCTCTTCTCCCACTCACGTCAGGGGTCACATAGACCACATCTGGACCTACAATCTCACTCTCTCCTGTCCTGTGGTTACCCCCTGTATTTGGTCGGACCATCACCTAATCGACACGGTGATCACAGTCAGGGGCCGTGTTAAAGCTCCTGCCGTAGCAGGCGGGGTCGCTCGCAAATGGGGCACCCTTGATTCGCAAGGTTTCCTATCTTCCTTGGCTGACACTCAACCTCCATTGTGCAGCAATGCTACAGTCCAGGCCTTGGAAAACTACTTTTCCAGTTGGATCACCAAAGCTAGTGATATTTTTGCCCCCCTGTCTAAATTTCCCAGCTCTCGCCACAGCAATTCACATAGGTGGTTCAATACCTCCCTGAAATCCCAGCAGCTCAAACTGCGTCAGATGGAACGCAGGTGGAGGCGTTTCTACTTACCACTCGACAGAGAGGCTTACGTTGAGGCACGAAAAATATACAAAAGTGCAATTATAGAAGCGAAATCTTAATACTTCTCCGAAAGAATCTCTGTCGCCCCCAAAAAGTCCAAGGATATATTCAGAATTTTGGGCGAGTTGACGTCTGATGCCAGAACTCTCCCTTCCCAGGTCCCCACCCAACAATCCTGTGATGCTCTAAATAGCCTTTTCACTGAAAAGATCATTAAGATCAAGAACACTATCCCCCCCGCCCCCTCTGCTGCTCCACTTGTCCCTTCCCTTGGTAACCCATGTTCATTGTTACACTTTCCCCTCCTCGACCCTTCTTCCCTCGCCAAACTTGCCTCCCGAGTCAAATCTGGCTCCCCCAATGATTGCTGCCCTCCCTCTGTCTTCAGGGACATTTGTTTGGCTTTGCCCAACTGCATCTTGCCTCTACTAAACACCTCTCTCGAGGCCGGCATCGTACCCAACTCCTTCAAGGAAGCTGCCTTGGTACCATTGCTGAAAAAACCCGGAGCCGACCCAGAGGACCTTGCCAACTATCAGCCTATTTCTCTCCTGCCTTATTTTTCTAAGATCTTGGAGGCACATGTCACCTGCTGCCTCTCTCAGTTCATCGAGTCCTCCGGCTACTTTGAGCCTAACCAAGCTGGCTTCAGACCTGCCCACTCTACTGAGGCTGTGATCTTAGCGGTTATGGACTCTCTCAGGAGCAACGCCGACAAAGGGTCTCCTCAGGCCCTGATCCTTCTAGACTTGTCGGCAGCGTTCGACACGGTGGACCATAACATCCTCCTCCACCGTGTCGAACAAGCCGGTATCCGGGGTTCGGCTCTGGTCTGGAATAAGTCCTTCTTGACAGGCAGAACCCAGGCTGTTCACCTGGGTCCTTTCACGGCTACTAGGGAACCATTCATCTGTGGAGTGCCTCAGGGTTCCTCTCTGTCTCCCCTGCTTTTCAATCTTTATCTTCGCCCGCTCATCCATTCCCTGAAGAGCTGGGACATTACCGTCTTCAATTATGCAGACGACCTGCAAATCATTTTCCTTTTTAACACCCCTAACGCAGCTCTCGACTGTCAGGCGGTCATGTTACATATCCAGCAATGGATGAACCTTAATCAGCTCAAGCTGAACCCAGGGAAGACTGAGCTAATTCTCCCTGGCAGTAGCTCCACCCATTGGGGCCCACAGTTTTGGCCTACAGAGCTGGGTTCCCCGCCCATCCCGGCTAAATCGGCAAAGAGCCTGGGGGTTATCATAGACCCAGAGCTCTCCCTCAAGCCTCAGGTTGGGGCAGTCATATCCTCGTGTATGTTTCAGCTTCGGAGAATCAGGAAAGTTTCCCATCTACTTTCGCCTGAAGCGCTGATACAAGTTTTGATCGCCCTTGTGCTCTCTCGCCTGGACTTCTCCAACTCCTTGTATCATGGCCTACCGAAATACCTGCTACATAGGCTGCAAGTTGTGCAGAATCAGGCGGCCCGACTAGCCTTTAAGACCCCGAAGTGGCAGTCTGCAAAACCACTACTGTGTAAACTCCACTGGTTGCCGGTCGAACAGAGAGCTGCATTCAAGATCGGCTGCCTGAGCTACAAAGCTGTGACTGGTACGTCCCCGTCTTTCTGAGGTCCCTAGTGACTCCTTACCGTCCGGCACGTAACCTTCGGTCCTCCCACCGTCAACTTCTGACCGCAGTCCCAATTAAACTAAAAAAATATGGTGGTTGCAGATTTGCTCATCTGGCTCCCAAACTATGGAACAGTTGCCGTTATCCTTCAAATCCTCCATGTCTCTGCTGGAATTCAGAAAACTTCTTAAAACCAATCTTTTTACACAGTCTGGCTAGCTCCCCCTCTCTACATCGCTCAGTACCACCCAGCGCCAGGAAACCTATGGTGACAGAGCGCTATATAAGTCCCTCTTAAGATAAGATAAGATAAGATAAGATAAGGTGGAAAGGGGGTCGGAAATACGCTCGAGGCCCTCGTTGAGTCAATTTCCTCAATGAGGGAGGAGATAAGATGTGACTTTTTGGTCTCTAAAGCAAACCAAACTGAGATTAGGGCTTCGTGTGAGATCCTCGAAAAGAAAGTGGACGGTCTTTGTGAAAGAACGGAGGTGTTGGAGGGTGCGGTGGGGCTCCTGAAGTCTAATTTACAGAACGCTGAGTCCAAAATACAAAATCTACGGAGAGAGGGGGACGCCATGCGGGAAAGAGTCGAATCATTGGAGAACTACTCATGGCGCAACAATCTTAGGCTCTTGAAGATCCCGGAAGGAAAGGAAGGGGAAAATGTTAAAGCCTTTGTGTCTAAATTATTGAAGGATTCCCTCAATTTGGAAGAGACAGTTGAGGACCTCGAAAAAGATATACAGCGAGTACATCGGGATCCCTTCCGGCTAAACTCCGGTAGAACTAAATCAAGAAAGATCCTGATCAATTTCCTCACATATACTAACCCTGGGCGTAGTTCGCGGAGCCGCACTCCGCGGAGCTACGCGAAGACGCACTTGCACTCCGCGACCTACGCGTAGCTCCGCGGACATGCGTAGTTGCTTGCTAGACCCGTTCGCGTGCTGTTTTTCGTCTTCGGGAGCGCGGTGCGCGTGTTCGGGGCGCTGCCTGCATGCTCGAGATAGCTAGCGCGCTAAGTTACCCAAGAGGTTTGTCCCGCCCGCTTGCGTTCCCTTATTTCCTGTTCCGGGTCACAAGTAACGTGTTCGCGTTGTGTAAGACATGTTCGGGAACTCATCTTCTCGTTCGCACTACAAAAGTGCGTGATTGCGTCAAATATCGCGCAAACCTACCCAGGCGGTCGCGACGGGCCAAGGTAAGCCATTGCCGCGCACGCGATAATGTTATTCAGCGCGCGAGAACTACGCTACGCACCGGATCGCGGAGTAATCGACAGCTTCGCGTTCTCCGTAGAACGCGGAGTTGCCGAAACTCCGCAAGCTCCGCGAACGGAGCGTAGTTCTTCGCCCAGGGTTAACATATACCCTGAAGGAGAAGATCTTAAACCTCGCACTGAAAGCGAAAACGTTAAAGGGACCAGACTTTACTTTTGAGGTACGGTCCGATCTCTCTAAATCCACATTAGATAGGCAGTGGGAGCTCGGTCAGAGAATGGAAAAGTTGAGGTCCCTTGGCGCAACAGTGCAGATGCGGTTTCCCGCTTTTCTGCGCATAATGTACAACAGCAAAATGCACAATATTCGGTCTCCCTCTGAGGCTGATGAGTTGTTGGAACTTATTAGAAGCCATTCTCAGGGTGGGAAATAACATAACAACATGAGGCTTTTTGCTATTTCCTACTAACACCAGGCTGTGCGTAATCCGTACAATATCTTCCCTGAATTCCCCTACAGGGCTAGTTAAAAATATAAATACAGGTTAAAGGTTGTTTAAGAAAACAAAAAAGCAGTCAAGCATCATTAAAAGGTGTCACTAAAAATAAAAATATTTAAAACAAAAAAAACAACAAAAAAAACAGGGGCTTCCACTTTAACATTAGATATACTTTTCTTGTCTGTTGCGTCTTCTTTGGTAGGCAATTCTGAATGGCCCTAGGTGTTTCAGGCAATGCAGGAGGAGGAGGGCTGTGAGAGGGCGTAAATTTGGCTATTCATCCAGCCAGAGTAAGTGGGGGGGTTTCCTAGGAGGGGGGGAATGAGTGGGTGTGGGGGAAATGGCAAAAAATCCTCACAGACCGTACCTTTTAAAGTTTTTTGCGTGCCCCGGTTGGGGACACTTTCAGCTTCAGTTTCAGGTAGCCAGGTGGTTGAGTTTAGAAACTCAAGAATATGGTTGGAGGTTCACAAAGGTGGGGGGGCGGCACGAATATCATGACCTCTGTGCAATATATGACCTGGAATGTCAATGGTCTGTGCGTGAGAAATAGAAGAGTTCGGATCTTACAATATTTGAGAGATTCCCCCGCGCAGATCATTGTCTTACAGGAGACACATCTGCTCAAAGCAGAGGTTAATGCATTGCTTAAAAACCAGAGATGGATCGACAAATTTATATCCACGGATCATAATGCAAACATCAGGGGGGTCCTCTTTATCTTTAAAAAATCAGCGAAAGTTCAGATTTTGGACTATAAGGAGGATCATTCCGGGAGATGGCTTCTACTGAGAATTTCAGTGGATGGTTGGATATGTATATTAGTGGGCTATTACGGCCCCAATTCAAATGATCCGTCTTATCTGAACACTATTAGAAATCACTTAGTAACCTTCCAAGACCCAATAATTTGGGTAGGTGATTTTAATATTGTGCTTAACCCTAAACTGGACAGATCCACCAATTCCAGAGCTGGCATTTCTTCCAAATCGAGGCAAAACCTTACTGCAATCATGACACAGTTGGGTCTGGCAGATTTGTGGAGGGAAAGGGCGGGCAATAAATTAGGGGTTTCCTTTCGGAAATTTAAATACAATCACAAATCAAGGATTGATTATGCCCTATTTAGCTATTGCCTTAAAGATCCCTTGAATACAATACAATACCTCCCTTCTCATCTGTCCGACCATTCGGCTCTTGTGTTCACCTTAAGATCTGACAGGCAGATAAAATATCCATCTTGGTCCTTTGATCGGACAATTTTATTGGAAGATGATGAAGTTAGTTTTCTGGTAGCAGAGACTACATCATTCCTGGAGATCAATTTCTAATCCGCCACTCTCACCACTGTGTGGGAGACATTGAAAGCTTTCTTGAGAGGTAGTATCACCAACAGAGCCTCTCATAGGCAGAAGATATATAGGGAGAAGATAGTCCGCCTTGAAAAAGAAATGAATCTCATCGAGCAGAAGCTTGGTTCCTCTTCGGGTTCACTAGACAACCAAGGAAGATGGACAATTTGAAATCACAGCTGGAGAATATTTTGCCAGAAAGAGTGGCTAAAAGATGGGAGGTAAGCAAAATCTCCCATTTTGAATTTGGGGAGGCAGCAGGTAGGATCTTAGCGTGGAAAGTTAAGGCCGAACAAGCTCTTAAATATATAAGGGAAATAAAAGTAGAAGGGGAGGCTGCGGCCAGGATCTCCAATTCAGAGATAGGGAGTGCCTTTTTGGACTTTTTCGAAGGGATTTACAGGGAGGATATTCCCAATGACCAGATGGCAAGAGATATATGGTTGGATGGAATCTCACTGCCGACCCTCTCAACGGTGCAGAGCAACTGTTTGGAGATGGAAATAACGGAGGTAGAAGTGAGCAAAGCCATAGGGCAACTCAAACAAGGGAAGGCGGCAGGCCCCGATGGCCTACCTGGAGAATTATATCGAGCATTAGGAGATGTCATAGTTCCAGTGTTGACGTCCCTGTTTAATGGGATCCTTAGGAAGGGGGAAATCCCCCCAAAATCGTGGGGAGAAGTAACTATTATCTGATCCCCAAGCCAGGGAAGGTCCCGACTGAGTGTGGGTCCTATCGCCCAATCTCGCTTTTGAATAGTGACTATAAAATCTTTACTACCATCATGTCAGCGAGCTTGGGAAGTGTAATTGGTGCAATTATACACCAAGACCAGAAAGGTTTTATTATAGGGCGTCAGCTATCAGATTTAACATACGACTTGGTGGGGGCAATAGACATCGCTTCAGCTTTCTCCCTTCCATTGGCCACCCTTACGTTAGATGCAACAAAGGCCTTTGATAGGGTCAATTGGCCCTATCTGGTCGCAGTGCTAAAGAAGATCAATTTTGGTGAGGGTTTTTGTCGAGCCATTACCTTATTGTATGGAGCTCCATCGGCTAGGTTGTTAATTAATTGTGTCCTGTCAGAATCTTTTAAAATCACGAGGGGCACGCGGCAGGGCTGCCCTCTCTCTCCCCTCCTCTTCAATTTGTATATAGAACCATTAGCACAGGTTTTGCGTGCTGAGGAAAATATTCCTTCTTTCAAATTTGAGGAGTGGGAGAGGCGTGTTGCACTTTACGCTGACGACATCCTCATTTTTACTTCCGACCCGGAAAAATTATTTCCTGTTGTTATCAAGAGGCCAAAGGAGTTTGGGTGTATTTCGGGGTACAAAATTAATGCCAGCAAAACAGAGATCATGGCTTGGAATATTCCCAATTTACAGCTGGGTGTGACTATTTCCACCTCTATGCGATACCTCGGATTACGGATTACCCAAGATGTAGGAAAAGTCGTACAAAATAACCTAGATCGAGTATACAATGAATGTAAGAAGCTATTAAAATCCTGGGCTCATTTACCACTCACCATTTTTGGTAGGGTGAGCTTGATAAAGATGTCCATTCTTCCCAAATTTACTTTCATCTTTAACACCACTCCCTTAGCATTTGATGCAAAAATATTGGATAAGTGTCAGCGAGAGATCAACTCCTTCATTTGGAATTATAAATCAACCAGACTGGCATGGAAGAAGTTGAGGAGGAGGAGGGAAAAGGGAGGGCTTTCTCTTCCTGATTTACAGTATTACGCGTGGGCTTTTCAGCTGTCCCACGCAAGAATGATTTTAAAAACACCATCTAGTTTACTGACTGGGACTATGTTTAAGGCCATGCTAGTGGGAGCGGACGTGCCAATTGACGGTTTCCTTTTTAAATTCGTGGACCAGAAGTTCCTCAAAAAAATCAAGTTAAAAATTCTCCAATCCTTGGCGAAAGCCTGGGCTCAGATTAGAAAGAGATTAGGGCTGCCCTATTTTTCAAATTTTGCTCCAGTATGGAACTCTCCGGGTCTACCGGTATGTTTGAAAGACAGCCTCTCTACTCCCGTTAAGGATGCTGGGATAATAAGATGGGGAGAGTTGTTAGTAGAGGGGTCCGTGAGAGCATGGGAGGAGCTACATGAGCGGGTCGGCCCTGGTCTCTCTAGAGTTAAGTTTATGCAGCTGGATAGCTGGGCCAGGGCCCTGTGTCGTAAAGGACTATTATTGGGGAATGCCAGCAACCTGGAACAGCAGCTAGTAGATCAGAGGTGGGGGAGGTAAAGAGGTAGCCTTGTGGTACTGGATGTTGTTGGAAGAGGTGGATGGGGGGTTTGCCCTACCTGACGAGCTGTGGGGGGAAGAGCTAGGCTTTCAGTGCGAGGAGTTATGGTTAAAATCCTCTACTCTCCTTTATAAGATCGTCAAACCGGCATGGATGAGACGCAATCATCTGTTCACGATCCATCGGGCTTACCTCTTGCCCCTGAGATTCTCCAAATTTCTCCCAGACAAGAAATGCAATAAATGTAACCTTATCGAAGCATCAGATATACATATGTTTAAGGACTGCCCTGACATCGGCCGGTTTTGGGACGAAGTGAAGTCAACCCTGGACTCCATCCTAAACATATCGTTGTCCATCACGTTGTCACTAATAATCTTCGGTTTGGATACTGGTGTCACTGGCAAAGCAAGGTCTTTCTTGTTTTACGCAATTCTCTTGGCCAGGAGGCAAATCTGCAAATTCTGGGTAGAAAAAAACGCCCCATCACATGCAGGCTGGCTGATGTCCCTATATGAGACATCCAAGGTGTACTTGGCCAGGTCCGGTAGCAAACGTAACTTGGCATATTGGGATCTTTTGGTCCAGTGGAGATAGAGTTCGTTTTTTTTCCCCCCCCCGGGTCCTATGATTATGCCTACAACACTCCATGGATATGGTCTCCCCGGTACGTTATTGGTTATTGGTCCTACTGGTTGAAATATACCTTGATGGAGTCATTGCAAGTCCATACCCCTTCTTCTATCCCTCTAATTTTTATCAGGACTCTTCTGCCACCAAAAATGTAAAATCGTGTCTTGATGTTAGAGACAATTGAAATCTTAAGTCTCTCCGGGGCAGACACGCAAGGTGGTTGGCGTTCCTTGAATAGAGGGTAAGGCAAATGAGGACAAACCCCCCCCCCCCCAAAAAAAAACCACATCTTTTAAACTGATTTACACACTTGCATGATTTATTATCAATCTGTATGTTATGTAAATCGGTCTGACACTCTGCATTGGGATGCGTAGCGCTATAAAAGAAATAAAATAGGGCTATTGAAATTGTGTGTAAATACTGGAAACGACTAAAACATCTGACATTCTTACAGTTCATGCACTTACATAAAGGGACCTAACAATGTCAAAAGCATGCCTCTCTTAAGTACCTGTGAAGAGATAACAAGCTGTGTGATTTGTCTCCCTCCATTGCATTTACATTAGTGTGAGGTTCCAGGTCACTCCATCAAAAGGGTCGTTACTCAGTTGAGTACGTGTGCCTTGGCAGCGGGTGTTCTCTGGGAGCTGGCAGAGGTTAGTGTTGGGCATGCAGCACCTCTCTTTGTTCCGACCTTTGCTTTCTCCTGCATTGGAATAGAGAGTGGCGCCGTAACTTTAACCCTGCCAATCCACCCGTGCTGCTCGCTGTCCTTTTTCGCCAGAAACCCCCTCATCCGCTACCGGCCATGGGTGGCAATCTGAGGGATAGCCCCGGGCACCAGAAGCTCTAGCTACGCCTCCGATTCCACTTTAGTTTGTAGTGTAGTTCCTATATCCCTAATAGGCTCTGCGCATTGTAATAAGATACACTATAGATTCGACATAGGACTGAGGTCAGTATGTCTCTATCGAGTATACTAAACTTAATTGTGTGTGTGCCAGCTAACTCAGAGGTCACTAGAAACTTTCTCGAATAAACAAGAAGGGAGTAGTCTCCGACAACCGCATAAACATGACAACCTTGTTTCCCAAGAATAAGAAATGTATTTCTAGAGTCGCGGAAACAATAGATAGTTATTTTACTCAGTCAACCGTGCATGCTTCGTTTCACCATAGTAGGGATGTGGAATGTAATCAAATATCTACTTGTCCATGGGGCAAGTTGCTTCATAAATCTACATGTCCTGTAACAAAATCCACTTGTCCCTTTAGTGTCATGTAATGTGGCGACAGATTATAGCAGCAATCTCATTATAAAAGAGCAATAATATAACCTCACTGATTATGCCAGGGCTCATATAGTAGTATTTGAATACCAGCAATTATCTTATGTTGCTGTGTTTCTGCAGATCTACAAACTGGGGCTGAAGGTAGTGGTTAGCAATAGTTCCAGGGTTGGAATGCCATTTTGAGTCTGTGCAAACCTACTAACTTTCTTGTTTAAGGGTTTTCACCAACTCTTCTCTAATCTTTTCCTACACTGAGAAAGGTTGATAATTTACCCCGGACAATGACAGTCGTAAAACCTGTTCCAGGGTTGGGAAAAAAGTGGTTGGAGAGAAAGTGAACGTGCAAACACGCAGTTGACAAATAGTCTCGAGGAGTACGATTTCTTGGCCTACTCCTATAAATTATTGTGAATTCATGAAAGCCGTATTATCTGCACTTAACGCATGGACATAAATCATGGGCGCACTTTCGAGACTTTATTTAATAATTGGGTCCCTAATTAGGTCTGGCTTTAACCATGAACTTTTGTGTTTATTAAAATTCTGTCTCTCTCTGTCTCTCTCTCTCTATCTCGCTCTCTCTCTCTCTCTATTGGCTGGCTTCACTGTGAATGACAGCATTCTGCTCTTTCACAAGGAGCATATTGGCACATAAAGTAGTTTTGTTCAGTGCCAGGAAATACTGTGGCAATGTGTGCATTTTGAGACCAAAAACAATTTTTGCTTTTGCCAATGTTTGTTATAATGGTGAGGGCCTAGCAGCTCCCACGCCAATAAGGCTTTACAAAAACCATGCCAAAACAAGTCACGCACTGACATAACCAAAAGTCTGACTACCAATTTCAGACATATGGATTTGCCAAAGCTTGTTTATTGTTGTTTCCTATAATCTTATTGAAACTGGCTATACTTATTTTCCATTTTGAATATTTTTGGGAAATACTAGCATGCATCAACACAGGTTACTAGATGATGCTGCAAAGACAAGGTTCCTAAACCTTTACAGTACGTTAGCTAACTGTTTTTTTCCTACTTGCATTTTTTTGTGAACATTTTATTTTGAAAGCAAAGAATCATGAATCTTGCTTTCAAGCTTCTGTTAATATTTGCATCTTATCAGAGAGCATTCTGGGAGCATTATACATAGACTCAAATTGCTAAACTTTGAAAATGTGTGTACACATTTTTATATCGGAACCACTGTCAGTAGTGCTGTCGGAGCTAACAATATTTACTTACGGCGCTCACCCTAATAATAAAGGCTTTCCATTAATGAACCATAAAAGTAAGTCTGAACAGCATTAACACATGGATACACATATTACCTTAACTGCAGAGAAATCCCCTTGCCTGATCCATAATGTGGTACTGTAAACTGGCAGCCAAAGGATTTGTGCTGTAGGTTGGGCCTACTTGTCCCAAGGACAAAATGCACATTAAAACTTGTTGCCCTTGACCCCAAACAATATGTCCTGGGCGTCGGGCTATAGGAATTCCACATCCCTGCATAGGTGCAGAGAAATAGAGAGATGGGCGTTTTCAATAAAAGGATTTATTGAACAGTCTTCTTTCTCATGAAGAAGAAATGAACTGCTACAATCGTAATACTGGTTGCAAAATAAAATGCGTACAGTACGAAGAGTATTATAAAATATTACTGTAAAAGCATGATAAGGGATTAGTCTCTGACAACCGCATAAACATGACAACTTTGTTTCCCCTAGAACCGGAACACTATCTTCAGAGTCGTGGAAACAATAGATAACTATTTCACACAACCAATCGTGCATGCTTCGTTTCTACAGAGTTGCAGAAAAATAGAGAGGCGTTTCAAAAAAAGGGTTTATTGAACAGTCTTATTTCTCATGCAAGAGAAGTGAATTGCTACAATCGTTAGACAGAATGCGAAGTATAATGCGTACAGCGTGAACAGTAATATAAAATAATACTCTAATAGCATTGTCTGTTCCTATGACATACATAAAAATATATACATAAATAACACAGGCTAAAATACTCAACTGGTGCTTCAAAAATATGCTTACCCCAATGTACCTAACCTAGGTCTAGTACCAGGGAAGAAGTAGGTGCTGTCCTTAGCATAGGTTTAGTTTTTCCAAGAATTGCCAAAGGTTTCTCTAGGTTCTAGTCAGCTCCATACCTTAGAATGAGAGGTTGGTATCTCTTTCTCGGGACTCGATTTCCCAACACCCCACAAGGGGAGTCAAAAACACTGGAGCTGAATTCTCGGCAGGAGGATGACAGCATCTAGTCAGTGCGTCAGCTGGAGAGTTAGCTTCCTTCAGCACTTGCTGTAACGAGCTGCCTCATGCAAGTAGGTAGTCGAACTGCACGGACCACACCGTGCTGTGCCATAGCAAGTGAAGGTATATTTATACCTTGAAGGTGTTTAGGAATGCCAGTATTGACGTAAAAGTCGGGCATATGAACGTCATGAATGAACCCCTAAGGAGAAGATGTTCATTCACAATAAATGAGTTCTTGGAGAAATCAATGTGAATTGTACCTATATAAGGGCATGAATCGGGAAATCAATTTGGAATCTAAAATCTAACACAACACCCACTCCACTTTCTTATGTAGGACGCTACTAATTTCTAAACATGTTGAAACATCTAAAACATATCTACACATGAAGTGTGAAAACACATCAAAAATATATAAATTGTGCATTAGAACTGTTTGTACAAATAAAAGATGCATAGGTGCTGTACGCATTAAAGCAATGTTTCATTCCAAGCATACATTTACATTCGAATGCTAAATGAATGAAGCACGAAAATATACATTTATGAAATGGCTCGTTAATACAGAAGAAAAAAGGCCAAAACCATTTCATGTCAGATTACATAAAACTGTTTGTTTGTGGATAAGGTAATATATTGTCTCTTGGAAGTATTCAAAGAATTATTGTTATCTATGAATAGTTCTACTATAAGCAGATTAATTGTGCCCAAAAATTAAAAATAGAAATTTTGAAAAAAAAATTAATCATAGGAAAAAGTTCCTTGTTTTCAAAAATGAAGGTCAAATTCAAAGTCTCTCAGAACACTGTGTGCCAAATTCAAAAGTCAGTGTTAGGGCTTGTAGAAAACATGAAATCTTCTATGTCTGTAAAAAAAGCGTCTATCATTGTAGGTGACAGTTGAATTACCTCGTTTAGAAGATTAACCGACATAGATGTGAAGCATCGCTTTCCGCATTGGTCGCATTAGCAATGTTCGTATCGGATTTTACCTGCGTGCCTGAAGTTTCCTTTCGTACCTCAGCATCAGCATTTTGTGTCTGTGAGATCTCAATGAATGCCGTCAGAATTGGTAGCCGCTGGGGACAACATGGAGCATGGGCCGTTTCCGGTTCAAGCATTGTATCAACATCCATTGGCATGACTGATGGGAGTGTTAGACAGATGTCTAGCACGCATTCTTCTCCGCATAGCAGGCAGCGTAGAACAGGTAAAATGCAATCTTGCCAGATTGGTCCGAATGACAGAAACCATGTGGTATTTAATTCTCGTAGACAAGTTAATTCCAAAATTTGGACTATGCGCTCACGACACTTCATCTCCAATAGAGCTTTGTAGTGTAGTTCCTATCTTCCCAATAGGCTCTGCGCATTGGAATAGTACCTACAGCAGTAAAGGCCTAGGCCAGACGTTAACTAGGTCTACTACTGTCGATACTAGACTTAATTTTTGGGTTTGCCAGCTAAGCTCAGAGTTCGCTAGAAACTTTCTCGAATGTTCAAGGAAGGATTAACTTCCCTGATTAGACAAGAAGGGATTTAGTTTCTGACAACCATAGAACATGACAACTTTGCTCTCCCCTAATCAAGAGTCAATCTCGAGAGTCGTGTGAGCACAAGGCAATTATTTTACTCAGTCAGTACGTGCATTCTTAGTCTCATCAGAATGTAGAGAAAAGGAAGAGACGGGCGTGTTCAATAAAAAGGTGTTATTTATTGATCAGTCTCTTTTCTCATACATGAGAAATGGATCGATATTATTGCAATACTTATAGTTAAGTAAAGTGCATACATTAAAAGCAATAGTATAAAATAATACTGTAAAAACATTGATATGGTTTCTGAGCCATATGATGTTTAAAATGATTAAAATATATTTACATACACATATACATTTGACTAAACGTACTCAACTGGTGTTTCTAAATACGCCTACCCCGTGTACCTGACCTAAGTCTAATGCGTGGGCGGGAATAGAAAGTTACAGTTTAAGTTAAGTTTGTTTTTGCCAAGTGAATAACTAAAGAATTCTCTGTGAGGGGTTATTCAGTTCTGTACCTGGAAGTTAGGAGGAATGAGGAATGGTATCTCTTTCTCTGCTCTCGATATTCCAGGCTGCCTGCGAGGGCTGCCCGAAAGCGCCGGTGCTGGGTCTCTCGGCTTGAGATAGCAGCGCGTCTCTCAGCGCGTCAGGAAGGCGGGGCTGCGCCAGCGGGGTCTGCTTCTGCTCTCGGCTTCGGCAAGTATGGCTGCTCCGTCTTGTCACCACGCGTGTGTTTGCATAGGGCAAGGTCGGCAATATTTATACCTTAAAGGTGCCGAGATTGACGTAAGGATGGACATAGGTACGTCAATAAAGATGTCATACGACTTGCTCGTTAGCACATTCTTTTGCAAAAGTTCTCTGTGAAATCAAAACAATGGCCGCACGGATTATCCAGGTTGTCATAGGTTTGATTTGTTATGAGAACGTCGTATGCCTTATCAGGGGCTGGAGGAATGTCGCTTGTCTAATTAGATCTCAAGCGTTATGACCTAATCAGATAACACGTTCCTGTGCCGTAGTGTGACTGCGTCAGATAACGGTATCTGCATCATGGGGGTTTTCTTGCCTCATGGGCTGACTGTTAGTTAACTTGATAGTTAGTTTAACCAGAATAGGGTCAGGAATAGGGGGACTGATTCAGAACCTATAGAAATACACGACACCCACTCCACGCTAACTATGGTCATATCTACTAATCTATGCATAGTATAACATAGTACAACATACTATAGAGTATAGTGTATACCTTACCACCCCAAAATACATAAATGCATTTAGAAATTTTCAAATATACTGTAAAATTGCAGTCATATATATTGTATGCACTTAAGCTATGAATTAAATGCAAAAGTAAACACGCATTGTTATGCATTATTGCTTATAGGTATATGAGAAATACACATGAAATGGCTCTTAATATGGCTATACAGAAAGGAAGTTCGAGACCATTTCATCACATAATAAAATATTTGTGAACATACCAGCGGGCAGCTAAAGTCTATATAAAGTATCTAAAAATAGAAATCTTAGTTCTCTAGGAATAGTTTCTTACTTTAAGCAGAAGATCAGTGTCCCAGGAAAAAATATGTAGAAAAATATTTTAAGGGGCATGCTGAAAAAATTGCTGTCCGTGAACTGGATTGTAATTGTTCATGTGACTTTATTTTTAAAGTTGAAGGCCGAATTCAGGGAACGCCGTGTGCGAGTTTACTCAAAAGTCTCTATTTCTGTTCTGGAGAGAACATCATATCATTCAGGCTTTCGAAAAAACTGTCAACAGCTTCATGGGAAAGTTCCACTAAGTCGGAAATAGGGGTAACCATGCATTCCTGCGCATGATTGTCTCCATTGACATTCTGAATTGCATTGCTGACAGAAGGTCGTACCTGTTCGATGCTGCTTTCATCTTGAACTTCACTACTCTTCAATCGCAGTGGTGAAGATTCCAGGAATGCCGTCATCAGGATTGGCAGCCTTTGAGGGCAGCACAAAGCGTGAACCTTGGTAGGAACCAACAGTGTATCTGCATCCACCGGCGCATCCGATTGTAGCGTCAGACAGGTGTCTAACACGCATTCTTCTCCGCATAGCAGACACCTTAGTACAGGTAAAACACACCTTTGCCACATTGGTCGAAATGATAGAAACCAAGTCATGTTTAGGTCTCTAAGCCGGGAGAGTCCCAGGATTTTTGATATCCGGTCCCGGTATCCAATGGCTAGGATCGTATCTTCCATTGTCGCGAGAGTTTGATCTGTGACATGGGTTGCCATAACGAAAAATAAGGACTAGGAATAGGATTCCTGCAATTAGTCCCAGGATCAGGGGAAGTCCGCCAAAAATCCAATGGACGATATCTGGAAAAATACCCAGTATGGCTTTGAATGGTGTTAATGCCATCGAAAATACTGTCTTAAATACCTTTGAGACCCCAGTGGTATCAGAAATATTTAAGATTTCGCTCAGGATTTCCGCGAAATGTACGGGGGAATTAGTTGATAATAATGTATGTATCTCTGCAGTCGTCCTTGCGACTTGTAGATCATATGTTTCTTTTGATGACGTGAGCCTTGTAGGCGTCTGAAGAAGCGCTGTTTTCATTCTGCTTAAAGTGTCTATTCGAATAGAAGTAATTTTCAAACTGGGCCATGCCCTTGCCTCCCTGTCTGGAAAGGAGCTGGGGAATAAAGAACGTCCACAGCACTTGACCTTCGCCGTTGTAGTTACTAGATAAGGAGTCCCGGGCATAAGACTGCAACATCTGCGGTCTACAATAAGAATGTAACTCCCATTATAGAGTCTTTGAAAGAATGGTTCTATTTCAGTTGCAGGTGCGCCTTGCTGGTGACATGAAAGGTTGTATGAATTCCCTTCACAGGCTCCATGCAAACTAATTCCGTTACACAGAAGCGTGCCGCTTAGTGACATAGCACAATTGTTGCCACTAAGAAACACTTTCTGTCCTTTATTACTGACACATGCATGTGAATAGGGCAGGTTCCAAGTTGTTTTAAGGTACCCCTTTCCCAATTTCTCGTACATGCCAGCCTGTATATATTTTTGGCAGTATTGAAACCTGAAGGTTGAGATTGGAATATTTATGATTCCGTGGATTATCCATTCACTGACAGGTCGTTCTGACATTGTCATTGGTAATCTTTCTAGTTTTTCAATGCTCAAGATTGTATAATCAGCACCCTTTTGCGCCATACCGATTTGTCTATCAGTAAGGTTAAAGATTTGAAATAGTGACGTTATGTTGATTAAACGCCAAGGCACATAGCCTGAACGCAGATTTTGTAACGTCCAGCCAAGCTGTACAATAGAACGCAATTGTGACTGACCATGTTGTAATAACAGTAAGTCTTGCGATAATATATCGATTGCTGAAGACACAATGCTGTCCAATAAAAAAATTCTGGAGGACAGAGTCATTAACCCATTGTCCACTACAGAAAGTGATTTTTCCAAATTGATACGGTCAATTTCCCGTATTCTTTCTGCTGTTTCAATTTGAGTAACCTTCCAGGCCTCATTGTATGCTGCATATACAGAGGCTGCTATGAAACGCTTTTGACGCTGTTTGCGTGGTCCCAGTATGAAATCACGCAAGTCAGCACCATCAGTAAGTAAAGTTAGGTGTTGCTTAATTTCAGGCAGTGTGGAAGTCTGTAGCCATTGAAGGCATAATTTGCCCACACTGTAGGTTGTTATTATCCCTGGGTGATGTCTTTGGGGATATCTAGGGTCTGGCCTGGTCATTTTGAAACCCTGTGTTTTATTCAGGAATCTATCTTGACAGTTATTTGTATCTGTGGGCCAGATCAACCATTGTTTCCAATCAGGATGTGTTCTGTTTTGGTTAAGTATATGGTTTACGTCTATCCCTTCATCTGTATCAGAGCTATTGCTAAACATTGTTGGCTTTGGAATAGACGGTTTAATTAAATCTTTGATTTTGGCTAAGCCAAGACAGGTGGTTTGTTGAACAGTGTCATTTAAAAATATCATTTGTTCTGGGATCATGCAGGCTCTAAACAAAGCTTCTAAACCCTGTACTTGCCATTCTTTTGTACCCCAAACACTTTTCAAATCAACATTTTTGTCCCAATAATCAAATCCAAAAGTATTCATTTTTTCAAAGAACGAATCTGAATATATCAATTTTGTGTTGGTTATCATGGTTTTCATCCCTGTCTTGTTTGACAATTTATAATAAAATGTTTCAGCATTACTTATGTTAAAACCTGAAAAATATGAATATTTGTCATAAACAGTTCTAGAGCTCCCTTTTGAAGGTGTAGCACAATGTTCCCATTGATTATAATTTAAAACATTTCTAGGTTGTGCCGATTTATGCAAAAAATGGTTACCATAATGGTTATAGCAATACATACTATCATAATTTGTAGAACCTTGCAAATAATCATGTTTTGTAAATTTAGCAGACATTACTAAGTCAGACATCATGTTGTTAATACTCTCGAAGTCCCAATCATCAGCAAATGAGTTTGGTTTTGCAAAGTCACTCAAGGAGATCTTGATTTGGTGTGGATATTTCAGGATCTCGACCGGACCATAAATTTCATAGTCAGTGTTGTCCCAGGCTACCCCACCAGGTATCGGATTGGCTGTGAAGTTGGCTGAAGAAAGTTCTGAAGAAAGTTCTCTTTTCTCGACGTGTGAAGATGTGTGTGGTTTGAGGACCAAGTTGATGTTCTGACTTGCTGTGTCCATTTTAGCATATTTTCCCTCAATGAAGCGTCCCAAAGTAAATACCATGATGAGCCAAAGTATGAGGATAAATGCACCAAAACCCACCCAAAATTCAATCCATGGAGAAATCAGATATGTTTCTTTCAGTTGTTTCAAAAGTTCCTTCGCTTTGTCTTTAAAGGATTTTGATGATGGCTGTGTCTTTGATTCACTGAAGCCGTCAGAGGAATCATCGAAGTTGATGAAGTAACCAGATGCAGTTCTGTCAATTGTTCCAATTGGTTCAGGATTTTTGTTTTTTGCATTTTCACTTGGTACTTCAGTATAGATTGGTGTGTCTCTGCTAAATGTCTTTATTTGGGTTTTCAGAGGTCTGAGTTCTATTGCATTGTTGCATAGTCCTTGTTGTTCTTCTGCAGGCGTTTCGAATGTGATGAGCCTCTTTGTTAGGACCTCTGTACTGGTAGCAAACCTTGGTGTTCTGCTACTTATTGGGAGTCCACTTGGCCTACTGTTTGTTATCGGCCACATGTTGTGGTTTTACCAGGTCGATGGATACAACTCGGTTCTCCTTTTTTCCAGCAAGTGGCGGTAGTACAACTGATCTTGTCCCGTTGACAGACAAGACAGGAACTGCTTTTCTGTAAGAAGGCCCAAATTCCTTCTTTACCGCGATCTTCTCCCTGACTAGATCCCCGACTTTTGGAATCCAGACAGGTCTTGCTGGGACAGGTGGTGATTCTTCAGTGGTCGTTGGCTGTTGTTTCAACTGTATGTTGCTCAGGTCTTTTCTTGTTTTGTTTAAGTCCTGCAAAATAGCCAAACGGTGTTTGACATCAAAGGTTTTTTCTATTACCACTGAAGTCTGACTATCAAGGTCAGAGATCAACATCCTAGTTCCGAATAATAATTCGTACGGACTGAATCCCTTCAGAGAATTTCTTGGCAAGTTATTTAGACTACGTTGGACACTTATTAGATGTTTGACCCACCCAGCTCCCGAACCTAATACCTTTCCATTATAGATTGTTTTCTGCCTTGGTTTTTTCTTTACACCATCCAGTACCCTCAGGAAGGAAGTGAGAAGATTCCCGCTGGGCTGTGCTCATTTGGCCATGTTTCCCCCCCAGGCTGGATTGCCTGAGTGAAAACAATGGTCGAACGTAGCATGCTCTTAGCGTATATGCCATTTAGACTCGCAAATCTTGTATAATAGTCCGGACGTCAGCCGAGTGCTGGTGATCTACATTATAAGTGGAAACTAGCCTGTATATGTTAATCGCAAGCCATTCTTTTTGCTGGTAATATTATCTGCCTTGATACGACGAGGTATTAAACTGCTTCTCTCCCCACTGCGATCTCTGTTGCAGTTTGGGCAGTTTTTTACAAACATGGTGTAGTGCAGGCTCATGCCTGGCCACCAGTACCGCGATTGTAATTCTTCCAGAGAATCTTTTAATTTAAGGTGTCTGTGACCCTCGCCCATGTGTGCGTCTGCGATTAACAAGTTTCTCCTGTCCCTGTTTGGAATCACTCTATCCCCCACTCCAGGGATTCGAGCAAAAAGGACGGAGTTTGCATCGATTATGTATGTATAATTGAGTGGATAGTTGATCGGTAACGCTGAGCAGTCGCCTTTTGATGACGTTTTCACCGCCAGCATTGTTTCACCGTCAATGTATTTTAATGTACGCTTTTTTCGATCTACGGGAGCCGGTTTAGTGGCTGCCGCTGCGGCTGTTTCAGCCAATGAATTCCCCACAACGTGAACGCCATCACGCTGATGACTCAGTGAGTGTGTCACGTGAGTCTTTGGTAGTTCTTTTTTCAAAAGAGCTACTTGTTCCCAGAGCAGTTTCTGCTTTATTGGTGCATCTGTGTCATCTTTGTAACCGTTCTGAATCCATGTCTGCAAATCCTTGTTATATGTTTTGACGCAGTAATATGAATCTGACACTATAAGTGTCGGGAATTCGCGATCCGCATTATCTAGCGCCATTTTCAAAGCTATTATTTCAGTTTGTTTTTCTGAATTAGTTTCTACTGAGTGTGATTTTGTTAATAGAGGTCTTAGTTTACCTCCGCGCCACACTTCTTTTGTAATCTCACATGTGGGGTTGTATGCTTGTTCTCCCCAAACGGAGGGTTGAGCATGTCCGTCTGTATAGATTACACAGGCGTAATGTCGTAGAGGCAGAATGTCGATTGGCAGAGGATACGTCTTTTCATACTTTAGATTTTTTAATTCTTCTAGTTCTTAAAAAATTGTCAACCAGGCTATACTTGATAATTCATATCCTTCGTATAGAATTTTTAGATGGGCAATTCTGGACTTTTTGAAGTTGAATTTGTAACCCTCTGCAGCGAACCCAAGTATTAAGGTGTTCACCCTTTTCAAGTGAGTCTCCAAGTCATCATCTGTTAAGTAAATGTCATCGACATAAGATAACGCTTCATCATCATATAGTTGTAGTAATTCTGTTACTCTCGCTGAGAATACCCCCGGGCTGTTCTTGTACCCCTGGGCTAACCGACAGAATTGTTTTTGAGTGCCATTTACTGAGAATGCAGTTAAAGATCTGCTCTCTGGTGCTATGTTTTGACAAAAGAATCCATTGGAGATGTCCAAGGTTGTTTTGTATTTTTTGCGCACTATGTTATTCATTAGTGCAGCACTGTGTGAGTTTTGCACTGCAAAGGTTTTGCAACATGTGTTAAGGTGTCGGTAATCCAAAACTAGACGGTACGAATTGTCTGGTTTGGAGACCGGAAACAAAGGATTGTTCATTTGTGAGGTGCAAGTTTCAATCACCCCCTGGTATTCTAGCTGATCTAGTATTTCATTTACCTGTTTTTTAGCTTCTTGCTTAATTGGGTACTGCCTTTGTGCAGTAGGTTGTGATTTTAACTGGATTTTGTGAGGAGGAGAATCCTCATCCCATCCTACATGATTTTTATATAAAGCAGGTGCTAAGGCCACTGCCCACTTTCTAGCAAGTGTGTATTTTTTATGAATCGGTATTTGATTCGAGAAGGCAGGCATAATTACTTCTTCGCCATGAGGGCACTCCCTGACAAACTCTGGTGGCCAGTCTTTTTCAGCTAGAAGGATGTCATAGCCTTTGGAGAGGTTATCCCAAAATAGTCCCCTTATTTTCCTAGTCTTATCTCCCTCTATACGTAATGTCATCTCGTATATTTTGTGGGGCTTGCTAACTCTGGTGTCTGCAGTTTCCACTTGAAGGTATTCATTCGTGTCCACTGTCTCCAGATGATTCATAAGGACTTTGCGAGCTATGCTCACCTCTGCTGCGCTGTCTAGCATTGTCTGAGCCCATTCTCCGTTTTTCAGTTGTGTCCTCAGTATTCTCGGCATTGTTAACTACCTTGATACTGGCTACCTTCTTTTTTGGAAATTGTAATTTCTTTTTTAGCTGAGCAGATTCCTTGTCTTTGGACTTGGCGTGCTCTTCTGATCGTCCTCTTCTTTCCGATTTCTGCGAGGAATTCTGAAAAGATTGAGAGGGACGTGTATCAATGTCTTGATATCTATCAGGTTTTTTAATATTATCCCTATTTCTAAGGTTATATCTATTCCCAGAGGGGTCACTCTGCTGTGACCTCTGTCTTTGGTTTGGAGATTTCTCTCTTCGCCTCGGAGACCTTCCTCTGGACTGGAATTTCTTTTCTTTAGGATTGGTTTGTTTGTTTCCATCCCAGTTCTTTTTTGGTGAATTATTATTATTAAAAAATATTTTTTCTGGACTTGTAGTCAGTTGCGGTTTTACTGGTATTCCACCTAGACTATCTCTGCCTAGTTCTTCATAGGATTTTTCTATGATTCTGGCAATTTCAGCTGGTTGGTCTGCTATATCTGTCTCTTTTAACCTCTGGCGGATCGCCACGTTTGCTGCTTCACCTTTTATGTTGGCTAGTAATATAGCCGAGACCTGCTTGAAGTCTTTTAGTAATTTCATACCAAGAGTTAAAGCAGGTTCTGGACCGTATTCATCTTGAATTTGTTTTAGCACATCTGGTATTACCGAAATGGATGGAACACCGTGCGTTTTTGTGTAGATGGAAGCAAAGACTGTACCCCAAGTGTCACAGTCCTCAATGTGTGGTGCGATTCCCATTGGGAGACATATAGTCAGAATCCTGTGTTTTTCCAGCGGGGTGGTGTCAGGAAACACCGCCTCTATTTGGGTGATTTTCTGTGCCAACCAGAATAGTATTTGTTCCCGTTTAGCTGGAACTTTACCTAGGCAGGATTGGATGTTCTGTGGTGTGATTTTATTTGTGTTCCCCTGGTGAGGGGTCAGCTGTGGAAGTTTAATCGCTGGCTGAATTGTTGAAGTCCGCATTACATACTGAACTAATTGTCTATGAATTTTTAGTAGTTGTTTTAGCTGTATTAACAGCTCTGCTGCAGGCATTCTTTCGATGTCTGGATGTGGTGTGTATCCGGCTAAGACCGGCCACGTTGCTCCTGGTCTTCCTAAAGGACCGAGCCTTGTAATGTGATTGTTATGTTTTAGGGCGCCATCAAATAAGAGCAAATGCTCTTGGAATTTGAGTGGTACTTCCACCTCCTCGAAAGGAGTGTACGTTTCAGGAGGTTCCTCTACTTTGTAATAGTGGAAGTACTTTGTTACAGCATTTGCTGCTGGAAAATGTATCCATGAATAGTATACCTCTGTCTGCCGATATTCGTGTGCCTCAATTACGAATATGACTGTGCCACCTCTAGGTGTCAGTCCATTTTCTATAAGTTTTAAGGTTATAGATCTCCTTTTAATGACCGGAATGAGTATTATATCCGCGTCTTTTGCTTGCATGGTAGCATCAGCATCTGCGAGTTCAGTTGCTAATCTAACTGCCTCTCTTTCATCATCACTCTCTGCCATTTTACAGACAGGATGGTATTATGTTTGTTTGCAGATCAGGTTTCTTTATGGAAACAGAGATTAGATGCACAATATTTTGGAACAGTGTATCCTTCAACGTTGACTATACCAAGAACCATACATAGGAGTTCCCTCCTGCGAGGTTTTGGAGGATATAACCTTTCACCCACTCCAGACGTCTTTGGAGTATTTGGGAAAAGGGGTCTGAGTGAGAAAGCACGACTGAGTTACTCTAAATGTCTTACGTTAGTTTTATCGCCCTTTCCAAACGCGTTGGGCGCCATGTAGTGTAGTTCCTATCTTCCCAATAGGCTCTGCGCATTGGAATAGTACCTACAGCAGTAAAGGCCTAGGCCAGACGTTAACTAGGTCTACTACTGTCGATACTAGACTTAATTTTTGGGTTTGCCAGCTAAGCTCAGAGTTCGCTAGAAACTTTCTCGAATGTTCAAGGAGGAATTAACTTCCCTGATTAGACAAGAAGGGATTTAGTTTCTGACAACCATAGAACATGACAACTTTGCTCTCCCCTAATCAAGAGTCAATCTCGAGAGTCGTGTGAGCACAAGGCAATTATTTTACTCAGTCAGTACGTGCATTCTTAGTCTCATCAGAATGTAGAGAAAAGGAAGAGACGGGCGTGTTCAATAAAAAGGTGTTATTTATTGATCAGTCTCTTTTCTCATACATGAGAAATGGATCGATATTATTGCAATACTTATAGTTAAGTAAAGTGCATACATTAAAAGCAATAGTATAAAATAATACTGTAAAAACATTGATATGGTTTCTGAGCCATATGATGTTTAAAATGATTAAAATATATTTACATACACATATACATTTGACTAAACGTACTCAACTGGTGTTTCTAAATACGCCTACCCCGTGTACCTGACCTAAGTCTAATGCGTGGGCGGGAATAGAAAGTTACAGTTTAAGTTAAGTTTGTTTTTGCCAAGTGAATAACTAAAGAATTCTCTGTGAGGGGTTATTCAGTTCTGTACCTGGAAGTTAGGAGGAATGAGGAATGGTATCTCTTTCTCTGCTCTCGATATTCCAGGCTGCCTGCGAGGGCTGCCCGAAAGCGCCGGTGCTGGGTCTCTCGGCTTGAGATAGCAGTGCGTCTCTCAGCGCGTCAGGAAGGCGGGGCTGCGCCAGCGGGGTCTGCTTCTGCTCTCGGCTTCGGCAAGTATGGCTGCTCCGTCTTGTCACCACGCGTGTGTTTGCATAGGGCAAGGTCGGCAATATTTATACCTTAAAGGTGCCGAGATTGACGTAAGGATGGACATAGGTACGTCAATAAAGATGTCATACGACTTGCTCGTTAGCACATTCTTTTGCAAAAGTTCTCTGTGAAATCAAAACAATGGCCGCACGGATTATCCAGGTTGTCATAGGTTTGATTTGTTATGAGAACGTCATATGCCTTATCAGGGGCTGGAGGAATGTCGCTTGTCTAATTAGATCTCAAGCGTTATGACCTAATCAGATAACACGTTCCTGTGCCGTAGTGTGACTGCGTCAGATAACGGTATCTGCATCATGGGGGTTTTCTTGCCTCATGGGCTGACTGTTAGTTAACTTGATAGTTAGTTTAACCAGAATAGGGTCAGGAATAGGGGGACTGATTCAGAACCTATAGAAATACACAACAGCTTTCTCTATGGTGCTTGGAGTGACGCTGGTGATTTGGCTTGCCATATCGTAGCAGATAGAGCAAAAATAGTATCCCTGCAACGAGTCCCAAAAGGGGGGGCAGTCCACCAAACACAGAGTGCTCGAAGTTTGGAAATATTCCGAGGACTGCTTGAAAAGGTGCTAACAGTCCGGAACATACGTTCTTAACCCCATGGATGCTCAGCATATTCCCCTGCTATGCTGAGAATCCGTAAAGTGCATGTTACATGACGAGCTGGACTCGTCATGAGCGTGCAAGGAGGCTACTTCATGACGAGCCCAGCTCGTCATGAGCGTGGAAGGGGTTAAATACCGCTCGCATCAGACATGTTTAAGATACAACTTAACATTTCCGAGAAATATATAGGGCAGTGTGTAGTTAAAAGGGCACGTATCTCAGCAGAAGTCCTTGCGACTTGCAGATCATAGGTCTCTTTGGCCGAGGTCAGTGCCACAGTTTTTTGCAAAAGAATGGCTTTCATTCTGCTTAGAGTATCAATTCGTATAGAGGAGATGTTCAGTGAAGGCCAGAACGGCGACTCCCTGGCTGACTTGGTTTTAGGAAACAATACTTCAAGTGACCCTGGCTGACACAGTTACTAGATATTGTCTGCCTGGCAACATGCCACAGCAGCTGTGATCGTGTAACATGAGGTAACCCCCATTTGAAAGTTGTCCAAATATTGGATCAATCACTGCAGCTGGTGAACCTTGCAGGTGACAGGATAAGTTGTTAGAGGAACCATCGCAGGCCCCATGTAAATTAATACCCTGACAAAGGAGAGAACCGCTTACTGCGTTTTCACAGTGTTTACCGCTAAGATACACTTCACATCCCCCACTCAAACATCTGTGTGTGTATGGTAATTCCCAGGATGTCTTGATGTATTCTTTACCCAACCTTTCATATGTGCCTGCTGGTATGTGTTTTAGGCAATACTGAAAATGGAAAATTGTAACAGGCAGAGTGATTGTTCCATGTATAATCCATTCAGTAGCTGGTTTCTCTGCTACCATAAATGGCAATCCTTCACATTTTTCAATGCTCAGCACCGTATAGTCTGCTCCCCTTTGTGCCAATTTGATCTGTTTACCAGTGAGATTGAATTCTGAAAACAGTGACGTAGTATTGATTAAGCGCCAAGGCACATAGCCTGAACAAAGGTTTTGCAACGTCCAGCCTAATAGCATGATAGAACTTAATTGTAACTGACCATGTGGCAACATGATCAAGTCCTGTTCCATGATGTCTATGGCAGAAGACACTATGCTGTCCAATGAATAGATCCTGGACGACAAAGTCGTTAACCCATTGTCAAGCACAGGGAGAGTTTTCTCTAAATTAATACGATCAATTTCTCGTATTCTTTCTGCAGTCTCTGCTTGCGTAATCTTCCATGCTTCATTATAAGCAGCATATATACTGGCATATATAAAACGTTTATGACGCGGTTTTCTTGGTCCTAGCAAGAATTCCCTAAGGTCTGCACCATCTTTAAGTAAAGATACTTGTTGCTTTACATCCATAAGTGTAGATCTTTGTAGCCAATCAAGGCAGAGTTTCCCTACACTGTATGTTGTTACTATTCCAGGATGCTGTCTTTGAACATATCTTGGGTCTGGCCTATTGTATTTAACTCCTTGTGTTTTGTTCAGGAATCTATCTTGACAGTTGTTTGTGTCTGTGGGCCAGATCAACCATTTTTTTCAATCTGGATCTGTTCTGTGAAGCAAAATAGTATGTACGTCGACCTCCCCCTCTGAAGTGTCTTTACTATCAGGTGTAGGTGTAAGTATGGACGGATTGATCATGTCTTTGATCTTGGCTAACCCAAGGCAAGACGTCTGTTGGTTACTGTCATTCAAAAACATAATTTGCTCAGGGATGATACAGGCTCTAAACAAAGCTTCTACCCCCTGCACTTGCTGCACTTGCCAATTTTTTGTAACCCAGACACCTTTTGTCTCAATGTTGTCTTTCTAAAAGTTGAAACCTAGTCCAGACAGTTGGGCATAAAAGGCTGCAGAATAAATCTGTTTTGTGTTTGTTAACATAGTTTTTAGTCCCGTTTTGTTTAAATGTCTAAAATAAAATGATTCTGGAGTGGATACATTGAACCCTGAAAAGTATGGAAACTTACTAGCAAAAGTTTTTGAGCTACCCTTTGGTGGCGTAGGACAATGGTCTCATTGGTTAAACATATATACATTTCTAAGCATTGTTGATTTGTGCAAGAAATGATGACCATAATGATTATAACAATACATTTGTTCATAGTCTGAAGAACCTTCTAAATATTCATGATTAGTGAACACTGCAGACATTTCTAAGTCTGACATCCTGTTATTAACAGTCTCGAAGTCCCAATCATCAGAAACGGTACTAGATGAAACAAAGTCACTTAATGAAATCTTGAACTGGTGTGGAATCCTCAACAGCTCGGACGTGCCAAACATGTCATATTCTGTTTTGTCCCAAGCTATACCATCAGGTACAGGAACAGCTGTAATGTTCACTGTTGACAAGTCTCTTTGGGGAGACGCTTCATTTTGGATTTGGCGTGTGGGGGCCAGGGGGGGCAAGCAGGCAGAGGACTCCAGGCTCCAGAAGCGACCGGCGGACTTGGAGCCCCTCCCCCCTGACACCGAGGGCATTAATTACAGCTCGCATCTCTCGCGCGTTTTGGATTCGGCGTGTGGGGGCCAGCGGGGGCAAGCAGGCAGAGGACTCCATGCCCCAGAAGCGACCGGCGGACTTGGAGCCCCTCCCCCGACACCGAGGGCATTAATTACAGCTTGCGTCTCCCGCGCGTTTTGGATTCGGCGTGTGGGGGCCAGCGGGGGCAAGCAGGCAGAGGACTCCATGCCCCAGAAGCGACCGGCGGACTTGGAGCCCCTCCCCCGACACCGGGGGCATTAATTACAGCTCGCGTCTCCCGCTTTGCGGGAGACGCTTTGTTTTGGATTCGGCGTGTGCGGGCCGGCGGGGGCAGGCAGGCAGAGGACTCCAGGCCCCAGAAGCGACCGGCAGACTTGGAGCCCCTCCCCCCTGACACCGGGGGTGATTTAATCAGCAGGTCATTTCCGCCTCGCGGGACGCGCACGCGCGGGCCGTCTGTGGCCGTTAGGGGCCGAAGGAGGCCGGGCAGGGCAACCCCTTTTGCAGTGTGCTTTAAGGCTTTTGGACTCCAGGAAGCAAGGTACGTGTTAATCATACATAGTTTCGCTGGAAAAATACCATTGTAAGAATTCTGCCCCACTGACTGTCTTTAGGCAATACATCGATACTACCGCCAAAATGAGTAAACGGAAGGGAGTAGTTGGAACATTAGACGATTTCTTTACAAGGGCGGAATCGGTGATCATACACGAGATACAGGCTACTGAGAGAAGATTGTCATTAGATCTTGTCCTGCCACAACCTCGTTCGTCATCTGGGAGCACCTTGGACCTAACTTCATCGGGCTGTTCAATATCTTCCTCTGTGCCTTTAAGCCCTGACATCGTAGTTACAAATACCAAGTCTCCACTCGCCTCTAATAATCAGGACCTAAGTGCCCCTGCTAACAACACTCGTGGGACCTTGTGCAAGATTGCCAGAGGGCAGATACTGGTTGCAACAGCTCTTGGGGGAAAGAAAAACGCTGTAAAGTTGAACCAACCAAAGCTTAGGCAAAAAACTACAGATTCCAATATAGGCATCCGGCGTAATAGTGATGGTGCCGGAGGTGATGGAATAATTGAAGCCCGATGTGTAATTCTATTTCCACTCAGACTGAAGATTCTTGGGTTAACAGCCGTAATACCTCCGACATGGGAATCGAAATCTTAGACACTTTGATGGAAGGTTTTGAGTCCAGACTGGACGATGTGTTGGACATCTTTGTCAAGAAACTTGATGTCCTTTGGGAGAACATGTTTGAGAAACACACCGCGATAGCTAACACAAATGGGGGTGGGGCATGGGAAATTTCTCTGCGACAAGTACTCAAGGTTCAAACAAGCGGTCAAATTATCTGTAATGGTGATTCGCACTCCCAAAGCGCAGCTGACCCCATAGTGCTCCCCCAAGCTGCCCTTTGTCACCGTTGTGGGACAGAGGGAGCACCACCGGTGATAAACGATGGCTGTGTTAACGGAAGCAGCGGGCTGACGTTAAGAAAGGATGGGTTGAGTACTCCCAAAGGGGTCAATAATCAGGGTAGGCAGCCCAAGCAGGGCCATCTTTAACTTGGATGTTTTGCATCTCCCCCCAGCCTCTGCCCCATATGTGCTTGTCCTAACCGGCGTCCCTGCTTTAGGGAGGGACAGAAAGAGTCTTGGTGTGATTTGCAAAACAAGACAGTAGACTGGCTTCACAAACATAGGAAGTTTGATCCGCACAGGATGGATGAGATAATCATGGCCAGGCGAGTAGGGTGGGTAGGACCTTCAAATAAATATATAGAAGGGGACTATATTGTCCTAAATTTCAGAAGAACCCAGTTGGTCCGTCGCCTTCTATCCATCACAGAAGAATCGTTTAATCCCCGACTATTATTAACACTCTCCCTTTGGGCCACTTTTATAAGCCACCTTCAATTCCAAACAGAAGCATTGAAACAGCCATGCCCCTATTTAATGGATATCACGCTCTGTCCACTCTGGACACACAAGACTGACTATTAGATACGGTATCCAATGAGAAGCGAATGATAGGCCACCCGTAAATATCCCAATCAGAGCCAATCGCCCCCTAGAGAGGTCACACCCACTAACAAGTGGCAATGATATTAGAATGAGTGTTTTGAGTTGGAACGTGGCAGGTCTACGCACAAAACTTGATAATGTAGACTGGGTAAATATGATCAGGACATACAACATAGTCATGTTCCAGGAAACGTGGGCCACAGAAGAATTATACATTGAGGGGTTTCATTGCTTTAGTGTGTTACTCCAAGTACCTAGGATGGGGTGACCCTCGGGAGGACTGTTCATGGGAATTAATGTGGCCGCTGGTGGAAGTTTTAAGGCAATCCCATCTGATAGTTTAGAATATCAAGTAGTATTGTTTAAAAGAGGGATTCATTTCCACCTGATTAATTTTTATAATCATGATTTTCAGTCAGTTCCAAATAAGAGTTTTATAAAGCTCTTTGATTTTATATCGGATTTAGACAACTACTCCAATAATGGGGACTTATTGGGCATTATTTTGGGGGGGTATTTTAATGCCAAATTATTGGACAAATATTCTGAAAAAGGACCGGCTTGTCATACTCAATCGATAAGCAGAGGAAGAGAACGGAACCGGTTCATAAGCTCACATAATTTGTCCAATGTCATGCATCTGGTTATGGGGTCAACTACGAACAACCATCCAAACTATAGGGGAATGGGTTGCAGCTCTATCATAGATTTAATTTTTGTATGCCCCTGATAGAAACGCAACTGGCATCTGCTGAGGTGGTACCTTCTGATTTCGGAGATCATAACCCCATTAAGATAGTAATATACACGGCCCAAAGGCCGATTTTCCAGACTGAATGTGGGGCCTCAAATCTAATAGTGTCAACCGACAATTTAAGATTGTGTTGGAGGGGGGTTGACAACTCTGACATTTTCAGGAAATTGGCAGAGGACAACATGTCCCTTATTGAGTCCTGCCTTTCACTAGATCAACCACCGGGACAGATAGTGGGAGATTTTGGGAAGATCTGTCAGACAATTAAAATTCTACTTTCCAAACCCCGTCCTGAAGTAGCACCCAACCCTAGATGGTTTAACCAGGATTGCTCACTAGCTACCAGGAATCTACGCAGGGCCCTTTCAGCCACTCCGAGGTGTGCAACAGAAGTCAAACTGGCCAGAAAAAATTATACAAAGGTAATTAACGATAGGAAGAAGGACCTCCTGATTGACCGATGGGAAAAACTGTCTGAGGCCGCTAGCCTGAATAAGGGCAACATTTTTTGGGCTGCAGTTAGGGACGTCCGTAATATGGGCCAGCCTTCGTCACCTATTAGCTGTAATATAGCCAGTGAGGTATGAGTGGAACATTTTTCGGGTATCTATACCCCACCACTCCCATGCGAGCCAATTTTTACTCCAGGTAGCCCGGCCCCCATAGATATAAGTATTATAGAAGTCATAGAAGCTATTAACCAGAGTCTAGCTAATAAGGCGCCGGGTCCAGACGGGCTCCCCATCGATTTAATTAAGTGGAACCCGGCTTTCTCGGCCCCTTTACTTTTGAACGTTTTTAACAATTTAACTTTGACTAAAATACCCGAGACTTGGGCAAGAAGCATCATAGTCCCGATTTTTAAGAAGGGAGATAGATCCCTTCAGTGTAATTATAGACCTATCTCCCTTATAGATAACACCCTTAAAATTTTAGGAAGAGTTTTATATAATAAAATTGTGGTATGGACAGAAGAAAATGCTGTTTTGGACCCATGCCAGCTGGGGTTCAGGGGAGAGGTGGGAAACGTTGAACAATGTCTTAATTTAAATTTAATTGTGGGAAAATACACTATTGCCAGGAGGACCCCCATCTATATGGCCTTTATGGATTTGTCCACAGCCTTTGATCTAGTTAATAGGTCAACGCTGTGGGCCATCCTTTTGGCAGGTGGGTTGGATGCAACATTGGTTAACTTCCTTGCATATTTACACAGAGACCTTCAAGCTCAAGTAAGGATAGGGATGGGAGGAGAGGTTTCGGGGACCATTGACATTGGCAGGGGTGTCAGACAAGGATGCGTGTTGGCACACCTGCTTTTTATTATATATATCAATGGGCTGAACACCTCTCTGAAAATGGCTACTAAAGATGTTCCAAATGTTAACAAAGAGCCCATCCCGGTACTCCTCTACGCAGACGATGCGGTTCTCATAGGCAGTACCCCAAACTCTTTGCGTCTTCTTGTCCAAAATTTCAATAATTACATGAGAGTTAGACCTTCGGGTAAATTAAAAAAAATCTTTTCTTATGAGTAGTGGCCCAGGGAAGCGCGAATTAGGAACGATCACGATAGATGGTCAAAAACTGGCCTCTGTGAAATCATTTGTTTATTTAGGGTTGGCCTTTACTGGAACGCCTCCTGGAGTGAGCACTTAGCTCACGCCAGGTGCAAGTTCTCAAAGGCCACCAACTCAATTTTAAGCTTACCCCGCCCTAAGACCACGGGTGCTCTTTTAGCAGTACAGAAAATATACAAACTACAGTGTGCCCCGGTGGTAACATACGGCGCAGAGATTTGGGGAATGGTTAATTGCTAAGTAATTCAGCAAGAAGAGAATAGGTTTTGTAGGAAATTACTGAGCACCCCAATCTCAACCCCCCAATATATATGTCACAAGGAGCTTAATATTAATTTTATAACTGATTTTATTCGAGCACGGCCAGCACTTATGTGGGTATCAGTATGGAAGAATGAAGCGGCACTTCTGACACAACAGATTATAAAGGATTGTCTACAGTGTGATAAAGGCCTTGAAATCCCATGGCTAAGCGGTGTTTTTGCCAGTCTGCGCAGTATAAATAAAGAAAGTCTTTTCCTGGATCCCAACTCAGTTGAATCAGTCCCTAAAAAAGAACTTCAGAACGCTCTGTATGCACTATATAACAACGAGCGGGTAGTGGTAGAGTCCAGGAAAACCTTTGTGCGAAACTATATGGTCATAGAACAGTAATGTTATCCGCTTCGCATGTACTTGACTTTACCAATGAGCCGTTGGGAAAGGAGTATCCTGTTACGACTAAGAGCAGGCACAATCCGATTTGTACTCTGTTTCCCACTGGGCTACAGCAAAAATTTTAATCAAACTTTGTGCCCTTGTGATGATAGGAGTGAGCAAACCATTACGCACTTTATATTTTTCTGTAAATACTATCTTAAATATTTTAAACAGCTGCTTTACCCATATTTTAATAAGCAAAGACCAATCACCTTGGATGTAGCATATCGCTGCATGCTAGACTTAGACAATGTTGAATTGATTTTCCGCACTGGCACCTTTCTTAAAACTGCAATAAGGGCGCGCAGGTCTATGGTGGTTTGTTGATATTATGCAATCTGTTAACTGTTTTAATTAATTAGTTGTATATGTCGATATGATGATTGTTCCTGCACTAGCCACTAAGGATATATGTACACGGAATTGTGCATTTTAATCATTATGATGTATTTAAATATCTTGTACCAGCTATTTTGGACACATGTACTTGGAATTTTATCTTTTTAACTATTGTGATTTTTTTGTTTTTTTTATTCTGTGCTTTTATGGCTACTACTGTATCCGAATAAAGTTGAACTGAACTGAACTGTCTTTGTTCACGATGAGATGATTTGTGTGGTTTGAGGGGTAAGTTGATGTTCCTACTTGCTGTGTCCATTTTGATATATCTTCCATTTATCAGCATACCCAGAGTTATTACCAGAGTTAACCAAAGTAGAAGAAAAAATGTTTTCAACACAATCCAAAGTTCAATCCATGGTGAAACCAGATTAGTCACCAGATAAGTCTTTTCCAGGTGATGAAAAAGGTCAGTTGCTTGTTCTTTGAAAGTTCTTTTTGCTGGCGTCGTTTCAGGTTCGCTGGAATCCTCAGAAGACATATAAAAGTTAATGGAATAGCCAGAGGCAGTTCTGTCAATTGTTGGGATTGCATCAGGATTCGTTGAAATCGCTGGAACGACTTGATCACTTGTTACTTCGTTGTAGACAGGTGTTTCATGATGAACTGTTATTTGGGTCTCAAGAGATACAAGTTCCATAGCTTTGATGCATAGTCCTTCTTTTTGCACTGCAGATTCTTCAATGGTGATGAGTCTCTCAGTTTGTACCTCTTGGATAGTAGCTAGAGGAGTATGTCTGCTACTTGGTCGGCGTCCACTTGGCCTACTGCTTAGTATCAGCGACATAGTGTGGCTTGATCAAGTCGATGGAAACAAATCTGTTCTCCTTTTTACCAGCAAGGGGCAGCAGTAAAATTGTTCTTGATCCGTGGATTGCTAGGACAGGTACTGGTTGTCTGTAAGAAGGCCCAAATTCCTTCTTGTCCGCGATCTTCTCTCTGACTAGATCACCAAGCTTTGGGATCCAGACAGGCCTTGCTGGGATGGTTGGTTTTTCTTCAGTGGTGGTTGGCTTGAGGAACACTTTGCTTTGTTTCGTTCTTAGTTCATTTAAGTTCTGTAAAACAGCCAAACGATCTTTGATATTAAAATGCTTTTGTTCCACCACTGATGTTTGACAATCAAGGTACGCGACCAACATTCTTGTCCCAAAAAGGACCTCATATGGAGTCATACCCCCTAGAAACCTTCTTGGCAAGTTGTTAAAACTACGTTGGACACTTATTAGATGTTTTACCTACCTTCACCGAAAACTAATACCCTAGCTGTTATAGATTGCTTTATGTCCCGTTTTTTTCTCTCCACAACCAAATTTCCCTCAGGATGGAATGGACTAGAATACCGCAATCCAACGCCCAAATTGGCCATGGCCTCTCTGTAAGCTCGAGAGCTAAACGCAGGACCCTGGTCAGAATGTAGCGTGCCGATTGCGTATGTGCCGATAAAGACTCGCAAATCTTTTATAACAGTTAGAGCGTCAGCCAAGCGCTGAGGCCACATCCAAAGGATCCTTGTCTTAATATTTATGGGACCGCATTTGTCCACTCGGACGTCTGCCTGTAGAAAGTCCAATGCTTTCTAACAATGGTGTCTGTACTGGGCTGGCTATGCTATAGTCAGGAATCTGGCGGCGTTCTGTGCTGCGATCTCTATTGCAGTCTTTGCGGTTAATTACAAATATGTGAATATGTGCATTCATTCCTGGCCACCAGTAAATCTCTTTTAATTCTAATATCGTTTTAGAGATCCCCTGATGTATCAGACCCTCTCCCGGATGTGCTTCGTAAATCAAAGCTACCCTACGTTTCCTGTTTGGAATTACTCTATCCCCCACGCCAGAGATTCGAGCAAAAGGAATGCTGTTTGCATCAATTATATATGAGTATTTGAGTGGAAAGTTTTGAGGTAACGCTGCACCGCTGCCTTTGCATGTTGCATTGACAGCTAGCATTATTTCACTGTCTATTTTAGTTTTTGAACGAGTGATTGCAGCCACGGAAGCTGTTTGCACAGCCCCCTTTGCGGCTTCATCAGCCAACTCAGCGTATGTATCACGTGAGTGTTTTGTAGTCCTTCTCGTAACTGAACTACTTGTTCCCAAAGCGTTTTATGCCTAATTGTGCCACCTTTAACATCTTTGAACCTGTTTTGAAGCCAATTCTGTAAATATTCATTATATGATTGAACACAATAGAAAGAATCGCACACTATGAGTGTGGAGAATTCTCGATCCGTATTCTCAAGTGCCATCTTGAATGCTTGTAGTTCAGCTCACTGAGCTGTACAATCTCCTAAGGATTGAGTTTTAGTGACCATCGGTCTAAATTTGCCTTCGCGCCACTGACCTTTAACGATCGCGCAAGCCGGACTATAGGCTTGTTTACCCCCCGTAGCGGGTTGAGCTGATCCGTCAGTATAAATTATACATTCATAATGGTCAAGAGGCAGAATTTCAGTAGCCAGAGGACATTCTTGTTCGTATTGTAGAAATGCTTGTGTTTGCAAATAAGGATCAAAAACGTATTCAGCATCTGTTGCAGTAAAAGCCATTGTATCCATCTCGGATTTAAAGCTTTAGCATTTTGAATGCTCGCTTTTGTCACTGCCTCTAAGGCAGGTACAGGTGGTACGACCATAATGCGTTTCCCCTGTGCTACGGCTCTTTCTTTTGCTACAGCGGTTTGAACACGTCAGAATTTTTTCCGTAGAAGTGAATTTCATTTCTGCTTGTGTATACAAATGTGATTTGTAAGCTATTGGTATTTTTTCACCTTCTTTAAAAGTTAAGTAGGTAAATACGCATTGACCCGGAATGATTCGGATCACTAAGTTGCGTACGTTTACGCGTGTTTGCAAATGTTTAGTTGCTAACATGTCTCTTTGTAGTGAACGCAAAATTTCTGTGTGTTTTTGTGTCCAATTTACTGTTTTAAAATCAGGTTTGATTAATTCGTAGAGAGGTTTAACCCTTTTTGCGTATTTAAGAATGTAAGTTCTTCAGAAATTTAGGAATCCTAGAATTGACTACTTTTTTCAGCGTTTTTGGAGGTTGGAGCAGTGCACAATTTTTTAGAAAGTTTGCTGCTAGGTTTTTGCCTTCACTTGATAGTTCATATCCTAAAAAGAGGACATTTAAATGGGCAATTCTAGATTTTTTTTAATTGAATTTATAACCCTCAGAGGCGAATCCAAATATATTGGTGTTCACCATATTCAAGTTCCTAGCCAAGTCATCATCTGTCAGATAGAGGTCATCCACATATGATAATGCTTCATCATCATAAGTTTGGATTAATTCTGTTACTCTTGCTGAGAATAACCCCGGACTATTCTTGAATCGATAACTATTTCGCTCAGCCAATCGTGCATGCTTCATTTCTACAGAGTTGCACAAAAATAGAGAGACAGGCGTTTCAATAAAAGGGTTTATTGAGCAGTCTTATTTCTCATGCAAGAGAAGTGAATTGCTACAATCCTTAGACAGAAAGCGAAGTATAATGCGTACAGCGTGAACAGTAAAATAAAATAATACTGTAATAGCATTGTCTGTTGCTATGACATACATAAAAATATATAGATAATTAACACAGGAATCTAAAATCGAGCACAACAAGTTCTTGCCAAAGTAAGCGAGACAAGCCACCCTCATCCACCTAAAGTAAAACAACAAAAAAAACTACAGCACCTGGTATTCCCAGGCTGTCTCCCATCCAGGTACTAACCAGGCCTGACCCTGCTTAACTACTGATGTCAAACGAGATCAGGTGCTTTCAGGGTGGTATGGCTGTAGGCATGAAGAAAAATGACTTTGTTGTTCTTAGTTTATTTTATTCCACTTCAGTCCTGAGCATAGTAAGCAAGGCAAGCCAACTTCATCCACCTAAAGCTAAACAAAAAGCACAAAAAAAGCTTACACCACCTGGTATTCCCAGACGGTCTTCCATCCAGGTACTAATCAGGCCCGACTCTGCTTAACTACTGATGTCAAACGAGATCAGGTGCTTTCTGGGAGGAATGGCTGTAGACATGAAGAACAATGACTTTGAGGCCCTTAGTTTTCTTTCATTTCACTTCAGTGCTGGCCATAGTAAACAAGACAAGACACAATCATCTCCCTTAAGCAAAAAAAAAAAGCCTACACCACCTGGTATTCCCAGGCGGTCTTCCATCTAGGTACTAACAAGGCCTGACCCTGCTTAACTGCTGGGATCGGATGAGATCAGGTGCTTTCAGGGTGGTATGGCTGTAAGCACGACGAGCAAATACTTTGGGCCTCTTCGTTTTTTTCATTCCACTTCAGTGCTAGCCTTAGTAAGCAAGACAAGCCACACTCATCTCTCAAAGGCAAAACGAAAAAAAAACCCTAAGCACCTGGTTTTCCCAGGTGGTCTCAAATCCAGGTACTAACAGACCCAACCCTATTAATTATTGAGATCAGGTGCTTTCAGGGTGGTATGGCTGTAGGCATGAAGAGCAATGACTTTGGGGTTCCTAGTATTTTTTCATTCCACTTCAGTGCTGGCCACAGTAAGCGAAACAAGCCACCCTCATCCACCTAAAGCAAATCAAAATAAAGTTTTAAAAACCTGCGGCACATGGTATTCCCAGGCAGTCTCCCATCCAGGTACTAACCAGGCCCAACCCTGCTTAACTACTGAAATCAGATGAGATCAGATGATTTCAGGGTGGTATAGCTGTAGGCATCAAGCACAATGGCTTTGGGGGTCTTAGTTATTTTCAGTCCACTTCTGTGCTGGCCATAGTAAGCAAGACAATCCACCCCCATCCACCTAACGCAAAAAAAAACCCAAAAAAACAGGCACGGCCCTGCTTAACTACTGATATCAGACGAGTTCAGGTGCCTTCTGGGTGGTATGGCTGTAGGCATGAAGAGCAATGACTTTGGGGCTCTTAGTTTTCTTTCATTCCACGTCAGTGCTGGCCATAGTAAGCGAGACAAGCCACCCTCATCTACCTAAAGCAAAACAAAAATAACCTACAACACCTGGTATTCCCGGGCGGTCTACCATCCAGTTACTAACCAGGGCCAACCCTGCTTAACTACTGAGATCAGACGAGATCAGGTGCTTTGAGGGTGGTATGGCTTTGGGCATGAAGAAAAATGACTTTGTTGTTCTTAGTTTATTTTATTTCACTTCAGTGCTATGCATAGTAAGCAAGGCAAGCCAACCTCACCCACCTATTGCAAAACAAAAAACACAAAAAAAGCCTACACCAACTGGTATTCCCAGGCAGTCTCCCACCCTAGTAGTAAACAGGTCCGACCCTGCTTAACTACCGAGAGCAGACAAGATCAGGTGTTTTCATGGTGGTATGGCCGTAGGGATGAAGAACAATGGCTTTGGGACTCTTAGTTTGTTAAATTCCACTTCAGTTCTGGCCATAGTAGGAGAGACCAGCCACCCTCATCCACCTAAAGCAAAACAAAAAAAACCCAAAAAAGGCTACAGCAGCTGGTATTCCCAGATGGTCTCGCATCAAGGTATTAACCAGGCCCGACCCTGCTTACCTACTGATATCAAAAGAGATCAGGTGCTTTCTGGGAGGTAGGGCTGTAGGCATGAAGAACACTTTGAGGCTCTTAGTTTTTTTCATTCTACTTTAATACTGGCCATAGTAAGCAGGACAAGCCAGACTCATCTCCCTAAAGCAAAACAAAAAAAAGCCTACAGCACCTGGTATTCCCAGGCGGTCTCCCATCCAGGTACTAACAAGGCCCGACCCTGCTTAACTACTGAGATCAGATATGAGATCAGGTGTTTTCAGGGTGGTATGGCTGTAGGCATGAAGAGTAATGACTTTGCGGCTCTTAGTTATTTTCATTCCAATTCAGTGCTGGCCATAGTAAGCGAGACAAGCAACCCTCATCCACCTAAAGCAAAACAAAAAAACCCCCAAAAAACGACAGCACCTGGTATTCCCAGGTAGTCTCCCATCCAGGTACTAACCAGGACTGACCCTATTAACTATTGAGATCATATGAGATCAGGTGCTTTCAGGGTGTTATGGCTGTAGGCATGAAGAGCAATGACTTTGGGGATCTTAATATTTTTTCATTCCAGTTCAGTGCCTGCCATAGTAAGTGAGACAAGCCACCCTCATCCACCTAAAGCAAATCAAAATAAACAAAATAAAACGTGCAGCACCTGGTATTCCCCAGGCAGTCTCCAATCCAGGTACTAACCAGGCCCGACCCTGCTTAGCTACTGAAATCAGAAGAGATCAGGTGCTTTCAAGGAGGCTGTAGACATGAAGGGCAATGACTTTGGGGGTCTTAGTTATTTTCAGTCCACTTCCGTGTTGGCCATAGTAAGCGTGACAAGCCACCCTTATCCACCTAAAGCAAAACAAAAAAACAAAAAAACAAACAGGCTGACCCTGCTTCACTACTGATATCAGCGAGTTCAGGTGCCTTCAGGGCGATATGGCTGTAGGCATGAAGAGCAATGACTTTGGGGCTCTTAGTTTTTTTCATTCCACTTCAGTGCTGGTCATAGTAAGCGAGACAAGCCACCTTCATCCACCTAAAGCAATACAGAAAACCTACAGCACCTGGTAATCCCAGGTGGTCTCCCCTCCAGTTACTAACCAAGCCCGACCATGCACAACTACTGATACCCTTGACCCTGTCACCAGGTAGGTCGCCCCGCTCAGCCGCCACATGGTCCTCCTGTGCCGCTGTCTTGCTGCCGCTACCCGCTGTGTCCTGAACTGCTTGGTTTGCCTGATTCCGACCTTTATTGTGTTGCCATTGATTGACTGTTTTCTTTTAACTGTTGCCTTTTTTCACTTACTGGTGCCCTTTGTGCCCTCTCCCCAGGCCCCCTTTTTCCTTTTGTATCACCCCCCGCTCCTCTCCCTCGTGCTTTCCCGCCGCTGCCTCCCTTGTGGCCCTGCCCCCCTGGTGCCCCCTTCGCCACCCCGCTCCCGCCTCCCAGCTGCTCCTCCCTCCCACAGCCCCTCATATGGAGACCGTGCAGCGGCCACGAGCAGCGGCCGCGCCGCTGGCGCGCCGCAGGCACGCCAAAGGCAAGCCCGTCTACGCCCGTCAGCACCCAGCACCAGAACCCCTGGCCCCCACCGAAACCAAGAAACCCGACGGAGATACGACACCACCACACTCTACCCACTCAACACCGGCCGACCATCTGCCTGCTACCAAGCCACCCCGAAGCGCATCCACGGACCCTTCTCCTGCCAAGTCTGCAAATTCACCTGCGTCCGAACCTGCACCCCACCACCCGGACCAGGCAGCAACAACAACCACCTCAATTGCATCCTGCTCAACACCCGCTCCGTCCACAAGCACGCTGTCGAACTCTGGGACCTCCTCGACACAACAGCACCAGACGTCCCCTTCCTCACAGAAACCTGGATGAACGCCTCTTCAGCCCCCGACATCGCCATAGCCATCCCGGACGGCTACAAGATCACTTGAAAGGACTGCGTCAACAAAACCGGAGGAGGAATCGCCATCATCTACAGGAACACCATCGGCGTCACGACCAACTCGGAAGATGCCCTCACCACCGCCGAACACCTACACTTCCAGATCCACACCGAACCCAAGACCACCCTCAGAGGAACCCTCATCTACAGACCCTCTGGCCCACGCACACAATTCAGTGAAGCCATCGCCAACTTCACCAGCCCAAATGCCCTCGCCTCATCAGACTACATCCTCCTAGGTGATCTGAACTTCCACCTGGAGAACAACAACGACAACAACACTACCACCTGCTCGACAACCTCGGACTCAAACAACTGGTGAACACACCACCCACTACGCCGGCCATACGCTCGACACCATCTTCTCTGCCAGCAGCCATGTTGCCTTAAGCCACTCCACCGGACTACACTGGACCGACGACAGCTCCATCCACTTCACCTTTAAGAAGACCACATCCCACCACCGCCCGCAACAGATCCCCCGCAGATGCTGGGGCAATGTCACCACAGACCAGCTAACCACATCACTGAGCCAGAACCCACCAATCAACACTACTGACACCAACGACGCAGCCCGCAACCTCACACAGTGGAACATCAACTGCGCCGACGCCCTTGCACCACTGAAGAACCCTCCAGGCAAACCCGGCAACAGGAAAACCACATGGTTCACCGACTACCTCAAAGAATCGAAGAAATCCTGCCGAACCCTAGAGAAAACCTGGTGCCGCGAACAGACGACAGAAAACCTGACAGCCCTCAAGAACGCCACTCGCAAACACCATCAGCTGATCCGCACCACCAAAAAGACATTGTTCAAAGAGCGGCTAGACAACAACACACACAACAGCAAGGAACTCTTCAGCATCGTAAAAGAGCTTCCAACCCCAGCGCCAGCAGCAACAACATCACACCGTCGCAAGACCTTTGCAACTCCCTCGCCACGTACTTTCACCGCAAGATCACCGATATACACGACAGCTTCGGCACCCAGACTCAGCCCCAGCCACCGAATCAACACCCCCTACAAGCACCCTCAGCGCTTGGACTCCCATCAGCACTGAAGACGCTATGAACACCATCCACTCCGGCTCTCCTTCCGACCCATGCTCTCACCACATCTTCAACAAAGCCGACACCATCATCGCACCCCACCTACGGAACGTCATAAACAACTCCCTCGTGTCCGCCACCTTCCCAGCGAGCTGGAAAAACGCAGAGATCAACACCCTACTGAAGAAACCCACAGCGGACCCTAAAGACCTCAAGAACTTCCGCCCCATCTCTCTTCTTCCCTTCCCTGCAAAAGTTATCGAGAAGATCGTCAATAAACAGCTGACCGCATTCCTCAAGGCCAATGGCTCCCTCGACCCATCCCAGTCCGGATTTGGAGCCAACCACAGCACCAAGACCGCCCTCATCGCAGCCACCGACGACATCAGGACCCTGCTTGACAACGGGGAAACAACCGCCCATCATCCTCCTAGACCTCTCAGCCGCCTTTGATACAGTCTGCCATCGCACCTTAATAACCAGCCTCCACAACGCCGGGATCCAAGTTAAAGCCCTGGACTGGATCACCTCGTTCCTCTCCGACAGAACCCAGAGAGTCTGCCTCGCTCCCTTCCGCTCCGCGGCCACCGAGATCATCTGCGGCGTACCCCAAGGCTCATCGCATAGCCCAACCCACTTCAATATCTACATGAGCCCCCTCGCCGCCATCGCGCGCAAACACAACCTCAACATCATCTCATACGCCGACGACACCCAGCTGATACTCTCCCTCACCAAAGACCCAGCCACCACCAAAATCAACCTCCAGGAAGGAATGAAAAACGTCGCAAAATGGATGAAACGTAGCCATCTGAAACTGAACTCAGACAAGACGGAGGTCCTCATCCTCGGACCATCCCCATCCGCCTGGGACAACTCCTGTTGCCCACAGCACTGGGCACCGCACCTACACCCACTGACAACACACGCAACCTGGGATTCATCCTGGACTCCTCTCTCATGATGACCAAGCAAGTCAACGCCATCTCATCCTGATGTTTCAACACCCTGCGCATGCTCCGTAAGATCTTCCGGTGGATCCCTACCGGAACTAGAAAGACGGTCACCCAGGCCCTCGTCACCAGCCGACTAGACTACAGGAATGCCCTATACGCAGGAACCACAGTCAAACTTCAGAAAAGACTTCAGCGCATACAGAATGCATCCGCATGACTCATCCTCGACATCCCTCGCAACAGCCACATATCAGACCACCTGAGAGACCTGCACTGGCTCCCCGTCAGCAAAAGGATCACTTTCAGGCTCCTCACCCACGCACACAAGGTGCTCCACGACATAGGCCCCGAATACCTCAACAACTGCCTCACGTTCCACACTCCAACCCGCAAACTCCGCTCTGCCAGCCTCGTGCTCGCCACCGTTCCACGGATCTGCAGAACCACCACCGGAGGAATATCATTCTCCTACCTGGCGGCCAAGATGTGGAACTCCCTCCCCGCTAACCTACGACTGACCCAGGACCACCTCACCTTCAGGAAACACCTCAAGACCTGGCTCTTCAAGCAGTAGCAGCACCCACCTCCCTTCAGCGCCTTGAGACCCTTACGGGTGAGTAGCGCGCTTTATAAATGTATTGATTGATTGATATCAAACAAGATCAGGTGCTTTCTGGGAGGTATGGCTGTAGGCATGAAGAGCAATGACTTTGAGGCTCTAGGTGTTTTTTCATTCCACTACAGTGCTGGCCATAGTAAGCAAGACAAGCCACATTCATCTCCCTAAAGCAAATAAAAAAATAAGCCTACAGCACCTGGTATTCCCAGCCGGTCTCCCATCCACGTACCAACAAGGCCCTACCCTGCCTAATTACTGAGATCAGATGAGATCAGGTGCTTTCATGGTCGTATGACTGTAGGCATGAAGAACAATGACTTTGGGGTTCTTAGTATTTTTTCATTGCACTTCAGTGCTGGCCATTGTAAGAGAGACCAGCCACCCTCATCCACCTAAAGCAAAACAAAAAAACAAAACAAAACCTTCAGCAGCTGGTATTCCCAGACAGTCTCCCATCCAGGTACTAACCAGGCCTGACACTCTCTAACTACTAATATCAAATGAGATCAGGTGCTGTCAGGGAGGTAGGGCTGTAGGCATCAAGAGCAATTACCTTGGGGCTCTTAGTTTTTTTTTTATCAGACTACATTGCTGGCCATAGTAAGCAAGACAAGCCACCCTCATCTCCCTAAAGCAAAACAGAAAAAAGCCTAGAGCACCTGGTATTCCCAGGCGGTCTCCCATCCAGGTACTAACCAGACCCAACTCTGCTTAACTACTGAGATCAGATGATTTCAGGGTGGTATAGCTGTAGGCATGAAGGGCAATGACTTTGGGGCTCTTAGTTATTTTCATTCCACTTCAGTGCTGGCCATAGTAAGCAAGGCAAGCCAACCTCATCCACCTAAAGTAAAACAAAAAACACAAAAAAAGCCTACACTACCTGGTATTCCCAGACGGTCTCCCATCCAGGTACTAACCAGGCCCGACCCTGCTTAACTACTGATATCAAATGAGATCAGGTGCTTTCTGGGAGGTATGGCCGTAGACATGAAGAACTATAACTTTGAGGCTCTTAGTTTTTTTTCATTTCACTTCAGTGCTCGCCATACCCAACCCTGCTTAACTACTTAGATCAGATGACATCAGGTGCTTTCAGGGTGGTCTGGCTGTATGCATGAAGAGCAATGACTTTGAGGCTCTTAGTATTTTCTCATTCCTCTTCAGTGCTGGCCATAGTAAGCGAGACAAGCCACGCTCATTCACCTAAAGCAAAACAAAAAACACAAATAAAGCCTACACCACCTTGTATTCTTAGGCAGTCTCCCACCCAGGTACTAACCAGGCCCGACCCTGCTTAACTACTGAGATCAGACGAGATCAGGTGGTTTCATGGTCGCATGGCTGTCCACAAGAAGAACAATGACTTTGGGGCTCTTAGTTTTGAGGAAGACTACATTTTCAATCCTAACAACCTCTTCGCTCAACAGATGAAAACGTGGAAGCGATATATAGATGATATCTTCATCGTATGGCATGGAACACCAGAGGAAGCGACGACTTTTGTGGAGTGGGTCAGCAGCAAAGATGAACATCTCAACTTCACCGACACCATTGAAAAGAACCACGCAATATTCCTCGACTTGGACATCACCCTGACGACCGAGGGGATCTCCACTAAAGTACATGTTAAACCCAGGGATAGGAACACCCTATTATTGCATGAAAACTACCACGCAAGAGCACTGCGCCAAAATCTGCCAGTGGGACAATTTCTCAGAATCCGGAGGAATTGTTCTGAACTGGAAGAATATTTAGAACAGGCAGAACACCTGGAGACCAAGCTCCTGGCAAGACACTACCAGAAACAAATGATCAGAAGAGCCAAGAAAAGGGCCAGGAATAACAATCGAGAAGCACTGCTGGACAACACACCAAACGAAAAATCCGAGCACATGGTACGCGTGACCACATACACTCCTGTGTCAAACAGGGTCCAAAACATAATAATAAAAAAATGGGTAATTCTCAACAGTGGACAATGACAGTTGGAACCCCCCGGTTTGCCTTTAAGAGGAGTAGGAACCTCAGGGATGACCTTGTACACTCTAAAATCAAGCACAATGAGGACGAATGTGAAAACACCATCTGGAGCCAGCCAAGGCCCACAGGCCATTTCTCGTGCGGCAATTGCATATCCTGCCCTCTGACCATCACCACGAAAGAAGTGGATATCGGTACCAACAGTCCATGGAAGGTGAAGGACTTCAGCAATTGCAATACCGAGAATGTAGTCTACCTCCTGAAATGCCGGTGCAACCTGAAGTAAGTGGGAATGACTACAAGGAAAGTAAAGACACGGATCAACAAACACGGAAGCACAATCCAGTGTTAAAAAATCGAATACCAGACTGACAAAACACTTCCCAGACCTAAACCACAAGGAATCAGATTTGCAATGGGTAGTACTGGAAGTTATGAAAAAACTAAAAACGGACATCAGTAGAAACCTGCACGTCAGGGAACAACGTTGGGTGTACCGTTTGAGCACATGGGACACAGTCCAGAATGATGAAATCCCATGGCTGCAGATGACATGGTTACCCAACTAAAATGACATAACCGCTCCTCAAACAAGGTGAGATCAAGAACAATCATAGCTACGGACGTAGCACTGAGATGAGGCACTTAAACGGGTTTATCCCGTGACTATCTTGAAACTGCATACCTAAACCACACACCTCCCCTTCTGATTCTCATCTTTAAAAACATGGGCTGACTCAGAATGTACGCCAAATACACATGGCATATCACAAGACAAACAAAAACCCTCAGAAAAGAATGCAGGAAGGAGACGTGCCCACCAGAACTGGGATAAAACATCACATGCGGCATAACCCCATCAAGTACCCCCTCTTTTGGATAAGACACATCGTCCAGTAATCAAGAATGATGTGAGGCTTATTTTTCTAATTATTTTTCTAAGTATTTTTCTAAGTGATTTCACATTATGCCCACACATAGATTAGTAACTACTTTTCACGCCCTTTGTTGTAGTTACACTGCCTCAAAAACAAGGGCACTGTTGGGCTCACTACTTTTAAATGTGCCATCAGTCTTGACAAGTGCGATGCCTACACATAGAATAAAAACATTTGGATTTTACTTGAACTAGAACGCAGGCACCAACAGCTGCGTTTCGCGAGTCGAGGCACTGCCTGTCTCTGGAAAGTGGTTACAACGCGCATGCGCATTGTGGTAAATAAATAAATAATACCCTATTTTTGAATGCATGAATGAATAACAGATAGCTCAATAAATAAGAGTCAAGATTCGAGGTAGTAGGAGTTATGCAGGTTTAATACAGGATAAGGACAGGAACAGGACAACCTGCACAGGAATAGGATGACAGGGCCCAGCAGCGCTGCTGGTGTCAGGATCGGGACAAGGAAAAGGATAACTTTTTAATAACAGTACATGAGCATATATACATAGCGCAAACACATAGCATTACATTGCAATAGGCGTAGCAGTGGGTGGAGCAGAAGGGGTGACGCGTAGCAGTCGCGAAAGATAAGGGTGAAAAAGAGGTGTAACAGGGCGTATACATAGACATGTGATGCAAACGTAACAGAATATGTCATGAATGGGGCGGAAACCATGGAGGGGGCTACCTAAGGAGCCGGGACCTCTAACCTGATGGTGCGCGCAAACTAGCAATGACGCATCACTAGGAGAAGCTGGGGGCTTCGAACTCTGTGCTAGGAGCAGAGACTGAAGTCTGGAAAGTCAGGGCGACATGTACCTAAGCAGTATCTAGTATCTGATGTTTAGAGAACATGTTGATATAAACTAGAAGTTAGGAGGGGAAAAGCTAGCTTGATTCTAAGACTGGACCATGCATTATTCTACATGTAGTGCGTGATGAAGAATATTAAATGACCATTAAATGCAGTATTTCTCTAGCGTGGAGACGTGGAGGCTAGACAATGACGGAAACTATCGATGCGATTCAGTAGCTTAGGAATGCAGAGAAGGAGGACTGAACTGATAACTGGAACTATAACATACTTTTGGCAGACTCAGAGGCTGAGCCAGGCTGGACCGGGCACTGTGAGGCAGGAAGTAAGTGAAGGGTCGAGGATACAGGTGGGGGCTGTATCGCTCCTCAGCGAGGCTTTAGGAGACAGGAGCTGAATCTTGTGTCCAGGCCCTTTTGAGGCCTAGAAACGGGGACTTTATAATGAAATAACGTGCACACTGAGAAACGTGGCAACGTAACTTTACATAGGCCTGATATTCGTAGTATTCACGAGGACTAGAAACTGACATATTAGAGATGGACACAACTATAATTGCGTCATCAATCGAACATGGGGAATGCATATGCATATTTAATCATGCACACATAACATATGATGGATGACACGTAGGGACACAGAACATGGCAAAATTTACTTTTCCACATTCCCTCCTTGTCACTACGTTTCCATCAGGAAACATCAATATTCATGATACCATCTATCATTTCATACAGTACCATTTGCTCGTCTCGAATTATCTTAGAACGGGATTTAGAACGGGGCTTGGGACTAGGAATACAAGAGGTAGCACAGATGCCGCAAATCGCAGGGCCACATTGTATACAGAGGCAGCAGCTGAATATGATCGCCACTGCAATACCTAGGAAGGACAAGACTTTCCATCCCCAGGCGGAAATTATATTCCAGAACCAACCGGACCATGTCCAGGTGCCTGGATCTTGGTGTATCAGATGGGCAATTTTATGGAGTCTGGTTATAGCTGAATAAACAGACGGCGCGTTATTTGGAATGAAAATGCAGCAACTAGATCCGATGACTCTACAGGCCCCGCCCCTATCGGCCAGTATGACGTCAAGGACGAGACGATTCTGTAAAACGACAAATCTCATAGCAGATTGCTCTTCAGTTAAATTACCTAGAGCAGAAGCAGTCTCATTGACTACTGCTTCAAGGGTTCTGGTTAACCTACGGCTTAGCTTACTATTCTGGATAGGTCCTATAAAGAAAAAGAAACCTCTGTTGAAATCTGTATACTGTTCTAGAGCAGTTTCAGTATAATCGACAATTGGGGACTCCCTTCTATGTCTAACGTGTACTAGATGTGTGTTTCTATGATAATCAGGTGGGGCTAGGAAAACAGGTGGCAGTAGGAAGGCAATGTAACAGGTTCCCTCCCAATCGAGGGGCAGACGAACATATGCAGTTTGACCACAAATAAAATAAGAATGACGTGAAGCTTTGAAGATAGATTTCCCACTGTCACTATACTTGACAATAGTAGTACAATCACTATGTCCTACATGTACAGAACCATTATTTCGGACACATAATTCACCTCTGACTGGCAGTACTGAAATAGCAGGTAAGTCTGGAGTAGTATCAGACTGAACATTCAGGACCATGAAATTCGAAGAATAGTTACCTAAATTATACACTTCATTTTCTAGATCTAACCCGGTTCTGTGGGGGAGACCTTGCTTGTCTGGAAAACATGTACTGTTAAGAAAAGACATATCTGTTGAGGATGACGTTAACGTGGACCATGCTCCACACGAACCATTATGTGAGAATGGATAAGGAAAAAGTGGCAGAACTCCCTTCGGTGTCTGGAAAGGGGGGAGTCGACCACACACCCAACAATTAGTGGCATTGCTGGACTGGTGTGAGTAATGTAACATGCGGATGAATGAGTTATTTCGCATAGCGAGGCGGTAAGAGAGTTCATGAGGAGGCAGATCACTAAACGTGTGCTCTACTGTAGTATTAGCAGACTTATTTACATGAAGAACTGGGAGATACAGGGAAAATGCATAACTGGTGCAGGAAATCATAATGCTGAGAAACAATATGAAACATAGAAAAACGATACATCGGATTGAGTTTTGACTAACTCTCTCACTATGGGGGTCTATTTTATACATGTCAGAAACAGTCTAACCGTTTCACCTAGGGGAGGACTTAGACAATCAAACTGACTGACCTATTTTACTAGACCTTAACTTGAATTTATACTCCTGTTGCGGAGTTTTCTCTAACAGGGGAGGGTTTGTAGCAATGTCTTTTGCGGGACAGTCCTTGAGAACAATGCTTTGGCAATCCTTCAAATCCTGGGAAATGTTCTTTAAGACGGGTTTCAGTCCATTAAATTGTTTTACGTGAGAAAGGTGCACCCAGCCTTTTCGACCTTCCAACTTCACGGCTGTACGGGTGGTGAGGAGGACCTGTCGGGGCTCTTTCCAGCGAGGCTCCAGCGGACTTGATCTGTCGAAATTCCTCACCAATACAATGGATCCTGGAACGATTTCATGCGGTGCCACCTCGGTATTGTCTGGAAATGCGGCGGCAACCTGTGAACGACATGAGTTGAGGGCAGACATCAAGGAAGCTAGGTAATCTGTCAGCATATTACTTGAAACATCGGTAATAGTTCGGGGTCTAGGAGTACCCCACATGTTAGGGGGGCGGCCGAATACGACCTCGTACGGGGACAGACCTGATCTGGAATGTGCGACCATGCGCATATAAAATAAAGCAACTGGTAGAGCTACCAGCCAGTCCACACCTTTTTCTTGACAGACTTTGGCGATGCGGATTTTCAGGGTCTGATTATGTCTCTCAACGAGACCGGCTGCTTCAGGATGGCGTACACAATGGAACTTCCACTGGTACCCTAACAACAGGGAAACATGCTTCATGAGTTCAGATGAGAATGGCTGACCGTTGTCAGAATATACGACTCTAGGGAGTCCATAACGAGGGAAAAACTCACAAACCAACTGCTTAGCAGTGGTCGCGGCTGTGTAATCTGGGACTGGATATGCTTCTGTCCACCTGGACAAAGCGCATACAACTACAAGGACATACTTGAAACCTCGACATCGCTCCATCTGAATATAATCCATCTGGAGGACTTCAAAAGGGTGGTCAGGAGGCTGGAATCCCCCTTGTTCCACCGGGACACTTTTACCTGGATTAAACTGACAACATATCATACAGGTACGGACTTTCTGCTTGGCTGCAGCTCGTAAATGCTTGTTGAACCAAATGTTCTGGATACTGTCTAACATAGCTTTTTCTCCTAAATGTGCTGGACTATGTGCGGTATTAATAATGACTTGAACCATGGAGTCGGGGAGAAACCATGTGGCTCTACCCTTTGTTAACCATCCTTGATCTGTCTGGACCCCTCCTTGTTCGGACCATTTCTTGATTTCTTCGGGAGTAGCATGTAACTGGATATCTATGACATCTTGTGTAGGGTCCTTAACTGTCATGCATGTAATCGGATCTGGAGTGTGTGTCATGTTAACTGGAATGTCTAGAGTCTGTGCTGTGAGCTTGGCTGTGCGATCTGCTAGATCGTTACCTTGAGAAATGGTGTCAGTAACTTTCGTATGTGCTTTGCACTTCATGATAGCAATAGATGTTGGTAAATGTATGGCATCTAACAGAGCTTGAATAAGGAGACCATGCTGAATCTTGGTTCCATGAGAAGTCATGAAACCTCTCTCCTGCCAGAGCACTCCGAAGTCGTGTACAACTCCAAATGCGTAACGTGAATCTGTGTAAACATTAACTTTCAAGTTCTTGGCGTGTATGCAGGCTTGTGTCAGAGCAACTAGCTCTGCTGCTTGAGCGGACAGGGTATCAATACGGTGTGTTTCAATAACTTCGGTGTCAGTAGTCACTGCATACGCGGCGACTAGTTCTCCTGTACTAGTTCTCATACATGAACCGTCCACATAAAGTGTCAGGTCGGGGTCTGGTAACGGAGTGTCCGTCCGATCTTGTCTTGGCTTTGTCGTAATGTTAACTACTTCCACGCAATCATGTGTGGCTGGATTTGAATTAACTGATGGTAACAGTGTAGCAGGATTTAAAACGTTGCAGCGTCTGATTTCTATGTGTGGCTGGAACAGTGTCAATTCATAACCTGTTAAACGTGCAATCGTCAAGTGCTGAGTTTGTGTTCGGTTTAAAAGAACTTCCACGGAATGTGGAACTTGTACTGTCAAGGAGTGTCCTAAGACTATGGAATCACTTTGTCTGATAGCTAGTGCTGTGGCTGCAACTGACTTGAGGCACGCAGGCAGAGCCTGGGCTACAGGATCTAATGTGCTCGAAAAATAAGCACAGGGCTTGTATTGTCCTGCTTGATCTTGTGTGAGAACAGATAATGCTGTACCTTCCCATTCAGTAACGAAAAGTGTAAAAGACTTACTGTAGTTCGGTGTCGCTAGAACTGGAGCTTGGCATAGAGCTTTCTTTAACTCATTGAAACTAAGTGTATGTTCAGATGTCCAAGGGAGGACAGTCGATACGGCTGCCTCCTGTGTCGTTAACTGTATCAGTGGTTTGGCTAGAAATGCATACTGAGGAATCCATTGTCTGCAGTAAGAAGTAAGGCCAATAAAAGCACGTACCTCCTTCTGGGTCTTGGGCTGAGGAAGACTCGCTATTAACTGGATACGGTCTGGTGTCAACTGCCTACCCCTCTTGGACAGTAAGTGTCCTAAGTAGACCACTTGCTGGACACAGAATTGAAGCTTAGAAGGGGACACCTTGTGCCCCGTCTCGGCTAGGAAATACAAGACTGTAAGGGATGCTTGCTCGCAAGCACGTTCAGAACGGGCTGTGATCAGTAGATCATCGACATACTGGAGCAGGGCAGTGTCAGTTGGCATGTGAATGTTGTCTAGTTGTCTCTTGAGTGCTTGAATGTAAATACTAGGACTTTCTGTGAAACCTTGAGGAGCTCGTGTAAACATATAGCTCCTTCCATTTAAACAAAATCCGAAAAGGAACTGGCTGTCTGGATGAATAGGAACACTGAAAAATGCGTTCTTGAGGTCGATTACAGTAAAGAACGTTGCTTCGGAATCAATGGCTGTCAATAGGGAAGAGATGTCTGGGACAACTGGGTACTGCGGAATAATACATTTATTAAGCTCTCGTAGGTCAATCACTAATCGATATACTGGGGGTGCATTTGGATCAGTACGTTTCATGACTGGAATGATCGGAGAATTACATACATTGGAGTCAGTTTCTACAACCACTCCTTGAGCCATGAGCTCGTCAATAATTTTGGATAAGGCTGCTACAGCCTCAGGTGGCAATCTGTACTGTCTGATCCGTGGTAACACTACACCTGGCTTGAGAGTCACACGATAGGGTGTGATTTGCATGTAACCTACATCAGTTGGACCTTGCGCCCATAAGTGCTGTGGAACATTAGACAGTCTTGAATCAAAATCTCGTAATACATAGTGACCCTTAAAGTCACGTAGGAACAATCGTATTCCCTCTGGGGAACAGCATATAACTGCACCTAACTCTTTCAGTGTTTTAATGCCTAATAGATTTTCTGGACATGACTTAGTAAGTAACAGATCAGTAGTACGGGACAATGGACCTACTTCTAGAGTAACTGGCTTTGAAATCTCATTTACGATAGGTTTTCCTGAAAATCCAAGGGAAACATTTCTTGAGCCTGAGAGCGGAGCCCCTGGAACTTCGGCATGACTAATTGTGGTCCTACTTGCCCCTGTATCGATCAAAAACTTTCTGTCTTTCCCTAATACTTGACTGTGAACATAGGGACCTTCTTGATCTACAGGTATCTCGATGAGAGGCAAGCCTACCTCCCTCTCTAGGCTGTTTCATGAATACTGCTGGTACTCTGGATACTCGGACTGGGCATACTGGTACATCTGCTGTGTGACGTGCTGTGTTGCAGCAATAGGCTGCGGTGCGGTAACTGTCTGTGGTGCATTCTGTGGCTGAGGAATCTGTGAAACTTGTTCTTGTCTAGGCGGACGTGGTCTTTCTTTAGTCTTACCAGTAGCTATGTTGTGTTTCAGAACTGCACACTCATTTATAAAATGACCTGGCTGTTTACAATAATTGCAATTCCCTTTAACGGGAGCTGCAGGATGACTGGCTTGATTCGGACCCCTCTTCTGACTGTCTTGAGGAACAGATTGTGCAACTAGTACTTTCATTTTCGTGTCTTTCATACGTTTTCTCTCGTGTTCTTGTTCTTCCCTGATTCTATTCTGGTGGTATTGAAGCATCTGCAACATCTGGGACGGGGTATTAGCTTGCCAGGTACTTTCGACTTTCAAAACTCGATTTTTAATTTGTGGGCTTGAATTCTCGACTAATTTAGTAACAAAAAGGTGAGGGTATGACTCACTACTCGTCTTGAGGCCACTGTTAATGCTAAAACATTTTTCAAATCTAGAATAAAAATCACTAATATCTTCGTCTTGTTTCTGTTTACAGGCTGAGATTGCATCCCAGTCTTCTTTTCTAGTTGTCAATAATCTGGGTAAAACTTGTATTAATAATTCCGGTAATTCTTTACATTTATCTCCAAGACCGGTACCTGGTACTCGTGCCTTATCTTCAGCTTCTAGAACTGCCCAATCGATCTTTTTCTCCCCCACCTCCCATTCTTTTTCCTTGAGCTTTTCATACACCCCTGCGGGCAGCAGAACCTTTAACATTTTAATTATATCTGGATACGTGTATTCTCCCATACGGAGCATGTCTTTTAATTCTCTATGGAACCCTGCTGGATCTTTGTCATGACAGGGAATTAATTTCTTCATCTCGAGGAGTTCCATCTTTGTAATCGGAGTGTAAACAAACACTCGTTCTAGTTCGCCACCCGTTCCTCTGACTGGGTGGACTTCTCGTAACGGATTCTGTCTCTCCATGTAAAATGGTTTACTTTCTGGGGGTGAGACTTGAACAAAATGCGGGTTCAAAAACGTTCTATATTTGTGGCGCTGTTCTAGAATGACAATAATTAAGTCGGTACCTAGACCTTTCCATCTATACTGGAGTAACTCGTTCAGGACATCATGTAACGGGCCTGGATCAGAGTGTTGACCCTCATACAAAGTAATGAGGTGCTGAATCATATACATACCCACCAGTCGTTGTTCGGCTGGGGGCATTTTCAGAAACATTTGTGCCGCAATTTCGTCTGGAAAAGTGGTAGAATCAGTAATCCATCGGACTGCTGATCGGGCTAGTTCTTGTTCATGCATAGTACTTAACTCACTGTAACCGATTCGTGATTTCAGAATGTGATCGGTAGCTTGGAATACTTGTTCTAGAGAACCTTGTTCTGGTGCTGGATGATGGAAAGTAGACTTGGGTTCTAGACGTAAATGGCGATCTGGAAATCTAGATTTTCCTACATACGCTATTCTGGCGGGATTCTCGTCGTCTAACTCTTCAGGATCAGAGTTACTTTCTTTCTCGCTTACTTGTGCTGTTTTACGTTGTTCGTGTATCTTTATTATTTCTCTACGGATTTTCTTGTACATACTCTCCATAGCACCGACGGTCTTGTGCTTACCCTCGGCTATATTATCACTCCACCTTGTCAGGATTTTCATTTCGGCCGGATCTTTAGACGGGTAATCTTGTTCTCTTATTAGACAATTGATCAGAAACTTTAATATCATGAGCTGGATCTCGGCTTTCCTTTGAGACATGGCCTCGCTAATACTTTCTGGATCATCCCCTGTACGGATGAAACGATATATTCTGTCTAGATCTTCTTTCATATTCGGTAAGGTGACTAGATACTCGGCCACCTTTCTTACGCGGAATGAATATAAAACCATATTATCCTCGCCTGGGACTGGATCATAGCCGCATTCGGCAAGGGATTTTCTTATTTCTGCTACAGTCTGATGTCTGGGCGTACGCTGTGACGCTTGTGCATGTAATTCGGCTGTCGTTAAACGCTTGTGTGGCGGCGGGGTTTGAGGAGTACCTCCCCCTGCGGCCCCTAAACTAGAGTCGTCTACTGAGGCTCTTCGTCCTGGCAGAGTGGGAAATGGAAATGTAGGCTGGACTTGTATGGCGGGCTGGACCGGGGGTACCGTAACAGGTACTCCGGTGTCTGGAGGAGCGGGAAGTGCCTGATTTACAGGGACTGGCGGAGCGCGAACAGGATTTGCATATTCTGGGACTGTGTCGTCCAAATAGGACGAAATAAAAATATCAGCTGCGGTCTGTTTGTGACGTAGTTTGGTCGGAACTAATGGTGGCGGGAAATTACTGGATGCCTCTGGGGTCGCTTTTGGCAAGCCCTCGGCAAGGAGAGGATACATACCCCTAATAAGGGCATGCCTCTGTCTGTCTGACTGTTCGGCTTTGACTTGTTCACCTATCTCGATTAGTTCTTTTTCCTGTGCTCGTTCTAAGGATTCTCTACTTAATTCTGACTTTCTGATTTCCTTTTCAGTTCTTTTATGAGCTTCTTTGCGCCATAACTCGATGGCATCTTTCTGTGACTGTCTGGCTTTCTTTTTCCATAATGCTTCTTCTACTCGCATGATGCATTCGGCATCCCATGTACCCGATACGGGCCATCTATACTTTTCCTCTAACTGTTTGGTATACTCTACCCATAAATCTAGATACAATATGGCGCTTATGCCATGCTTCTGATACATAAAATGACCTGGACTGTCCCTAGGCGGAACTGGAACTGCTGCTTCCAGCAGACCCTTTCTAGTTTTTAACTGACGTAATTTCGAAAAGAGCGGCATGACTGAACTATAATCTAGACACAATACAATACACAATAAACACGATACTTATTCCCCATTCATACCACGACATTAAAATACATGAAGAACATTTAAAAATAACAGTTCGAACAGAATACTACCTGGAATACGGAACACAGAATACATGAATTTTCTCGAGAACAGAACTGACTAGAACAGGAACTAGATGCACTGCTGAAACAGTACGAAACTTACCGGTCTCATAAAGAGACACGTCAGGACCCGTGTCCACCGAAGTGGACACTTCGTTTGTGGGTCTGTGTACCACCAACCCACGGACCAGAGTCAATTAAATTGACCCTGTCTAGATACTACCCCAGTAACGGTACTCACCGGGCAGCAAGAACGGAAGGCCTCGGACTGGACTGGACTGCTACGACGACGGACGACGAACTTCGGACTTCAGTTACGGGTGGGCCTCCGGATACCTCGGACCTTGGACTCTTGGCTTGGGCTCTGGTCGGGACTCGCCGCGTTCCTCCACCGTCTCGTTTGGATGCTGGACCGCCTCCTCCGTCTCCTCCGTGGGCCTGAGGGATACTTGAAGCAGAAATATCGGCCGGTGCGCAGAAGAGTTCCGTCACGACTGCAGAGGGTCAGGGGGTCGGCGTGGCTTCACCGACGCGTGGGGAAAGGGCAAGTCCCTATTCGGGCGCCATTATGTGGTAAATAAATAAATAATACCCTATTTTTGAATGTATAAATGAATAACAGATAGCTCAATAAATAAGAGTCAAAATTCGAGGTAGTAGGAGTTTCGCAGGTTTATTACAGCATAAAGGACAGGAACAGGACAACCTGCATAGGAATAGGATGGCAGGGCCCAGCAGCGCTGCTGGGGACGGGATCGGGACAAGGAAAAGGATAACTTTTTAATAACAGTACATGAGCATATATACATAGCGCAAACACATAGCATTACATTGCAATAGGCGTAGCAGTGGGTGGAGCAGAAGGGGTGACGCGTAGCAGTCGCGAAAGATAAGGGTGAAAAAGAGGTGTAACAGGGCGTATACATAGACATGTGATGCAAACGTAACAGAATATGTCATGAATGGGGCGGAAACCATGGAGGGGGCTACCTAAGGAGCCGGGACCTCTAACCTGATGGTGCGCGCAAACTAGCAATGACGCATCACTAGGAGAAGCTGGGGGCTTCGAACTCTGTGCTAGGAGCAGAGACTGAAGTCTGGAAAGTCAGGGCGACATGTACCTAAGCAGTATCTAGTATCTGATGTTTAGAGAACATGTTGATATAAACTAGAAGTTAGGAGGGGAAAAGCTAGCTTGATTCTAAGACTGGACCATGCATTATTCTACATGTAGTGCGTGATGAAGAATATTAAATGACCATTAAATGCAGTATTTCTCTAGCGTGGAGACGTGGAGGCTAGACAATGACGGAAACTATCGATGCGATTCAGTAGCTTAGGAATGCAGAGAAGGAGGACTGAACTGATAACTGGAACTATAACATACTTTTGGCAGACTCAGAGGCTGAGCCAGGCTGGACCGGGCACTGTGAGGCAGGAAGTAAGTGAAGGGTCGAGGATACAGGTGGGGGCTGTATCGCTCCTCAGCGAGGCTTTAGGAGACAGGAGCTGAATCTTGTGTCCAGGCCCTTTTGAGGCCTAGAAACGGGGACTTTATAATGAAATAACGTGCACACTGAGAAACGTGGCAACGTAACTTTACATAGGCCTGATATTCGTAGTATTCACGAGGACTAGAAACTGACATATTAGAGATGGACACAACTATAATTGCGTCATCAATCGAACATGGGGAATGCATATGCATATTTAATCATGCACACATAACATATGATGGATGACACGTAGGGACACAGAACATGGCAAAATTTACTTTTCCACAGCATCAGATGCATGCGCGTCGGATGCATGCGTGTTAGCTAGTCTGTGCATTTGCCACACCCATAAGCGGAGAGGAGAGCTGGAAGCACATACGCTCTCCTCTCACGGGATGCGGTCATTGAGCCTCTCTCCTGAATCACGCCCATTAACCTGGGAGGTAGTGATCCATAGCGGTACATGCTATGGAGATTGGAAGCAGTAACCTCACTTCATTAGCTCGCCCTTGACCAGGCACCATCTTACGGGGACATCGGACCTCATCCAGGTGTCACCAATATACCGCTAATTAACAACTATTACGTATTTAGGGGCACTATATAAGACCGCTCCCTTCCCACCACCATTCATCGACGGGGAGGTGAAGTGGACAGCTGTAGGATTCCCGGCGGAAGGCGCTAAATAAGACAGTAAGAGTGTGTATCTTGTGTGTATGGATGCGAGAACGTGCTTAAACGCACTGGTGCAGGTTGAAACCCTCTACCACCCAAGGAGGGTACCAGTTTTTAGTGTGTACCTGTGCTGTTTACCATATATCATGGACCTGATTTACCAACACCAGGCTTTGACATTGTGTTTCTTTTTCCAGAATTTCAAAGTAGGGCCTTCCCCACTCGACCCCCCATGGAGAAAGTAGGATAGTCACCTAGGGTAAGCAATGAGAGACAATTTCTCTCTTTCACAAGTGTTAACACATATGAATGACACGTGTGTTGCACTTAGAAACCACCACGCGCGCTTAAAAGTGTGGTGATGAATGCTATTTTGCATTACAACAAACAGAAATCTACAAATTCTGTGTGTTTGTCTCTTTTTTCTACACATTAATATAAATGGGGTGACCCAGAAAACGTTAAAGGACCTGGGAATCGATTGGTACAGAAAACAATAAGTCCTATGCAATATTATTAAATGTTAGAATCAATGTTAATAGATTTTTTCTTCAATAAATGATTAAATCCTGCAATTGAAAAATGAAAAGAACACAGCCAAAATACATTCCTTATTGATGATAAAATACCCAATGATACAATTATGCCCAAAAACATTGATTTTGTTGTTTTCAATCAACTGTAGTTCAATTGAAAACATACATATTTTGAGAAGAAGGTTACTACCGAGGGGTAAATTGAAAGAACACAGCCAAAATACATTCCTTATTGATGATAAAATACCCAATGATACAATTATGCCCAAAAACATTGATTTTGTTGTTTTCAATCAACTGTAGTTCAATTGAAAACATACATATTTTGAGAAGAAGGTTACTACCGAGGGGTAAAGAAGAAAGTGAAAAGTTGGTGTTCACGTGGAGGAAGAGAATCAGGAAAACTGAAAAAAATATATTTAAACAATGTATAGGATCAGGCTAAGATAATTTGCAGTCCTGCCCCTAGTATCATTAAAGTCTTAATCATTGTTTGTTTTTAATCAAAGCACAGTGAGACTTCATCTGTGACTAGGGTGGGGGATGGGGTACATAGAGTATAGGCCCAGCGGGGGGATGTCGTCAACGTTTCGACCCAGACGCAAAAGGGTAAGTAGTCTCCTCAGCTATGGGTCTTCCTCAGGACAGGGATAAAGGGAACCTGGGGAGTAACCATAAGATCAAAGCCTGAATCTGTAAGTAGTCACAAGCTCAACAAAAAAGCAACCAAAACGCTATGGGTACTGACCCAAGTTCAAATTGCAGAACCCCCAGCAGTAGGTTGGGCAATCGGTGTGCCCCCAAAAGGTGATCTGTTGGAGAGGAAGATATGAAGCCATTAGTCTACAAAAGTCAGACTATAAAGATATACAATAGTGATCTTGCCGTCAGGGCACTCACCCGTCAATGGTGTGCCGTGATCACAATGTCTATGTAAATTGGAAACTGGCAATAATGGAAACGTTCCAGTGAGGGAATAAATCCCTTAGTGCTAAAAAACAAACAAAACTCAACATTAGATCAAAGATCTAATCGTGACAAAGATACAAACAATCACACAATACCAAAAATGTCAATGTCAATTCACCCGCTGTAGAAAGCGGCGAGAGACTTCCTTAATTAGGTTAATTTGAAGTACCACGATGTATAATAAATATGCCTGTGAAAATGAATGACAGGAAACGGTCGGTAACTCATGTGGGCCAACAAGCTTCTAAAACCTGCTTCCCATACACCAACCTTGCGTAAATACATTGTTGTAATCCGAGCTCATCCGCATCTATCAATGTCTGTCTGCAACAAGCCTGCCATACAGAATGACTCGGCCATTAATAGCCTTGAAAAATGGAGCGCAGCGTGCACGCAGCCTACTAGTGCGTGTTACGGTGCTGATGTGTCTCCACCAGCAGTTAGACAACAGACTGCAGTAAAGACCAGACCGTCCGGGTTTGTCGGTAACAGAAAAAAGACTCAAGTCATCAGCTGAAGATAGTTGCAAAGGTGGTGCTAAAGCTAAAATAAACTTTCATGAGATGAGCTCATTTCCAAGAGAAATGTAAGGCAAAGTAAAAGTAAGGAAGTGTATAAAACATATTACATATTGATAGAATGCATTAATTACATTATGTACAATATAATACAATTAGAACACAGGAGGGTCACATGAGTGTCAATATAGTCCATATTTATAACAGAAATGTACCTTTGTTAACCAAAAAATATATATTTACATTATGTACAGTACAATAATGGTGAATAAAGGGAGGGTAAACAGAGTTATAGGTGCATGTTAAGGTGCATACGAAACACCCGCTATGAGGGAAGAATATATACAAGCTAAATCGGCATGCTAACCGTTGTTTAATATAGCCATTTGTCTCGTAATCTCCTCATATTCATTCTAACCTTTATTCACAGTATCAAAGATGTGCATCCATTTGCACTCCCTGGTGTCTTCGCCAGTGTGGGCTCCTGGCCCCCCTGGGGAAATCTACACGGGGAGCGCAACGGCGCTCCCGGCTTTGTTTCAGGGCCCGGGGAAAGGGTCCCGGGCTGCTCTAGACCTCTTCACGTGGAGCGCGATGGCGGTCCCCGATTTGGCTCTTCTGCGGGGCCCAGGGATGGGGTCAGGCCCCCTTGGGCAGATTTTCGCTGGGTACGCGACGGCGCCCCCTGACTTTGGCGGGGCCAAGGGATGGGATCCCGGGCCCATTTGGTCACCTTCACAAGGGGCGCGATGGCGCCCCCTGGCTTGACTTCTTTTTGGGGGCAACCCCCGGGACCCGACTCATCCCGGGGGCATCTCTGAGACCAGCGGCGGAGCCCCACGTGCTTAGTCGTCGGTCTTCTTAGGGGTCAAAGGTCGCTGACCTTCCAGGGGCCATATCTCAGCCCCTGGGTGTCCAATCTTCTCCATTTTCGTGTCTTGTTGCTCCATGTGGTGCCCCCCAGCCACCGGGAGCACTCTCCTTTGCCATCCTTGTCTCCAAGAGGGTGCACTCTGCAGGGAGCAGTCTCCACTGGCTCCCTGCGTTAGCCTTTCACCTGACTCTCCTCCTGGGCCTCTCTTCTCCCTGTGCAGAGGCCCCTGCTTCTGCACACCGGTCCTGGACTCTTCTCCTGGCGTTGTTCATTGCCCTGGGGGGCAGTCAGGGGGTTCCTCCTTCCAACTACCAATTGCCAGGCTCTAGCACCTTCTTCCTCAGCAGACCACACCCCAGAGAGAGCTTCTTTTCCTGTGCAAGCACTTTTTAAAAGTTGAGTAAGGGGCTGGCAGGAAGTCTCTGTTTGTCCTATCAAACAGCGACACATCACTTCCCTGCCCCTGCTCCCTCCTTCTTTTCCAGCCTTCGGTCGGTTCAAAATGGCGTCGTCCAGTGTCTCTGGCCACATGGTCTCTGAAAAAGCCTCTTACCCCCTCACTGCCTTCCCTCCCTGGTGCAGCCTGGCACCTGGCACCCAGTGATAGCTGCTGATGGATGAGCCTGTAGCCCCACCCATCTTCTCTTCATAGAGAGGAGGCCTTAGCTTGTGAAAGAAAGGTTATCAATCCATCCTGCTGAGATCAGCCCTCAGCCAGGGTCTGGTTATGGCTGGCTCAGAGAAATATGACAGTTCTGGATGACCCAAAAGCAGTACAAATATGACTGTGGACTCTGCAGAATACTTCCTCTCACATCCGCTACAGTGGACTTTCGTGCGTGTCCAGAATCTGTACCCTTATGAAAGTTACTTTAGCCCATGGAGTCCTTATCCCTGTATGGGAATAATGAAGTGAAAAACAGTAAAACACACTGACTTTCCCTGGCATGTTTCTTCCCAGTGTATACAGCCTATTCCATGTCATCACCCCATTCTACATAAGTCCTGCCCCACCAGTCTATCTACACCTGCTCCCTGGCTACGCACGCTAGGACTCTCCCCTGCGCAGCCCCTACACGTGTGCACACACATGTGCACATGTGTCTGCATGTAACCAGTCCGGTGTCCCTTACTCCAGCTGCTGAGCAGTGGCCTGGTCAAACCAGGAGGACACCAGTAAAATACCCATGCAGTCTCTTGCATCCTGAGTTCATTGTGGGTGAGTCCCAACTTATGAGGCTCCCCCACAGTAAAAGTTCAACAATTAGGTGCTCAAAACACAAAAAATCCGGGCGGCCCATAGTGTCAGAACCACCTTCTAACACACGCCGCGCCCAGTTGATTCCTACAGGGAAGAAGTAGCCACTCTACATGGGTACACTTCCCATAGTCAGCGATAACTAGTTATAAGGGGTCCTGAGCAGACCCCTTACTCACCAGTTATCCACTCAGACCACCTACTCCTCCAATCCATGAAATCTCCACCCATGTCAGGGATCCCAATCTACCCTAAGAACCCTCCGGGCTCTAGGTTAGATACCTCTAGGTCACTCATGGTCTACATGGCCTCAGCTTAACTAGGCCCACCTTTGCCCTTGGGCATGCAACACTATGCCTACCACTCCTCTGGACAAGGTTACAGTGCCTCAGCACCAATGCGGTCTTCTGGGATAGGTCTACATCCTATCCCCTGGGTCACTAGCTGGTCTCCCTTCTGGAGTTCATTCCAACCAGTACCCTCTCTCCGTTTGGTCCTTGCACCCCAAAGATGCTGTTGTATATGAATTTAGGACCCTAGTGTAATTTTCACGATTCATGCCCATATATAGGTATAAATCACCCTATCCTTATATAGGCATAGAAATCATAACAATACTTCCACTAGTTCCGAAAATCCACAACGATTTCTTGGAAAAACCCGCCTTCAGCAGTCAGGGACTTCCCCTTTCTTGAGTATTGATTTATCCAAGAACTCATGGAGTTTGCAAAAAACGGAGTCCTTGATGACGTTATTATGTCCAACCTTATGTCAAACTAGGCACCTTCACGGTAGAAATATGCCCACACTTGCCCAGGCGAAGACACGGTGGTTTGGAGCAGTTCGACTATCTACTTGCCCAACGCCCTGCTACAGCAAGTGCCGAAGGAAGCCGACCCTCCAGCAGACGCACTGAGAGAGACGCTGTCTTTTCTCTTGCCGAGAAATCCAGCTCCAGTGTTTCCAACCTACCCTTGCGGGTTGTTGGGAAATCGAGTCCTGAGAAAGAGATACCAGGCCTCCTTCATTCTAAAACCAAGGTACGGAGCTGATTAGACCCTTAGAGAATTCTTGGATTAGATTCTTAGCAAAAGAATACTGAAACTAAGCAACACCTCACTTACTTCTTCCCTTGTACTAGACCTAGGTTAGGTACACCGGGGTAGGCGTATTTTAGAAGCACCAGTTGAGGACTTTGTAGTCTATATTTATTAATGTATGTATTCTATGTATTTGATGGCTTAGAAACCATATCATGCTTTTACAGTATTATTTTATAATACTCTTCGTACTGTACGCATTGTATTTTGCAACCAGTATTACGATTGTAGCAGTTCATTTCTTCTGCATGAGAAAGAAGACTGTTCAATAAATCCTTTTATTGAAAACGCCCATCTCTCTATTTCTCTGCACCTATGGTGAAACGAAGCATGCACGATTGACTGAGTAAAATAACTATCTATTGTTTCCGCGACTCTAGAAATACATTTCTTATTCTTGGGAAACAAAGTTGTCATGTTTATGCGGTTGTCGGAGACTACTCCCTTCTTGTTTATTCGAGAAAGTTTCTAGTGACCTCCGAGCTAGCTGGCACTCACAATTAAGTCTAGTATATTCGATAGAGACCTAGTAGACCTCAGTCCTACGTCAAATCTATAGGATATATTATTCCAATGCGCAGAGCCTATTGGGAATATAGGAACTACACTACATGGCGCCCAACATTTGGTAAGGCGATAATTTAACGCTAGATACTAGAGTAACTCAGTCGTGCTTTTCACACAGCCCCCTTTTTCCCGTAAAATACTCCGAAAGACGTCTGGAGTGGGTAAAAAGGATATAATATCCACCAAAACTGAGTAGGACGAAAATCCTATGTATTCGTTTTTGGTTTGTTCAACGTTGAAGGATACAGTGTTCCAAAATATTGTGCACCTAATCTTTGTTTCCTTGAAACTTGCTCTGCAAACTTTCGGTCAACAAAATGAGTGACGACGAAAGGGAGAGAGCTGCAGGAGCAGCTCGGGTAGTTTTAGACGACACAAATCTCCAACAAAATGACCCGGATGCTATACTCATCCCTGTAAATATAAGGAAAACAATCACTATAAAACTTATAGAAAATGGAGTATCATCAAGAGGTGGTAAAGTAATCTTTGTAATAGAGCCACATGAATATCGGCAGACAGAGGTATTCTATTCATGGATTCTGTTTCATGCAGCAAATCCAGTAACACACGAGTTCCACTACTACACAGTAGAGGAACCTCCAGCGGAATACATTCCTTTTGAGGACGTTGAAATTCCACTAACTTACCAAGAGCATCAGCTCTGGTTTAATGGCGCCCTACAACCTCAAAATCACATTACCAGGCTCGGTCCACTAGGTAGACCAGGAGAAACATGGCCGGAATTAGCCAGCTTTACACCACATTCTGACATTGAAAGAATGACAGGTCCAGAACTATTAGCTCAGCTAAAACAGCTAATTAAAATACATAGACAATTGGTTCAATATGTCATGCGGACTTTAACAGTCCAACCTAATATAAGAATTCCACAGCACACCCCTCATCAGGGGAACACAAACAAAATTACACCACAGACTATACCAAGAGCATCAGCTCTGGTTTAATGGCGCCCTACAACCTCAAAATCACATTACCAGGCTCGGTCCACTAGGTAGATCAGGAGCCATATGGCTGGTAATAGCCAGCTATACACCAAATCCTGACATTGAAAGAATGGCAGCTCCTGAATTGTTAGCTCAGCTAAAACAGCTGATTAAAATATATAGACAGTTGGTTCAATATGTCATGAGGACTTTAACAGTCCAACCAGCTGTAAGAATTCCACAGCACATCCCTCACCAGGGGAACACAAACAAAATTACACCACAGACTATACAGTCAGTCATTGGTAAATTGTCCGCAAAACAGGAGCAAATTCCATTCTGGTTAGCCCAAAAAATTACTCAAATAGAGGCAGTATTCCCTGATAGTACACCTCATGAGAAACACAGGATTCTGACAATCTGTTTACCAATGGGGATTGCACCACACGTAGAGGACTGCGACACTTGGGGTACAGTCTTTGCTTCAATCTACACAAAAACACATGGTGTTCCGTCTATGGCGGTAATACCAGACGTCCTAAGACAGATTCATAATGAATACGGACCAGAACCTGCTTTAAATCTTGGTATGAAGTTACTGAAAGATTTCAAACAGGTCTCGGCTATACTATTAGCCAACATTAAAGGTGAAGCAGCATCCATGGCGATCCGCCAAAAACTAAAAAAACAGATATTACTGAGCAACCATATGAGCTTGCCAGAATTATTGAAAAATCCTATGAAGAACTAGGAAGAGATAGTTTTGGTGGGAAACCAGTTAAACCCCAACTAACTGGAAATCCTGAAAAAGTTTGTATTAATAATAATCTCACTACTCTTAAGAAGAAGTGGGAAAACACTAAACAGACACTTCCTAGAGAGAAGCATTCCCAGTCCAGAGGAAGGTCTCCTCAACAGGAGCCCTCTGAAAAGAGATATAACCTTAGAAATAGGGATAATTTGAGAAAACCTGATAGACATCAAGATATTGATACACGTACCTCTCGTACCTTTCAGACTTCTTCGCAGAAATTCGAAAGAAGAGGACGATCAGAACAAAAAGAAGAACGCATGAAGTCCAAAGACGAACAGCGCGTTCCAAAAAATAAGAAAACTCAATTCACCAAGAAGAAGGTAGCAAGTCTAAAGATCAGACATGCCGAGGATCTTGAGGACACAACTCAAGAACGGGGAGTGGGCCCAGACAATGCTAGACAGCGCATCAGAGGTCACCATAGCTCGCAAGATCCTGAAGGATCATCTGGAGACAGTGGACTTGAATGAATGCATTCAAGTTGAAACTGCCGACACCAGGGTTAGTGTACCCCATTAATTATATGAAATAACACTCCGGATGGAGGGGACTAGAAAAATAAAGGCACTCTTTTGGGAAAAGTATGAGGTGACTGATATGGCGTGGAATAAACATCATGTGTATAATGATCATGAACTTCCTCTTCATCATCCTCCTGCAATTTAATATTTAATTGAGAAGGGTGACGGGCAATCCCAAAAGGACCATCATCCTCTTCCCCTTCATCTGACTCCTCTTCCATGTATGTCTCCAAAATGTGCGATGGCAAGAGTGGAGAAATATGTGAATAATCCTGCCTTTGATACGTTTTCATTTGAAAATGAGTGAATTGTATCTTTGCCGGAGGGGAACCGTGTATCCGATGAACAGATGTCAGAGCGGAAGCCCCGGATACCGGGATCTCCGTCGACGGTCCTGTCAATGAAAAAGATCTTGCCGTCGACGAGGTCGTGAATGGTATCTTCGTCGATGAACCCCTCGTCGTCGGGGGCGTCGATGGTATCTTCGTCGACGGGTCCCTCGTCGTCGGGACCGTCGGTGATGTCTTCGTCGACGGGGCCTTCGTCATCGGGACCGTCGATGGTGTCTTCGTCGACGAGGCCTTCGTCGACGGGTCCGCCGTTGGTATCTTCGTCGACGATTTCTTCGTCGACGAGACCGTCGATGATGTCTTCGTCGACGAGTCTTTAGTCCAACGAAGGCCTCGTCGACGGGTCCGCCGTTGGTATCTTCGTCGACGATTTCTTCGTCGACGAGACCGTCGATGATGTCTTCGTCGACGAGGCTTTAGTCGACGAGGCCGTCGATGGTGACTTCGACGACGATTCCTTTGATGACGATGTCTTCGTCGACGACGGCTTTGTTGTCGTCGACGGAGCAGGAGATTTAGTCGACGGAACCGTCGTCGAGAAGGACTTCGACGATGGTAACTTGGATTTAGTCAGCAATGGTTGAACAGACATCAAAGGTGACGTAATAGCTGAAGTGGTAACCATAGAAGTAGATGAGGAGGTAGAAGTCCAAGTAGTGGTAGGTACAGACACCAGAGAAATAGTCTTAGCCTGGGTTGTACTTGCAGTTGAAGAAGACGATGCACTCTTAGAGGGTTCTGAAGCTTTCTGAGAGGATTTTAGTTTTTTCTTTCTCTCAGGAGAAGCACTTTCTTTGGATCTAGCTCTCTTGCTGGAGGTAGAGGCTTTGTCCTCATCATCAGTGGAAGAAGACTTCAACCACAAAAGAACCCTTGCCTCCCTATCCCTGATAGTTTTCTGAGGGAAGGTACGGCAAATTCGACAGTCCTTCACAACATGTGAAGGGTACAGGCAATAAATGCAGTCAGAGTGCTGGTCATCCACATGGACTCTCTTCTTGAAGCAGGTCCCACAAGCTTTGAAAAGAGCCTTCTTTTCAGACATTTTAAGGAATAAAGATAAAAAAACTGAGTAGGCACTCAGGGAGACTCCCTTACACACGAAGTGCGGTGAAAATCTGAGGCGAACTGCCTGAGCTGGGAAGGTTCTAGAGGGTGAGGTCAGCTGATTGGCTAAGGCTACTATTTCAGGTCTTTTTACATAATGATGTAGATAGGCTGCTAAGTTTTGAGGCCTAGTTAGGCCTTTGGGCTTTTCCAGCCTACTACAAGAAATTTTTAGGCACTGCTATTGTATATAATTTACCGTGGGACTCCCGCCTCGACGACGGGGAATGATTCAGGCATGTGAATCTATGAAAGATACCCTAATACTGGATAATCGGTAAATTGCCCGCAAAACGGGAACAAATTCCGTTCTGGTTAGCTAAAAAAATTACCCAAATAGAGGCAGTATTTCCCGATAGTACATCTCATGAGAAACACAAGATTCTGACAATCTGTTCACCAATGGGGATTGCACCACACGTGGAGGACTGCGACACTTGGGGTACAGTCTTTGCTTCAATCTACACAAAAAAAATGGTGTTCCGTCTATGGCAGTAATACCAGACGTTCTGAGACAGATTCAAAATGAATTCGGTCCAGAACCGGCCTTAAATCTTGGTATGAAATTACTGAAAGATTTCTAACAGGTCTCGGCTATACTATTAGCCAACATTAAAGGTGAAGCAGCATCTGTAGCAATCCGCCAAAAGCTAAAAGAAACAGATATTACTGAGCAACCATATGAACTTGCCAGAATTCTTGAAAAATCCTATGAAGAACTAGGTAGAGATAGTTTGGGTGGGAAACCAGTAAAACCCCAAATAACTGAAAATCCTGAAAAGGTTTTTATTAAAAAGAATTTCACTACTCCTAAGAAGAAGTGGGAAAAACGCCAAACAGAAACTTTCTAAAGAGAGGTGTTCCCAGTCCAGAGGAAAGTCTCCTCAACAGGAGCCCTCTGAAAAGAGATATAACCTTAGAAACAGGGATAATTTGAGAAAACCTGATAGATATCAAGATACTGATACACGTTCCTCTCATACCTTTCAGACTTCCTCGCAGAAATTCGAAAGAAGAGGACGATCAGAACAAAAAGAAGAACTTGTGAAGTCCAAAGACGAACAGCACAGTGCAAAAAATAAGAAAACTCAATTCACCAAGAAGAAGGTAGCAAGTCTAAAGATCAGACATGCCGAGGATCTTGAGGACACAACTCAAGCACGGGGAGTGGGCCTAGACAATGCTAGACAGGGCAGCAGAGATCCTAAAGGATCATCTGGAGACAGTGGACTTGAATGAATGCATTCAAGTTTAAACTGCCGACACCAGGGTTAGTGTACCCCATAAGTTATATTAAGTAACACTCCGGATGGAGGGGGACATAACTAGGAAAATAAAGGCACACTTTTGGGGGAAGCTATCTAAGGGTTATGACATTCTTCTAGCTGAACAAGTCTGGCCATCTGAATTTGTCAGGGAGTGCCCACATGGCGAAGAGATAATTATGCCAGCCTTTTCTAATCACATTCCAATTCATAAAAAATACACCTATGCCAGAAAATGGGCTGTAGCCCAGGCTCCAGCATTATACAAAAATCACGTAGGATGGGATGAGGACTCGCCTCATCATAAAATCCAGTTAAAAAATCAACCTACTGCACAAAGGCACCTGTCCTCCTTTACGCGGACGATGCAGTCTTATTAGCACGCTCCGGAGTGGCTTTAAACAAACTCCTGTCATCCTTTGGAGATTTCATGACCTCTCTGGACATGAAAACTAACACAGAGAAATCCCACGTGATGATTGCAGGAGCGGCAGGCAGGAAAAAAAAGTCTAAAACTTTTTATTGCACAGGGAAAGAGGTTAGGAGAGTTTCATCTTTCCCATACCTAGGCGTGACCTTTGATGAAAAGGGCACTTGGGGCCCACAGCACTCCGTTAAAAGCAACGCTGTCGCTAGAGCGGCCGCAGGGTTTTGCTAAGAAACTAGGTGCCCGCCCCATGGAAAGCATCATTAAAGTTTACAAGGCAAAATGTGTGTCCATAGCCCTGTATGGCTCTGCTATTTGGGGGTATACGAGCCATGTTAAAATTCAGAAAGCAGAAAATAAATTCCTGAGATCTCTGCTTTCAGTCCCCCAATCGATATCTACCTTTATATTGCATGCAGAGCTAGGTTTGGGTTACATAACGGACTCCTTAAAATTAGCCCCTGTTACAGGATGGATGAAGACCTGGCTCAACCAGGAGCTTTCACTAAATCATATTATCTTAAAAGATGTTTTAGCCCTGGACAGAGCTTTACACATCCGTGGATTAAATTTGTACAAACACAGCTGACTCTTGCCGGCCGGCCGGAGCTTTTTTCTTCTCCAGACTTAATAACTCAAGATGACCTTAAAACTGTAAAAAATACCTTGAACGAGTTATATGTCTTAGAGAGGGAAGCTATAGAGTTAAGCAAACCCACGGTAAGGAAACATAGTATGTTGAAATCTGGACCAGGATTAGAACCATATCTCCTCCTGGTAACTAATTCATACCATCGTTTCCTTTTAACGAGATTCCGTTTGGATTTGATCCATCTTGTTCTAGGTAACTATAAAATCTGGAGTAGACCTGGTGATGCCGATCCATGTGATTGTGACCACTTTTCTATTCAGGACACGACACACTTTATTATGTTCTGTGAACATTATAATGATATTAGGAAAAAATACTTGTTCCCAATCCTGCGTAATCAAGGTTTTATTCAGGTTAAACCTGCCATGATATTTTTGCAACTCCTTCCTAATGCTAAAGTAGCTTTCCATGTGGCTAACTTTTTAGTTGCTGCAGCGCGGATAAATAAGAACCGCATTAGAGCTAGTCACTTTAATGATCACTGAATATTGTTCTCTATTTTTAATTCAAAATTATTTTTTGTCCTCCCTGAGGGTCCCTTTTCTTAATAATTTTTAAACTTTTTCTAATGTTTAATCTTTTTAATGTATTTTGTGTCTATATTGTGATTTTAAATTGGTTTTTTAATATATATCTTTTAAGTATGTTAATCATATAAATTTTGGCTTGTATTTGTGCTGATGAATTGTTATGTACTCATGCTCGTTCTTTTATGATTTGTAATAATCGAATAAAGATAATTTGACTGACTGACTGACTGACTGATCAAGATACTGATACACGTTCCTCTCATACCTTTCAGACTTCCTCGCAGAAATTCGAAAGAAGAGGACGATCAGAACAAAAAGAAGAACTTGTGAAGTCCAAAGACGAACAGCACAGTGCAAAAAATAAGAAAACTCAATTCACCAAGAAGAAGGTAGCAAGTCTAAAGATCAGACATGCCGAGGATCTTGAGGACACAACTCAAGCACGGGGAGTGGGCCTAGACAATGCTAGACAGGGCAGCAGAGATCCTAAAGGATCATCTGGAGACAGTGGACTTGAATGAATGCATTCAAGTTTAAACTGCCGACACCAGGGTTAGTGTACCCCATAAGTTATATTAAGTAACACTCCGGATGGAGGGGGACATAACTAGGAAAATAAAGGCACACTTTTGGGAGAAGCTATCTAAGGGTTATGACATTCTTCTAGCTGAACAAGTCTGGCCATCTGAATTTGTCAGGGAGTGCCCACATGGCGAAGAGATAATTATGCCAGCCTTTTCTAATCACATTCCAATTCATAAAAAATACACCTATGCCAGAAAATGGGCTGTAGGCCAGGCTCCAGCATTATACAAAAATCACGTAGGATGGGATGAGGACTCGCCTCATCATAAAATCCAGTTAAAAAATCAACCTACTGAACAAAGGCAGTATCCAGTTAAGCAAGAAGCTAAAAAACAGGTCAGGGAGATCTTAGATCAACTTGAATACCAAGGGGTGATTGAAACAGGCACCTCATCTATGAACAATCCTTTGTTTCCTGTCTCCAAGCCAGACAATACATATCGTCTAGTTTTGGACTACAGACACAAACTCTTGCTGCAAAATGTTTGCAGTCCAAAATACACACAGTGCCACACTGATGAATAACATTGTGCGTAAAAAGTATAAAACCACACTAGATATTTCGAACGGTTTCTTCTGTCGAAACATTGCACCAGAAAGCAGGTATTTGACCGCTTTCTCCATCACGGGGACACAGCGACAATTTTGCCGTCTCCCCCAGGGATTCAAGAATCGTCCAGGTCTATTCTCAGCCAGAGTAACAGAGTTACTACAAAAGTATGATGATGAGGGATTATCTTATGTCGATGACATCTATCTTACAGACGATGATTTGGACGTGCACTTGAAAAGAGTGAACACCATAATATTTGGGTTCGCTTCTGAAGGGTACAAATTAAATTTTAAGAAATCACGAATTGCCCACCTCAACGTCCTATTTTTAGGATAAGAGTTATCAAGTGAAGGCAAAAGCCTGGCAGCCAACTTTCTAGAGAAATGTGCGCTGCTTCAACCTCCAAAAACGCTGAAAAACTTAGTCAATTCTAGGTTTCCTGAATTTTGGTAGAACTTATGTTCTAAATTACGCAGAAAGGGTTATACCTCTCTACAAACTAATCAAACCTGATTTCAAGCCAACTAATTGGACTCAAGAACACACAGAAATTTTGCGTTCAGTACAAACAGACATATTCGCAGAAACACAGTTACAGACACGCGACAACGTGCGTAATCTTGTAATCCGAACCATCCCAGAGAGATGCAGCTTCACATACCTGACCTTTAATGAAGGTGAAAAGTTACCAATATCGTACAAATCACATTTGTACACACAAGCTGAAATGAAATTCACTTCTACAGAAAAGATTCTGACAGCGGTTCAAACTGCAGTAGCAAAAGAGAGAGCTCTAGCGCAGGGTAAACGCATAACGATCGTTACACCTGTACCTGCTTTAGGGGCAGTGACAAAAGCGAGCATTCCAAATGCTAAGGCTTTACATCCGAAATGGATACAATGGGCTAACTATCTTGCTGCAACAGACGTTGAATACGTTTTTGACCCATACTTGAAGATACAAGAATTTCTCCAATATGAACAAGAATGTCCTCTGCCGACCGAAATTCTGCCTCTCAAACATTCTGGATGTATAATCTATACAGACGGATCAGCACAGCCCGCAATTGGGGGTAAACAAGCCTATAGTGCTGCGTGCGCGATTGTTAAAGGTCGCTGACGCGAAGGTAAGTTTCGACCTATGGTCACTAAAACTCAATCACTCGGAGACTGTACAACTCAGCGAGCTGAACTACAGGCTTTCAAGATGGCGCTTGAAAATACCGATCGCAAATTTCCCACACTCATAGTGTGCGATTCGTATTACTGCGTTCAGTCTTACAATGCATATCTGCAGAACTGGGTTCAAAACGGTTTCAAAGATGCAAAATGTGGCACAATTAAGCACAAATTGCTTTGGGAACAAGTAGTTCTATTACAAAAAGAACTACAAAAGACTCACGTTATTCATACACTGAGTCATCAGCGTGATGGCGTTCACGTTGCAGGAAATTCATTGGCTGATGAGGCCGTGAAGGCAGCTGTGCAAATGGCTTCCGTAGCTGCAATCACTCGTTTAAAAACAAAAATAGACAGCGACATTATGCAAGCTGTCTCTGCCTCAGTAAAAGACAGTGGAAAAACACTCCCAAAAGGCTTTCCAGTAAAGTACTCGTATATAACTGATACAAACAATGTTCCTTTTGCTCAAATCCCTGGAGTGGGGGATAGAGTAATTTCAAACATGGAACATAGGTTAGGACTAATCTTAGCAGCACATGAAGGACTCGCCTCTGCACACGCAGGACTTTCCGCCACAGTATCATTATTAAAACTGAGATATTGGTGGCCCCGCATGAGGAAACAAGCTAGAAACTATGTTCTAGAATGTGAAATCTGCCAAAAAATGAAAGATTCTACAGTGAAACGACCTGCGCAGACGCCCCTTCTAATTTCAGATAAACCATTAGCGTGTGTTTACCTGGCCCACTGTGGTCCCTTACAAAGGGATGGCAACTTTTAATATATCATAGTCGCAGTGGATTCCTGCACAAGATTCATTTGGATGTGGCCTCAGCGCTCGGCTGACGCCTGAACTGTTATAAAAGATTTGCGAGTCATTATCGGCACATACGCAAACGGCATGCTACATTCTGACCAGGGTCCTGCGTTTAGCTCTCGAGCCTACAAAGAGGCCATGGCTAGCTTGGGCATTGCATTGCGGTACTCAAGTCCATTCCATCCTGAAAGAAATGCGGTAGTGGAACGAAAAAAACGTGACATAAAGCAATCTATAACAGCTAGGGTATTAGGCTCGGGTGACAGGTGGGTCAAACCTCTAATAAGTGTCCAACGTAGTCTTAATAATCTGCCAAGAAATTCTCTGGGGTTAATCACTCCATATGAATTACTATTTGGTACAAGAATGCTCATCCAGGATCTTGATTGTCAAACTTCAGTGATGGAACAGAAACCCTTTGATATCAAAGACTTTTTGGTTGTTTTACAGGACTTAAATGAAACAAGAAGAAGTCTGAGTAACACAACACAAAAGCCAATGACTACTGAAGAAAAGCCACCTGTCCCAGCAAGACCTGTCTGGATTCCAAATATTGGGGATCTAGTCAGGGAAAAGATCGCGGTGAAGAAGGAATTTGGGCCTTCTTACAGAAAAGCAGTACCTGTCTTAGCAATCCACGGAACAAGATCAGTGTTACTACCGCCCCTTGCTGGAAAAAGGGAGAACAGAATCGTGTCCATCGACCTGGTCAAACCACGTCATGTGGCCGATAATAAGTAGTAGGTCCAGTGGACTCCCAAGATGTAGCAGACAACCAAATCTTGCTACAATCCAAGAGGTTCAAACTGAAAGACTCAACACCTTTGATAAGCCTGCAGTAAGAAAAGAAGGACTATGCAACAAAGCAATGGAATTTGTACCTGCTGAGACCAAAATAACAGTTCGTCAAGAAACACATGTCTACAATGATATAGCCTCTGACTATACTAATATGACAAAGGAAGGAACAGCTCCAGTGATTCTGAAAAATCCAGATGCAATCCCAACAATTGACAGAACTGCCTCTAGCTATTTCATCAACTTTGATACATTTTCTGAGGATCCCAGTGAACCTGAAACTACGCCAGCAAATACAACTTTCAAAGAAAAGATAACAGAACTCTTTCATCAACTTGAAAATACATATATGGTTTCACCATGGGTTGAGTTTTGGATTGTGTTAGGTGTACTTTTTCTCCTGCTCTGGCTCATTCTAATTTTAAGTCTGGGAAAGATGATAGATGGAAAATACAGTACAATGGGCACAGCAAGTAAGAACATCAACTTGCTCCTGAAACCTCACAAATCATCTCATCGTGAGCGAAGAGACCTGTCATCAGTGAACATCACAGCCGTTCCTATACCTGGTGGTATAGCATGGGACACAACTGATTATGACATTTATGGCCCGGTGGAACTGTTGAAGATTCTACACCATTTTAAAGTTTCTTCAAGTGACTTTGTCTCACCCAGCACATTTTCTGCTGATTGGGACTTTGAAACTGTTAACAACATGATGACAGATTTAGAAATGTCAGCTAAATTCACAAAACATGAATACTTAGAAGGTTCATCAGATTGTGAACAAATGTATTGTTTTAATCATTATGGTCACCATTATTTGCACAAATCTCCAAACCCTAGAAATGATTTTACTTATAATCAATGGGAACATTGTCCAACACCACCAAAAGGCAGCTCGAAAACATTTTATGAAAAGTTTCCATACTTCTCAGGGTTTAATGTCACAAATCCAGAAACATTTTATTTCAAAAATGTGAATAAGACAGGAATGAAAAACATGCTGACCAATACTAAACAAATTTATTCTGCAAACTTTTATGCTCAGCTGTCTACATTAGGTTTTAACTTTTGGAAAGACAACATTGAGACAAAAACTGTTTGGGGCACAAAAGACTGCCAGGTGCAAGGTTTAGAAGCCTTATTCAGAGCCTACATTATCCCAGAACAAATAGTGTTTTTAAATTACACTGTTCAACAAACATCTTGTCTTGGCTTGGCTAAGATAAAAGGTTTAAACAAACCGTCCATACGTAAGCCCACAACTGACAGTAATAGCACTGCAGATGAGGAGGTAGACGTAAAACAGATTTTACAACAGAACAGAACTAATCCTGAATGGAAAAAATGGTTAATCTGGCCCACAGACACTAATAACTGTCAAGATAGATTCCTGAACAAAACACAAGGGTTCAAAATGAACAGGCCAGATCCAAGATATTCCCAGAGACAACATCCAGGGATAGTTACAACATACAGTGTAGGAAAACTATGCCTTGAGTGGCTACAGAAATCCACACTTCCAGAAATTAAACAACACTTAACTTTACTTAAAGAAGGCGTTGACTTGCGAGACATCTTACTTTGACCTCATAAACCACGTCAAAAATGCTTTATATAAGCCGGTATATATTTTGCTTACAATGAAGAATGGAAAGTCACGCAAATGGAAACTGCACAAAGAATACGAGAAATTGATCGTATTAATTTAGAGAAAGCTCTCTCTGTAGTGGACAATGGGTTAACAACTCTGTCCTCCAGAATTTATTCTTTGGACAGCATTGTATCATCTGCCATTGACATAATAGAGCAGGACTTGCTAATGTTACAACATGGCCAGTCTAAATTACGTTCTATAAAGCGGCTAGGCTGGATGTTACAAAATCTCCGTTCAGGCTACGTGCCATGGCGTCTAATCAACACCACGTCATTGTTTACTGTCTTTAACCTTACAGATAAACAAATCTCTTTGGCACAAAGAGGAGCAGACTGGAAAGATTACCATTAGCTGTTTCTGAGAAACCAGTCGTGAAATGGATAATACATGGCACCATCACGATACCAGTGATGATTTTCCAATTTCAGTATTGCTTAAAACACATACCAGCAGGCCTGTATGAAAGGTTGGGTAAAGGATACATTAAGTCAACCTGGAATTTACCATACACACATAAATGTTGGAGAGGGGGAAAGGAAGTGTTTCTTAGTAGTGAAAATTGTAAGAACTCGCTAAGCGGTACACTTTTATGCAAAGGTATTAATTTACACGGAGCCTGTGAGGGTTCTTCAAATAACCTCTCTTGCCACCTGCACGGTTCACCAGCAGCAGTAATAGATCCAATTTTCAGGCAGCTTTCCAATGGCAGCTATGTTATGCTCAATTATCACAGCTGTTGTGGCATGGTGCCAGGAAAAGCATATCTAGTTAGTGTGTCAGCCAGGGTCACTAGTATTGTTTCCAAAAAGCAAGACAGACAGGGAGTCGGCTGTATGGCCTTCACTGAATATCTCTTTGTAACAGGGTGAGATGGGAGCTGTCCCGTGACAGATCTGGGGCTATGGGATGGGTCTCGGGGACCCAGCGGGAACTCATGCATCACCCCCCCCCCCCTCTTCTCGTCCACAGCAGACGGACGACGGCGGAGTCGATTACACTCACGGAGACGAAGAAGAAGGTGCCTGGCCCTTTAATCCCCAGTCAGTGGGAGACTGGGCGGGATTTCCCGACGACGCGCTGCCTTCAAATGTGGAAGTACCTGACGATCAGGTGTGCTTGTTCACCGGGAGAGGAGAGAGAGCGGAGGTGCGGAGAGAGAAGGAGCAGAGCGGTCAGAGGATTTCGGGAGCGGAGAGGAAATGAACGGAGGAGAGAGACAAGAAAGGAAGCGAGAGGTCCCAGAAACGGAGGAGATGCCTGGAGGCCAACGACCCCACGAACCGCCCAGCCATACACCCGGGGGAGGTGTGTGGCTAGCCCAGGTGCATGACAAAATCAGGGGCTGGGTGGAAAGGAAGGGCGGTCCTTTTGTATAATAGCGGTATCCCCTTCTCCCGGTTCCCTGTTCCCGAGCACTACCCCTCCTTGCACTGTTACATAGTTGTGGCACACGGGTTACTGCTCGATCCCTCACACCCTTTCCCTTTAAAGTTCTAAACGGAGAGCAATATACTAACGAGGTGCTCTCTTTTGTTTGTGGGTTCGGCGAGCGGAGAGCCGAGACGGACTCAGACGCCCGGACATCCCGACGAAGCCCGGACGGCTATCGGAGGACTGAGAACACCAAGCCCCGGAGTAGGAAAACAACCCGAAGTCGCTCCCCACGAAGGACCCTCTATACCAGAAAGACTTGTACGGACTATCTCTATGCCACAATAAAACCGTCATTAACCAAGACTCGCCTACTGCCCCTTACTACAGCTCCCCGTACGCTCGAGCCCGCTACACTCTTCTATAAAATAGATACTTTAAGCAGAATGAAAGCCATTCTTTTGCAAAAAAAACTGTGCCACTGACCTCGTCTAGAGAAACGTATGATCTGCAAGTTGCAAGGACTTCTGCAGAGATACATGCATTATTATCAACCAACTGCCCAGTACATTTCGCAGAAATGTTAGGTCAATTCTTAAACATGTCTGATACCAGGGGTATTTCACATGTATTTAAGACAGTTTTTTCGGGACTGTTAGCACCCTTTGAAACAGTCCTAGGCATTTTTCCAAATTTCGCGCACTCTGTGTTCGGCGGCTTACCTCTCATTTTGGGACTCATAGCAGGAATTCTATTTTTGTTTTTTCTGCTCCGATATGGCAAGTCCAGTCACCGACGATACCCAGAGAGAATGGAGTACCATGGAGAATGCTCTCCTCGCCATGCGGTACCGTAACAGGATTACAGAGATGCTTCGCTTGGCTCGTTTAAGAGATGTGAATACCACTTGGTTTCTTTCATTCAGACCAATCTGGCAAGATTGCATCTTACCTGTTCTGCGATGCCTGCTTTGTGGAGAAGAATGTGTGTTAGATGTTTGTCTAACACTACCATCGGTTGCGCCAACGGATGCAGAAGGCATTACTGAGTCCGGTAACGGCTCACGTGTTGTGTTGCCCCCAAAGGCTACCAATCCTGATGACGGCGTTCATTGAGATCTCACCAGCAAATCCAACTGGAGGTGAGGTACGAGGAACAACAGGCACACAGGTACCATCTGCTATGAACATTGCTAACGCGGCACCTGACGCTGACGGCGATGCTTCACATCTGTGCACAATTGATCTACTTAATGAAGTAGTTCCACTTTCACCTACTGTGGTAGACTATTTCTTTGCCAGCTTAAACGATTTAATGTTTTCTCCTGACACCGAGAACGACTTTTGCGATCTGCACACAACGTTCCATGAACCCTGAATTTGGCCTTCATTTTTAATAACAATCCTTCCGAAAACGTCTATTTTTTTCTACGGCTAATTTTGACTTTTCCCAAAGAACTTAAAAGAATTATTATTTTTTGGGGCACAAAGTAATTTGCTTAAAGAAATTCTTTACATACTTTCTAAAGAACCAATATTTGACCTTGTCCTCAAAACCAAAACAGTATATTATTTCTGCTATGAAGTGGTCTCGACCTTTTTATTTTGTAAAGTAGAGCCATTTTCATGAATGTCATTACATGATTCATTCAGTTAGCTTTGACAACATCATAATTCATGTTTTAAATGACGCCTATTGCTTTTAAATGCGTACTGTACAAATGCTCATTTTTCGTGTACAACCTTTTCAAATGGATTTTGTGTATTTTGGGTGGGATTGTAAACACATGCTTTAGATATGTTTTAGTGCTTATAATTTAGTAATTTTAAACATAATAAAGTGGAGTGGGTGTTGTATATGAATTTAGGACCCTAGTGTAATTTTCCAGATTCATGCCCATATATAGGTATAAATCAACCTATCCTTATATAGGCATAGAAATCATAACCATATTTAGACTTAGCCTATGCAGTCCAAATACGGCATGGCTATTTCCACTAGTTCTGAAAATCCACAATTATTTCATGGAAAAACCCGCCTTCAGCAGTCAGGGACTTCCCCTTGCTTGAGTATCGATTTATCCAAGAACTCATGGAGTTTTCAAAGAACTGAGTCCTTGATGATGTTATTATGTCCAACCTTACGTCAAACTAGGCACCTTCAAGGTATAAATATGCCCACACTTGCCCAGGCAAAGACACGGTGGTTTGGAGCAGTTCGACTATCTACTTGCCCGACGCCCTGCTACAGCAAGTGCCGAAGGAAGCCGACCCTCCAGCAGACGCACTGAGAGACACGCTGTCTTTTCTCTTGCCGAGAAATCCAGCTACAATGTTTCCAACCTACCCTAGCAGGTTGTTGGGAAATCCAGTCCTGAGAGAGAGATACCAGACCTCCTTCATTCTAAAACCAAGGTACGGAGCTGATTAGGCCCTTAGAGAATTCTTGGATTAGATTCTTGGCAAAAGAATACTGAAACTAAGCTACACCTCACTTACTTCTTCCCTTGTACTAGACCTAGGTTAGGTACACCGGGGTAGGCGTATTTTAGAAGCACCAGTTGAGTACTTTTTAGTCTAAATTTATTAATGTATGTATTCTATGTATTTTATGGCTTAGAAACCATATCATGCTTTCACAGTATTATTTTATAATACTCTTCGTACTGTACGCATTGTACTTTGCAACCAGTATTACGATTGTGGCAGTTCATTGTTTCTGCTTGAGAAAGAAGACTGTTCAATAAATCCTTTTATTGAAAACTCTTGTCTCTCTATTTCTCTGCACCTCTGGTGAAACGAAGCATGCACGATTGACTGAGTAAAACAACTATCTATTGTTTCCGCGACTCTAGAGATACATTTCTTATTCTTGGGAAACAAAGTTGTCATGTTTATGCGGTTGTCAGAGACTAATCCCTTCTTGTTTATTCGAGAAAGTTTCTAGTGACCTCTGAGATAGCTGACACTACATTTAAGGCTAGTATATTCGATAGAGACCTAGTAGACCTCAGTCCTACGTCAAATCTATAGGATATATTATTCCAATGTGCAGAGCCTATTGGGAATATAGGAACTACACTACAATGCAACCTCTCTGGACCCTCAGCCTACCGCTGGGATCATTCTGCTGCCACCACCCTTTCAGGAGGACTGGCTTCCCTAAAGAAAGCACAGACACACACAGAAAAGCTCCCTCTGGCCACTGACCTGACACCCAGAATAGGACCTCAGACCAGCCTCACTACCACACTGGCAGTGCCAGGGAGGAACACTGAGGGTGCCTCGTCAGACAACCTCCAGCACATTCCCCAAGTCAGTAGCTCCAAACAGAAACTACCCCGGGAACCTAGACCCCTTCCTTGTTCTCCACTGCGAGAATAGGGCCTATGCACCCTTCCCTCCGAGAGGCGCGCTCTCCTTCCAGAGTACCCTTAGAGAGCCTGTGGGCCCCGAGTTTGCAAGACCCAGGCCCACTTCTTATGGCTTTCCCGAGTCTCCCGGCAGCGCCGTGGGAGTCCGCCCAGGGACCCATATGGTCCCTGGATGGCCTGCACCACCCCTTATGAAGAGCAGGGTCCCTTCACTTAAGATAGGCCCCACCTGCCTTCAGGGTCGTATGACCACACCAAGCCAGGGACCCAAAAGATCCCAGCTAGGCCTGCACTACCCCTTTGCGAAACAGAGGGTCCTTTCACTTAAGATAGGCCCCCCCTGTGTTCAGGGTGGTACTACCTTGCAGAAGCCCACCTCCTGCCTCGAGCTAGGGGAACACCCCCATGCTCCTGATCCTTGGGTTTAAGTCCAGCAGGACCTACCTGACTGGTCACTGGCTAGGTATCACCCCAGCACCACTTCAGATCCACACCACCAGCTCCTGGTCCTTGGGTTCAAGTTCCACAGGGCCTACCTGACTGGTCTCCGGCTACCCAACCCTGACACCTCAGGGTCCACCACTAACCCCTCACCTGAAATATAGGGAGCACATCACCCCCACTCAAATCTCCACTGGGTCAGTTACCTAGCCTACCTAGTGTACCTAGGGGATACCACTACACACCATCATTCAAGAACTACCCTCCTTTGGGGTCACCCACTACCATGGGCCACCCCTGGATTGCTCACTCCCCCATCAGTTATTCTGGGGGCCTGCCGGACACTCAACTCTACTGTAGTGTGTTTATCTAGGTACCTATATTGATACTCCTATTTCTGACCCTTGTCCGGTTATTAATTCACTAATGTCCATACACCGGCACAGAAACCCGTTTTCAGATTAGGTCATAGCGCATGCTGTCACATTAAGCAAGCACTATCCCTCCAGCCCCCTAGAAAGCACAACGAGTTCTCAAAACAAATCAAACCTCCAGCAGACCTGGGAAATCCCCGCAGCCATTGTTTTGATTTCGCTCGAGAACTCCTGCAAAGAATGTAAGAACGACCAGTCCTTATGACATTCTTGCTGACGTCTTATGTCCATCCTTACGTCAAACACGGCACCTTTCAGGTATAAATATACCGACGCTGCCCTAAGCTAAGACACGGTGGTGACGAGCTTGGAGCAGCGCTACTTGCCGGAGAGCCCAGCTGATGCAGAAAAGGCCACGGACGCTGCCCCTCCCTTTTGACGCGCTGAGAGAAACGCTGCCTTTTCTCCTGCCGAGAAATCCAGCCTCCGGCGTTTCCAGCCGCCCTCGCGGGTAACTGGGATATCGAGTCCTGAGACAGAGATACCAACCCTCCAGCCTTCTAAATCCCAGGTACTGAACTGACTAACCCCTTACAGAGAATTCTTGAGTCAGATCCTTGGCAAAACGAACTTAACTTAAACTGCTACTTATTTACTCCCGCCCAAGTATCAGGCTTAGGTCAGATACACCGGGGTAGGCGTAGTTAGAAGCACCAGTTGAGAACAATTAGTCAATGTATATATGTATGTATATCTTTTATCCATTTTAAGTATCATATGGCTAAGAAACCATATAAATGCTTTTACAGTATTATTTTATAATTCTGTTTTTACTGTATGCACTTTACTTAACTATAAGTATTGCAATAATAGCGATTCATTTCTCTTGTATGAGCAAAGAGACTGATCAATAAATACCATCTTTTTATTGAAGCACGCCCATCTCTTATTTCTCTACAAACTGGTGAAACTAAGAATGCACGTACTGACTGAGTAAAATAGTTGTCTTTTGTTTTCACACGACTCTAGAGATATACTCTTGATTAGGGGAGAGCAAAGTTGTCATGTTCTATGGTTGTCAGAAACTAAATCCCTTCTTGTCTATCCAGGGAGGTTAAACTCCTCCTTGCCTATTCGAGAAAGTTTCTAGTGAACTCTGAGCTAGCTGGCACACATAACTTTAAGTCTAATATCGTCAGTAGAAGACCTAGTTAACCACAGTCCTACGTCTATACTATTGAAGATATTATTCCAATGCGCAGAGCCTATTGGGATAATAGGAACTACACTACATGGCGCCCAACGGTTTGGATAGGCGATAAATCTAACGCAAGACATTAGAGTAACTCAGTCATGCTTTTTCACACAGACCCTTTTTCCCATAAAACTCCAAAGACGTCTGGAGTGGGTGAAAGGTTAAATCCGCCAAACTTAGTAGGAGGAGACTCCTATGTATGGTTTTTGGTTTATTCAACGTTGAAGGATACAGTGTTCCAAAATATTGTGCACCTAATCTTTGTTTCCGTGGAAACCTGGTCTGCAACAAAAACCCTTCTTGACAGTAAAATGTCAGAAACTGAAGAAGAAAGGGAGACAGCTAGAGCAGCAGCTCAACTCCTAGCGGAAGACACAAGTCTCGTACAGCAAGACCCGGATGCAATACTCATCCCGGTCAGCATAAGAAAAACTATAACCTTAAAACTTATAGAAAATGGACTGACACCAAGAGGTGGTACAGTCATATTCGTAATTGAGGCACACGAATATCGGCAGACAGAGGTATTCTATTCATGGATAAATTTTCCAGCAGCAAACGCTGTAACAAAGGAGTTCCATTATTACAAGATAGAGGAACCTCCGGATGAGTACACCCCTTTCGAGGAGGTGGAAATACCACTCAAATACAAAGGCGCCCTAAAACATAATGATCACATCACCAGGCTCGGTCCACTAGGTAGACCAGGAGCAACGTGGCCGGTTCTAGCCAGCTACACACCACATCCAGACATTGGAAAAATGTCAATACCAGAACTTTTAACGCAGTTAAAACAACTGATTAAAATACACAGACAACTAGTCCAATATGTAATGCGGACTTCAACAGTCCAACCAGCTATTAAAATTCCACAGCTGACCCCTCATCAGGGGAACACAAATAAAATCACACCACAGAACATACAGTCCTGTCTAGGTAAAGTACCCATTAAAAGGGAACAAATTCCATTCTGGTTAGCACAGAAAATAACTCAAATAGAGGCGGTATTTCCAGATACCACCCCTGTGGAGAAACACAGAATTCTGACTATCTGTCTCCCAATGGGGATCGCACCACATGTGGAGGACTGTGACACTTGGGGTACAGTCTTTGCTTCCATTTACACAAAAACACATGGTGTTCCGTCCATGGCGGTAATACCAGAGCTGCTAAAACAGATTCAAAATGAATACGGTCCAGAACCTGCTTTAACTCTGGGTATGAAATTACTGAAAGACTTCAAGCAGGTCTCGGCAATATTACTAGCAAACATAAAAGGGGAAGCAGCAAATGTGGCGATCCGCCAAAGATTGAAGGAAACAGATATAGCAGACCAACCATCTGAACTTGCCAGAATCATAGAAAAATCCTATGAAGAACTAGGAAGAGATAGTTTGGGTGGGAAACCAGTGAAACCCCAACTAATAGAAAATCCTGAAAAGGTATTTATTAAAAATAATCTAAACACTTCAAAAAAGAACTGGGATGGAAATAAACAATCCACTCCCAAAGAGAAGAAATTCCAGTCCAGAGGAAGGTCTCCTCGGCGGAGAGAAAGATCTCCGGACCAAGGACACAAGTCTCCCCAGAGGGAGACCTCTGAGAAAAAATACAACCTTAGAAATAGGGATAATTTGAAGAAACCTGATAGATATCAAGATATTGAACAGCCCGGGATTATTCTCAGCGAGAGTAACAGAGTTACTACAAATATATGATGATGAGGCATTATCTTATGTCGATGACATCTAACTGACAGATGATGACTTGGATACTCACTTGAAAAGAGTGAACACCATAATACTTGGGTTCGCAGCAGAGGGTTACAAATTCAACTTCAAGAAGTCAAGAATTGCCCATCTGACTGTCCTATTTTTAGGATATGAATTATCAAGTGAAGGCAAAAGCCTGGCTGACAATTTCCTAGAGAAATGTGCTGTAATCCAAGCACCTAGAACACTGAAAAACTTGCAATCAGTTCTAGGTTTCCTGAATTTCGGAAGAACTTACATTATAAATTATGCAGAGAGGGTTAAACCTCTCTATGATCTAATAAAACCAGATTTTAAAAGAATCAATTGGACTAAAAAACACACAGAAATTTTGATATCTTTACAAACAGACATGTTAGTTAAAACAAAACTGCAAACACGCGATAACACACGCAACCTTGTGATTCGAGTCATCCCAGGAAGATGCGGATTCACATACCTAACCTCTAATGAGGGAGAAACGGTACCAATAGCTTACAAATCACACTTGTACACAAAAGTTGAAATGAAATTTAGCCCAACGGAAAAAATTCTAACCGCGGTACAGACTGCTGTAGCGAAAGAAAGAGCCCTGGCACAAGATAAACGAATAATCATCGTGACACCAATACCAGCCCTGGAGGCGGTAACAAAGGCAAGCATTCCGAATGCTAAAGCACTACATCCGAGATGGATACAGTGGGCTAATTCCCTTGCTGCAACAGACGTGGTATACAAATTTGACCATAATTTAAAAAACACAAGAATTTCTCCAATATGAATTCGAATGTCCTCTGCCGACTGAAATCCTGCCTCTAGAACGCTACGGCTGTATAATATATACGGACGGATCAGCACAGCCCGCAGTTGGGGGTAAACAAGCTTACAGTGCTGCGTGCGCGATTGTTAAAGGTCGCTGGCACGAAGGAAAATTTAAACCACTGGTCACTAAAACGCGATCTCTAGGAGATTGTACAGCTCAGCGAGCTGAACTACTAGCATTTAAGATGGCGCTTGAAAATACAGATCGCGAATTCCCCACACTCATAGTGTGCGATTCATACTATTGCGTTCAGTCTTACAATGAATACTTGCAGATCTGGGTTCAGAACGGTTTTAAAGATGCAAAAGGTGGCACAATCAAGCATAAAATGCTTTGGGAACAAATAGTTCTTTTACAAAAAGAACTACAAAAGACTCACGTGATACATACACTGAGTCATCAACGTGATGGCGTTCACGTTGCAGGGAATTCATTGGCTGACGAGGCCGCGAAGGCAGCTGTGCAAACGGCTTCCGTAGCTGCCATCACCCGGTCAAAAACAAAAATAGACAGCGAAATATTACAGGCTGTCTGCACTACGGTAAAAAATGCGATAGAAACACTCCCGAAAGGCTTTCCAGTAAAGTACTCATACATAACTGATGCTAATAACGTTCCATTTGCTCGAATCCCTGGAGTGGGGGATATGGCAATTCCGAACATGGAACATAGGTTAGGACTCATTATAGCGGCACACGAAGGGCTTGCGTCTGTACATGCTGGCGTTTCAGCCACAGTATCATTACTAAAACAGAGATACTGGTGGCCACGAATGAGGAGACAAACTAGGAACTATGTTCTAGAATGTGAAATATGTCAAAGAATGAAGGTATCAACAGTGAAACAACCAGCCCAGACGCCCCTTCTAATCTCAGATAAACCATTAGCCTGTGTTTACCTGGACCACTGCGGTCCCTTACAAAGGGACGGCAACTATAAATATATCATGGTCGCAGTGGATTCAGGCACGAGATTCATATGAATGTGGCCCCAGCGATCGGCTGACGCCAGAACTGTTATAAAAGATTTGCGAGTCTTCATCGGCACATACGCAATTGGCATGCTACATTCTGACCAGGGTCCTGCGTTTAGCTCTCGGGCTTACAAGGAGGCCATGACCAGCATGGGCATTGCATTGCGGTACTCTTGTCCCTTTCATCCTGAGGGAAACAGAATTGTGGAAAGAAAAAACCGTGACATAAAGCAATCTATAACAGCAAAGGTATTAGGTTCGGGAGCTGGGTGGGTCAAACATTTAATAAGTGTTCAACGTAGTCTTAATAATCTGCCAAGAAATTCTCTGAGAGGTCTCAGTCCGTACGAACTATTGTTTGGGACTAGAATGTTAATCCAGGACCTTGATAGTCAAACTTCAGTGGTTAAAGAAAAATGCTTTGATATCAAAGATCGTTTGGCTATTTTACAGGACTTAAACGAAACAAGAAAAGACCTGAGCAACATAAAGTTGAAACAGCAGCCAATAACCACTGAGGAGAAACCACCTGTCCCAGCAAGGCCTGTCTGGATTCCAAAAATCGGGGATCTGGTCAGAGAGAAGATTGCGGTGAAGAAGGAATTTGGGCCTTCTTACAGAAGAACAATTGTTACTTACCTGTAATCTGTGGTTCTCCAGTATTGGTGTCTTTCATAGATTCACATGCCTGAATCATTCCCCGTCGTCGGAGTAGGAGTCCCACGGTACATAAAAAAGCAGTAATATGCCATTTGTACATAGCAAATAACAGTTATACTAAACCAGGAAGTAAAATAGCCCTAGCTACCATGGAAAAAACTTCCACATTAGTGACTATCCAAGTCATTATGTTTAGACCAAACTGCAGCCAATCAGGCCACAGCTCCCACCAGAATACTCTCCCCAGAGACCCAGGCTGTCAGATTTTGTAGCACCGGAGTGTACCTGAGTATATATATATATCTAACAGTCTGGGTGAGACTCTGAGGGGAGGTGGGTGGGTGCATGTGAATCTATGAAAGACACCAATACTGGAGAACCACAGATTACAGGTAAGTAACTATTGTTCTTCTCCAGTATTAGGGGTGTCTTTCATAGATTCACATGCCTGAATCCGAGTAGTTAGCAGTAATATAATATATCGCTCTTAGACGCTAAGGTGACAGTGTTATGCATGAACCTAAGTAATGCAATAACATATTAAAGCGTCAAAAGAGCAAGAGGAGGTGGGAGAGATCATCAGAGGCTCACCTTATTGAAAAAGATTACGCAGGACTGCTCTCCCCACTGAGGCATCGGTATCACTTGAAGAATCCAGACAGTAATGCCTCGTGAATGTGTGCCTGCTGGATCATGTTGCAGCTCTGCAGATCTGCAGGAGAGGCACACCAGCAAACAAAGCAGTTGAAGAGGAGACTGCTCTCGTAGAATGTGCTCTAGGTAAGGTCTGTAAGGGTTTACCTGCTTGTTGATGGCAGAGCCCTATCGTGGATGAGACCCACCTGGCGATAGTCTGTTTAGTCACTGCACAGCCTTGTCTCTGTCTGCCATGCGCTACAAATAGCTGATCCGTCTTTCTGACGGCAGCTGTCCTTGAAAGATAAAACTTAAGGCATCTCTTAATGTCTAATGTGTGTAAAGTCCGCTCAACTGGTGACTGCGGACTCGGAAAGAATGTCTTAAGTATCACTGGCTCATTTAAATGAAAATCCGATGGCATCTTGGGCATGTACTTTGGGTTGGTGCGTAGTATCACAGAGTCATTTGTGAATTGCAAGAAAGGTGGCTTAGACGTGAACGCTTGCATGTCACTCACCCTTCTGGCTGATGTTAACGCCAGCAGTAGTGCAACCTTCCAAGTGATGAACTTGAGATCAACTTTATGGATTGGCTCAAAGGGATGGCGCATGAGCTGAGCTAGTACTATATTCAAGTGCCAGGATGGGGGTGGCCGACGTATTGGAGGAAACATACGAAATAAACCTTTAAAGAATTGCTGGATTATTCTTGAGGAATATAGAGAATTCGTACCATCCTGACGGTATCGGGATATAGCCGCTAAAAACACTTTAAGTGTTGAGTGCGCCAAACCTGATTTAGCCAACTGTAGAAAGAAAGGTAAGATCTTTTCCGGTTCCGCATTCATGGGATGTAAATTCATAGTTTGGCACCAAACACAAAAGCGCTTCCATTTAAGTTTGTAAGCTTTGTTCGTTGAAGGTGCTCTAGCATTGGCTAGGACTTCTTGACAGTCATGCGGAATATTCAAGTGTGCAAACTCATGGTGTTGAGGAGCCAAGCCGATAATTTCAGAGAATGAGGGTCCGGATGATATACCCTGCCTTCTTGAATTGTCAGAAGATTCGGAATTTGAGGCAGTTGGACCGGTTCGCGTTCTGATAGAAGAAGAAGCTGTGTGAACCAATATTGACGTGGCCACCGTGGAGCGATCAGAATTATTCGACACGGTTGTCTCCTCATTTTCTTGATGACTTTGGGAATTAATGGAATTGGCGGGAAGGCGTAGGCAAATATCCGCTCCCAATTCATTGACAGAGCATCCCCGCAAGATTCTCTGTGGGGAATCCAGCTCGCAAAGTGTGTACAATTCTTGTTCTGATATGTTGCGAAAAGATCCAGATCGGGGTGACCCCATCTCTGGAAGATCCGATCCAGCGCTGGCTGATGCAGTTCCCACTCGTGAGTGCTGTTCTTGGACCTGCTCAGGGAATCTGCCAGCACATTGGCTACTCCTGGAACATGCACCGCTGACAAGTTGATGTCGTGAGTCAGAGCCCAATTCCAGATCTCTTGAGCCTGCTGGGACAACCGGGCTGATCTTGTGCCCCCCTGTTTGTTCAGGTAATGCATGCTCGTTGTGTTGTCTGTTCGAATCAACACTGTCGAGCCTTCTAGTATCGCCTGAAAAGATTTCATGGCGAGGTAAATGGCCCGTAATTCCAATAGATTGATGTGCCATGTCTTTTGTTGTCTGTCCCATTTGCCACTGATCGTCATCCCTTGAAGGTGAGCGCCCCAACCTTCTAGCGAGGCATCCGTGGTTACGATGAATCTGGGGACTTCTGCGAGGAAAGCACACCCCACTTGCAGGTTGTGTTTCTGACTCCACCACAGGATTGCATTCTTCATTCGAGGTGTTAAGGTGATGATATCCTCGAAGGAACCTGATACCTGCACCCATTGGTGACTGAGTTCCTCTTGTAAGGGTCTCATCCTCAGACGGCAATTTGGAGTGAGAGGGATGCACGATGAGATCATCCCTAGGAAAGATTTGAATTTTCGAACAGAAATGCACTCTTTTCTGAGGAGTGTAGTCGCCATTTTTTGGATCTTCTCTTGTCTTTCGCTTGAAATGAAGACGTGAGCGAGCTTGGAATCCAGCGTTGCTCCTAGGAAAGACTTCCTTTGTGATGGTATCAGATCTGATTTCTCGAAGTTCACTGAGAAACCCAGGCTTTGAAGCAGGCAAAGGCATTTCTGGACATGTCTGCTTGTTGTGGCGTAGGAATTGGCCTTGATAAGGCAATCGTCCAGATATGGGTATATCTGAATACCCTGTAATCGTAAGTGGGCCGCTACAGGTGCCAACATCTTTGTGAATACCCTTGGGGCTGAACGTAGTCCAAAGGGAAGCACCTTGAATTGGAAATCCCTGCCAGCCACTCTGAACCTTAGGAACTTCCTGTGTCTGGGGAAAATGGGTACGTGGAAGTAAGCATCCTGAAGGTCGAGTGTTGCCAAGTGGTCCCCTTCTGCCAAAAACTGGAGGATCTCTTGGAGTGTTAACATTCTGAACGTTAATTTTTTGATGTATTTGTTGAGGGCACGCAAATCGAGGATGGGGCGCCATTCCCCCGATTTTTTGCGTATCAAGAAAAAACGAGAGTAAAAACCTTTTCCTCTCTGATGTTGAGGTACTCTCTCGATTGCCCCTTTTCGAATCATTGTATTGATTTGGATGAACAGCTCTTTGAGATGTGCTGGGGGCGGTCCTTTTGGGGGTGAATTTGGAGGGGTTTTTACAAATTCTAATATGTGGCCCTTGGAAACCACATCCAGCACCCATTTGTCGGTGGTAATGTTTGACCATTTTGAGCAATGTAGGGATATTCTTCCTCCAATTCGTTTCTGGCTGGGACAAAGTGGTGGCAGGAAGCGATTCTCACTTTTTGTTAGTGTTGTCTCTACCCCGATATGTTGTTTTCCCTCGGGGCTGTGAATAATTATTTCTTCTCTGGCCATAAGGTTGTTGCTTATATGGCTGGTACCTCTGGGTATTTTGGTTGTTCGTATATGAACGCTGTTGGTAATATCCTCCTCTATTTGTGAAGTTCCCTCTTCCTCTAGCACCACGAAAGGAAGACTTCCGATACTGCAGAGTACCCAATGATCGTGCAGTTTCTGTATCCTTCTTGATGGCCTGCAAAGCCTCATCCACATGCGAGCCGAATAGGTACTCGCCATCATAAGCCATGTTTAATACCTTGGCTTGCACCTCCTGTCTAAAGGATGTAGATTTCAACCATCCCTCTCTTCTAAGGACAGCAGCTCCTGCCAACTGTCTGAATCCTGTAGCTGCTACGTCCACTGCAGCGTCAATGATCTCCGACGAAGCACACTCCCCTTCCTGCAGAATTTTCATGGCTTCGGTCCGGTCTGGTTCAGGCTGTTTCTGAATGTATGGCGATATGTCTGACCACATTTGTCTATCATACCTGCCGAGAATTGCCAGCGAATTAGCAGCCCTAACTGTGGTCGCTGCAATAGTCGATACCTTTTTTCCAATGGTATCGAGTCGTCTCCCGTCTCTGTCCGTAGGAGTGGAGATCTGCGATGACGGATTCTTTGCTCTCTTTTGAGCTGTTTGCGAAATGACTGACTCCGTCTTGGCCTGGCCGAGCAGGCAAGCAGGTGAAGAAGCTGGTGCCCTGTACTTCTTATCCACTCGCGGTAAAACCGCAGGTAAAGAATTTGGCGTGGCCATGATCTTTAGCCCTTCTTTCCAAATAAAGTCTATAATAGGAATAGACCAACTTTGCCTCTGAGACAAACTCTTAAAGTCGTACAGGAAACAATCGTCCTGTTTAGTCTCCATGGTAATGAGAAATCTCTTAGTTGCTTTGTCCATAATCCTATGGAAATTCGCAATATCCACCGGTGGCGACTCAGCCTTTGGTTGTTCATCCGGAGAAGGTGTGTCAGCTTGATAATCTTCATACTCCGACGAGTCCGTTTTATCTAATTCACCTTCTTCCTGAGCCTCCTCATCAGTATTCTCATCCTCCGTTTGGTTGTTGGTCACCGGTATTGATGGGGTATGCCCCGTTTCTTCTGCCATAGCAGGCATTGGATTCGGGGTCACTCGAGGCTGTGGAGAAGGGATTTGTGATCCGACAGACTCTGAAGGTGGAAAACGGCGATAGTAATCGCTCAACATGTACTGTAAATTTTGGAAAAGTTCCATAGGCATCTGCAGCCCTGGTGTTGGTGCAGTGTCCAACCTGGGTGGTTGTGTCACTTGCTCCTCTTCGTCCTGATCTTTTACTAGTATAAGCAAGTCCGATGGACTCTTGGCTGCTTGGAATAATTCATCACCAGAGTCCTCTACCTCAGAATCCAAGAGCCTGTCTGGCATCGTTAGTGGCGACATAGATGCAGACTGGGATGGACGCTTTTGCAATAGAGCCGCAGTGGTGGCTGGAGATGGCAGCGGTATCACATTGCTTTTTGCTGACCAGACTTGGATATCTGTGCAAGATGACAGCTTTGGTGTTGCTGGATTCCCTTGAGCCACTGGAAAGTCTGTGTCTTGCGGCTTAGACTTCGTCGTCAGCGATGCACTCTTCGACGATAATTGCTCCGTCGAAGACTGTGGCTGTTTAGTCTTCGTCGACACGTTGGATTTCGTCGTCGATGACGGAATCGTCGACGGGACCATTTTCTTCGTCGACGGAACTATCTTCTTCGTGGACAAGACCGTCGACGACGACTTAGTCGACGGGGTCGTCGACGGGGTCTTCCTCGTCGACGATGGGATCGTCGACGGCTGCTTCGTTGACGGTGTCGTCATCGACGGTAAGGTCTTCTTCGTCGACGGTAAGGCCGTCGTCGACGGCAAGCTTCTTGTCGACGGAGGCTCGTCGACGGGAGGTGTAACTTTCTTCGTCGACGAGATGGGACGAATCTGGACATGAACAAAAGTTGGAGAGGACGCTGAGGACATCACCAAAGAGGGTTTCGGTGAGGAAATGGTCATAGTAGAAGTCACTGCAGTGGCTGTCTGACAGGAAACTGGCAGAGAAGTCGCTGCCTTGGTTACAGGCCTCTGAGGTGACAATAAAGACTCAGTCTTTTTTGAATCTGGTGGCCTCACAGATTTTTCAGAGGATTTCTTTGTTTTTGAGGTAGAAGGCTCAACAGCGTCCTGAGTGAGCTGGGCCTGCCTCGCCACCTTAGCCTTAGGAGAAGTCACCTTACCCTCAGCTATCCTTTTTCTAGATCCCATAGAAGACACTGAGGCCAAACTTCCTACCTCTGAGAGGGGGACATCCTTGTCTTTAATCCGCTGAATCCATAGCAGCAAGCGACCCTCTCTGTCCCTGAGGGTCTTTGAAGGAAAAGTGCGACAAATCTTGCACTCCTTAGCCTGATGATCAGGGTACAAGCAGTAGATGCAGAGAGTATGCGGATCCTCCTTGAACAGCCGTGCCTTTCCGCAGGATTCACAGGCCCTGAACAGGGACTTTGATTTAGACATGTTTGAAAGTGATAACTGTCAAAAGTAGAGAAAAAAACTGAGCAGAGCTCAGAGAGACTCCCTATCACACGACGTGCGGTAAAAAATCTGACAGCCTGGGTCTCTGGGGAGAGTATTCTGGTGGGAGCTGTGGCCTGATTGGCTGCAGTTTGGTCTAAACATAATGACTTGGATAGTCACTAATGTGGAAGTTTTTTCCATGGTAGCTAGGGCTATTTTACTTCCTGGTTTAGTATAACTGTTATTTGCTATGTACAAATGGCATATTACTGCTTTTTTATGTACTGTGGGACTCCTACTCCGACGACGGGGAATGATTCAGGCATGTGAATCTATGAAAGACACCCCTAATACTGGAGAAAAGCAGTTCCTGTCTTGTCTGTCAACGGGACAAGATCAGTAGTACTACCGCCCCTTGCTGGTAAAAAGGAGAACCGAGTTGTATCCATCGACCTGGTTAAACCACAAACATGTGGCCGATAACAAGTAGTAGGCCAAGTGGACTCCCAAGAAGTAGCAGAACACCAAAGTTTGCTACAAACACAGAGGTTCAAACTGAAAGACTAATCACAATTGATAAACCTACAGTGAAACAACAAGGACAATGCAACATAGCCATGGAACTTAAACCTCTTGAAACCCAAATTAAAATCTTAAAATCAAGAAACACCAGTCTACATGGCAGACTATGCTAATGAAACAAAGAAAATTCCAAAAACAAAAAGGAATCCAGAAGCAATTGAAACAATTGACAGAACAGCATCAGGCTACAGGGGTGGGGAATTCATATCGCCCGACGCCCAGGACATATTGTTTGCTGACAGGGACAACAAGTAATTATGTTTTTATTGTCCGTCGGACAAGTAGGCTCCACTTCCTGCAGCAGAAACCTTTCCCAGAAAAGAACTTGCAAAATGCTTCTAACCTGCTTCCAAATGCGTGCTGCGTTTATTGGCATAACTTTCTACGATTTAATAATTCTTTGATTCACTGGCAATACCCAGAAGTGCTTCCCTCCTTTCTGCGCACAGCGCAAGGCACGCACTGACATCTCTTTGAACGTTGCGGGGCAGGCCTGCCTTACGCTTTTGGAAAAGGAAAAAAAAACCTCTCTGCTTACACGGTTTCATTCAGAGTGCAGGCTGTAACTCACAATTGCACGCTGAAAGCATTTAGGCCAGTCACCGTTGCTTGTAAGCAGAATGCACAAGTACCTCATTTCACAATAATCCTGTGTTTCCAAGTCTCTGCACTCCCCAAAACCTGCCTCGTGGCCCCATCATTCAGAGGTCATTGCCCTTGTGCCTTTGGTGTAAAGCACACGGCCTATCACCACCAGCTGCCGAGATAACGGCTGCTCCCCAACACTGTGGCTATTACTGTGATCGGAGCTATTATCAGATCATTCTCAGCCCACAAGGTAAGAGGCTGCAAAAGCGTAGTAACATATAAATGATAAAGTTGCATTTGTAAAGTTGAATTTTCTGTAAACTATGACGGGCAACAAAATATTGTGCCCAGCCCCACATCAAAAAAGTGTTGTCAAAATCCACTTTTTGATGTAGGGCCTTGCACAAAATTCTAACATTAAGTTTATGGAAAATTCATCTTTACAAATGCAACTTAAGCATTTATATTTATATTTTTAACACGCTGTTGCTACCTCTCTTACCTAGTGGACTGAACTCTGATAAAATACCACTCTAAACCTATTTGTGCGTGTGTTTGTGACCATGGGTGCATTCTTTTATAGGATTTTGACAACACTTTTTAATGTTTTAGTGAATTGAAAGCTTGTGCGGTTCTAAAGCTAAATCTACTGATTAAGGGCCCCCCACCAATAAAACCTGGGGCATAGTGAACCCCTCCCTATCGCAGCTACAGCAGAGGTGAGTTTTTTTATGGGCCTCTCATCTACAACTTGGCAAATAAGAGATGATTAACTAAAAGAAAATAGAAGATGGGTTGCTAGAAAAGGGAGAGAAGGATGGAAGAGGGGCAAAGGATAGATGAGTGGGTGAATGTATGGGTGGATGAAAGGATGGATTGACGAGTGGATAAAAGGATGAATGGATGGTTGGGTGAAAGGATGGATGAGTGGGTGAAATGGTGGATGGGTGTGTGAAACGATCGATGGATGGATGGATGGATGGATGGATCGATCAGTGGATAAAATGATGGCAGAGTAAATAAAAGTCGGAATGGATAAAAGGATTTCTAGTAAAATAAAATCTGAAAGGATGGGTGTATAGCAAAGTAAATGAAAATTTGAGAGGATGGATGTATGGCAAAGTAAATTAAAATCTGAGAGGATGGATGAATAAATGAATGGCAAAAGGAACAATTGATGGTTGAAAGGCGTTATTGTTTGAAGGGTAAGTCAAATGATGGATGCATGGGTGGATGGGTGGATGGATGCGTGCATAGATAGTGGATGGGTGCGTGCATAGATAGTGGATGGGTGAACAGATGGGTAGATGTATGGAATGGCCGATGGATGGAATGTGAAGAAAGAATGAATGATAGAATGAATGACTGAATGTAAAGGTGAAATGGTGGACATGAGCAGACAGATGTAGCATTAAAGAATAATGGACAGATGCTTGGATGGAAGTGACAAAGGAGTTTTAGGGAGGTATGAGCTCACTTACATCACTTACTTGGTGCTGTCAGGGCATTGGTCAAAGTGGGGGGTATTTTAACTTTCTGGCTACTCCCTTGAATAAAACCATCAAAGGGCTGTTCCTTTTACTTAGTAGCAGAGTATGACTGTAAATCACACACCATAATCTCCTTTTTTTTTTTTATAAGAACCCCATCTTCGCATCCCTCCGCACGTAGAGGATACTACCTGTCAAAATGGAATAAGCTGTGCAAGCGTGGGCTGTGCATACCTTGATTTGTGCACTATATTGAAGATGCTAGGAACAATGGTAATGCAAGGCTCAACTATGTCTTACATGTGATCCACATGGTACCTGAGCTACACTGCATATGATATTTACAGTGACCTGTGCAGGACATGAGCTGTAAAATAGGTATGAACAGTGCTGTGCATCATTCATGTAAGGGTAAGGGATAGTGCATGAGGGAATTGTTAAATAGAAGGTGTAAAGTGTATGAGCTGCACTACAGAGGATACAAGTTGTTCTAGAGATGAGGTGTGTCATGCCCGTGGGTTGTGCAGGAGCTATGCAGAACACTAGCTGTGTGGAGTTTGAGCTTTACTTTGCATGAAGTCTGCATGGTATGACTTGGAGAGGCAACTAAGTAAATTGCTGTGGAAGGCATGACCTTTCTTCTTAACATCTTCAATGACAAGTCAGTGCCTGCTGTAACCATAGTACCTTAATATTTTTTCAATGGCCAGTCTTCGGGGTTTTCTAACGGATGCATTTTTCTTGCTGGCTTCCTCAAATCCCCCCATCGCCTCTGAAACAAATTGGTAGTTTCTCAGGGAAATAATATAGTGACAAATTTGCATTTGCTTGCTAGATGTATGGTCGCCCACAGTTTATTCGGCTTGTCGGGATGCTAATGTTTAAAACAAAGTTGTGTAACATGTTCATGGGTCAATTGCATTAAAGTTAGGTCGAGCAGAGAATTCAAGTCGGATATATTCAAACACAGTCAGCAGGAATCTCAGCTTGCATTACTGACAGGGGATCCAATAAAAGCAAGTGTGCATTGTCTGCAACATTTACAAGTTGTGGCTATGTGTATAGCTTCCAGAAGACTCCTTTATAATGTGCAAGTGTATAAAGAAGAATGGAAGCAATATTTGAGATTTTATTTTGAAAACGGACAATGTACCCCAAACAATGTGCTCCTTGAAAAAGGGATTAAGAGAGCAAAATATTTGCAACTTAAAAATGGTTGTAGTGTGCAGAAAGCTACAATGTAGAGTTTGAAAACATTAACTACCATTGCACTAAGCAATCATTTAATACATCAGCTTTGGTGCATGTCAATATTTTAAAAACAAAATAAAGGCAAATCAACGTAAAACTACTTTAAAAAAAAATGAGAGATGGGGCTACTTCCAAGGAACTACTTTGTCAAACAACGTACTTTGCCCTTCTAAAGTATATGTTTTGCTGGTATATACCCTATGTCCATCTGCCTACCCTGACATTTCCAATGCTGTATTGGGTGTTTTGATTGGCACTGTGGTTCCTGAGATTACCCGCCTCAAGGGAGAGGTGTGGCGCCGCGGCCAGGGCGACTGACGCTGGAATCTGGGGACCACGGTTCGATCCCCGGCTCCGGCGGCAGGTTAGCCCAGCACCATGCGACTCTTCCCGACGGCCCCCAGCGCCTAGAGACCCTTATGGGTGATTGTGCGCTTTACAAATTTGGACTTTACTTTACTTTCTCTCTCTCTTGATTGCAGTTTTGTGGATATGTTCTTATATTTCCCATGTTAGGGACCGTTGTCTCTAATAATATAGTAAAATGAGCCCTGGCATAATCAGAAAGGCTGCTATCCAAGCTCTTACATGAGAATGCGGTCATACATTGAAACCTCATTGTTTGGTACCAAATGGGACAAGTTGATTTTTTTACAGGACAAGAAGATTTCTTAAACATTTTGTCCTTTGGACAAGAAGATATTTTATAAAATTCCACACCCCTGTGATAGTAGCCGAGCGCGACCAGGCCGGGATGCAGGTTCGGGGGGTAATGACGACGCTTCCAGGAAAGGGGGTCGGATCAGGCCCAATCCGGGGATATGGCTTGGGAAGCTGTGGGGACCCCGCTCGGCCCGGCCTCAGAAGTCCGCAGTGTATGGAGTGGCAGCCGAGCAGCAACAGGAGCCATTAGTGCATCATGGCACCTGCGGAATACGTGGGCCATCGCTCGAACTGGGAGGACTGCCACAGTGGCAGGTGTGGGGGTGGAGGATACGGTCCCTGATATGTGGGGTCGTAAGGCCGCGTTGTTCGGGGAACACAGGGCCTTCTAGGCTGAGCAGGAAAGAGGCGCAGAGACAAGGGTTACTGGTATGGGCAGGAAGTTACGTGCAACTTCTGTCCGTTTATTTATAGCCTTCTGGCCACGCCTGGCCAGAAGGTGATACAGTGTGTGGGAGTGCTTCCGGGGCTCAGAGGAGAACCTCGGAGCACTAGAGCGCTACATCCCTTCCCAACTTGGAATTTTGAAAAATCACTAGTTCAATGATCAACATGCAAAATCTGCTAGTCTCTGACTCGGCTTGGGGTTTGGTCTGAGGTTGTAACACCACCTGCCTCTAGCATGTGCATGTCCTTGATTGTCCATTGGTGACGGCGGAGGTGTTGCTTCTGCTGCGTCTAGGGGCAAAGGGTTGATTGTTTCTTCAGCTCTTTCTCCTTCTTTCCTGATCAAGGACTCCGCAGTTGGAACTGTTTGATTTGGTGCCGATGGGATGTGTTTGAACCACAAAATGTTTCTGTTTACCTCTTCTCCATTCCGGCTGACGGTTATTGCAGTGCCATTGGTTTCTTTGATTATCCAGGGTTCTGGCTCATATGGCATACGGAATTTTCCTCCCGGTCTTCGAGTCCCGATGAGCACCGCTTCTCCGGGATTCAAGTTCCTCGTTTGAGCTCGTCTCTTGCGACTCGCTTTGTCATTGGTTCTTCTCCTTCGCTCCTGAGTTGTTGCTGGCGTGTAGGGTGCTTGTACCCAATTGTCTGCCATAGGGAGTAAGTCTCTTCTTGGCCCAGCCAGCATTAATGACCAGGGTGATCTTTGCGTTGTGCTGTGAGGGGTGCTCCTATACCCTCTTAAGAACTGTTGGAGCGCTTCTTCCGGATCTCTTCCCTCGGACGTAGCTATTCGCAGAGTTTTGTTGATTGTCCTTATGAACCTCTCCACCTCTCCATTAGCTTGAGGCCATTGCGGCGTAATTCTATGATGCTTTATGCCTAGGTTTTGTAGAAACTCTTTGAACTCATTTCCTTGAAATGGAGGGCCATTGTCTGTCCTGATGACGAGCGGGATGCCAAACATGGCAAATGACTTGTTGAGAATCGGTTGGACGTTTGCGAAACTGGTGGATGCGGCCAGGTCTACAATCGGATACTTGGTGTAGCTGTTGACTAGTACTACCATGTCTCTCCCATCCGGGAAGCTGCCAAAATCTAGACTGACCCACGACCATGGGGACGGAGCAGGGTCTTCTGTTATTATTGGAGCTGGGGCGTCTGGCGTCGAATGACCACGTCATTGGCATATTGAGTGATGATGACATGAGCTGTGAGGGCTGGAGGGCACGCCCCTGTGGACAACATGTTCACAAACGCTTCTGTCTGGGCCTCTTGCTCGGTGGCATGACTGTCTTCCTGAGATGGGTGACGTGACAGAAAATCCGCAGGGTTCTTTGCCCCTGGGCGGTACACAAGGTCCATTTGATATTGTTGGACTTGGATGGCCCATCGTTCTATCCGAGGTGGAGGATGAGGAGCGGTGCCTCTGAATAATGGTATTAAGGGTTGGTGGTCAGTTACCATTCTGAATGGATGTCCGGAGATGTATAGGTGAAAGTGATTGCAGGCCCATTTCACTGCTAAGGCCTCTCTTTCGATTTGTGAGTATCTTGATTCCGTCGCGGTGGGAGCTTTACTTGCAAACAACAGAGGAACCCATACTCCGGGTTCCGCTTCTTGTGAGAGCAGAGCCCCAAGGCCGACTGGGCTTGCGTCTACTAGTATTTCTGTGGATTTGGCGGTGTTGAAGTATGCCATGGTGGTTCCATCCAGTAATGCCGTCTTGATTTGGTGGAACGCTTTGTCTTCGGTATCTGTCCATTTCCAAGGGTTCTCCTTTTTTGTCAAGTTTCTTAGAGGTTCAGCAATCATGGCTAGATTGGGGATGAACCTGGTGCAGTATTGTGCCATGCCCAGAAAACTTCTCACTTCTGATGCAGTAGTCAGTGCGGGAGCGTTTTTGATGGCGTGAGATTTGCGTGGGTCTATCTTGACTCCTTCGGAATCAAACACGTAACCAAAGAATTCTATTGACTTCTTGAAAAACTGTCATTTTTCTTTGTGTAACGTTATGCCATATTGGGCTAGTCTCTGGAGCGTGGCTTTCAGCCTGTGGTGGTGTTCTTCACTCGTTTTGGCATGTATTAGAATGTCGTCGTTGACATTCAGCACTCCTTGTAATCCTGAGAGTATTTCTTTGATGGTGTTTTGAAAGATTTCGGCGGCGGATGATATGCCAAAGTTTAGTCTTTTATATCTCCTCAAACCCAAATGTGTCGAGAATGTAGTTATGTAGCGGCTTTCTTCCGCCAGCCTTAGTTGGTGGTATCCTGCTTTAAGGTCCAGTTTGGAAAACCACTGAGCTCCATTTAAGTCTGTCAGGATATCATCTACGGTGGGTGTGAGATGTCGCTCTCGTCGTATGGCTTTGTTGGGGATCCTCATGTCTATGCGAATCCTAATTTTTCCTGGTTGGCGGAGTTTTTCTGCTATCACCATGGGGGATACCCATGCAGGGGTGGGGAATTCATATCGCCCGACGCCCAGGACATATTGTTTGCTGACAGGGACAACAAGTAATTATGTTTTTATTGTCCGTCGGACAAGTAGGCTCCACTTCCTGCAGCAGAAACCTTTCCCAGAAAAGAACTTGCAAAATGCTTCTAACCTGCTTCCAAATGCGTGCTGCGTTTATTGGCATAACTTTCTACGATTTAATAATTCTTTGATTCACTGGCAATACCCAGAAGTGCTTCCCTCCTTTCTGCGCACAGCGCAAGGCACGCACTGACATCTCTTTGAACGTTGCGGGGCAGGCCTGCCTTACGCTTTTGGAAAAGGAAAAAAAAACCTCTCTGCTTACACGGTTTCATTCAGAGTGCAGGCTGTAACTCACAATTGCACGCTGAAAGCATTTAGGCCAGTCACCGTTGCTTGTAAGCAGAATGCACAAGTACCTCATTTCACAATAATCCTGTGTTTCCAAGTCTCTGCACTCCCCAAAACCTGCCTCGTGGCCCCATCATTCAGAGGTCATTGCCCTTGTGCCTTTGGTGTAAAGCACACGGCCTATCACCACCAGCTGCCGAGATAACGGCTGCTCCCCAACACTGTGGCTATTACTGTGATCGGAGCTATTATCAGATCATTCTCAGCCCACAAGGTAAGAGGCTGCAAAAGCGTAGTAACATATAAATGATAAAGTTGCATTTGTAAAGTTGAATTTTCTGTAAACTATGACGGGCAACAAAATATTGTGCCCAGCCCCACATCAAAAAAGTGTTGTCAAAATCCACTTTTTGATGTAGGGCCTTGCACAAAATTCTAACATTAAGTTTATGGAAAATTCATCTTTACAAATGCAACTTAAGCATTTATATTTATATTTTTAACACGCTGTTGCTACCTCTCTTACCTAGTGGACTGAACTCTGATAAAATACCACTCTAAACCTATTTGTGCGTGTGTTTGTGACCATGGGTGCATTCTTTTATAGGATTTTGACAACACTTTTTAATGTTTTAGTGAATTGAAAGCTTGTGCGGTTCTAAAGCTAAATCTACTGATTAAGGGCCCCCCACCAATAAAACCTGGGGCATAGTGAACCCCTCCCTATCGCAGCTACAGCAGAGGTGAGTTTTTTTATGGGCCTCTCATCTACAACTTGGCAAATAAGAGATGATTAACTAAAAGAAAATAGAAGATGGGTTGCTAGAAAAGGGAGAGAAGGATGGAAGAGGGGCAAAGGATAGATGAGTGGGTGAATGTATGGGTGGATGAAAGGATGGATTGACGAGTGGATAAAAGGATGAATGGATGGTTGGGTGAAAGGATGGATGAGTGGGTGAAATGGTGGATGGGTGTGTGAAACGATCGATGGATGGATGGATGGATGGATGGATCGATCAGTGGATAAAATGATGGCAGAGTAAATAAAAGTCGGAATGGATAAAAGGATTTCTAGTAAAATAAAATCTGAAAGGATGGGTGTATAGCAAAGTAAATGAAAATTTGAGAGGATGGATGTATGGCAAAGTAAATTAAAATCTGAGAGGATGGATGAATAAATGAATGGCAAAAGGAACAATTGATGGTTGAAAGGCGTTATTGTTTGAAGGGTAAGTCAAATGATGGATGCATGGGTGGATGGGTGGATGGATGCGTGCATAGATAGTGGATGGGTGCGTGCATAGATAGTGGATGGGTGAACAGATGGGTAGATGTATGGAATGGCCGATGGATGGAATGTGAAGAAAGAATGAATGATAGAATGAATGACTGAATGTAAAGGTGAAATGGTGGACATGAGCAGACAGATGTAGCATTAAAGAATAATGGACAGATGCTTGGATGGAAGTGACAAAGGAGTTTTAGGGAGGTATGAGCTCACTTACATCACTTACTTGGTGCTGTCAGGGCATTGGTCAAAGTGGGGGGTATTTTAACTTTCTGGCTACTCCCTTGAATAAAACCATCAAAGGGCTGTTCCTTTTACTTAGTAGCAGAGTATGACTGTAAATCACACACCATAATCTCCTTTTTTTTTTTTATAAGAACCCCATCTTCGCATCCCTCAGCACGTAGAGGATACTACCTGTCAAAATGGAATAAGCTGTGCAAGCGTGGGCTGTGCATACCTTGATTTGTGCACTATATTGAAGATGCTAGGAACAATGGTAATGCAAGGCTCAACTATGTCTTACATGTGATCCACATGGTACCTGAGCTACACTGCATATGATATTTACAGTGACCTGTGCAGGACATGAGCTGTAAAATAGGTATGAACAGTGCTGTGCATCATTCATGTAAGGGTAAGGGATAGTGCATGAGGGAATTGTTAAATAGAAGGTGTAAAGTGTATGAGCTGCACTACAGAGGATACAAGTTGTTCTAGAGATGAGGTGTGTCATGCCCGTGGGTTGTGCAGGAGCTATGCAGAACACTAGCTGTGTGGAGTTTGAGCTTTACTTTGCATGAAGTCTGCATGGTATGACTTGGAGAGGCAACTAAGTAAATTGCTGTGGAAGGCATGACCTTTCTTCTTAACATCTTCAATGACAAGTCAGTGCCTGCTGTAACCATAGTACCTTAATATTTTTTCAATGGCCAGTCTTCGGGGTTTTCTAACGGATGCATTTTTCTTGCTGGCTTCCTCAAATCCCCCCATCGCCTCTGAAACAAATTGGTAGTTTCTCAGGGAAATAATATAGTGACAAATTTGCATTTGCTTGCTAGATGTATGGTCGCCCACAGTTTATTCGGCTTGTCGGGATGCTAATGTTTAAAACAAAGTTGTGTAACATGTTCATGGGTCAATTGCATTAAAGTTAGGTCGAGCAGAGAATTCAAGTCGGATATATTCAAACACAGTCAGCAGGAATCTCAGCTTGCATTACTGACAGGGGATCCAATAAAAGCAAGTGTGCATTGTCTGCAACATTTACAAGTTGTGGCTATGTGTATAGCTTCCAGAAGACTCCTTTATAATGTGCAAGTGTATAAAGAAGAATGGAAGCAATATTTGAGATTTTATTTTGAAAACGGACAATGTACCCCAAACAATGTGCTCCTTGAAAAAGGGATTAAGAGAGCAAAATATTTGCAACTTAAAAATGGTTGTAGTGTGCAGAAAGCTACAATGTAGAGTTTGAAAACATTAACTACCATTGCACTAAGGAATCATTTAATACATCAGCTTTGGTGCATGTCAATATTTTAAAAACAAAATAAAGGCAAATCAACGTAAAACTACTTTAAAAAAAAATGAGAGATGGGGCTACTTCCAAGGAACTACTTTGTCAAACAACGTACTTTGCCCTTCTAAAGTATATGTTTTGCTGGTATATACCCTATGTCCATCTGCCTACCCTGACATTTCCAATGCTGTATTGGGTGTTTTGATTGGCACTGTGGTTCCTGAGATTACCCGCCTCAAGGGAGAGGTGTGGCGCCGCGGCCAGGGCGACTGACGCTGGAATCTGGGGACCACGGTTCGATCCCCGGCTCCGGCGGCAGGTTAGCCCAGCACCATGCGACTCTTCCCGACGGCCCCCAGCGCCTAGAGACCCTTATGGGTGATTGTGCGCTTTACAAATTTGGACTTTACTTTACTTTCTCTCTCTCTTGATTGCAGTTTTGTGGATATGTTCTTATATTTCCCATGTTAGGGACCGTTGTCTCTAATAATATAGTAAAATGAGCCCTGGCATAATCAGAAAGGCTGCTATCCAAGCTCTTACATGAGAATGCGGTCATACATTGAAACCTCATTGTTTGGTACCAAATGGGACAAGTTGATTTTTTTACAGGACAAGAAGATTTCTTAAACATTTTGTCCTTTGGACAAGAAGATATTTTATAAAATTCCACACCCCTGGGCTACTTCATCAACTTCGATGATTTTTCTGAGGATCTGAGTGAACCTGAGGAACAGCCGACAACAAAAACTTTTAAAGAAAAAGCAAAGGAACTCTTTCATCAACTAAAAGAAACCTATCTGATTTCTCCATGGATTGAACTTTGGGTGGCACTAGGAGTATTCATCCTCATACTATGGCTCATCATGGTACTATGCTTGGGACATTTTATTGAGGGAAAATATGCTACAATGGACACAGCAAGTCAGAACATCAACTTGGTCCTGAAACCACACAAGTCTTCACACATCGAGAAAAGAGAACTTTCTTCAGTAAACTTCACAGCCAATCCTATACCCGGTGGGGTAGCATGGGACAAAACTGATTACGAAATCTATGGTCCGGTTGAGCTCCTGAAGTATCCTCATCAATTCAAGATTTCATTAAGTGACTTTGTAAAACCAAGCACATTCGCTGATGATTGGGACTTTGAAAGTATTAATGATATGATGTCTGATCTAGTAATGTCAGCTAAATTTACAGAACATGATTATTTGCAAGGTTCATCTAATTACGATCAAATGTTTTGTTACAACCATTATGGTAACCATTATCTGCATAAATCTACTCAACCTAGAAATGTTTTAAAATTTAACCATTGGGAACATTGTGCAACTCCACCAAAAGGCAGTTCAAAGACATTTTTTGATAAATATTCATACTTTTCAGGGTTCAACGCTAGTAATGCAGAATCATTTTATTTCAAATTGTTAAATAAGACAGGAGTGAAAACCATGCTTACAAACACAAAATTGATATATTCAGACTCATTCTTTGAAAAAATGAATACATTCGGTTTTGATTTCTGGAACAATAACATTGAAACGAAAACGATCTGGGGCACAAAAGATTGGCAAGTGCAAGGTATAGAATCATTATTTAGAGCCTGCATGATCCCAGAACAAATTATATTTTTGAATGATACAATTCAACAGACATCCTGTCTTGGCCTAGCCAAAATTAAAGACTTAAATAAACCGTCTATTCCAAAACCAACACCTAACAGTAATAGCACTACGGAGGTTGAGATAGACGTATCCCATATTTTAAACCAAAACAGAACACATGCTGATTGGAAACAATGGTTGATCTGGCCCACAGACACAAATAACTGTCAAGACAGATTCCTGAGCAAAAAAAAGGGGTTCACATTGACCAGGCCAGACCCAAGATACTCCCAGAGACAACATCCAGGGATTGTAACTACTTATAGTGTGGGGAAACTCTGCCTTCAATGGCTACATACATCCACACTGTCAGAAATTAAGCAACACTTAACTTTACTTAAAGAAGGTGCTGACTTGCGTGATTTCATCATGGGACCACGCAAACATCGTCAAAAACGTTTCATAGCGGCCTCTATATATGCAGCTTACAACGAAGCTTGGAAAGTAACTCAAATTGAGACAGCAGAACAAATACGGGAAATTGACCGTGTTAATTTGGAAAAATCACTTTCTGTTGTGGACAATGGGTTAATGACTGTCTTCCAGGATATATTCACTGGACAGTATTGTATCTTCTGCAATCGATATAATAGAACAAGACTTACTGATGTTGCAACACGGTCAGTCTCAATTACGTTCTATTGTACAGCTTGGCTGGACGTTACAAAATCTGCGTTCAGGCTATGTGCCTTGGCGTTTAATCAACACAACGTCACTATTTAATATCTTTAACCTTACTGATAAACAAATCAGTTTGGCACAAAAGGGTGCTGACTATACAATTCTGAGCATTGAAAAACTTGAGAGATTACCATTGACAATGTCAGAACGACCTGTCATTGAATGGATAATACATGGGATAATAAATATACCGATAACAATTTTCCAGTTTCAATACTGCCAAAAGTATATACAGGCAGGCCAGTATGAAAGGTTGGGTAAAGGATACATTAAGTCCACATGGAACTTGCCCTATACACACACATGTGTCAGTAATAACGGACAGAGTGTATTTCTTAGTGGTAATAATTGTGAAAAATCACTAGGTGGCATACTTCTGTGTCAGGGTATTAGTTTGCATGGGGCCTGTGAAGGGACTTCAAATAACCTTTCATGTCACCAGTTAGGCACACCTGCAACACAAATAGAACCATTCTTTAGAAGACTTTCGAACGGGAGTTACATTCTAATTGTAGATCACAGATGTTGTGGCTTGCTGCCAGGAAAACCTTATCTTTTAAGCGTGACTTCCAGGGTCATGTGCTGTGAAAGAGTATTGTTCTCGAATGATGCTCCAGAGAGGGAGGGAAGGTTATGGCCCAGTTTAAAAATCTCTTCTATTCGAATTGATACTTTAAGCAGAATGAAGACTGTGCTCCTACAGACGCCAACCCAGTTGACGTCATCAAAAGAAACATATGATCTCCAAGTTGCAAGGACAACGGCAGAGATTCATTCAATGTAATCAACAAATTGCCCCCTACACTTCGCAGAAATGCTGAACGAAATCTTAAATATTTCTGATACAAGTGGTATCGCAAGTGTATTTAAGACAGTTTTTTCAGGAGCTTTAACACCATTCAAAGCGATCCTGGGTATTTTTCCAAATTTCGTCCATTCCATCTTAGGCGGACTTCCACTCCTGTTGGGACTCGTAGCAGGCATTTTATTCTTGCTACTCTTGCTTCGTTATGGCAAGCCATGTCACAGACAAGACTCCAGCAACAATGGAAGAAACGATCCTAGCTATCCGCTACCGGGACCGCATAACTAAAGTCCTTGGCTTAGCCCGGCTACGAGATCTAAATATGACCTGGTTTCTTTCATTCAGACCGATCTGGCAGAATTGTGTTATGCCTGTATTAAGGTGCATGCTATGCGGCGAAGAATGCGTGTTGGACACCTGTCTTACACTACAATCAGAAGTACCATTGGATGCAGATACTTTGTTGGGTCCAGTGAAGGCTCATGCATTGTGCTGTCCCCAGCGGCTACCTATCCTGATGACGGCATTCGTGGAGACTTCACCACTACGATTAAAGGGTAGTGAAGTACAAGATGAAGGCAGCATCGACCAGGTACAACCTTCTGTAAGCAGTTCTGATCGAACCATCATTGAAAGCAATCATAAGCGTGACTGCATGGTAGCGACGTTTTCTAACCTAGTCGAACTTTCACCAGAAGCTGTAGACTGTTTTTTCGAGAGTCTGTCTGAAATGATGTTTTCACCGGAACAGAGAGAATGATTTTAAACAAACTTGCACACGGCGTTCCCTGAACTCTGAATTTGGCCTTCAGTCTTTTGAAAACAAAGTGACTGTGAACTATTTTTTCTCTTCTCCCCTGAATAGCGAAAACTTTTTTTCCAATTCCAAAATATTTACCTTTTTGGCACTTATCTTCTGCTTAAAGTAAAACTATTCTTAGAGAACAGAGCTTCTATTCTTAGGAATTCTAGAGACGTTACATTACCTCAAACCTCTAGTTTATATGCAATTAATTGTGTTTATATGTGATGAGATGGTCTCGCAATTTTTTTCTGTATCAAGAGCCATTTCATGTGTAATTTCGCAACTCATTCATTCTGATATAGAATGTGCAACTCCTTTTTGAATGATTATACTGCTTGAATGCATACAGTACCTATACTCATTTCGTGCATTTTGCATACGCCATTTTTCAAAACAAACAAAATTATTTTTGGGGTGGTTTGGTATACACATGCACTGTTAGTTATGTTTACTATTGCTTAGTTTAGTAAATATGTACATAAATTCGGGGAGTGGGTGTAGTGTGTTTATCTAGGTACCTATATTGATACTCCTATTTCTGACCCTTGTCCGGTTATTAATTCACTAATGTCCATACACCGGCACAGAAACCCGTTTTCAGATTAGGTCATAGCGCATGCTGTCACATTAAGCAAGCACTATCCCTCCAGCCCCCTAGAAAGCACAACGAGTTCTCAAAACAAATCAAACCTCCAGCAGACCTGGGAAATCCCCGCCGCCATTGTTTTGATTTCGCTCGAGAACTCCTGCAAAGAATGTAAGAACGACCAGTCCTTATGACATTCTTGCTGACGTCTTATGTCCATCCTTACGTCAAACACGGCACCTTTCAGGTATAAATATACCGACGCTGCCCTAAGCTAAGACACGGTGGTGACGAGCTTGGAGCAGCGCTACTTGCCGGAGAGCCCAGCTGATGCAGAAAAGCCCACGGACGCTGCCCCTCCCTTTTGACGCGCTGAGAGAGACGCTGCCTTTTCTTCTGCCGAGAAATCCAGCCTCCGGCGTTTCCAGCCGCCCTCGCGGGTAACTGGGATATCGAGTCCTGAGACAGAGATACCAACCCTCCAGCCTTCTAAATACCAGGTACTGAACTGACTAACCCCTTACAGAGAATTCTTGAGTCAGATCCTTGGCAAAACGAACTTAACTTAAACTGCTACTTATTTACTCCCGCCCAAGTATTAGGCTTAGGTCAGGTACACCGGGGTAGGCGTAGTTAGAAGCACCAGTTGAGAACGATTAGTCAATGTATATATGTATGTATATCTTTTATCCATTTTAAGTATCATATGGCTAAGAAACCATATAAATGCTTTTACAGTATTATTTTATAATTCTGTTTTTACTGTATGCACTTTACTTAACTATAAGTATTGCAATAATAGCGATTCATTTCTCTTGTATGAGAAAAGAGACTGATCAATAAATAACATATTTTTATTGAAGCACGCCCATCTCTTATTTCTCTACAAACTGGTGAAACTAAGAATGCACGTACTGACTGAGTAAAATAGTTGCCTTTTGTTTTCACACGACTCTAGAGATATACTCTTGATTAGCAAAGTTGTCATGTTCTATGGTTGTCAGAAACTAAATCCCTTCTTGTCTATCCAGGGAGGTTAAACTCCTCCTTGCCTATTCGAGAAAGTTTCTAGTGAACTCTGAGCTAGCTGGCACACATAACTTTAAGTCTAATATCGTCAGTAGAAGACCTAGTTAACCACAGTCCTACGTCTATACTACTGAAGATATTATTCCAATGCGCAGAGCCTATAGGGATAATAGGAACTACACTACACTACCACACCCTCCTACCACAGTGGGAAAAGTTTCTTGCGGTCCCCCACCATGGGAACCCCTGGGGTGTTACTACCCGGGGTAAAGAAACCTCCTGCCCCACCCTTCAAATGGTTTTGACCTGCGCCAATAGCAAGAAACTTTCAGCGGGAGAAGGATATCTGGGGCCCCTTCTGTGGACACCCTCCATGCCCTTAAAAAGCGAGGGAACCTCCCAGGACCCCTTTTTCTCCTGTCCCCATAAAGGTCAATCCACCCCTACACCCCCCTCTGTGATGTAGATATCAGTTGCTGTCCCTATCTCTTGAGGAGACACCCTACTGATGCAGGTGTAGTGTTAGGGTTCAAAGGTGCACAATATGGTTTAGAACATTTATATGCAATCATTTCCTGGAAAGCACCATCCCGCTAGCACATGATAATCAACATTACTCAGTCATATCACTACAGTTTACCTTTAAACCATAATATTTTCACATTTCATAAATGTGCGAGGGGCTTTCCTTTCCCATACTTCTAGTTCACATAACCAAAACTTTGAACCTTTCTCAGAGCCTTGCGCTCTACCATTTGCTCATTACTGCATAGGTAATGTGTGGCAAAACTGGACTTATCAAATGCTATAAATGCACACCAGAATGGGATACTATGTTTCCCGCTGCTAGACACCAATGTTAGAAAGCCAGGCAGCATCTGTGAGGCCTGCCCAAATAACATGACTACATTTGTCCTTCACTGTGAACCAAACACCCATGTGTAGCGCTTGACTCTCAAAGGGTAGCGTTACAGAGCAGCCTGAGGCTTACTCAAGGGAGGTGGTGTGGGCTAGTAATCGCCATTTGCAGGTGTGCAGAAATAACACTCAATAATTGATTGTCCAATCTGTACTTTACTTTATAAAATTAAGATTACATTTATTAAACACACACACTACTCAATACTATGCACCAATTTACAAATATACATGAGCTGTTGGAATTACTTTATGACTTTGCATAACATCTCCACCCCTCCCACAGGGGGGGTGGGGTCTAGTACCACCACTCCATTGTATGCACATCATCTTGCCCCCAATGCAGTTAGTTGATCATAACCCAGGGCGTGGGCCCTGCGCACTGGCACCATACCAGTGGCGACCCATCCCAATACCTCAACCAGCATTAAAAATGGGTACACCTGCCTTGGTGACACATAACCTGACTGTGCATCTCCTACTGACCATAAAGTATGCACCTATAAATCTTCGGAGCTAACAGTCTGGGTAGTTCCTCACCTAACAGCAGCAGCAAGAATACATGTTTAAGCATCACTTTAGAATGACAGTACTCATCACATTTGTGTATCATTAGAATGCATTGCAATTACAGCCCCTAAAGGCATCACAGATGAAATCACAGGATTACGCATATACAGCCAGACACCCTAGCAGGAATGTCTGGCAACATAACCCCACTTTGCTTATGACATCACCTTACACAAGTACTTCACATTACTTATGTGACCTTCAGTCCCTCTGAAAGAAATAACTGTTAGTAAATGTATTTCTGGTGTAATTACACATTTTCACCTCCAGGGGATGCCCTTCTCCAGACATCCCCAACTCAGCCCTTCACTCTGTAATGCACTTCGCAATACACCCTCAGCTGTAGAACAAAAGTTCCAGCCTAGAAAGTGTTTTAATGCTGACTGAGCCCTTGCAGGGTTATTCTTTCCAAGTCCCCATGTGACTTAGGTAGGAACTCTTCTTCGTGTTGGGGGGGGGAGGGAGACGGTAAGAGACTGCGCTTCTCCAGCAGCTCCCCCAGCACCTTTTTCACACATGAGGGTGACCTCCCTCCTCTGGTGGCCACCAGGCACCAAAAACGATGACTTCCCCATGCCTTGCAAGGCATGATGGGGCACTTCAGGCTCCTGTCGTGCATATTAGAAGAGCAGCTCTCCCGCTGTGCCAGTGAGAGCCGCGCTGATGGTGCCGGCGGTCTTCTGCCGCTTTCCAGCCCGGTCCCACCTGGACCCCCAGGTAAGGTCCTGCAGCTTGGGGAGCCCACCCCCGACCACTCGTGCTGATTTTTCTGGGGCCTGGTCCCACCCGGGCCCCGAGCACCACGCCCGGGGACCCCGTCAGGACTTATCGGTGGAGAGCCGCTCAGGGACCCCACCCCCGGCGGCTCCTGCCGGCTCCCCGACTGGTTAGCACCTTCACGTGCTGCAGCGGGAGCCGGCATTAGTTTTCTGGTCTGCCCGCTCCAGCGGAGACACGTCAGCACCGTAACACGCACTCGTAGGCAGCGTGCACGCTGCGCTCCATTTTTCAAGGCTATTAATGGCCGAATCATTCTGTCTGGCAGGCTTGTTGCAGACAGACATTGATAAATGCGGATGAGCTCGGATTACAACAAGGTATTTATGCGAGGTTGTGTGTATGGGAAGCGGATTTTGAAGCTTGTTGGCCCACATGAGTTACAGACCGTTTCCTGTTATTCATTTTCACAGGCATATTTATTATTCTTCGTGGAACTTCAAATTAACCTAATTAAGGAAGTCTCTCACCGCTTTTCTACAGCTGGTGAGTGGACATTGACATTTTTGGTATTGTGTGATTGTTTGTATCTTTGTCACGATTAGATCTTTGATCTAATGTTGAGTTTTGTTTGTTTTTTACCACTAAGGGATTTATTCCCTCACTGGAAAATTTCCATTACGGCCAGTTTCGAATTTTCATAGACATTGTGATCACGGAACACCATTGAAGGGTGAGTGCCCTGACGGCAAGATCACTATTGTGTATCTTTATAGTCTGACTTTTGTAGACTTATGGCTTTATACATTCCTCTCCAAAAGATCACCTTTTGGGGGCGCACTGACTGCCCACCCTACTGCTGGGGATTCTGCAATTTGAACTTAGGTCAGTACCCATAGCGCTTTGGTTGCTTTTTTGTTGAGCTTGTGACTACTTACAGATTCAGACTTTGATCTAATGGTTACTCCCCAGGTTCCCTTTATCCCTGCCCTGAGGAAGATCCGTAGCTGAGGAGACTACTTACCCTTTTGCGTCTGAGTCAAAGCATTGACGACATCCAACCAATGAATAAGACTTTAATGATCCTAGGGGCAGGCCTGCTAACATAAGGATATTGGCATTGGCAAATTATCTGAGCCAGATCCTATCCATTGTTTAAATATTTTTTTTCAGTTTTCCTGATTCTCTTTTTTCAGGTGAGAACCAACTTTTCACTTTTTTCTTCACCCCTTGGAAGTAACCCTCTACTGAAAATATGTATGTTTCCAATTCAAACTACAGATGATTGAAAACAAATAAATCAATGTTTTTTAGCATAATTGTATCTTTGGGTATTGTTTCATCAATAAGGAATGTATTTTGGCTGTGTTATTTTCTTTTTTCAATTGCAGGATTTAATAATTTATTGAAGAAAAAATCTATTAACATGATTCTTTTTTTCTACAGGCATTTCTTTGGATTACTATACTGGCAGTGATAGTGATATTTACCCCCCCCCCTTAGTGGTTGGTCTTTATTTATTTATTTTCCATATAAAGAAGGAGCCCTTTAGATACATGGTCCTGACGAATGCTATGTACCATCCGGGGATCCTTAGGAGAAACATGTTGACCACATCCATCACAGTGAAGGGATAATCAGTTCCCAAATCACCGCTCACTTCTTTTAATACCATACAGTTGCCTAATTGATTAAAAGTTAGTCTTTACGACAACTGTAATGGTTTTTAAATCACTTTCACTACTCAAGGGCCCCCACTTAGTTGAGAAGTGCATCCCTGTCGTCAGGTGTATGCCCTCCCTCTATCAAACCGAGTTTTTAGAGGGCGAGGACGGCCTATGATGAGGCATGACACCAGGTGGTGTGTGAGGCCAGTCCTTCACTTTTTGTGAGATGCCCCCACCTCACGTGATTCTCTAAAAGTCCTGTAGAAATCCCAACATGGGGCAGCCCCATTTGTGTATACAAATAAACATAATTCCCATCTCCTTCCAGTGCTTGTAGTATATCGATTTACGTCTAAATTTAATACATTTATTATACCAAATAGTAGAGGACAAAAAACATTGGTGGGGATCAAGACCAACTGACAAGATATTATATAACAATTGTTGGGAGTATTTCAATATAGGATTATTTGATATAAAAGTGCAATTAGACATATATTTTATATTTTTAAAGGAAAAATCCTTCAATAGGGAGCGTTCAAATGTAATCCAAAGTGGCATGGGATTATCATCAAATTCATAAGTTAAGGAAAAGAATTGTCTAATTAAAAATGGAGAATGATATAGTTTAAAGCCCTCACCCACCAACCTAGTTGGTGGCATGCTTCATCATCGGGCCCACCACAGTGACACCGAGTGTGTCCCGGGTGTGCTTCAACGCCAGTTTACTGCGGAGCTGGTATATTTGCTGAGTGTGCAGTGTAGTGAGTGAGAAGGTGAAAGTTAAAAAGCTATACAGTGGGTCCCAGTACCCGAGGGTAATTGGATATACTTTAATTACTGGGCCCCTGTTAGCTATTAAAAGGCAGACGGACGTGTTGGAGTACGAATTATGACCTCCTGCGTCCTGTGTGGTCTACATGTTTCAGCCAGGCCTTTTTTAATTTAAAACTGGCTTTCCTCAGGACCAAGTGAGTATGTGAAAAGTGCAATTAAATAAATCAACTAAATTATAGTGGTTGTGTTATTTTGGCTATGTGTCGCACTCTCTAAGGTGCTATATGGGTGAGAGGGGGGTTCCCTCTCGCTTTGACAGGCTATTTGCTGTACAAAGCTTCCTTGGGTCACCTGGCAGAGAAAGAGACCGGAATTGCCGGACTAGATCCTCCTTGGACCTATCGTCCTTCTGCGGTTCCCGAAATGCGAAATAGCCTGGCTGAAACATGTAGACCACACAGGACGCAGGAGGTCATAATTCGTACTCCAACACGTCCGTCTGCCTTTTAATAGCTAACAGGGGCCCAGTAATTAAAGTATATCCAATTACCCTCGGGTACTGGGACCCACTGTATAGCTTTTTAACTTTAACCTTCTCACTCACTACACTGCACACTCAGCAAATATACCAGCTCCGCAGTAAACTGGCGTTGAAGCACACCCGGGACACACTCGGTGTCACTGTGGTGGGCCCGATGATGAAGCATGCCACCAACTAGGTTGGTGGGTGAGGGCTTCCTGAACAAACCGATTGGTTTGCCGACACGCGTACTTCATTGAGTCTCTTTCTCCTAATACATAGCTAGTCCTTTTTTGATTTTGACATATAACCCCGGGGATTTGGACTAGCTTACCTAGTCCTCACTCTCTCCTTTGATTTGATGATAGTTTAAAATCAGGAAATCGAACACCACCCTTATTTTTGGGACGTTTAATTTTCGCAAGGGTAATACGAGGATGTTTATTTTATTATTTCATAAAAGTTTGATACAGATAGAATTAATTTGAGAGAAATATGAAACAGGAATCCTAAAAGGTAACATGGATAATGTATAAAGGACATGGGAACAATCATCATTTTAATAGTATCCAGCCTACCGCACCATAACTAATGGAGAGGCGACCAAGAGAGAAGTAATCTATGTAGTGTGGTAATTAATGCATTAAACGAATAACTAATTGTGTTAGAAACAGTACAAGAGAACCAAATTCCAAGATATTTTATTTTTGTAGGCCACCAAGTGAAGTTAGTGAACATATATTGGTAGCATAGGGAGTTTAAAGGTACCCCTGTTTTGGAGAAATTCAATTTATATCCAGAGAGGCTATAATATAACTGAACTTCATGTAAAAAGGGAGGTAGGGAAGGAATAGGGTTAGACCTATAAACCAGAATATCATCGGCATAAGCTAACAATTTGGTTTCACTAGAGTTACGCACAAACCCTGAAATAAGCGAATTTACACTAATGCGTTCAAGGAAAGGTTCTAAACATAAAACAAATAACAGGGGTGAAAGAGGACATCCTTAACGGGTACCTCTAAACACGGGAAAATATTTAGAAAAATGGTTATTAACAAAAATACTGCCACGTGGGGCAGAGTATAACAATTTAACATAAGAGATAGAGGGCCCGATGTAGGTCGGTCGGTAACGGCCGAAAATCGGTATTTTCGGCCGTTACCGATCGGTAAATAGGTGATTGGCATGTAGGGGGCTTTATTTTACCGAATCGGTAAAATTACCGATTCGGTAATTTTACCGATTCGGTAAAATAAAAAATCTGTAAATTTACCGAATCTGAGCCACCCATATGTAGGTGGGACTCTTCAGAGTCCCAGGAGCCTTACCAAATCGGTATTTTACCATCAAATAAATTTGATGGTAAAATACCGATTCCGGTGTGCATGCACACCTATGCCATGTGACAGGAAGACCAGCCCTTAGATCATGTGTGCCTGCCACATGGCACCCAAGCCTGTTTTGGGGGTGCCAGAGGGTGTCAAAGTGACACCCCCTGCACCCTTGTGGAAATCGGTATTTACCGATTCGGTAAATACCGAATCGGTAATGCCCATTCATTCCTATGGGCTTCATAGCCCATAGGAATGAATGGGCATTACCGAATCGGTAAATACCGAAATCATCCGATTCGGTATTCCAGCACATCTGGAATACCTACATGTCGACCCCATAGATTTACCGATTTTTAATTACCGAATCGGTAAAATTCGGTAATTTAAAATCGGTAAATCTATTTCACCTACATCTGGCCCAAAGTTTGGTCCAAAACCATACCATTGAAAAGTAGTAAACATGAATTTCCAATTAATGTGATCAAAAGCCTTCTTGGCATCCAGAGTAAATGCTGCAAGAGGAGATTGGTATTTTTTTCCAAAGGTGATGATATTAGAAAACATTCAAGCATTATCAGCAGCCAACCTGCCCTTAACAAAACCAGATTGATGGGTATTCCCCAGTATTGGGACAATAGTCTCAAAATGAGAGTCAAGGATTTTAGAAAATATCTTGCAATCATAATTAATTAATGAGATAGGACAATAGTTTTTACAAAGGGAGTGGTCTTTATCGGGTTTGGGAATAAGGACAATCAGAGCTTCCAAAAAGGAACCAGATACATTAGAGTCTTCGAGGAAGGAATTAAAGTGAGCAAGAAGTTTAGGTGCAAAAATAGAAGAAAAAGTGGAAAATAATTCAGCTGAGTGGCCAACAGATTTTTTTAAAGTTCTAATGGCATCCGTTATTTCTTGGAGAGTTATCTCAGCTTCCAATAATCAAATTTATCAGACAAAGATGGGGGGTTAGGAAGACCATTAAAAAAGGTGTGCATATTCTGATTAGGAATAGAAGTGTCCAAAGGATTATTAATATTAAAACATTTGTTGATAAAAGTAGTGGCTTCAGAAATGAAATCATTGTCAGACAAAAGAAAGTTATTAAGTTTCCAACGACCACTCAGAGTGCTCAGGGAGAGGTCAATTGAGGAAAGGACAGGAGCATGGTCAGAAATAAAAATAGAACCAATCTCGGATGATTGTATGGAGGGAAGTAAGGGTTTACTAACCAAAATATAATCAATTCTAGAGCGAGTATGATGGGCATTAGAAAAAAATTTGAATTCAAAAGAGTCAGGATTACAGGTTTTCCATACATCAAATACTGGATGTGAGGCAATGCAGATTGAAATGTTCTGTGGGATCTGTCGGGATTGAATTTACATTTAGACTGTCTGTCCAAAAATAGGTCCAACCACTGATTAAAATCACCAGGAATAATAATGTTAGGATTATCAATAGAGGAAAGTAAAATCTTGATGTTATTTCAAACATCAAGGTCTGGTTTAACAGGACAATATATATATATTGAATAAAATGATTTCTCTATTGTGAATGACAACCTTAGCCATTACTCAACGTCCAATCCTATCACATTGAGTAGATAAAATGTGTACATGTAACGACTTATGAAAAAGAATAGCAACACCACCCTTACGATTGGAGGCTGGGGAATAAACAACTTGGCCTACCCACTGTCTCTTTAATTTAAGAGATTCTGCCTCATTACAATGAGTTTCCTGTAAGAAAGACACATGTGAATTCAATCTAGACAAATGAGAGTACCTTTTTCTCTTCGGGGTGTCCCAGACCATGAACGTTCCACGAGACAACTTTATACATATTGGGAGGTGGGGCAGGTATTACATGGGTGGAGGTGATACACTTCAGGGACACAGCTGAAAACAGAGAAACACCATGTATTAAATAAATATTAAACACAGTATGAACAGCAAATAAAAGAAACAAGCACATGCATCATACAGATAAAAAAACGAACAAACAACTAATAACATAAAGAGAGAAGGAAATAGTGAGAAAAAGCAATAGATCGAGGAAACAGATCTAGATCTAAGACGAAGAGTAGAAGAAATGAGCATGGGGCCTAACAGCACTGAGAACAAAAGGAGCGACAGAGGAAGAAATACTAAGATATGGGAGAATGAACAGCCATAAGGAACGTTATTGAAAAAGTATAAGAGGTGTAAGATAGAACCATCAATGGAGTTTGGTGAAAGACTTTGGAGAAAGGACTTCAATTTGACAGGGTCGTCAAAAGATCGAGTAGTGCCCTCATGGGTAATTTTACACAGACACGGATGTAAAATGCCATAGCGAATATGAAACTGTCTCATCTGTGGGCAAAGAGCAAGAAATTCCTTCCTTCTGGCATTGGTGAAATTAGAGCGATCCTGAGAGAGATAAACAGTATGACCTGTCCATATAAGGCAATGCTTCACTTTTGCTGCTTTAAGCACACTAATGAGGTCTGTGAATTCCAACAATAGCACTATAATTCTTCTAGGTCTAGTAGAGAACGGTTGAATGTGACCAAGACAGTGTGCACGTTGGATATTTAGTGGAGGCTCTAATGATAGATCCAGGAGCTCAGGTAGGAACCTCTTTAGAAGAAGAAGGTCAAGGCCCTCCAAATTCTCTGGTAAGCCATATAGACGGAGGTTATTACGCCCATTTCGATTTTCAAGGTCCTCAGTATGCAACTTGAGACGTTGAATTTCCTGCTCCAGGATAGGAATCTTAGTGGTGACGTCATGCAGATCACTGATACGTTGCTCCATATCGAACACCTTTACTTCGAAATTAATCCATCTGTCCTCAATTTGTCGGAGTTTCTCATTAGAAGAGGACATGAAAGAGTTTAATCCCCTCACCTCATTAAGGATAGTATCAAGAACAGGATTGTGAGATGACAAAATGGGTGAGGGGGTTCATTTTTAACCCTCTTGGGTTTTGTGTCAGAAGGCGAAGATCTAACAGAGGTTGAAATGTCAAGGACAATGTAACAAATTTAATGGTGATCTCAGGCTGTCCATATGCTTATGCACACTATGTAGAGGAACGCAGGTATGAAGAAAAAATACTAATTAGATATGTGTGTCGCATGCCCAAAATAAAGACACTCTTCTTTTTTTCCCTTTAAAAAAGGAATAAGCTGTTCAGCGAACAGACGTATGATAAACAAAGCAAAGTCAATGTAGAAAATGATGTGAGGCATTAGCATGCGAAAAAAGAAGCGAAAAGGAGCCCTTCAATGACAAAAAATGCATTCTGAAGGAGAGGCATAGTAGACATTCCAAGTTAGTCAGTAGAAAAATAGCAGTTCCGAGAAAGGAAAAAAGAAACATTGCAGAGTGTTAATTAAAGCAACGCCAGTTTTACCTCACCAGGATGTCTTTTTGAGCAAGCGGCAGGCTTGCAAAATGGCGGCCGCTTGCATCTGAAGTAAATCTCCCCGCCGCTGCTCCGGGTCAGCCAGGAAGAAATTCGTCATCGGAGCAGCTCCAAATGCCACTCAGACCATCAGGGAGACCACAGATGGAGGTGTCCTTTCCCTAACGCGGCAGAAACAGGCTATAAATGTAGAAAAGAGCTCCGCGCCCGAGCGGAGCTCAGCTTAGTGCCGCCATCTCTTTTGGGCGTGATGTCACGCCCCCATCTAGAGGGCACACTACCCTATTTGCCTCTTTAGTCATTGTCGAGTAGATTTCTACTTTAATCTCATTACTTGATAATGACTTTGTGAACACATGAGGTATTTTGAATTGGATTTCATATCTCCCACATATCAAATTATCAATCCATATTTGTGATCATGGCCTGCCTGCAGCATTGCTTACACATATCCTTTTATCTCTAGATTCTTCCTGTTGACTGATTCACTTATAAATTATTTATCTTGCCTTTGAGATTCACTTGTAAAGCCTTTAAAATTAGTGTGAGCTATTAACTGTTTGATAATTTCAATATGGTCGATAGAACCGCATGCAAGTATGTCAAGTCAAGTAAGCTTTATTCGATTTAAAAATAATAAATCATAACAGCACAATAAATCACATATTATTAAAAACAAGTCAGAATATTAAAAGAGATTATAAAAAGTTAATAATAACATGGATTAAGATGCCTGGTTCGTATGCCACATATTTTCCCACATCTAATTACATTTTTCAGATACATTGCTACGGAACTCATGAACACATCATGCTCTAGAAGTTGTAATGTTAAAAACGCAGGACGGCATAGTCTCAAACCTAATATCCTTAGAATAGGTAAAATCCATCTCCTTCTTGGAACAGAGTAGAATTTACAAAATAGGAGGATGTTCATTGTTGATTACAAGGACGTGTCATCACATGGGTGACATGGTCCTAGACCAGGCATGCAAGTATGATATGCTGGATATAGGAAGTCAATAATTTGTGGTTGAGGGACATTACCTCACATTTGAGATAGCAAGGCTCCTCGTTCCATCAGCTCCTCATCCTGGGCTCCTCGCCCTCCGCCTGGGACGACTCCTGGTGGCCCCCCGCCCTGGGCACCGCACCCAAACCGACGGACAACGCACGCAACCTGGGCTTCATCCTGGACTCCTCCCTCTCCATGACCAGACAAGTCAACGCAGTCTCCTCATCTTGCTTCAACATCCTGCGCATGCTACGCAAGATCTTCCGATGGATCCCCACCGAGACGCGGCAGGCGGTCACCCAGGCCCTCGTCACCAGCCGACTGGACTACGGCAACGCCCTCTACGCCGGAACCACCGCCAAGCTCCAGAAGAGACTCCAGCGGATCCAGAACGCCTCGGCCAGACTCATCCTCGACATCCCCCGACACAGCCACATCTCCGGACACCTGAGAGACCTGCACTGGCTCCCGGTCAACAAGAGAATCACCTTCCGTCTCCTCACCCACGCGCACAAAGCCCTACACGACCAAGGCCCGTGCTACCTCAACAACCGGATCAACTTCTACACTCCCAAGCGCCTCCTCAGATCAACCAACCACGCCCTCGCCGCCGTCCCCCGCATCCGAAGAGCGACAACAGGAGGAAGGTCCTTCTCCTACCTGGCCGCCAAGACCTGGAACGCACTCCCGACCAACCTGCGCCTGACCCAGGACCACCTCTCCTTCAGGAAGAAGCTCAAGACCTGGCTGTTCGAGCAGTAGCGGCACCCCCCCTCCCAGCGCCTTGAGACCCTACGGGTGAGTAGTGCGCTCTATAAATGACCTGATTGATTGATTGACCTATGAACATTTCATTAGTAGTTGGCATTGGAAGTGATTCCTCCTATTACAGTTTACTAAGTTCTTCATTTATTATCAGGGTCAATTAATCCTTCTAGTCATTCAAAAGGGCATTAGCCCTGTAACTAAGTTTATCTGGGGCAGTGTAGAATAAACTATATGTTCCTTGATTGGTCCTCCATCATACTTTCTCCATTCAAAATGTGTCTTTCAAGACATACGTTGTACCTTCTCCCACGTCCATTAAGAATAATGAAGAAATATCTTATTGTTGACATTTTCTCCTTCTAAAGAGGGGATGTAATACAATATAGTACGTTTTTAGAAGTGGAAATTGCTCTCAGCTGAAACGCCTGACTTATGATCTCAACCTCATTCAAATGACCCATTAAGGGGGTTTCATAAACCATTTTGCGATTGCGAAGTTCCTCTGTGTGCCGAATCATTTTGTTTGCAATGAAACTCCCCTGTCAGGTAATTAAGGACTTTCTTGAAGGAACCCCACCCTTTTAGCAAACAAGTCTTTATTAGTTGATGGTGGAATAGTGATAGATCTTAAATCAGAACTCTATTAATCCAAAATGAGAAAAAAAAATATTCCACTCTTGTAATCTCAAACTATTCAATAATAAAAGTCACAAACACAATTAAGAAATCTCCATTCGATTTACTTGATGTAAGTACCAGTTTTGGGTTGAGATTTACTTCTAAGCAGCCCTATCATTCAAGGCTTCTTGACGGAATAGGAAGCCCCACTCATGATTCCAATGCCACTGATGGTTCTTGAGAAATAACTGCGCATGAGGGCAACTTAAAATAGAGGAAAAAAGAAATTCCTGATCAAATTATCGCTAGACTATGGTCCCTTGCTCAAAATCTTTTTTAATCCTCTCACTCGACCATACATTATAAAATAAAATAAATTATTAAAATATTCATTGCTTTTTTTCTCTCTCTCTCTCTCTCTCAAAAATTCATTTTTTTCTATAACAAGAAGCATATACAGCTGAAAATGTTCTGGCTTCTGGATTCCCTTGGGTACAAGCCACACTAGGGCTCCATTCCCCTGAGGAGGGGGAAGGTTTGTGTGGAACTACTAACCACATAACCAAGCAACACCCAGATTCCTTGCTACCTCTCACCTCTAATTCCAAATCAGCTTCTCCCAAACTCAGAAAACAAGAACAGAATAGAACACAGAGCAGAATAAACTGGTTAATGTGCCACCCCCTTCCAGGGGCAGGACGTCACTTGCGATCTGCCAGACGCCATCTGCTCAATTCATCCACTCTGGAATTGTGGGACACTGATAGGTGATTTTCAATCTGGAATATGCATGGAAGCTTCAACCACAGCCTTCCCTAGATATTTGTCTAGAAGGCCTTCAGATCCAGAAGACTGATGTGCAGTTGACCCTCTACTGGAGATCAGTTTCCTCTGATATCCACCAACCCCAGTCAGCTTCTGCACACCAGTAGTGATGAGGGCACACAAGTGCTGCCTGGCATGGTTGACAAGGAGGATCCACAAACCTATGAGGACAAGAAGTCTCAAAATCAACCTCCCCTCGAACCAGGAACGAGCCTTAAAGATAAGGATCATAACCTGAATGTCCTGGACTCGTTCCTGTGGAGGAAAAGCCCTGAACCCCACCCTATCGAAGACAACCCAAATTAATGGGAGCTTCTGAGGGGAAGTCAGGTGGGACACTGGCTCATTTTTGGTGAAATCCAATGATGGCAAGAGTTCCGTTGTTGCTCTGAAGTGATCCACAATGGATTGCAGCAAGCCATTTTTAGCAGCCAGTCATTGAGTTCTGTGAATACAATGATCCCCAACCTCCGATATTGGGCAGCGACCACTACCATCACTTTTGTGACCACTGAGGGATTCTGGTAAGGCTGAAGGAGGAGCACTGTAAAATTAAAATGCTCTGGCCTCACGTTGAACCACAAGTAAAGCCTTTAGGTCTGTCGGACAGGTAAGAGAAAATATGTGTCCTGCAAGTCCAGGAACACCATCCAGTCACCCTGTGTGAGGAAATATTGATTAATATAAGGTGTGATTGTATGATCTTGATGTGTAATAATCCCACAAACCCATATAAGGGCCAGTCAAGTTTGTTTGTAAAGCCTTAGCTCATTGTAGGGTAACTATGGCTCAGGGCAGACAAGTTTTTATCAAAGGAACAAGTTCAAAGTATTATGAAGTATCAAAACGGTTGAATAAGAAAAAATGCAATATAATAAACAGAAGGGTGGTTTGACATGGGCTTCTCCATCTCTGATTGAGATGCCAGCCTATCTGCTATAACAAAAAAAAGAGCAGTCCCTTCCATGTGTGACTACCATATGCACTTCAAAGGCAGTTTCCTCTTTGAAGCTCGCTTTATGGACTCGCAACCGCTCTGGCCATCTTGCCAGGAGGAGGTGACACCTCTTCCCTTGGCAGGTTCTTTGCTCTTTTTCCTGAGAGTTGTTCTCAACTCTCCCCAGAAGGGTAGCAGTCTGTCTCGAGCACAGCATCAACAGTAAACGGCTGCTGTAAACTTGGGACAGCAAAGCCATTTGTACAATAGCTATATTAAATTAAACTTTAGGAATAAGTTGGGTTTAATGCTACCATTGTTTTAATACCTCAAATCACCATATTTAATAGTCCCATGTAGAAGTTACCCTGCTAAATGGTCATCGTGTAACTCCATACTCGCCAATGAGGCTACTAACTTTACTACCGTAAAGACAACAATGAGGATTTTTCATGGTTATGGCATATAAAGTTAATGAAAACATGTCCTTTTAACAGACTTCACCCCAAATTTAGGGATCAGTAAGCCTGCCTTAGAGGTGACTTTTAAATATTAAAAAGGGAAGGTAGAGGAGCTTCGCGCGCAATCGAGATGGCCGCGTGAGCACAGGGCTCCCGAGACCCTCGCCACCTCCCGCATCTATCCTGAACTTTATCCTGATTACGACGACAGGTTATTGAAGACGCAATCCAGCTGATATAATAGCTGCTTTCAGAAATCGATTTGGACTCCGGGAACCGCAACTACGGCACTTCTAACTTTTGTGGCCTGCTCCATGGCACTGCCCCGGGCTCGAGTCAATGTGGTGCCCAGGTAGTAGTTGAACAACAACGGCCTACGGGGTCCTGCTCACAACCCCGGAGTTAACTTTCGGTTTTGTTTTTGGCTCCTCGGCCCTCTCCTGTCTCAAGGCCCCTCTGGCAGCCCGGGATGCAGTCTGACCCCGCAACTCCACTGTATGATTGCCACCGAGTGTCTCTGGTCGTGTGACATCTGGCTGGAACCTGTTTTTGGTGATCCCGGTGGGTGAATCGAGAGGAGTCATTTTTACCAGGTCTCGAAGGCCCCTCAGGGGCGCAACACCCAATATGGCGGGCAAACCCGACAGCGAGAAACAGAAGACCAAGACTGTTCACCGGGGGGGCGCTATTCAATCGAATATCATGGATCGCTACACTCATCCTAAGGGGTCCCCCGGTGGTACGAGTAGGTCCCTGGGAGATGCGGGAGACGACTCAGCAGCGGCAGATGATTTGACCCTGCATGATGTCATGGGCGCCATTGCTAGTATGAAGACCTCTATCGGCCAACAATATGAGGCTCTGGCCCTAAAGCTTGACACTGTGGCAATCGATGTCAACTTGATCAGGGCGGATTTATCAAAGACTAACGAAAAAGTCAAATCCTTGGATTTGAAGACCTCCAGCCTTACGACTGATGTGTCCGATTTACAGACGGAGGTTCGCAATCTACGAGCTTCCAATGATCTCTTTTCTCGCCGGCTGGAGGATTTTGAAAGTCGGGCCAGATGCAACAACGTACGTATTATTGGGGTCCCCTGAAAAACCGGAAGAACCAGCCGTGGATCTCCTTGTCGAGGACCTCATCCTAAATCATCTTGCCCCCAAAGGCCTGAGCAACTTCTTTGCGGTGGAACGCGCGCACAGAGTGCCGGGCGGGAAGCCCAAGCTGGGGGCCCCCCGCGTCCTATCATCGCCAGAATTTTTAACTTTAGCGGTAGAGACGCTATCCTGCTGGCATCGCGGGTGGGCGGCCCTACGAAGTTTGAAAACACTACGGTGAGCTTCTACCTAGATTTCACCCAGTTCGTTCAGAAACAAAGGATGGGGTTTCAGGGGGTGAAGCGACGACTGAGAGATATGGGTATGAAATACGCGATGCTTTTTCCAACTCGGCTGCGTGTAGAGTACGAGGATCGGACGTTTTTCTTTGATCGCCCTGAGAGTGAGTGACTGGCTCGATACGTTGCCTATGCAGCGTGATCGCTCAGAACATTCCGAAGGAGCTGAAGGCGGCCCGTTGGAACAGGAATGAGCAGTGGCTTCTGATTTCCGGACATTGTGCACAACTGGCAGCTGTGGTTCGATGACTTTTACACTTGCACTACTTGTGGTGGGATACCCAGAGGTGGCGGGGGGGGTGAGACTCTTTCCTCCTCCGGGTTTCTTTTTGTAGACTAGTTTAATGTTAGGGCGACAGGCACACTGCAAGTTGGGGTGGCTTTTGAGTCTAACGCAGGGGTGCATGGTGAGGGGGTGTTTTGGGTATTTGTTGGGGGGTGGGGGGGTTTGTGTGTGTTTCACTTTGTTTCAAGGCAACCCATTGTTTAACTTCTGGACCTGGGTGTTGTGCTCGCTGTGGGGTGGATTCTGCATTTATATCCTGGGATGGGGGGTAGGGGGTTGAAGTTATTGTGCTGGAATGTTAACGGGTTGGGGGATAGGATAAAACGTGGTGTAGTGTTGCAGCTACTGAGACGCCTCTTCCCTGGTGTAGTGTTACTGCAAGAGACACATCTGATGGGAAATACATGCCATGCCATGAATCGGCGAGGTTATCGTCTTGTGGCACACTCTGGATTCACTACTGGTTCTAAAAAAAAGAAAAAAAAGGAAGGTTTGGGCTTTGGTTTAATGGAAAAGTCAAGTTGCCAGTTTAAAACTGCTCAGCCAGATGCTGGACTCAGTGTTCTGCTTTGCTTTGTCACACATTTGATGGCACAATAAGTGCTGCAGTCCACAGGGTACATTTATCTTACATGCCCCTGGTACCCATGGTACCATATATACTAGGGTCTCATAAGTAAGTTAGATAATACCAAATTTAGGTACACCAATTAGATATACACTACTTTAAGGGTCAGTGCAGTGATACAGAGTCCTGTTTGGCAGGACTCAGTGCACTTCTAGAGTTCAAAAACCAGTAGCATCAGCTTCAAGGTTAGGGGGTGATCATACAAGTGTCATTTACTTAAATGGCCTCTCTTTAGATGTAAGGTGGTAAGAAACTAACCTATAACCAGGTAGTTCTCATATGTGTGGAAGAACCTGGAAAGTCATCTGAATTTGCATGGTTATTCTCAGGTCTGTGTGCCACTGTAAAGTCTGTACCCTGTAGGGATCACCTCAAACAGTTTGGGGTTCTCTCCTTTACTCTGCAAGAGCCATCTGAGAGACCTGTGTTCATTGTAAACTCTGAAGTGAGTCACAAACAAGTAGAATCTCAACTTCTTCAGGGACCAAACCACAGCAAAGGCTTCCCTCTCAATGACACTCCAAAGCTGCTCTCTGGGGAGGAGTCACCTACCGATAGAGAAAATTGGCTGATCCTGGCCGTCATCATTTATCTGTGCCTACACTGCCCACAACCCATGTTCAGAAACATCTGTTGGAACAATGAACGTCTTGCTATAATCGGGTGCTTTTAAGACAGGTGCTGAGCACAAAGCCTCTTTCGGGGTGTCAAAACAAGTTTGACACTCTTCATGGGGGATATTGCTGCATTTAGTTCCACCTGGAAGGAGCACATGGTTCACCTTAAGTAAGTGCTTTGGGCTCTGCATCAGGCAGAACTGACTATAATGGCAAAGATCTGCCAAACAGGCCAAGACTTTGTGGTGTAACTGGGCTACCTAGTAAGGGGAGACCATGCCAACATCTTCAATCGAGATCCAGACCATCCTGGCCTGGGAGGCTACAAAGTTTCAGAGCTTTTCTTGGCCTGACTGGATACTATAGAGGAATTGCAATGGGGTATTGTACCATTGTGGCACCATTGATATGACTTTCTTCCAAGAAATAGCTAAAAAAAAGTATGTCATTCCCCCTTTGAAACTTCCGTTTGGTCATCCTGTCAGAGGACCTGTGTGTCTAACAAAGGAAGGCTGGGAGAGACCTCGCAAAGAGCCTAAACAAGACATTGTGGACAATGTGCAAGGTCTACGTTCAAGGATGGCTGAGTACATGGAAAAAACATCTAAAAAACGTAAGGTCAGGCAAGAACTTCAAAAACTCTGGTATGACCAAAAAGCTGCACTGGTGGAGTTTCAACCAGGGCGAAAGGTGTAGACTTTGGAGCCTGTGGCTCCTAGGGCCCTCCAGGACAAATGGAGTGGGCCCTACCCTATGCTAGAAAGAAAAGGGGAGGTCACCTATCTGGCGGACCTTGCCATTGCAGGAACACCAAGAAGGACATTCATGTGAACTGCCTTAGACCCTAACATGACAGGGCTGAGGTGGCCATGCTGATGCTCACGGATGAGGATCAAGAAGAAGAGAGCACACCTCTCTTTGACCTCCTCTCTCACCATCCTAAAGATGGGTCAGTGGAAGTAGTTGTCTTTTCAGACACCCTCTCTGCCCTAAAGCAGGCTGACTGCAGGAGAGTCCTGAACCAGTACGCCGAGCTCTTCTCTTTGACCCCTGGTCAGACAAGCTAGAGTACACATGTAGTGGACCCTGGAAGCAGCCTACCTGTCAAAAATATATTTTTAAGTAGTCTGACCACGTCAAAGAAAGCATCAAAACTGAAGTAAGTCAGATGCTGGAACTGGGAGTCATTGAACCCCCTGAGAGCCCCTTGGCCAGCCCAGTTGTCTTAGGCCAAAACCTCATACCAAGGGTGCTAAAACAGAACTGAGGTTGTGAGTGTTCTATAGGGGACTCAATGCAGTAACCATGCCACACCCACTTCAAAGGGCTGAAAAATTGATTGACTGATTAGGGGTAGCCAAGTTTCTCAGTACTTTTTATCTAACATCAGGGTACTGGAAGATTTGCTGACCACCAAAGCAAAAGTGAATTCTGCATTCCCAGCCCCCAGGTTGGCATTAGCAGTTCACTGTTATGCCCTCTGAACTACAGAATGCCCCTGCCACCTTACAAATGTTGGTGAACAAAATCCTTGCCGGCTGGAGTTCTTTAGCACAGCCTATCAATTACTATTCCCACTCCAGAGAGTGCAACAGTAGGGAAAGTGTTGGATAGCGTAGGGGTAAAAATTACTATTCCCACTCCAGAGAGTGCAACAGTAGGGAAAGTGTTGGATAGCGTAGGGGTAACAATTACTATTCCAACTCCAGAGAGTGCAACAGTAGGGAAAGTGTTGGATAGCGTAAGGATATAAATTACTATTCCCACTCCAGAGAGTGCAACAGTAGGGAAAAAGTTGAATAGCGTAGGAGTCAAAATAACATACTCATAAATAAATGTTTTATTTTAAAGAATACAAATATTAACTATTAAATAGATATAAACTATTTACAAATACCAATACATAATTATTAAAAACATGATGAGCTAAATATATGTAATTTAAAGAATTTATGAAAATACCATTTAATAATATTTAATTACCAATTAATAATTAATTAACAATTAGATAATTAACAAAACAATTAATTAAAGAACATTACTTAATTACATTTAAATTACTTCCCACCCTATTCCCCTATAAACCCACAACCCGCTACAGAACATAATTATCCATTAATTAATTAATTACAATTAATTACCAATTAATAAAAAATAATTAAAAATAATTACCAATTAATAAATATTATTTTACAATTCCTACTAATTACTAATTAATTTAACATAATTAAATTACTTCCCACCCTATTCCCCTATAAACCCACAACCCGCTACAGTACTAAAATACAAAATGTAATTAAATTACATATAATTAAATTAAAAACATAATAATATACACAAAAATATTTACATAATCGATATTAGTAACATCGAAATTATTAACATCGATATTACTTACATCGATATTTTAAACTTCGATATTACTAATATCGATATTAAATATATCGATATTACTTACCTTCTATATTTTGTCCCTTCGATATTAAAACTTCGATATTAGTGTATGTCGATATTAAAAGTTCGATATTTTGTCTGCATACCGTTCTTTCCTCGTCTTTAGGAAGCGCTGTTCAAAGTGTATTTTTAAAGGTCCAGTGGTATATTTGCCTCCCAGGTGGGAGGGCAGGGTTTTTGGGTGTGGCTCATTGGTGAGAAGTCACATTCATTACACCCCCTCGACCGCAAGTGCTCCAGGTGACTAAATCTGATGCCTAAAGACACCTCTGCACCGGTCACCCCTGGGAGAAAAGGACCAAAGGCGCCCTCATTTATTTTATTTATTTATTTTGAAAGTTTTATATAGCGCGAACAAGATCTTTGCAGATATCAGAGCGCTTCACAGCCGAAGGGAACAACGTGTGAATAAATGACAATTGGGGTGAGGGAGGGACATGTGGGAGCATAGTCAGCCAGATACATCAATAATGATACAAGTACAAATAATTGATAGCGTAAACCCACAGGCAGGTCAATAACACGAGTAAATACAGAATGCAAAAAAAAAAAACATCAGTGGAACTGAGTGGTACAGCGTCTGTAAATAACATCCCCAGTAATGATTCAAGTGTATTTAGCCATGAGGATAGCTTTTACTTCTCTCTTAAAAAGTCTGGTAGAGGAGATGAGCCTTATTTCAGGGGGGAGTGAGTTCCAGATCCTGGGTGCCATTCCTGAGAAGGATCGTTTGTACGTATTTTCCTTGCGGAATCTTTGGGGCTTTAGCAAGAGATTGTTTGTGCCTCTGGTGTTTCTGGAGGCTCCAGAAATCGTCAGCTTCTGGCCGAGGTATCCGGGTGAGCTCAGGTGGACAGCCTTGTGCGTCATGCAGGCGATTTTCAGATGTATTCTGGCTTCAAAAGGCAGCCAGTTCAGGGCTTTCAGGTCAGGGGAAATGTGTGAGTGTTTTTTTTGATCCGGTGATGAGTCTCGCTGCGGCGTTTAGAGAAGCTCTTAAGGGCGCCGTAGTAGTTAGGGGGAGACTGCATAGGGCGATACTGCCGTAATCTATTCGAGGGATGACTAGAGCTTGTACAGCAGTTTGGAAATCTTTGGCTGGAAGGAAGGGTTTGAGTTTCCTTAATGTATTGATCTGGTAGTTCGCCCCCTTAGTTGCTTTGTTGATGTGTTCCTGCATGTTGAGGTTGGTGTCAAGTGTTATGCCTAGCGATTTTGCTGAGTCCACGATGGTGGGATGAACATTGAGTGCGGTTAGGTGTTTAAGCCAGATTTGAGTGGTAGTGATCTTCGCAGGAGGTGAGATCAAGAGGAACTCTGTTTTAAGAGGATTAGCGGCCAGCCATGATTGGGTGCTTCTAATCGTTGAATTCAAGAGCATAATGTCTTTGGGTGATTGTAGTTTGAGATAAAGTTGGGTGTCATCGGCGTACATGTGGAACTGAACATTGGATGCTTGTAGCAAGGTGGTGAGAGGTTCCATAACTAGGTTAAACAAAGTTGGGGATAGGGCGGATCCTTGTGGGACGCCTAGCGATACCGGTATTGGAGCAGACATCAAGTTGTTACTCTTGAATTTCTGCGATCTGTTGTGTAGAAAGGACGTGAACCACTTGAGTAGAGTTCCAGATATACCCATTCTTGTCTTTAATAGATCGAGTAAGTTCTCGTGTTTGACGGTGTCAAATGCAGAAGAGAGATCAAGAAGGATAAGGAGGCCGGTATCATTTTGATCTAGGATTTGGAGAGCGTTGTCAATTAAATTATGTGAGTCATAGCAGTTTCTGTACTGTGGTCCGCTCTGAATCCTGATTGGTGAGGGTTGAGTAGATCAAACTGATTAATGTGTTTAGTCAATTGAGTTTGTGCGCATTTTTCCAACAATTTGGCAAGAGTCGGAATATTGGTAATGGGACGGTAATTATTTAGATCAGAGGGGTCGGCTGTAGGTTTCTTTAGTAGAGGTGTGACTTGTCCAACTTTGAGGGAGTCGGGGATGGTCCCTTGTTGAAGTGAGCTGTTGATAATTTTAGTCCAGAGTGGGAGGAGCGACGGGGTAAGGTCTTTGACAGCGTTGGCAGTAAGGGGGTCTGTGAGGTGATTGGCTGGTTTCACGGTGCTGAGCAGTCTACCAATTTCATCTTCCGAGTAGGTGACAAAGGATGACCATGTAGCATTGTTTTTGGTTCAGTGGGTGCTGTGCAGAGGGGTTTGGGGTAGAGACTTACGTCAATGAGGAGATCGTTCCTTATGTTGTCTGTTTTTTGGATAAAGAAAGAGGCGAAGTCTTCACAGGAGGGAGCTTCGCCCACATTGCTGAGTTGTTGGGGTTGTTCCTTGGATTGTGATCTGATTAGCTCAAACAGCTTTCTCGGACGATTTTTGGCTTGGTCGAGCTGACGGCTGAAAAAATCTGATTTTGAGCGTTTTATTTTCCTGAAGTAGGCATTTCTCTTTTTCTTCAGAGTTTTTAAGTGCAGTGCGGAGGGAGCTGATCTCCAGGTGCGCTCTGCCATTCGCATGGCCCGTCTGTCGTCATTGAGACTCCTGTCGTACCAAGGATTGGACATTTTTGTGGATGCTCTTTTTAGCTGCATAGGTGCAGCTTCATTGACTATAGAGGTCATAGCGTTGAGATAGTGATCCGTCAAGGATTGGACATCCGTAACGCCAGTAGGAGGAAGTAAAAGATTGCAGCTGTTGGGGGGTAGAGAGTTTGGGTTGAGTTTTTTAAGGTCTCTTTTCCAGACTTTGGGCTTGAAGGATTGAACCGTGTTAAATTTGACTTTTTCGTTGATGAAGAATGTGACAATATGATGATCAGACCAGTTACAGGGTTGGATAGAATCAAGTTGGATAGAGTCTTCTTTGGAGATGATAAGGTCGATGATAGAGCCTTTCTCATGGTCGGGCTGTTGCATATTTGGGTGAGGTCAAGGGCGTCGAGGAAGTTTTTAAGACTACTTACCACCGCGTCATTATGATCGTTCCAGTGTAGGTTGAAGTCACCAAGGTATATTTGAGTGAGTTGTCGCCCTGAATCGGTTGTGATCAAATCCATGATTTGTTGCGAGAAGGTAAGGTTGTCCCCTGGTGGGTGGTAAATGCCGTGAAGAGAGCATATCGGTTTGCCCTCGCTGATGATGTCGAGGCAGATGTATTCACAGAAGGATGGGGAGGGTAGGGAGGGAGAGGTTACTTTCATGACAGAGAGGTTACTCCTGTGTATACACGCGATTCCACCACCTTTTTGACCAACCCTGTCTAGTCTAGTGATGCGGTAATTGGGGGGAACCAGTATGTCCAATATAGGTGTAGAAGATTCAGTTAGCCAGGTTTCAGTCATGATGATTAGGTCAAGGTCCAGTGATAAGATGAGATCAGCGATTGCAGAGGAGTGCCTAGAGGCCGATCTGCAGTTGAGGAGAGTGCATTTGAGACGGGGTGTGTCTGGGGTGGGAAGGAGTTCTAGAGAGAGGGGGACTTTTCTCAGGTTACTAGGGATAGAAATTCTGTTGTTTTGCGTGGGGGGTCTAAGGGGATTTGGCTGAATCGTTGGAATGGCGCGGAGGGTGGAGGGTATGTTGTTAAGGGGAGCTGGGTCGTAGGAGCGGAGGAGGGTGGCTGTGTCAAGGTCCGATAGTGTGTTGCAGGAGCGATGGGGACGGTTTTCACGATTGCGAACAGGGATTGAGGTCCAGTGCAGGGGGCGTTGAGTGCGGGAGTCAGCCGACCGGGTAGAGGTCCTTTTAGGAAGGGTGGTGCTGGTGAAGGCGGGTGAGGGGTGTCTGGGGTGTGTGCAGAGTAATTGTTTGATGATGTGGATGTCTTGTTTGAGCTTGAGGGTGGTTGGTGAGGAATGACTGGAATGCGTGCAGAGTAGTTGTTTGATGATGTGAGTGTCTTCTTTGAACGTAGTCTAGTGTGGAATTTGTGATGGTGGTGGGGAATGGAGGGTTGGAGGAGGATGACATAGGGTGGATCTTGGTGGTCTGGAGAAGGGTATTGGTGGTAGGTGGGGAATGCATGGTGGAGGATGGGCGTATGTTAGTAGTGATGGGGGCGCATGTAAGGAAGTGGGGGGTGAGAATGGGGGGAGTGGGATTGTATGTAGTTCTTTTTTGAGGAGGCGGAGTTGAAATGATAGAGGCAAGATCAGTGAGGTTAGTTAATGGGTGTAAATGGGGGCTGAGAATGGGGGGGATAAAGGGTGGGGTGGAAGAGGTGTGGCGCCGCGGCCAGGGCGACTGACGTTGGAATCTGGGGATCACGGTTCGATCCCCGGCTCCGGCGGCAGGTTAGCCCAGCACCATGTGACTCTGGGCAATAGCTTACTTAATCTTCCCGACGGCCCCCAGCGCCTAGAGACCCTAACGGGTGATTGTGCGCTTTACAAATGTGGATTATTATTATTATGTCTGTGTGCGTGTCGGTATGGTGCTGAACTCCGTTAGGCGGATTGTGGGTGGGAGCTGCAGTGTCATGAGTGAAAAGAATGGGAATGTGGGCTGGTGAAAGGGGGGAGGGGGTACGGTTGGTGTATGTGGGTGAAGGGTCTATGCCTGTGATTGAGGGGTGTGAGGTCGCACCGTAGGTGTCGGTTGTAGGTGAGAGGTGCGCGTCGTTTTGGGGCTGAGGTATGTTAGAGGCGTTGTTGTTGGGGGCTGTGATGTCAGGGGAGAGAGGAATGGGAGTGGTATGAATGGAGGTCACTGTGATGGTGGGAGGGGAGAGGGTGCGGTTGGTGTATGTCGGGGAGAGATCTAAGTCCGTGATTGAGGAGTGTGAGGTGTTTGCCGTAGGTGGGTGGATGCCGACGGTGCCGGTTGTAGAGGAGAGGTGCGTGTCGTTTAGGGACTGAGCTGGGTTAGCATCGTTATGGTTGGTGGCTGTGAGGTCAAGGGTGATCGGACTGAGAGTGCTATGAGTGGGGGTCCGTGGATTGGATAGGTGCTGTAAGAAAATGGGGAACAGGTTGTCTAGTAGTTCCAGGTTCCTGTCTGTGGATTGGATTAGGACAATCCCATTGTTATAGATAATGATGGAGGTTCTGCCTGGGAAGAGTTGGGATGGTGTGATGGAGTGTTCGGCCATGAGCGGTTTTCCTGGAATTAGATACGGTGAGTGAAGAGAGGAACGTTTTTCTCCATTGAGCTCTGCGTGCGGTGTGGAAGATGATATCGATGTTTACGGCCCCATTGACCGGTGAGAAGTAGGTGTCTGCAAAGGGCGTTTCAGGGTCGGACCTCAGTAAGTTGTGCTTAAAGCGTTTAGCAGCTTTTTTGGTGAGTGTGGGTGGGTAGTTGATTCTGTAAGTGTGCTTGCCGATGAGCTCCATGTTGGGGTGAAGGAGTCGGTAGGTGTGGGAGGTGTGGGAGGGTGCTCAGTAGTCGCCAGTTGCATGGAATGAAGGTGACACTAGTGGGTAGCCAAAGTGTGTGTGGTAGTAGTCAGTGTAAACGGGGATAAGAACTGTAGTGTGTGCGCGTTGCACAGTTGTAGGGTGCACAATAAAGATATACAGGAGCAGAATACAGACACATAACTAATATCCAGTTGCATGGAACAACAATGACATTAATGAGCAGCCAAAGTATATGAGGTAGTAATAGGTGCATGCAAAAATAAATAAAACTTGAAATGGGAGCAGGTTACCTAAATGTAGCAGGTCTAGATGAGCAATTAGTCGGTGGATTACAGTGAAGTCGTAGTGGGTTACAAACATGTACAGAATAAGGTATAGGTATGATACTGATGATATACTAATCTGCAATACCGATGCCGACGGTAAAATACCTGAAACAAAAGTAACACTAGCGAGTAGTCAAAATGGGTGCTCCAAGATAAATGAGGTACATGAATCAGTAGCAAAATAGAGTTGCAGCAAAAGTTATATGCTGTATAACAATAGTGAGTAGTCAAGAATAAATGAGGTACCTGAATCAGTAGCAAAATACAATTGCAGCCAAAATTATATGAGACCTAAAGTGACACTAGTGAGCAACCAAAATATATGAGGTAGCAATTGGTGCATAGAGGTGAAGAAAAAGTGGGATGTGCAGGATACCATTAGGAGTATGGACATATAATACCACCGTAAAAGGCAGACACCCTATCCTAATCTTGCGTATAAACATATGATGTAAATATATGAGGTAGCGTCGGTGCATTACAGTTGTAGAAAAAGTGAGATGTGCAAGATACAACTAGGCATATATATACATAAAGTACCACTGTAGTAAGGCAGACATTTTAACGTGAGGAATGACTAGTCCATGATGGTCGCCAAGGATAGACAGTCTAAGATGGCCGAACCGCTAGGGGAGATAGAGAAATTAGTCCTCTGTCTGCTGCTATTACTTTGAGCACAGGGAAGGGCAGTTTCACTTTCCGTTAGAGCAGGCACTGCTCATAGCATGCTGAGAGGGAGGCTTATCTCTACTTCTGGTGGACTTGTGTGGAGGAGTTGAGCTGAAGATCCTCATGGACATCAGAGGCATCGGTGGGATTTATTGCTACAGTTTTATGGCCCCAGCCATTTTCAACAAAGGAGAAAGTTTAGGATGTGAGCAGGCGGGTGGGGTGAAATAAATACCTTGTATAACAGCTGCACCGTGTGCATGTTGAGTTTGCCAGCAGAGAATGTCCTGTTACTGTTGCAATGTTAAATCCAAGTATATCAAAGTGTATTAAAGTGTATACAGGGCGGGAGGGGGGCCTCTCTCTCAGCCCTTCGATGTCTCTGACCCTCCAGCCTCCGGCGTTAGCCAGCCGTGTCTGAGGTCTGTGGTGTGGGCTGATCGCTTCCCCTTCTGCCATGGAGCGGGCGAGGGGGGCGGGGGGCCTCTCCCAGCCCTCCAATGCCGCTGCGATTCCACCGCTGTGGACGGCACTGTGTCCCTTGTGATCCCCGCTGGTCGCAGCAATCGGCTAAACAGCCCACGTCTCCGCCGTGGTGCGGGCGGGGGGGGCCTCCCGGTCCTCCGAGGCCGCCGCGCTTACTCTGCTGTGGTGCGGGCGGCTCCAGTCCCCGTCGGTCGCAGCAGCCGGCTCAACAACTCGCGTCTCTGCCGTGGAGCGGGCAGGGGGGCCTCCCTCAGCTCCCCTGTGCCGCTGTAAATCCTCTGCTGTGGTGCGGGCCGGTCACAGGACCATCCGCGGTGCCGGCTCAGCAGGTTCTCGGTGCCCCAGCCGCCCTCATGTCCCTGAGCATCACAAGAGTTGAGCCCACTTGTTGGTTCAGCCCAACTGGTCCCCCAGTCCAGGCCTGCAGCCCCTTTTCCAACATACCGACCTCCATAGACTTGAAATGGGGCACCCAGCATTGTAAGGCACCTCTGCACCCGGCCGCCCAGTGCTGCCTGAAGAGAACTGTTAGTGCAGTCTTGGACCTCGCCCCATACTCGCCTTAAGTCTCAAAGGTTGGTTCTGCAAGTTGCTGCTGAGTGCTTGAATGCAATACATATTTCCCCCCCAGAGGTTGAAATTATCACAAAGTGCTTCAATACTGATTTAAAGTATCAAAGTCACCCAACACTGAAAAACATAACCCTGCAACCGGATGCTCCAGTGCTTCCTTAGGTGACCCGTTGGTGTTGCCTTGGAACTTACCCCATACTCACCTGAAGACCCGAACAGGATTTGCATATTCTGGGACTGTGTCGTCCAAATAGGACGAAATGAAAATATCAGCTGCGGTCTGTTTGTGACGTAGCTTGGTCGGAACTAATGGTGGCGGAAAGTTACTGGATGCCTCCGGGGTCGCTTTTGGCAGGCCCTCGGCAAGAAGAGGATACATACCCTTAATAAGAGCATGCCTCTGTCTGTCTGACTGTTCGGTTTTAACTTGTTCACCAATCTCGATTAATTCCCTTTCTTGGGCTCGTTCTAAGGATTCTCTACTTAATTCTGACTTTCTGATTTCTTTTTCGGTTCTTTTATGAGATTCTTTGCGCCATAACTCGATGGCATCTTTCTGTGACTGTCTGGCTTTCTTTTTCCATAATGCTTCTTCTACTCTCATGATGCACTCGGCATCCCATGTGCCTGACACAGGCCATCTATACTTTTCCTCTAACTGTTTGGTATACTCGACCCATAAATCTAGATACAATATGGCGCTTATGCCATGCTTCTGATACATAAAATGACCTGGACTGTCCCTAGGCGGGACTGGAACTGCTGCTTCCAGCAGACCCTTTCTAGTTTTTAACTGACGTAACTTGGAAAACAAGGGCATGACTGAACTGTAATCTAGACACAATACAATACACAATGAACACGATACTTATTCCCCATTCATACCACGACATTAAAATACATGAAGAACATTTAAAATAACAGTTCGAACAGAAATACCACCTGGAATACGGAACACAGAATACATGAATTTTCTCGAGAACAGAACTGACTAGAACAGAAACTAGATGCACTGCTGAAACAGTACGAAACTTACCGGTCTCATCAAGAGACACGTCAGGACCCGCATCCACCGAAATGGACACTTCGTTTGTGAGTCTGTGTACCACCAACCCACAGACCAGAGACAATTAGATTGACCCTGTCTAGATACCACCCCAGTAACGGTTCTCACCGGGCAGCAAGAACGGAAGGCCTCGGACTAGACTGGACTGCTTGGACGCCGGACGGACGAACTTCGGACTTCTGTTACGGGTGGACCTCCGGATACCTCGGACCTTGGACTCTCGGCTTGGGCTCTGGTCGGGACTCGCCGCGTTCCTCCACCGTCTCGTCTGGATGCGGGACCGCCTCCTCCGTCTCCTCCGTGGGCCTGAGGGATACTTGAAGCAGAAATATCTGCCGGTGCGCAGAAGAGTTCCGTCACGACTGCAGAGGGTCAGGGGGTCGGCGTGGCTTCACCGACGCGTGGGGAAAGGGCAAGTCCCTGTTCGGGCGCCATTATGTGGTAAATAAATAAATAATACCCTATTTTTGAATGCATAAATGAATAACAGATAGCTCAATAAATAAGAGTCAAGATTCGAGGTAGTAGGAGTTTTTGCAGGTTTAATATAGCATAAGGACAGGAACAGGACGACCTGCACGGGAATAGGATGGCAGCTGCCGGGGACAGGATCGGGACAAGGGAAGCATAGGAAGGAAGGAAGGATAACTTTTAATAACAGTACATGAGCATATATACATAACGCAAACACATAGCATTACATTGCAATAGGCGTAGCAGTGGGTGGAGCAGAAAGCGTGACGCGTAGCAGTCGCGAAAGATAAGGGTGAAAGTAGGTGTAACAGGGCGTATACATAGACATGTGATGCAAACGTAACAGAATATGTCATGAATGGGGCGGAACCCATGGAGGGGGCTACCTAAGGAGCCGGGACCTCTAACCTGATGGTGCGCGCAAACTGGCGATGACGTGTTACTAGGAGAAGCTGGGGGCTATGAACTCTGTGCTAGGAGCAGAGACTGAAGTCTGGAGAGTCAGGGCGACATGTACCTAAGCAGTATCTAGTATCTGATGTTTGGAGAACATGTTGATATAAACTAGAAGTCAGGAGGGGAAAGGCTAACAGACTCTAAGACTGGAGCATGCATTATTCTACATGTAGTGCGTGATGAAGAATATTAAATGACCACTAAATGCAGTACTTCTCTTACATAGAGACGTAAAAGCTAGACAATGACGGAAACTATTGATGCGATTCAGTAGCTTAGGAATGCAGAGAAGGAGGGCTGTACTGATAACTCGAATCATAACAAACACTTGGCAGACTCAGAGGCAGAGCCAAGCTGGGCCGGGCACTGCGATGCAGGAAATAAGTGAAGGGTCGAGGATACAGGTGGGGGCTGTATCGCTCCTCAGCGAGGCTTCAGGGGACAGGAGCTGAATCTGGTGTCCAGGCCCTTTTGAGGCCTAGAAACGGAGATTTTACAATGCATTAACGTGCACACTGAGAAACGTGGCAACGTAGCTTTACATAGGCCTGATATTCGTATTATTCACGAGAACTGGAAACTGGCATACTAGAGGTGGACACAACTATAATTGCGTCTTTAATCAAACATGGGGAATAACATATGCATATTAATCATGCACAGATAACATATGATGGAGGACGCGTAGGGACACAGAACATAGCAAAATTTTACTTTTCCACATTCCCTCCTTGTCACTACGTTTCCATCAGGAAACATCAATATTCATGATACCATCTATCATTTCATACAGTATCATTTGCTCGTCTCGAATTTTCTTGGAACGGGATTTAGAACGGGACTTGGGACTAGGAATACAAGAGGTAGCACAAATGCCGCAAATCGCAGGGCCACATTGTATACAGAGGCAGCAGCTAAATATGATCGCTACTGCAATATCTAGAAAGGACAAGACTTTCCATCCCCAGGCGGAAATTATATTCCAAAACCAACCGGACCATGTCCAGGTGCCTGGATTTTGGTGTAACAGATGGGCAATTTTATGAAGTCTGGTTATAGCTGAATAAACAGACGGCGCGTTATTTGGAATGAAAATGCAGCAACTAGATCCGATGACTCTACAGGCCCCGCCCCTATCGGCCAGTATGACGTCAAGGACGAGACGATTTTGGAGCACGACAATTCTCATAAAGGATTGTTCTTCGGTTAAATTACTTAGAGCAGAAGTAGTCTCAATTACTACTGCTTCGAGGGTTCTGGTTAATCTACGTATCAGTTTACTATTCACAACTGTACCTAAATAAGGAAAGACACCTTTATTGATATCTATATATTGTTCTAGAGCAGTTTCAGTATAATCGACAATCGGGAGGTTTCTCTTGTGTCTAGTATGTACTAGGTGGGAATTCCTATGGTAATCGGGTGGGGCTAGAAAAACCGGTGGCAGTAGGAAGGCAATGTAACAGGTTCCCTCCCAATCGAGGGGCAGACGAACATATGCGGTCTGACCACAAATAAAATAAGAATGACGTGAAGCTTTGAAAATAGATTTCCTACTGTCACTATACTTGACAATAGTAGTACAATCACTGTGGGCCAGATGTAGGTAGGGTTTTACCGGTCGGTAACGGCCGAATTCGGCCGTTACCGACCGGTAAAAGGAATTTGAGATGTAGGGGGCAGAATCGGTAATTTTACCGTTCTGTAATTTACCGATCTGTAATTTTACAGAATCTGTAAATATACCGGTCGGTAAATTTACAGAACGGTAAAATTACAGATTCTGTAAAATCGATATGTAGGTGGGACTCTGATGAGTCCCACAAGGCCTAAGAAATCGGTATTTTACCATCAAATTCAATTTGATGGTGAAATACCGATTCAGGTGAGCATGCACATGTGTGCATGCACACCTGTGCCATATGACAGGCAGACCTGCCCTTAGGGCAGGTATGCCTGCCATATGGCCCCCGAACCTTTTTTGGGGGTGCTAGAGGGTGTCAAAGTGACACCCCCTGCACCCTTGCCAAAAATCTGTATTTACCGATCGGTAAATACCGACCTGTAATGCCCCATTCATTCCTATGGGCTTCAAAGCCCATAGGAATGAATGGAGCATTACAGGTCGGTATTTACCGAATCGGTAAATACCGACTTTTAAAGAATCGGTAAATCCACATCTGGATTTACCTACATCTCGGTACATCTATTTTACCGACTCTTAAATACCGAATCGGTAAAATTCGGTATTTAAGTGTCGGTAAAATAGATTTACCTACATCTGGCCCTATGTCCTACATGTACGGAACCATTATTTCGGACACATAACTCGCCTTTGACTGGTAGTACTGAAATAGCAGGTAAGTCTGGAGTAGTATCAGACTGAACATTCAGGACCATGAAATTCGAAGAATAATTACCTAAATTGTAAACTTCATTTTCTAGATCTAACCCGATTCTGTGGGGAAGACCTTGCTTGTCTGGAAAACATGTACTGTTAAGAAAAGACATATCTGTTGAGGACGACGTTAACGTGGACCATGCTCCACACGAACCATTATGTGAAAACGGATAAGGAAAGAGTGGCAGAACTCCCTTCGGCGTCTGGAAAGGGGGGAGTCGACCACACACCCAACAATTTGTAGCATTGCTGGTCTGGTGTGAGTAATGTAACATGCGGATGAAAGTATTATTTCGCATAGCGAGGCGGTAAGAGAGTTCATGAGGAGGCAGATCACTAAACGTGTGCTCTACTGTAACATTAGCAGACTTATTTACATGAGAAACTGGAAGATACAGGTAAAATGCATAACTGGTGCAGGAAATCATAATGCTGAGAAATAATATGAAACATAGAAAAACGATACATCGGATTGAGTTTTGACTAACTCTCTCACTATGGGGGTCTATTTTATACATGTCAGAAACAGTCTAACCGTTTCACCTAGGGGAGGACTTAGACAATCAAACTGGCTGACTTATTTTACTAGACCGGAGTTTCAACTTATACTCCTGCTGCGGAGTTTTCTCTAACGGGGAGGGTGCAGTATCATTGTTCTTTGCGGGACAGTCCTTAAGAATAGTACTTTGGCAGTCCTTCAAATCCTGGGAAATGTTCTTTGAGACCGGTTTCAGTCCATAAAACTTTTTCACGTGCGAAAGGTGCACCCAGCCTTTGCGACCCTCCAACTTCACGGCTGTACGGGTGGCGAGGAGGACCTGTCGGGGCTCCTTCCAGCGTGGCTCCAGCGGACTTGAGCGATCAAAATTGCGAATTAAGACCATGGATCCGGGAACGATTTCATGCGGTGCCACCTCGGTATTGTCTGGAAATGCGGCGGCAACCTGTGAACGACAAGAGTTGAGGGAAGACATCAAGGAAGCTAGGTAATCTGTCAGCATATTACTTGAAACATCGGTAATACTTCGGGGTCTAGGAGTACCCCACATGTTAGGGGGGCGGCCGAAAACGACCTCATACGGGGACAGACCTGATCTGGAATGTGCGACCATGCGCATATAGAACAAAGCGACTGGCAGAGCTACTAGCCAGTCCACACCTTTCTCTTTACAAATTTTTGCGATGCGAATTTTCAGGGTCTGGTTATGTCTTTCTACGAGACCTGCTGCTTCAGGATGGCGTACACAATGGAACTTCCACTGGTATCCTAACAAAAGGGAAACGTGCTTCATTAACTCTGAGGAGAATGGCTGGCCGTTATCAGAATATACGACCCTAGGGAGTCCATAACGGGGGAAGAACTCACGAACCAACTGCTTGGCAGTGGTCGCGGCTGTGTAATCTGGGACTGGATATGCCTCTGTCCACCTGGACAAAGCGCATACAACTACAAGGACATACTTGAAACCTCGACATCGCTCCATCTGAATATAATCCATCTGGAGGACTTCAAAAGGGTGGTCAGGAGGCTGGAATCCCCCTTGTTCCACCGGGACACTTTTACCTGGATTAAACTGACAACATATCATACAGGTACGGACTTTCTGCTTGGCTGCAGCTCGTAAATGCTTGTTGAACCAAATGTTCTGGATACTGTCTAACATAGCTTTTTCTCCTAAATGTGCTGGACTATGTGCGGTATTGATAATGACTTGAACCATAGAGTCGGGGAGAAACCATGTGGCTCTACCCTTCGTCACCCATCCCTGATCTGTCTGGACCCCTCCTTGTTCGGACCATTTCTTGATTTCATCGGGAGTAGCATGTAACTGGATATCTAGGACATCTTGAGTAGGGTCCTTAACTGTCATACATGTAGTCGGATCTGGAGTGTGTGTCATGTTAACTGGAATGTCTGGAGTCTGTGCTGTAAGCTTGGCTGTGCGATCTGCTAGATCGTTACCCTGGGAAATAATGTCAGTAACTTTCGTATGTGCTTTGCATTTCATGATAGCAATGGATGTCGGTAAATGTATGGCATCTAACAGAGCTTGAATAAGGAGACCATGCTGAATCTTGGTTCCATGAGAAGTCATGAAACCTCTCTCCTGCCAGAGCACTCCAAAGTCGTGTACGACTCCAAATGCGTAGCGTGAATCTGTGTAAACATTAACTTTCCGGTTCTTAGCGTGTATGCAGGCTTGTGTCAGAGCAACTAGCTCTGCTGCTTGAGCGGACAGGGTGTCAATACGGTGTGTCTCAATAACTTCGGTGTCAGTAGTCACTGCATATGCGGCGACTAGTTCTCCTGTACTTGTTCTCATACATGAACCATCCACATAAAGTGTCAGGTCGGGATCTGGTAATGGAATATCTGTCAGATCTTGTCTTGGCTTTGTCATGATGTTGACTACTTCCACACAGTCGTGTGTGTCCGGACTTAAAGTAACTGATGGTAACAGTGTAGCAGGGTTCAGGATGTTGCAGCGTCTGATTTCTATGTGTGGCTGGAACAGTGTCAATTCATAACCTGTTAAACGTGCGATTGTCAAGTGCTGAGTCTGTGTTCGGTTTAAAAGAACTTCCACGGAGTGTGGAACTTGTACTGTCAGGGAGTGTCCTAATACTATGGAATCACTTTGTCTGATAGCTAGTGCTGTGGCTGCAACTGACTTGAGGCACGCAGGCAGAGCCAGGGCTACAGGATCCAATGTGCTCGAAAAATAAGCACAAGGCTTGTATTGTCCTGCTTGATCTTGTGTGAGAACAGATAATGCTGTACCTTCACGTTCTGTGACGAAAAGTGTAAAAGGCTTACTGTAGTTCGGTGTGGCTAGAACTGGAGCTTGACATAGGGCTTTCTTTAACTCATTGAAACTGAGTGTATGTTCAGATGTCCAAGGGAGGACAGACGATACGGCTGTCTCCTGTGTCGTTAACTGTATCAGTGGCTTGGCTAGAAATGCATACTGAGGAATCCATTGTCGGCAGTAAGAAGTGAGGCCGATAAAAGCACGTACCTCCTTCTGGGTCTTGGGCTGAGGAAGACTCGCTATTAACTGGATACGGTCAGGTGTCAACTGCCTACCCCTCTTGGACAGTAAGTGTCCTAAGTATACCACTTGCTGGACACAGAATTGAAGCTTCGAAGGGGACACCTTGTGCCCCATCTCGGCTAGGAAATACAGAACCGTCAGTGACGCTCGCTCGCAGTCACGTTCAGAACGGGCTGTGATCAGTAGATCATCGACATACTGGAGCAGGGCAGTGTCAGTTGGCATGTGAACATTATCAAGCTGTCTCTTGAGTGCTTGACTGTAAATACTAGGACTTTCTGTGAAACCTTGAGGAGCTCGTGTGAACATATAGCTCCTTCCATTTAAACAAAATCCGAAAAGAAACTGGCTGTCTGGATGAATGGGAACACTGAAAAATGCGTTCTTGAGGTCGATTACAGTAAAGAACGTGGCTTCAGAATCAATGGCTGTCAATAAGGAAGAGATATCTGGGACAACTGGGTACTGAGGAATAATACATTTGTTAAGTTCTCGTAGGTCAATCACTAATCGATATACTGGGGGTGCATTTGGATCAGTACGTTTCATGACTGGAATGATCGGAGAATTGCATACATTGGAGTCAGTTTCTACAACTACTCCTTGAGCGATGAGCTCGTCAATAATTTTGGATAAGGCTGCTACAGCCTCAGGTGGCAATCTGTACTGTCTGATTCGTGGTAACACTACACCTGGCTTGAGAGTCACACGATGGGGTGTGATTTGCATGTACCCTACATCAGTTGGACCTTGCGCCCATAAATGCTGCGGAACATTAGACAATCTGGGATCAAAATCTCGTAATACATAGTGACCCTTAAAGTCACGCAGGAACAATCGTATTCCCTCCGGGGAACAGCATATAACTGCACCTAACTCTTTCAGTGTTTTAATGCCTAATAGATTCTCTGGACATGACTTAGTAAGTAACAGGTCAGTAGTACGGGACAATGGACCTACTTCTAGAGTAACTGGCTTTGATATTTCATTTACGATGGGTTTTCCTGAAAATCCAAGGGAAACATTTCTAGAGCCTGAGAGCGGAGCCCCTGGAACTTCGGCGTGACTAATTGTGGTCCTACTTGCCCCTGTATCAATCAAAAACTTTCTGTCTTTCCCTAATACTTGACTATGAACATAGGGACCTTCTTGATCTACAGGTATCTCGATGAGAGGCAAGCCTACCTCCCTCTCTAGGCTGTTTCATGAATACTGCTGGTACTCTGGATACTCGGACTGTGCATACTGATACATTTGCTGTGTAACATGCTGTGTTGCAGCGATGGGCTGCGGTGCTGTAACTGTCTGTGGTGCATTCTGTGGCTGAGGAATCTGTAAAACTTGTTCTTGTCTAGGCGGACGTGGTCTTTCTTTAGTCTTACCAGTAGCTATGCTGTGTTTCAGAACTGCACACTCGTTTATAAAATGACCTGGCTGTTTACAATAATTGCAGTTCCCTTTAACGGGAGCTGCAGGATGACTGGCTTGATTCGGACCCCTCTTCTGACTGTCTTGAGGAACAGATTGTGCAACTAGTACTTTCATTTTCGTGTCTTTCATACGCTTTCTCTCGTGGTCCTGTTCTTCTCTGATTCTATTCTGGTGGTATTGGAGCATCTGTAACATCTGGGACGGGGTATTAGCTTGCCAGGTACTTTCGACTTTCAAAACTCGATTCTTAATTTGTGGACTTGAATTCTCGACTAATTTAGTAACAAAAAGGTGAGGGTATGACTCACTACTTGTCTTGAGGCCACTGTTGATGCTAAAACATTTCTCAAATCTAGAATAAAAATCACTAATGTCTTCGTCTTGTTTCTGTTTACAGGCTGAGATTGCATCCCAGTCTTCCTTTTTCGTTGTTAACAATCTGGGTAAAACTTGAATCAATAGTTCAGGTAATTCTTTACATTTCGCTCCAAGACCGGTACCTGGTACTCGTGCCTTATCTTCAGCTTCTAGAACTGCCCAATCGATCTTTTTCTCTCCCACCTCCCATTCTTTTTCCTTGAGCTTTTCATACACCCCTGCGGGCAACAGAACCTTTAACATTTTAATTATATCTGGATACGTGTATTCTCCCATACGGAGCATGTCTTTTAATTCTCGATGGAACCCTGCTGGATCTTTATCATGACAGGGAATTAATTTTTTCATCTCTAAGAGTTCCATCTTTGTAATCGGAGTGTAAACAAACACTCGTTCTAGTTCGCCACCCGTTCCTCTAACTGGGTGGACTTCTCGTAACGGATTCTGTCTCTCCATGTAAAATGGTTTACTTTCTGGGGGTGAGACATGAACAAAATGCGGGTTCAAAAACGTTCTATATTTGTGACGCTGTTCTAGAATGACACTAATTAAATCGGTACCTAAACCTTTCCATCTATACTGGAGTAACTCGTTCAGGATATCATGTAACGGGCCTGGATCAGAGTGCTGACCCTCATACAATGTAATGAGGTGCTGAATCATATACATACCCGCCAGTCGTTGCTCGGCTGGGGGCATTTTCAGAAACATTTGTGCCACTATTTCGTCTGGAAAAGTGGTAGAATCAGTAGTCCATCGGACTGCTGATCGGGCTAGTTCTTGTTCATGCATAGTACTTAACTCACTGTAACCGATTCGTGATTTCAGAATGTGATCTGTAGCTTGAAACACTTGTTCTAGAGAACCTTGTTCTGGTGCTGGATGATGGAAAGTAGACTTGTGTTCTAGGCGTAAATGGCGATCTGGAAATCTAGATTTTCCTACATACGCTATTCTGGCGGAATTTTCGTCGTCTACCTCTTCAGTATCAGAGTTACTTTCTTTCTCGCTTACTTGTGCTGCTTTACGCTGTTCGTGTAACTTTATTATTTCTTTACGGATTTTCTTGTACATACTCTCCATAGCACCGACGGTCTTGTGCTTACCCTCGGCTATATTATCACTCCACCTTGTCAGGATTTTCATTTCGGCCGGATCTTTAGACGGGTAATCTTGTTCTCTTATTAGACAGTTAATCAGAAACTTTAATATCATGAGCTGGATCTCGGCTTTCCTTTGAGACATGGCCTCGCTAATGCTTTCTGGATCATCCCCTGTACGGATGAAACGATATATTCTGTCTAGGTCTTCTTTCATATTCGGTAGGGTGACTAGATACTCGGCCACCTTTCTTACGCGAAATGAATATAAAACCATATTATCCTCGCCTGGGACTGGATCATAGCCGCATTCATTAAGGGCTTTTCTTATTTCTGCTACAGTCTGATGTCTGGGCGTACGCTGTGACGCTTGTGCATGTAATTCGGCTGACGTTAAACGCTTATGTGGCGGCGGGGTCTGAGGAGGACCTCCTCCTGCGGCCCCTAAACTAGAATCGTCGACTGATCCTCTTCGTACTAGTGTGGCAGGAAATTGAAATGCGGGCTGAACTGGTATGGCGGGCTGGACCAGGGGGGCCGTAGCAGGTACTGCAAGGGGTACCCCGGTGTCTGGAGGAACGGGAAGTGCCTGATTTACAGGGACTGGCGGAGCGCGAACAGGATTTGCATATTCTGGGACTGTGTCGTCCAAATAGGACGAAATGAAAATATCAGCTGCGGTCTGTTTGTGACGTAGCTTGGTCGGAACTAATGGTGGCAGAAAGTTACTGGATGCCTCCGGGGTCGCTTTTGGCAGGCCCTCGGCAAGAAGAGGATACATACCCTTAATAAGAGCATGCCTCTGTCTGTCTGACTGTTCGGTTTTAACTTGTTCACCAATCTAGATTAATTCCCTTTCTTGGGCTCGTTCTAAGGATTCTCTACTTAATTCTGACTTTCTGATTTCTTTTTCGGTTCTTTTATGAGATTCTTTGCGCCATAACTCGATGGCATCTTTCTGTGACTGTCTGGCTTTCTTTTTCCATAATGCTTCTTCTACTCTCATGATGCACTCGGCATCCCATGTGCCTGACACAGGCCATCTATACTTTCCCTCTAACTGTTTGGTATACTCGACCCATAAATCTAGATACAATATGGCGCTTATGCCATGCTTCTGATACATAAAATGACCTGGACTGTCCCTAGGCGGGACTGGAACTGCTGCTTCCAGCAGACCCTTTCTAGTTTTTAACTGACGTAACTTGGAAAACAAGGGCATGACTGAACTGTAATCTAGACACAATACAATACACAATGAACACGATACTTATTCCCCATTCATACCACGACATTAAAATACATGAAGAACATTTAAAATAACAGTTCGAACAGAAATACCACCTGGAATACGGAACACAGAATACATGAATTTTCTCGAGAACAGAACTGACTAGAACAGAAACTAGATGCACTGCTGAAACAGTACGAAACTTACCGGTCTCATCAAGAGACACGTCAGGACCCGCATCCACCGAAATGGACACTTCGTTTGTGAGTCTGTGTACCACCAACCCACAGACCAGAGACAATTAGATTGACCCTGTCTAGATACCACCCCAGTAACGGTACTCACCGGGCAGCAAGAACGGAAGGCCTCGGACTAGACTGGACTGCTTGGACGCCGGACGGACGAACTTCGGACTTCTGTTACGGGTGGACCTCCGGATACCTCGGACCTTGGACTCTCGGCTTGGGCTCTGGTCGGGACTCGCCGCGTTCCTCCACCGTCTCGTCTGGATGCGGGACCGCCTCCTCCGTCTCCTCCGTGGGCCTGAGGGATACTTGAAGCAGAAATATCTGCCGGTGCGCAGAAGAGTTCCGTCACGACTGCAGAGGGTCAGGGGGTCGGCGTGGCTTCACCGACGCGTGGGGAAAGGGCAAGTCCCTGTTCGGGCGCCATTATGTGGTAAATAAATAAATAATACCCTATTTTTGAATGCATAAATGAATAACAGATAGCTCAATAAATAAGAGTCAAGATTCGAGGTAGTAGGAGTTTTTGCAGGTTTAATATAGCATAAGGACAGGAACAGGACGACCTGCACGGGAATAGGATGGCAGCTGCCGGGGACAGGATCGGGACAAGGGAAGCATAGGAAGGAAGGAAGGATAACTTTTAATAACAGTACATGAGCATATATACATAACGCAAACACATAGCATTACATTGCAATAGGCGTAGCAGTGGGTGGAGCAGAAAGCGTGACGCGTAGCAGTCGCGAAAGATAAGGGTGAAAGTAGGTGTAACAGGGCGTATACATAGACATGTGATGCAAACGTAACAGAATATGTCATGAATGGGGCGGAACCCATGGAGGGGGCTACCTAAGGAGCCGGGACCTCTAACCTGATGGTGCGCGCAAACTGGCGATGACGTGTTACTAGGAGAAGCTGGGGGCTATGAACTCTGTGCTAGGAGCAGAGACTGAAGTCTGGAGAGTCAGGGCGACATGTACCTAAGCAGTATCTAGTATCTGATGTTTGGAGAACATGTTGATATAAACTAGAAGTCAGGAGGGGAAAGGCTAACAGACTCTAAGACTGGAGCATGCATTATTCTACATGTAGTGCGTGATGAAGAATATTAAATGACCACTAAATGCAGTACTTCTCTTACATAGAGACGTAAAAGCTAGACAATGACGGAAACTATTGATGCGATTCAGTAGCTTAGGAATGCAGAGAAGGAGGGCTGTACTGATAACTCGAATCATAACAAACACTTGGCAGACTCAGAGGCAGAGCCAAGCTGGGCCGGGCACTGCGATGCAGGAAATAAGTGAAGGGTCGAGGATACAGGTGGGGGCTGTATCGCTCCTCAGCGAGGCTTCAGGGGACAGGAGCTGAATCTGGTGTCCAGGCCCTTTTGAGGCCTAGAAACGGAGATTTTACAATGCATTAACGTGCACACTGAGAAACGTGGCAAGGTAGCTTTACATAGGCCTGATATTTGTATTATTCACGAGAACTGGAAACTGGCATACTAGAGGTGGACACAACTATAATTGCGTCTTTAATCAAACATGGGGAATAACATATGCATATTAATCATGCACAGATAACATATGATGGAGGACGCGTAGGGACACAGAACATAGCAAAATTTTACTTTTCCACAGCCAGTTGCATGGAATGAAGGTGACACTAGTGGGTAGCCAAAGTGTGTGTGGTAGTAGTCAGTGTAAACGGGGATAAGAACTGTAGTGTGTGCGCGTTGCACAGTTGTAGGGTGCACAATAAAGATATACAGGAGCAGAATACAGACACATAACTAATATCCAGTTGCATGGAACAACAATGACATTAATGAGCAGCCAAAGTATATGAGGTAGTAATAGGTGCATGCAAAAATAAATAAAACTTGAAATGGGAGCAGGTTACCTAAATGTAGCAGGTCTAGATGAGCAATTAGTCGGTGGATTACAGTGAAGTCGTAGTGGGTTACAAACATGTACAGAATAAGGTATAGGTATGATACTGATGATATACTAATCTGCAATACCGATGCCGACGGTAAAATACCTGAAACAAAAGTAACACTAGCGAGTAGTCAAAATGGGTGCTCCAAGATAAATGAGGTACATGAATCAGTAGCAAAATAGAGTTGCAGCAAAACTTATATGCTGTATAACAATAGTGAGTAGTCAAGAATAAATGAGGTACCTGAATCAGTAGCAAAATACAATTGCAGCCAAAATTATATGAGACCTAAAGTGACACTAGTGAGCAACCAAAATATATGAGGTAGCAATTGGTGCATAGAGGTGAAGAAAAAGTGGGATGTGCAGGATACCATTAGGAGTATGGACATATAATACCACCGTAAAAGGCAGACACCCTATCCTAATCTTGCGTATAAACATATGATGTAAATATATGAGGTAGCGTCGGTGCATTACAGTTGTAGAAAAAGTGAGATGTGCAAGATACAACTAGGCATATATATACATAAAGTACCACTGTAGTAAGGCAGACATTTTAACGTGAGGAATGACTAGTCCATGATGGTCGCCAAGGATAGACAGTCTAAGATGGCCGAACCGCTAGGGGAGATAGAGAAATTAGTCCTCTGTCTGCTGCTATTACTTTGAGCACAGGGAAGGGCAGTTTCACTTTCCGTTAGAGCAGGCACTGCTCATAGCATGCTGAGAGGGAGGCTTATCTCTACTTCTGGTGGACTTGTGTGGAGGAGTTGAGCTGAAGATCCTCATGGACATCAGAGGCATCGGTGGGATTTATTGCTACAGTTTTATGGCCCCAGCCATTTTGAACAAAGGAGAAAGTTTAGGATGTGAGCAGGCGGGTGGGGTGAAATAAATACCTTGTATAACAGCTGCACCGTGTGCATGTTGAGTTTGCCAGCAGAGAATGTCCTGTTACTGTTGCAATGTTAAATCCAAGTATATCAAAGTGTATACAGGGCGGGAGGGGGGCCTCTCTCTCAGCCCTTCGATGTCTCTGACCCTCCAGCCTCCGGCGTTAGCCAGCCGTGTCTGAGGTCTGTGGTGTGGGCTGATCGCTTCCCCTTCTGCCATGGAGCGGGCGAGGGGGGCGGGGGGCCTCTCCCAGCCCTCCAATGCCGCTGCGATTCCACCGCTGTGGACGGCACTGTGTCCCTTGTGATCCCCGCTGGTCGCAGCAATCGGCTAAACAGCCCACGTCTCCGCCGTGGTGCGGGCGGGGGGGGCCTCCCGGTCCTCCGAGGCCGCCGCGCTTACTCTGCTGTGGTGCGGGCGGCTCCAGTCCCCGTCGGTCGCAGCAGCCGGCTCAACAACTCGCGTCTCTGCCGTGGAGCGGGCAGGGGGGCCTCCCTCAGCTCCCCTGTGCCGCTGTAAATCCTCTGCTGTGGTGCGGGCCGGTCACAGGACCATCCGCGGTGCCGGCTCAGCAGGTTCTCGGTGCCCCAGCCGCCCTCATGTCCCTGAGCATCACAAGAGTTGAGCCCACTTGTTGGTTCAGCCCAACTGGTCCCCCAGTCCAGGCCTGCAGCCCCTTTTCCAACATACCGACCTCCATAGACTTGAAATGGGGCACCCAGCATTGTAAGGCACCTCTGCACCCGGCCGCCCAGTGCTGCCTGAAGAGAACTGTTAGTGCAGTCTTGGACCTCGCCCCATACTCGCCTTAAGTCTCAAAGGTTGGTTCTGCAAGTTGCTGCTGAGTGCTTGAATGCAATACATATTTCCCCCCCAGAGGTTGAAATTATCACAAAGTGCTTCAATACTGATTTAAAGTATCAAAGTCACCCAACACTGAAAAACATAACCCTGCAACCGGATGCTCCAGTGCTTCCTTAGGTGACCCGTTGGTGTTGCCTTGGAACTTACCCCATACTCACCTGAAGACCCGGGGAAGGGTACCCTAAGTCGTATGCAGCATATGTTTTCTTGCTGAGTTAACATTGCCGCAAAGTGATTCATAGCCGATTTAAAGTATAAAAAACCTGTTTGCTTCATACCTACTATGGTAAAGATACGTGTTATTTTTATAAATTGGTGTGGATCTCCTTTTTAAATTCTGTACTTCATTTATTGATTATTGTGTGTATTTACGGATTTCTAACACTCCCCTCTAATAAGCCTGTGGCTGAGAGAGAAGTTAATTTATTGTTCGATTAATAATAATCATTACAATAGTGAACATGGGAGCACTTTAAAACATTTGTCATGAATAGTTAAAATATTTACATTTATACCATCACAATGGGAATAAGAGATAAAATTCATTGGAAAAAGCAATTTAAAATCGTAATAGCTTGTTAAAAAAAGTAGTTGTAAACCTTAATTATCCGTTCTAGTTTTTCCATCTAATCGGGTCAAATACAGACATTTACTTATAAGAAGCAGCATTTGATTTACTTTAGTGATATAGTTCATAGTTTGTGGTGGGGTTCCTGGGGTGTTGGTCCATTTATGTAATGAGCCCCCCACATACAGTGTTTTAAGGGATTTCCAGGAAAAACAGGTCGGTCCATATGCCGAAGCCAATGTCAGCTGTTCTAAAGTAATACAAAGGATTGTAGAAATCGGATGAGGGCACAACATGGGCGAAGGGCTTCATCTGTTTTTTTTAATGGTTAACCGTTGGTGGCTCGCAGAGTCTCAATGTTTATAAATGTTCTTGCTATTGCTGTAACAAACTTGGTGAACCTGATGTTAAGCTGTGGATTGTCTGGGTTCATTGATGCAAGAATGGCCTGACGGCGTGTGCGAATGCCTAGTTTGTTCCATTCGCCCTTTAACAGTTTCCTTCGGTCGTCTTGAGCTACAACACAGAGACATACCACATGCTCAATTGTTTCTGTGCTGCTCCCGCAGCCTCTGCACATTACATTTGAGTTTGCACGTCGCCAACCCGGCAGGTGATACAGAAATGGCCACTCACCCATTCTAAGGGCCAAAAATCTTTTTTTCCACTGCAATGAATATGTACATGACAGATGTGGTCCCATGGTCCCTGGCTTGAATCCTGATACAACTGTCCAGGCATGCTTACGTTGAACCAGTGGAGCTCTATCAGAATGGAAGGACCAGAGGCGGACGTTTCTTTTGGTATGGGTTTTAAGTACCTGCTGCGATGGGTTAGAGGTCCAGATTTCTTCTATATCGAGAAGTTGGAGGGAATCCTGCAGGTAACGCCGATATGAGCTACCAATTTGACCGGCTGAGATCTCCAGCCACAAAAGGGCCTCCAGGCTTCCCTCTCTGTGCCTGTGGCTGCTCAATCATACTAGCCTGTAGAAGACCCCTGACCCTCCAGGTAGGTCGCTTCCCCTCCGCACAGCTCCGCCTGTGTGCCCCTGCCCCAGCTGCCGCTGCTGAGGACTTGCTTGTAAGTGTGCTCATCCTCCGTTTTTGTGCCCCGTTTTTTTTTGCTTCTGTGCCACTGTTTCCCCCTCTTTTGTGCCCCGTTTTGCTTTCTGTGCCAATGTTTCCCCCTCTTTTGTGCCCCGTTTTTGCCTTCTGTGCCACTGTTTTACCCCCTCTTTTGGGCCCCGTTTTTGTCTTCTGTGCCACTGTTTTCCCCCTTTTTGTGCCTCGTTTTTGCCTTCTGTGCCAATGTTTTCCCCCTCTTTTGTGCCTTGTTTTTGCCTTCTTTGCCACTGTTTTCCCCCTCTTTTGTGCCCCTTTTTGCTTTCTGTGCCACTCGTTTCCCCTGCCGCTGTGCCCCCTGCGGCCCCGCCCCCGACTGCTCACTGCTCATTCGCTGCTCCCGCCTCCCACCCACCTCCCCATATATGCCGGACGCTGAACGCCAGCGCAGCGGGTGCGCCGCTGGCGCACCTAAGGCAAGACCATCTGTGCCCGTCCGCGCCTGGACCACGCCCAGCACCAGGAACCCTGGCCCCCGCACACACCACGACGTCCGCCTCCTCTACGACCCCAGCACTCTCCACGCACTCAACACCGGACGATCTCGCACCTGCTGCCAGGCCACCCCGAAACGCACCCAAGGACCCTCTCCTGACTGAACTGCAGATTCACCAGCATCCGGCCCGCCAACCCGCCCAACATGGAAACCAACTTCCTCAGATGTATCCTGCTCAACACCCGCTCCGCCTGCAAACACTCCATTAAACTCTGGGAGCTACTCGACACCAATGCCCCAGACGTCGCCTCCCTGACGGAGACCTGGCTGACCCCCTCCTCGGCACCTGACATCCCCATAGCCATCCCGGAAGGCTACAAGATCACCCGCAAGGACCGCACCAACAGAATAGGGGGAGGAATATCCATCGTCCATAGATATACTCAAAATCTCGACACATGCAGACATCCTCTGCACCGCCGAACACCTGCACCTCCACATCCACACCGACCCTAACACCACCCTCAGAGGCACCCTCATCTACAGACCCCCCAGACCCCGTCTGCAGTTCAGCGACTCCATCACTGACCTCGTCAGCACACATGCCCACGCCTCCACGGACTACATCCTCCTCGGGGACCTTAACTTGCACTTCGAGAACAATAACGACAAAGCCAACTCCTCCACCCTGATCGACAACCTCTGACTCAGACAACTCGTCATAGCACCCACACACTCCGCCGGCCACACGCTTGACCCCATCTTCTCAGCGAGCATCCACGTCTTCTTCGACCGCACCACCGAACTCCACTGGACCGACCTTAGCTGCATCCACTTCACCTTCCGGAAACCCACCACCCACCACCGCACCCAGCAGATGCCTCGCCGCAGCTGGGGCAGGATCACAGAGGACCAGCTAACTGCCGCCCTTGCCCAAAGCCCACCCACAGACCCAACCGACCCCAACGCCGCAGCCCGCAACCTCAAACAATGGATCAATGACTGCTTCAACACCATCGCCCCGCTCAAAAACAAACCAACACCCACACCAGCAAGAGAGCTAGCTGGTTCATCGAAGACCTCCAGGCCTCCAAGCAAACCTGCTGAAAACTAGAAAAAACGGGACCCGCAAAAGAACACCGGAAAGCTACACAGCCCACAGGAACGCCACCCGCCGACACCACCAACTCATCAGATCTGCTAAAAGGACCGCCTTCGGAGACCGCCTAGACAACAACGCACACAACAGCAAAGAGCTCTTCAGCATCGTGAAGAAACTCTCCAACCCCAGCTCCAACACCAACGACATCCCACCGTCACAAGACCTGTGTGACTCGCTGGCCACCTTCTTCCATCGCAAGATCGCAGACATCCACGACAGCTTCGACGCCGTCACCACCCTGGCAACAGCCGACACCCCCGCTCCCACGACCACCAACCGCCTGGACCAACATCAACGACGACGACACCATCAAGATCATGAACACCGTCCACTCCGGATCCCCGGAAGACCCCTGCCCCCACCACATTTTCAACAAAGCCAGCAGCACCATCGCATCTTAACTCCGGAAAACCATCAACATCTCCTTCGAGACAGCGACCTTCCCGGAGAGCTGGAAGCACGCAGAGATCAACGCCTTACTAAAGAAACCCAAGGCGGACCCCAAGAACTTTTGACCCATCTCAGTGCTCCCGTACCCAGCAAAGGTCATCCAAAAGGCCGTCAACAAACAACTGACCAGCTTCCACTAAGAGAACAACATCCTGGACCCATCCCAGTCAGGGCTCCGCAGCAACCACAGCACCGAAACTGCCCTCATCGCCGCCACCGACGACATCAGGATCATGCTCGACAACGGAGAAACAGCAGCCCTCATCCTCCTGGACCTGTCAGACGCTTTCGACAAAGTCTGCCACCGCACACTAAGAGCACGCCTCCACGACGCCGGAATCCAAGAGAAGGCCCTGGACTGGACCACCTCCTTCCTCTCCGGGAGAACCACGAGCGTACACCTCCACCCCTTCCACTCCGAAGCCACCAAAATCATCTGCGGCGTACCCCAAGGCTCATCTCTCAGCCCAACGTTGTTCAACGTCTACATGGCGCCACTGGCCCACGTCGCCCGACTGCACGACCTACACATCTCCTACGCCGACGACACCCAGCTGATCCTCTCGCTTACCAAGGACCCCCACACCGCCAAAACCAACCTCCACGAAGGAATGAAAGCCGTCGCCGACTGGATGAGGAACAGCCGACTGAAGCTGAACTCTGACATGACGGGAGGTCCGCATCTTCGGCTCCACCCCCTCGGCCTGGGACGACTCCTGGTGGCCGACGGCACTAGGAGCATTCCCTACACCCACCAATCAGGCACGAAACCTAGAGGTCATCCTCGACTCTACACTCTCCATGACAAAGCAGGTCAATGCTGTCTCCTCATCCTGCTTCAACACCCTCCGCATGCTTCGCAGGATCTTCAAGTGGATCCCCACCGAAACTAGCACGACAGTCATCCAGGCCCTCGTCAGCAGCAGACTGGACTACGGCAACACACTCTACGCGGGACCCCCGGCCAAACTCCTGAAACGACTCCACACATCCAGAACGCCTCAGCTCGCCTGATCCTGGACATCCCCCGCCACAGCCACATCACACCCCGGAAAGACCTGCACTGGCTCCCCATTGACAGGAGGATAACTTTCAAGCTCCTCACCCACACACACAATGCACTCCACGACACCGGACCAGCGTTCCTCAACAGACGACTCAGCCTCTACACCCTCGCCCGCCAGCTCCACTCCGGAGACCACGCCCTCGCCACCATCCCCCACATCCGAAGAGTGACCGCCAGTGGCAGATCATTCTGGCACCACGCCACCAAGACGTGGTACACCCTCCCCATCCGCCTACAGCAGACCAAAGACCTTCTAACCTTCAGGTTGATTGATTGATTGAAGAGCACCTTAGGATTGCTAAAGCAAGCCCTGTCCACTCGTGAGGGCACCCCAGGACTCTATGCACAGCTAGTATATCTAGCTTGTTTTGATATACTAAATAAAGAGCCGGCATCCTACATACAGCATTAGCACAAATAGTGGTTGATGGGTAGAAATATAAAGATCCTCTGCCTGCTCAAAACATATTACTATGCAATTTAAAATGAACATATGTACGTTTACCCATGTGTCCATCTCTATATATATTAATTACACACACACATATACACATGTACACATGTGTGTGTGTGTGTGTGTATATATTACCTACTGGTGGTCGCCAGTAGGTATATATAGTTAGGACCTAGTTACCATAGGAAATTCCGAACATTCTATTGGGAATAACTTTGGCGCCAATTGAGGGATCTGCCTGTAATTGTGCTTAAATTTGCCTCGCTGCGCTCCGCTCCTTCCCTGAAAGTTTCGGGGGGATTCATCAAGCGGGGGCAGAGAAAAAAGGGGGGTCCCAAAACGTGTTTTCCCCATGTTAATTTCCATAGGGACATTTTGACAAGGCTACAGCTCGAACGGCTGAACGGAATTACACCAGATTCGGCAAAATGGTAGGGACTGGTATGCAGCAGTGCCTTTTGTATGTTTGGTGTAAATCCCTCCAGTAGTTTTTGAGAAAATTGAATGTGAAATCGAGTCCAATGCAATTTTCCATAGGACCTTTAGACACAGCTATGGCTGAATGGAATTACTGCAAACTTGGCAAAATGGTAGAGCCTGGAATGCAGAAGTGCCTTTTGTATATTTGGTGAAAATCCCTTCAGTAATTGTTGAGAAAATTGACTTTTTTCAAATTATATATCTATAGGCGGGACACAGTGTGCGCACGGGCTTGCACCGTCCTTGTACTGTCCTTGCACGTGCGTGGACCTTAGCGTGCGCGCACGGAATTCTGATTGGCTGTTGGACGTCTGTCAACATTCCAGTCAATCGAAATGAGGAAGTGTTGTCCGCCATCTTGTTTTTGTGGCAGATGATAGTGGTTGTAAACAGAAGTGTAATAGTTGACAAGGAGGCAGGGTAGAGATTCCTGAGCCCCCTAGGTTTTGTCATGGGGTCTGTAAAGGACCCCGAAGGTTGAAAAAAAAACCAACATTTTTTTTAAATCGCGGGGTCCGCGCACCGTGCGCGGACTGCGGCTCAAAAAGACAAAAAAGAAATACATTAAAATAACAAGTTTCAGTGTTTAGATGTTGGTTAAGTGCAACATTGAGTGATGACTCTTTCACCTTTGGGTTTAGGTAGGTGTTTTGTGGAGAGTTAGTATGGTAATTGGTAGAGAGCATTGGGGGTAGGTTGAAGATTATGTGAGTTTGAAAGTGTTGATAATTTGAACCAATTAAAATGTTACTTTGGTTTTGATTTTGTGTGTGATAAAATGTGATTGGCTGGGTATTTGAATATGTATGAAAAATGAGAGGGAAACACAGCCATTTTGATATTTTAGTGTTTGAGGTATACTTCTGAGGTGTGAGATTGAGACAGAATTTACTGTTCAACAGTTTTCTAGAAGGTGAGTTGTTAATTTGTAAGGAGAACTCTGTTGTTCACTTTAAGTTAATAGGAAAAATGTTTTCTGTTAGTTATTTAATGTTTTTCTGTTATACTTATGGATTGAGTAGGGCAACATCAGATGCAGTGCTTTATATTTCTAATTCTTGCTTGATAGTATACACTGTCGAGGGAAACACAGCCATTTTGTGACTAAGGTGTCTGAGGTAGTTTGTGAGGAAATTTTGGTGTTCAATTTCTGGTGTGAGATTTACACAGTAGTGACTCTTCTAATAGAGTTTAATAGTTTTTCTCTGCCCTATCTCACTCTTCCTAAGCGCTGTTTCTCTTTCTTTTAATAGTACACTAACATAAAATGATGAATGAAAATGAGGAGCCTACCAACATCCTACCAATGGGGAGTGCTCGGACCTCGGTAAAAATTAATACAAAAAATAAAGTTAAAAATGATATTTGAGTGTTTACATGTTAGTTGGCTCTAAAAAGAGCCGTTGTGTTCATTGTGTTTTTTTGGTACCTACAAGTAAGTACCAATGCAGAGTCTGATGTTACAGAGATAGGCTCTGTTCCCTTCATCAGTGAAATGTACACCATCTGTCCTATAGATGCCTTGCATGTTGCAACGCAAGTTGTTGTGGTATATACAACCCATTCAATAGTCTCTCATGTATGCAGAAACAGATTTATTTACATGTTTCCTTGCTTTCTCAATCTGCAGACAAAATTGATTGGACCAATTCCATTTTTGCCTTTGGCATATATTGGAATAGACAAAGGCAGTTTGAGGAAAAAGCGACATCAATTGTCCAAAGATGTCCTTCAATAGCATTTCCAGACCAACCCCAGTCAAAGTGCATAAGTCATTTCCACCAGAGTGCACAATTATGAGGTCAGGGTGTGGGACATGCATGAAGGATTTCACCAATGGTATCAATTGGTGACATCTCAATCCTCTCTGGCCAATCCATAAAATTTCCACATTTGGTAAATCAAGGTTCAAAATTCCTCTGTTTGTTGCATACCTTTTAGACCAGAATACAAAGCTGTGTCCTACAAACCATACTGAAAGCATGTTCAAGGCAGATCTGGTGGTACTCAGATGAGGGATGTAAATGAATTGGCAGTTGGAAAGCTTGCAGTTTAGAAAAAAAAAGAGGACATTCACTGCACTTGAAGCTTAGGAAAAGATTGGTGCTTTCTGAAAATGCAAAAGAGCATATTAGGGTGCATAGTTTGTTTTTTAAAAGAAGCAATTCTTTTTTTTTATTTTTTTATTATCAAAAACTTTTATTGAGCAATAAAATAAGAGTTACAGAGATGGGCCTACAACCACACGGGCTGGCCGCTAGTAGCAACGCACAACATAAGTAGCGAACGATCATTCCCGTGGCCGGGCACAAGGAAGGTACCAATTATTGCTCCAAGCATAGGACAGGACATGACAATTTTTTATAATAAACATAAAAACAACAAACTCTAAAACAAGGCGAATGCACAGTAATCAAGTCAGCCCTGGAGGCGGAGGGGAAAGCAACTAGTCAGGAAGACAAAAGCAAAGCAATGAGACTCGGCATGGCCGGGGGGGTGGGGGCAGCGGGGAGGGCAGGAAAATCCTAAAACCATATGAAAAATTTTCGGGAATGTCAGCCTAGGGAGATAGGGTCACATCTGGAGCGACAACCAGGGGAGGGGCACAAATATCTCCACGATATGCATTCCACTGACCCCAAATCTTCGTCCACGTCCTGGGTCTGCCCCTAGCCACATAGACGGTCTTCTCTCGGAACATGGACCAGTCCATGTTATCCTCCCACACCGAAACTTCGGGAGGTCTGGATGCGCCCCAAAGTTGCGCAATGTCCCGCTTCGCGACCATGTATCCCAAGGTCGCCCATCTGGTCTGGGCCACAGAATAGTCGGTGGGTTCCCACACGTTCAACAGGCATCTTCGGGCCTCAGGCCGCAGGGTAATACCAGTCACAACAGCCATCACCGCAAGCACATCAATCCAGTAGGCTGCTACCACCGGGCACTCCCAAAGAATATGCAGAAATGTGGCACTCATCCCACAACCACGCTTACATAAACCATCCGGGGAAAAACCCATCACAACCAGACGCGGACCAGTTACATACACCCAGTGGAGGATCTTAAGTTGAACCAAACGGAGACGGGCGGGGATGGCGACCTCTTTCGGAGAAGAGAGTGCCGACTGCCAATCCTCGTCATCCAAGTCCAATCCGTCATCGACCCAAACCTCCCGAAGTCGGACCAATAAGTCAGCGCGATTATTAATAAGTTTCTTGTAGATAAGGGAGATAGTGCTATCGGGCAGGTGTCCATCCAGTATACGATCCTCAAGGGGAGAGGACTCGGGCAGGGTCACATCAGGAGTCAGAACTGAGGCCAGGGCGTGCCGAACCTGCAAATACCGAAAAAACTCTCTATCACTCAAGTCATATTCTGCCTTAAGGGCCTGGAAAGACTTCACTCTACCCTGCACACAGATGTCACCCACTTTACATATCCCAATCATATCCCAGCGGTCAAAGCCCTTAGTAGACCAGAGACACCCCAAACGTTCAGAAGCATAAAGCGGGGTCGCCATTGTCAGTCGGTTCTCCCATCCCAAACTCACATTCGCGGCGCGCCACACATTGACTGCGATCCTGGACGGGCCCACAAGATGGCGCCCGGCCGATCTGGAATAAAGCGCTCTATTAAAATCCCCTCCCGGCAGCTGGAGTCTATCCATCTCAAAGGCCGGATCTCGACCCGGGGAATACATTACGTGATTAATGGCAGACAGCTGGGCAGCCCAATAATATCTCTTGATATCGGGGAGCGCCATGCCCCCGTCATACCAAGGAATAGTAAGTTTTGCAAGGGCGATACGTGGACGCCCGTCCCAGATCAGTTGCCTTTGAAGACTCTCGATCTCCCGGAAATAGGTAGCGGGAATGTCGTCATAAGAATTTTGAAGCGCGTATAGGAATCGCGGCAAAGACATCATTTTAAAAAGGGCAGCCCTGCCCAGAGGAGACAGGGGTAGCTTACGCCAACGGGCCACATCCAGTCGCAGTCTAAGAAGCGGGGGAAGGAGGTTACGCTCGAACCGGAGTGAGGAGTCCAGCGTGATAAAAATCCCCAAATATTTGAAGCCAGAGTGGACAACCTGGATGGGAAACCTGTCCGGTAATGGGGGCAAAACACCCGAGAGAACATATACACAGGACTTAGCCCAATTAATAACCAGACCCGAGTTAGCACCAAACGAAGTAAGAACGTCGAATAGGACATTTAAAGATTTACGCGGGGAAGTAAGATACAGAAGAATGTCATCCGCGTAAAGCGAGACGCGGTCTTCAAAATCCGGTGACCAACGGATCCCTTTAAGTGAAGGTTCCCATCGAAGCCACGCAGCCAACGGTTCCAGAGCAAGCGCGAAAAGCAACGGAGACAGGGGGCACCCCTGACGGGTCCCCCTACCAAGACAGAAGGGGACAGAAACTCGACCGTTTACTACTACCTGTGCCAAGGGTTCGGCGTATAACAACTTCACCCAACCAATAAACTCAGGCCCAAAACCGAATTTCTCAAGAGCTGCCCAAAGATAGGGCCACTCTACCGTGTCAAAGGCCATCGAGGCGTCCAGCGAAGCCAAAATGGCCGGCTCCGTCAGTAGCCCCGCCCTCGCAACAGCTCCGTGGAGACGGCATAGATTGAGAGCCGTATTGCGATGTGGGATAAATCCAGACTGATCCGGATGAACCAAGCCACTAATGACCGTCAAGAGGCGGGTTACCAGGAGCTTAGCCAGGACCTTGGGTTCAACATTCAAAAGGGAAATGGGCCTGTAAGACGAACAAAGGTCCCGAGGTTTACCTTCTTTGGGAATAACAACTATCGTAGCCAAACGCTGATCATATGGGAGAACACCCCGTTCGCGGGATTCCAAAAACATGGCACGAAGATAGGGTGCCACCTTGTCAGGACGTAGCTTGTACAATTCAATTGGCAATCCATTCGGGCCCAAAGCCTTGCCCGAACGGAGTGAGCGAATGGCCGTTGCTATCTCGTCCGTAGTAAAAGGGGACTCCAAAGAGACTCGGTCTAAATCGGAGACACTGGGCAGAGCTATATCACGCAACAAAAGGCGAGAGTCATCAACATCCCGTTCAGACACAGGGGTATAAACCGCACGAAAATAATCCGCAAAACATTCAACTATTTCAACCGGGTCTGTCACTCCCACGCCACTCGAAGTCTGAATCACAGGCACCACACGATTCGCCCTCTCCGTCTTATCCAACCATGCCAGTAATTTACCCGCTTTGTTCCCCACATCATACAAACGACCCTGTTGCTCCCGAAACATCAGTTTAGCCGCATCTGTGACCAAAGACTTATAAGCAAATTGCTTCAGACCCAGGGCGTGGAGTTTATCAGATGTAACGTTCGATTCTAGGTCAGCCTCTATATCAGCAATCTCCCTCTCAAGGTCTACCACCTCCCGATTCCTCGCCTTCTTGGATTCGGCAATAAGGGCGAGGGCCTGCCCGCGAATCACTGTCTTAAAGGCCTCCCACAGGGATACAGCAGAGGAGACGGAACCCTCGTTGTCCAAAAAATAATTGTCCAAAGACTTAATCAAGAGATTGCGGGTCTCGGGGGAGGTGAGGTACCATGGGTTGATAGGAGCCACCCGGCCCGCCGCCTCCACCCCCACCTCAAAACAAAGCCAGAGCGGGGAATGATCAGAGATGCCCCGGGGAAGGTGCCTAATCTCACGAACCGCTGGCGACTGCGCCGCAGGCATCAGGAAATAATCCAGTCTAGACAGACTCCCATGGGCCCCAGAGTGGAAAGTGTATTGAAGCTGAGTAGGGTGCATAAGTCTCCAGCAATCCACCAAGCCGAACGTATCCAGAAACCCACCCAGCCACTGTTGGGATAAAGGGGTGTCCCTAGGGGGGTGACGATCATGTAGACCGGAGAGCACAGAATTAAAGTCACCTGCTATGAAGAGAGTACTATCAGGGAGGTTCAACAACACACGGCCCAGATCGGAAAAGGTAGAGGTCTGTAGACCGGGGGGCACATAAACGGCAAACAAGGAAAGAGTTCGACCCTCATAGCGACCCACGAGGACGGCGTATCGCCCCCGATCATCGAGGATCACATCATCAATAGCTAGGGGGAGGGAAGCCCGAACAAGGATACCCACCCCCCTGGAACCCGTGGTAAACCCCGAATGTGCGGTGAGGCGATAGCCCCACCTATTCATTGCACGACATGTATTGCCTACCAAGTGAGTCTCCTGCAGAAAAACAATATCTGGAGACAAACGTCGTATACATCGCAACACCACACCCCGCTTAATGCGATCCCCCAGACCATTGACATTCCACGTAATAAACCTCAACCCGCTACCCCCCATCCCATAAAGTAACGCCGCAACACCCCTCCAATGAGCATGACATCAAAAAACATCAGTAGCAGGATAGAATCGCCTTGAGAACATAACACACAAACATCAAACTTCCCATCCACCCATCCCCCAACAATCAAGAAAACACCCCCCACCCTGCACCCCTGCAAGAAGCTAAGAAGCCACCCCAACATGCAGTGTGCCTGTCGCCCAAGAACCCCCATTCTACAAAAAGACCCCGGAGGAGGAAAGGCTCTGACCCACCCGCCACCCCAACAAGAAAAATAACAAAGAGATCACTCAGACAGCAGAGGCACTTGGGCATAGAACCCCAGAAGAAGTTACTTGACACGAGGACCCGGGCAGAAACAAACAGTTCAGCTCTCTACACCACCCTCAGCACCACCCGGGTGGGCGACGGACTCAGCCGCAGGAGGTTGGTCCGGCAGGGAGTCCAGCCAGTCATTCACAGAATCAGGCCGATCAAAGAAAAAGGTTCGTTCATTGTACTCAACTCGCAGCCTAGTCGGAAAAAGCATAGCGTAGCGCAGTCCCATGTCCCGGAGACGCTTCTTGACTCCACGAAATCCCATACGCTGTTTCTGCACCTGTTGAGAAAAGTCCGGATAAAAGTTCACCGTGGCATTCTCAAAGGCCACCGGGCCCTTCACACGTGATGCCTGCAGGATAGCGTCCCGATCCCTATAGTGGAAGAGTTTCGCAACAATAGGCCTCGGCGGGGCGCCAGGCTTACCCTGGCCTCCCGGAACACGATGGGCACGCTCCACTGCGAAGAACTTACTCAGCCCAGACGGAGAGAGGTAGTTCTGGATCAGGTCCTCAACCAGGAGATCAACAGAGTGCGGTTCTGGATTCTCCGGAACGCCGACCACACGCACATTACAGCGACGTGCCCTGTTCTCAAAGTCCTCCAAGCGCCGGGTCATGAAATCGTTCACCCTACGGAGATTGCCAATCTCTGTCTGTATCTCCGAGACGTCTGCCGTGAGGCTGGATGACTTGAGATCCAATGACTTCACCTTCTCATTGGTTTTAGATAGGTCGGCCCGAATCAAGTTCACATCAATGGCCACGGTGTCGATTTTGTGGGCCAAAGCTTCATATTGTTGACCTATCGTTTCCTTTATGCCAGAAATGGCGCCCATGATGTCCTGCAAGGACGGTTCCGTTGATGCGTCCACGATGTGATCAACCGCACTTGGGCCAGGCAGGGCGGCTCCGGGGGACCCCTTCGCATGGGTGTAACGGTCCATAACGTTAGACTGGACCGGGCCCCCACGCAGGGGCGTCTTGGTCTTTCGTGTCTCTCGGTCCCCTCTGCCCGCCATGTCGGAAACCGCGCCACCAGGAGACTCACTCGACCCGATGGAAATGGCCACAGGAAAGTAGGGCGTCGGGATCAGAAGGCCGCTGCAAGGGTACCACTAGGAGAGGACCAGCTTGAAAGGAGAATAAGCCAGCCAAAGGCCCGACAGCCGTACCGTGTGCCGGACCCAGCCCAGGCCAGACTCCCCTGCCAGATGTCTCAGTCTGAGGCAGAATCGAAACCGAAACTTAAGAGGGGGACCCACAAGTCCAATCCCCCTGCCGTTGTTGTTCAACTCCGAGTCGGCCAGAGAACCTCACCCAGTCCCGGGCACATCCCAAGGGCGGACCCCGAAAGTTCAAATCGCCATATCTTCGGCGGCCCGGGTCCAAATCAAATTCCAAAAATCACAGGAAGATCAGCCCAGCGTCCTCTACATAAATCCTCGTGAAGAGTCAGGATATGTTCAGGATATCATGCCGGGAGTGGCGGGGGTCCGGAGAGCGCTGTGCTCACGCGGCCATCACGGATGCCCGCCAAGCTCCTCCAAAAGAAGCAATTCTAATGGTTCAGAAAGGGTCATTGAAAGGAACATTGCACTTGATTAGCTGTTATATTGAAAGCTCTAACAACCTTGCTGTATTCATTTGCAACATAGTATGATGAACTTTTAAACTCTGTTCTTCCTTAGGTGGGAGTTACCATGGTAACAGGTTGAATGAGCACTAGGGGGATGGGTGAATATTATGTGAGTTTGAAAGAGTGGGAATGTAGAACCAATTGAAATGTTAGTTTAGTTTTGAAATAGTGTGGGAAGACATTTCATTGGTTAAGACCTGAGATATGTGTGAAGAATGAGTGGGAAAGTGTGTCATTTCTGGTTTCAGTGTCTGAGCTGCATTTCAGAGATTCATAGCTGCCAAGGTTTCAGATTGCCATGTGTGACATTTTTATAATCTCAGTGCAATTATGAGTGACATTTCAACGACTATGAGTGACACTTAGTTTATCACGAGCAAAATCAAGCAATGAAGGTGAGCGAAACGTATAAATATAGAAATTACACACATTTGAGCAAAGATAAACCTAAAGATTTTAAAACTGCCTCAAAGCAAGCACCAGAAATGAAAGGGCACTACCTGCACTTGTGTGTCGAGGGCAGGAAGTTGAACACAGGTGTCGGTCTTTCTGTAATTTAACACAGCCAGCACTGGGCGGCAGCAGCAATTCATCGGGACCCGGTTTGTCGAGAAAGGTACCAGATGTTAAAGGCAACTATTTGCCACATATTAATGGAGAACAGGCACCAGTGCTGGCACTGCACGCTAATGCTACTGAGGGCCCCCAAAACACAGATCTTCTCAGATAGCCTAATTGATGCCAGCTGCTTAAATATCTCAAATTAATTCCTTGTAGGCTGTTTTTAATACATATTATTTTATATCAAGTGAAAGAGTCAGTAGTCAGATGACTTGCGAGCCGCCGCCGCAGACAGCACGGACATTAGCAGGCCTCAGGAGAGGGAGTATGGCGCACTAGTGCAATCAGGACGCTGTAACTATTAGAATACAGTAGACTTCAGCAATGCACTGCTCAATCCTAATATAAAATCATTAGCGAGCCGTAATTCGCCCAGCCCCAGATTACATAGACAGTCACAGAGCGAATTAATACAACACCAGCTCTACTGACTTAACTACGACGGTGGCCGCACTGAAAGTAATTTGTTGGATGTCACCAGTATTGCATCCTGCGCTAGCACCATCAGTGAAAGCACATTTGTAGGTCAAGCAGTGTGAGAGAGAGTTCACACTGCAGGCTGCACTCACTGCTTTGAGGCGAGCGGCAATTATTTGCACAGGCCGCCTCAGCATGGCCTCAACACTCTGTAATGATTCTGAGGCTCAGCAGCTGCGTGAAGAGGCCGGTGTAATCCTCTGCGCTCAGAAACTTCACAACAGATGACCACACGTACGTCATTGGCGGCTACCTGGCCATTTATTACTTACTTCTATCTCTTGGTCTCACAGTCCCACTGCCGGCGGTCAGGCGGCGAGCCACACGGGGTCTCCAGACTCTCCCGCAATTATTCTGGATGATCACAATGCCTGATACGCGGGCCCATTGCTGAGACTGTAGTGACAGTCACAGTGAGGGTCGCGCCCGGCGGTAATAATATTTAACTGTATGCGCAGGCTTAGGATGGTGGCACTTACTTGGGCAGTAGTCTAGAGGAGTGTGGCGGGTGTTGCTCGAACTGCTTTCCACGCGATGCCCTCTCTCTGTAAGGCAGTGGCTACAGGCTCACTTAGGCCGCAAGCCACTGCGCACCGCGGTAATTTAGGTTTGCCGGCCGCCGGCGGTCGCCTCAATTATAGTCACCCTCCATGCTGGCAGGCCAGTGAGTCCCGGGTCTGGGCGTCCAGTGATACGCAGACTCTCCTGGCGGCCGCGCTGCAAGCCGGGGCGGGTCACTCACTCCTCCCGGGCTCCCTGAGGTCTGGCATTATTCAATTGAGGGGTAAAGTAAAAGGGCTGGTGGCGCACGGCAGCGCCGGTGGGAGCTGTGCTTGCGGCTAGCAGCGCGACACTGCATGCGCGCCATATTTGAATACATTTGCGGAGCCCTCCAAAACACTAGGCAGCTGGCACTTTCTTTTGCAAACTTTCCGGACCTGGAAGCAGGATGTGACGTCCCTCTCGCGCCCGCCTCAAACGCACAACATGATTGGCCGGCTGCTATGCGGGGATGGTGATACATTGTATCAGTGTGAGTCACCCTGCGAGCAGCCTGCATAGCTCAACTGCAAGCCTGTGAGAGCAGTGGGGGCACATCGCACTGCCACACGAAACAGTTTTAACAGCCTGCCAGCCCCAAAGTGGCCACTGTAAGACTCATGCATTATGCGTGACAACGCATTTCAGTGCGGTGATGCGGAACACCACACTGAAATGCGTTAGTGTCACGCCTGATGCGTGATACTTGGCTGACCTGGAGATTCTGCTTAAGAAAATCTGCTGTGTGTTTGACACAGATCTATATTTTCAAAAGCGATTTTAAAGGTGTGTAATATAGAGAGAGTGCTGTTTGCAGTATTGGGAAGCATAATATGGGCTTCATTACTGTTGTATTTTGAAAACGAGTCAGGTTTCTGCATTGTAGTGTAGTGCTCATTTAAATGGGTTGTGCTCTGTGTGTAAAATTATTTACCATGCTAAATGTTTTTTGATAAAATGTGTGGCTTAAAGATTTTTGACAAGGATCACAGTGAGTGTCTGTGAATTAAGGAATTATATTTTCACCTTTTTCCATAATGTTAGCTGTGTGTGCTTACAGTTTGTATCTTTTAGCTTATAGGGTAGACTTCTTTTTAAATTGTTTTTAATGCTTGTATTCAATGCTGGTATAGAGCTAGTGTAATGGTTTCATTGGACTTGTAAATATGCTCCTTTTTTAGAAGCGCCTTGCGCAACCTTTAACATGGGTGCAAGCAGTGAATGTATGGAGAGGGATAGGAATAGCAGATAGAAAACAATATGAAATGGTGTGGGAGATGCATAAAGGATTTCACTAATGGCATCAATTGAGATGGAATATAAGGTAAAGAGGGGCATATTTACAAGCCCCTTGCGCAATGTTTGACATGGGTGCAAGCAGAAAATGCATGCAGAGTAATAAAATTGGGACATAGACAAGAATATGAAATGCTGTGAGAGATGCGTAAAGGATTTTACTAATGGCATAAATTGAGATAGAATATACAAAAAAGAGAGGCATATTTACAAGCCTAGTCATTCAAAAAATGAATGGTGCATATTAGAAATGACATTTTGAAACGAGTTAGGTTCCAGCAATGTAATGTAGTGCATATTGAAATGGGCAGTGTTCTGTGTCTAAATCGATTTAACATGCTAAATGATTTTTCTAAAATGTGTGGCTATAATATTTTTCACAAGGGTCACGCTGTGTGTGTATGTGAATTAAGGAATTATATTTTCATCTTTTTCCATAATGTTAGCTGTGTGTGCTTACAGTTTGTATCTTTTAGCTTATAGGGTAGACTTCTTTTTAAATTGTTTTTCATGCTTGGATTCAATGCTGGTATAGAGATAGTGTAGTGGTTTCATTGGACTTGTAAATATGCTCCTTTTTTAGAAGCGCCTTGCGCAACCTTTAACATGGGTGCAAGCAGTGAATGTATGGAGAGGGATAGGAATAGCAGATAGAAAACAATATGAAATGGTGTGGGAGATGCGTAAAGGATTTCACTAATGGCATCAATTGAGATAGAATATACACAAAAAAGAGGGGCATATTTACAAGCCCCTTGCGCAATGTTTGACATGGGTGCAAGCAGAAAATACATGCAGAGTAATAAAATTGGCACACTGATAAGAATATGAAATGCTGTGAGAGATGCGTAAAATATTTTACTAATGGCATAAATTGAGATAGAATATACAAAAAAGAGAGGCATATTTACAAGCCCCTTACTCAATGTTTAACATGAATGCTGGTATAGAGATAGTGTAATGGTTTCATTAGCATATTTACAAGCCCCTTGCGCAATGTTTAACATTAATGCTGGTATAGAGATAGTGTAATGGTTTCATTGGCATATTTACAAACCCCTTGCGTAATGCATATTCTTGTCTGTGTGCCAATTTTATTACTCTGCATGCATTTTCTGCTTGCATCCATGTTAAACATTGCGCAAGAGGCTTGTAAATATGCCCCTCTTTTTTGTATATTGTATCTCAATTGATGCCATTAGTAAAATCCTTTACGCATCTATCACACCATTTCATATTGTTTTCTATCTGCTATTCCTATCCCTCTCCATATATTCACTGCTTGCACCCATGTTAAAGGTTGCGCAAGGCGCTTGTAAAAAAGGAGCATATTTACAAGCCAAATTAAACTATTAGCACTATCTCTGTACCAGCATTGAATTCAAGCATGAGAAACACTTTAAAAAGAAGTCTACCCAGTAAGCTAAAAGATACAAATTGTGAGCACACACAGCTAACATTATGGAAAAAGATGAAAATATAATTCCTTAATTCACATACACTCAGTGTGTTCCTTGTCAAAAAACTTAAAGCCAGACATTTCAACAAAAAACATTTAGTATGGTAAATAGTTTTAGACACAGAAAGTGAGATGAGACCCACACACAAACAGACAGATGGTTTAGGCAGAGATTGAGATGACACACACATACAAACAGAGAGATGGTGGAAGGAGAGAGTGAGATGAGGCATGCAAAGAGGGAAATGGTGCAGGCAGAGAGTGATATAAGACACACAAAGAGAGATGTGAACTAGTGTTTATATTGTTTAGTTAATGTAATTGCTATGTGCTATGTTGGTAGTGGTCTGTAATATGTCATATTTTTCTTTTCAACAGATTGTAAATATCTACAGTCATAATAGATTATGCCTACCAAGAACTGCAAACAAAGACTTTATAAGCAAGCTTTATCAATCAAGAGGACTCAATTAGAAGATTCATCCAGAAGACAATCTTCAGAGAAAATAAAAAATGCTCCTGGTAATGCACCTGTGCTTCCTGTTTTTTTGCAGGATAACTTGAATGTACTCTTGTGCAAAGGTTATTAGTTTCTGGCAACGAATGCATTGCATCATTACATTCTTAAGTTCAGGTTGGATATTTGCAACCATTGATGCTTGCATTGGTGGTGCTGTTGCTTCAGAAGAAGTGCTGGGATTAGAGCCCTGCTCCTCTGATGATCTTTTTATTACAGCTTTACTCCAATTGTTTGGGTGTATATTTCGGACATGGCATTCCATGCTATAAGTTCCAAAGCTGTACTGTTTCTGTGGATTCCCTCTTGAAAGTACTGTGTGACAGATTTTACATGTGACAAAAGCCGCATTTACCTTTTTCTCTCTTTCTGTTTTTTTTTTTTAATTTCCGTACTATGGACTCTCTCTGTTTTCTAGGGGTTTTAGGAACAAACTCTTCTGAAGATGAAGTAGAAGAATCCTCAAGTTCCTTGTGTTCAGAATGCTCTTGTCCAAAGGCTATTAGTTTCTGGCAACGAATGCATTGCATCATCAAATTCTTATGTTCAGGTTGGATATTTGCAACCATTGATGCTTGCATTGGTGGTGCTGTTGCTTCAGAAGAAGTGCTGGGAGCAGAGCCCTGCTCCTCTGATCTTTTCATTACAGCTTTACTCCAATTGTTTGGGTGTATATTCCGGACATGGCGTTCCATGCTATAAGTTCCAAAGCTGTACTTCTTCTGTGGATCCCCTCTTGAAAGTACTGTGTCACAGATTTTACATGTGACAAAAGGCACATTTCCCTTTTTTTATTTTTCTGGGTATTTAAAAAATGTCCGTACTATGGACTCTCTTTCTGTTCCAGGGGTTTCTCAGGTTCCTGCTGTTCAGCCATTTCAGTAGATTTTTCAAGAGCAAAGTGCTGATGAAAAAAGGTGTTGCTTCCTCGAAAGCCAAAGAAGAATGATGAAGATGGGAGGGGTCTTTCAAGAATTAGAGTAGGAAGTATTATAAACCAATAAAATCTTTTGTTATAAGGTCACATGGTTGGACGTAAGCTTACGGAGCGTTTACGGAGTGCTCACGTAAGCTTATGTTGCGTTTACATTTTATTTACGGAGTGCTTACGTCATCTTATGATGTGCTTACGTGGTACGCACCCTCGTGAGATTTATAATTGTTTAAATAAAGTTATATACGTTGTTTAAAAGTTTAAAATAAACATGTTCTTTATTATCCCAGGTAATGTGTTCCTTTATATTGTACAATAAATACGTAGATATAACGATTTAAAGTTTATAAAACTTTCGGAGGTAAATAATGAATTCCTGTGTACATGCATATCTGTGCATGTACATTTGTGGCATGTGGCACACATACATGTCGTAAGACCATTTATGTGTGTGAAATGGCACATAAGTCAGAATCAGGGGTGCAACAGGCTGTCAAAGTGACAACCTGGCCCCCTTGTCAATTCGGTAATTTTACCGATTCGGTATTTACTGATTCGGTAATTGCCATTGATTCCTATTGGCCTGAAGACTTATAGGAATCAACGGCAATTACCAAATCGGTAAATACCGATTCGGTAAAATGACTGAATTATACAGATTCGGTAATTTCAAAAGAGAAATTACCTACATCCGAATTACCTACTCTTAAATATTGAAGTGGTATGATTTGGTATTTATGAGTAGGTAAATCGAGATTACGTACATTTGGCCTATTGAGTTGTAACATATTTATATACATATGTTACATTTCAGTGCTTTGGAAGTAGTACAATATACTATAGGTAAACACCCTATAGGTTTATGCCGTACCACATCTATAGTTTTGCACTTTGACATTCAGTATGACAAACTTTTACATACAAACATAGAAATGTAGTTCTTTTTTTAACCAGTAGAGGTAGTTGTAAAAAGAACTGTTTGGTACGCACCCTTACAAGATTTGAAATTGCTTAAATAAAGTTATATATGTTTTTTAAAAGTTGCTTAAATAAAGTTATATATGTTGTTCAAAAGTTGCTTAAATAAAGTTATATATGTTGTTTAAAAATTAAAATAAACATGTTCTTTATTATCCCAGATAATGTGTACTTTTATATTGTACAATGAATATGTAGATATAACGATAATACGTTCGGGGGTAAATAATGAATTGCTGTGTACATGCACATCTGTGCATGTACATTTGTGCCATGTGGCACACATACGCACCCTCGTGAGATTTATAATTGTTTAAATAAAGTTATATACGTTGTTTAAAGGTTTAAAATAAACATGTTCTTTATTATCCCAGGTAATGTGTTCCTTTATATTGTACAATAAATACGTAGATATAACGATTTAAAGTTTATAAAACTTTCGGAGGTAAATAATGAATTCCTGTGTACATGCATATCTGTGCATGTACATTTGTGGCATGTGGCACACATACATGTCGTAAGACCATGTATGTGTGTGACTTGGCACACAAGTCAGAATCAGGGATGCAACAGGCTGTCAAAGTGACAACCTGTCCCCCTTGTCAATTCGGTAATTTTACCGAATCGGTATTTACTGATTCGGTAATTGCCATTGATTCCTATTGGCCTCAAGGCCCATAAGAATCAATGGCAATTACCGGTAAATACAGATTCGGTAAAATGACTGAATTATACAGATTCGGTAATTTCAAAAGAGAAATTACCTACATCCCATTTACCTACTCTTAAATATTGAAGTGGTATGATTTGGGACGCGATGTAGGTAGGCATTTACCGGTCGGTAACGGCTGAATTTGGCCGTTACCGACTGGTAAATGCCTTTTCCTATGTAGGAGGCATTTATTTACAGATTTGGTATTTTTACCGATTCTGTATTTACCGAATCGGTAAAATTACCGAATCGGTAAATACAGACTTGGTGAAAATACCAAATCTGTAAATTCTAATGTAGGTAGCACTGTTGATAGTGCTAGAGGCGTCTAAGAATTCGTTATTTACCACTCAATACAATTGGGTGGTAAATAAGGAATTCCTGTGTACATGCTGATCTGTGCATGTTCACCTGTGCCATGTGACACACATACATTCCCTAAGGGCATGTATGTGTGTCACATTGCACACAAGCCAAAAACAGGGGTGCTACAGGGTGTCAAAGTGACACCCTGTTCCCCCTGGCAGGATTCGGTATTTACCGATTCGGTTATTACCAAATTGGTATTTGCCATTGATTCCTACGGGCTTCAAGGCCCAAAGGAATCAATGGCAATTACAGATTCGGTAATTACCGAATTTTACCGAATTGGTAATTAATTCGGTAAAAATACCTACATCCCCCTTGCCAGTTCTTAAATACCGAATCGGTATGATTCGGTATTTAAGAAGTGGTAATATGGGATTACCTACATCGGGACCTCGGTATTTATGAGTAGGTAAATCGAGATTACGTACATCTGGCCCATTGAGTTGTAACATATTTATATACATATGTTACATTTCAGTGCTTTGGAAGTAGTACAGTATACTATAGGTAAACACCTTATAGGTTTATGCTGTACCACATTCTTATAGGTTTGCACTTTGACATTCACTATGACAAACTTTTACATACAAACATAGAAATTTAGTTCTTTCTTTAACCAGTAGAGGTAGTTCTAAAAAGAACTGGTTTTTGTTTTGTTTTTGTTTTGCTTGAAAAACGATGTAAAAAAATAAACTTTTTAAGGCAGATAATTGTTCAACCGGAACAAACTATGAAAAATAAAGAAAAACATTATGGGGTGCATCTGTGCTTCCTGTTTTTTACAGGATAACTTGAATGGACTCTTGTCCAAAGGCTATTAGTTTCTGGCAACGAATGCATTGCATCATCAAATTCTTAAGTTCTGGTTGGATAATTGCAATTGTTGATGCTTGCATTGGTGGTGCTGTTGATTGAGAAGAAGTGGTGGGAGCAGAGCCCTGCTCCTCTGATGATCTTTTCATTAAAGCTTTAGTCCAATTGTTTGGGTGTATATTCTTGACATGGCGTTCCATGCTAAAAGTTCCATAGCTGTACTTCTTCTGTGGATCCCCTCTGGAAAGTACCGTGTCACAGATTTTGCATGTGACGAAAGACGCATTTACCTTTTTCTGTCCATCTGGGAATTAAAAAAAAATTCCAAACTATGGACTCTTTCGGTGATCTAGGGGTTTCAGGAACAAACTCTTCTGAAGATGAACTATAAGAATTCTCAAGTTCCTGGTGTTCAGAATGCTCAGGTTCCTCATGTTCTGAATGCTCAGGTTCCAGCTGTTCAGACATTTCAATAGATTTTTCAGGAGCAAAGTGCTGATGAAAAAAGGTGTTTCTTCCTCGAAAGCCAAAGAAGAATGATGAAGATGGGAGGGGTCTTTCAAGAATTGGAGTAGGAAGTATTATAAACCAATAGAATCTTTTGTTATGAGGTCACATGGTTGGACGTAAGCTTACGGAGCGTTTACGGAGCGCTTACGTAAACTTACGATGCGTTTACGTATTATTTACGGAGCACTTACGTCGTCTTACAATGCGTTTACGTAGTACGCACCCTCGCGAGATTTATAATTGCTTTAATAAAGTTATATATGGTCTTTAAAAGTTTAAATGAACATGTTCTTTATTATCCCAGATAATGTGTACCTTTACATTGTGCAATGAATACGTAGATATAACGATTTAAGGTTGATAAAACTTTCGGGGGTAAGAGCTCGAAGCTTTTACGTTGCGCGGACGGAGCTCTTACGTTGCGTGCACGTGCGACCTACCCTCGCGAGATTTGTTACTACTTCAAAAAGTAATATACTGTTGTTAAAAGTTTAAAAAAAACATTTTCTACATTAAAGCAGATATTGTCTACCTTTAAAATCTACGTTAAAAACGTAGATATTATGTCTTAGAAATAAAAAAAAAAATTGTCAGGGTAAGAGCTCAGAGCGTTTTCGGTGTGCTTACGGAGCGCTCACGGTGCGCGGACCCTGTAATCATATAAAAAAAAACCTTGACAATAAAAATTATATATATATTATATTAAATATATATATTCACTGAAAAAACCATAGGTTTCAAGCCTTACATAGTTAGCTATTAGCAATTAAAAAACCTTGCAAATTCACTGAAAAAACAGGTTTCAGGTCACATATAGTTAGGTATTAGCATTTAAAAAACCTTGCAAATTCACTTAAAAAAACCATAGGTTTCAGGTCATATATAGTTAGGAATTAGCATTTAAAAAAACATATTTAAACTTTACAGAAGCACACAGTCATTGGATGATGTCATCAGTGATGTCACTGACCATGTCATGAATGATGTAATATGTGACATCATCAGCAGTGGATTGCGGGTGCTGTGGAAAAGTAAATTTTGCCATGTTCTGTGTCCCTACGCCCCATCCATCATATGTTATGTATGCATGACCAATATGCATATGTTATTCCCCATTCTGATTAAAGACACAATTACAGTTGTGTCCACCTCTGGTATGTTAATTTCCAGTCCTCGTGAATACTACGAATATCAGGCCTATGTAAGTAATGTTGCCACGTTTCTCAGTGTGCACGTTATTCCATTATAAAGTCCCCGTTTCTAGGCCTCAAAAGGGCCCGGACCACAGATTCAGCTCCTGTCTCCTGAAAGCCTCGCTGAGGAGCGATACAGCCCCCACCTGTATCCTCGACCTTTCACTTACTTCCTGCCTCGCACTGCCCGGTGCAGCCCGGCCCTGCCTCTAAGTCTGCCAAAAGTATGTTATAGTTCCAGCTATCAGTTCAGTCCTCCTCCTTTGCATTCCTAAGCTACTGAACTGCATCAATAGTTTCCGTCGTTGTCTAGCCTTCTCGTCTCCCTGTTAGAGAAATACTGTATTTAATGGTCATTTAGTATTCTTCATCACGCATTTCATGTAGAATAATGCATGGTCCAGTCTTAGAATCAAGTTAGCCTTTCCCCTCATGACTTCTAGTTTATATCAACATGTTCCCTAAACATTAGATACCAGATAGGGTTTAGGTACATGTCGCTCCGACCCTCCAGACTCTAGTCTCTGCTCCTAGCACAGAGTTCGTAGCCCCCAGCTTCTCCTAGTAACACGTCATTGTCAGTTTTCGCGCACCATTAGATTAGAGGTCCCGGCTCCTTAGGTAGCCCCCTCCTATGTGTCCGCCCATTCATGACATATTCTGTTACGTTCGCATCACATGTCTATGTAAACTCCCAGTTACACCTACTTTCACCCTTATCTTTCGCGACTGTTACACGTCACGCCTTCTACTCCACCCACTGTTACGCCTACTGCAATGTAATGCTATGTGTTCGCGCTATGTATATATGCCTGTTTTTGTTATTAAATGCTAGCGCGCTCATTCCAAGCTCATTCCAAGCTCATCCCAGACCAAGCCCCAGCAGCTGCTGGGCCTCTTTTTCCCCTACTGGGTCCCAGTTGTCCTGCTGGGCCCTGTCATTCTGCTCACCCTATGCAGGTTGTCCTGATCCTATCCTTATGCTGTAATAAACCTGCAACAACTCCTACTACCTCGAATCTTGACTCTTATTTATTGAGCTATCTGTTATTCATTCAAGCATTCAAAAATAGGGTATTATTTATTTATTTACCACATAATGGCGCCCGAACAGGGACTTGCCCTTTCCCCACGCGTCGGTGAAGCCACGCCGACCCCCTGACCCTCTGCAGTCGTGACGGAATCATACCGTGCACCTGGCAGATATTTCTGCTCCAAGTATCCCTCAGGCCCACGGAGGAGACGGAGGAGGCGGTCCAGCATCCGAACGAGACGGTGGAGGAACGCGGCGAGTCCCGACCAGAGCCCAAGCCGAGAGTCCAAGGTCCGAGGTATCCGGAGGTCCACCCGTAACTGAAGTCCGAAGTCCGAAGTTCGTCGTCGTAGTCCAGTCCCGTCCGAGGCCTTCTGTTCCGTGCTGCCCGGTGAGTACCATTGCTGGGGTAGTGTCTAGACAGGGTCAGTCTAAATTGACTCTGGTCCGTGGGTTGGTGGTACCCAAGCCCGCAAACGAAGTGTTCACCTAGGTGGATGCGGGTCTTGATGTGTTCCTTTATGGGACCGGTATGTTCCGTACTGTTACAGCAGTGCATCCAGTAACTCTAGTCTGTTCCGTTCTCGAGAATTCTGTTCTGTTTCTGTTTTCAGTATTTTTCAGGTAGTATTCTGTTCGAACTGTTATGTTATGATATTGTTTAATGTATTCCTAATGTCGTGGTATGCCTGAATTGTTTTCCCAATTGTTATTGTTTTTCGTGTATTGTATTGTGTTCCGATTCAAGTTTAGAATGCCGCTCTTTTCAAAGCTACGTCAGTTAAAAACTAGAAAGGGTCTGCTGGAAGCAGCCGTTCCTGTTCCGCCTAGGGACAGTCCAGGTCACTTTATGTATCAGAAACATGGCATAAGCGCCATATTGTATCTAGATTTATGGGTAGAGTATACCAAACAGTTAGAAGAAAAGTATAGATGGCCCGTATCGGGTACATGGGATGCCGAATGTATCATGCGAGTAGAAGAAGCATTATGGAAAAAGAAAGCCAGACAGTCACAGAAAGATGCCATCGAGTTATGGCGTAAGGAAGCGCATAGAAGAACGGAAAAGGAAGTCAGAAAGTCAGAGTTAAGTAGAGAATCCCAAGAACGAACCCAAGAAAGAGAATTAATCGAGATAGGTGAACAAGTTAAAGCCGAACAGTCAGACAGACAGAGGCATGCCCTTATTAAGGGTATGTATCCTCTCCTTGCCGAAGGCTCGCCAAAAGCGACCCCAGAGGCACCCAGTAATTTCCCGCCACCATTAGTTCCGACCAAGCTACGTCACAAACCGACCGCAGCTGATATTTTTATTTCGTCCTATTTGGACGACACAGTTCCAGAATATGCAAATCCTGTTCGCGCTCCGCTAGTCCCTGTAAATCAGGCACTTTCCGTTCCTCCAGACACCGGAGTACCTGTTACGGTACCCCCGGGTCAGCCCGCCGTACAAGTTCAGCCCACGTTACAATTACCGACCCTGCAAGCACGAAGAATGTCAGTCGACGATTCTAGTTTAGGGGCCGCAGGAGGAGGTCCTCCTCAAACCCCACCGCCACACAAGCGTTTATCAGCACTCGAATTACATGCTCAAGCATCACAGCGTACTCCTAAAAGTAATAAGTCTGTTACAGAAATCAGACAAGCCCTTGCCGAATGTGTTTATGATCCAGTTCCAGGCGAAAACACTATGGTTTTATATTCCTTACGTGTAAGAAGGGTGACCGAGTATCTAGTCACCTTGCCGAATATGAAAGAAGATCTAGACAGAATATATCGTTTCATCCGTACAGGGGATGATCCAGAAAGTATTGGCGAGATCATGTCTCAAAGGAAAGCCGAGATTCAGCTCATGATATTAAAGTTCCTGATCAATTGCCTAATAAGAGAACAAGATTACCAGTCTAAAGATCCCGCCGAAATGAGAATCCTGACAAGGTGGAGTGATAATATAGCCGAGGGTAAGCACAAGACCATTAGTGCCATGGAAAGTATGTACAAGAAAATTCGTAAAGAAATAGTAAGGTTACACGAACAGCGTAAAGCAGCACAAGTAAGTGAGAAAGAAAGTGCCTCTGATCCTGAAGAGGAAGACGAGAATCCCGCCAGAATAGCGTATGTAGGAAAATCCAGATTTCCAGATCGCCATTTACGTCTAGAACCCAAGTCTATTTTTCATCATCCAGAACGAGAGCCTTGCTCTCTAGAACAAGTATTTCAAGCTACCGATCACATTCTGAAATCACGAGTCGGTTACAGCGAATTAAGTACTATGCATGAACAAGAACTAGCCCGATCAGCAGTCCGATGGATTACTGATTCTACCACTTTTCCAGACGAAATAGTGGCACAAATGTTTCTGAAACTGCCCCCAGCCGAGCAACGACTGGTGGGTATGTATATGATCCAGCACCTCATTACTCAGTATGAGGGTCAACACTCTGATCCAGGCCCGTTACACGATATCCTGAACGAGTTACTCCAGTATAGATGGAGAGGTCTAGGTACCGATTTAATTAGTGTCATTCTAGAACAGCGCCACAAGTATAGAACGTTCCTGAACCCGCATTTTGTTCACGTCTCACCCCCAGAAAGTAAACCGTTTTACATAGACAGACAGAATCCGTTACGAGAAGTCCACCCAGTCCAAGGGGCGGGTGGCGACATGCAACGAGTGTTTGTATACACTCCGATATCAAAGATGGAACTCCTCGAGATGAAGAAATTAATTCCCTGTCATGACAAAGATCCAGCAGGGTTCCATAGAGAATTAAAAGACATGCTCCGTATGGGAGAATACACTTACCCAGATATCATTAAAATGTTAAAGGTTCTGCTACCCGCAGGGGTGTATGAAAAGTTAAAGGAAAAAGAATGGGAGGTGGGAGAGAAAAAGATCGATTGGACAGCTCTAGAAGCTGAAGACAAGGCACGAGTACCAGGTACCGGTCTTGGAGATAAATGTAAAGAATTACCAGAATTATTGATTCAAGTTTTACCCAGATTATTGACAACGAGAAAAGAAGACTGGGATGCAATCTCAGCCTGTAAACAGAAACAAGATGAAGACATTAGTGATTTTTATTCTAGATTCGAGAAATGTTTCAGTATTAATAGTGGTCTCAAGACAAGTAGTGAGTCATACCCTCATCTTTTCGTTACCAAATTAGTCGAGAATTCAAGTTCACAGATTAAAAACCGAGTTTTGAAAGTCGAAAGCACCTGGCAAGCAAATAGTCCGTCCCAGATGCTCCAGATGCTCCAGTATCACCAGAATAGAATCAGAGAAGAGCAAGAACACGAGAGAAAACGTATGAAAGACACGAAAATGAAAGTGCTAGTTGCACAATCTATTCCTCAAGACAGTCAGAAGAGGGGTCCGAATCAAGCCAGTCATCCTGCAGCTCCCGTTAAAGGGAACTGCAATTATTGTAAACAGCCAGGTCATTTTATAAACGAGTGTGCAGTTCTGAAACATAATATAGCTACTGGTAAGACTAAAGAAAGACCACGTCCGCCGAGACAAGAACAAGTTTCACAGACTCTTCAGTCACAGAATGCACCACAGACAGTTACAGCACCGCAGCCTATTGCTGCAACACAGCATGTTACATCGCAGATGTACCAGTATGCACAGTCTGAGTATCCAGAGTACCAGTCATATTCATGAAACAGCCTAGAGAGGGAGGTAGGCTTGCCTCTCATCGAGATACCTGTAGACCAAGAAGGTCCCTATGTTCATAGTCAAGTATTAGGGAAAGACAGAAAGTTTTTGATCGATACAGGGGCAAGTAGGACCACAATTAGTCATGCCGAAGTTCCAGGGGCTCCGCTCTCAGGCTCAAGAAATGTTTCCCTTGGATTTTCAGGAAAACCCATAGTTAATGAAATATCTCAGCCAGTTACTCTAGAAGTAGGTCCATTGTCCCGTACTACTGATCTGTTACTTACTAAGTCATGTCCAGAAAATCTGTTAGGTATTAAAACACTGAAAGAGTTAGGTGCAGTTATTTGTTGTTCCCCAGAGGGAATACGTCTGTTCCTACGTGACTTTAAGGGTCACTATGTATTACGAGATTTTGATTCCAGATTGTCTAATGTTCCGCAGCATTTATGGGCGCAAGGTCCAACTGATGTAGGTTACATGCAAATCACACCCTATCGTGTGACTCTCAAACCAGGTGTAGTGTTACCCCGAATCAGACAGTACAGATTGCCACCTGAGGCTGTAGCAGCCTTATCCAAAATTATTGACGAGCTCATGGCTCAAGGAGTAGTTGTAGAAACTGACTCCAATGTATGCAATTCTCCGATCATTCCAGTCATGAAACGTACTGATCCAAATGCACCCCCAGTATATCGATTAGTGATTGATTTACGAGAGCTTAATAAATGTATTATTCCTCAGTATCCAGTTGTCCCAGACATTTCTTCCCTGTTAACAGCCATTGATTCCGAAGCCATGTTTTTCACTGTTATTGACCTCAAGAATGCATTTTTTAGTGTTCCAATTCATCCAGACAGCCAGTTTCTTTTCGGATTTTGTTTAAATGGAAGGAGCTATATGTTTACACGCGCTCCTCAAGGTTTCACAGAAAGCCCTAGTATTTACAGCCAAGCACTCAAGAGACAACTAGACAACATTCACATGCCAACTGACACTGCCCTGCTCCAGTATGTCGATGATCTACTGATCACAGCCCGTTCTGAACGTGCTTGCGAGCGAGCATCACTTACAGTTCTGTATTTTCTAGCCGAGATGGGGCACAAGGTGTCACCTTCGAAGCTTCAATTCTGTGTCCAGCAAGTGGTATACTTAGGACACTTGCTGTCCAAGAGGGGTAGGCAGTTGACACCCGACCGTATCCAGTTAATAGCGAGTCTTCCCCAGCCCAGAACCCAGAAGGAGGTACGTGCCTTTATCGGCCTTACTTCTTATTGTAGACAATGGATTCCCCAGTATGCATTCCTAGCCAAGCCACTGATACAGTTAACGACACAGGAGGCAGCCGTATCGACTGTCCTCCCTTGGACATCTGAACATACACTTAGTTTCAACGAGTTAAAGAAAGCCCTATGTCAAGCTCCAGTTCTAGCTACACCGAACTACAGTAAGCCTTTCACACTTTTCGTTACAGAACGCGAAGGTACAGCATTATCTGTTCTCACACAAGATCAAGCAGGTCAATACAAGCCCTGTGCTTATTTTTCAAGCACATTAGATCCAGTGGCCCAGGCGTTGCCTGCGTGCCTGAAGTCAGTTGCAGCCACAGCACTAGCTATCAGACAAAGTGATTCTATAGTTTTAGGTCATTCCCTGACAGTACAAGTACCACATTCAGTAGAAGTTCTTTTAAACCGAACACAAACTCAGCACTTGACAATTGCACGTTTAACAGGTTATGAATTGACACTGTTCCAGCCACACATAGAAATTAGACGCTGCAACGTCCTGAATCCTGCTACATTGTTACCATCAGTTAGTTCAAATCCAGACACACATGATTGTGTGGAAGTAGTTAACATTACAACAAAGCCAAGACAAGATCTGACAGACATTCCGTTACCAGATCCTGACCTGACACTTTATGTGGATGGTTCATGTATGAGAACTAGTACAGGAGAACTAGTCGCCGCATATGCAGTGACTACTGACACTGAAGTTATTGAAACACACCGTATTGATACCCTGTCCGCTCAAGCAGCAGAGCTAGTTGCTCTGACACAAGCCTGTATACACGCCAAGAACCTGAAGGTTAATGTTTACACAGATTCACGTTACGCATTCGGAGTTGTACACGACTTCGGAGTGCTCTGGCAGGAGAGAGGTTTTATGACTTCTCATGGAACCAAGATTCAGCATGGTCTCCTTATTCAAGCCCTGTTAGATGCCATACATTTACCGACATCTATTGCTATTATGAAGTGCAAAGCACACACTAAAGTTACAGACATTATTTCCCAAGGTAATGATCTAGCAGACCGCACAGCCAAGCTTACAGCACAGACGCCAGACATTCCAGTTAATCAGACACATACTCCAGATCCAATTATATGCATGACAGTTAAGGACCCTACACAAGATGTCATAGATATCCAGTTACATGCTACTCCCGATGAAATCAAGAAATGGTCTGTACAAGGAGGGGTCCAGACAGATCAAGGATGGTTAACGAAGGGTAGAGCCACATGGTTTCTCCCCGATTCTATGGTTCAAGTTATTATCAATACCGCACATAGTCCAGCACATTTAGGAGAAAAAGCTATGTTAGACAGTATCCAGAACATTTGGTTCAACAAGCATTTACGAGCTGCAGCCAAGCAGAAAGTCCGTACCTGTATGATATGTTGCCAGTTTAATCCAGGTAGAAGTGTCCCGGTGGAACAAGGTGGTTTCCAGCCCCCTGACCACCCTTTTGAGGTCCTCCAGATGGATTATATTCAGATGGAGCGATGTCGAGGTTTCAAGTATGTCCTTGTAGTTGTATGCGCTTTGTCCAGATGGACAGAAGCATATCCAGTCCCAGATTACACAGCTGCGACCACTGCCAAGCAGTTGGTTCGTGAATTCTTCCCTAGATACGGACTCCCTAGAGTCGTATATTCTGATAACGGTCAGCCATTCTCATCCGAACTCATGAAACATGTTTCCCTGTTGTTAGGGTACCAGTGGAAGTTCCATTGTGTACGCCATCCAGAAGCAGCTGGACTAGTCGAGAGACATAATCAGACTCTGAAAATCCGTATAGCAAAAATCTGTAAAGACAAAGGTGTAGACTGGTTAGTAGCTTTGCCAGTCGCTCTGTTTTACATGCGCATGGTCGCACATTCCAGAACAGGTCTGTCCCCGTATGAGGTCGTTTTCGGCCGCCCCCCTAACATGTGGGGTACTCCTAGACCCCGAAGTATTACCGATGTTTCATGTAATATGCTGACAGATTACCTAGCTTCCTTGATGTCTGCCCTCAACTCATGTCGTTCACAGGTTGCCGCCGCATTTCCAGACAATACAGAGGTGGCACCGCACGAGATCGTTCCAGGATCCTTGGTGATGGTCCGCAATTTTGACAGATCAAGTCCGCTGGAACCACGTTGGAAGGAACCACGTCAGGTCCTCTTGACCACCCGAACTGCCGTCAAGTTAGAAGGCAGGAAGGGGTGGGTGCACCTCTCTCATGTAAAACTTTTTAAAGGACCAAAGCCAGACTTTAAAGACATTGCCAAGAACATTTCCCAGGATTCGAAAGATTGCCAGAACATTGTTTTAAAGGACTGTCCCGCACCAGACTTTATTACAACCCCTCCCTTGTTAGAGAAAACTCCGCAACAGGAGTATAAGTTAAAGCTCAGGTCTAATAAGTCAGCCAGTTTGATTGTATAAGTCCTCCCCTAGGTGAAACGGTTAGACTGTTTCTGACATGTATAAAATAGACCCCCATAGTGAGAGAGTCAGTCGCAGTTCACTACAATGCATCGTTTTTCTGAGTTTCATATTATTTCTCAGCCTAATGATTTCCTGCACCAGTTATGCTTTCTATCTGTGTTTTCCAGTTCCTCATGTAAATATGTCTGCTCATGCTACAGTAGAGCACACGTTTAGTGATCTGCCTCCTCACGAATATTCATACCGCCTCGCCATGCGTAATAACACATTCATCCGTATGTTACATTATTCACAACCAGACCAGCAATGCCACTAATTGTTGGGTGTGTGGTCGACTCCCCCCTTTCCAGACATCGAAGGGAGTTCTGCCACTGTTTCCTTATCCATTTTCACACAATGGTTCGTGTGGAGCATGGTCCACGCTAACGTCGTCCTCAACAGATATGTCTTTTCTTAACAGTACATGTTTTCCAGACAAGCAAGGTTTCCCCCATAGAACAGGTTTAGATTTAGAAAATGAGGTATATAATTTAGGAAATTATTCGTCGAATTTCATGGTCCTGAATGTTCAGTCTGATACTACTCCAGACTTACCTGCTATTTCAGTACTACCAGTCAAAGGCGAATTATGTGTCCGTAGTTATGGTTCTGTACATATAGGACATAGTGAATGTACTACTGTTATCCAGTATAGTGACAGTAGGAAATCTATTTTTAAAGCTTCACGTCATTCTTATTTTGTTTGTGGTCAAACTGCATATGTCCGTCTGCCCCTCGATTGGGAGGGAACCTGTTACATTGCTTTCCTACTGCCACCTGTTTTTCTAGCCCCACCTGATTATCATAGGAATTCTTTCTTAGTACACACTAGACACAAGAGAAATCTCCCGATTGTCGATTATACTGAAACCGCCGCAGAGCAATTCATTGATATAGATAAAGGTGTTTTCCCTTATTTAGGTACAGTTGTAAATAGTAAGCTTATTCGTAGGTTAACAAGAACCCTTGAAGCAGTAGTAGATGAGACTGCCTCCGCTCTAGGTAACTTAACTGAAGAGCAATCCTTTATGAGAATTGTCGTTTTACAGAATCGTCTCGTCCTTGACGTCATACTGGCCGATAGGGGCGGGGCCTGTAGAATTCTCGGATCCAGTTGTTGCATTTTCATTCCAAATAACGCGCCGTCTGTTTATTCAGCTATAACCAGACTCCATAAAATTGCCCATCTGTTACATCAAGATCCAGGCACCTGGACATGGTCCGGTTGGTTCTGGAATGTAATTTCCGCATGGGGATGGAAAGTCCTGTCCTTTCTAGGTATTGCAGTAGCGATCATATTTAGCTGCTGCCTCTGTATACAATGTGGCCCTGCGATTTGCAGCATGTGTGCTACCTCTTGTATCCCTAGTCCCAAGCCCCGTTCTAAATCCCGTTCCAAGACAATTCGAGACGAGCAAATGGTACTGTATGAAATGATAGACGGTATCATGAATATTGATGTTTCCTGATGTAAACGTAGTGACAAGGAGGGAATGTGGAAAAGTAAATTTTGCCATGTTCTGTGTCCCTACGCCCCATCCATCATATGTTATGTATGCATGACCAATATGCATATGTTATTCCCCATTCTGATTAAAGACACAATTACAGTTGTGTCCACCTCTGGTATGTTAATTTCCAGTCCTCGTGAATACTACGAATATCAGGCCTATGTAAGTAATGTTGCCACGTTTCTCAGTGTGCACGTTATTCCATTATAAAGTCCCCGTTTCTAGGCCTCAAAAGGGCCCGGACCACAGATTCAGCTCCTGTCTCCTGAAAGCCTCGCTGAGGAGCGATACAGCCCCCACCTGTATCCTCGACCTTTCACTTACTTCCTGCCTCGCACTGCCCGGTGCAGCCCGGCCCTGCCTCTAAGTCTGCCAAAAGTATGTTATAGTTCCAGCTATCAGTTCAGTCCTCCTCCTTTGCATTCCTAAGCTACTGAACTGCATCAATAGTTTCCGTCGTTGTCTAGCCTTCTCGTCTCCCTGTTAGAGAAATACTGTATTTAATGGTCATTTAGTATTCTTCATCACGCATTTCATGTAGAATAATGCATGGTCCAGTCTTAGAATCAAGTTAGCCTTTCCCCTCATGACTTCTAGTTTATATCAACATGTTCCCTAAACATTAGATACCAGATAGGGTTTAGGTACATGTCGCTCCGACCCTCCAGACTCTAGTCTCTGCTCCTAGCACAGAGTTCGTAGCCCCCAGCTTCTCCTAGTAACACGTCATTGTCAGTTTTCGCGCACCATTAGATTAGAGGTCCCGGCTCCTTAGGTAGCCCCCTCCTATGTGTCCGCCCATTCATGACATATTCTGTTACGTTCGCATCACATGTCTATGTAAACTCCCAGTTACACCTACTTTCACCCTTATCTTTCGCGACTGTTACACGTCACGCCTTCTACTCCACCCACTGTTACGCCTACTGCAATGTAATGCTATGTGTTCGCGCTATGTATATATGCCTGTTTTTGTTATTAAATGCTAGCGCGCTCATTCCAAGCTCATTCCAAGCTCATCCCAGACCAAGCCCCAGCAGCTGCTGGGCCTCTTTTTCCCCTACTGGGTCCCAGTTGTCCTGCTGGGCCCTGTCATTCTGCTCACCCTATGCAGGTTGTCCTGATCCTATCCTTATGCTGTAATAAACCTGCAACAACTCCTACTACCTCGAATCTTGACTCTTATTTATTGAGCTATCTGTTATTCATTCAAGCATTCAAAAATAGGGTATTATTTATTTATTTACCACAGTGCGCGAAATACAGTTAGTAAAACTATCTATATAGGAGCAATTTCGATGGTTTTTTAAATGCTAATTCCTAACTTTATATGACCTGAAACCTATGGTTTTTTCAGTGAATTTGCACGTTTTTTTAAATGCTAACACCTAACTATATATGACCTGAAACCTATGGTTTTTTCAGTGAATATATATATATATATATATATATATATACACATACATATATCCCAATAGACTTTTCATAAATACAGAATCAACCCCATGTAACCAATAGAGGCTCACCTTATAAAAATAAGTGGCGTAACACAGCTTCTCCAACCATTGCATGACTGCGCTGTGCCAATTCCAGGCAAAAATGCTATGCGAATGTAAACACACACTTCCAGGTGGCAGGAAGACAGATTTTCTACAGAGGCACTCCTGCAAACGAAGCAGTTGAGAGGGACACTCCCCTAGTTGAATGTGCCCTAGTTTTTGTTGTGAGCGGTTTGTCTGCCTTTGAGTGGCAAAACTGGATTGTGACTGAAATTCATCAGAGCGATGGCTTCTTTTGGGACAGAAACACACTTACGAGTGTGTCCATATGAGTTCAACAGCAAGTCCGTTTTTCTAAGCTGTTTGGTGCGATGGAGGTACGACTTTAACTCCTTTTGCTATCTAGCGTATGGCAAGACCTTTCCGTTGGTGAGGTAGGATTCAGGAAGAAAGTCCATAATATTAAAGGCTCATAAAGGGGAAAGTCAAAAGGGACTTGGGAATGAATTTTGGACTGGTTCTGAGAACGACAGAATCGTCTGTGAAGCACAAGAAGGGTTCTTGACTTGTGAAAGCCTGTATCTCAGTCACCCTTCTGTCAGAAATGAGCGCTAGCAACAATGAGACTTTCCATACGAGTAATTTAGGCCTGCTCAGTGTATAGGTTCAATTGGACTCCTCATCAGTTGAGACAGAAATATGTTCAGGTGCCTGTCTGGGGGAGGAGCCCTTACTGGAGGGAAAAAAAAAATGAACAATCCTCATTCATGTTTCTGCTTGAGCACAAAGAGCGTGAACGAGATGAACGCTTTTATCTGGATATTGCAAGATGTACCTTAATATAGGCATGCACCAACCCAGACTTAGCTAGCAAGAGAAGATAGGATAGTATCTGCTCAGGTGATCCCTATAGAGGATGCAGCTTTGATATCTGGCACCATAAACAGAAATATTTCCATTTCGGTTTATATGTTTTTATGGTGGCTTCTGCCCTTGCGTTAGAGAGAATATCCCTGCAGTCCTGAGAAATGATCAGCTCTCTGAATTTATGGAATTCAGGTGCCAAGCGCATAAGTTAAGAGAAGTTAGGTCTTGATGAAGGATCTGGCCTTGGCTCATCATAAACAGTGTTCGAATGTTTGCAGGCGAATATGGTTGGTTTCAAATTGCAGAAGAAGCTCTGTGTACCAATGCTGTATAGGTCATCTGGGGGCTATCGTGGGGGGAGGTGACAGCGCTCTGCTTTCATTTTGCTAAGAACCTTTGGTATGAGAGGAATGGGGGTTGAAGCATATGCATAGTTCCCGGACCATCTGATCAGAAAGGCATTCCCCCACCAATCCTGGTGAGGGTATCGACTTGCATGGAACTGGCATTTGTTGTTCGTGCTTTTTGCAAAGAGATCCAATGCTGGTTTGCCCCAGATAAAGAAGATCTTGTCCTACACAGGGTCCTTGTACCTTGCCAATGTTCCGCGTGTCAAAAGGGCACGTATTGGAGGCCGTTCCTTCAGATTGCTAGCCCCCCAGCTCTGGAACACGCTGCCAGTGGTGCTACGCAGCACGTCTAACCTACTGGCTTTTAGGAAAGGGCTTAAAACTTGGCTTTTCACCTCTTAGCTGCGCCCTGGGTTTTGTTTCTCTCTCTTCTCTGTATCTTCTGTTTTTTTAATTTCTCTTCTTTCTTGTTGTGTTATGAGATAGGTCTGCAACCAAAGCGCCGGGACACTCTTTGAGTAGCCGTGCGCTATAAAAAAACCAGCATAACATAACATAACACTGACGCTTGTGGTAGCTGTCCTTGGTTCTGATGAGCGTGTCTGCTTAGAGATTGCTTGTTCAAGTTATCTTGTGAGCTGTTAGCAAGATCTAGATTTCTTGATCTTCCTTAGAGAGCATCAGCGATCTTGGTGACCCCTTGCTTGTTCAGGTAGTGCATGCTAGTGGTATAGTCTGTGGACACTGCTTTCATTTTGCTAAGAACCTTTGGTATGAGAGGAATGGGGGTTGAAGCATATGCATAGTTCCCGGACCATCTGATCAGAAAGGCATTACCCCACCAATCCACAGGGCTTGGTCGCCCCACTCACTGCTGCCGCTCCTGCCTGCCTTTGCCGCCTCCTGCCTGCAGATTCCTTCGCTCGCTGCCCGCTGCTCCTTGGAATTTCCCGCTGCTCCTGGGAATTTCCCGCTGCCCGCTGCTTCTTGGAATTTCCCGCCGCTGCCTCCCTGCGGCCCCGCCCCCCTGTGATTCCATTCGCCGCCCCGCTCCCGCCACCCAGCTGCTCCTCCCTCCCGGCTCCTTACTTATGACGCCCCCAGAGCGACCGCGCAGCGGACGCGCGCAGCGGGAGCGCCGAAGAGGCGCCAAAGGTAAGCCCGTCTGCGCCCGTCTGCGCCTGGCCCGCGCCCAGCGCCAGGACCCCTGGCCCTCCCCGCCGAGGCAAGACGACCCGACTGACCTACGACGCCGCCACTCTCAACGCACTCAATGCCGGCCGGACCAACGCCTGCTGCTGAGCCACCCCGAGACGCACTCACGGACCCTTCACCTGCAAGTTCACCTGCCTCCGAACCTGCCCCGCACCCGCCAAGACAAACACCAGCAGCAACCACCTCAAGTGCATCCTGATCAACACCCGCTCCGTCCACAGACACGCCGTAGAACTCTGGAACCTCCTCGACGCTACATCACCGGACGTCGCCTTCCTCACGGAAACCTGGATGAACGCCTCCTCTGCACCCGACATCGCCATCCCGGACGGGTACAAGATCATCAGGAGGGGCCGCATCAACCAGACCGGAGGTGGCATCGCCATCGTCCACAGGAACACCATCCGCATTACGACCGATGCCAACGACTCCTTCGCCGCAGCCGAACATCTCCACTTCCAGATTCACACCGACCCTAAGACGACCCTCAGAGGCACCCTCGTTTACAGACCCCCGGGACCACGCACACAATTCAGCGGAGACATCACAGACTTCATCAGCCCGCATGCACTCCCCTCCACTGACTACATCCTCCTCGGGGACCTCAACTTCCACCTCGAGAACAACAAGGACCGCAACACCACCGCCCTGCTGGAAAACCTCGCCAACCTCGGACTCAAGCAACTGGTCAACACCCCCACCCACTACGCCGGCCACACGCTTGATCCCGTCTTCTCTTCCAGCAAGTACATCACCTTCAGCCACGCCACCGGACTCCACTGGACCGACCACAGCTGCGTCCACTTCAGCTTCAAAAGATCCACAACCCACCACCACCCGCAACAGGTACCTCACAGGAATTGGAGCAAGATCACCGCAGACCAGCTCACCACCTCCCTCAGCCAGAGCCCACCCGCCAACACAACGGACCCCAACGAAGCAGCCCGCAACTTCACACAGTGGCTGACCGCCTGCGCCGACGACCTCGCGCCACTAAAGAACCCTCCCAGCAGACCCAGAAGCAAGAAGGCATCCTGGTTCACCGACGACCTCAAGGACTCCAAGAAGACCTGCCGCACCCTCGAGAAAGCCTGGCTCCTCAACCGGACCACCAACAACATGACCGCCTTCAAACACGCTACCCGCAAGCACCACAAGCTCATCCACACCACCAAGAAGAAATCCCTGAAGGAACGACTGGACAACAACGCCCACGACAGCCAAGAGCTCTTCACTATCGTCAAGGAGTTCTCCAACCCCAGCACCGGCACCAACGACATCACTCCGTCACAAGACCTCTGCGACTCCCTCGCCTCGTTCTTCCACCGCAAGATCGCCAACATCCACAACAGCTTCGGCGCCCCACCCACGCACCCAACCGTCGAACCAACGCCCCCCACCGCCACCCTTCGCACCTGGACCACGGTGACCACCGAAGACACAGCCCGCACGATGAACATCATCCACTCCGGATCACCAACCGACCCCTGCCCACACCACGTCTTCAACAAGGCCGACTCCACCATCGCACCCCAACTCCGGAACATCATCAACACCTCCTTCAACACCGCCACCTTCCCAGAGAGCTGGAAGCACGCCGAGATCAGCGCCCTCCTGAAGAAACCTACAGCGGGCCCCACCGATCTCAAAAACTTCCGCCCCATCTCGCTCCTCCCTTTTCCTGCTAAAGTCATCGAGAAGATCGTCAGACAGCTGACCGCCTTCCTCGAGACGAACGGATCCCTCGACCCCTCGCAGTCCGGCTTCAGAGCCAACCACAGCACCGAGACCGCCCTCATCGCAGCCACCGACGACATCTGGACCCTGCTCGACAAGGGGGAAACAGTGGCCCTCATCCTCCTGGACCTCTCCGCTGCGTTCGACACGGTCTGCCACCGCACCCTAGTCCAGCGCCTCAGCAACATCGGTATCCAAGAGAAGGCACTGGAGTGGATCATCTCGTTCCTCGCCGGTAGAACACAGAGTCCGCCTCCCCCCGTTTCGCTCCGAGGCCACCGAAGTCATCTGCGGCGTCCCGCAAGGATCTTCACTCAGCCCCACCCTCTTCAACATCTACATGAAACCTCTCGCAGCCATCGCACGCCAGCACAACCTCAACGACACCCAGCTGATCCTCTCCCTCACCAGAGACCCCGACACCGCCAGAACCTGCCTACACGAAGGGATGAAAGACGTCGCCGAGTGGATGAAGGACAGCCGCCTGAAACTGAACTCGGACAAGACGGAAGTCCTCATCCTGGGATCTTCGCCCTCCGCCTGGGACGACTCCTGGTGGCCCCCAGCCCTGGGCACCGCACCCAAGCCAACCGACCACGAACGCAACCTGGGCTTCATCCTGGACCCCTCCCTCTCGATGACCAGACAAGTCAACGCCGTCTCCTCATCGTGCTTCAACACCCTGCGTATGCTTTGCAAGATCTTCCGCTGGATCCCGACCGAGACCAGGAAGACTGTCACCCAGGCACTCGTCACCAGCCGACTGGACTACGGAAACGCCCTCTACGCCGGAACCACAGCCAAGCTACAGAAAAGACTCCAGCGCATCCAGAACGCCTCCGCCCGACTCATCCTGGATGTCCCCCGACGCAGCCACATCTCCAGCCACCTGAGGAACCTGCACTGGCTCCCCGTCGACAAGAGGATCACGTTCCGGCTCCTCACCCACGCACACAAGTCTCTCCACGACCTGGGCCCCAAGTACCTCAACGACCGCCTGACCTTCTACACGCCCACCCGCCAGCTACGGTCCACCAGCCTCGCCCTCGCAGCCGTACCACGCATCCGAAGAGCCACCGCCGGAGGAAGATCCTTCTCTTACCTGGCTGCCAAGACTTGGAACTCCCTCCCCATCCACCTTCGGCTGACCCAGGACCATCTCGCCTTCAGGAAACAACTCAAGACCTGGCTGTTCGAGCAGTAGCATACCCCTCCCCCCAAGCGCCTTGAGACCCTCCCGGGTGAGTAGTGCGCTATACAAATGGCATGATTGATTGATTGATTTCATGTTTGTCATGTGGTATCCGTGGTTTAGGAGATGCAGGATGTCGGAAAGGGTAACCATGCGAAAGGATTGTCTGCGTAGATACTAGTTTCATTTTCGGAGGTCTAGGATGGGTCGCCATTCCTGTTTTCTTATTGATTAGGAAAAAACAGGAGTAGAAACCCATGCCCTTCTGGTGATGGGGAACTTTTTCTATTGCTCCTTTGGCTAGCATGACAAGGGCTTCTTTCCTGAGTAAGTGAAGACGAGATGGGTGTGGTCCCTTTGGTGGAGTGACTGGTAGCATCTTCAACTTCAGAGTATGGCCGCAGGTGACCAGATCTAATACCCATCAGTCAGATGGTAATTGCCAACATTGGTGGGAGTAGTTGGTAATGTTTGCACCCAGAGCTTTTGAAGGATTGGGGATAGCCAGCACCTGGTTAAGGTCCCTGCGGTTGTTGTCTCGACCATTGGGGGTTTGTTTCCTTTTAGCCCTTTCTTTGTTGTATGCCACTGCAAGTGGCAGGTGATAGGTCTGCTTTTGGTAGGAGGACATATATTGTGAATGGAAGCGCTAGTATCCTCTATACGCTGATTCCCCTTTACCTCGTAAAGAGGAGCTTACAAAACTGCAAGGAGTCTAGAGATATAGCTGTGCCCGTGTCGGTCTTGATGGCTAACAGAGCCTCATTTATGTCTTTGCCAAAAGGGTTTTCTCCATCATAGGACATATTCAGGATTTTGGATGGATTGCATCTCTGGCCAGAACTGTGTCGCTTCGAGACAACCTTGTTGTCTCATAACCACTACTCCTGCTACCTGTCGAAAGCCAGTGGAGGCCATGTTCATTGCGCAGTCTATGATCTCTGATGACGTGCGCTCACCATTTTGCAAGATCTTTCTTGCCTATGATTTTCTGTATTCAAGCACCAATGTCAGACCACATCTGTCTGTTGTAGCAACCTAAACGGCCAGTGAGCTGGCCACACGAACACTGATGGCAGACATGGTGGAAAATCTCTTACTGATTCTGTCCAAGCACCTGCCCTCCTTATCTGGTGGAGAAGAGATAGGAATGGAGGCGTTCTTAGTACGGTGCTGAGCCACTTGTGAAATTGCAGAGTCTGGTTCAGGATGCCCTATGAGAAAAGTAGGATAGTTCGCAGAGACCTTGGACTTTTAATGTATACGTGGCAAGACTGCTGCTACAGTTGCCAGATTCCTCAATCTTTTTGCCTTCTTCCCATTTTTAAGTCTAATAGAGATGGCTAGTACGGATTTCCATGTGTGTTCTTTAAAATCCTAGAGAAAGTAGTAAAACTGCTTCATTGATATTGGCAGCTGGAATCTTGTTGCAGCCCTCTATCAACAAATTGTGAAATTCTCCTATGTCCTTCGAAGGTGAATCCATGGGCTGCGGTACAGGAGGTGAGGGTTTGGGAATCAAGCAACCGTCCCATTTGCCATTTCTGGTGTGGTTGTCCAGATTTTCTCTGTCCTCCCTGTCATCTTATGATGATGAGTCATCCCTAGTGGGTGCTGCTATGGTCGATACAGGCGTCATCCTGGATGTTATTGGTGGAGGACTAGCTCTTGGTGTTCTGGGAGGTGGAGCATTGGGCTGGACTTGTGGAGGGTCACAAACCCTCTCTTGGTAGTCCTTCAGCATTGCCTGGAGGTCGTGAAAAAAAAAGACATAGGCACTTGAACTGCCCCCTCACGAGAAGGTGATTCTGCTGGTCATGTTCGCCATAATGTCTAGGTCTGTCAAAGTATCTTGCCTGGGGGGTTGTAACACACCCCAAAATACTGTTCTTCCCCATCCTCCGACTCAACGTCTAGAAGATGGCTTGGAGGAAGGGGGTGCGCTAGAGGGCGCACAGCAAGATGGCCGCACTGTTGTGAGGCTCTGCCTGACTGAGCCACAATCTGCCTATTATCTGCTACATCGCATGCATTTGGAGGTTGTTGGGACCCTGTGTGGCTACACAGTCAGCTGCTGCACCCATTGGTGGTTTTTGTGGCCTTGTTGGCCTTGTTGGGTCCCCGAGTTACACTAGGCCCATTCCACGTGTGGGGCCTGGTATTTTATCTGTCTCCCTACGCGACCCCTCCTGTGCTATGGGGGGCTGCGCTCTGCGACGGCTGCCATCCAACTTCCTGGGACCCACTGGACAAACGAGCACCAAAGGTACAGGGGGCCATTTGGCGATGTGAACACCAGCGGAGAGAGGATCCGGCCGCTGTGACTGATCGTGCGGCGGAGACCGCTAGCAGTGCGGTGAGTGGGGCTGGTCCCGACTGAGGCTCGGGCCGTGGAGGCGGGATCGGGCCTTGGACTGAGGTCGCGTCCCGTGAACTGCGGCCAGCGTGGGGCCTGATTTCAGCACGGCTGCGGCAATCGGAGCGCGGAGCCAGCTGAGGCCTGCCTAGACGAAGACCCCCTGTTGCCTGCCTCTGGGAGAGAGCGGGGTCTCGCCACGCTGTGTGCAGTTCTTGGCAGCAGTAACATCTACCTTCACGGGCCGGAGGTGCGCCTGCACTGATTACTACTGAGGACGGTGGCAGAGATATCAAGCGGGGGCATCGCTGGGCCTGCTGTTCACTGCTTCACAGAGGCCTGGCAGAAACATTGCTAAGTAGTAAGGCTGGCCATTAGGCGAGACCGCATCTGCAGCGGTGTGTACTGACGCACCAGGGCATACGAAGTACTATGTGAAACAAGCCCTTTAATCTATATGCCCCTGGAAATCTCCTTAATCAAAATAGGCACTGAAGCGACTTACTCATTATAGGCCTGCCGCCTCTGGTGTATTGGACATTGGGACAGGCTTGGCAGCGAGGAGATCCCTTGCTTCTGTTAGGTGTACTCTGAGTTTTGCATAGCGTATGTGCTACCCTGCGGCCTGAGCGGCCTACGTACTGGACTGCACCGAAGTGCACCTCTGTGACTGGGAACTTTACTGGCGGGACACCTTAGGTGCTGAGAAGGGTTCTGTTATACCGCCTTAGGCCTCGGGGGAGGCAGACCAAGAATAACTTTGCCCTGCTGTGGGCACACTGGCCTAGGTGGTGCACAATAGCTGCCTGTACCCACCTTACGTTGACTCCTCCATTCAGTACTGGGGCACCAAACACAACAATGGGGAGGACGGACAAGAATCAGTCACGGCTCACCTTCGAGTCGCAAAGGGCTCCCAAGACTCTGCAGAAAGCTGCTTCTGACTCTGAGGCAGACGCACAAACGGACGGACCCCTCACGTTAGTATCCACATTGGTGGCCATGCAACGCAGTCTGCAATCTATCGAGGGTGCAATGGCCGCGTTGAACCATCGGCTTGACCACATGTCCATACAACTAGAGAAACAAAGCGCTCGCATGGGGGAGGTGGAACAGTGGGTTTCTGCAGCGGATGATGGCCTGTCCACAATTTCAGACAAAACCTTCAATATGGCAAAAGTCCTTTCAGTCATCCAGGCAAAGAACGAGGACTTAGAAGCGCAGCCCCTGCGCAATAATATACGTATTACCGGGCTGCGAGAATCGCAAATGTGGGAAAGATGGAGACCTACATTGAACACCTAATGTCGGACATCTTCAGTACTGAACACTTGTCCAGCATGTTCATTGTGGAGCGTGTCCATCAGTCCCTGGCTGCGCGCCCGGTCCCGGGGGCTCCTCCTCGCCCTATAATAGCCAGGGTCCTGAATTATATAGGACCGGGACACAATTTTGCGCCTGGCTATGGAGAAGGACACTATTGTACATCAGGGTAACACATTGGCCTTTTTTCTGGATTTTATGGTTGCCGTCCAGGCTGCTAGAAGGGAATTTGGCACCGTGAAACAGTTTTTAAGGAATGAAGGGGTCCCGTACACTATGTTATATCTGGCTCGGCTCCGCAGAGGTGATGCGGAGGACAACAAGATTTTCTCTTCACCGAAGGCCGCAATGGAGCATGCTAAAAAACTGAAACGCAAGAAACATGTCGCTCCGGCAGCGGCCGACAAGGAGGAGTAGGGGGCACTTTGTAATCTGTATTACTTTTGAGGACGTGTGTGGGTTTCTTCTCATAGTCCCTTGCTCATGATGTGATTTCTGTATGGTCTCATTGTTTCATGCTCACTTAATGTTTGTGCTTCTGGCGCATTTTACGGACGGTGGTGAACAGTTAGTATAACTGTGGACTGGTTTTGTAGCCACTTTGATTGGTTGGATGGTTCAGCTGCCTCTTTCTTCATTGTCAACGCTATTAGTTACTGCACGGAGTTCTACTCCTCTTCTATGCCTTATTGTACCTTACCATAGCCATCATTAGCACTAGTTGTTTCTCCTAACTTACAGTATGTTTTTATCTTCCCAGTGACACAATGGGTTATTGGATATGGGATGCGTTGTTCTGACATTGCTTGCTCGGTCAACTCCTACTGAGTGGGAGGGTTGCGCATCTGTGCCCCCGCATATGGGTGTACCCAGAGTTTGGTTGACTATTGTAAGGGGGGGGTTGGGATGGGTGTTGGGATGGCTTTGGCATGGTTGAGGTGCTGAAGTGGGTGGGGGTTGGGTGTGTTCGGGTGGGGATGGGGGAATGTTTTTGGTTCCTTCCCAGGCACAGAATAAGTGTGTATGGCATTAGCCACTGCTCTTTGTTGCTCTGTTTGCGGTCATTTATCAAGTATCTACATTTATTGATGCCCTGTAATGAGTAACGGTATTAAGTTTCTCACATGGAATATATGAGGCCTTAACACGCCAAGGAAAATCAGGATGATGTTCGCACGTCTGGATCATATGGGAGTGCATGTTGTCCTTCAGGAAACCCACTTGACCACTGATTTGGCAAAAAACATAGGTGCGCGCTGGGCGAGTGTGAGAGCGTCTTCCTTCTACTCCTCTTATGCTAGGGGGGTGTTGGCCTTGGTGAAAAAGGGGGTCCCCTTTACAGAGATTAGAACGAAAGCGGATGATAGCGGCCGGCTTGTGATTGTGCATGGCAGGTTGGGAGGTGAGAGCGTGTTGCTGGTAAATATCTATGGGCCTAATATTGATCACCCATCGTTCTTTTCTGATGTGTGGCACAGGATATCATCGTTTCCCCCCTGCAGCATTATTTGGGGAGGGGATTTCAATTTATGTTTAGATGTCACTGAGGACAGGCATGGAGTCAGTGAGGCCCGGTCCAAACGGCCGTCGGATATGTTGAGGGGGCTCATGGACGCTGGCCACGTGCACGATGTGTGGCGCCTGCGCCACCCCGCTGCCCGTGAGAGCATGTTTGCTTGGTCGGTGCACGGTTCTTGGTCCCGCATCGATTTTTGGTTGGCCTCGGAGGTTTCACATGAGGCCCGCTCCTTATCAGACAACTCACCTGTATTCCTGGAGATACGACTACCAGAATATTAAGCGCCACCCTTTGCGTGGAGGCTCCAACCCTCGGAGCTTAAAGACTCGGTATTTAGGCAGACTTTAGCGGAGGCGATCAGAAATGATTTCATAGAAAATGAAGGCACTGTGGAGAGTGCGGGTGTTCTGTGGGAGGCCTTTAAGGTCACCATCCGAGGAGCCTGTATCGGGGTACAGTCCGGTGTCCTGAGGGATATCCAGCGTAGGATACGGAAACTGGCGACTGACATATCAAACCTGGAGCACGCTTTCGACGCGGATCCCTCCGCCGACAAACTAGCAGAACTAAGGGAGCTGGTCACGGAGCATAATGAAGCTGTGGACCAGGAGCTACGGCACTGCTTGCAGCACAGAATAGTTGGGTATTATGGCGAGGGTGGACGGCCTAGTCGCTCTCTTGCCTAGAAACTCGCAGAGCCCCGAAGCCAGGAAACCAACACTGAGCTTTTTGACGACAATGGTGAGCCTCGTCACTCGACGGAGGAACCCTGACGTCATTCTAACATTTTTTAAGGACCTATATACAGCTAGGGAATCCCCTTCCACTGAGGAGACACATGATTATCTTGACTATGTAGCTTTAGGATGGCTGTCCAATGTACATCGTGAATATTTGGTACAGCCCTTTAATGAGGAGGATGTGAGGGAAGCCATTATGGCCCTGCCAGCCTGTAAAGCCGCCGGGCCCGATGGTTAACCGAGCGAATTTTATAAAGCATACGCGGCAACCCTAGTTCCAAGGTTATTGGAAGTCTACGCAGAGGCTTACAACACTGGGATTTTGCTGCCCTCTCTTCGGGAGGCCCTTCTAGTCACCCTGCTAAAGCCAGACAAACCCCCCAAATAAGTGTGGATCGTACCGTCCTCTCTCAATCATTAACATTGACACGAATATATTGGCGAAAATGATAGCCATCAGGCTACAACCTCCGATACCCCTATTAGTGCTGCCGGATCAATCTGGCTTTGTCACGGAATGCTCCACAACTCATAACCTGCGCACGCTGTTCTCCACACTGCACTATTTCGAACCGGATTTCCAGGCTGTTGCTGTGCTGCTCGATGCAGCAAAAGCCTTCAACTCTGTGCACTGGTCCTACATGTTCACGGTCCTAAGCAGGATGGGTTTTTCCCCTTTCTTCGTGCAGTGGCTCAGGGTCCTCTACAGTGGGCCGGTTTCCAGAGTGCAAGTCAACGGCAGGGTGTCGTCATTATTTCCTATAGAGAGGGGCACAAGACAAGGCTGTCCCCCGTCACCCATGCTCTTTTCCCTAGCACTAGAGCCTCTGGCATGTAAGCTACGTCAGAAGCATTCGGCTGCTGCATTGAGGTTTCGACAATGACCGTTGATTATTTCCCTATATGTGGACGACATGATGCTTTACGTCAGAGAGCCCTCTGTATACCTGTCACAGCTACTCAAGGAAGATGTTCAGTTTGAAAGATTCTCTGGACTCTGTATTAACTGGTCCAAATCGGTGGTATTTCCACTTACTGGGCACACAAAAGAAATAGAACGTGACTTTCCACTGTCCTGGACCTCCGACCCTGTGAAATACCTGGGGGTATGGATACACCGATACCCCGCTGTGGTGATAACGGAGAATTATGGTCGATCCATTATGCACATTACTGAGCAGGCCGAACAATGGTCGCATCTTCCTCGTTGGCTGATAGGATAGCCGTTGTAAAAATGGTTTTCTTGCCCAAGATGCTATACTTCTTCATCAACATACCCATAAAACTGAATATAGCGCTGTTCCGCACACTACAATCAGCACTGTTGGCCTTTGTTTGGGTGGGGGAAACACCCCTGATGTAGATGGGATTTACTAGTGCAGCCCTTTGATCGGGGGGGTTTTGAGGCTCCGGATCTTCGCTTCAATTATCTGTGTGCGCAGGCACACTCCGCTCATTACTGGCACTTCCGGCAACGCTTCCAACCTCACATGGCTATCGAAATGAATGCGGTTCTCCCTGTCCCATTGCAGGTGATGGTCCTCTCGGGACACTCGGGTGGGCCCCAAATAAATCCTCCGTTGTGCACGTCATGGGCATGGCGGGCACTGGCGTCCAAAGCGCAGCTATCTTACCTATATGCTCCACTGTTACCCCTAGCGCCTCATTCGACCGTGTCAGCGGCATGGGAGTCCTCTGCCCTAAGGGAGCTGGTGACTGCGGGCATAGTCAGAGTGGGTGATCTATACAAGGAGGGTCGCTTTCAAACTTTGCGCGAGGCTCAGAATGGTGTAGATCGTAGCTTTATGTTTAACTTCACGTATGTCCGGGTTCGTCAAGCTATCCGTGCTGCGTATCCTGAGTTCCCTGCAGAGCCCACTGCACTTCGTGCACTGCAGGCCTTATTGACAGGGGAGAGTCGCAAAGGGCTCATAACTAAACTTTACAACTGCTCCCTGCGGGAACGAGAGCTGGAGGAGCATCCATCATGCCTGCGTGGCAGACTGCGATAGGCAACCCCATCACTCTGGAGGTCTGGACGGCATGCTGTCAACTCACGCGCGTCTCATAGCCAATTGTAAAATCAGAATTATCCATTTTAAATACCTACATCCGGTATATTACTCCCCCCCTGAAGTTATATAAATATGGCCTGAGGGAGACTGCGAACTGCTTGAGGTGTGGTGCTGCAAATGCAGATTTGTATCACGTTGCATGGCTGTGTGGTAGCGTATTTGCTATTTGGACTGAAGTGGTTCGCATTCTGACGGAAGTGGTGTCGAAGCCAATAGGTTGTACGCCTGAGCTGTGCCTCCTTTGTTATGTTAAAGGCCTGAAACCAGCTAGTAGACGTATTGTTGCGATCTCCACCCTGTTTGCAAAAAGGGCGGTGGCGCAAGCGGTGGGATCTAGGTCTGCCCCTACTGTAAAGCAGTGGCTTTGTGATTTAGTCCATTGTAGAGATCAATTGCAGGTATATGAGGAGGAGTTACCGGAGTCCTCCCCCCCCATAGGCCTTTTGGGCCCCTATTACATCCTATCTGATGTCTCACCCCGACATATTCTAAATGTGCTGTCCTATGTGCTGGAGTTTCCTGATTGAATTGCGACAATCCTGAATCTGAAGGATTTTAGTACCTCTATTTCGACTGGTTACCTGGCCTTCAGGCAGTTGCCCCAGGGATTGTACTTTTATTTCTATGACGTGCAAATATGTTTTATTGTATCACGGAAGAGTGGCGATTATGTATATCTGTTGCCTGGGAGGGGGATGGGGGAGTTTGTGGGTCGCATATGCCTGATTCGCCATGTACAGTTTTGCATTCTTGAATGTATGCTTTGTCTTGAAAGTATTAAATACAACTTAAAAAAAAAAAAAGATGGCTTGGAGGAAGAGGCGATACCTTGCTGGGGGAGGTATGTTCAGGGAAGAGGAAAGTCTTTTTAACTTTTAGTGTCCTTTACGGTGCCGTCAAAATAGTCGAGCTGATGGACGCGTAGATAGTGACTGAGTGACTAAGCGCCGTCAGTGTTATTCTCGTCTCCGGGATCGTTGTCTACGTTGCTTAATGGAAGCGTTCGCGTAGCAGTTGAGGGCCTAGCTGTACATGGAGAACTATAAAATCTTCGTCGACGGGATCGATGCGGACGTGGAAGGCGCCATCATTGTCAAAGATGCAGTCATTGACGAGATTGTGGTAATAATCATAGTCGACGATATTGCTCTCGACAGTGAAGATACAGTCGACGGCAGTTTAAAGCAGTTTTATGTTTCGTCGTACCTGGTTCTGAACCGGGCTTTGGAGGATGAGCTCCAGTTTTTACAGATGGAGTAATGTGCTCAGATCTGGCGGTCTCTGAGGAGATTTGTTTTGATTTCTCCTTCTTTGAGCGGTCTTTGGCAGACCCATGGTGGGATTTCTTAAGGGCCTTTCTGCCTTCCTCGGACGTCCCCTGGTTATGGGATCTTTCCCTCTTGTGAGATCTCTTCTGAGATGTAGAAGAGGTGTCCCTATCCCCCTCAGAACATGGAGCTCTCCTTGGCTTGGCTTTCTGAAGCCACAGAAGAAGTCTCCCTTCCCTGCCCTTCAAGGTTTTGGTGGAAAAAGTGCGACAGAATTTATAGTCTTTTACCTTGTGCTGAGGGTAAAGGCAGTACAGTCATTCCTTGTCTTGTGAGGATCATCCACATGAAGCAATGCTTATCCACATGTCCTGCAGGGCCCGAAGAGCCTTTTCTTCAATGACCCAGACATAATAGAAGCAGTAGTTTCCGGAAACTGGTTTGAAGAAAATTGAGCAGAGCTCAGGGAGACTTCCTTCACACGACGAGTGGTACAAAATCTGAGGGATTCAGCCTCTTGTGGGAATATTCTAGAGGGTGCTATTGCCTGACGTTTTTGTTTTTGTTTTTAAAGGACATAGATAGCCTGTTGTAGCGATTGTTCATTGGCATTATAGCCGATGATAATGATATAGACTGCCTCATTATTGTACCGTGGTACTCCCACTTCAACAAAGGGGTAAGCTTAAAGCATGTAAATCTATGCAAGATCCAATAATGGACAAATAAGGCAACATGGAAGCAAAGGGCAACCCCATCATTGGCAGCACAATGTTTCAACCACATAGATTACACAGTAAGATATTTGCTACTAGTTTCTTACTTAAAGTTGACCTTTTTGTTATGTGCTCATGTCTCTATAGTCTACCATAGCCGCCCTAAGGCATGATGATGAAGACATTGAGTTAACTGCTGCCATTGCACTGATGCTCCATTCCCTGGTTTTAACACTGAGAATTATCAACTGAAGCAGATTATTGACTCAATATGTGCAGTAGACCAGGCATGGCACTTAGGGCTTTGTTGTGTTGCTTTTTGAGGTGATGGCAGCACCTTGAACAAGAGGTTAGTCAATTGTTAATTAAATTCAAAGGTTACCTAAAGACAATGGCAATTAATAACCAGCCTCAGTCTAGTCAAAAACTGGTGTCAGGAATATGAATCGCTAGAAACGCTGAGACACTGAAAAGAGTATAAGCTTATAGTCACACACTTCGCAACACAACTCTTTATTTACTCCGTGAGCATTCTTTTTGTGTAGGAGACCCAATTTTAGCACTGTAGACTTTATAGGGGTACGAGACAAAGCTTTAATGTCCTGCTTGGAACGAATCACCCTCAACCTCAGCACTTTAAGAATCTAGGGTCTCGCAGAGCCTCGTCAACACTTCACCAGCCATCCACTTGAACAACTAAGTAAAGATCAGTAAAAAGACAAATATTTAATGCATATGAATGTGACGACCATCTAAGAATTTGAATTACTCAAGCCGACTACAACAAAATGTATGCTGTCAAATTAAAAATTATATTTTTCCATACATCTTGACATAAATTATATTCAGTTACCATTTTATCACTTTACAAGCATACAAACCGTCAATTCTAGGGAAAAGGTTAACAGAGTTTGAAACTTTTCTAAAAATCTGGGGCCTTCTGGTTATGTATTTAACCTGACAACTTATGCTTCAGTTGTTTCATAGAGGAAACCACACCTCCTCTGTATTAGAAATAGTCAATTCAAGTTGGTCATCATAATGGCAGGACAGATGGCAGCTAGACTTTTTCAGTCGTTCTTCTGATTCTACAGGGCTGACAACAAACAGTGGCTGCATGTTTAAAATTGTATACGTGTGAAAGCCTAAAAAAAAGCCACTGCTTGTTAATCTGCAAGGTGGCACAATGTTCGCACAATCAGCCATTTAATGCTATTTCCCCGTATGGAAGGGGGGGAAGAGGACAACATGGCACAGGAAAAACATACAAAATAGTTACAGGCACAAGTCTTTCACACACTCTATAAAACATCATTCACATAAAAATGTTTGTTTTAAACTCACAAAGATGATAAAAATGTGTTTTCCTGTTGAAAGATTTCTGTCCATACATCTTGCTGTGACACAGAAAACAAATGTCAAAAAAGGGCTGGAAAAGGGTGGCGTATCACAACAGAAAACTAAAATGGAAATGGCATATGCCATGCCCAAGGGCAGAATGGATCCCGCCATTCCCTGCATCGAGGAGCGCATGTTCCAAACACATTGTAGAAGCCCCTCAGTGTCCTGAGATGGTTTTCTGTTTGGAAGGCGAAGGGTGGGGAGAGGGGAACCTCTCAGATGAAGACGAGCTGCTCAGCGTGGTCTGAAGGTAAACCGTCTTATGAAAGAGCTTGTTGCTGAGGAACACGACCAGGGAGAACAGTCGAAGCTGGAAGTGGCTGTAAACACAGGAATATAACATTTTTCGTAAATATACCATGCAAAAAAATGTAAAGCTATTCGACTGGCATGTCACAAGGACTCCTTGCAAAACAGCTATAGAAATAATCAGTGGATACTTGTGAATCAATTAAAGACACTGGGACAGATCTCTTTATAGAACACAATTTCATGCGTGTAAACATAGAAAGTAGAGAGTTTAAAGTGATAATTTCAGAGAAGGCATACTTCAATAAGTCAAATTTCAAAAGTTGTAGCCACCTTGGGGTCATAGTAGTGTCACTGATCATTGAATTAAACTTCTGAATCATTCGTTGTCAACCAAAATCCATGTTACCTTGTTACACGCTACTTCCATAGTCCTCCATTTTCTTTTGATGTGACAAAAATGGATCCAGCCACAGCCTGTATACTGTTCTGACAAAATCAAGCTCAGCACGATTATGTCTTTAGACTGTAGTATCATTCAAAACATTCATTTGGAAACTCAGAATAGAAAGTGGATCTTTCCCAATGATAATTTACATATGTAGACCAAATATCTCTGGAGTGGATGTGTACAAAATAGAGCAACCCCGTATTGCAAAGAAAACCTTTGTACACACAATAATAATCAAAACAAGCATTTACCCGACGCAATTTATTTTTGCCGGTGAGCACTATTCTCCGATCCAAGCCCCTAACATTCCCAGACACCCCCACCCCGCCCTTAACATTACCCACCTCCCCAGAACAGGCACTAACATAGTAAATCCCATCCAAACTGCCACCCCAACAAACGCCCTCAGGTGAGGACCAAAGTCGTACTAAGTGTTAGTGGACCCTGAAGGCCGCTATGTGGTAGTGGTGGGACGCCTTCATGGGCGGGATGTGACCCTTTGCAGTATCTATGCCCCTAATGTGGGTGAGGCAACTTTCTTTGCTCACATGTCCGAGACTCTGGCCTGCTACCTCACAAACCCGGTACTTTTAGGCGGGGACTTTAATTCCATAGCGGATGTAACCATGGACAGATCCCATCCCCCGTTACCAGACGCCCCAATACATAGGCTGTCGAAAGTTAGAGGTCAATGGCAAGATGGGTGGGGGCTTATTGATGTATGTGCGCGCACAGCATCCTGAGGAACAGGATTATTCCTATTTCTCAGCTTAACATGATTTGCATGTGCGGCTTGATGCGATTTTATGTAGTACTGGAATCTCCGCCATGGTGGTTCACAGTGAATATTTATCGCGCACCATCTCGGTTCATAATCCTTTGTTGGTGGGTTTCCGCTGGGCATCCGAGCGCCCGGCTATACCATCTTGGCGGTTTCGACCGGAGATGTTGGATGACTCGGTCTTCCGAACTGAAGTGGGAACAGGAATAGAACGATATTTCAGCGATAATGAAGGCACGGCTACGACGACCATGGAGTGGGACGCCTTTAAAGTGGTGATCCGGGGCTTATGTATTGCTAAGTGGGTGGGAGTACGGAAGCTGTTATTGAATAATATTGTCTTAGCGGAGGGTAAGCTTCGGGAAGCTGAGCGGACCCATTCGGCTAACTCTGAGGCGCGAGAAGAGGTCTTGAACGCTAAGGAAGCCGTGGCGGTAGTGGTAGAACGTTTGCGGTGTTTTTACCATAGAGCCTATCTGGCCCGCACACATGCAAAAGGGGACAGAGTAGGTACTTTGTTAGCATGGCTGGCTAATTCCCTCCCCAGACACACCTATATTGGCGTTGGCTTCTCCGACGGGCCAGATGGAGTATACCCAGCATAGGATAAACAACCTGTTTCATAACTATTATGTGGATCTTTATAATAGTCAACTGCAGGCTGATGAAACAGACATGCTGGTGTTCCTAGGGGACTTAGAGCTACCCCGTTTAGAAGCGGATCAGGCTGACTCCCTAGGACGGGATATCACATTGACTGAAATTAGGTGTGCTATCAAACAGATGGCGCGTAACAAGACTCCGGGAATTGATGGGCTGCCCATCGAGTTTTACTTGGCCTATATAGACTTCCTTGCCCCTAGATTGCTGATGGGTTTTAGAGAAGACAAAGAACTGGGGGTCCTGACAGCATCTGCTTGAGAAGCGATCATTATTCCTTTGCTTAAACCAGGGAAAGTCTGCGTACCGTCCCCTATCCATGCTCACCACGGATTATAAAATCTTGAGTTGTATTCTGGCTACCCGGCTCCTCCAGCACATGGCGCGACTGATTCATCTAGACCAGTCTGGTTTCATTCCCACCCGTAACACCGCAAGCAACGTACGGCGATTGTTGCGCATCCTTGGCGAAGACCATTGAGAAGATAGGCTAGCAGTAATTCTCTCTGTGGACATTGCAAAAGCTTTCGATAGTTTGGAATGGCCCTACTGTTTTTTTATTATGAGAGCCTTTGGACTAGGGGAGAACTATGTGCGCTGGACGGAAATATTGTATTGTTCAGCGAGAGCCAGAGTGAAGATCGGCGTCGTCATTTCTTCCTCGTATACAGTGGGGTGTGGCAATCGACAGGGTTGCCCGCTGTCCCCGTTGTGGTTTGCCTTGGCGATTGAGCCATTGGCCGTTCATGCTAGGCTGGGGAGGGCATACCTTGGATTGTGTCTCCGTGGACATCTGTAATATATTTCGTTATATGCGGATGATCTCTTGATGTTTTTGGCGAATGATGCGGGGGATGCCTTGGAGAGGGCGCGGGCACTGCTTCGCGAGTTTGGGGAAATTTCCGGACTTCGTGTAAATTGGGCTGAAGACATGCGTTTTTGCAATAGATCCGCTGTGCGGCTCGCCTGATCATGTGCAGGACATTTCAGTGGAAACCCCGTTGTCTTCTTTGTCTTCTTTATCTTGGGACGTATATTTACCACACTCATGAAGATTTGTTGGATGGTAATATTGGCAGAGCGATGCGAGGGCTTAAGAGCAGCATGCAATTTTGGGGTACATTGCCTCTGTCAGTGGCCGGCCGAGTGGCCCTCTTGAAAATTGTGGCCCTCCCCCGCTTGCTCTATTATTTTCTAACACTGCCGGTGTGGATACCTGCTGCCACCTCTCGACAGCTCCGCTCCATGCTTGGTGGTTTTATCTGGGGAGACGGAGGGTGGCGCTAGACACGTTGATGCGTCTGAGAGCAGAGGCAGGGCTTGCGGCGCGAGATTTTTTCAGTTGTACTATCTGGCTGCACAGTTCCAGGGGCTCACCCAGGTTATAGCTCTGTAATTTAGGGGTCCGAGAGTGACGCTGAGCCCGGAATACCTCGACACGTGCAGTCGTTTGTTGTGCTCCAGCAGAAGCTGTATATGGACTCCTTATCCCCCGAGGAACGCACTCTGAAGCTTTCCTGGAGACGATACCATTGTAGATCCAAAGTACAGCGTACCTATGCCCCGGAGATACCCTTGGGTATGTGCACTGCCCTCCCACATGGTGGGGCCTGGTCGGTGCTTGCGGACTGGGAATTGCTAGGAGTACATGAGATAGGAGACCTATATGAAGATGGCGTTTTACTGCCCTATGGTGTGCTGCCGGAGCGTTTTGGGCTCCCACGGGGGCACTATTTAATTCACACAGTCCTGGTAGCTGCCATCCAAAAATACTGGGGGAAGGGCCTGTCGGAACCACCGGTGAGTTTAGTATGCCAATACGTGGTAATGGCCGCGGGAACTTATAAGGCCGTCACCTGTTTATATCGACGCAGGCTCGGAGAGGGTTTACCGTCATTGCAGAAGATACGTGACCAATGGGAGGCAGACATTAATAAAGAAATTCCAGACACGACATGGACGCATATAGTCAAGAGAACATGGAAGAGCACTAAAAATGCCAGATTCCAACTAGTACATTTCTACATACTGCATAAGGCATATCTAATCCCGGTGAAAATAAATCAATACTTCCACGTAGACACTGCCCGATGCCCCCGCTGTGCGCTAGTGGCTGCTGACCTACTACATATGCTGTGGGATTTTCCTCAATTGGGTACATACTGGGAGGAGGTGGTGGAACTATTTTGTACTGTTACGCAGCGGCAGATTGAGCCAAGGGTACATGTCTGCTGCATTGGTTTCCCCACACTAGCAGAACAAAAGTCATTAGTAAATTCCTTGATTTGGGATTATTGCTCGCTAAACAAGAGATCACTTCCCACTGGAAGGCTGGGGGGGGGCAGCTTCATCAGATGGAAAGCTGCATTGCTCACATGGGCAGGGAGCGAGAGTATAGTTCGCTTACAGCAGGCCCAAAGATCTCACAACGACAAGGCGCTAGAAGCAGTACGAGCATGGGAGGGCCTAGTTATAGACCTAAAGGCTTTGCATGTGGATTCTGACTCGGATTCCAGTGTGAGTGCGGTGGAAGGAGTCTTGTGAGGGACCGTGCTGATTGACTGGTGTGGAAGTGCATGAGTGTAACGCCCCCTGGGATAACTGTGTTCTTAAACAGTGTCATCGATAAGGGACCCCCCGTTTATTTAGTACTGTCACGATATACTGTCGGGTTATGATGAGCTGTAGAATAGGACACGCCAGTGGGAGCGGGTGGGACTGAGGGTGGGATCAGTGAAGGCGGGATAGTTTGGTTTATTACTGCATGGCTCTGCACCATGGGCATGCTTACATTACAATTGCATACTCCTACTGTGACATGAGACTAAAGTGTTTAGACAGTTGCTACTCAACAGATGGATCATCCTTACTTTCAACTAAACTAGTCTGCCAGATATACTATAGTAAGTTATATACTATCACTAATGACAAAGAGTTCCGAAAGAGCATGTATTGATGTACTCGATCACTGTGTAAGTTTGGTTGTTGTGGAAAAATAATAAACAGATTTACATACAAAAAACAAAACAAAACATTAGAACCTTGTATTTCCCTTTCAAATTTCCTTCGCCAAAGTGAGAGAATCACAGGTTACCAGTGAATTGCATTCTTTTGAGACATGATTTTGATGTAGATGTTGGTGAGGTAAGAACTGAAGAAGAGGAGCCAAAGTACTGTAGTCCTTTGGATTGATATAGTGACTGTCTTCTTCCTGCTTCTGAATGGACATTACCTCCCAAAACGCTCTGCAGTACAACATGTGAACTTGGTCCTCAAACCACATGCATCACCACCACATGACCAAAGAGACCTGTCCTTAGTGAATATTACAGCAGTTTCAGTTCCCGAAGAAATAGTTGGGGACAGTTTTTCCTATGATGTATATGGTCCTACTGAATTATTAAGAATACCACACTTGTTAAAAATATCTCTTAGTGATATCATTATCTCTAGTACTCTCTGATGATTGGGACACTGAAACTGTGCACGCTGTGCTATCTGATTTAGAACAATCTGCTGCATTTTCAAATGATCAATTGTATGATGCTACATCTAATTTTGAGACCTTGTTTTGTTACCAACACTTGTCACCATTTATTGCACAAAGCAAGTATCCTAAATCATGTTTTCACTTACCATCAATGGGAACATTGCACAACAAAGCCAAAAGATAGTTCAACCACATATGCACAGAAGCATGCTTATTTTTGTGGGTTTAACACTTCAGACCCAACATCTTATTACTAAAGGCTTGCACCTACACCTGCAAAGAAAAACATGCTCACTAACACAAAATAGATATACTCTGCTTCCTTTATTTCCCAGCTGTCTCTACATGTTTTTCACTTTCGGAAAGACACTATAGACACAAAATCTGTTTGGAGAACTAAAGATTGACAAGTTCAAGGAGCTGAGGCCTTTTTTAGCGCCTGCCTCATACCTCATCAAATGATTTTACTGAACACATCTCGGATACCCTCACTTAAACACTTTGAGGGATGGCAAAATTACACACAACACAGTGAGGGTACAATAGATGCCATACTACACAATGCTTCTTAAAATTCATCAGATCCCAATGGAAGGGATGGTTGGTTTGGCCTGTCGACACAAATAGGTATCAGTCAAGATTTAGGGGTACCACTGAAGGGTTTAGTACCCATAGGCCTGACCAGCGCTATGTACACACAGAACAGACAGGGGTAGTGATATCTTACAATGTTGGGAAGTTATGCTTAGAGAAGCTAAAGACCTCAACACTGTCCCAAGTGAACAACACTTATCTCTTCTCTCAGATGACATGGATCTTAGGGATCTTTTGTTAGGTCCCAAGGAGCCACATCACAAGCACATTTTATATGCTATTTACAATGAGCTATGGAAAATTTCTCAACAGGAGGCTGCTGAGAGACTACGTGAGATTGATAGGGCTAACTCAGAAAAGGCTTTGGCAGTGGTCGACAATGGTAGGACTACACCATCATCTATATTTATTTATTTACTGGGCAACATTGTGCCTTCTGCTATAGATATAATGGAACAGGAATGGTCTATTCTCCAACATGGACAATTGCAATTGTGATCCATTCTATTATTAATCAGGATGCTACAATCGTGTTCAGGCCACGTGCCCTGGCGTTACATCAATAGTACAACACTGTTCTCTGTATAGAATCTGACGGAGAGACAGATTATAATGGCACAAAGAGATGCAGGATATACCATGTTGCACATTGAAAAATCGGACCAATTACCTTTCACTGTGGCTGAATCACCTTCCACAGAATGGTTAAACAATGGCTATATTACACTGCCAGTTACAACATTCCAATTTCAATACGGTCTTCAGTACCACCAGGTAGGCAGGTATAAAGCGCTGGGAGACGGATACATACATTAGTACTGGGACAGATTTATATGCAGGAATGGGGACACTGAAGTTTTTCCCAGCGGTTCAAACTGTGCAGGCGCCTAAAGTGGTTCCCTATTTTGCAAAGACATTTCGCTTTAGGGAGCCTGTAATGCTTTGGTTGCTAACTTGTCTTGTAACTTGAAGGGTCCCCCAGCTGCTGTGATTCATCCAGTGTTCGAGTTGCTTTCGAATGGGAGCTATTTGATGGTCAATGATCAAGGCTGTTTTGGAATGGTACCAGGCATTGTATATCTAGTTACGGTAAGTTCCAGGGTTACTTGTTGTAATCAAGTATTGTTTCCACCGACCCAAAAAGTTAGGGAGGCAACGCTATGGCCTTCATTGAATGTTTCCTTTATCCGGTTTGATTAGCTGAGAAGACTGAAAGCCATGCTTTAGCATAAAGATGTGGCCTTTAGCTCAGCACAAGAGACTTTTGATCACAGGTTGCAAGGTCTTCATCTGAGGTACAGGCACTAGTCCATGCAAACTTCCCGCTCCATTTCGGGGAAATGGTTCATCGTATCTTTAACATGTCTAATACGAGGGGGATCATGCACCTATTTAAAAGCATAGGGTCTGGACTACTATGCACCTTTCAGACCATCTTTGGAGTTATTCCAGCATTAGGAAGAATTTTTGGAGGGTTTCAGTTGGCCCTGGTTTCAGTTGGCCCTAGTTTCAGTTGGCCCTACTACTTATAGTGGGGATCCTGGTTCTAATTTTCCTGCTACGCAATGGATGGTCCAGCTCCTCAATGAGATGGAAAAAGCATTACTGGTGCGACGTTGCAGTGAACGCATGGTACTCCCATCTGGGCACACATCGGCTTCTAGAGCGAAGTGTGCATTGGTTCCCATCTCTCAGACCAGTCTGGGTTGACTGTATCTTGCATGTGCTCTGCGCCTATTCTGCAGATACAAATGCGTTTTGAACATATGTCTGACTCTTGCATCGGTTGGGCCACCGGACATAGACATACTACTGGACCCCGTAAAGGTCCAAGTGTTAGTGTCCTCAGCTTTTTCCCATGTTGATGACAGCATTCTTAGAGCCCCCACGGAATGTTTAATCTCCTGTCGGAACAGGCAACAGCTCTACAACAGGTTCACAGGTATCAAGTTTCCTCAGCGGCTGCTGTGGGGACTGAAGACAATCACCTTTGCTCCATTGACCTGATACAGGTGGTGTCACAGGGAACGTTATCTACTAAAGCAAGCTTCCGCAGGGAACACTAACTTTTGGTTCTCCGTGCAATGGGAAAAATTCTGCCCTTTTTTCAAAACAAGGCTAACTGGAATGCGAAACATCGCTTTGTTTTATTTTTTTCTGCTCTCACTGAAAACCATGGCTTTTGATGTGCTCAGTTGGTCTATAGCATATTGACTACTTTAGTGGACTTATAGAGCATTTTTTAATTTTAATAGCATCATTTTCACATATACCATGTTTTTACACTTTTGTTTTATGATGTTTTTATGTTTTTTTAAACAAGCATATTTTAGCATAAGTTGACCTTATTGACCTTCGGATAAGGAGTGGGTGTTATGTACTCCCATCTAGGCCTAAGTAGCTACACAACCTTTCACCTACATTTGTCCTACCTTGCTCTGCAGAACGGTTCTAGCACTGTACTTTTATCCAGTTATATGGTGAATAAATGTTGGTTTCCTTGAAACTAGCCTCATTTATTATGCATGAGGATTCTTTGAAACGTTCCCTGCACATGACATACATAACAGGATTATCATACTCAGTATAAAAGTCATGGTCATCTTCATCCTAGAGCGAAATAACTACTTTGCATAATTGCAGGTATTGATTTGGGTTCATTTACATGATCTTACTCACAATATATCGATTGTGTTAGGAACCCAGAGGCTATCTTTATGGTATAAAAGAACCATACCTACACTAGACAGACAGAGGAGAAGCTTCCACGCTGACAAGACACTGAGGTCCTGGAAATGCAGAAGCAACAACATGCAGCAGTCTTATATCCCTTTCGGGGTGTCCAACTCAAGATCAAGACGGGGTCCTTCATTCTCTCCGAACAGGTAATGGGGCTGACCCTTTTCTAGGGGATTCTTGGCTTTACACCCACATACATGCTAGGTACACTTAGGTGGGGTCTGCATTGTAGGAGTACGCTCTGTTGGTGCTTGTAGTCTTCTACATTTGCTCCTGTTAATGATTGTCGCAGTAAACATGCTTTATACAAGAATGACGCTGGTTCAATAAATGCTTATTGAAAACATCTCCATCATTTATTCTGAGAATCTTTCTGAGACTAAGTGAGTACGATCGACTGAACGAAAAGTACTCTACTGTTTCCACGATCCCTGAAGGATTAGGGGTTGTCATGTTTGATTGTTGCCAGAAACTATTCGCTCCTTGGTAAGGTTAGGGGGCTTATGGTGGCACTGTGAGCTAGCTGGCCTAAAGGCTAACATATCCTTTAGGGGTGTCCGTAATCAGTCTAGACTCCAATACCTTAGTTTATTTTGTCTAAACATGCAGATCTTATGTATTGTTAGGAACTACACGACATAACAAGTAAAGAGCTATGTGCTACAAAGGGTGCGATTCAGGAGGAGCCTTGTGTCTCAGGAACAGCTAGCTGATTGGTTGCAGGCTCGCCTTAGGCCTAATCCTCCACATGAATCAAAGATAACGAGATACAGAAGAAAAAAAACTTTGCCTCACATCAGATTTTAGAAAACGAAGGGCCACTGCCACCGATGTCACGTCAAGCTGAAACTAGCTATTTTCTCCTTCTGTTCAGGTAAGCTGGACAGAAGAACAAAACACACACTTCAGTTTCCTTGATGGTCCTACAGAAGTGACATGGGCACCTGGCTGGCTCAGGCGTGCTGGTCCATTTAACAGTGAAAGGGGCAAAGTACTGTACCAAACTGAAGATACAGATTCCTGGCTAATGGTGTCCCGATCTCATCAAAGAACTGCTCTAATTTAAATGTATGCCTTATCAAACGGAAGGAGCCAGTCAAGGTACCAAAAGTGGGTTGAGGTTGTAATTGATTTTTTTACTGTCTATAAATTTCCCTTTAAGATTGATTTATTGATTACGCAAATGCCTGCCGATCGTCCCACAACTTCCCACACCCCACCTTTCCCAATGTCTCTTATATGTACTTGATCCAGGGTATACTTCCTGAGCCAGATATACCTAGGACTTCCTTCAGCTCTTCACAATAGGAGTTGAGCTCAGGTGTGGCCCAAATGCGTCTTCAGTACAGGATTGGTCTCACTCCCACCCCAACTGATTGGCCTGAAACCCTTCCGCCCACATTCTGTCCCTCCCCTTAATATACACTACCCCACCCCCTTTACACACACCTGCGCAGTCCCTAAAACGACCCCATCAACTTCTACTGCCCTTAGGCCAAATACTCTAACCTTCAGTTAAAAAGTCTACCCCCACTCTTCCCAGCCCTTAAAACTACCTCGACCCTACCCAGCCCTAAAAACCACCCAACCCTCCCCCAGCCATGAAAATAGAGTGGGAATGGGGAGGGAGTTGGCATGATTTATGGGTGTGTATTTTGAATAAAGGTGTCCAACTTGGACTACAGTTTTTTCCTTGAGTTAGTTCTTAGAAATGCATTCAAGGAGTGGTCCACTTCTCTGGTGAATTGTACCCATTCCCACCAGGTGTGCAGGCATAGTTTGGAGGGGTCTTTCCAGTAGAAAAGAACATTGAGACTAGTTGATATCAGAATATCCCAAAGAACGCAGTCTTCCTTACTTAACTGTTAGTGCCTGTCAGGGAGAAGGATACCTAGTGAAATAGAGGCTTGAGTTGGTGTCCAAGTCAGTTTCCGAATTTGTGATATGGTTTTACATGTTTCAGCCAGGAATTGATTAGAGTAGGTGCAATCTAGGAGCATGTGTGCAAGGTCTCCTGGTCCCTTCTCACAGCTCCAGTATGCGTCAGTGTTAAGGAGGTCCAGTTTAAATAGTTTAGCCGGGGTACAGCGAGTCATATGCGCCCCCCAGTATCTACTCTGAGCTAGTGCAGGTGTGATTTTGTTAGTGGTAAGGTTCGCTCAGATATGAGGCCAGTTCAATGGATTGGCTGTAGGGTTGTTAGTATCATAAAGGAGTGCTTCCCATTTGTTTTGTATTGGTTTAGTTGGAGCCAAACTGGTGGGTGATAAGAGGGAATAAAGTTTAGAGACTAAGTGGCCCCCTTTGGAATATGACTGTAAAGTAGGGGGCAGGTCAGATATCACTGGGGCTTTAAACCTGGCGATAATTACTTTAATTTTATAAAACTGATACAAGTCTAGGCCATTTAAGTCAAATTTAGCTTTAATTTGAGAGAAGAGTTTAGGACTGCGGGGGGAACCTAGGTCTCCTATGTATCGTATGCCCTTACATGCCCAGTCACTAAGGATAGCGTTTTCCATATATTTTCCAGTGTTCATTGTGCCATAACGAGACCAGAGTGGAATATTGCATTTTATAAGGAAGTTTGCTATCAATTTTACAGAGAGCGGGTGCTCTACATGTAAGTAAATCTGTAGAGTGTGGTGCTATTATTTTCTTATGCGTTGAAATATTTGTAGTCGGAGTTGATGTCATTAATGCATTTCTGCATGTTTTATTACATTTATGTAATAATTTGTTTGTATCCTTTTAAGTGGACCTCATTGGAGTTCCAAATCTTTAATAAATATTGAATTGAACAGAAAAGAAAAAAAAGTGATCAGGGAGATAAGAGATAGGGGTTCCGCTAGCACCTTTTTAATCTCAAGCCGTGAGGGGGGAGACGAGGGGTGGGGGATGTTGTCCGAGAGAGAGAAAGAACCAGAGACTACCCGGTTTAGCTAGGAATGCGTGGTGCTATCTCCTGTAGTCTGGCAAGCTTGAGCCACCCAGTGATTTAGGTTTAGGTGATTTAGGTGATTCTTAGTATCTTTGAGGCAATTCTATGTTTTTGGATTGCCATAGGAATTCAGTGACTATTTCGTCTGTTTTGGTAAAGAAGGGATCAGAAAAGTGGATCGTTGACATGCTGATTGGAAAGTTAAGGAGTGGGGTGATCCTCATTTTAACCGATTCAATCCGTCCCCACCAGATTATGGATCTAAAAGAAATACAAGGAGATGAGGAACGGAACCCTGAAATGTTTCAGACACTCATCCCCAGTCAGTTAAAAAAAAAAGTTCAAAAACTTTACTCAGTTTATAAGCATAAAACCATAAAAATGCAGAGTAAAAACATTTATAATCAGAAGATAAATAACAATCCATGATTCACATTTATGTACAAATATGTCTTCCTCATACAGATTCCCCATAACAATTGTGATTTGACAGCATAAAATCATCTCTTAGTGACCTGCAAAGGCCATATATAGGGGTCTAAGGGTCATTACTAATTGCATGGGTTCAGACCCTACTCAGTATTTATTCAGCATGGATGATACTATTCATATTATACAATCAAACTATGAGATACAGATTTACTCTGATATCTCATAGGTTAGAGCTTCGAGGTATGCAAATGTTTTCCTTCTTCCCGTGGCCATTGTAATGAATGATATAACAGATAAACAGATCTCACTATTTTCCAAGGCAAAAACATAATTAAAAGCAACCTGATAATAGATATATTTACCAGTTTTAAAAAGGGAGGCTAAAAAACGTTTCCTAACATCCTTATAAAAACTACAAAATAAAAAAGTGCATTGGGTTTTGTTGTGAATTACCATCACATGGGCATTTTGGAACACTTATTCCATGCCCCACTTTTTGGGAAAGCTAACTGTATGTGCACTATGCCTAGTCGAAGTCTAGTAAGATAAAATCTTTGCTGACTATTTGTAACTATTGTCAAATAGTTTGGCTGGCCCTCAAGTACATAATGTAGTGAGTAGCTAGCTACCCTGGGTTTTTTACTTTCGTTTAATCTCTCTCTTTCTCTCTTTGTTCCCTAAGTAATGTCCTAACTTCTGTTTTAGAGTAGGTAAGAATTTTAACGGTGTCATTTACTCCTATAGCGGGGTCCATTTTTCTTAAACAGGCATCTAAATTGGATAGCCATTTAATATTCTTCCAAGCATCTAGCATGAGGCAATCTAAAATAATTTCCTTTGTAAACTGTGCCCCTGTTTTGCTACATATGTTGTACCAGAAAATATTAGGCCTGAGATGTAGGTCGTCATCTAAAAAAGGAACTGCCACTTCCTTTTGTGTTATGGACGCTGAGCTTGATTTTTGGACAGCCAGTTGCCGAGCCAAAAACAGGTTTTATAGTGTCTGCAGCTTAGCACAGTTTGTATAACCCCATAGGGGAGCATCATAGCCAGCGCTTTGTAGGCATTTACTTTTGTACAGCATAAACATTTCTCTAATGGGCCTATTTTACTAAAAAAAAAACTGAAAATTGATTCGGTCATTCTTACAAAAATGTAATTTTAGACATATTTAATTGACTTTCCCAAGACCCCGATGCAGTAAACTGAATACCCAAGTATGTAAAAATGTGTGTCTCCCCTAAACTCATCCCCTTTATATGAAGTATCCTCTTTTTTGCTCTTCGGTTTCCAGCTTCCATGATAACAGTTTTCTTCAGAATAACTTTCATATCTTTATTATCCATAAATTTAACAAAGTTATCTATCAGGAGCTGCAGGCCGTTAGCTGTTCTGGCTAAGAGGAGTGCATCATCTGCATATAATAAGATGGGGACAGAGCGAGTACCGACCATGGGGACATCAGCTTTAGTTTTATGTAGGCATTCATCCACCCCATTTATGTAGAGTGAGAAGAGCAGGGGAGCAAGGACACAACCCTGTCTAATGCCTTGGGTGACCTTAAAGCCATCTGTACATTCAGCACTTGGTCCGTATCGCACTCGCATGGTAAGGTAGGAATACCATTGGGACAGATAGTTAATAATGCCCGAGTGGCTCTCAGAAGTGTTTCCCAGAGTTTGTTATGGTTTACCAGATAGATTGCACTGCTCAGATCTGCAAAGCATAAGTGCACCTGTCCTTTCTATCGTATATTTATCAACAAATGTAAATTAGCACATTGCTCTATTGTTCCAATATCAGTCCTTAACCCATATTGTGTATCAGTAAGTATGGATTTTTCTTCCACCCAGTGTTCTAATCTACCCTGGAGGAATCTACCCATTAATTTAGCACTAGAGTCCAGGAGAGATATTGGACAGTAGCATTTCGGATCACCTGTTCCCTTTTTTGAATATTGGGACTATTGTACTTTCTGTCCACTGAACAGGGAGAAAGCCCACATACTTGGGTCAGCATGGGAGCCCATAAAGTGACTTGGGCTTTAAAAATATCTATTGGGACGCCATCGGGGCCAGAGGCCTTTCCACTTGCTGCTTTATTTAGAGCATTAATGACCTCTTCAAGAGTGATATCGGGAATGTCCACAGCTTCAATATGATATAAATGTGTAAAAGGCAGGTTTAAAATACTACTTTCTGGGTTAAAAATGTATTACAATGTTCTATCCACTTTCCCCGTTGTACAGTTGTCTCAATCTTTGGGTGACCTCTCTCTTTTAGGAATGGCTGATTTATTATTTGCCAGAAAAGGGAGTTATTTAAATCAGCCGCCTGGAGCAGATCTCCTCATATTTTTTCCTTTATCTCTCTTTCCTCATATTTAGAGCATTTTCATACATAGTTTTAATCTATGGATTTTTCCTCAGTCCCTTGGCAAATGCCGTAAGGCTTTCCTTAGTCTTCTAATTATCGAGGAACATTCAGTATTAAACCAGACCCTATTTCTGTTACTTTTCCCTCTGATTGGACACAAGTTTCTCTGAAATTCTAGCCATGATTTTGCAGAAGGCTTCCATTATAAGCATTGGGGGAGACATAGAATCTGTGCTTATATAGAAATCTTTAAGGGATTCTGTCATAATTTCCTTTGTTTTTGCTATACCATAAATATTTGCCCATCTTAAAGTAAAACAACTTTTACCCTGTATTTTAATTTGTTTCATATTTCGCAAAATATTCGGCCTTGGAATATTTATTTTAAGGACAGCATGATCACGAAGGGCATTTGGGGTAACGGTAAAGGAATCTATTAGACATTCACCATTTTCTGTCACTAAAATGTGATCAATGACAGCTTCTACCATTCCCATATATGTAGGTATTAACATTTGGTTTTCACCAATACAATGTTCCAGGAGGACCAAGCTATATTTATAAATCATTTCTTTTAATGATTTTCCATTTGGGTTGTGCAAAAAAATGTAGCGTACCCTCTCCATTTGTCTTAACATTAACACAACTTTGGGCGGAGGAGGAGGGCCGCAGAATAAGGTCCGAGATGGCGACCGCCAACCTGCGGCGGAGCCCTCCTAAAGCCCAAAGAGTCCAGAAACCGCGGACCAGAAGATGCACGCAGACAACTCCATATCCTGGTCCCAGCACGTCGGGACGGAGAAAACAGAATTCAGCAACGCCAGCAGAGAAAGAAGCGACGTCGGGGTCCAGGTTCGGCTGCCTGGTAAACCTTACTGGCTTGGAGGAAGAAGACGACACAGGTGGCTGAACATCAGACGGGGAGGAGGTGGTAGAACAATCCTTACATCCCCTAGTCACCGTAATCCGAGAGCTGGAGCAGGAGGCAACCGGTCCAACAGATGATCCGGACACAGACGCAGGACTCACATTCCTGATGAGGGTCACAACTGAAATCTGGAACAGCAGCTCATCGTTAAGGGGGCTCGCAAGTTACAAACATCCCCTTTACATATTGACTATTGTTTATTTGCATGATGTGCATTTCACTTTTCTAGGTTGATTGAGCAGGGAAGGGAAACGGCAGCTCAGCGGTTGCGCAAATTCCTCCTTTAGCTTAAGTAGGGGGGACACAGGGGAGGGCGACAGGCCTACTCCGCCAATAGTCTTGGTTCTGCGGAGGTTGAGACTGAAGGGGGGGGGGGAGGTGGGGTGGGGGGTAGTTATGGACGTTTCCAGTTAACCGGGGGGTGGGACGGGCGCCAAGTTGGGGAATGGACAGGGAAGAGGGAGGGGGGGGAGTTGGGAATGGGAGGGGGGGACAATCATGTTACAGTGGCCGCGCACTTCTGTACCCCAGAAGACACCTTCACACACAGATGACCGACTACACTATGAGACACACACTCCAGGATGGCGGGTGAGCAAGTGGGACAGTGCCGAGACCGGTGGGGATACAGTGTCTTGACGTGAAATATTCATGGGCTTGGCAGCAAGATAAAGAGGGGATTAGTGAATTCATACATTAGAAGGCTGCACCCCGACATAATACTGTTGCAGGAAACCCATCTTAAAGGGACTAACTGTGCCTTTTTGGCCAGGGGTCAGTACAAGGTCTTGGCACACGCAGGATACACCACGGACTCGAGAGGGGTGGCAATTCTTATTAAAAAGACTATGCCGTTCAGTATAGTCCAAACATGGACAGACCCGCAAGGGACATACGTAGGAGTTAAGGGGACTTGGAACAGACGCACGTACACGATATTGTCAGTGTATGCTCCTCCAAAGCTACAGGCCAACACACTCAAGAAAGTGGCAGGGATACTCCTAGACACAGCTGACACCACACACATCCTTGTGGGAGACTTTAATGATGTGATGGATATAGGACTGGACCGGATGGGAATGGCGTCCAGGGATCGGACCCGGACCCCTCTGTCTGTAATGATGGACAATGTAGGACTCACGGATGTCTGGAGATGGCTACACCCAGATCAGAGGACCTACTCCTTTTTTTCGGGGGCACACAAAGTATATTCGAGATTGGACTATGTGTTTATGTCTCGGCAAAACCTGACAGTAGATGACACGGCGGAATATCAAGCAAGGGGGATTTCCGATCACTCCTCGTTGTTAGCAATGGTGGGAATGGGGCGCACTAAGAAGGGAGGATCCTGGAGACTGACGGCGTGGGATCTACAGAATGCAAACGTTCTCAGGGGGCTGAGAGCTGACGTAAAGGTATATATTGCCAAAAATGAAGGGACGGTCCCCTCCGGGGTGACGTTCTGGGAGGCACTAAAGACGGTGATGCGAGACAGGGTACAATCCAGACTGGCGGAGGAAAGGAGTAAGCTCCACGCTGAAACAACTGCGTTGGAGACGGCTATTTTAGACTTGGAAAGGGACTATCAGGCCTCAAAAGAAGATGGAATACTTAGGAAACTAACAGACCAGCAGAAGCAATATAGAGAACTAGTGACGGGGAGGCCAGAACCCAGGCCCTAGCCACCCTACACCGCCTCTATGATGTAGGGGATAAATCAGGCAAACTGTTGGCGTGGCTCAGTAAAAAGGAGCGCGCAGCCAGATGGGTGGAGCAACTCAGGGATTCGGAGGGATTGCTTGTGGGATCTGATGCTCAGATCGCGGAAGTATTTGCTGATCACTACGAATGTTTCTACAGGGCCAGGGACCTGGGGACAAGCGAGGTGGCTTTACACTACTTAGAACAAATAGAACTACCTGCCCTGACCCCTGAGGCTCAGCAAACCTTAGAGTCTGACATCACTATAGAGGACATATCAGGAGCCATAGCCAGACTGCGACCGGGTAAAACCCCGGGCCCGACTGGGTTCCCCGCGGATTTGTTTAAGCGCACGGCGGATCTCCTGACACGCCATCTGAAGGGACTCTTCGATGGGGCTTTACAAGATGGGAGACTCCCCCCCAGATTTATGCTGGGCAACGATAATCCCAATACATAAAGAGGGGAAACCGCAGGTAGACTGCGCTTCGTATCGCCCCATCTCCCTCTTGAATACAGAGGCGAAACTCTTGGCAACGATCCTGGCACTACGGCTACGTACGGTGATATCAGACCTGGTACAACTAGACCAAACGGGTTTCCTTCCAGAGAGAGCCACCAGGTTAAATCTCCGTCGCACCCACAACTGGCTACAGGAAGTACAAGGGAGGGAGCACCCACACTGGTTCTTATCCCTGGACGCTGAGAAGGCCTTTGACGCTGTTCATTGGCCGTTCCTTGAGGGTGTCTTGCAAAAATTCGGGTTCGGCCCCAAATACCGACAATGGGTCCGGCTGCTGTACACTGAACCTAGTGCCAGGGTAAGAGTAAATGGGGTAATGTCCCGAGAGTTCCAGGTCCGGAGAGGGACCCGGCAGGGATGCCCGTTATCTCCCTTCCTCTTTGCGCTTACAATAGAAGTGCTCGCCGCTAACATTCGCCAGAATGTAGCCATTAGGTGATTCAAAAGAGGAGAGGGACTCTGCAGAAGAAAAAATATCGCTATACGCGGATGATATCCTCTTGTATATCACTTGCCCAGAGACGACAATACCGGAAATGTTCCGGGAACTAGAACAATATGGGCAGTACGCGGGCTACCAGATTAACTGGCACAAATCGATTCTTTACGACCCTAAGGGACAGGGAAACTGGCCAGACCTCCCGGGACGACTTGACGACCGTTGAGGGTTTCAAATATCTCGGTGTGTATGTCACCCTGGACCGACAGCTGTCATACCGACAGAACTTGCAACGAATTCTAGTGAACTTCACAACGGATGCAGTCCGATGGAGGCAGCTCCCTCTCACACTCTTAGGGAGGGCAGCGATGTTCAAGATGATCACACTGCCCAAGTTTCTGTACGCCCTACAGAATGAGTATTATCCACTTCCCTCAAAAGTGTTCGAGACAATACATGCTGAGCTGAGATCCTTCCTTTGGCTGGGTAAACAACCCAGAGTTTCGCTGAACACCCTCCAGAGACATCAGTACAGCGGAGGGATCTCACTCCCGAATCTAGAAGCATACCACTGGGCGGAACACTTCGCTCCGATCAATGATTGGATACACGCACAGGCAGATCATCCCACGTACGCCCTTGAAAGACACAGGATGTCCCACAGGCCGTTGATGTACTATCTATATGGGGGTGCCAGACGGGGGCAGATACTCCCGGCTACAGGAATCACTTTGCAACTCTGGAATAAGGCTATGAAACACACTGGGTGGGGAATGAAACCCACAAGACAGACACAGATATGGCATTGTACATGGCTAACAGAATTAAATAAAATAAAGGGCTTCCAGAGATGGGACGACCTAGGTATTTCCACTTTGGGGGACATAGTGGCCAGGGGAGCGCTAAAACCATTCACGGCTCTAAGCTCGGATTTTGGACTGCACCGTACACAGTTCTTCAAATACGCGCAGCTACGACATGCCTGGCAGGCCCAAGATGTCCAGGCGAACGAACTGCCGGAGTACGCGCCTCTAGAGGGACGCCTCCTTCAGGAGCGCATTCCGGAAAAGGCGGTCTTACTTACGTATAAAACTTTGACAAATAACATGTTGGGCGATCTGGCTAAGCTTAGAAGGATGTGGGAGACCGAGGTGGGAGACATGGAGGATATCGACTGGGACATTGCACTGATGCATCCCAGAGAGGTGGCAATTAAATCCCGACTGCGCTTCATCCAGTTTAATGTGCTCCACAGAACCTACTAGGACAGGGTACGGCTTCACAAAATGGGGAGGACGGAGAACACGACGTGCCTTAGATGCAGAGACATGGAGGGGGACTTCTATCACACCATATGGTCATGTAGTAAGATACAGGATTACTGGGGTAAAGTCTTTGAGGAGTTGAGTGAGGTGCTGGAGATTCACCTCCAACCGGAGCCTAGGTTGGCCCTCCTGGGTATGACCAATGATGTGGACCTAACGCGCCCCTTACTGATCTTTCTGGTATTGACGCTAGTAGTAGCCAAAAGAGACATAGCCAAGTATTGGGGCGCATCACAACCGCCAAGGCTGGATGAATGGAGGAAAGGTGTATATCTATATATGGCTGCTGAGAGGGTCACTTACAAAGCAAGGGGATGCCCGAAGAAGTTCCGTAAGGTCTGGGGAAAATGTGGACACTACCATGGTTTGGATGGGGGGCTATGAGGGGTACTTGAAAAGTACAAACAACAAACATTTCTTTTAGGGTTCAAGGGAAATGTTTAAAGACCAGAGCACAGTTATACTCCCCACACAAGTATTAAAGAACAACAAATAACTGTGGGTCTAGAAAGTGAGCTCAAGACATGCTAAATAGTGCTGGCTATGTGTCTGCTACTACAAGGACGATAGAAGACAGACTGGACAGTTAACCACTGTGAAAAATGTCCATCAGTTACGCGTTTCTAGGCACCCAGTACATCATTTGGTCTACTCCACAGTAGTATCACCACCACTCTATCTCCATAGATGTATATTGGGGATACAGAGTGATGGGTGGATGTCTGGTAGAAGAGATTTAATCGTAACTGTGAGCAGTGCACAAAAAATGAGTGTGAAAAGAATATGTAAAAGTAAAATTGGATGGTGCATGCAATTATTACTTTATTCTGGAGTCAAGCACCTCCAAATTTAAAAACGATAGTGCAAAAAAGTCAGGTGGTTCAAGCAAATACCTTCTGACTGGGTTATCTGGTCGACATGTTTCTGCGGTGACTGGTCAGTCATTAGACCATCCGCTTCCTCAGGACCCATAAACTTAATTGCTACTGCTAAACAAAGTGAGTGTGAAAAAACAGGACATTAGTGAATGAGAAAAGTGTCACCTGTACACTTCCATAATCCTCCTGTGAGTGTCCGTTTTATGCCATAGCCAGCGAATCCACATGTAATGAAAACACAAACATTCACAGCACTTAAGTTAGTTCATGCTGTGCACACATTATAAAACAAAATATTCAGATACTGCATCTGGGTCAAATGACCCTAGTGTGTAAAACTAAATCAGCGTGATCAAAGTCTCACCTTAATTTGTAAGGGGGAATGCCTCACCTCACCTGGCAAACAGCTCAGGAAAATGAAGCACCGCTCTGTATTGCGGAAAAAATATATATACAAAAGTCAGTGCAAAATAACAGTGTCAGGCAGGAGCAGAGTCATCCCTAAAAGGTGCCGGAAGCACCAAGTAGGTGTCATTTTACTTATCATTGTTCAAAAAGAAGGCATATTGTTTGACATAATTAAGGAGTGTGTTGTTCCACGCATCAAGCGTCACTCTCTGTAAATTGTCGAATGACAGCCTCATAAGGATACAAGTCACAGCCTTTAGCGTGTCAAAGGGCGCCTCGTGGTATCGATCAATGCTGCCCAATATTGTTAATCTCTCAGTTGTTAATGGTCTTTACGCGAGCGGGGATAACTGTCTGGCTTGTGTATATGCCTTGTAAATATGCTATTAATATGCTGAGGATCTGATGAATTCCGTACTATCATCAAATTCTATTCAAGCCCCGGGTAGTAGCCCTGGGTGCAGGAGAGTGTTTAAAACCTGACACTATGAGACTAGTAGTCTATCCACCGCGGGTCAACTTTTGATGTCACCGCTTCTGAATAGAGAGGCTCGAGATCAGCGGCAGTCTTGTAGAATCTAAGTACACGCGACCTAGCCCCAGCGAGCTAGACTACATTTCCCTTCGCTTTTGTAGTTTGGACATGCCTAGCGGAAGCGGGACCACATTTCCCGGCATTCCTTGCCTGTTTCTGTAGTTCCATGAGCCGCGCGCGTGCCTCACCGCGCAGGCTCAGAAACGATAAGGCAGTGCACGGCGCCCCCCGCAGCACCTCCCCAAACAGCCCGGATGGCTGATTGAAGAACCGACGGAGAGGTGAGGCGGCAGGAGGGGCTTTGCGTCTCGCATTAACTCCTTGTTTACTTTTGTATGCTTATGAGACCCCGTTTGCTGGTATAGACAGACGGCGCCTGTCAACACAGCGTGACCGCTTTGGGGTTAATAGTCTACTGGGCACCTCCGCGATCACTATTAATAGGAGTCCATTTAAGCATTCTCCTTTATCGCTAAGAAATGCCTTTTTGACATAAGATTTATTAAAGAGGTACTTATGGTTAGATCGCGCATGCTGACACAGCGCATTTAATAATTTCACTGTGCCTTAATAATTTCACTGTGCCTTGACGGCCGGCGCTCGCGTAAAGACCATTAACAACTGAGAGATTAACAATATTGGGCAGCATTGATCGATACCACGAGGCGCCCTTTGACACGCTAAAGGCTGTGACTTGTATCCTTATGAGGCTGTCATTCGACAATTTACAGAGAGTGACGCTTGATGCGTGGAACAACACACTCCTTAATTATGTCAAACAATATGCCTTCTTTTTGAACAATGATAAGTAAAATGACACCTACTTGGTGCTTCCGGCACCTTTTAGGGATGACTCTGCTCCTGCCTGACACTGTTATTTTGCACTGACTTTTGTATATATATTTTTTCCGCAATACAGAGCGGTGCTTCATTTTCCTGAGCTGTTTGCCAGGTGAGGTGAGGCATTCCCCCTTACAAATTAAGGTGAGACTTTGATCACGCTGATTTAGTTTTACACACTAGGGTCATTTGACCCAGATGCAGTATCTGAATATTTTGTTTTATAATGTGTGCACAGCATGAACTAACTTAAGTGCTGTGAATGTTTGTGTTTTCATTACATGTGGATTCGCTGGCTATGGCATAAAACGGACACTCACAGGAGGATTATGGAAGTGTACAGGTGACACTTTTCTCATTCACTAATGTCCTGTTTTTTCACACTCACTTTGTTTAGCAGTAGCAATTAAGTTTATGGGTCCTGAGGAAGCGGATGGTCTAATGACTGACCAGTCACCGCAGAAACATGTCGACCAGATAACCCAGTCAGAAGGTATTTGCTTGAACCACCTGACTTTTTTGCACTATCGTTTTTAAATTTGGAGGTGCTTGACTCCAGAATAAAGTAATAATTGCATGCACCATCCAATTTTACTTTTACATATTCTTTTCACACTCATTTTTTGTGCACTGCTCACAGTTACGATTAAATCTCTTCTACCAGACATCCACCCATCACTCTGTATCCCCAATATACATCTATGGAGATAGAGTGGTGGTGATACTACTGTGGAGTAGACCAAATGATGTACTGGGTGCCTAGAAACGCGTAACTGATGGACATTTTTCACAGTGGTTAACTGTCCAGTCTGTCTTCTATCGTCCTTGTAGTAGCAGACACATAGCCAGCACTATTTAGCATGTCTTGAGCTCACTTTCTAGACCCACAGTTATTTGTTGTTCTTTAGTACTTGAAAAGTAGCCAATTAAACGACTGTATGAATACACCCCGGGGACTCAGGTGTCCCAAACCTATAGACAACCGCAATACGGCACTTTGGACATTGGGCAGGATCGGAATGAAATATTTAACGAAGGTAATGTGGGGAGGGTGGTGGGTGGGGGATATGGATGTGCGTACTGCTGATTACATGATTGTACTGTTCAGTTATGATAAAATGCAAATAAAAACGTTTTTTTTAAAAAAAAAAAACATTACCACAACTTTCAAATCCCTGCATATAGTATTTACTCATATTAAAATCTCCTAACCATAGTAAAATGTAATCTTTCTTAGTATGGGCTAGGAATAGTTAAATTTCACTACTTAAGTCCATTATAACTGTTACTTTGGCTTTATCAAAAACATTGTGATACAAATTAATTATACCCAAATTAAACTTTTCTTGTGTAATTAAATGGATAAGTTGGAAATAGGAGGACAGATCCAACCTTAACACTTTCAATGAGGAGGTTATAGATATTAATACTGCCAAGCCTCCCTTAGCCCGCACACTACATGAGGGAGTTGCCGGGGTTAAAAATGAAATAAAACCCTCCATGAAGAAATCATCTAATGACCATGTCTCTTGCAAACAAACTAGTTGTGTTTGACTGATTATCTCCAGCCACTCTGGATTTAATAATTTGTTTTTTATTCCTGCAATAGTCCCTGTCTTAATAACTACTTTGTAGTTTTGCGTATTTGGGCAGTTTGAAGTACTCTGATCACCATTCTGTAGGCCTTGAACTTTATCCTGTACACCAGTAGGCAAGTTAAGAGACTCAGTCGTTGGGTGGGTTAGTATACCCAAAGCAGAGCTCTTTAAAACATGATCTGGCTGGTATACCTCTATATTTATCCTTTTCCAGGTTACAATACCCAATCCAAGGTCTGTGTTTCAAGGTCTGCATGATATGGATCATTACGATTATTGCAATTTCCACACGCCTCCTCCTGTTGTCAATCATGTTCATCATAGAACGATAGGGGAAGGAACCGGCTCATTGTTGGGATTGTAATCTGGTGTTTATTTGTAACGTTTGTTACATGTCGATTCAACGTGAGATACTGCTTGTAATAGTATATCATTTTTACCCTTTAACATTTCTGGCCTATAAAAATAACCCAAAGGCTCAACTTGAATATTACCGTTAATGCACCTACCACCAGATTTGCAAGACCAGAGAGAAGGATTCTTACCGCATAGGAGGGTACGAAAATTCACCACTATACAGTTGTCTTCGCTAATTTTCCTCGAAGGGTCTATCCACCGACTCTTCTTACCATTATAATTTCTTTAGCAAGGCAGTTTGTGCTCCATGGTTGTTCAGCCAATCAGTGCATCACCTTGTTTTTGACCTCAAACCAAGTTTCTGTTAAACTGGGCCTAAAGATGGGTACAGTTCTCAATATGATTACAAAAGGCGTAGACTGGGGTTTTGTATTTTAGTGTTGTTGGTAGTTATCATGTGTGGGCAAGACTGGCGATTTTAGTATAAGGGCCATGTCTGGGACAGCGGCTATAGCAGTATGGCTTTGTATAGCTTCTCTTATAAAAGGCGGCCCAATGTATGATTTAAAATGGTCTAATATTTGTTTAACAGTTGCCTCAAGTATACAGATCTCAGATTTTATGACCCCCAGTTCCTTTTTGAAAGATTCTTCTAGAATTGTCAATCTATTATGTACATTCTTTAAAGAGCAATCTGTTGCTTTTACAGATTTCAGCGATTTCTCCTTAGTATTAGGTCTGGATGTCTTGATTTCAGCATTTTTTTCTTTGCCTTCTATAGTTACCTTCCTCTTTTTTAAAACTCTAGGGAGTGTATATGCCAACTGACAGATTTTCTTTGCTGGGCGGGAGACAACTCCCCAGGTGGCGACATCAGGGAGCTGTTAAAAACACACAGTGTCACAGTTCTTTTCACGATTAGAGGCTTCACTGGCTCTGTTGCAACATCTTTCTCAACCCCCTTATCCATAGCATTATGCAGGGCAGTATTTGTAATGGCCAATCTTTCTTCCGCCTTAGAGATTTCACTACTCAATATAAAAATGGCATTTGTTAAGTAATTGGTAATCGATTTAGTGGAGGAAGTCGATTTTTGGACCCCTTTTTCCAATGGCTGTGATAATTTACGTTTGCCCATTTTTTAAAGGTCTTATTGCCTAGGGATTACTAGGTAAGGTGAAAACGGAGCAGGTTTAGAGAAGGTGGAAAATTGAAAAAGGGCTTGTACCCAGACCGGTCTTATCTTCTATCTGCTCTCGTTGGTTTTGGTGCTCCCCTTCAGCAGCCCGCTTCAGAATTCATAGTTGGAGAGGCAGGACTAAAGAGGGTGGCCCCAGCCCAGCCTCATCCGGGTGCAGACTGGCCCGCCCCTGGCTTGGGCTTTGCCTGAGCGCGTCCCACACTGCGGGAGAGCTCTGGTGACGTTATGGCACGTGCGCTGCTTAGCCCCGCCCCTGCACTGGTTCGCGTTGCGCTGGTGGACCGAACCCCACTCCAGCGAGAGAGGAAACAGGAGCAGCAGAATCAAGTTGAGTGGTAGATGGCCTCCTCTGGCCCAGGAGAGCGTCCTGCGCTGCCAGAGAGTTCTGGCACCTTTATGGCACGTGCAGTGCTTAGCCCCACCCCCTGCACTGGTTCGCATTGCGCTAGTGGACCAAGTCTCACTCCAGTGAGAGAGGAAACAGAAGCAGCAGACTCAAGATGAGTGGTAGAGGGCCTCCTCTGGCCCAGGCGAGCGTCCCCCAGTCACAGATCTGGGTTCTTTAGCTCACTTTGCCACCTCAGTTCAAACTCAGCCATATGCAAATCAGTCTTGACCCTGGAACAGTCCAGCCCGAACTGCCAAGCCAAGTCTTCTCTGGGCTGGAAACAAGCATCCTGGGACCGGTTTCAGGGTAACACAGCCAGGTTAGCTTGAATCCAGTGGCAAAGTGAGCAAAGGACCCAAGTCTGGGCATACCCTGCCAACTTGGGCACACAAAGCAAACACAAGGAGATGATTGACAGAGGGCTGAAACTTTTCAGACACTCACCCCAGTCACAAATCTGGGTTGAATCCATCATCATGCTTTAGCTCACTTCGCCACCCTATGCATCTGGAGGACCAATTGTCCACAATGTTTTTGGATATGATCATTTTCTCATTGTGATCTATGGATTCTTTTAGGTTTTGGGTAAACCATAGACCTAGGTATTTTATTTTGTTGGTTACCACTTGAGGCCAAAGTCTTTTATAATACAGTTACAGTGTACATTAAGAGGTAGTATCTCAGTTTTTTCTTTATGATAAAGTATCCTGAGGTCTGGGCATATTTGTTTATAGTGGATATGATGTTGGTTATGGCTATCTCCACTTGGGAGGTAAATAGGAGTATGTCGTTGGCATAAGCAGCTACTTTCTGCGTTCTTACTTTGAATTTCATGCCTGGAATGGAGGAGCCCTCTCTAATGTGCGTCTGAAGGGGTTCCAGTGTTAGGAGGAATAAGAGTGGAGAGAGAGGAAAGCCTTGCCCTGTGCCTTGTTGAAGGTTGAATGAATTAGATGCTATCGCACAAGCAGCTTGGTCAAGGTTGTAGGCTTCCTCAATTGCATGGCTAAATAATTTGATGTCTGCACTAAATCTGCCTTTTATTAAAGCGGTTTGGGAGAGATGTATCATTTTAACCCCTCCCCTGCTGATGACGGAACCGCTCCGTCATCAGCCGCGGTCGCGCTGTGCTGATGACGGAGCAGTTCCGTCATGGCCCGCTCGGCACGCCTGCGCGGATTCCACGCCTGCGCTGAGCGTTCTATTGAGCGGGGCGGGCCATGACGGAACCGCTCCGTCATAAGCACAGCGCAACCGACGCTGGTGACGGAGCGGTTCCGTCACCAGCATGCGCCCGCCGCTCTTCCGCCCGCCGCTCTTCCGCCCCGCCCCCTTAGCACTGCGGCGGAATAGCCGCCGCAGTGAAGGGGTTAAGAAATATGGGTTCTATTCTTATTGCAAGAAACTTTGTGTATATTTTGCAATCTGAGTTTATTAGGGAAATAGGTCGAGAGTTTTTAGGCTTGGAAGGATCTTTCCTTTCCTTGGGAATGACTATTATTGTTGCTTCAGCTGTAGTTTCTTTAATGGCACCAGCGGAGAAGTAGGTGTAAAGGTCTGTGATGATGTGATGCTGGCAGAGGCCTGTGAGTATTCTGTGATGTCATTTTGAGTGTTGGCAGACATCCTGCACTGAATGTTCTGTCAGTGGAAGTTGCTGTCTATGCCTTGGCTGTACCAGCTGGGACGGCTCTCTGTACTCCCGCAATAAACCTTCAACTGGAAACCTACTTGTGTGTCCGTCATACCTCTCTTCAGTGGCGAAAGAAGATGGGATACGACTCATCTTAGAGGTATAGAGGTATTGCCTACTTATGCACTACAGCTCAACCGTGAGTAATTTTTTTTTCAAGCTTCACAAGGCACCCCTGCTTCAACAGATACAGAGAGCCGTATCCTTGCTTGTTCTGGCGCCTGCCCTGCGCTGTGGTTTTCCCTCGGCTGCCGTCTTCTTTCCTGATATTTGCTTTTCTTCATCAAGAACTTGTTCTGACTCTGCCACTGAACTCAGTGACTGCTTCGGGATATTAAGAGGTTTGGGATTCCCATCCGCCACCCATATACTCATTTCACTGACTTTAGGCATTTTTTTTTTAAAATACTCATTTTGCTAACTTTGGGCATTTTGGGAATTCTGGTGCTGGTTGGCGCGAGCAATCACCTGCCCGTTTGATTGCTTTCAATCGTGCTTCTTCTCAAGGGATCCTTCCGTCACGGCGCACACAGCAACTCTTCTCCTTGGTCCTTCTCTTCAGCCCTTGTGACGTCTCGCCAAAACGAAACTCTCACTGTGGAGTTCAGACGCAGCATCTACGCATGGTTGCACTGTTCCCTTGGCAACGAGCTTCGCTGTCTTTGCTTACGCGTTGACGCGCACAGAACCTTCAAGCGCACAGCTCGTTTTGGAATTCAAAAGGAGAAAGCTTTCTTTCTCTCTTCTGCGCTGACACGCACCACTTTCTTTGCGTGTCAACACATCTGTCTTTACCTGCTTCGCTGGTACACACAGCACTTGTGTGGCAGTCTACTCACAATCGTTCTTACACTGACACACACACAGGTATTTTATGTGTCCATCAACACATGATTTAACCGCATGCGCGCTAGCGGTTTCCCGCTGTGCGCTGCGATTTTGAAAATCGCGCGTTACGTGACAAAGCCAGCTCGTCATGTGCGTAGCGTAGGTAACGCCCATGACGAGCTGGCTTTGTCATGCGCGTCGAAGGGGGTTAAAGAACATTGGCACTATTTCGCTGACACACACCGCCTTCTTAAGCGTGTCTTTACGCATTTTTGGCAAGAGCAGTTTTGTATCGTTTCCAAAAAGGAATTGCAGCGCGAGGCTGCCATCCTGTGGCCAAATTACGACCTGCAATTTTTTATCCATTTTCTATTTACAATTTACATTTCCGAACTCCAATATACTCTTCTGGTAAATTTCTTCAGTGTGTTATTTCTGTGACACACACACATTCATTTTTATATCACTCCATTGGTGAACTTGTATTTTGTTACATCATATTCTTTTCAATTGCCATCTTTTTTGCCATTCCTCTTACTAGCTCTATTGTTGTTTCTTCTCCTTTCTCTTTTTCTTCTTCCTGGTTCTCTTCTATATTCTTCTTTTTCTTCTTTACAGACATGCAGAGTGCTACAGCTCCCACACCTTTTTTACAGGAACCCGGCGAACCACAACTTGAATGGAAGCTACAGATTAGATCCTTTAAAGCATACTTAGGTGCAATCGATAGTCAAAGATTCAGACCTGAGAGAAAGAAGAATCTTATGTACTATCATTTAGGAGTTGAGGGTCAAAATGTCTTTGACTACCTACTTCCTTATGAACCACCTGAAGGTGAAGATCCCGAGGAGTTCGATACAGAGGTAATGCAACTGGACAAGTACTTCACCAAGACGAAAAACATTGTGGTACACAGATACCAATTTTTCACAAAAACTCAATGAAAGTATAAACACCTTCATCACTGCCTTAAAAGTACTAGCTGCAAAACGCGAATTTGACAACTTTACATCACAACTCGTAAGGGATCAACTTGTTGCACGATGTTATTGTAAAAAGGTCCAGGAAAGATTGCTTACTTGCAAAGACCCCACCCAGGATGAAGCTGTGGACATTGCCAAGAGCATTGAAAGCTCCATGGATGATGCAAAGCAACTTGAATCTGCTTTATCCAATTCTACCATTTCTGGTGCTGTCACTGCTATACCTCCTTTTTCTTCCCCTTCTCTCCCAAATATTTCCAAAGGATCTACCATACCTAGGGGTGGAAGAAACTTCACACCTAATAGAGGTGGAAAAATCTTTACACCTAAGAGACAGTTTAACTACAGAATACGTTCTTATAGGTGTGGGTCATCTATGCATGTTTCTTCTTTCAAAAACTATCCGGCTATTAATCAATAATGTGGCCAATGTGGTAAAATGGGTAATTTTGCAAAGGTTTGTATGGGTGAGAAGAAGAAGTGTAAGATGTGTACTCAACGATTCTAATGACCAATTTGATGACGATGTCACAAATCAAGAGTATTTTGTGAGGATAAATGCATTAAGCAACATATCCCTGATCCCGGAGTCGATGTTACTATTGAGACTAATCACATTCAGCTCCTTTTTGACACAGGAACGAGCATCACCATTGTATCTCAAGACAGGTACCTAAAATGTTGGTCTACCAAAAGTTTGCTACCCCCTGACATACTTACAGTAGCCTTTGAAGGCAGTAGGATTGATTTACTAGGCTACTTCTGTGCTAAAAGAAGTGTCTTTGGAGTGGTTATCAATGGTAAAGTGTATGTGGCTAAACGTGGGATCAATGTTCCCGGTCTTATCCATCAGGCTGAGTTTACCTCACTATCAAACCTGGCCTACCCAACCCAGTTTTTATTGCCCATCAATCCAACCATAATCACTTTACCCCCACTAAAGACATTAGCTCTCTGTCCAGTACGCAATTGGCCACTGCACAAGTACAGTAATATTTTTGAAGACCATCTAGGCAAGATCACAAACTTCCAACATTTCATTAGAATCAAATAAGATGCTGTGCCTATCAAGCATAGATTGCACAACGTACCTTTAAGCATTAGAGGGGATCCTTCCAAGCATTTACAGTCATTATGTTATCAAGGCATAAGCGAAAATGTTGAGTCCACTTTCTTGCTTTCACCCATTGTTTTGGCCAAGAAGAGGTCAGGGGACCGGAGGATGTGTGTCAACTTGAGGAGCCTTATCAAAGCCATCTTGGTTGACAGTTTTCCCCTTCCGTGCATTGAAGATCTCATCGCCAAAGTGGGTTCCTCCTCATGGTACACTAAACTCGATCTTAAGGCTGCCTACCATCAAGTTGAACCACATCCTCAGTCCCGACATCTCATAGCTTTCGTCACTCTGGACGGTGTATTTCAATTTTGTCGCCTCCCCTTTGGTCTCGCCTCGGCTGCTGCCGTATTCCAAAGATTGATGACTGAGATGTTCCATCACAATCCCCATGTTGTTGTTTTCCAAGACGACATTCTCATATGCAGCAAAACCGAAGTCAAGCATGATTCTGTCATTGATCAAGTATTCAACGTTCTAGCAAACCGAGGTGTCACCTTACAAAAAAGCAAGTGTACCTTCAAAGTGAAGTAGATCGAGTACTTAGACCACGTCATCTCCGAACACGGTATCAAACCCAAATCAGGTCTTATAAAGAGCATAGTTGACGCACCTCCTCCCCAAAACAAGGAACAACTCATGTCCTTTCCTGGCCTCTGAATTCTATTCGAAGTTTGTGAAGGACTATGCCAAGACCACAGAGTGTTTCAGGGCGCTACTAAAGAAAGTAGAAACCTATGTATGGTCCGAGGAGTGCCAAAAAGGTTTCCAGTCCATCAAGGACCACATAGTTCAAGCCCCCGCTCTGCAAGCATTTTTAGAAGGAAAGCAAACCATTATCACTGTTGATGCATATGAATATGGTCTGGGAGCTGTTCTCTCATAATATGTTGTTGGGAAAGAACACACAGTAGGATTTGCATCCAGGACTCTTCGTCCTGTTGAACGCAAATATTCCGTCATTGAAAAAGAATTTAGCCTGTGTCTGGAGCATTGAAAAGTTCAAACCATATGTATGGGACAGATCCTTCATCCTAAAGACTGACCATCGTCCCCTGGTTGACATCCTTTCTGGTAAAAACGTCAAATGTACCACCACTTGTTTAGCACGATTATCCACAAAACTCCTAGAATACACTTTCACTGTACAATATATTCCTAGAGGAAAGAACTGTAGAGTGGACTGCCTATCTAGACTCCCCATTTCCGACACAGACGAACAAGACTGGGAAACTGAAGTCGAAGTGTGCTTTGTGGCACTTATTGGTCAAGACAACTTGTCTTTTGCAGAAGAAGACTGGAATGTGCCGATTGACAAGGATTCCATTTTCAAGGAAGTTACATCTTTGATTAAGAAAGGCTGGCCAAAAGAGAGGTGTCTCACCCGATCTTCAGATGTTCTGGAAAGTTAGTGACAAGCTTTCAGTGGAAGGTGGAAAAGTAGTCAGAGGTGACAAACTCATTCCTTCTTGCTATCGAGAGGAGCAACTATTACAAAGAGCAAAGTCAGGACTGATTTCAGGTGGCCCAGAATGGACATCCAAATTGATGACTTGGTAAGGCAATGTTCACGCTGCAATGCCAGCGACAAAGTCTTAGTGCTCGAAGGTACAGTTGAATCCCCAGTACCTCCTCCTGGCAGAGCTTGGCGAAGACTCAGCATGGATTTTCTTGGAACATTCCATGTTCTCCCTTCCAGCTCTAAGTACTTTTAGTCTCATTAACCATCTGTCCAGGTGGGTGGAGGTTGAACCCATCTCTACACCCAATTCCAAGAGCATCATTAAATGTTTGAATGCCATTTTCCTCAAGGAGGGTTATCCTGAGGAAATTCTCACCGATCACCGCGTTCAATTCGTCTCACATGAAATTACTTAATTCCTGCACTCTTGTGGCATCAAACACACCAGGACTCCACTTTACTATCCACAAAGTAATGGCAAAGCCGAGAGGTTTAACAGGGTTGTAGTGGAGTGTGTGCAAGCAGCCGTTAGGTCTAAATCCTGTGTTTACCAAGCTGTGAAAGATCGTGTCTTGTCATATTGCACTTCACCTCATCTAGCTACCAATTTTTCTCCCTTCGAACTTATGAGGGGCAGAAAAGCATCCTCCCAAGTGTATCCCTTCTGGATGGTCAAATCCTTCTATCTTGGTTGCGACATGAGGTGCATGTGGGAATCTGCCAAGAAAACTTCAACTGAAGCTTGTTCCGAACCTCATCTATTATCCACAACGAAAGAAACTCACAGACTCCGTGTTGGAGACTGGGTCAGGGTAAAAAATCCCATCAAAGTAAGAAAAGGTTTTTCTAAATTCCTAGACTCACAACGAATTGTAGAAATTCGAAAGAACGTTGTTAAGTTGTCTAACGGAAACTGGTGGAGCACTTCTCGTGTTGCTAAGGATCCTTCAATTTGTTCCGAAACTGTCAAGGTCAACCAAAATGTTTCACGGGGGGATGATGTTAGGAAGAGCACCAGAGTCAGTGTTAGACAACGAAGACTACAAGACTATGTTTAAGTTTTATTGCTTGCTCTTCACTTTGTTTTCTGCTTTCACTAGCTCCTTTTTCCTTTATGTATTTTTATTTATTTATTTATGTTCTTTTATAGTGCAGGAATCGACCCCGGAGGGTATCTCCGCGCTTATGATCTTCCAAGATGCCAGATCATAATCATAATCATAGAGAGCCCTGGATCTTACACAACCTGAAACAGATGAGTCTTCAGGGATTTCTTGAAGGCATAAATGTTAGTAATTTGTCTTAAAATGAGGGGCAAAGTGTTCCATAAAGTGGGGCCCTTATAGGACCGGGCACGACCCCCTCGTCTTGCCTTCTTAACACGAGGGACCTGCAGCAATAATTGGTTGCTAGAACGCAATGAACGGGTCGGAATATACAGCCAAAATAATTCGGCCAGATATTTAGGGCCAGATCCATGAAGACATCTGTGAATTATACAACACACTTGAAACTCAATTCGCTGGCGGATAGGCAGCCAATGGAGTTTAAGCAGAAGAGGACGTGAAGAGGACCTGGGGGGAGCGTCAAGAATTAATCTGGCCGCAGTATTCTGGACCACCTGCAAACGGCTCAGTTGTTCCTCATTGGCAGATAGGAGTAGTCCATTGCAGTAATCCAATCTACTGACGATCAGTGTCTGAACCAGCGTTTTCCTGTAGCAATCATCCAGGAACGGGAACACACGCCTCAGGAGCCCAATGGTCCTGAAACAGGTTCCCGCTACCAGATTCACATGTTCCTTTAGTAATAACGCCTGGTCAAGCCGTACCCCCAGGTTTTTTACTATCTGCTTAGGGCAAGGAACAGGTCCTAGATCTAGGGGCCACCACTCAGGCGACCACAGGAGGGGGGCTTCTCCAAAAAGCATGACCTCCGTCTTGCTCACATTGCATTGTAGGCAATTGGAGGCCATCCAATCAGATACTGCTCTCATACCGGTGGCAAATGCATGTTTAATTACTGGTGTCAGGGTATGGAAGGGGAACAGAAGCTGAGTATCATCAGCATACGATACTGGAGTGAACCCATATTCTCTCACAATATCCGCCAAGGGGGCCACATACACATTGAAAAGTGTGGGGCTTAGGCATGAGCCCTGTGGGACCCCCTTAGTGAGCTCCCTAAAGATTGATTGATGGGAGCCCAACCTGACGGTTTGTGATCGGCCCGAGAGGAAGCTCTTAAGCCAGGCCAGAGGCCGAGCCGCCTATCCCCACCTTCCGTAGACAGCACCAAGATCATGGAACCCCCTCTATCCTGTGCCATCCTGATGGTATTGGTCACGGAGAGGAGGGCCGACTCGGTGCTGTGGTTAGGTCTGAACCCAGATTGAGAAAGGTCTAGACCACCCGCTGCCTCGATAAACTTAGACAGATAGGTATTCACATGTTTCTCGGTCATCTTGCCGATATGAGGAAGTAGGGAGATAGGACGGAGGTTAGAAACGTCTAACCATGGCAGGGTTGCGTTCTTTCGAATAGGGTTCACTACCGCTCTCTTCATTCACCTGGCACATGTCCTTCTCTAAGAGAGAGATTTATCACAGTTTGAATTCCAGGTAGGAGCAGATTCCCTAGAGAGCCCACCATCTTTGCTGGCAGAAGATCTGAAGGAGATCCTGTTTTAATTTGACTGGCCAGGGAGGTAGCATCGGGAAGATTAATCTCTGGGAATATGGTAAGTAAAGTATTAGCACACGCAGATGGCGGAGGTGAAATAGGTGATATCAGGGAGGAACTGGTGGTATTACTCCCAGCAGTCCCTGACTGCTTGATTTTCTCATAGATAAGCTCTATTTTATTCTCAAAGAATAGCGATATTTCATCACACAGGGCTTGAGAGAAGTCATCTGGACTCTCGCAAGCCACAGGTTTTATGAAGGACTGTAGGATCTTGTGGAGTTCTCTGGAAGAGTTGCCTGCTTCAGCCAATTGTGAAGCAAGACAGCTCCTCCTGGCCATCTTTAAGTTTTTGTGATAGGAGGCCAGGGCATCAGTACACTCTTTCTTACTAGCTTCCATGTGTGATTTCCTCCAAGCTTTTTCGAGCTTTCTACACTTCTGCTTCTACCCTCCAAGTTCTTCAGTATACCATATCTCTTGTTTGGATACTGGATGCTGTTTGTGTAGCTTCAGTGGCGCCAATAGATCCACTGCTTCTAGAAGAGCTTTATTGTACTTGGTTAAGCCGGACTCAACATTATCTATCTCTGTGAAGATGGGTTCCTTCCAGAGCCTCTGTAGTTCATCTGGTGTTACTTTGTGCCACGATCTCCGCAAAATAGCGGGAAGAAACTTTTGATGTGGTATAGCAAGACCGCAGAAAAAGAATTCAACCATATGATGGTCAGACCAGTTTACTTGAGACGTTGACTAATATTTAATTTTAGAGCAATTAGTGAAAATTAGGTCCAAGGTATGTCCACCAATGTGTGTAGGACCCCTATTTTGTATCTCTAACCATAATATTGTAAGATCTGAGAGTAATAATGCAGTATCGGGGTTACTGGGGAGGTCTGCATGAACATTAAAATCTCCAAGGAGAATAAAATCTTCTTTGGCTTTTAAATATGGAGCCAGAAATTCCACTAGGGAAAGTGAGAAGCCCGCACTTGACCCCGGGGGACGGTATACTAACGCCCCCTTCCAGTGAGTTCTAGGGGTGGAATTGATCTTGAAGACCATAATTTCCATCATGGGACAACTTCTTTGTTCCAGCAGAGAAATCTTCAAACCCTCTTCTCTATATACTATAGCAATACCTCTCCCGGTTTTAACAGGACGATCTAATTTGAGGACCTTATATCCCTTCGGAACCCTTAGCGTTATGGCAGGAACTGTGTGGGGCTTTAACCAAGTTTCTGTGAGGAAACAAATGTCTGGTTTTACGGTATTAACCAGATCCCAAAATTCAAGATGGCGCCTTGGTAGGGAGAGAATGTTTAAAAGAAAACTCTTTAAACTGTTCACTGGCGGGGTTTCCTCAGTATTAAGGCTGATGGAAGAATTAGGTGGGGATGTTTGAGAGCAGGGCCTAATAGGTAACTTATTTTTCTCGGCAATACCACCAGTATCCGAATTAGTAAAAGATGCTTGAAAGCAACAGTGTAGACATGAGAATGGACCTTCAAGGCAAAGTAGAGAACGCACAACACAACCTACCAGAGGTTCTGGCTGCAGATCTTTAAGCGCCTGGGAAGAGTATCGGAGACCATGTCTCATAATTGCATCTGAGTCCTTTGAAGCAGAGCCCATAGCCCCTGGTCCCGTCCAGTTCCGGATGGGCGCAGACGGACTTACCTTAGGCGCTCCTTTGGCGCGTCCGCTGCACGGAGGAGAGAGCCTCTAAACTTATAGTCGCACAGGGGGAGTGAAAGGAGAGCCGCACCGCTGGTCCCCCGACCGGCGTGCAAAAACTCCTCCCAAGATGGCCGCTGTTCCTATCCCAAAGTACCCAGCGGCACCTCGTATGCCGGACTGGATTGGGGATGAAAGAAAAGACAAGTCCCCCCTGCGGTTCTGTTGCCACCCAAAACACGCGGGGAAGACCAGAAACAAAGTGCAAAGAGATATCGTGAAGAATGCACCCGGCTTTCCGCCTCAGGTGCAGAAACAGAAAAGGTACCAGTGGGAATAGAGAGTCAGATAGGAAAGAGACACAGCCTGTCCAGAATGTATAAGCACTCAACAGTCAGCAATGCAAGCGCTTGTAATCAGCGCGATGGTTCAGGGAGCAACACTAGGAAGAAGCGGTGACACGCGCTAGCACACAGCGCAAGGAATAAAAATTAAAAATGACACAACGCGTTAGCAATCAGCGCGAATTCCAGGTGATTTAAAAAGATCAGAATTAGTTTTAAAAGTGCCACAGCACATCAAGCCCCAGAAACTCCACCTCAGGTTCTACGCGGTACGATTCTGGCATCCTTTCCCCTTCTCCGTTATCATAAGAGTTATTTTATCAAAAGGGAGGAGGTGTGGTGATGTGATGCTGGCAGAGGCCTGTGAGTATTCCATGATGTCATTTTGAGTGTTGGAAGACATCCTGCACTGAATGTTCTGTCAGTGGCAGTTGCTGTCTGTGCCTTGGCTGTACCAGCTGGGACGGCTCTCTTTACTCCCCCCCCACCCCCCAATAAACCTTCAACTGGAAACCTACGTATGTGTCCGTCATACCTCTCTTCAAGGTCCTCTAAAGGGGAGACTAAAGAAGTTTCCAAGTTTGGTAGGAGGCTAAAAAGCCGCATGAGCCTGGGGCTTTCCTAGGTTTTTGTGTTTTGACTGCATGTAAAATGTTGTTCAGAGAAATAGGGGTTTCTAGGGAAAGTTTGACATCGTCATCTACTTTTTGATGTTAATACCTTTCAGGTAGTCTCAGCAGGACTCACATGAAGAGTCATTACTTCTTGTACAGAGTTAGCGATAGAAGTTCTTAAAACTGACGAGAATGTCTCTGTTGGCCAGAATGCAGTGCTTTTTTGTAATAGAGGTTATCCTAGGTTTATGGTATTTTTGTTTTAAATGGGAGTCTAGTATTCTTCCTGCTTTGTTTCGGCCGCAGACTTCGATACCTTTGTTTCTTTGATCTAAAAGGTGGACTTTCTTACTCAGGATATTGTTTAATTCATACTTTAGTTTGGTCAGTTGGTTTAGTTGTTATTTGTCTCTGGAAAGTTTAATTGATATTATTTGAAGTTCCAATTGGTTTAAAGGCCTTATTAGCTTGCTTGTTTCACTTAAATGTAATCAATGTGCAAGAATGAGTTATGGGGTGTGAGAAAAATAAGTTGTCCTTACAGAGTCGCCAAACGTCATTTAGTTTATGTGTTTTACAGAGGTTTAGCATTTGTTTGTAAGACTTGTTAGGTCTAAAAGGGCAGGCAGAGTTTCTGTCTAATACACAGTCTCATGGGAGGTTAAAATCACCACCAAGATGAGTCTACATTGGGCAGGTAGTGTTGATAGTTTTTTGCTAAGGTTAGCCTAGAAGTTACGGGTATCACAATAAGGAGCCTAGATGTTCGCTATTACAATGCCAGTATTATCTTTCTGCAATTTAGCGATAAGCCATCTGTCTGCAGTCAGCTCCAAATGAGGTAATAGTGAGCCCTGAGGAGATGGAGATGAGAGCGATTAGGACAATTTTGATTGACGAGGGCTTGGGCACAGGAGAGGTCACCCACCCAGGCTTTTTTCAATAGGGTAGCTTCCTTTAGGGCTACTGCAGTCTCTTGTAAGAGATTTATATCACCCTTGAATTTATGTGTGTAATCTAGAATTTCCAGCTTTTTTGTTGGGTGGTTTAAGCCCTTAACGTTAAGAGAGGGAATCTTTAGGTTATACATTAGGAGGAATTATGAGTTGTTTTAGAGTTGATCAAAGTGTCATGCCAGGGAGTAGGGGGAGATTAGGGGGGCTAAAGGGTGTGAGAGGGAGGCATAGGGTAGAAGGTAGGAAGGTAAAAGAAGGAAGGGATGAGAAAGAGGTATAGAAGAAGGAGGAAAGAAAGAGAATAAGTACGAGAAAAGAGGTATATAGCATAGAAGTCATTTCAGAAGATGTGACATTTTGCTGAGTAACCTAAGGAGGTACCAAGCTGGCTTAAAGTAGGGAGTGGGCGGTGCTGGCCACGAGAGGAAGGGCTTAAAGTCAGAGTAGAGGGCTGCGCTCTTTGTCGGAGTGTGAGTAAACAAAGGATGAGAGTTAATACAGTGTACCCATGGGGCATTATGCTTAGAATATTTGCATATAATATTGAGTACGATGTTTAAGCCAAGGGGTGGTACTGTGTTGGGTAATGAAGGCCCTAAGTGAGATGTTGAGTAGGCCATGATGGTTTTAGGTGACTCTGTAGTATCGAGAGGCAGTTGCCCTGAAGCCTAATAGTGTGTTTCAGTGGATACCAGGTAGAGGTGAGTGAAGATAGGTTAGATCAACACATCAAATGATGATATCGGTAGTTTGAAATATTAAGTTTGTAAATATGCAAGCATGCATTTGTAATTAAGATGCATCCATAAGATTGTAACCTAATCCTTTTAGGCATGTATCAAAATATACCCAAGAGGTCCCAGTTATGTCATCGTACAAGGTAACTTAATGCCAGGGCAAACAGACACTGGAGTGTAGTAGCAAAACCAGCAACTAAAAGTTATTAAGCAGGCTATTAACATATCTAGTCATACTGTTCTAACCATTATGTAAGTATTAATGTACACATCATGTACCCACTATGTGTTCATTAAGAGTTGCATATCCTTATGTTTTGGCACAGTGCTATGTTGGTTGCCTCAGACTTGGCTCTAGCAAAGCTTAAGGGCTAATGGAACAGGCAATAGTAGTGGTTGAGAGGTCTACAGAAATGGTTGGAAAACTGAGTGACCATGAGCTGAGTGTTGAAAGGGTTTAGAGATAGATAGGCATCGCTTAGTAGTGGTTAGAGCCGGTTAGCAGAGTGGGTTAGCTGCCAATAGTATATTAAAGCAAGTAGGGGCAACAAGATTTTTAACCAGAAAACTAATGCATTTTAAATGCGTTGTTATAGACATCCTTAGTAGTGCTATCAATGTGTTGGTTTGTCAAAACTTATGGTATAAAGTGCACTTTACCCATTATTCAAGTATTGATGATTCAGAAGGTTTAGAGGGGAAGCCTTCTGTTCAAGGCTAGTAGGTGTTGGTTAGTAGTGATTACAGCTGGTTAGCAGAGTAGGATTAGTTAGTTAGCTAGTACTGAATTCTCAGTGAGACAGTAGGAACTCAAATTCAGATCTGGGATATCAGCGATAAAGGAGTCCAAGTCACTGAGGTCTTCAAAGATGGTGGTCTTTCCATTGTAGGTTGCCTTGAGACACGCTGGTCCAATCAAGGAGAAATGTATTGATAAATCCTTTAAATTGTGGCGTAGGGACAGGAATGCTGTCCTCTTTTTGACAGTGTCTTTTGAATAGTCTTGTGACTTTCCAATGGAGGAGCCTTGCCATTTGATTCTCTGCATTTTCTTTATCTGGGTGAGGTTAGCCTCAGTGTGCGAATAACGGACGGGTCTGAAGATGAGGGCCCTAGGAGCTTCAGAATTCTTGGGGACGTAGGTTGATACTCTAATTCGCATAATTTCAAATTCTTTAGCAACGTTTATTCCAAGGACTTGGAGGATACACTTTTCTATGAATGCAGCACAGGAAGGGGCTTGATTCTCTGCTTCTTCTGGGAGCCCAGAAAAACGCAGGCTACCCCTTCTGTTTCTGTTCTCAAGTTCTGTGATGCTCTTATCCAGATGGGCCATCCTTTCAGAGGTTGTTGTGATTGCCTTATCAGTGTTGATTTTGTGGTCTTCCAGCTGACTAATGCACATTTCCGCTTCAGTAACCCTTCCTCCCATCACTAGAATGTCTTGATTCAGGAACATTAGATCAGTTTGCATTGCTTCTGTGGTAATCTCCGTGGATTGCGCTAGGGTGTGGAGAGTGTCAAGCTTTTGCATACTTCGCTCCAGAGTTGCACCATTTTTTATTTGATGGGGGGAGTCAGGTGTGGGGGGCTCCTGTTTGAATCTTCTTTGTGCAGATACAGTGTCACTGGTACTCACCTTTGTATTATATGATCTTTGATCTGCCATGTTGGAGGGGTAATCCTCTATTTGGTGTATTTTGAGTGCAACTATCCATTAATTGCGATTTATTTGGCTTGAGGTTTGTTTAGCTGGGCGGAAGCATAGGTAGGCTGGCTAAGAAAGAGAGCTGGTTATGGGAGACCCAATAACGACATGTGGTACCACTGTGGTTCCCAAATGTCCCTACAGTTGCATGCTATTATTATGGGCACCATGTCCCAAGGCACCCAGTGACTCCACAGTAATTATGTAGTGAGTGTCTGTGCTATATACTTCCAGACGGTGAGTATAACAGAGCTGGGAAAGTTCTAGAGGCAGCTGCATGTGGCCATCTTAGGGTCAGGCACAATGATGGGTGGATCCTGCCTTCAGGCATATTTGAGGGGTAGAAAAGGCATGAATAAGCGTGCACCTACCAGTTTACATGTGTGAACTCTATCCTAGAGGAGTCACAGCGCTGTAATTTAAGTTTGTGTCCCAGTGTCAGCCATTTTGAAGCCAGGCGGAGACACAAGGGACGAGAGTGGTTTCAGGGACACTGTCCGGTGCGGTTTAAACACTGCTAAAAACGCACACAAAACAGTTCCAGATCACCGCATGCTAAAGGGTCAGAGGGATCGAAGAATCCTTTACCTGACGACAGGTAGGCTGAATCTTATGCCGGGCGCAATGGAACTCGCTCTCTAGGGCGACCATCTTTCCCGGGTGGTAGCCACGCACACAAACCTGCACATTTGTCCTTATTTTAATCTTTTCCTTGTAAACTAGCATTCATGGTCTTAATTTATCGTAATTTAACTTGTTGCTTGGTTTGCCAGTCAGTTTTATTTCATTATTTATTTTCTTTTATCGGTTACAGTTCCCATTCAGACCTTTTCTGGTGCTCAGTGGTGCTCTGCCTCATTCCCTCAGATCCCCGAGTCCTAGGGAAGGAGGTGAAATAGAAGCCACCCAAAGAGATGCATCGCAACGGTCACTAAATCCAAACTGCACTGTTTCATTATGGAGAGAAGTATCATATCTCACTTCTCGCTCTCTTATAGATAACTTTGAAACTCTATGGATAAAGTATACATCTTTTCCGCCTTTAATCTGGCTTTCATGACTGCTCTAGGACACCACTCTCAATTATAAGTCTTTCAGACATTCCTTTTGGTGATCAAATGCTTTAAAAACTTTCCAGCTCATCTTCTATCATAAGACTTTTTGTTGCGTGTCTCAGAATCACAGTTAATGCCAAAAAGCAGCCATATTCTGGATAATTTGATGCCGGCAACCAACAAAATCTGGCAACAAGAATAAACAGCCAAATGGCAAACAACCAAAAGTGGAAGAAGAGGGGCTATCATCTACCTCAATATATTTCACCTTAAAATACTGCCATGTCACTGGATTTGAGGTGTACAAGTGTTACTGCTTTCCTACAATATTTTGGAAACTAGCTGCTTGAAACTGGGCAGCACTGCACTGCCTTTTGACAGCGTTTGTGCTACACAGATAATGTGTAAAAACAGTCCTACATAAATTGCACAAGCTTACCACGCACCCGATAATACCAGTACATCAGCTTGGATTCCCAGTACTAAACATTGATTTTGATCTGTGCGTTGTTGGACTTGGCCCTTCTGGCAGGTTCACCCCTAAACTTTTTGCTTTTAATGGTGACCTGGTGATGGTGATTTTTGGTTTCTGCGCACTTTCACTGTGTCCCAGTGGAAAGTGCATGCACATTCTGAGTGCATGTGGTGAGATAGGCCTGCCCTCCCATAGGAATGCATGGGGAATGTATGTGTCCCTGGTAGTTCTTGATGCGTGGGGTGTGCAGGCTCGAGTCTGGTATGTACGGACTCGTGTGATTGAATGCTGCGCAATGATGTATGCGGCGTGTATGTGTCTAGTGTGGAAGTGCCACTTCTAGACATGGGTGTGCGTGTGCAGTGATTGTGCTGGCACGTGATTGGCTGGAGCTGGCTGGTGTGCCTGGCTCCAGGAGTCTGGGTGGGTCTGCCCGGTGGTGAGTGTTGAGAGTAGCATGTGTGATGTGAGGGAGGGGTGCACCTGGGTCCTGAATAGGGCTGGGCTTTCCCCACACAATGCTGGCTCCGCCCCTGGTGGTGCGTCTAATGTCCCTAGCCCTGCCAGTGAATAGAGTGAGGGGCTGAGCACATCAAGAGTGCTCACAAACCAGCTGCAACTGGTTTTTCCCCCACCCTGCATCCTGAGACAAAGGATTTTAATGTATAAAAAGGGGCTGTGTCCCCTTGCAATTTGTTCTCTTCTTGGATCCTGTTGCTGAGGGGGGCTGCTGCTGGGCGCCAGGAGGACCGCCACTGGGGATTGCCTCCCTGCCTAGGAGGACCCTGTGAGCTGGCTCTGGGCCCAGCCTTGCCCCCCCACCTTCCTGAAGGACTTGGTTGCCGACCTTGGGGGCCTGAACTTTCCCCTAGTGCTTGGGAGCGCTTTATATTGGCCCCTAGCGCTTGAGAGCGCTTTATTTTACCCTAGCGCCTGGGAGCGCTGTATCTTTTCTACTAGCGCTGTTTGTTCTCAGCCGGTGCCCACCCGGCATTTGCCCTGTTTATTGGACGATTCCCATTAATATCTAGTGCCCACCTCGATTTAATATTTATTTCAAAGAAGCCGGTGCCCACCCGGCATTTGCCCCAGATTGCCGCCGTAAAGCTGTCCACGGGCCACCGCGCTGCCTGCGGCGACCCGAAGTCCTTGCACGGAGGGCAGGAGGCGGCGGAAGTCCCACCCCGCAGCCGCGGAGCGAGAAGGAGCCTGCAGCGTCTTGTCTTCGGCGAGGCTCTCACGAGGGAGAGAGCCCCGCCCGCTGCCCGTCGAAGAGAGGATGCCGAGACTGAGCAGAGGAGGTCCGCGGGGCTCCCGTGCTCGGTAGAGCCCCGCCTGCTGCCCAGTCCCGCCTGACACCAGCAGGAATAAGATTGCTGCCGCCTAAACTGCTTCGAGCATCGGAGGCTCCCAAGAGGAGCTGCCGCCGCCGCCTCCGTCAGCAGAAGTGGAGAAGCTGGTGAGTGACGGGGCGGGAGGGAGCACGGAGAGAGTTAAAGCCCACAAGGGCTCCAGGCACCATTGCCAGCGGAGGGGGCGTCGGGGCACATTGCCGGTGCCCGCCCCTCCTGCAGTTGCACAGTGGGTTGTAGGGCGCTATTGTTCTTACAGGCCCTGTGGGGGCCCGGGCATTTATTTGTTTTGAACCTAAGAGGCTCCAACGACCTGGGGGCATTCGTTGTTCGAGCCCTGCGAGGCTCCTACTCTCCGCCGAAGGGGCCATCTGTGTGCAGAGCCCACGAAGACTCTTGGGGGCATTTCGTTGATTTCGAGCCGTAGAGGCTCTGTGGCCCAATTCTACTTTGAGTCCCCTGAGAGGGACTCTCACGTCTTTGGGGGCATTGGGAGTAGTAGAGCGGCCCCAGAAGGCAGCGGGCCGTTCCCACCTTGCCCCACAGTTGTAGCTTGGAGCCCCGAGGCTCCCAGGGGCCATTTTGTTATTTAGAGCCTGCAAGGCTCTAGGGGGCATCACTTTGCTTTAGAGCCCAGCGAGGCTCCAAGGGGACAGTCAGTTGGTTTGTTCAGAGCCTGCAAGGCTCCCAAGTTGGCCCCCTCATTATCTACACAGCTGCCCAGCACTTAGTGGGCAGCTGCTCCGTTTAGGCCCCGGACTTTGGGACACAGGGCGTCCTAGCCCTAGAGAGGCCAGTTGGCCTAGGGACTGCCACAGGTTGTGGCTAATGTGATTTATGCGCAATTGTTCTTTCCTGCACCTCTGAATGTTTTTATGCGTCATGTGCCTTGTTCCTACACCTCTAAATGTGTTGTTTATGCATCATGTGTTTTCCTTCCCTACACCTCTGAATGTTTGTGCATCATGTGTAATGTTCCTATGCTTATACCCCTAAATGTATGGTGATACTTAGGTGGTTGTTTTCTCCTAGTACAGGTGTTGCTAGTGAGGTCCTGGTTCCCTGCGTGACATTCCCCTAAGGTGGTTAGGGTTGCGTAGGTGGTACTTACCTCTAACCAGTGGTTACTGGTTGTGTGCATTATGTTATATTTTGTGCTACATTCTCTATTTGGTTCTACAAGTGTTCTATGTGCTAATTACGATTCCTACAAGTGCTTATTCTACCAAGTACTAAGTCTAAAAGTGCACATTCCTGACAGTGGTCCATGTGGCCCTGTCTTGTACATATCCCCTGTAAATTCTGCCCGTGCCTGTTGGCACATTGTAAAGTGTGTGTTTTTATCTAATGTGTTTTGGTAATACAAAGGCTATTTTTACACATAACCTTGTGTGGAGTTTCCTTTGTGGTGGGCCTTGGGTATTGTTGTTGGCTTAACTCACATTGCCTCCGATTTAGCCTTACTGCTCGAGTCACGTTACCAAGGGGGTGAGCAGGGGTTATCTTGGTGTGTAACTCCCTTGCCATGACATGGAAGTGGTAGTCTCTGACTGACTTTGGCGCAAGCCCTGGCTAGCCAGGGATCCCATTTCTAAAATGCGTATTCTGGACAACTTTAATCTTCAGGTAGATAATCTCGTAGTTTTCCATGTGCATTCGTTTTTGCAGGCAAGACTGTCTTGAATTTTTCACAACTAATCTGAACTGCAATTCACTCTGCCTCTCATATTCTAGTTATAGGTTTGGGCAATCTGCTTTAAGTGTTTTTCTGGGCATCCTCTTCTTCTTTGATGTTCCGATGACCATGACATACTGATAAAGAAAAAGCTACTCATCTGTAAAAATCAGTTTGTATTGCTGTTGTTTCACATGCTCTGTATACTTCTGCTGTTTAATATTGGGTTGAGAATATCACATGTTTTTCTTGGAAGTCTAAGTTTCAGTTGCATGGGTGTCATATGCCTCATGATCCAATCTCTTGAACCCCTCAATGCACAGGAATGCATACTATATCTTAGAGTATAACGATCCCATCAATTGAAACAATGTTGTGCTTAGGATGTAAAGACGTTAAAATTTCATTCTGCTAATTACATGCCTAGGACAGTGGGAGGGTTGTATGGGAACAGATAACAGTATAAGGAACAAATTGTTATATGTATGTAATGATTCAGTTGTGCAGCATGTGTTACTGTTAATCAGATGCTGTGCAGTTCATGTAAAACAATGTAATCTACCCCTAAATGCTAGCCATCTGAGCGAAGAATCTGCCAACCTTTCTCCCTGCCCTTGCGACGAGCAGTCTGAGCAATCACTTCTGCATGTAACTTTTTTTGTAGTCTTTACGAACATCCACGGAGACAATGGATTACACCCGTAATAAAATATATGGGATTGCGCCTTTGTCGTCCGGCAATCCTAGCCTTACAATGTCTACACACAGAATTCTCCATTAAACCCTTAGCCTGTTTTTTAAAATCCTGCATTAAATATCGTAAAGATTATGATTAATCACATATATAAGGATTTGCTGTACTGCCACCTAACAATATCAGAGACTATAGTGTGTATGGCTTCTTAGTACTAGTATTTATACATTATGCTCCCAGTAATCTGTCCCTTAAGATACCTATTTTAAATGTAAAAAACTGGTCTTGCTATATAGCATTTTTTTATGTACTTATCATGTAACATTTTAAATGGTTTTTATTATGTACAATATGCTTGCTATTTTTTGTACTTTTATGGATATGTTTTCTCTATCCGAATAAAGTTTTAACTAACTAACAGATGCTGTGCACTTCATGTAAAACAATGTAATCTACCCCTAAATGCTAGCCATCTGAGCGAAGAATCTTCATATAGTATCTTCAACACAGTCTAACCTACTTGTGCCTCCTTTCTAGGGTGTTTGTTTACACAACAGTGTTTCACAAATGTGTATCAATGTCCATGTGGCTGTCCTGAAATCGTTGGCTAATGGAATGTTTCCCAAGAATGCAAGTGTAGCTCCTTTCTTAAGAACAGGAAATGCATGAAGCATTTGTTGGAGTGTTTGCTTTGCTCTTATATATTAGAATTGTATACGTCTACAAGTCATCTTGCAATGACTGCTTTGGAAACAGGTCTGGCCTGCCATGGTTCCAGAGTCACAAACAGCTGTATGTCTTTGATATCCCATGCTTTACCAGCACAGTATATATTTGCCTCTTTCACTTCTAGTGTGTGCAACAACCTTCAAGTGAGTGCAACAAACTCTGCAACCTTTTTCCACAATCGTCAAAATGGCGCAAATTCATCATCCTCATCAAACCAACGTATTTGGTTTCTTGCACAAAAGCCATAAAAGCACAAGGAATACAAATAAAAACTTCCTCAAGTAAAAACATGCCTCCTAGAATAGTGACTGAGACTATATATAAGACAATATGGACAGTTAATAAGTAATCAGAATGTACAAAACTTTACAAAGTGCAGCATGCCAAAAAAAACTGTTAAAACGCACAAATGAATCACAAGAAGATCGAAGTCTTACTGCAGATTTTTAAAAGCTAAGCATGTGGAAAGCTGTACTACCCAAAAGCATTAATAAAAAGATGTAGGCGGGATGCACTTGCCTAAAGTTCGCTTTTTTCAAGATCAGGATGATAAAAGACTTCCTAGGTAAGTCATAAAAACTGCAAAACATGATAGGGAACATGAACAGAGTACGCCCAAGTGACTGAGGAGTTTGTAGCGACCTGAGGAGATCTCTGTCGTGAGTGAGGGGGAAAATGGCCGGGATTGCGTTCCAGAGGCATTCCCATGGTTGGGACTCCAGTAATGGCCGGGAGAAAAGGGCGGGGAAAGGAGGGGGGGGCTCAGGGAGCTGGTAAAGGGGGCCTATCTTAATGGGTGTAACCTCTGGTAGCCATGTATAATTCTTTCTGTTGACTGCGGGCTTACGTTCCCTCTTCAAATTGGACTTGGGTCTAATAGGGCGACAGGCACTCAGCAAGTTTGGGAGGTGGGAAGTTGGGGACCCACTGTGCAGGGAGGGGGAAGTTGGTAGGGGGGTTAGGGGTTGATCTATTGGGGGTGGTTTGTTTTTCTCAATATCAATCTTGTTATCTGGTATGGTGGTATGGCCCTGTTGGGACACGATGGGAAATGGTTGATTACAGGAGGTGGAGACCTCATGCAACTGATGGGTGAACAGGCACAGGTTAAGATATGGACGTTTAACGGGAATGGGCTGGGGAACAAAATTAAGCGAACGCTGGTGCTGCAGTACCTAAAGCGGCACTCCCAGTTTGTGGTTCTCCTTCAGGAGACGCACCTGCATGGCAATAGATGTAAGGCCCTCGATCGTTTTGTGTATAGGATGATGGCTCATTCGGGTTTCACATCAGGTTCAAGGGGAGTGGGAATCCTGCTCCGTAATACCCTGCCTATAGTAATCTCGGGTACATGGACAGAAGACTCGGGTTGCATGGTGGCAGTGGCAGGTAGGTGGGAGGGACGGACAGTAGTTCTGGGTTCCTGCTACATTCCGCCTTGTTTACACTCAACGACTTTTGAGAGACTGGGCTCCTTCCTGGCGGATCTTCCCTGGGGAGTTTTCCTGCTAGGGGGTGACACAAATGCGGTTATGGATGCTGATTTGGACCGATCGGGTGAGGGAAGGGAACAAGGGGGGGGGGGAAAGAGGCCTACGAGGCTTTGTTGAGGCCTTAGTACTGGGGACGTGTGGCGCACGCACTACACCTCTCACAGACACTACACGTTCTACTCGGCCAGACATGGGTCCTATTCCAGGTTGGACCATCTGTTCACGCATGTTGGCAGGCTGGGCGAATTTGTGGAACCCCCCATATTGCCTAAGGGAATTTCAGACCACTCTCCGGTGAGTGTTCGTCTCAGGGGCTCGCCGATCGCCAGGGCCTCCTTTCCAAGGATAGACCCGTGGCGCCTTATGGCTGAACCCATTAGTGACAAATTCAGGGAGGGTTCCCAACTATACTTCGAGGAAAATCTGGGCTCGGTTGCGTCCCATCTAACAATATGTGAAGCCTAAAAGACGGTTCTTAGAGGACAGGCACTTATTGGCGCCCAGAAGAAAGAAAAGGCCATGCAAATCAGGCAGCTAAAAAACAAGATAGTGATTCTTGAGAGAGACGCGGGGGACGCCCTTGGCTGATCACAGTCATGAGCTGGCCATGAAACAAAAGGAACTCCGAGCGCTGGCGGAGAACGAGGTGTGTGCCTATTCCCTAGCCATGCAACATCGGATATATGATGCAGGAGATAAAAGCCTGAAGCTACTGGCATGGCTTGAACGCTGGGACAGGGAGCGCTCCTGGGTGGCCGAGATAAGGGATAGTGAGGGTCCTTGGCCTCCAGTGGCACAGATATAGCGGAAGCTTTCGCATCGTACTTTGAAAGGGTCTACACCCCGGTATGCACTAGGTCTGAACAAAACTGCGCGGAGTTTTCACAAGACTTTACGCTGCCCACACTGTCCCAGGAGCATAAAGACCAGCTAGTGGCAGAATTCAATGGGATGGAGATTGGTGAGGCTCTCAACGCACTTAAGTATGGGAAGGTGCAGGTACAAAATGGGCTTGATGCGGAAATATACAAGCGGCAGGCGAACATTATCATCGACCCCCTCCTCCAGATGTATTTAGAGGCACGCAAGGTGGGGACGCCGCCGCCGAATCAGAGAGGCCACAATAGTTGTCATCCACAAAGCAGGGAAGCCGGCTGATCAATGCTCATCATACCGGCCAATCTTGCTAATTAATGCTGAAGCCTAGGTCTTAGCCAAGGCACTGGCGACGCCACTGCTCTCAGTTTTGCCAGATTTAGTACACATAGATCAGTCAGGGTTTATGCCGCACAGGAGTACTCATCATAATCTATGCCGCTTGAATGGGGTCCTATATATGACAGAAGAAATAGGCAATACTCAGACAGCATTGAAGGCGCTAGACGCCTCAATGGCCTTCGACAGTATTGAATGGCCATACTTATTTATGGTACTTCAACGACTGGGCTTTAGACCGAGATTCTGCAGCTGGGGACGATTGCTGTATGAGCAGCCGATGGAGAGTGAGAGTTAATGGGGCGGTGTCTCGGGCCTTTCCCTTGCGGAGGGGAACCAGACAGGGGTGTCCTCTGTCCCCTTTCCTGTTCGCCCTGGCCCTAGAGCCACTTGCGCACTGGATCCGGAGGGACAGGTCATTCTGGGGCCTGGCGTTGACCGATAAGTGGTAAGAGCGTATCTCCTTATACGCGGATGATTCGATAGCGCAGGCGCTCCATCTCTTTGAACTGTTTGGTAGTTACTCAGGCTACACAATCAACTGGGCAAAATCAGTGATCTACCCGCTCTCGGGTCCCCCCCCCCTGAGGATACAAACTAGGTGTCCGGCCTCAATCGTGGAAAACTGGTTTAAGTACCTGGGGGTCTACATCACCAGAGATAGAGCAGAGATCATCACTAGGAACCTGGAACCCCAACTGAGGTGTTTGGGCACAGGCGTAAGCCACTGGAGGTCACTACCGCTTTCCCTCATGGGCGGGCTGCAATGTTTAAAATGTTGGCTCTGCCGAGGCTCCTGTATATCTTACAGAATACGCCGTACCCGGTTCCCAATCTAGGGCTAGATGTAGGTAAATCAGATTTACCGCTTCATAAATACCGAATTTTACCGATTCGGTATTCATGAATCGGTAAATCTGATGTAGCTATTTATTCGGTAAAAAATACCGAATCGGTATGATTCGGTATTTACCGATTCTGTAATTACAAAATCGGTATTTGCCATTGATTCCTATGGGCCTTGAAGCCCATAGGATTCAATAGCAAATACCGATTCGGTATTTACCGAATCTGTAAAAATACTGAATTGCAAAGGGGGACAGGGTGTCACTTTGACACCCTGTTGCACCCCTGTAACTGGCTTGTGCGCCATGTGGCACACAGACATGCCCTTAGGGCATGTCTGTGTGCCACATGGCACAGGTGTACATGCAGAGATGTGCATGTACACAAGAATTCGTTATTTACCATGCAATTGTATTACATGGTAAATAACGAATTTTAAAGGCCCTGTAGCACTGTTAGAAGTGCTACCTACATAGGAAAATACAGATTCGGTAATTTTACCGATCGGTAATTTTACCGATTTGGTAAAGTTACCGATTCGGTAAAATTATCGAATCTGTATGTTTTCAGTGCCCCTGCATACCAATGTCAAAATACCGGTCGGAAACGGCCGAAAATCTGTATTTTCGGCCGATTCCGACAGGTATTTTGACACCTACATCTGGCCCTAAGTATTCAAGCTGATCTCTCAGGCACTACGAACGTTGCTCTGGGAGGGAGGCAACCCAAGGATGGTGCTGCGCAAATTGACAAGGGGGTTTGCGATGTGGGGCTGGCCCTCCCAGGCGTATAATTATACTACTGGGCATCACAGCTGCAAGTGGTTAACGACTGGGTATATGCGGCAGGGTCGGCTTATAGAGTAGACATATGGGTCATGCCAGGGGGAAACTATGAGCCTCTCCTTTACGTGAAGAGGCCACGAAGGGACCTGCCATCGCACACAGGGGTGGTGATCCAAGGCTGGAGGGAGGCAAATCAATTCCTGGTCTGGAAAGACAACCTGACAGGCAGAACCCCGTTATGGTTTGGGGATCAGTTACCAGAGGTGACCCAATTGACTGGCTTTAGGGGATGGAAACTAATAGACATTGAATACTTAGGGGACGTATGGAAAGGAGACGCCCCCTACCTTTCGACTATCTTCAAAAAGAATATGACCTACAAGACACACAACATTACCACTACATACGTCTTACTCATGCTCTATGTTCACACATGCGGGGTGTCGCGTCAATCCCGGAGTATTCCCCTGTGGAGGACAGGCTTCTCCTTGATCCCATAGTGGAAAATCTCACCTCCACAATCTATTGTATATTTGTTAACAATATGCCTGACCCCCTAGTGTCCCTGCGGGAAAGATGGGAGGGATACATAGGGGCCCTGGAAGTCGACGACTGGCAGGATGCACTACAGACCCCCCAAGAAATTGCAATTCGTGTCAGGTTTCGATTGGTGCAGCTAAAAATTCTACACCGGGTGCATTACCCTTTACCCATCTATATGCCTGGGGAAGAAGCCAATCGGACCTATGTGTGAGTGGATGTAGAGGAGAAGACACATTCTTCCATATCCTGTGGGAATGCCCAGAGATGGTCCCGTTCTGGGCTAAAGTTGTGGACACAATGGCAGCGGTAGTGGGTTCTCCGGTCCCACTAGAGCCTAGGTGGCTATTGTTGATGATCAAAGGGGCCACGGACTGGTCCAGACACAATGAGCTATGGCTGGCAATGGCAGCAGGGGTGTCCAAAAGAAATATTGCAGGTGGCTGGGGGGGCGCAGGCGCCCCAACAGTGGGATCAGTGGGTGCGAGATCAAGATTGGTGCAAGAGAGCGGAAGAAACTATTTATAAGTCCAGGGGTTGCATAAAGAAATGGAAAAACGTCTGGGGGCCTTGGAAGAAATACAGGGCATTGAGGGGTGGACCAGGGCTAGGTCTATGAGTATTGACAATCCCATCTCGGTCTATGTCAGTCTTCCATAGTATTGTGAAATGTAATTCCACCATATGCTATGTGAATATTGTCCTGAACTGTATGATATTGTGAGCAATATTAATAAAAAGATTCCACAAAAAAAAAATACAAAACATGAAAAATTAAGCATGTCATGTGGAGACTTACAACCACAGGGTAGCAGCCATAAAATAGGCTTGAAGAGCTCCTTAACTTCCCTGTCTGCTGTCTAAAAAAGGCTTCCTGGATACCGACCAGGTCCTTCTTATTACTTGATTCTGGATTAAAGAAAAGGTATGCTCTCCCCAGGTTCACTAGATACTCATTGATATATTTGGGCCACAGTATATAGGCGGCGTGATCAAGGACCATACAGTCCTTTAGGATAGGTTTATTGCTGGTCCGAAATTGTGACCATACTGAAAGGGGGCGAAAAGCCAACAAGTCAGTCAGATAGCCTATACCCAGCTCTTCAAGAACAATAAAAGTGCAGGTGCCCGAGGTACAGCTAAACGCCATCACAAAAAGACATTTTCGCTGATGTTAAGGTCATCAAGGCCAATGTAGCCCCAGATCTCACTTCCATACAATACTTTTGTGATGCTCTGGCCCTACAAAGCTGCAGGATTGCCCAAACCGGTCTTTTAACTAATCTGGAGGCAAAGTTAAAAATAGCCTCATTTGCCCTAGCAAGATCACTTTTCTTTTTAAGTTTGTAAGGGCCCCCAATTCATCTTGGCATCCAACAGGACCCCCAGATACGAAAAGACACGTATTGGGGACCGGTGAGGATCCAACCGTAGAAGTGTAGGGTCTACTTGATCGAGCACCTACTTGCATCATATAAGATTTTGAATTGTTGTCCAATAGGTCCGGCTCGTCCATAAATTGGACAAACGAGTTACGCAAACCCCTCTCTGTCCTGGCCAACCGGACAGCGTCATCCGAGTACAAGAGGACAGGTAGGCCATACCGTCTGCTAGGGGATAATCCACCTTAGCCTCCAGTAGTACCTTCTCTAAATTTATATATAAATTAATTTAAAGAAGGGGCAAAATACAACCCTGTCGGACCGCTATCAGTATGGAGAACTGCTGGGTTACTTTAAAGTCTTTGGAGTATCTACATTTTGCCTTCGTTTCTCAATGAAGATCTTGTAGGAAGAGGACAATATCCCTTGTCCACTCCCATAGATAGCAAAATCTACCACAACTTGCACTTATTCGCACGATTGAATGTGGAGGACAGATCCATAAAAGCCAGCTATATAGTACCAGAAAGGGCAATAGTGTACTTATTAAGGATCATAAACAGTTTCAGACATTGGTCCACAGTCGATCTGCCAGGACGAAAGCCGTACTGAAGGTCTGACAAAATGTCACTTTTGTCCGCCTAGCAAGAAAACCTATCCAATAAAATACGTCCCACCACTTTTACCACAGAGATTGGTCTATAACAGTGTGTGCTGTCTCTCTTCCCATTTTTAAAAACAGGGTCATTCATGATATTTTCTAGCATTTCCCTGCTTATGTCTTTCTGTTTGTATGTGTTACCTTCATAGTTTACACTGCATAGTTCAGGTACCTTCTCTACTTCATATTCCAACCTGGCTTTGTTCTGCTTCCCTCCAAACTCTTGTATATATTAAACCTCTTCTTTAGGAAGCCTTTGTCTCCACAAAGAGCAAGAACGCCTATTGCACTGCCTTGCTCTGAAATCAGCTAGTCTCCCTGATAGTTTGTCCTGAACTAGAACAATCACACAGTAACATGATGTTGAACACCAAGTAAAATAAACTTTAAACAGTGAAGATTAACCACTTGTCTGGGGTTAATTTCATCCTTATGACTCTAGAAAAATTATTTTTTGTTTCGGTGTGTTCAAGGGTATACAGACCGAATCCCTGTGTATTAGCAGAGGCTCTTGTTCCTTTAGGACATATTACACAGGATCTGGGGGTTACCCAAAAATGGCCTTGTATTAACTACTGGGTTTGATTAAATTGTATGCTACTGTTGTTGATAGGAAACAGGTGATTGATATGATTGTCGCTGGCTACTTGCTTGACAGTGAATTTTTGTACAAAGGGTGTTGGTGCTTTAAACCTGCATTTTCTTGTCCATTTAAGTATCCTTTTTTCAAAATGTTGTCCACTCTTGGGCAAAGGAGGAGTCAAACATATGATCACCATCAAATGGACTACTTGAGATTCAGTACATTTCTTAAGTTCTAAACCTGGAACTCTATAGCAATATGTGTCACTTGAGCTCCGGAGAGTATTGAGCATCCTCCAGGGTGTATCTACAATATCCAGGGAACATCAAAACACTGCATTGTAAGCTGAACTCCCCGTACCAATGATTTCCCATGCTTTCTTTCTGTGTGGCTCAATAATATATTGTAACATGATTGCAAACTCTACTGCTGACTGTCATACCTACATATTAATTCAGGGTTTTGAAATGTCCCCCACCGCGGCTGCTCCAGCAGGAACCCTTTCTCCTGCAGCATCAATGTGGTGGATTTTTGTTTTATCTGATAGAGGACCTTCATTCCCCACAATCAGAGAAGATAACGAATATTATTTGGCCACAATGACCACAACTGAATTTGGTTGTGTATGCCTTCTAAAATATATCAGGTCTCGGGCAGCAGTCTTAAATTTTCTCTCTACCATGGGTGAAGTAAGGCAAGTTTTAAATGGGCCCTTAAATGTTCTGCGGTCGACTGGGGTGTAGCAAAACGTCTTTCAATGCGTCTTTTTCAGTACCAATCTGTAATAAGCACGATCTACAACTACGAAGGAAAATATCATGTATCTGCAGAACCTAAGTATGTTTTTTCAGATGCTGCTACTATTACACTTCAGCACCAATTACTACTACTAACAGAATACAGTTTTGAGTGACAAAGCTATTGCTTCGCTCTGTTTGTTCAATAATATGTTCATGAAGGGCTTGGATACCCCCTACAAACCAGACCAGTGAAACCATAAAACAAGACACTCAAAACAAAAGGTTCAATATTGACATTCATCAAGAGACAGACAAATCATAATAAGTCTCCATGATGATTTAAAGTACAGAATGCCCTCTTCAAAAAATCTTAATTTTCCAGGAAAAGATTTTGTCTCTCCTAAAATAGTGTGCGAGTTGTTCAAAATGACTGATTAACCAACAATGTCTTTGAAATGCCTCAGCCCTTTCAACTAAGAAGTGTTTTAGGCGCTAGGCTAACTTTCTGATCTCTAAAGCGGATGTAATTTAAGATGCTACAATAAGCCGAACAACACCTTGATTAGAATTTCCCTCTGAAGAAATTACGTATTCTTTTCAAATTGGAACCTGTATCCAATAAATACCTCCAAGTGATCCTAACCTTCAACTAGGTGTCTGGTTCCCAACATCTTAGCAAACAGGAAAAAAGTATGCAAGGTTTGTAGAGAACCTATCTAAGAGCCTACTTCTCCTGCTTAATCACTAGTATCACTCAAGTGAAGAGCCCTCAACCACAAAGCTGGGGAGGACTCTACACTAATGAAGAAACTTTTCATTGGATAGATGGATTTAGAAAACATTTGACCCATCTCTCTCTTGCCAAATCTGGCCAAGCAGGTCTTTCTCTTATCAGACAAAAACAACATTATCAAATCATTTTCAAATTGGTTTTCAGCCAGCATTGAATCTGAGATCCTCATATTCTTTATAAACTCAGGATGGAGATGGATGGGAATTAATTATGAATTTTGATAAGTGTATGAACAGATTATGACACAGTTGACTATTCGGTTCTTCTCTACAGACTTCTTATGGTAGGCTTTAACTAGAGACGAGGCAGGCCTGGAAGACTTCCTTTTTGTTGTTTTCATCACATGAAGTAGCCATCTCAAAATTTGAGTCTTACGTTTTTTTGGGCTTGCCTGGCGTTGCAGCGCGAAGCGCTGTCGCCAGCGAGCCTTATTGTCGTTGTGTTGCCTCCCCAAGTGGTACAGACCGGTGCACGAGCAGACTCCGGTCTGTGAACGTGCTTCTAAGACGCGCTTCCCAGAAACGGGCGAAGACTGCAGGCGCCGCCACTGGCACGAGCCGCAGGGAACGCCAACGTGCACGCTCATGGCATCACGCTCCTGCCCTCCCGCGTCTCTTCCAAGGCTGTTCTGCGCTCCAGACCGACTTGTTAGAACTGCCTTCGGAGTTTTTCATCTGTCTCCTTCGTTGACGCCAAAATGTAGTCATACTTCTGTCCATGGCTTTGGTCACCCTAACCGTGCTCGCAAACGGGACAAGGAGTACCATTATCTTGCTAATATGTTGCTGAAGTATTGTTCATTCAGTAGCCGTACTGCCTGGATGACCAGGAGGTGCTGCCACTTCAGTATGGCCGCGTCTGTAACCTCTTCCCAAGTTGTCCAAAGGGACTTCTTCAAGATAGCCGCCTCCAGTTTGCTGCAATACTAGCGCACGCCTGGAACACAGATTTATAGTAGCGATTATAACGTTTGTGTGCGTGAGTTAGACTTTCTCCAAACCATCTCGTGGTTCTAAGGTTCTAGGGTCCAGTGCCGAGCGTTAAGTGACCAGGCAACGGATCGTCCACTCACCGACCTGAGTCCCTCCACAGGAGGGGTAGGTAGCCCGTGGTAATTCTGTCGTGTATTTCTATAGGTTCTGAATCGATCCCCCTATTCCTGACCCTATTCTGGTTAAACTTACTAGCTAGTTAACTAACAGTCAGCCCATGAGGCAAGAAATCCCCCATGATGCAGATACCGTTATCTGACGCAGTCACACTACGGCACAGGAACGTGTTATCTGATTAGGTCATAACGCTTGAGATCTAATTAGACAAGCGATATTCCTCCAGCCCCTGATAAGGCATACGACGTTCTCATAACAAATCAAACCTATGACAACCTGGATAATCCGTGCGGCCATTGTTTTGATTTCACAGAGAACTTTAGTAAAGAATGTGCTAACGAGCAAGTCGTATGACATCTTTATTGACGTACCTATGTCCATCCTTACGTCAATCCCGGCACCTTTAAGGTATAAATATTGCCGACCTTGCCCTATGCAAAACACACGCGTGGTGACAAGACGGAGCAGCCATACTTGCCGAAGCAGAGAGCCGAAGCAGACCCCGCAGGCAGCAGCCCCGCCTTCCTGACGCGCTGAGAGACGCGCTGCTATCTCAAGCCGAGAGACCCAGCACCGGCGCTTCTGGGCAGCCCTCGCAGGCAGCCTGGAATATCGAGAGCAGAGAAAGAGATACCATTCCTCATTCATCCTAAATTCCAGGTACAGAACTGAATAACCCCTCACAGAGAATTCTTTAGTTATTCACTTGGCAAAAACAAACTTAACTTAAACTGTAACTTTCTATTCCCGCCCACGTATTAGACTTAGGTCAGGTACACGGGGTAGGCGTATTTAGAAACACCAGTTGAGTACGTTTAGTCAAATGTATATGTGTATGTAAATATATTTTAATCATTTTAAACATCATATGGCTCAGAAACCATATCAATGTTTTTACAGTATTATTTTATACTATTGCTTCTAATGTATGCACTTTACTTAACTATAAGTATCGCAATAATATCGATCCATTTCTCTTGTACGAGAAAAGAGACTGATCAATAAATAACATCTTTTATTGAACACGCCCGTCTCTTCCTTTTCTCTACATTCTGATGAGACTAAGAATGCACGTACTGACTGAGTAAAATAATTGCCTTGTGCTCACACGACTCTTGAGATTGACTCTTGATTAGGGGAGAGCAAAGTTGTCATGTTCTATGGTTGTCAGAAACTAAATCCCTTCTTGTCTAATCAGGGAAGTTAATCCTTCCTTGAACATTCGAGAAAGTTTCTAGCGAACTCTGAGCTTAGCTGGCAAACCCAAAAATTAAGTCTAGTATCGACAGTAGTAGACCTAGTTAACGTCTGGCCTAGGCCTTTACTGCTGTAGGTACTATTCCAATGCGCAGAGCCTATTGGGAAAATAGGAGCTACACTACAATTCCTGGTTGTGCTCCACCCCCTGGCGGTCATAGAGACGAATAGAACGACCCCGGCTTCTGGTGTGGAGCACGCCTGGGTCCTGCCTGGCAGTGTGTGATAGTGTTCACAGAGGTGGAAGGGGCGAAACAGTGTGGCTGGAGGCTTTTACCATCCTGAGCACAAGAACCGAGCCGCAAGCGGGAGCAGGACAGATCCCTCGTGTTTTTTTTAATAGAACGTTTTGTATCTGCCATAATGTGAAACATACCGTTAGTGTGTGGTGGAGTGCAAAAGGGGCCTACGTTAGCTTTAAAAATAGTAAATTTTAATAAGAAATGATCTGACCAGTTGACTTGGGCGGGTTTATGACACAGTATGTTGTCAAAGTTGGTATAAATCAGGTCAATACAATGTCCACCTTCATGAGTGGGATCCTGATTTTTTTGTGTCAAACCGATGGTATCCATGTCAATAGACAGGCTTTTTGCTCCTATGGAGTCAGGTTGGTCGGTATGAATATTAAAATCTCCAAGAAGGAGAAAGTCCTCATTGGCCCGTAAATGAGGGCCTAACATCTCTAGCAGAGATGTGGAAAAGGTAGGACCTGGAAGGGGTGGTCTGTATATGAGTGCGCCTTTACTGGTCTTTCTGTTTGAGGAAATAATTCGGAAAATCATTATTTCCATTTCCTTGCAGCATTGTTTGTCCAGAATATCTAGTTTAAGGGACTCTTTATAAATTATGGCGATACCGCCACCAGTTTTATCAGGGCGGTCAGAGTGGTAAAATTTATATCCCAAAGGTATTCCCAATGTAATGGCAGATACCGTGTGGGGCTTCAACCAAGTTTCGGTAATAAAACAGAGATCTGGGCTCAAAGAGTGTATTAAATCCCAGATTTCGATTTGGTGCTTGGGCATGGAGCGAACGTTAATAAGGATACAGTGCAAATCATGTGCTGACTTGCTAGGGTCATGAGAGTCAGTAAAAAGTATGGAGGAGTAGTGGCATTTTTTGCAAGAAAACGGTCCTTCGAAGCAAGGTCTACTATCCTCAGAGTGACATGGGGCAGTGTGTTGCTTTAAGGTTTTCAAATATGAAGCCTCATACCTAATTTGTTTATCAGCACGAAGGAGCGGCATGATGGAAATGTCGCGCCCCGTCGCGGACGGGCGCAGACGGGCAGCTCTTTGGCTGGTCTTCGGCTGCTATGAGGCTGCGCGCAGTCGCTGCGCGCTTCCTGGGAGGCGATGGCTAAGTAGCCCCCAGTGGAGAGCTAGAGCGCTGACCGCTCCCGGAAGTGCCTGGCCCTCACCTGTCCGCCCTCCGCACAACGGTAATTAATTACCGAGTCGGACCGAGGCGGGCAGGAAAAGGAATCGGGTCAGCACTCCGGTAAAGATGTTACTTTGCTTTTAAAATGGAATTAAACAGTTATAAGCAATGCTCTTTTAAGATATGTGCACAAATGATAATAAAACGACCATTAGTCTAAAATACGCTAGTAGTTTTCAGCGTTCTGTCAGTCACTCACTCGGATGTTTGGTATCCTCGTACAGCAAGCTAGCTAGCGGTGTGAAGACACTGCCACCGTCTTCCACCGCAGCTGCGCTGTCGAGAGGCTCCGCCTAAGTAGCCCCCAGTGGAGAGCTAGAGCGCTGACCGCTCCCGGAAGTGCCTGGCCCTCACCTGTCCGCCCTCCGCACAACGGTAATTAATTACCGAGTCGGACCGAGGCGGGCAGGAAAAGGAATCGGGTCAGCACTCCGGTAAAGATGTTACTTTGCTTTTAAAATGGAATTAAACAGTTATAAGCAATGCTCTTTTAAGATATGTGCACAAATGATAATAAAACGACCATTAGTCTAAAATACGCTAGTAGTTTTCAGCGTTCTGTCAGTCACTCACTCGGATGTTTGGTATCCTCGTACAGCAAGCTAGCTAGCGGTGTGAAGACACTGCCACCGTCTTCCACAGTGTGACAGAGCTGTTTGTGTGTGTGTATGAAAGTCCATGGCATTTGTATAGCTGATTGTGCGACAGACCTGCTGGTGATAGTAATATACCTATGGTTGAGTGACTGCTCAGTGCATCTGGTGTCGAGAAATGCATGTGTGTATAACTGAATGTGAGTGAGGGCAATCTACATGTGAGGGTTTTTTTCTGTTCAGTTGATCGCAATCGTGTGCTATTGCTACATCTGACTTCATTGTCTGTGAGTAATAAGGCACATTCTCACTATTGAGCAATTCTTCCTCTCTTGCAGACGTATCATTCAAAGCAAGTACAGCATGTTCGGTATGTTGCCTTGTTTGTTGTATTTTTTTTTATCTCGGTGTTTCTGTGTGAGTGCTGTATGTGGGTTGTTCGGTGTTAGTATTTCAGCTTTGGAAGGTGTAGCGTGGGTTCGGGGCCAGAAACAGACCGGAGACTTTTCTTGGGTAAACTGGGTTTTATTTTTAACAAGGCTCTTCTGCTGCATGAGGTCAGTCTTTCCCTTGCGAATCCGGATTGGTCTGTGGCTGCGGTGGGTGTCGCCGGTTCTGGTGCGGGGAACCCTTGCTGGACGTAGGCAGGTCTTCGGGAGTCTTCTCCTCACCTCCCGTCGTCGTCCAGTCGTCATCCAGCCAAAAGAGAACCAACAAGAGGGACCGCCGTTAGTTCAATGTATTAACACTGATTGCCCTTGGGGAGGCGAGGGGGGGAGACCGGAGTGCCGGGGACACCGCTGAGAAGTGCTCTACAGGCTGGCTATCTACAGTGATGGGGCAGCGTGAGGGAAGTGTGAAGGGAAAGGTAAGGGAAGGCAGGTAAGGGAGGAAGGGACACAGGAACGGAACGCGGGTACGGGAAGAATATATACAGATGTCTACAAATCTACACAAGAGGGCCACCTCTCCTCCCCACCCAGGTTGACAAACGTCGTCGTACCTGCTGAAGCCACACTCCTCCCTCGGGAGTGTGGCACGGCGCTTCGCGGGGACGTTGGCCTCCTGGCTGTATCTCGCCGTCTTCTCCTTCACTCCTCTGCTCGCGGGACTCCTCGCCTCTTCTCACGCTTCCCGAACTCCGTACTCCGCTCTCCTCGCTCCGACCGCCTTCTTCCTCTGGGGTGACGTTGCACGAGGAGTAGAGGATTTCCTGGCTCTTGACCATGCCGGACTCAGGGACGTCATCAGGAGGTGTGGTCTCGTCTTCATCATAGAACGCCCAATTAAAGGCACCTTCCTCCTTTTCAGCAGTGTCGACATCACTCTGCCAGGGTTCCCAGTCTCTCTGGAGGGAAGGAGTGGATTCAGCGTCAGCGACCCACCAGTCATCAGGGGTCGGCTCCCTCCCCACCTCGCTACAGAAGGCTAGAGGATGAGCTATAGAAATCCGTGGCTCCTCGTTGGTGTAGTCCTATGAGCTATAGGTGTGACTGAACATTCGCATGTTTCTGTGAATTGTACTTTTCTAACTCAGAAATGTTCTGATGATTTGAGCTGTACATGTTTGGGGCTTATCGATAAAAAATGCGGTGTTATGAGCTCTAGTTGAGAAGCTGCATTGTCGTTTAAGCTGCGCATCTACGTGGTTCCTCGTTGATGTACTTCTGCGAGCAGTATATGGTCTGTGCCTAAGTCTTGGATTGGTGTGTGAATTCTGCTGTGTGGGTCAGTATTGTATTATGAACTGTAAATGTTTGGCTCAGCGTTGGTATGGTTATGAGAATAGACTTTCCTGTAGCTAACAGTTGTTATGCTCATGCATGTTCTGTAAATATCGTTCAGCACTGTAGTGCGACCTTTAGACAGGTGGTTCAGCTTTGGTGTGGTCACCTGACATGCACTCATCTGTCGTGAAAATGTGAGCAATTTGTTTCTTTACCTCGGCAGTGATGTGCAGCAATACTGAATAACCTAGTTGAAAACTAGTGTGGTCATATGAGGCGTAAATGTCATTGGTTCTGTGTTGGTGTGGCCCTGTGATCTAGGCAGTTCATTCAAGTTGTGGGTGGGTAAGCCCGGTGTGGTCATGTGAGCTGGATAGATCTGTGACTTTCATTGAACATAAGGCGCTCTGTGTTCGTTTGACCTTTTTTGTGAGTGGTTTGGGTCGTTTTGTGTAAGTTGATCCTTGAAAATTGGGATCTTTGGGTGCCTGTTCCTAGTCTACCTTTCTGTCATTTGTGCATCCACAACGTGTTACATCGTGTCATTCTGTATTGTATTGTAAATAACAATGCCTTGTATTTATGTTTTAAAAGCCAAAATATAAATAGAAGGCATTGTCATTTACAATGCCAATAGCTCAAAATCGTGTGAATGCTAGACCTAATACATTGCAAATGCTTGTTGGCAGTCAGTTGACATGTTCCACGGTGCTATGCCGAGTCCTCTCTCTTGCTTAATTTCTAATATGGTCCTTGGCCAAATACTTCATTCATCTGGTGCTCGTTTTCATATGGATGCGGATGATACCTAGAAGATTCCTACCTGAAAAACTGAGGTTCTTTGATTACAGCTGGCACCACAGGAACTCTAACTTCTTGTCCATTCGGAAGTAGTCCTCAGCAAATTTCCTGAAATATAATCCAAATAAATCGAAAATCCTGTTGACATCCACAGACCCTCCACTTTGGAATATAAATCTTTAGTCTGAATTGACTGAATATTCCTCACTTTGTTAGCTCTGGTAATATGCCAGGGGATCCTGCCTGAATACCTCTCTATAGCGACAGTCACAAAACCCTTTTTCTTTCATCTATATATGAGAAAGGTCCGGAAGCAACATGGCCGACATTTCTATCCGAGTCCAGGAGCAAAAAGCATTCCAGCCTTTCCCACAGCAGACTAGAGACCACGCCACCTTATCAGTCAAAGGAAGCGTGAAAAGGAGGAGCAGCGTTTGAAGAGAGCGAGGGAGGCTATGGGGAGAACACTAAGGAGGAAGCCGCAAACAGCCTGGAGTTGGGGGAAGAGGACGCAGTGTCGGGAAACCAACAGCCATGAGGACTTCCTGACCACACAAGGAATACAACCTCAGGGGTAAAAGAGGACACCACAGAGACCAAGGTAGAGGACCTTGGAGGAGAGTTGCTTTACTGCGCCAGCTGCAACCCGAATTACCCAAGAAGCACCAGCAACCCGAGAAATACATTAGACGCCACAGACTAACACCATGACCCAGGATATGGGTCAAAGACAAGTACCAGAGACTACCCGGTACTTTGGGGGGGCACCAGGGAGTGTCGGCACACAAACGAACGTGGGTGGTGCATGTGTGTGTGTTTGGGCAGCGTTGTCACAGAACCTCCCCTCCACCACGAAAACCCACCACTGTGGAATAATTACCTACCCTGGTGAAGGTGGCAAGTGGGTAAATATCACTGAAAGGAAGGCCCTCTTGTTAATTCCTTGTTTTTGTCATCTGTTTTCTTTTTCTTCCTTGTTTGCCTTACATCATGTTTGGCATCCGGAGAAACGTGGTGTGGTTGAAGAGAAGGAAGATCCATCCCGATCAAGCGCAGCCATCCAAAACGAGAGCAAATTCAACTCGTTTTTTTGTGTTATTTTTATCACTGTTTCAATTAACCATTATTTGTTCTACCACTAAAGACAGTGCGGACTGGTCCCATACACGACTACAGTGGTGTCAGAAGTAGGATATCCTTTCCGTGGAAATATGACACAACCTGTTCCTATCGAAGGGATAATATCCCAGTTGGCGGAGGGACAGAGACATCTGCAGTTAGTACTAGAGCAAAATGCATAAATGGTGCAGGTAGACCGAGAGACATTACAAGAGGAACTAAAAGCCAGGCTGTACTCATACCTAATAATCAACAGGTGCAGGAGACCACCATCCTACGGTTAACTGACGCTATCATTAACACGCGAGTCAGACCTAATGTCCCAGGGTCAGTATTACAGAAATATGATGAAGGGGATGACCCTTTTTTTCCATTAATTTTGAGAGGATAGCCATCACAGCCGCCTAGCCCCCAGAAAGATGGGGTCAGTATATAACCCCTTTATTGTCAGGGAAACTATAAGCTGCCTACCAGGCAACCAGCCCTGCGGGTACTACTGCTCACGATGAGATTAAGACAATAATATTAGAAAGACTAAGACGTGATTCAGAGTACTATAGGGCCAAATCCAGGAAGGAGAGATGGGTTACAGGGGATAATGCAAGGGCCCTAAACCATAGAATTCGGGATCTAGGAAATAGATGGCTATCACCCCACACCTCTAACATGGAGGAAGTAACAGAGAGAATATACTTAGAACAATTTCTTGAGGCATTACCAATCAGCACCCGTAACTGGATGAGACAACATCCCAATCGCACATCTAAAACTATGGTAGATATTGCATGTGCCTTCCATAGGTCACTGGAATTCAAAGCCAACCCAACTGTCCTTCCTTTAGTCTCATTAGGGGAATAACCCGTACAGAGAGTAAACCTCAGATAAATCCCTGTGCACCCCTTGAACCCCGAATGTAATCAGCGGCCACGGCCCACAATGCTATAACTGTGCAGAGTGGGGACATATAATGGGACTATGCCCACATAAGACACCAACTGCCGAACCCATGGAAGTAGGATATACAAGAGGGCATACATACGTCACAGGAAGGCTCCTAGAAAAATACAGGAAGAAGGTATTTTTTAATGGGAAAGTCCAACAAGCCCTCAAACACAGGTTGCTGTTTTACTGTGGTCAATCAGAAATGTATAACAGACTCACAAGTACGGAAGGGAGAACAGGTATGTTTCACCTGTGTACATGGGGATTCGAAAAAATGACCCAGTGGCTGAGTTCCTATTAGATGTAGAAAACTACCCCCAACTAAGAAAGTTGTACCTTCCTTACCAAAACCGATAATAATAGGACCCGGCCATCCTCAGTTTGAACATTATTTAGTTAGTACTATAAACACCACCATAGCTTAGTTGCAGAACGCTCCCTTTAGTGAAAGTGAGATAGAAACAAACGGGAAAGAGGTTATAAGGAAGAAATCTAAACAAGAGAGAAGACAGGTAAAAAAAGGCATATAATATTGAACAAAAATCACAATCAGCTTTTATCCTCTCAACACCAGAAGAAAAGGGGATATGCCAAATGAGCTTTCGGGCCGCCAAACGCAATGATGGAACCCTGAAATACGCCCAAGAAAGAGTGCAAGAACAAGAGCTGGAACCAGTAGGACCCTATTTTGTTTTCAATCAAAAGGGTTTATTGTTCAGAGGAGTAAAAGGGGGAACCACTCAAGTCTTGTCAATTATTGGTCCCCACCTCCTTTAGGGAGCAGGTCCTACACCTCGCACAATCAAATAAGAGGGGGCCATTATGGAAAGGATAATACCCTTAAATTTCTGACAACAGTTTTATTGGCCGGGGTCTAGAGGGACGTTGCTAAGTATTGTGCATTCTATACAATTTGCCAATACATGAATCCAGCCAATGTAAAAAAGCTGCTTTATTCCCTCTCCCCATCATTGATGTCCCCTTCAAGAGAGTTGATATAGACTTAGTGGGACCACTTTTTCCCTTGGCAAGGGATCACGACTATATACTAGTACTTGTCGACGTTGCTAGCCGATATTCAGAAACTTTTCCTCTAACTAGTATGACCTCTTCTAATTTAACCCAGGCCATGATCTCCGCTTTCTCAAGGGTTGGGTTCCCCATGAAGATACTAACTGACCAGGGGACCCCATTCATGTCCGCTTCATGTCTCACATCTGTAAAGCATTAGGAATCAGAATAATTAGAACCTCAGGATACCATCACCCAGACTGATGGTTTAGTTGATCGCTATAATAAAAACATTAGAATAATGTTACGGAAGGCCATTACGGAGACTGGGAAACATTGGGACAGACGCCTACCCCAAGGACGCATGAACAACGATCCACGAGATTCTCCCCATTTGAGTTAGTGTTCGCAAGAAAGCCAAGATCCTTCCTAAACATGGCGATAGAACAGTGGGAAAATGAGAAGGAAGAGGGAAAACCCATATTTGAATACGTAGATACTCTAAAAACCACCCTGTCTCAGTTATGGAGTTTAGTACACAATCATCTGGAAGAAAGAAAAGAAAGCCAAAAAAGGTATTATGACCAGGGGAGCTCACCGAGAGAGTTTGAAAAGGGGGACAAGGCACTCATCCTACTCCCATACACAGACAACAAACTCCTGACCCAGTGGCAAGGACCATATGTTATTGAAAAGAAGATCACTCCTGTTACCTATAGCGTGGTCTTACTTCTATGGGCAGGAGGGAGACGAATGTATCATGTTAGCCTCTTAAAAAAGTGGGAGGAACCCCTTCCCTGTGGGAAAGAACAGACGCCCATACTACATGTTAGTACCAGTACCCCGGTAGATATTCCTTTATTTTCTCATCCAGAAGATGAGAATAGTGTGGTAAATATCGGGGCAGTCATAGACGACTCCCAGAAACAGCAGCTACTCGCCTTGTTAGAGAAGTACACAGGTCTTTTTCCAACCCGGCCTAACTCCTCCTATTTACCATGATATAGTGTCCTTAAAAGATCAATTAGTAAAATTCAAACCATATCGCATACCAGCAGCTCGAAGAGAAGCAGCTGACAGGGAAGGGACTGCCATACTACAGTCCAATATAAAAGAACCATCCCAGAGTGACTCTTGTTCCTCAATTGTTATAGTACCTAAACTTGACAGCAGCCTTCACTTCTGCATCGACTTTCGACATGTGAATAAAATCACTAAGTTTGACACGTATCACATACCCTGTGTTGATGAACTTGTTGAGCAGCTCGGGAAGACAAAGTGCATGTCCACCCTTGACCTGACAAAGGTATACTGGCAAATCCCTTTAGCTACCCAAGCTAAGGAAAATACCGCATTCTCTACCACCTCAGGCTTATATCACTTTAAGATTTTCCACTTTGGACTGCATGGAGCCCCAGCAACATTCCAGGGCCTTATGGATAGAATTCTTAGACCACATAAAAACTATGCGGCAGATTACCTGTCCTCTTTAGTTCTACTTGGGAGGAACACTTACAACCTCTAGCCTCCATTTGTAAGGCAATACAGGAAGCAGGACTAACCATAAATCCAAAGAAGTCCATGCTAGCCACGACAAAATTCAATACCAGGGATACACCATACAAGAGGGACTCAGTTCAGTTAAGAAAATCTTTATTCGATGATTAAAAAAACATCATAAAAGCACATGTATACACTTTAAAAATACAATTAAATACAATATCTGAACTCAGTCTAAAAATCGCCGCTACAGTTAAAAGGTAGAAACAAGTTTTATCTTAAACATTAATTAACTCAGTCCTCTAGTGTTTCTCAACCTTACTGAGACCTTAATGAAATTCATAATACAGCATAAAGTGTGCATATCGTTTGGTCTTTGTAAAAAGAGCAAGGCAACTTTAGCATGACGGAATTTCGCCTGTTTTAAGATATCTACCAAAAATTTCCGTCTGGGCATCCTATAAAAAGGACATAAAAGTACAAAATGAAGGGTGTCCTGCGGAGACTGATTGTCGCAGCCGCAGGCACCCTTCTGCTCAATTGTTAAAGTAAAACCTGGTGGATCAGCCAGAATATTTGGTAATAAATTGAGCCTAAAACGAGACATTAAGAACCGATCCTGGGCATTGTGCATCAGATAGAAAATAAGGTTCCATACCATCACTATTATTAATGAGACAATGGGCACTAACTGAGCATTTGGAAGATTCTATTCCTAGTCTACGTGTGGCAAACTGATCAAGCAACATTTTTTCAATCTTCAGTTTGTCAAGGTTCGATATTGCAATGGGATTGCTAAAAAGATAATTCTCATCTAAACCCTCTAGGGTGTCCTTAATGTACTTTAACGACGGAATCTGTAGACTTGTATCCCTATTTAGACAGTCTCATTATTTGTCTGCTTAGGACTGCCTCCGGATTTCCCCAGATTCTTAACCATGCCATGATTGGTCTGAGCTTAACCTGGTCCTCCATGAATGGTCTGCCTAATTCCCTATGCGCAATTATAGCTGGGGTGCTCTGAGGGATTTTTAAGATCCTTTGTAGATATTTATACTCCTCCAGCTGTAACTGCTTGGCATCCACAAAGCCCCACACTTCAGCTCCATACATGGCTTTCGTGCTGCTTATGGAGCCATAAAGGTTCATGACTTGTTCTGGGGACCAGCGGACCAACCTACGGGCAAAGTTGGTTATGGCACCATTTGAAGATATGAGTTATCCAGTATTTGGGTGTCTTTGATAGATTCACATGCCTGCCTGAATCATTCCCCGTCGTCGAGACGGGAGCCTCCGGTATATAAAAAAGTAATGTCCTAGAGACATACATAGAAAAGAATAGGCCTAAGGATCCCACCTTAGTGTCCTATCCACGTCCTTTTGTAAAAAGGACCTAAATAGAGTAGGCCCAAGGGTCCCACCTTCGTGGCCTATCTGTGTCCTTTTGTGAAAAGGACCAAAGTCAAGAAGCCAACCAATCAGCTACCACCTCCTTCTAGAACCTTCCTGTCAGGAGCCCAGGTCTCTCAGATTTTCTACCGCACGTTGTGCTAAGGGAGTCTCCTCTGAGCTCTGCTCAGATTCTGTGTTTATTTTCACTTCATTAAATAACTTTGCTTTTCTACTATGGATTATCTTCAAATACATTCTTTAAAGAAGGTCTGGTAAGGTTAGAGCCTGTGCTTCTTGTTCCAAAAAGTTGCTCTGCTCTGTTTCTCACACTGAAGGTATGTCGCACTCTCTCAAGTAAGTTTTTGAGAGGTCGTGAAGGGCGACTTTTAATATGGTTAAGACCAGAAAGGAGGTTTTTTATTTATTCTCCAGTTACTGTGATGAGGCGTTGCCCTCAACGTCTAGGAGACCTCAAAAGAGAAGAGAATCTCCTCAGACTGATTCCTCAGGGGACGTCCTGAGAAGGCCCTCAAAAAGACCGCTCAAAGGTCTTCTGGGCGCAGTCCTTCAAAATCTCCTCACTCTGTGGTAAAGGAGAGTAAAGGACTTGCTTTTGGAGAAAACTCACATTAAAAAAAAAAAAAAAAAAAACGACTTCTGAGCCGTCAAAATCACCTCCTCTGATCATGGGACCCTTCAGAAAGGGCGTCTTCTTTACCTCCTGAGGTAAAGACTAGCACCATCATTGCCTATTACAGCCTCTTCGTCTACGATGGCTCGTCTACGATGGCCTCATCTACGATGGCTCATCTACGACGGCTCATCTACGACGGCTCATCTACGACGGCTCATCTACGACGGCTCGTCTACGACGGCTCGTCTACGACGGCTCGTCTACGACGGCTCGTCTACGACGGCCTCATCTACGACGGCCTCATCTAAGATGGCCTCATCTACGATGGCCTCGTCTTCAATGGCCTCGTCTACGATGGCCTCGTCTACGATGGCCTCGTCTACGATGGCCTCGTCTACGATGGCCTCGTCTACGATGGCCTCGTCTACGATGGCCTCGTCTACGATGGCCTCGTCGACGACGACGAGAGCGTCGACGACGACGAGAGCGTCGACGACGACGAGAGCGTCGACGACGACGACGAGCGTCGACGACGAGAGCGTCGACGACGAGAGCGTCGACGACGACGAGAGCGTCGACGACGAGAGCGTCGACGACGGACAGCGTCGACGACGGACAGCGTCGACGACGCTATGACTGCTCGTCTATGACTGCTCGTCTATGACTGCTCGTCTATGACTGGCGGCCCGTCTACGACTGCCCGTCTACGACGGCCTGTCTACGGAATCGATGAGGGCCTCGTCTACGATGGCCTCGTCTACGATGGCCTCGCCTACGATGGCCTCGCCTACGATGGCCTCGCCTACGATGGCCTCGCCTACGATGGCCTCGCCTACGATGGCCTCGTCTACGATGGCCTCGTCTACGATGGCCTCGTCTACGATGGCCTCGTCTACGATGGCCTCGCCTACGATGGCCTCGCCTATGATGGCCTTCTGAGCCGTCAAAATCACCTCCTCAGATCATGGGACCCTTCAGAAAGGGCGTCTTCTTTACCTCCTGAGGTAAAGACTAGCACCATCATTGCCTATTACAGCCTCTTCGTCTATGATGGCTCGTCTACGATGGCCTCATCTACAATGGCTCATCTACGACGGCTCGTCTACGACGTCGTCTACGACGGCATGTCTACGGCGTCGACGATGGCCTCATCTAAGATGGCCTCATCTACGATGGCCTCGTCTTCAATGGCCTCGTCTACGATGGCCTCGTCTACGATGGCCTCGTCGACGACGACGAGAGCGTCGACGACGACGAGAGCGTCGACGACGACGAGCGTCGACGACGACGAGCGTCGACGACGAGAGCGTCGACGACGACGAGAGCGTCGACGACGACGAGAGCGTCTACGACGACGAGAGCGTCTACGACGACGAGAGCGTCGACGACGACGAGAACGTCGACGACGCTATGACTGCTCGTCTATGACTGCTCGTCTATGACTGGCGGCCCGTCTACGACTGCCCGTCTACGACGGCCTGTCTACGGAATCGATGAGGGCCTCGTCTACGATGGCCTCGCCTACGATGGCCTCGCCTACGATGGCCTCGCCTACGATGGCCTCGCCTACGATGGCCTCGCCTACGATGGCCTCGTGTACGATGGCCTCGCCTACGATGGCCTCGTGTACGATGGCCTCGCGTACGATGGCCTCGCCTACGATGGCCTCGCCTACGATGGCCTCGCCTACGATGGCCTCGTCTATGATGGCCTCGTCCATGATGGCCTCGTCCATGATGGCCTCGTCCATGATGGCCTCGTCCATGATGTTCTCGTCTACGACGGCCTCGTCTACGACGGCCTCGTCTACGACGGCCTCGTCTACGACGGCCTCATCTACGACGGCCTCATCTATGACGGCTAGTCTATGACGGCGTCGGCCACCTTGTCTACGACGGATCGTCTATGGCGTCGTCTATGACGGCCTCATCTAGGACTGCTCGTCTACGACGGCATAGTCTATGACGGCGATCTACGAAGGAAAAATCCGCCAATTCTGGAATTTCTTATAATGTGGTAGAGAGGGCTGCTCAACGTTTTAAGATCTTAATGACCTCTCAAGAAAAGACCGGCTTCTTGTATGACTTTAAAGAACCTCTCAAGAAGGCTGTACGGTCAATACAGATTATCAATTACCTATAGTCTGAAGGGGTAAGGGTCATGCAGAACACCCCCTCTGTATCACCAGTTGGATAAGAAATATAGGGCGCCAGATACAGCACCGGCGTGTTTAACAGGACATCCTAAACCGGACTCTGTAGTGACACAGGCGGCCCAGAAGAACTCCAGGTATCCTTCAGCCCCTTTGTCGCTTCCTCCTGATGATAAGAACAAAGAGTGGACAACATTGGGAACAGGTTTTCCTCAATGTCGGCAATCACGGTAAAGGCCGTGAACGCTCTAGCGCTCTTGGGACGCTATCATGGACAATTGTAGGCACACATAGCCCCGTACCTGTCGGAATTGCCAAATTCATCCAAAGAGGAAGTAAAAAGGATTCTGCTAGATGGTGAAGCATCGGCGTCAGACACTATAGTCTGCGCGATGGATATCGCTATGACAGGATTCCTCAAGTTGGCTGGAGCAGCAGTCTTGCGGCTCCAAGGATGGCTAAAGGCAACCTCTTTCAGTCCTGAGGTGCAAACATAGGTTTTGGACATGCCATTTGACAGCCAGTTACTAATGGCACAAAAAATTGACGAAGCATACACGGAGTGCTTTGGGCACTCTTCAGTATAAGAACCAGTCCTTTAGTAGAAATAGAGGAAGTGGACAGTCTTCCCACAGAGGGAATTAACAATACAAGTCTTCCTACTCTTCAAGCCAGAGTAGACCGCAATACCAACAGCACCAACAACAGCAAAACAAGCAATCCTCTTTTGGGAGGTCGTCCTTTCAAGGTAAAGGACAGCGGAAATGACAAAAATCTACAGCTGCTTCTATGACAGATCTCGATTATGCTGCAGATAGGAGCTATATGGAGAGTACCTCCATCTCGGTAGGGATAAGGGTTTTATTCCCACTTCTTTTGATCCAGAAAAAAGACAAGAAGTGGAGACCAATCTTGGACCTCAGGGCCCTCAACAAATTACTAAGAAGCAGTCGTTTTGCATGGTAACGGTCCAGGAGGTCTTGCGACTACTGTATAAGCAGGATTTTAGAGCGTCAGTAGACATACAGGACGCTTACTCCCATATCCCAATTCACGGGAATCACAAAACGGTACTTGAGTTTGCAGTGGCGGACAGACACTTGCAGTTTTGCGTTTTGCCCTTCGGGCTCAAGTCTGCACCGCACATATTCATGAAATGTCGTGCCACGGTGGTGGCATATCTCAGACCGTGCCATCACCAAGTCTTTCCGTATCTAAATGACTGGCTGGTCAAGGCTTCATCCTTAAAAGATGCGTCCAGGTCATCCAACGCCTGTTTAAAGCTTTTCGATTGCTTGGGTCTCACCCTCAATCAGGAAAAATCGGTCCTACAACCTTCTCAGTACATCCGTTTCGTAGGTGCAACCCTGGACACACGGTCGGCAAAAGCTTTCCCATCCAGAGAGAGGATGAACAAACCTTTTGCACTTGCTGCTATAGTAGCCTCGAAGAAAGCCTTGACAGTCCGCCTCTTCAAATCCCTCCTGGGGATGATGTCAGCGTGTATCCTCCTGATTCCTCACTGTCAACTACGATTGAGGAATCTTCAGGAGGCGCTCTCAAAGCAGTGGGTCCAATGCACAGGGTCATTCGAAGGCCACATAAAAGTGAATCCTCATATGGTCGGAGCCCTTCGATGGTGGATGTCATCTCAAAACCTGTCTCCAGGCTTGTCATTCCTGCTTCGGCTACTCCTCATATTGCCACAACAGGCGCCTCCTTGGAAGGCTGGGGAGCTTTTCTGCAAGAGCTACAGATAAGCGGATAGTGGTCTCCTATGGAGAAGAAGAAATGCGTTACTTACCTGTAACTGCAGTTATCCAGTATTAGTGTCTTTCATAGATTCACATGCCTGAATCATTCCCCGTCGCCGAGACGGGAGCCTCCGGTATATAAAAAGTAATGTCCTAAAGACATACATAGAAAAGAATAGGCCCAAAGGTCTCACCTTAGTAGCCTATCCACGTCCTTTTGCAGGAAGGAACAAACAGAGCAGGCCCCAAGGGTCCCACCTTGGTGGCCTATCTGGGTCCTTTTGTAAAAAGGACCAAATAAAGTAAAACAGCCAATCAGCTACTACCTCCTTCTAGAACCTTCCTGCCAGGAGCCCAAGTCTCTCAGATTTTCGTACGCACCAAGCTAGTTAGGCGTAAACTCATTAGAGAGAAAAGTGAGCCCAGCCAGGGGAGGCGGGAGGGTGCATGTGAATCTATGAAAGACACTAATACTGGATAACTGCAGTTACAGGTAAGTAACGCATTTCTTATCCAGTATTTGGGTGTCTTTCATAGATTCACATGCCTGAATCAGAGTAGCGAGCAATACACTATGCACATTCTGTATGAACATCAGGTATGAACATGTAGATAATACATATCACATGACTATAAAGCACAAAATGCAATGGCATATAAATACAGGAAGAGAATGTGCATACCCGTAAAGGATGGAGGGATGTAGTAGGGCTCACCTCACTGGAATAGATGGCGAAGCACTGCTCGGCCCACTGCTGCATCCTTCATCAGCTCAGTATCCAGGCAGTAGTGCCTGGTGAAGGTGTGCGGGGACTTCCATGTCGCCGCTCTGCAGATGTCCAATATCGGCACTCCAGCGAACAGCGCCGCAGACGTGGACATGGCTCTAGTCGAATGAGCTTTGACTCGTGAGTCTAAAGGCCGTCCGGCCTTGTCGTGACAAAAGGTGATTGCAGAAGAGATCCATCTTGAGATGCTCTGCTTTGTGAGGGGCATTCACAGCCTTGGTCTACTAAAGGCAATAAAGAGCTGGGATGACTTTCGAAAGTGTTGTGTCTTATCGATGTAGAATTTAAGGCCTCTCTTTAGATCTAGAGAATGTAGAGTTCTTTCAGCCGCCGTGGTAGGATTCGGAAAGAATGATCTAAGCACCACTGGTTCATTAAGATGGAAGTCCGAGGGGACTTTTGGAATGAAGCGAGGGTTAGTCCTCAGAATGACTCTGTCCTCTCTGAATTGAAGAAAAGGATCCTGGATGGATAGAGCCTGCAATTCACTGACCCTTCTGGCAGAGGTTAGTGCCAGGAGGAGGGCCGTTTTCCAAGAGAGGAACTTGATCTCTGCCTTATGGATGGGTTCGAAGGGATGCTTCATTAGTTGATGAAGAACCACATTGAGGTGCCACGATGGAGGAATAGGCCGAGGTCGTGGAAAGGACCTGAATAGACCTTTTAGGAATTGTTTGATGAGCCTGTCCGCCCACAAAGATGGGCCTGCAGCCGTCCTTGTGAACCTTGAAATCGCCGCTAGATGCACTTTGATGGATGTATGCGCAAGGCCTGACTGCGCAAGGTGTAACAGGTATGGTAGCAGCTGCTGTGGAGTGGCATGAAAGGGGTGCAAGCCTTGATCCACACACCAGGAACAGAATCGCTTCCATTTTAGTGAGTAGGTTTTGTTAGTGCTGACCGCTCTAGCTTTCGCAAGGACATCTCTGCAATCCTGCGGGATGTTCAGACGGTATTCAGGAGCCAGGCTGATAACTTCAGAGAGCTCAGGTTCGGGTGGAGAACCTGCCCTTGAGACATCGTGATCAGGGCCGGAAACTGCTGCAGGCGAAGAGGGGGCCGGGCAGAGAGGCGATGAAGCTCCGTGAACCAGTGCTGCCTCGGCCAGGACAGAGCAATGAGGATCAGAGTGCAGGGTTCCGATTTCATCTTCCTGAGAACCCTGGGTATCAGTGGGAATGGCGGAAAGGCGTTCGCAAAGACGTTGCGCCATGCGATGGAAAATGCATTCCCGAGGGTTCCTGAGTGGTGATGCCTGCTTGCGAAGCTTGGGCATTTGGCGTTCTCTCTGGTGGCAAAGAGGTCTATGTTCGGGGTGCCCCACTCCTGGAAGATACGGTCCAGCACCTCCCTGTCCAGTTCCCATTCGTGGGAAGGAGACTTCTCCCTGCTCAGTGCGTCCGCTAAGACGTTGTCCTTGCCCGGGACGTACTCCGCTTTCAACGCTATTCCATGTGCCAGAAGCCAGTTCCAGATTCTTTGCGATTCTCGAGATAACGAGATGGAACGCGTCCCCCCCTGTTTGTTCAGGTAGTGCATCGTCGTGGTGTTGTCCGTCCTGACGAGCACTGGGGAGTGACGAATGCGCGGAAGAAGCGCCTGTAGAGCTAGGAAAACCGCCCGTAACTCCAACAGATTGATATGGAGCTTGGTTTCCTGTGTCGTCCATTTGCCGTTGATCTGGGGTTTCTGGAGGACTGCTCCCCAGCCTTCCAGGGACGCATCCGTAGTTATTACGTGTGGCTCTGCTGGGAGCAGGAACGGCAGACCCTTTGACAGATGGTGGAGAGATGTCCACCATTGCAAATGATTGATAATGGGTCGAGTGACTCGTATGCGGTCCTCGAAAGAACCTGTGGCTTGAGTCCATTGCTTTGTCAGTGCCTCCTGAAGTGGACGCATTTTTAGGCGGCAGTGTGGAATGAGCAGTATGCATGAAGACATCATGCCAAGGAGGGACTTGAACGTGCGGACCGGAAGAGTCTTCCGCGAAGCCACTGCCTTGGCCAAGGAGATGAGTTTAATTTTTCTCTCCTGAGAGGGGAAAGCCTTGACACGGTCCGTGTCCAGAGTCGCTCCAAGGAACGTGATGACCTTGGTGGGTTCCAGAGTTGACTTGGCGGTGTTGAGGGTCAGTCCTAGGCGGTGGAAAATATCCAGACAGGCGCTGGAGGATGAAGCTGCGGCAGCCGCCGTCGGTGCCTTCACCAGCCAGTCGTCCAGGTATGGAAACACCTGGTGGCCTTGTTGACGAAGAAATGCTGCCACTGGTGATAGGCATTTGGTAAAGATCCTCGGGGCCGATTTGAGGCCAAATGTAAGGACCCGAAATTGGTAGTGCTGTCCTGCCACCGCAAACCTGAGGAACTTCCTGTGCCCTTTGAGAATAGGTATATGGTAGTAGGCGTCCTGGAGGTCTAAGGACGTCATGTAGTCCCCTTTCTCCAGCAGACCAAGGATTTCTTGCAGAGTCACCATACGAAACGATTGTTTCTTTAGGAACACGTTGAGTGCCCTGAGATCCAGTATTGGTCGCCATTTCTTTCCTTTTTGGTGGATTAGGAAGAAGTGAGAGTAGAAACCCTGATTCTTGTGGGCCCGTGGAACTCTCTCTATCGCTCCCTTCTGCAGCATGGAAGCTATTTCCTGAAGAAGTAATCGTAGGTGCCTGTGTGATCGCTGGCACGGTGGCGTTGTTGGGGGGATAGAGGTGAATTCTAGGGAATGTCCAAATCGAATGAGTTGGAGTACCCACCGATCTGTTGTTATAGTTTGCCAATTGCGATGGAAGTATTTCAGTTTCCCTCCAAGTCTTAAAGAATGTAGTGGTGGAGGGGCTAGCGAGGGAGACAAGTCATTGTCTGTTGCCAGCAGGTCGTTTTTGGCCTCTTCCTCGGTAATTGGACTTGCCGTAGGAAGACTGTCGTCCTTGTTGAGGTTGTCGCTGTTGAAACTGCGGCTTGGACTGTGAATATGTGTACGAAGACCGATTCTGATAGGAACCTTTGTATGCAGGTTGGCCTCTTCCCCGGTTGCCACGAAAGGACTGGGTCCGGAATTGTAAAGTACCCAGAGCCTTGGCAGTATCCGTGTCCTTTTTTATGGTGGTAAGGGCCGCGTCAATCTGTTCCCCAAACAGATGCTGGCCATCGTAAGGCATATCTAATATCCTGGTTTGCACCTCCTGGCGGAAAGTTGTGGCCTTGAGCCAGCCCTGTCGCCTCAGGACTGCAGCCCCTGCCAGTTGCCGGAAACCAGTCATGGCGGCATCAATGGCACAATCGATGAGCTCTGAGGCAGAGGTCTGTCCTTCCAAGAGAAGTGAATGTGCCTCCTCTCTGACATCCTCCGGCAGATTTGAAAGATAGTGTGCAATGTCCGCCCAGAGTTGGCGATTGTAACGGCCCAGGAGGGCTATTGAATTAGCCACTTTGACCGTCATGGCCGAAGTGGTAGTAAAGCGTTTGCCAACGGCATCCAGTTTCCTGCCCTCCTTATCAGGTGGTGTCGATAGAGGCGAGGCTGGATTTCGAGAGTTCTTCTGCGCCGCTTGAGTCACCACGGAATCTGGTTTGGGGTGACCTGTCAGGCATGCCGGTGCCGTGGAGGTGGCCTTGTATTTCTTATCAAGACTGGGCACCACCACCTGTATAGAAGCAGGTGCTTGCATGATTTGTTTGCCCTGCTTCCAGATGTATTCAATTATGGGGATTGATCTTGAAGTCTTCCTAGTGGGCTCCTTGAAGTCATAAAGGAAGCATTAAGTTTCCTGAGTTTCCATGGACATATGGAACCTCTTGGCAGCCCGCTCAATGATGTTGTGGAATCCACCGATGTCTGCGGGTGGAGACTCCGAGGTCTGTGGATCCGGAGAGGCTGGAGAATGTTCCACATAATCTTGGTCTGCATCCGGGTCCGACTGGTCGTCATCGACCTCACCTTCCTCCTGTTCCCTCTCCTCATCTTCAGATGAGGGAGCGTCCTGAATTGGTACCTGTGTCTTCTCAATGACCAGGGGAGCTGGTCTATGGCGAGATGAAGGAGCTGGCGCCTGTGCAGCTGGAGGTGCTGACGCAGAATGTTTCTCCGGGAACCTTTCCTTATAATCCTGGATGAGGAATTGTAGGTCCGAGATGATGGATGCGGGGAGACACACCATAGGAGTAACCTGTGTCTGGGATGGAGGTTGGACCTGTTGTTGTAGCAGGTCTTCCTCCTCTTCCGGCTCCTCGTCTGTGGTTTGGCATTTCAGGACTAGGTCCGATGGACTAGTAGCCTGCGTAAAGGAGTCCTCGTCCAACTCCTGACCTTGTAGTAGACAGGCCGGAGGAAGTTGTTGTATCCTACCGGGCGAGGTCTGCTGCGGCGTAATAGGCCGTTTAGTAATTTTCACAGTGACATGGCTCACTTGCGGTGGAAAGGCATCCATGGCGTGGGATAGGAGTGCAGACTCCTTCCAGGGTCCTGTCGACGTTGGAAGCGACGGTGTCGTGGTAGGCATTTTCGTCGACGGTAATTTAGTCGTCGTCGATGGTGGCTGCGACGACGATGTCGTCTTCGACGTCATTTTCGTCGACGGTAAAGTCCCCACCGGACCAGTGGCTGCTTCCCGGGGACAGGCAGGTCCTTGCCAGACACTGATGGCTTGCCCTCTGAGGACTTTTTAGAAGTCTTCATAGGAGGGGTGTCTGTGGGGCTAGGGGAAGAAACCCTTGGCCTCTTCAAGGAAAAATGCGACACTCCAGACACACTCTCACCTTCGGACACCAAGTCATCAGTCTTGGTCTTGAGCCTGTTGAGCCACAGCAGAAGTCGACCTTCTCGGTCCTTGAGGGTCTTGTTGGAGAAGGTCCGACATATTTTGCAGTCCTTTGCCTGGTGGTGAGGGTAGAGGCAATATGTGAAGTCTTTTCTTGCTGCAGGAGGAACAAGCCCGGAAAAGACCCTTCTTCTGACTATCAGACATAACTGTAGAGAATAATTGAAGTGGTTTTTGAAGAAAAAGAGAAATTCCTGAGGAGCACTCAGGTGGAGACTCCCTAGCACAACGTGCGGTAGAAAATCTGAGAGACTTGGGCTCCTGGCAGGAAGGTTCTAGAAGGAGGTAGTAGCTGATTGGCTGTTTTACTTTATTTGGTCCTTTTTACAAAAGGACGCAGATAGGCCACCAAGGTGGGACCCTTGGGGCCTGCTCTGTTTGGTCCTTCCTGCAAAAGGACGTGGATAGGCTACTAAGGTGAGACCTTTGGGCCTATTCTTTTCTATGTATGTCTTTAGGACATTACTTTTTATATACCGGAGGCTCCCGTCTCGACGACGGGGAATGATTCAGGCATGTGAATCTATGAAAGACACCCAAATACTGGATAAACTACATATCAATCTGCTCGAATTGCGGGCGGTCTTCCTGGCCCTTCATGTTTTCCTGCCAAGAATCAAATATTCCCTGGTGCTCGTCCGGACAGACAACACCACGACTATGCACTACCTCAACAAACAGGGAGGGACACGCCCGCTGACACTCTCTCGCGAGTCGCAAAAAAGTCTGGTATTGGCTCATACTCCACGATGTAACCCTAAGGGCGGAATATGTCCCAGGTGCGGACAATGTGCTCGCCGACGCGTTGAGCATGCAGAAAACATCGTCACACAAGGGGGAGCTAGATCAACAACTTATCGACCAGATCTTCTCCAGATGGGACACGCCGCATATCGATCTATTTGCGACGAGAATGGGCGCCAAATGCCCACACTTCGCAGGTTGGCATCCCCAGTCAGGGTCTCTAGGGAATGCATTTTCCATCGCATGGCGCAAGCGTCTTTGCGTACGCCTTTCCGCCATTCCCGAAGCTTCCTAGAGTCCTCAGGAATATTTCGATGGAGCCTTGTACTTTACTTTTAATATAGCCCCAACTTGGCCGAGGCAACATTAGTTCAGAGCGCCACCGTCTATCCCTGGAGCCGCCGATCCACTTTCGGCAGTATCCATCGCTCCTCACAATGTACAACATCCGGATCTGAAGTCTCTCAGGTTAGCTACCGGGCTCCTGAGTTCCGAGAGTTCCACAATCTGAATATTCCACAAGACTGTAGGGACATTCTTGCCAGACCAAGGGCAGATGGAACTACCAAAACGTATTCCCTGAAATAGAAGCGCTTTTGTGTTTGGTGTGCAGATCAAAACTTTCGGCTTTTCTCCTCCTCGCTGGAGCAAATCTACCTTATCTATTACATCTGGCACAGTAGGGCCTAGCCCACTCCTCCATTAAGCTACTCTTAGCAGCAATATCTCGTTATAAAAGAACTTCAACGAGTCTATCTCTCTGGTCAATCAGGTCGATTCAGCAATTTCTAAAAGGATCATACAGATCTTTCCCGCCAGTAAGTGTGTTGCCACCTGCCTGGCATCTCAATGCGGTTCTTGACCAGCTCATGAAACATCCGTTTGACCCAGTACACAGAGCTGTCCTGAAGTATGTCTCGTGGAAAACAGCGCTCCTCCTGGCACTCACATCTGCAGGGAGGGTCCGTGAGCTACAGCAGTTTTTTAATCCAGGATCCTTTTTTACGGTTTAAAAAAAAAAAAAAAACGACAAAGTAATCCTGAGAACCAATCCTAGGTTTATCCCAAAAGTCCCGTCGGACTTCCACCTAAATGAACCTGTGGTTCTGCGTTCCTTCTTTCCAAACCCAAGCATGGCAACTGAAAGATCGCTGCATGCTAGGGATCTCAACAATGCTTGAAGTTTTACATTGGCAAAACGAAAACATTCAGGAAATCTAACCAGCTCTTAGTAGCTTACAGTAGACCTAGGAGAGGTCTAACACTTACCAAGCAGAGCATCTCCAGATGGATTTCTGCAGCCATTGCTTTCTGTCATGACCAAGCTGGACAGCCATTGCATTCCAAAGTGAGAGCGCACTCCACGAGAGCTATGTCCACTTCTATGGCCCTCTTCGCAGGGGCACCAGTCATTGGCATTTACAGAGCGGCAACATGGAAGTCGCCGCATACCTTCACTAGGCACTACTGCCTGGATACGGAGCTGAGGAAGGATGCAGTAGTGGGACAAGAAGTGTTCAGATATATATATATATATATATATATATATATATATATATATATATATATATATATATTTCAGTAAGGTGAGCCTTCCTCCGTCCCTCCATCCTTCTCTGGTATGCACATTTCTCTACTAATACTTATTGTGGATGTCTAATGATGGCTCATGCTCGCATGATGTGTATTATCTAAGGAATAGTATATGCTGTGCCATCAGAAATGTGCATAATATATTGCTTGCTACTCTGATTCAGGCATGTGAATCTATGAAAGACACCCAAATACTGGATACGAAATGCGTTACTTACCTGTAACTGCAGTTATCCTGTATTTGTGTCCTTCATAGATTCACATGCACCCTCCCGCCTCCCCTGGAAGGACTCACCTATCTCTCTAACAAGTTTACGCCTACCTAGCTTGGTGCGTACGAAAATCTGAGAGACCTGGGCTCCTGACAGGAAGGTTCTAGAAGGAGGTGGTAGCTGATTGGTTGGCTTCTTGACTTTGGTCCTTTTCACAAAAGGACACAGATAGGCCACTAAGTTGGGACCCTTGGGCCTACTCTATTTAGGTCCTTTTTACAAAAGGACGTGGATAGGACACTAAGGTGGGATCCTTAGGCCTATTCTTTTCTATGTATATCTCTAGGACATTACTTTTTTATATACCGGAGGCTCCCGTCTCGACGACGGGGAATGATTCAGGCAGGCATGTGAATCTATGAAAGACACAAATACTGGATAACTGCAGTTACAGGTAAGTAACGCATTTCTTTTGTGCACCGCTCTTCTACCAAAAGTTTAAATTTCAATGCCCCATCAAAAAGAAGCCCGAGATAAGAATAGGACTGCACCTTCTCTAGAGTGTGGGTCCCTATTTTATATGAAAACTTCCTACAGGGATTCATGCCTGCCAGCATCACGAAGGACTTGCTTAAATTCACCGACAGATCTAAAGTGTCCATGAAGTTAGCAAATCCATCAATTAGACACTGCAGGGCCCTCGGGGTGCGGGCAAGCAGGACAGCGTCAAAAGCACCGTTATGTGACGCTTACCTGCTTTAGGGCAATCTGTATTCTGGGCAATCAGGGTCCTCTCTAAATTATTGATGTAAAGCGAGAATAGAAAGGGGGCAAAAATACAGCCTTGTCTCACTCCGCTAGTACACGGAAAGGGTTCCCCCCCTCCGTATTATAGCGGACTTTGGCAGTGGTGTCACAGTGTAACTCTCGGAGGATGTCAATCAGACCTGGGTCAATACCCATGTTATTCATCATGGCCCATAACTTATTCCTGTTCACGTGATCAAATGCGGCTGCTAGATCCATGAACCCCATGTATATGGCTTAATTGCTGGCTTTGGTATATTTTGCCACCAGAATATTAAGGTTCAAACATTGATCACTAGTGGACCTCCCGATTTAAAACCGTACTGGGTATCTGCGATAATGCGATGCTCATCCGTCCAATCCATAAGCCGTTCCAAGATTACCCGGCCCAGAGTTTTGGCTGAGACATCGATCAATGAGATTGGTCTATAGCATTGGGGGTTGTCCCTATTGCCCTTCTTGAAGATGGGGACAATTATTGGGGTAGCCCATGAACGGGGCAATCCAGACTTAACGGCCGCATTGAATACCCTCAAGAGAATGGGGGCCCATAAGTCTATATTGCTCAGATATAGGTCCGGTGGGGTGCCATCGGGGCCTGGAGCTTTGTTACGAGTGAGGCCTTGGATCCCCTTGATAATTTCTTCTAGGGAGAATTCTACGTCTGTGCTCCGCTTTCCAGACCACCCCCCCTCCCCGTCTGTGTCCTGGTTGTGATTATAAAGACCCTCAAAATGAGTCACCCATTGTTCGGGTAAGATCTTTGTCCCTATCCTGAAAGCATGGCTTGTTAATTATCCTCCAAAATTCTGTTAGGTCCCTTTTTTCACCAGCCTCCCTTAAGTCTGCCCACGCTTCAGCTTGAAGAGAGCTCTTTCTCTCATTCAGAACCTTTTTATATGTCTGTCTACAGTGAACTATTCTTAGTTTGTCCCTAGGATTGGAATTCAAACTAGATTTTAAGTCTCTCAGGGCTCGTGAGCAATTATTGCCAAAACCATCTCGGTTGGGAGGTGTTCCCCCTAGGGCCCATACAACCACAAACGGCTACGGTTGAAGCCATTCAAAGAATATCCACTTCCACAGTAAAAAATGGATATACGGTCCTTCCTGGGGTTTATTTAGTTTTACTACAGATTTGGTCCCCATTTCTCCACCATAGCAAGCCCCCTCACAGACCTCCTCACAGACAGACACCCATCATGCATAGTCCACTGGAATCAATACCATGAAGAGAATTTCAAAGCCCTGAAAGACTACATTTGCAGGGCACCAGTTCTCCACCACCCAAATTTAACTAAAACCTTTGTACTCCAAATGGATGCATCAGGGTGGGGCCTAGGGGCTGGCTTATCTCAGCCAGACACAGAGGGAACCCTAAACCCCTTTTGTACATCAGCAGGAAACTGTTTCCTAGAGAGATACATTACTCAACGATTGAAAAGGAATGCCTTGCAAATAAAATTGGCTATAGAAGCCCTCCAATACGATCTTTTGGGATGCAAATTTCTGGTCCTCACTGATCATGCATCCCTCACCTGGTTAGTACAAAACAAGAACTCCAATCCCCGCATTTTATGCTGGTTCTTAGCGTTGCAACCATATGCTTTTCAGGCCCTCCACATCCCGGAGAAAAGGTAGATTGGGGCTGATAACCTTTCCAGATACCCTTCAGCTGAATGGCCACAACAGCCATTCCTAGGGCGGGAGCCATGTAAGAAAGGTCCAGAAAGCAACATGGACGACATTTCCAGCAGAGTCCAGGGAGCGAAAAGCATTCCAGCCTTTCCCGGGGCACAAGGGAGACCACGCCCCCTTTTCAGTCAAATGAACTGCAAGGAGGAGGAGCAGCGATCGTACCAAGAAGAGCGCGAGGGAGGCCAAGGGGAGAACGCTAAGGGGGAAGACGCAAACAGCTTTGAGTCGGGGAAGAGTTCCAGAGCATCGCGAAATCAACAGTCAAGAAGTGAATATGCTACTTACCAGTATGCATCTGTTCTTGGCATGTAGGGCTGCTAACATTCATATCTAGTGCATAGATCGCCGCCTAGTGTTGGGTCCGGATGATTGCACATTGTTGTCCTGGAAGAGTCTTCGAAGTATCACGAGATAGGTGGCTCCTCCCCTGGACTACAGTGCGCATGGGCATCGACTCCATCCCCAGATTGTTTTTAGCCATTGTGGCAGAGATGGAGTGAAATAGTGTAAAGGATGTCCATGCTAATGATTGAATGCAAGAGAGTATCTGCAGCTGCTACGGGCACCGGGGAGGAGGGCGGGCGATATGAATGTTAGCAGCCCTACATGCCAAGAACAGATGCATACTGGTAAGTAGCATATTCAGTTCGAGGCATGTGGGCTGCTAAATTCATATCTAGTGCATAGAATACATAGCAGTCCCTCCACTAAGGGCGGTTGCCCGTGCCAGCTGCAGAAGCTTGAAAGAGTGTTTTGAGAACAGCCTGTCCTACAGCTGCTTGCTGTTTGGAATGCACATCGGCACAGTAATGTTTGGTAAATGTGTGTGGTGTAGACCACGTAGCTGCTCTACAAATGTCTTCCAAAGGAATGTTGCCCAGGAAAGCCATGGAGGCCCCCAACTTGCGTGTGGAGTGCGCCCTTGGGGGTATTGTTAAAGTACGTTTAGCTTTTTGATAACAGATTTGAATGCACTTAACAATCCATCTGGCTATTCCTGCTTTGGAAATAGGGTTGCCTTTGTGCTGTGCTGAGAAGGCAACAAAAAGTTGTTGTGTTTTCCTAAAGTGTTGTGTTCTGTCAATGTAGTACATCAACGCCCTCCTAACGTCCAATGTATGAAGCATTCTTTCCGCTACCGTTTGTGGGTTTTGAAAGAATGCGGGCAGGTCAATAGTTTGGTTGATATGAAACTGTGACACCACCTTCGGAAGGAATTTGGGGTTAGTGCGTAGTACTACCCTGTTTGAATGAATTTGTATGAATGGCTCCTGGACTGTGAGCGCTTGCAGCTCACTAACACGTCTGAGCGACGTAATAGCAATGAGAAATGCCACTTTCCATGTGAGGAACTGAAGCTCGCAGGAGTGCAGTGGCTCGAAAGGTGGGCCCATCAGCCTAGTGAGGACCACATTGAGGTTCCACACTGGAGCTGGTGGTGTTCTCGGAGGAATGACTCGTTTCAGTCCCTCTAGGAAGGCTTTAATGGCAGGCACCCTGAAAACAGAGAGATGCTGCCTGTTCTGGAGATAAGCCGCTATGGCGGATAAGTGTATCCGAATGGAAGCGTACGCTAGATTGCATTTGTGAAGATGTAACAAATAGCAGATGATGTTAGGAATGGATGCGTCTAGCGGGTTGATATCGTGTTCTGTACAGTAAATGACAAACCGCTTCCATTTTGCTGCATAGCAAGCTCTGGTAGTGGGCTTTCTTGCCTCTCGTACGATATCCATGCATTCTGGAGGCAGGTTGAGGTAGCCAAACTCTAGGACCTCAGGAGCCAGATCGCCAGGTTGAGCTGTTGCGGATCTGGATGCTGAATGTCGCCATGGTTCTGCGTCAAGAGGCTTGGGGAGAGATGCAGCCTTTGATGCGGTACCACGGAAAGTTCTAGAAACATGGTGTACCATGGTTGGCATGCCCACGTTGGAGCAACCAGGATGAGCGTCATCGAGTGTTGCTTTAGCTTTCTTGCCACCAGCGGAATGAGAGGCGCTGGGGGAAAAGCGTACGCAAATCTGCCTGACCAGTTCATCCATATCGCATTCCCTTGCGATTCCGGGTGAGGGAACCTGGCGGCAAAGCTTTGGCATTTTGCGTTTTCCTGTGTGGCAAACAGGTCTATCTCTGGATGACCCCACTGCTGGAAGTACGGGTGGAGTACTGATGGATGTATCTCCCACTCGTGCATTTGATGGCTGTATCTGCTGAGCAGATCCGCCATCTGATTGTCCTTGCCCGGGAGGTGTTCTGCCATGAGGAAAATGTTCCTCTGAATGGCCCACTTCCACATGCTCTGAGCCAGGTGAGACAGCTGTGGCGAGTGAGTACCTCCCTGCTTCTGGATGTAGTACATGGCTGTCATGTTGTCCGTCCGGATCAACACGACCTTGTTGCACAGATGTACTTTGAAGGACTTGAGCGCCATGAAGATTGCCATCAATTCCAGGTAGTTGATGTGCAACTTCTGTTGCTGGGTGGACCACAGTCCCTGCACCGTGTAGTGGAGCACATGCGCTCCCCACCCTTGGAGAGATGCGTCCGCTGTTAGGATAATCTGCGGCACAGGCTCTTGGAACGGTCGTCCCTTGCAAAGGTTGTGTGGATTCCACCAATGCAGAGAGTTGTATGCCCGACCGGTCACCAACACTAGGTCTGTCAGTTGTCCCTGAGCCTGTGTCCACTGCGCTAAGCATTCTTGGAGTGGACGCATGTGCAACCTTGCGTGCGGGACTATGAAGATGCAGGAGGCCATCATGCCTATCAACTGCATGAACACCCTCGCTGGTAGGGAGTGTTGTGGTCTGAACCCCTGGATCAGCGACTGAATGTTGTCGATCCTGACCGGGTTTGGCTGAGCCATAGCAGTCAGGGTATTTATTGTCGCACCGAGATACTGCCGCACATGGGCTGGTTGAAGGTGCGACTTTGGGTAGTTTAGCGAGAACCCCAGACTGTGGAGGAGGTGAATGGTGTGGGACATGTCCGCGGCGCACTGCCGTTCCGACTTTGCTTGAACGAGCCAGTCGTCCAGGTAAGGGTAGACATGTATGTTCTGCCTCCTGAGGTGCGCCGCAACTGTCGCCAGACACTTTGTAAATACTCTGGGGGCAGTGGTCACTCCGAAGGGTAGGACCTTGAACTGATAGTGCCTGTTTTGAATGGTAAACCTGAGGTATTTTCTGTGGGATGGGTGGAGTGGTATGTGGAAATAAGCATCCTTGAGGTCCAAGGTTGCTAGGAAGTCCCCTTGGTTTAGCAGGGGAAGAATCTGCTGCAGTGTAAGCATGTGAAAGTGTTCTGACAGTATATACAGGTTGAGGGGGCGTAGATCTAGAATGGGTCTGAGGGATCCGTCCTTTTTTGGGATAAGGAAGTACAGGGAATAGACCCCTGTGCCTCCCTCCTCCACTGGTACGAGCTCGATTGCGCCTTTTTGCAGCATCACCACAACTTCCTGCTGCAATAAGTGCAAGTGCTCTGCTGACATAGGACGTTGTCTTGGGGGAATGGTGGGTGGAGTAGATGTTAACTCCAAACAATAGCCGTACTGGATAAGCTGTCTTACCCACCTGTCTGTGGTGAAGGATGTCCAGACTGGCAGGAACTGCTGGAGTCTCCCCCCGACAGGTGTTGGATGGTCGGGGGCAGTGACAGAGAGTCACTGTTTGTTGGCGGCAGAGGAACGGGAGTTGTTGTTTCCTCTGCCTTTGGCACTGTTACCCCTGTAACCCCCTCTACCCTGCTTGGGGTACGAGGATTGTGCACCACCTTTTGTGAATTGTGTCTGTTGACCCAAGTGTCCTCTGGTAACACCACGTGCTCCTGAGCGACGAAAAGTGCTCCCCCTGAATTGTTGAGACTGAAGCGCCCCCATGGACTTAGCGGTATCATTGTCCTTTTTAATTTTTTCGAGGGTGGTGTCAACATCTGGGCCAAACAGTCTGTCAGGATTAACGGGCTGGTTGATTATGGTTGTTTGAATGTCAGGTTTAAATCCTGATATGCGAAGCCATGCCTGTCGCCTTAACATGACGCTAGTGTTAATCGCCCTAGCCGCTGTATCAGCCACATCAAGTGCACACTTTATTGCGGCGTTTGAGATGAGCTTTCCCTCTTGTATGAGCATTTCGGCTGCCTCCTTAAACTCATCAGGTAGGTGTTGAAGGAGCTGTTCTAGGGTGTCGTAATGCGCTCTATCGTATCGTGCCAATAGTGCCTGTGTGTTTGATATACGCCAGATATTGGCAGCCTGCGCAGCCACCCGTTTGCCCGATGCCTCAAGCACTTTCGACTCCTTGTCTGGGGGAGGAGCTTCACCCGTTGTTTGGGAGTTTGCCCTCTTGCGGGCATTGGCGACCACCAACGAATCCAGAGGCAACTGTCCCCGAATATATGCAGGGTCCCCAGGTGCTGGCCTGTATTTCTTTTCGATACGTGGGTTTACCACTCTCGCCCTGGTAGGTTCTTTAAAGATCTCTGGGGCATGCTTAAGGACACCTTTTAGCATAGGAAGTGTCTTAACTGTTCTTTCTGAGACAGAGAAAGTGTCAAACAAAAAATCTTCCTCCACCGGGTCAGCATGCATGTCCACATCATGATTTGCAGCTGCCCTCTCTATCAAAGCATTAAATGCTGCTGAATCCTCAGTTGGTGATGTACGTGCACCAAAACCCTGTGGGTCCTGTACCACCTGATGTCCTCCCTGGTCACCAGTGTCGTCATACGAGTCCTGTTGACCATCAGGGTCATTGGCAGCTGGGAAATTGTACTGGTCATATTGGTTATCATCCTCTCCCCCTGACTGGTTGGGGGAAGGTGATGGACTCCTCCTTGGTGGTGGCTGAATAGGTTCAACAAGGGCAGGAATGTCCTGTGCCGCCCTCTTCTTTTTTAGTGGAATGACATAGGATTCCAATGGTTGGGAAGTGATCTTTCTTTTATAGAGGGTCAATTTCCCTGTTTCGGCATCGATGTAATGCTCAGATTGGTCTTCTGAGGCATTCGTCGGCACCGATCTGGGTGCAAACGCCTTTGGTGCCACCTTAGGTGGCAGAGTGTAGAGAAGCTTGGTCGAAGTCTTCGCAGGTGTGTCCACCAGTTTCGGAGCCGACGGCGTAGGAGCCGTTGACGTCAAAGTCTTCTCCCGAATACGTTTGAGGGAGTCGGTGACCTGTTTTGTGAACGAGGCGGAGGGTTTGGTAGCCGACGCCCGATGTTCGGTAGCGTCGGAGGCGCTTGGTGTGGACGAGTGTGCCGCCGACAAATCTTCTGCTCCAACGGCTCCTGGCTCCGTCGTAGGCTTAGGCGCCGACGCCGTTGCCGCAGACCCGGCATCCGTGTGCCGATGCGTTGTGCCTCCGGCCTTCGGATTGTGGCCCTTAGTAGACTTCGATTCGACTGTGCGTTTACTTGTGGGCGCTGCAGCTTTGTCCGAAGGCGCGTCAACAGCCTTAGTGGAACGTGCCGGAGCGACCGTGCTCGAGACGTGATGGACAACCTTCTTAGAGGACGGCTCCTTGGCCACCTTCTGCTGCGCTGTCGACTCAACAGTTTTCTTCGACTTCGGAGGGCCGGAGGGCGACGGAGTCGATGAGGGAGCAGGCTTTGAAATTTTTGTTGGGACGTCGGCCATTTTAGGTGTTGCCGATTCCGAAGGTTTCGGTTTCGTTTTTGGCGGGACGTCGGCCATCTTTTGTGTAGTCGAGTCCGAAGGTTTCGGTTTCGGTACGCGCAATGGCGGCTCCGCTGGAGTGTCCGTGGCCGGGCCAGAAGGCGGGGCCGGGGATAGCGGTGCAGGGTCGTGGGTAAGGCCGAGTGGCGATCCCGTGACCCGAGCCTGAGCCATGTAACTTTCGGGGCATAGCTCTTCCTCTGAGCTATCTTCCGCGGCCTCATCAACTTCTTCGTCGTCCCCTACCTCCTCGACGTATTCAAGGTCTTGGCCCAGTTCCTCGACGTGGTCTTCTGGATCGGCCTGGACCTCCGTCGACGGGGGTGAAATCTGAAGATGATGGCTTTGGCCTTCTTCTGCGGGGTCGTCGAATATATCGTCGGGTGCCGGAGCCGCTCGCTGTGCCTCAAGGCGCACCGCGCGCCGAAGCTTGAGCGTTTTCTTGGACCTGAACTTAGAGCAGGCCATGCAGTTGTCCTCGTTGTCGTCCGGCGAGAGGCATTTATTACAGACTGGATGCACGTCGATATGTGGATATTTGGATCCACAGACGGGGCAGAACTTGAACGGACTCCGCTCCATGAGAAGTTCGTCGGGGTCTTGCTGCGACGAGAGGGCCTCGATGTTGGAAGAGTCACTTGACTCCGCAGAATCCCGACTCAAAGAGCCGGATGATGGTCGAGACCGCACGCAAACAATACCGACGCAGGTAACGAAGGCCTTTTGGCCTTAAGAAGAGATTTTTACGATTCCGACACGGAGACGTCGAAATCACATCCGAACCCAATGGCGGAAAAAAACAATCTGGGGATGGAGTCGATACCCATGCGCACTGTAGTCCAGGGGAGGAGCCACCTATCTCGTGATACTTCGAAGACTCTTCCAGGACAACAATGTGCAATCATCCGGACCCAACACTAGGCGGCGATCTATGCACTAGATATGAATTTAGCAGCCCACATGCCTCGAACACATCTTGACGACACTGAGAATACAACCTTGAGTGTAAAAGAGGGCACCACAGAGACCAAGGCAGAGGACCTCAAAAGAAGAGTTGCTTTACTACGCCAGCTGCGACCTGATTGACCCAAGAAGCACCAGTGACCCGAGAAATACATTATACACCACAGACTCCAATACCACAACCCAGGAGACGGGTCATGGTCAAAGGCAAGTACCAGAGACCATCCAGTACTTTTGGTGGGGCACCAGGGAGTGACGGCACACAAACGAACGTGGGTGGTGCATGTGTGTGTTTGGGCGGCGTGCTCACGGAACCTCCCTTCCACCATGAAAACCCCCACTGTTGAATCATTACCTACCCTGGTGTAGGTGGCCCATGCGTGAATATCACCCAAAGGAAGGTGCCTTTGTTAATTCCTTGTTTTTTTTTCTCTTTTTCTTCCATGTTTGACTTGCGTCTTGTTGGGCATCTGGAGAAACGTGGTGTGGTTGAAGAGTAGGAAGACCCATCCCTATCAAGCGCAGCCATCCATGACGAAAGTGAACTCAACTCAATTCTTTTTTGGTTATTTTTACCACTGTTTCAATAAACCTTTATTTGTTCTAACACTACAGACAGTGTGGACTGCTCCCATACACGACTACGCTATGTCATCTCAAAACATTATTCTATTACTCACACTTAAACTGAAAGTAGCAAGGATTAGTACCATTATTTCCTCTTGGCTCAGTTATAGCAGATCCATTTATCAAACTTTTATTCCTCTGACTGGTACAATTCATTAACAGAAGCACCCACTAATACAATACTGCACAAAGGTTTCCAAATGTTTTTCTATATAGCCGTTAAACAAATATGGCTGATTAATGTAACTGAATCTTACAAGTTTGAGTTTAAAGTTTAGTTAACTTTCAATCGATTCCTTTCGTAATCAAACAATTCTCAGTGCTTTAGGAGCTTTTGAACACTGTCCAGCAAGAGTGTGATCATTATTTAGTAGCAGTTTGTTTATCAACATCACAAGAGAATATAACAACTTCAGTTAATAGGAGTAATGGCATTACTCAAGCGGCACAAAACTATAAGCTAAATGTTAAAAATTAGGAATGTCTGTAAAACATTCTCCAGAAGACTTTTCTCTCCTCCTCTGTGGTTTGTGCAGCTAGTCGTCTTCTGAAGACTGCTTCAACCCTCATTAATTTTTTAAGAAACTGAAACAGGTCACTGTGAGGTCCTCCTGGTTACCTGGTTTCAGGTATTCTTCTTTGACATTTGTAGATAGTGATCCCTTAAAGAAAACACATATCTATGGAATGATTGTGCCTTTGGTATAGATAATGTTGGATACCTTGATCCAAAATATTTATGTTTTGTAGTACACGATTACTGGAGGCTGTGGTCTCTCAGTGGGGCATAAAGAATGTAAAGAATCTGAAACAATATTTGTTTTTAATCTGCTTTTCCTCTCAATGATTTGCATTACCTGCATTGTTCCAAATGTAATAAAGTAATTAAAGCTTAACATGTGATCATCCAAGAACAGAACAGAAAGGTAATCAAAAACAATATGCTACAGTGTATGTACAGTTTTACTATATGTAGGGAAAATGGAAATACAAGCCAAAGTCTGACTGCTGAAGCTTCCGAGCAACATCAGAAAAAGCAGTACGTCACAGATTAAAGACAGGCAACAAAATGTAGCCAGAAAAATGAATTGTTTAACTGATCCAATGTGTCACTGTGGGATGTTGCAGAGGACATATCTGTGGGAAGATAACTGTACTTACTTGTAGTTCGAGTTCGCCACCACAGGAATTTAATATTTGTGAAACAGTGAGTCTCTTCTGACTTGTTCATATGGTTATCAGTTCATATGGCAAGGGAACGCACTTCAATGAGAATCAGAGGTGATGTATCAATTAAAGGAATTGTAAATATGTACTAGTACAAATGAACCGTAATTTAAATGTCAGACTCCCCAATAGAAATGTTTCTACAAGTTGTCCAGCAAGGTCAGTACTTACTATGCTTTGACTGGTGCCTGTGCTTCATTCGCGCTGATGATGAACAGCGGAAAAAGAATGGAAAACAAACATCCGCTGAGAAAGAAACGTTGACATGTTAAGTTATGATAAATTCCACAACCGATAAATGAGCTTTAAAAAAACTATCCAAAAAATACCGACATATATATATATAATATATATATATATATATATATATATATATACACATACACACACCCACAATCACACCCACACACAACCACACCACCAAACCCACAACTACAAACACACCCACATCACACACAACCACACAGACAAACACACACACAACCACACACACACAAACACAACCACACACAGACAACCACACACGCCACACAACCACACATAACCACACACACAACCAAACCCACACACAACCACACACACAACCACAAACCCGACCACACCCACACCCACAACCATATACACAACCACACACAAAACCACACCCACAACCACCCACACAACCATTCCCAACCACACACACCCAACCCCACACACACACACACACACACAACCACACACACACACACACACAACCACACACACACGCACACACAACCACACACACACACACTCTCCAATGGACAGTTTGAGTACTAATAAGAAACAAGTCATGCTTATATTGGTGCAATATGAATCATTTCCGTTATGGATATCTGCACTTTCTACATTACATATAGTACAAGTGAAACAGAGAAAGCTGTACGCAAATGCTTTATAGTTGCTTTTTCATTGGGCATTCCCACACGACTCACATTAGCATGTACCTACTTTTGAATTTTTCTCGCAGAGAGTAAATCTAGGACGGGTATTTCTTATCAACAAATTACAATTTCCCAATTTAGCGCCTCTGAAAAGCTGTGCTCAAAGAGTCTGCAGCTACCTATTCCGCGGGCATGTGCTTTCCATCTGAACCTTTTCTACAATTCCCAATTCACCTAGGCTTCTTCTTATGGTGGGTTGGGGGGTTATCGTATTCCCCACCCTGCCAGAGAGCACTGAATTGTTGCCATTATGTTTTTTGTACTAATCTGCAACAGGCTGTTCAGTACCAGTGTCTGAAAAAGCTTCAAAGCTACACGCAGTGTCCTTGACTATAGACAAGTTTGAATTCAAGTGTACGGCTGTAACATTAGATTTCCTGTTAACTCCTGCATGTGCGCGCTCCAACCCGTCAGGAATGCATCTGGTCTGCTGAATACGTGAGGCAACACGTTTGAAAATTACCTCCTCTCCAAGAAAGTGTGTATTTTCCACCATATTAGGTAAATCATCACCTTCTATGAAAATTACCTCCTCTCCAAGAAAGTGTGTATTTTCCACCATATTAGGTAAATCATCACCTTCTATGATATCACTAGATATGATAGCAGTCGGACTGCCTCTGAACGCTCCTGTTTGGCCTCTATGTCTTCATTTATGTGGAGATGTGCTGTATACCACTATCTCCCAGACTGCTCATATTTCACATAATCCAGACCTTTGTACAGGCTGCCTTTGTGAGCTTGGTCTTCAAAGTTAATGGTTGTCCGTTTTGCCTTATTTTCAATGCCAAGCTCACACACTGCAAATGCTGAGGTTTCTTTCTTACATTTACCTTTTATGAAGCCTCATTTACTTATTAAACCAACAACGGGCATATTTTACACCTAAGATTATTGTGGAAGTAGAAAGACAGAAACTCGTCCAGAAACCAGTGCGCCCCCTATTACTTCATGTGTAAGTTTGAATGATAAGGGGGGGGGGAGGGAAACAACACTTTCTATAGAAGATCCAGTTCTGAACCATTGTACACATTCCATGGCAAGTAGGCATTTCTTTTTAATGACAATCGACTTCACTTGCATTTTCTGAGTACATAGTCAGATCTACAAATAATGTACTATAAAGAACAAGTTAATTCACTTCTCTTGGTAATACTCCTTCTGGTGGATACTCTCTCTAACTGCAGATTACTACCTTTAGAAAATCCCCCAAGTGCCAGAGTGGAACCAAAGATTTTCTTTTTTTTGTCAGCAGAGCACCAGAGCTGCTTGGTGGGGTTATGCACCCCTGAAGTGATGAACTGAAGCCCCACACAAGCTTCCCACCTGTGCACTGATGTAAATTTCTTATCTTCACCCTTTCCGAGTCCTCAGACACTGTGCCTGGACTACTTTTGGTAACAGCATGCTAAATTCGCAATTGGGACCTTTAGAATTTAGAAAGGAGCCACTCCACTGTAAGGGGAGGTAGTAGAGCAGTGTGGAATCTGCCATTACATTATCTACCAGAAGGAGCACTATCGAAGGTAAGTAACTTGTTCTGTGGATGCATATTTCGAACCATGTGTTCCTCATCTTAGAACAGATACCAAAGGAATATCTGCCCAAAGTGGAGAATCTGTGAAGTGGGCTCAAACCAAAAAGTCTTGAAGGATTGTGCAGGCAAAATATTCTTCCCGCCGGTCCTGGCTGTCAAGAGAGCAGTGCTTCACAGCCTTGGCAGCAGCCTTGGCCCTGGTGGAATGAACTTTCAGACTTTCCGAGGGCTGCTTCTTGGCTGGCGAGTAGCAGGTATCAATGAAGAGGCCTACCCAACTCGACATGGTATTCTTTTGCACCACTTTCCATTTCTTTTCTCCAGAGAAGCCTGAACAAAGCTGATCTTCCACTTAATGGTCCTTGGCATGATCAACGTAAAAGCTTGTCTGGAGAAAAAGGTGGTGTAAGGCGGCTTCACTTAAGTGCAAGTAGTCTACTCATAAGATGAGCTGCTGTAATAATAATGAGGAAAACATGGGCCAATTTTTCTATTTGAGCGATTAGCCCATCCTCCACCAGGGAGACAGAGTACATTTAGAAATGTCCGCTGGCCTGATGGACATTTCAAACAATGACAGCAACCGCTGTAGGCGGTTCCTACCAGTGCAGTGTAACTTTGCCGGACGAGTCATACAGCAAAGTTACAGTTGCATTATTTTCGACATGAAAATCCAAAAGTGTTTTTTTCTTTTTGAAACCCCCCCCAAAAAAACAATGCCTCTTTGCCATGTAAGTTTCCTCCTATGGCAAGGGGGACATGAGCAATTTTCAATGCCCTTTACCGGCAAGTGTTTCCTGGTGGTGACAGGAATTTCAAAATGGCCATATATCCGCTTGTCAAAATAAGGTGGGTGGACATATAGTCAAACCTCTCTGAGGGTTCTTACTCCGCTGATCACGGCGGAGATGGAGTAGTCTTCACCGTCATCAAACTATGGTCCGCCCAAATCAAAATTGGGCAGGTGGATCATAATGTTGGCGAGGAGGGAACGCCATCACCATTGCAACAGAGTACCCTCTCCACCAACATTTAAATCGGTTCCAGTCTTCAAGGTCAGGAGACACAGTAAGCAGCTATGCATCGACTCGAAGAGTGTACACATGGGGAAATCGGACAAAACGGCCAACAAATTACCATCTGTAGTGCTCACTGCAAGACCTTGCTGGGCTAAAGACAAAACAAATAGAAGGGGATCCAACAGTTGTACCTGTAAACAGCACCAGGTCACAAATGTATCCCAGTGCTGGGCATTAATGGATTTTGCAGTGCGGCGTCTGGCAGCAAGGATAACATACACCATGTCAGACGGCAAAGCAAAAGCAGTCAACTCCTGTTGCACCATCTCCATGTGTGCAGGTGCAGACTGCCTAGATTTGGGTGGAGGACCCAGCCACAGATGTTGTCCGGAAGTCCTCACAAAGTGGCACCTTGAGTGGCAGAAAGAGGATCATGTATAGGAATTCTGGATACTTCACTGTCTTGGCCTAATTTGGAGCCACTAGAATGACTTAGGTTTGGTCATTCTGGATCTTCTTCAGACCTTGGTGCTGGATAGGCGATTTGGTGTATGGTCATGCAGGTATGCAAGAGCCCATTCTTCCATTCCACCCTAACAGGTGTTCTTGCAGAAACTCAAATGTGTAAAATGTTTGACACTGCGCATTCTTGATGGTAGCAAAAATATCTAGCGAGGGCTCTCTCCATTGTTGGAAGATGCCCTGTGGCACCTCGGAATGCAGACACCATTTGTGATCTGTCAGAGAAAGTTTATTCAGTTAATGTATTAGGTTAATTCACTCTGGCATTCAGAGATCCTGAAAGGTGATTCACGATCAATGAGATGCCCTGATCCGTGGGGGCAGGGGTGCGTAGCTTAGGCGAGGAGATGGATGGCTTGTGATCCTGCAGCTCTGCTCCAGGGAAGCAACTATTTGCCTGAAATCCTGCCTACACGGTGTAATTTCTTATCTGAAGAAGCTGAAATTGATGCCTCATAACAATGCACACCCGAAGACATGCTGATCCACCTTTTTAAACCACCACCAAAGGACGGTGCTGACAGACTTGGATCGTATTAAAGCCAAACGGCTCCTACCAAGGTGGAGACCCTTCAGAATGGCCTCCATCTAAGCCGATATCTGCACCGGAAACATCAGACACATTTCCGAACATGCCTAAGTAAGAAGTTCCTAATTACGTTGCAATCTCAATCTAAATATTTGCACCCAAAACTGTCTTCAGAAGACTGCTGCTGCTAGACACTGGCTGTTCCCATAATGAACAAAATGGCAACCCCCATTTCCGACAACTTGGCAATGCTTTCTGTGCGCGTCTGATACCCCATCTGTGCTTCATATACCCCAGTGCTGAACTTTTATCAAACATGTCAGGGGCAATAAAATGCACAATATGCACTCAACAATATTTATGTGCTATCACCCTTGTTAAGTACTTTGATGTGATTGGACCTGCAGTTAAAATGGGGGCACTCGCCCACTACATACAGTGTGGTACAGAGCCTTAAACACAGTAGACCCAACAGCTCCTTCACCGCATACGTGGTAATCAACAACGCTCACAGCAGGTTTTATTGCACCAGCCCGTCAATTTCAGCTGTGCGCAGCTACCTCCTTGCTCCTGCAAGATTCATGTGACACATCTCTACATCGGCGATACCGCACCCGCCTACATAGCGGATATTTGTTCAAAGCCGGCTCAATATCTGCTCACAATGTGTATTTTGATCAAGGCTGATCCCATAACGACATCACCCCATCGCAAAGAACTCTGCAACTCCCTCGCCTCCTACTTCCACAACAAGATCGCGGACATACACAACAGCTTCAACACCCAACCAACGAACGCCACGCCCGACTCAACCGAACCACCGCCCCCCACCACCACCCTCCGCGCCTGGACTCCTATCAGCACCGAAGACACCGTCCGCACGATGAAAACCATCCACTCCGGATCTCCGACCGACCCTTGCCCTCACCACGTCTTCAACAAGGCCGACGCTGTCATCGCACCCCACCTGCGGGACATCATCAACACCTCATTCGACACCGCCACCTTCCCTGAGAGCTGGAAGCACGCCGAACTCAGCGCTCTACTCAAGAAACCAACAGCGGACCCCACCGAACTGAAGAATTACCGCCCCATCTCGCTCCTCCCGTTTCCAGCCAAAGTCATCGAGAAGACCGTCAACAAGCAGCTGGCCGCCTTCCTTGAGACGAACGGATCCCTCGACCCCTCACAGTCTGGCTTCCGAGCCAACCACAGCACCGAGACCGCCCTCATCGCTGCCACCGATGACATCCGAACCCTGATGGATAACGGAGAAACAGCGGCGCTCATCCTCCTAGACCTCTCCGCGGCCTTCGACACCGTCTGCCACCGCACCCTAGTGCAGCGCCTCTACGACGTCGGAATCCAGGAGAAGGCACTGGAATGGATCATCTCCTTCCTCGACGGAAGAACCCAGAGAGTCCGCCTACCTCCGTACAAATCAAAGGCCACCGAAGTCATCTGCGGCGTACCCCAAGGATCCTCGCTGAGCCCAACCCTCTTCAACGTCTACATGAGCCCCCTCGCGGCCATCGCACGCCAACACAACCTGAACATCATCTCCTACGCCGACGATACCCAGCTGATCCTCTCCCTTACCAACGACCCCGCCGCCGCCAGAGCCAACCTCCACGAAGGAATGAAAGAAGTAGCCGAGTGGATGTCGACCAGCCGCCAGAAGCTGAACTCGGACAAGACGGAAGTCCTCATCCTGGGATCCTCGCCCTCCGCCTGGGACGACTCCTGGTGGCCCCCCGCCCTGGGAACTGCACCCAAACCGACAGACCACGCACGCAACCTGGGCTTCATCCTGGACTCCTCCCTCTCCATGACCAAGCAAGTCAACGCAGTCTCCTCGTCGTGCTTCAACATCCTGCGCATGCTACGGAAAATCTTCCGGTGGATCCCCACCGAGACCAGGAAGACTGTCACCCAGGCCCTCGTCACCAGCCGACTGGACTACGGCAACGCCCTCTACGCCGGAACCACCGCCAAGCTCCAGAAGAGACTCCAACGGATCCAGAACGCCTCAGCCAGACTCATCCTCGACATCCCACGACACAGCCACATCTCCGGACACCTAAGAGACCTGCACTGGCTCCCGGTCAACAAGAGAATCACCTTCCGTCTCCTCACCCACGCACACAAAGCCCTACACGATCAAGGCCCGAGCTACCTCAACAACCGCATCAACTTCTACGCTCCCAAACGACACCTCCGATCAGCCAGTCACGCCCTCGCCGCCGTCCCCCGCATCCGAAGAACGACAACAGGAGGAAGGTCCTTCTCCTACCTGGCTGCCAAGACCTGGAACTCCCTCCCGACCGACCTGCGCCTGACCCAAGACCACCTCGCCTTCAGGAAGAAGCTCAAGACCTGGCTGTTCGGGCAGTAGCAGCACCCCCCCCTAGCGCCTTGAGACCCTCCGGGTAAGTAGAGCGCTCTATAAATGTCTATGATTGATTGATTGATAACCTGCTCACACAATTCCATCTAACACATGCATCATTCTCTATTCAACGGTACATTGTACCCCAGCTTACACGATCATTATTTAACTCAACCTAAGTGCCACCAACGCCACATCTTGCCTATTTGCTCAAAGCCATTTCACATGCTTATCAAATGTTCATATTTACATATACGATATCCTAAAAGATTATTACAGGACTAATTATGGGTATTAATGGCTGTCTAAAATAATGACGTTATGAATCAATTGGACTGGCACCTTGAGTAATCAAATGAAGACCCGAGAAAGCTTGGACATTTCCAGCTTGCGTCTAATAGGCCCTCTCTATGTGATTCTTCGTGTATATGCTTAGGTCAGATTATAATACTATTTAATCTTATTCAATAACCACAGATCGAGGGCAAACATCAAAAGCAGCCTCCTGATCCGCTACTCTACTTACCATATCTTGATTAGGGGATACCAGTGACCCTTTTACCAAGTTAGCCTCAACTTTTCAGTACATCACTCGCAACAGTGCACTGCTTCTACGCAACATGGCAGAGAAGGAAACCAAAACGAGCCTGAAAAGGGTCAAAGTAGATCTACCAAATCCCGAAACCCCGTCAAAAATAAAAATTACACGAACTCCACAATGGAAATGATCCTCAAGAAATTGGTGGATGTCCACGACCAGGTCAAGGCTACAAAAGACAATACAGATGCAATGCAGTATGAAATCTGGGCGCTTTGCTCAGAGATAAACAAATCAATCCCAAAATTGCTGAAACTGAAGAACAAGTTACTTACCTTTGGTAACGATGTATCTGTAAGAGACATATGTTAGTTATAGATTTCTTACCTTAGAATTACCTCTAGGCGTCACACTGGAAGCAGAGCATTCTTTCTTAGCAGTACCCTTGCGGGTCAGTAGGTGGCGCTGGTCAACTCTGCGTCCGTTGTCGGCGTCATGGTCGCCGGGATGACGTGGTGGTGCCCACTTAGACGCCGCCCCTGTGCACTGACATCAGTTCGGACACGACTTTCCACGCCAGAGCCATGAAAGTCATGGACCACTGGGTACGCACCAATTCGGGACCTGCCGAATAGACAACCCAGCAATACCAACCCCAGAGGAGGGTCTGCGAACGTCCTGGAGGACTGAATGGGCAAAATAGCTGTCCCTCCGGACTTGGCTGTCCAGGCAGTAATGTCTGGGGAACATGTGCACGGATGGTCACGTGGCTGCCTGACAGATGTCAAAATGTGGAATTCCACGTGCCAATGCTAGTGGTTGCTGCTGTAGCTCTAGTGGAAAGAGCACGTAGCCCCACTGGAGGTTCCTTTTTTGCTAAAGCGTTGCAAATCTTTATGGAAAGGACAATTTATTGAGAGATGGTACGCTTTTGAACAGCCGGGCCTTTCTTGGCAACTACATAGCCAACAAAGAGTTGATCATCCATCCGGAAGTCCTTTGTGCGATCACAGTAGAACGAAAGTGGACGTTTATGGTCTAGACACTGGTGTCTCTCCTCCCCCTCCTTGGAAGGGTGCAGTGGCGGGAAAATGGTAGGCAAAGTGATAGTTTGTCTAATGTGAAATGGTGAAACCACTCTAGGAAGGAACGACAGCCTCGTCCTAAGCACCACTTTGTCCAGATGCACAGAGAAGAAAGAGGGCTTAGAAGACAGAGCTTGAAGTTCACTCACTCTGCAAGCAGAAGTGATGGCAACAAGGAAGGCAGTTTCAGAGTGAGAATCGCGGGAGGAAAGTTGTGAAGAGGGTCGAAGAGCTAAAACTAAAGAGAAGTTAAAACAAGGTTCAAGTCCCACTGAGGCATTATGAAGGGAGAAGGAGCTAAGAGAAAGAGATAAGTAATGCCCTTAAAAAATCTATTTACAATAGGGGACTTGAAGAAAGAGGGCTGATCTGGTAGCCGAATGAAAGCAGAAATAGCTGCAAGCTAGCCTTTAAGAGTGCCCAGGGCCGAGCCCTGCTGGGCTAAAGAAATTATATACAGAAGGACCTCAGAAAAAGGGGCAGGAAGGGGAGCTGTGCACCATGCCACAAACTTGTTCCATCTACAGGCGTATACCGTTTTTGTGGAGGGATGCCTGGCTGCCAAGATCAAATCTGTCAACTGTCACTGCTCAATCGCCACACATTGATGTGGAGGCTGGACAGGTTCAGGTGAAGAACCGTCCCCTGCTGCAGTGACAGAAGATCCTCCTATAGGGGCAGTCTGATCGGAGGATCTATGGCCATGCTCAAGAGCTCAGGCTACCAGACTCTTCATGCCAAGTCTGGAGCCACAAGAATAACTAGGGCCCGGTTGTGCTTGATCTTCTTTAGCACTTAGGGAAGAAGTGGTACAGGTGGAAAGGCATACTGGATGGAGCCTCTTGACAAAGGGTCCACGACCGCGCCCCGCCTTGATTTTTGCAGTACCACATGGCAGTGGTGTTGTCTGTGAACACCTGCAGGAGTGACGCATCTGTCACTACTGTGCGGTATGGTTGGGGCAGGGAGAGCGATTTGCCTCCAACCCAAGCTTGGTTTGTTAATCACCACTACAGTTGTTGTGCAGTTCCCTTCGAGATCTGGACGTAGTCGGAAAGATTCCCCATATGCTGCGCCCACTGGAATTTCAGGTGCCACTGCAGAGCCCACGTATGCCATCTGGCATGATCCATAAACAGGATATAGGAGGCCATAAGGCCCAGCAGCCTCAGGGTCATTCTCACCAAAATCCGAGATAGAGGCTGAAACAATGGTATCACAGCCAGAATATACCGGGCTTGCTGCTAAAGGAGGATATGCCGAAACTGCACCGTGTCTAGAACAGCTCCGATCAAAAGGAGCATCTGAGAGGGAGTCATGTGCGACCTCGGCATGTTGATAGCGAACCGCAGAGAATGCAGGAGGTCCGCCATAGTCTGGAGGTGGGAGACGACAGCATGGGGCGAGCCAGTCTTCAACAGCCAGTCGTCGGGATGGGGGACGACTGGAACCCTGATCTGGGCAGATGAGCTGAAACCACCACCATCACCTTCGTGAACACCCAAGGGGCACTGGTAAGGCCAAAGGGGATCACGGTGAACTGAAAATGCTCGTGGCCTACCACGAACCGTAGGTAGGGTCTGTGTGCTGACAAAACTGGGCTGTGGAAATAGGCGTCCTGCAAGATCAGCACCACCATCCAGTCTCCAAGGTGGAGGGCAGACAGTACCGGAGCCAACATGATCATTTTGAATTTCTCCTTGCGGAGGAAGCTAGTAAGGGCCCAGAGGTGTAGGATAGGACGCAGACCTTTCTCCTTTTAGGGCCCCAAAAAGTAGCGGGATTAGCAACCACGACCTACTTCTGGTGCAGGGACCCTCTCGATAGCCCCCTTGGTCAAGTGAGCTGAGATTACCTGGCAGAGAAGTGCCAAATGATCCTCCGAAATGCGATCGAAACATGATGGCATGGAGGGAATGGTCATCTTGAATGGGAGGGAATAGCCCCTTCGGCCTATTTCCAAAACCCACCGGTCCAACGTGATGGATTGCTAGTGGGGGAGGTGATGGTGAATCCTGATCCCCACTGGTCGTTGATAACACTGAAAGGTCAGACTAGGAAGGCTTAGAGGCTGCTGCAGGGGGGGAAAGGGTGGAGTTGCCCGCCCGCTGGCTCCCAGACCTGTGAGATTGCTGGGTCCCTAGTCTGTGGCCACGCAGAGGCTGGGCAGCTTGTGTGAACCAGTGGCTAGGCTGGGCCGGACGTGGTTGGGTACCCCTTCTGTAGCCACGAACGGGACGAATGTCGGTCCGGCTCGGTGTCGACCGAGAGGACGGTCGGCGCCGGGGGAGGTCGAGTAAGATCGACCAGCATCGGTCCGGATCCAGGCCTGGATCTGCGGGGGCGCTCCGGACCCGCTGGCATCGAAGCCCCAGGACCCCCGACCGGCTCCACGGGGCCCGAAGGCGTGCCGGCAGAGTCAGGCTGCCTAAAGACGAGGAAGAGGGCCTCGTATAACTGACGAAGTTGGGCATGGGGAGCTCCGGCTCACGGAAATGGGGAGATGTGTGGAGTCATACCTGAAGGAGGCATCGGAGACAGAGCCTTAGAGCGACGAGGCTCCAGGTCCCACCTCACGTCAGCCATCTTACGAGGTGAAAGCAAAGAGCGCCAGTGCTTTACCTTCTTCTTGACCTACGACTTGCCCGAAGACTTTAACGACTGAGCGCGATGAGGTGTGGGGCTACGCGAGCTACTTCAAGTCCTTTCTCTCGAACGAGACCGGGAGCAACGCAGAGGCGACCGCTGGGCCTCCAAGACCTTTTGGGACCAGCAAAGCAAAGACTTTGTATTGATGGCCTGACAGTCTGAGCACGACTTCGGGTCGTAATTGCGCTGCAGACACCAAAGGCACACAAGACACAAAGCCTAAGAAGGGCATAGCAAGGCTTGAACCCAGACAGGCGTTGGGACATCCCTCACGCACCAGGAGTCAAAGACTCGAAAAAGCAGAACACAAAACATAGAAAAAGTTTAGTGAAAATCAACTAAAGGAGTAGCTCTCTCCAGATCTGCGCTAGGCTGGCGCCGAAAACAAAGAACTGACGTCAGCGTGCAAGGGCGGCGTCTAAGTAGGCACTGCAACTTCATCCCCGTGACCACGATGCCGACGACTGAGGCAAAGTCGTCCAACGCCACCTACTGACACGCAGGGGTACTGCTAAGAAAAAATTCTCTGGATCCAGTCTTACGCCTGGGAGTAGTTCTAAGGTAAGAAATCTATAACTATCTCTTTCAGATAGTAGAATCAGTAATCTGAAAGATTCAGAAACCAAAACCTGTAAAGCGATCTTGACGCTCACTACACGACCCAAGACCTTTCCAGAGAGCTAGCAGCCCTAGAGGACAGAAACAGATGGGGGGACCCTTCAAATCTTTGGTATACCAAAAGGAGAAGACGACTCAGCTGGGTCATGTATCTTATTCCTAGAGAAGTGGCTCTCAAAACAAACTGACTTAATATTTGAAAAAGGGCTGGAGTTCAAAAGAGCGCACAAAGTACCAGCTCGAAGATCTCCTAAACAAACTCATCTGTGCCCTATTGTATGTAAACCCCTTCAATACCAACATGTGGGAAAAAATCCTATACTATATGAAGAAGCATAACTATATACAATGGAAGCGCCACAAGATCTCCTCGTCCTTCGCTCCAGACTGAAACCAATGAATTGCCAATTTTCCTTTGCAGGTCCTGCCAAATACTGAGTGACACTACAGGGCATCTCACACATGAAATGCGTTACTTACCTGTAACTGCAGTTATCCAGTATTGGTGTCTTTCATAGATTCACATGCCTGAATCATTCCCCGTCGTCGAGATGGGAGTCCCCGGTACATAAATAAGTAATGTCCCATAGACATACAGAGAATAGTAGGCCATAAGGCCTCACTTTTGTAAGATATCCTGGTCCTTTTGTAAAAAGGACCAAACTCTAGAAAAGAGCCAATCAGCTGTCACCTCCCTCTAGACCTTCCTGGCAGGAGCCTCGGTCCCTCAGATTTTCGAACGCACTAAGCTAAGTAGGCGTCTTACTGAGAGAATTAGGTGAGTCCTTCCAGGGGAGGCGGGAGGGTTGCATGTGAATCTATGAAAGACACCAATACTGGATAACTGCAGTTACAGGTAAGTAACGCATTTCTTATCCAGTATTGTAGGTGTCTTTCATAGATTCACATGCCTGAATCAGAGTAGCAAGCAATGACTAAAGCACATTTCGGATGGAATAGCATATACAAGTCATAGATAGTACATATCCTGCGACTATGAAACCATCAATATACATCAACAACAAACATTAGTAAAGAAATGTGCAAACCAGAGTAGGATGGAGGGACGGAGGAAGGCTCACCTTAGTGAAATAGATGGCGTAGCACTGCTTGTCCCACGGCTGCATCCTTCATCAGCTCCGTATCCAGGCAGTAGTTACTGTCAGAGGCTGAAACTTTTAAAACCCTGCTTTCAAAATATAAGGCAGATATCCTGGAAAGAAAGGCTGCTTTCTATGAGGGAAGAATTAGGGAGGCAGTAAACATACAGCGTGAGACCTTTACGATATTAAGGGAACTCACACAACGAGAAGGGAAAATCTCCACGTGTGATCAACCAGACTGATTCCTTCCAAACTTTCTTTCTTCAGAAGGTACAGGATATCATCACTGACATTAGTGCTCGGCCAGCAACAACCATGTTGACTAGTCAGATTGTTCAGGTGCCATCCATGACTTTGAATAGTTTTCCCCCTATCGACGACAAGTGCCTACCGGAACTTGTCGGACAGATCAAGTCAGGATCAAATATAGATCCATGTCCCCCGAATTTTTTTTAAATGGCCCTGCCAGGCATCCAGCCCCAGGTGCTGAGTTTACTGAATAACTCACTGAAAACAGGTTATTTGCCAACTCAGATGAAGGAAGCCAGGGTCTCCCCACTTTTAAAGAAAGCAGGAACGGATACGAAAGCCAAACTACAGGCCTATTTCGCAGTTACCATTTCTAAGCAAGATCCTAGAAAAGCACGTCCTCAGCACTCTAGCCGGCCATCTGGAGGAACACCATCTCCTTCATGCCAGGCAGGCTGGGTTTCGCCCCCAACATAGCACAGAACTAGTCATGGCCTCGGTCGCCGATGAGCTGAGAGTCAGGGCAGATAATAAACAGCCATGCGCCCTGATTCTCTTAGACTTATCGGCGGCGTTTGATACGGTCAGCCACACCATCTTGCTGGACCGTATCGCAAAATTGGGGATCACAGGCCAGGTGCTAAAGTGGCTAGAATCCTTCCTGTCAGGTCGAACCCAGAGAGTGCAGTTAGGAGACCAGCTGTCGGAGATCAGTGGGGTGACTTGGGGGGTGCCCCAGGGGTCGGCTCTATCCCCCCTGCTTTTCAATATCTATTTACAACCGCTGGTGGAGGAGCTCATACGTATGAACTGCGAAATTTTCAATTACGCAGACGATACCCAGCTATTGGTCCAGCTGGACGACACCAAAGAGGCCCAGGAATCAGTGAGGAATCTGCTCAGCTTCACGGTCAACTGGATGACTAACAATCTGTTGAAAGTGAATGCTGATAAAACGGAGGTGCTGGTGATCAGCAACAAAGAGCAGACCCACCAGCTTATCGCGATTTGCAAAAAAATCGCGAAATCGGCCGATCTCTGGAAATGCCGCGATATTTGGCAAAAAGCCAGCGAAATTTGCCGTTTCCGCCGTTCGCCGTCCTTTCCGCCCGTTTCCGCCTTAAAATAAGGAGCGAGGCACCCATTTTCCCATTCCCCCCAGGATTGATTCGCGACGAGAAGAGAAGGAGCCAGGAGGTCGAGTACGGCGGCCGAGAGAGGGAGAAGACCACAGCGGCCGAGAGAGGGAGAAGACCAGCACCACACCAGCAAGAGGGGGAGAGAGCACGAAGCGGCAGCGACACACACGTAGACTCTTCCTCAGAGACCAGGGAAGCGGACTCGGAGCAGGAGGAAAGCCGGCCGGCGAACAGAACACAGATAGGATGTACGTCCGTCCTTCACGCTGGTGGGGGCCCGCTGCACACATAGGGAGATAAGCTAGGTAGGCAAGTTTTTAGAGTGTAAAACCAGCTTCGTTAATAAGAAGCGCTGCCCGGGTGGGAGGGGGGCAGTGGAGATGTGGCCGACCGGCCCCCAGGGCTGCGTGTTTACTGATAGGCAGTAAAAGGTCGCGGGTAAAACGTCCAGGCTTCTGCCCTAATTGCAAGCCCTGAGTGACTCGGCAGTGTTATTTCCATGCTGGCTGTAAGGCTCGGTGCGCTGGGGTTTGTTAGAAGGCCACCTCGAGTTCTTTTCCATTGCTTAAAGCCAGACAAAGTACATGTTTACTTCTTGTGTAAACGGAGGGAAAAAGAATGTAGTGAGTGGACAGGAAAGTAAAACATTAAGTGTCTAAGGGTAAATAACATTTTACATTTATTCTTAGAAAGAGTACAGGATTTTACATGTTTCACCATGCTGCTTCCCGACTATGGCTTTCTATTTATCTTACTGTTCAATTTAAGACCTTGTACTCCCACGCATTTGGCTATTCGTCTTCTCTGCTCGTCTCCCTGGCCTCTCTTCTTCATCATTATTTCGTAAATCGCTCCCACTTCATCTCCAGTGTGTGTTACCACTCAGAATACTGAATATATTCATATGTGCGCCTCGTTTTACATTACTTGTAGTCTTTGGCCTCATTTTTAGAAAAAAGAAATGGCTTTGCTGCTGTTGTAAAGTGCTAGAAAGCCAACAGACCTAGTTTCTTTACTCTACAAAGCGTTGTGAATGATTGATAGCATTTGTAAAGCTCTCCCCTAAATGGCTGTTTATTTTCTACCGAGTGAAGAGCTGGAAACGGAAAGTTAGGCTGTTCGATGGGTTCAGGGGGGGTTTCAACTTGAGAGGGAGAGCATGGAGCGGGGGTGGATGTAGGAATAAAGAATGGAGGGAGATTAGTCAAGAGATGTTGATTGGAAGAACTTGTCGATGCAGCTGAGGCGGAGAGAGAATTATCTGTGCATACATAGAATAAAATAGAAGTTATGACTTCTGGCTGAGGGAGAGAAAGGTGAGGTCTGTAGTGGGAGGACAGGGTGGAGGGGATGGAAGTGGGACATAGGAAGGCAGAAAGTCGGGGGGTAGAGCAGAGGGAGAGGTGGAGAAGGTGTGCAGACTGGGTGTGGTGAGTGTATGGGGGCTGGAAACATGCACAAAAAGGATTGTAGCCCCAGTTGGTGGTTATAGAAAGTGTAAAGATCTGCTAGGTTAGGGGAAAGGGGGGAGGTTGGGTGGTTCAAGAAGCAGTTCTGGAGTGTTGGGGGGTAGAGAGAAATGAAAGCAGCTTGAACCCAGCCATATGCAAATCAGTCTTGACCCTGTGCCCCATGGGTACAGTCCAGCCCGAACTGCCAAGCCAAGTCCTCCCTGGACTGGAAACAAGCATCCAAGGACAGGTTTCGGGCTTTCAGCCCTCATCAGCCTGGATAGCTTGATTCCAGTGGCATGGAGAGCACGGAACTCACGTCTGAGCATACCCGTCCCACTCGCTCCGAGACCTGTCTCTGCCTCCAACATGCCTTTTAACTAAAACAAATGGGCTGAATTGTAAATAAACAAAATGTACATAGCTCCATGTTGTCAAATAACTCAAACAGTTAGATATCTGTGTTTGGTGTTGCAAAAAACCCAAAATAAAATGCCGTTAAATGCCGCTAAATTTCCATTTTTGTGCCGCTAAATTTGCCAATCCATGCCGCTATATCCTGGGGGGTCTGAAAGAGGATCCCTGGTGTGACCTGTATTGGCCCCCTGAGTTGGGAACCACCCCTTCTCCCGGTGCTGTGGTAAAAAGCCTGGGGCTAAGGATCGATGCGGATCTCTCAATGGCCCCTCAAGTTTCTGCTGTCGTCGGATCTTGCATAGGTGTGTTGAGCCAACTACGTAAAGCTAGTACCCATCTTATCCGCCTCCACTCTGTAATCGATCGTATCTGCCACAGTCATCTCGAGACTTGACTATGGCAACGCCTTATATCTTGGCCTGCCACAGAAGCGGTTGAGGAAGCTGCAGGTAGTTCTCAACGATGCAGCTAGGCTGATCCACTCCCTGCCTAGAAACTCGCACGTAACCCCCTGGCTTCAGAAGTTGCACTGGCTCCCAGTGAAATTTCGAGTCCAGTTTAAATGTCTCTGTGCGGCCCATCAGGCACTCTTTGGGAAAGCCCCAGAGTACATCAAGCAACGTTTGAAGAGGTATGTTCCCGGGAGACCCTTGCGCTCAGGAACAACTACCAATCTGACTCAACCCAGGTTCAAACTAAAAACCAGAGGAGGCAGGGCCCTGTCTGTGCTTCTCCCGCAACTGTGGAATGAGCTTCCGCCCACCCTGAAGGAGGAATCACAGCTACTACCCTTCAGAAAAAAACTGAAAACCCATCTATTCAGAAAGGCATTCATGACAGTATAGGCGGTGGAACAGCTGAGGGTTCTCTTGGGTATCAGTGTGTTATGTTCTTCTGTTAAGCGCTTAGAGACCGGCGGTGATAGGCGCTATATAAATACTCCATAACATAACATAACATAGTGAAGGTATGCGGCGACTTCCATGTTACCGCCCTGCAGATGTCAATCACTGGCACTCCTGCAAAGAGTGCCATAGAAGTGGAGATAGCCCTACTGGAGTGGGCTCGCACCTTCGAGTGCAGAGGTAGTCCTGCCTGCTCATGGCAGAAGGAGATGGCTGCCGAAATCCAGCGTGAGATGCTCTGTTTTGTAAGTGGAAGACCCTTCCTAGGTCTGCTGTAGGCCACAAAAAGCTGGTTCAATTTCCTAAATTCCCTTGTCTTATCGATGTAAAATTTCAAGCATCGCTTGAGATCCAGAGAATGTAATGCCCTCTCCGCTGTTGTACTGGGATTTGGGAAGAAGGAACAGGCTCATTAAGGTGGAAATCCGACGGAACCTTTGGGATGAACTTCGGATTGGTTCTAAGGATCACCCTGTCACTTTTAAATTGCATAAAGGGATCCTGAATTGAAAGTGCTTGCAGCTCACTTACTCTCCTTGCGGAGGTGAGCGCCAGAAGTAGCGCTGTTTTCCAGGAGATATATTTTACATCAGCTCTGTGCACCGGCTCGAATGGGTGTTTCATGAGTTGATTAAGGATCACATTCAGATGCCATGTAGGTGGCAACATTCTCACTGGAGGGAAAGATGTGTATAGTCCCTTCAAGAATTGTTTGATTAATCTGCTTGACCAAAGGGAAGGTCCCGCTGCAGTTCTTTTATAACGGGATATCGCAGCCAAGTGCACTTTGATTGAAGAGTGGGCTAGGCCTGCATTCGCCAGATGTAACAGATAAGGCAGGATTTGCTCCGCCGAGGTAGAGAAGGGATGTAATTCCATGATCAGCACACCAAACACAAAAGCTCTTCCATTTCAGGGAGTACGTTTTGGTGGTGCTATCTGCTCGCGCCTTGGCTAGGATGTCTCTACAATCCTGCGGAATGTCTAAACCCCGAAACTCTCGGAACTCAGGAGCCAGGCGACTAACTTGAGAGACTTCAGATCCGGGTGTTGAATTTGCCGGCTGTGCATAGTGAGAAGAGATGGACTCTGCTTCAAACGGACTGGCGGTTCCAGGGATAGACGGAGTTGCTCTGTGAACCAATGCTGTCGGGGCTATTAAGATGAGAGTACACGCTCCACCTTCATCTTCCTGAGGACTCTGGAAAGCATCGGGAATGGCGGAAAGGCGTACGCAAAGACGTTGCGCCATGCGATGGAAAAGGCATTCCCTAGAGACCCTGATTGGGGATGCCAACTTGCGAAGTGTGGGCATTTGGCGTTGATCCTCGTAGCGAAGAGATCTATTTGTGGTGTGCCCCATCTCAAGAAGATCTGGTTGAGAACCTTCTGGTCCAACTCCCACTCGTGAGGCGATGATTTTTGTCTGCTCAACGAGTCGGCGAGTATATTGTCCATCCCTGTGACATTCTGCCCTTAGGGTTACCTTGTTCTTTATCAGCCAGCCCCAGATTTTTTGCGACTCTCGAGAGAGTGTCAGCGAGCGTGTCCCTCCCTACTTGTTGACATAGTGCATTGTCGTGGTGTTGTCTGTCCTGACAAGCACTAGGGAGTTTTTGATTCTTGGTAGGAACGACTGTAGAGCCAAGAATACTGCTCTCAACTCGAGCAGATTGATGTGGAGCTCTCTCTCTGTAATTGACCACTTTCCGCTTATTTGCAGTTCCTGCAGGAAAGCTCCCCAACCTTCTTTGGAAGCGTCCGTTGTTATAACATGAGGGGCCTCCGGAAGCAAGAATGTCAAACCTCGGGACAGGTTCCGTGAAGACATCCACCATCTCAGGGCCTTGATCATCCCTAAAAGGGATTTGAAGAGTCGGACTTTCAACACTCTTCTTGAGGCTACTGTAGATGCTAGCCCGAGAAGCTTGTATTGCCTTTCCTGAGAGGGGAACGCTCTTGCAGAAGTCGTATTCAAGGTTGCTCCCAAAAAGTTGATCTTTTGAGATGGCCGCAGGCTTGATTTTTCCTGATTGATGGTGAGACCCAGGCGATTGAAGAGATTCAGACAGGCGTTGGAAGACCTGGACGCGTCTTCGAAAGATGGAGCCTTGATTAGCCAGTCGTCCAGATAGGGAAATACTTGATGACGGCATTGCCTGAGATAAGCCGCCACTGGGGAGAGACATTTGGTGAAGATGCGGGGCGCTGACTTGAGTCCAAAGGGCAGGACACAGAACTGGAAATGCCTGCCCGCTACTGCAAATCTCAAGTACTTTGTGATTTTTGTGGATTGGTATGTGGAAGTTAGCGTCTTGTAAGTCCAATGACGCCATAAAATCCCCTTCTTCCAGAAGATGCAGAACTTCCTGGATCATCACCATGCGAAACATCTGTTTCTTCAAAAACTTGTTGAGAGCCCTGAGGTCTCCATTTCTTCTCCTTCTTTTGGATTAAAAAGAAACGGGAATAAAAACCTTTCCCTCTTTGGGATGGTGGAACTCTCTCTATCGCTCCTTTCTGCAACATAACAGAGATTTCTTGCAGAAGCAGTCGTAGGTTTTTGTGATGCATTAGGCGAGGCGGGGTTCGTGGAGGGATGCTCATGAATTCCATAGAGTGGCCGAATTGTATTAATTGAAGGACCCACTGGTCCGTAGTTATCTTTCTCCAATTGTTTAGAAAATAGGTGATTTTTCCTCCAATTTTTAATAAGGGAAAGGAGGTTTGGACTGGCCAATTTAAGAAGTCATTGTCTTCGCCCATTACTTCTTCTCTGTCCTCTGCCACGAAAGGACGACTTTCCGTACGAGGACTGCTGGCCTGGTTGTTGCTGGCGTTATTGATACTGCGGCCTACCCTGATTGGACGAATAAGAGGATCTGTACTGGAAATCTCCTTTGTAGGAATTTTGTCCTCTTCCTCTATTTCCTCGAAAGGACTGATTATTATACTGAAGTGTGCCTAAGGCCCTTGCAGTGTCCGTATCCTTTTTTTATGCTTTGTAATGCCTCATCAATTTTGGGGCCAAATAGTAGTTGGCTGTCATATGGCATGTCCAAAATTTCCGCCTGCACCTCAGGACGGAATGAGGTCGCCTTCAACCATCCTTGCCATCTTAAAATAGCTGCACCCGCCAGCTGCCGAAATCCTGTCATCGCAACATCCATAGCGCAGTCAATGATTTCAGACGCTGATGTTTCAACTTCTATGAGTATTTTCTTCACCTCTTCCTTGGATGCATCAGGTAATTCAGACAGGTATGGGGCTATGTCTGCCCACAGCGGTCTATTATAGCGTCCAAGCAGCGCTAAGGGATTTGCAGCCTTGACAGTCATTGCCGACATTGATGAAAAGCGCTTGCCTATATTGTCAAGCGTTCTTCCATCCTATTCGGAGGAGCAGAAACAGGAGAGGAAGGATTTTTAGAATTTTTCTGGGCTGCCTGCGTCACCACCGAATCCGATTTAGGATGTCCCGTCAGGCAGGCCGGTGCCAAATTTGGAGCCTTGTACTTTTTGTCCAATCTAGGGATTACAGGCAAAACTGAAGCGGGATTCTGCATGATCTGCTCCCCCTGTTTCCAGAGATAATCAATCATAGGGATTGTTCTCGTCGACCTCTTTAATGGTTCTTTAAAATCATACAGGAAACATTCCTGTTCCTGAGATTCCATTGTAATCTGGAACCGCTTAGCGGCCCTTTCCACCACATTATGAACCCACCTATATCAAATGGCGGCGAATTTGATGAAGCGGGTTCTGGAGATGCTGGAGAAGCTGTGACATAATTCTCCCAGTCATTATTAACGGATTGGTCATCCTGTAGCTCTCCTTCCTCCCGCCCCTCCTCCTCCTCCTCCTCCTCCTCTTCTTCGTCTTGCAAAGATTGAGGACATGGTACATCTACCCGTTCCTTCTGAATGACTAGGGGCGGGGGTCTTGGTCTCGGCGATGGAGCCTTTGCCGGAGCTTGAGTTGCCGGAGATTCTGGGAACCTCTGCTTATAGTCCTCTATAAGATATCTTAGCTCCGTAACCAGGGAAGCTGGCAGACAGACCATAGGTGTAGGCGGTAGACGGACCACCTGCTCCTCATCTTCCTCCTCATCAGAACTTTGGCATTTGACATTTAGGTCTGATGGGCTAGTCGCCAATTGGAACATATCATCTCCATCATCAGAATCCTGGAGTAGACGTGCTGGAGGTAATAGTTGCACACGGCTAGGGGAAGTTAGCTCTGGCGTGAGCGTCTTCCTGGTAATCTTCAGACACACCGAAGCTGACAAAGTCAGAATCCATCACCGGCGACGGTGAGATCGTCGACGGAGTAGCGACGACAGCCGTCATCGACGATGTTGCCATCAACGGTATAGATTCAGTCGTCGACGGTGCCTTCGTCGGCGGTGTGGTCGTCGGCGGTGTGGTCGTCGACGGCGACTTCGTCAACGGCGACTTCGTCAACGGCGATGATCTCGTCGTCGACGGGACCTTGGTCGTCGACGAAGATCTTTTTATTACAATCGTCGACGATACAGCCTTACCCGCCGTCGACGATGAAGTTGTCGTCGTCGATGATGAAAATGACGACGACACAGTCGTCGTCAAAACTGTCGTCGTCGACGTAGAAACATAAGCAGGAGATACAGCTTTCTTCATCCCAGATGATGCCGTCGACAGTGCAGGCTTCTTAAAGGTGTGAACCTCCTTTTCTGAAGCTGTTTTTGCCTTGACCTCTGAAGACTTTTTAGCTGCCTTCTTTTGAGGAGTATCCAAGGGGCTAGGGGAAACCACTCTAGGTCTTTTGAGAGACACTTTTGAGGAGATTGAAGAACCCTCACTTTCCTCAGAGGAATCCAGATTGTCTCTATCCTTAAGCCTTTGGAGCCAGATCAAAAGGCGCCCTTCTCGGTCTTTTAGAGTCTTTGTAGAAAAGGTTCTACATACCTTACAGTCTTTAGCCACGTGGTCTGGGTACAGACAGTAAAGACAATCCTTATGTTGGTCATCCACGTTTAACCTCTTTTTTCCACAAGAGGTACACGCTCTGAAGAGACCCTTCTTTGGAGCATCAGCCATATTAACTATCTTTCTGAAGAGAAAGACAGGAAATAATATCCTTGAAACTGCTGAAAATGCTGTAAAGCAAGAAACCTGAGCAGAGCTCAGGGGAGACTCCCTTAGCACAACGTGTGGTAGAAAATCTGAGGAACTGAGGCTCCTGCCAGGAAGGTTCTAGAGGGAGGGGACAGCTGATTGGCTCTTTTCTAGAGTTTGGTCCTTTTTACAAAAGGACCTGGATATCTTACAAAAGTGAGGTCTTATGGCCTACTATTCTCTGAATGTCTATGGGACATTACTTATTTATGTACCGGGGACTCCCATCTCGACGACGGGGAATGATTCAGGCATGTGAATCTATGAAAGACACCTATAATACTGGCTAACTTTAATGATCACCTTACCCTCAAGAAATTCTTGGATGATCACGATGATTTGGAATTGACACCTCCTTACATAAGACCTTGCTAACAAGGAGTAAACATTAACTTTTTTCTGAACTCTACTCAATTTTGTTTACGACTTACTCCATAAGTTGGAAATGTTCGCATATGACCGTGTCCTCGGATACCTATGTTGCTTTTCAGAGGCTTATACCTCCCAACTCTTTGCTGCTTTTATCATCTGTTGGGTCAATGTCATGATGTGTCACTATCCATTCATCTGTAGTTTAAGGTATCTCAAGGTCTCACAAACAGGTACCTAGGCATTAAGTCAGCACTAATACATAATCTTTCTTTACAGTACAATTGAGTTGCCCTCGACGGACCCTGGAGTATCAACAGACTTACAGTATGAGACCTTTACAATTGTGAAAGTGATACACAACGCTTTACTAAACAATGTGTTTGTACAATTAATGGAAGGATACCTTGTATTAATGTTCTTACTTTAAATGCATATACTCTCAGTGTGTTACACTATGACCATAATACTGTGGTATTGAAGACCAACCAGTAGCCTCCCTCAGCACCTACATCCTGAAGTAAAATGATAAATGGTCACTTATACTCAATGGTTACCCAACATATGTGTTTATGCTATTAATATTCATGCCATTAATAATTAAGGTTTATGCCATTTCATGTTCAAACCGTAATCATTTTCTGCATATTATGAGTAGTGAATGTTTAGCATTCATGTCACGATGTAAAGGTGGCACTATCTGTTTGTTACAGACTTCTGTTTCCCTGGGGGCACGTTTCTCCTCGTCATTCCTGATGAATACTTTTTTTTTTATAAATGGGTGGGTTGGAGATTACTATTTTATCTAATTTTGTTTGACATTTTTCCAATTTATTTTTCATCTTTATTACCTGCCATCGCCCTCATAAGAAGGTATTGTCCTGTGTGAATGAATAGTACTTCCCAAGTGAGCCCTAACAACAATCCATTCTGGACACAATTCTATAACACAGGAATTATCCTTGGGACTTCACCCCTCGAAATCTCCCAGTCAATCATTGCTATTGTATCTCACTAGTTACGACCCAAGTTGACTTCAACTATCGGCAACTAGTCTGTGTATTCTATCCCACCATTTTGTGCAAGCCTGCTAAGCCCTACATGGGACCCACACAAACTCATATCCTTACTAATGTCAAGTCCCCAAAAATAAGATATAGAATATCACTAAATGTGAAGGGGATCAACCACTTGCTTAATATAAATATACTTATACAAACTGGAAGGTGATATTATTTTTCTCCAGGAAACCAAGGTTAATTCCTCTCACATCATCTCACTCTGCAATAATTGATTTTCCAATGTAGCATGCTCCTCTGCGGTCAGGAAAAAAATGATGTACTAACCATGATCTTTAAGAAATCAAACATTGCCATAGTGTTAAAGTTTTCGGATAAGCAAGATGGATTAAGATGAATCATCTTAAAATTCACAAAAAAATGATTAAGAGTTCTTTGTGATCAATTTCTATGTGCCTACAACAGACGACCAATCCTTCTGGAAGGAGCTCTCAGCTCTACTAGAATGATCCCAGACTCAGCCATGATCATCTTTGTAGGAGACTTTAATCTGCCAATGGTTTCCAACACTAGATAGAAACTCACAATTCACATTCTGCCCTAACATAAACCATAAAGTCATTAAAAACCTATGTTGCAGATACAATCTCATTGATGCTTGGAGACCGCTAATCCCAGATGAAAGATTATACCTTTTACTTGTTCCCTCACAATTTGTATTTGCGAATTGACCACTTGCTAAGTTCTGGACATTGCATTATAAGGGTCGACTAAACAACAATTGAACCAAGAGTGATATCAGATCACTCCCGTATAACTATATCTATAACTGACCCCTACTACATTCAAAACCAACACTTTGGAGGTTCAATGATGAAATACAAAACACCACAGCAATATATAAATCATTGAAAACACAATACAGAACCATCTCAAAGATAACAAAGAAACTGGGGGGCGGAGCTTGCCGCGCTTGGAAATGGCCGCGCCTTAGGCGAGCTCTCCGGATCAAGCCCATATCCTCTCAAAATCCTGGGTGCAAACCTGATTTATAGATCACCAACTCGACTGACCTGAGCGGGGGAGACCTGCGCTACTCGCCGATGCTGGTTTCGACGCTCTGAAGCGACCCTGCCGACCCAGCCCGCTCTGTGACCTGTGACAGGGCCTCCCGGCCGGATGTGCCTGCGCTGCCCAACGTGGGCCCGGGCTTCGGGGATACGAGGTAGGCCGCGGAAGACGTGGTACGAGCCCTGAGATCCCGCCCCCTTCTGCGATCACCGCCAGACAGCTGCGGCGGCCCCCTCAGAGGATCTCCTGGGTCTCGCGGCGGATGGGGCTGCGCTGCCCCGTGATCGCTGCTGGTGAACGCTGCTGGGCCTGATCTCGGACCACGCGGCCTGTGAGGTGAGAGCGGCGCGGGTCGCTTCGTCACAGGAGGCCCTCCCCCCATTCCCCATCCTGCTGCGGCTGGCCATGCTGGGGACAGAGTGAAGAGCTGAGGAGGCTGATATTGGCCACCCATTAATATCCCTGTTGAAACTGGCCCGTAGTGACATTGTCTGAGCCATGTGGGAGCGCTAATGAGAGCTCTGTGACTGCTGAGAATACCCCCGTTTGGGGCCCCCTGAGAAGTGCCTGCTGGGTGGTAGTGAACTGTGACCTGGAGAGTTAGCTGCCAGCTGAGCCAAGCTCTGTGCCTGCCCCTGGGGTGAGATCTCCCACCAGCAATTCATCTCCGATACTGAGGAGGCAGAATCACGCGCAGAGCGGCAACTGCGGTGGGTGACTGCGTCGCTGACCTCCCACTACTGGAAGACGACCATGGGCAAACCTGAAAAAACCCAAACCAAAATACAATTCGACAGTCAGCGGAAGACCCCCACCCCGCCTGCTGAGCGACCTGCTCAAGGCGGGAATGCAGCGTCTCCCCCTTCTGCGCATGGCGCTGCGGATGTCCAGGCAATGTTTGCGACAATTCAGTCCACCCTCACTAATATAGACGGGAAGATCGATTAATTGACATACCGGGTGGATCGCATGTCGGAGCGTTTAGACAAGCACACAACGTATAGACATGGCGTAATGTCGCATATCAGACGCAGAAGATGCCACGCGACAACTTGAAACGAAACATAAAACTGCAGACAAGCTGTTGCAGACTCTGGCGGCTAAAACAGAAGATTTGGAGGCGAGATCTAGATGATGTAACTTACGCATTTTGGGAGTGGCAGAAACACCTCGCACTGGCAACATGGAAACATACGTAGAAACGCTCTTAGCTGCTATCCTTGGAAGGGACATCTTCTCCTCAGTCTTTATCGTAGAGCGGGCGCACCGTACTTTGGCACCGACTCGTGCGGTCGGAGCGCGGCCCTGCCCTATCATTGGCTAAACTCTCAAATTATAGAGACAGAGACGCGGCGCTCAGGAAGGCCCGGGAGCTGGGAACGCTCACACATGAGGGCATGACTATATCTATATATCCGGACTTTACCTCTCAGGTTCAAGAAGCTAGAAAGCGATTTCTGGAGGTGAAAAGGAAACTTAAAGAACATGGAATTCCCTATGCTATGCTCTACCCAGCTCGCTTGCGGATGGCCCTGGAGGGGAAGAATGTGATCTGTAATAACCCTAAAGAAGTAATCAAATATCTTCAAATGAACCATCCTCAAGTTTTCCGGCGCAAATCGCCACGTGGCCACCAAGCTGAGCAGGATCCCCCTTCGGATGCCGAATAAGGAACTAAACCTATATGAATATGGCAGTCCAGTATGACGGGACTAATGCGATGAACGCAGAACTCATGCTCCTCATTTGTCACATATCCTTTACTGCCTGCCATTACTTCCTGATACCTATAGGCAATATTCAATACCTGACTGTTGCATTTCATGCTTAACTGATTATGCCCTTTATATTATACCCCATAGCTGATGCCACAGTCTATAGATTATAGCACCCTAAGCTTATACACTCACAACTCAGTGAGCATAGCTTGATCCCCCCCCGGCACCCAACTGCTGGGGTTTACGGCGGGCGGCTGCCGCCCCTCCTGTGTATTCCACGTGGTTTGACCCTTCTTGGGACACCCCCAGACAAGGGTTTCTATACGAACAAGTTACTTACCTTCGGTAACGATATATCTGTAAGAAACAGTAGTTAGTATTAGATTCCTTACCTTAGAATATCCCCAGGCGTCAGTCTGGATCCGGAAACTTTTGCGTAGCAGTACCCCTGCGCGTCGGTAGGCGTCGTCTGCAGGCGTCCCCTGCGGCTCCGCGTCGTCGGCGTCGTGCGCCGTGATGACGTCGCTGGAGTATATAGACGCCGCCTCCGCGCGCTGACGTCAGTTCTTTGCACACAGCTTTTCCGCGCCAGAACACGCAGAGCCATGTGAGAACTAACACTGGTGCCATTTGAAACTAGGGCCCTGAAAGGGATGTCCTTAACCCTAGGTATCAGTTCGCAGAACGGGGAGGATGGGTGGGGCGGTAAGGAATCTAATACTAACTACTGTTTCTTACAGATATATCGTTACCGAAGGTAAGTAACTTGTTCATCTGAAAGAAACAGGTTAGTATTAGATTCCTTACCTTAGAATAGATACCCCAGCAATACCAACCCCGGTGGTGGGTCTGCGAACCAATACAAACCTACACCAGAAAGTCCTGGAGGACCGAACGGCCAAAGAAGCCATCCCTCCGGACTTGACTGTCCAGGCAGTAGTGCCTCGCAAAGGTGTGCAGCGAGGCCCACGTGGCCGCCTGGCAAATGTCCTGCAAAGGGACTCCCCGGCCCAGGGCAGTAGTAGCCGCCGTGGCCCGAGTGGAATGGGCCCTCAGCCCAACAGGAGGCTCCTTCCGAGCCAAAGAGTAGCATGCTTTGATGCACAGGACGACCCACCGAGAGATGGTTCGTTTCTGCACCGCCCTTCCCTTCTTCTCACCCACGTAGCCAACAAACAGTTGGTCATCCACCCGGAACTGGCGTGTGCGATCCATGTAAAACGAAAGCGCACGTTTTGGGTCCAGACGATGGAGCCGCTCTTCATCCTTTGAAGGATGCGGAGGCGGGAAGAAGGAGGGCAAGGTGATGGACTGCCCAATGTGAAAAGCAGAGACTACCTTGGGCAGGAAAGAAGGTCTAGTCCGAAGGACCACCTTATCAGGATGAACAGACAAGAAAGGAGGTTTAACAGAAAGAGCCTGGAGCTCACTCACTCTCCTGGCAGAGGTGATGGCCACCAGGAAGGCCGTCTTTAAAGTGAGAAGACGGAGAGGACAGGAATGAAGGGGCTCAAAGGGAGCGCACATCAGGAAAGTCAAGACCAGGTTCAAGTCCCACTGAGGCATCACGAACGGAGTTGGAGGATACATGTGCGTGATGCCCTTCAAGAATCTTAACACAATAGGGGACTTGAATAAAGAAGGCTGATCAGGTAGCCTCAAGAAGGCGGAAAGGGCAGAAAGATAGCCCTTGATAGTGCCCAGAGCAGAGCCCTGCTGGGCAAGGGAAAGGAGGAAGAGGAGAACCTCAGACAGAGGGGCAGAAAGGGGATCCACAGCCTTTGCTGTGCACCATGCCACAAATCTGTTCCACCGGCAGGCGTATACCGACTTCGTGGAGGGACGCCTGGCTGCCAGAATTACATCACAGACTTCAGGAGGCAAGTCAAATGGCCTCAACTGCCGCCGCTCAATCTCCAAGCATGGAGGTGGAGACTGGACAGGTTCGGGTGGAGGACCGTCCCCTGCTGCTGCGACAGAAGGTCCTCCTGAAGGGGCAGGCGGATCGAGGGACCGACTGTCATGCTGAGTAGCTCGGGATACCAGTATCTTCGAGCCCAGTCCGGAGCCACAAGGATAACTTGGGCCCGGTCGCGCCTGATCTTCTTCAGCACTCTGGGCAGAAGTGGTATAGGCGGAAAGGCGTACAACAGACCGCAACTCCACTCGCGCCGAAAGGCGTCGCCGAGCGAGTGCCGTCTTGGAAACTCCAACGCGCAGAACTGATGACATTGCGCGTTCTCTTCTGTGGCGAATAGATCTAACCAAGGCTCTCCCCATTGCTGAAAGAGGCCTCTCGCCACGTCCGAGTTCAGACGCCATTCGTGATCCACCGAGCACCGACGGCTGAGTTAGTCCGCCCTGGCGTTCAGAGAACCTGCCAGGTGTTGAATCGTCAGAGTCACGCCCTGACGTTCCAGCCATTGCCAGAGACGAGGAGCCTCCTGGCAAAGGGTCCACGACCCCACACCGCCCTGTTTGTTGCAGTACCACATGGCGGTGGTGTTGTCCGTGAACACCTGCACTACACTCCCGTTGACAAAGGGGAGGAATGCCTTCAGTGCTAGGCGAATCGCTCGCAGCTCCAACAGGTTGATATGGAGCCGGGACTCCGCCGGAGACCAGATGCCTCTGATCTCCGCCTCTCCCAAATGGCCACCCCAGCCCTGGAGGGACGCGTCCGTCACAACCACGTGCTCCGGTTGGGGAAGGGAGAGGGATCTGCCTCTGACCCAATCGCGGTCCGTAAGCCACCACTGCAACTGTCTCGCAGTGCCCTCCGAGATCAGGACATGGTCGGATAGGTTGCCCTGATGCTGGGCCCACTGAAACTTCAGGTCCCACTGCAGAGCCCGCATCCGCCACCTGGCGTGATGCACCAGTAGGATGCAGGAGGCCATCAGCCCCAGAAGCCGCAGCGTCAACCTGACCGAAACCCGGGATAACGGCTGAAAGATGGGAATCAGAGCCTGAATATCCCGGACCCGCCGTTCCGGGGGATAAACCCGAAACTGCGCCGAGTCGAGAACCGCTCCGATGAAAAGGAGCTTTTGAGAGGGACACAGGTGTGATTTCGGCACATTGATGGAAAACCCCAGCTCGTGCAGGAGGTCTGCCGTCATCTGAAGGTGGTGGACGACTGTCTGGGGCGAGCCCGCCTTCAACAACCAGTCGTCGAGGTAGGGGAAGACTGAAACCCCTAACCTGCGCAGATGAGCTGTGACCACCGCCATCACCTTCGTGAACACCCGTGGGGCGCTGGTAAGGCCGAAGGGGAGCACGATAAACTGAAAGTGCTCGTGGCCCACCGTGAACCGCAGGTAACGCCGGTGGGCCGGCAGGACGGGGATGTGAAAATACGCATCCTGCAAGTCCAACGCTACCATCCAGTCTTGTGGGTCCAGAGCAGCCAAGACCTGAGCCAAAGTCAACATCTTGAACTTCTCCTTCCGGAGGAAGCCGTTGACGTTCCGTAGGTCCAAGATAGGACGCAGGCCTCCTTTGTCCTTCTTGGGCACCAGAAAGTAGTGGGAGTAGCAACCACACCCTACTTCTGGCCCAGGAACGCGCTCGATGGCCCCCTTGGCCAAGAGGGCCGTAACTTCCTCCTGCAGAAGTGTCAAGTGGTCCCCCGACACACGGTGGTTCTGCGGTGGCATGGCTGGAGGAGTGGACTCGAAGGGGAGGGCGTAGCCCCTTCGAACGAGCTGCAGCACCCACCTGTCCGATGTTATCGCGCGCCAGCGGGAGTGGTGATGGCGAACCCTGCCACCCACTGGCGTCACGTGAGCCCGAAAGCTCGGACTAGGAAGGCTTGGATGCAGCAGCGGGGTGGGGGCGTGGACTGACCTCGCCGCTGGCCTCTACCGCCACCACGGCGGAAACCACGGCCGCCACCGCGCTGGGGAGCGTTCTGCGGCGCGTGGCTGGCAGCACGTGTGGGACCGCCCCTCCCTTGGCCACGAAAGGGGCGAAACGAACCCGTCTGCTGGCGCTGGGTCGAAAGACCCAAGGACTTGGCCGTGACCCTGGAGTCCTTGAAGCGCTCCAGCGCGTGGTCCGCTTTGTCACCAAACAGGCGACTGCCATCAAATGGCATGTCCATGAGTGTATTTTGGACGTCTGGCGAGAAGTTGGCAGATCTCAGCCAAGCATGGCGACGAATCGCCACCGTCGTGGACATAGCCCGTCCCAGCGAGTCGGTCGTGTCCAGACCACAACGGATCGAGTACCGCGCCGCATCCCGGCCTTCAACGAAGGCCCGGGTGAGCTTGTCCCGCACTTCCTGGGGGCATTGCGGCAAACACTCCTCGACCGTATCCCACAGGGAGTGGGTGTAGCGGCCCAAGAGGCACGCGGTATTACAAGACCGCAGTCCAGCGCTCAAAGAGGAAAAGACCTTTTTACCAAATTGGTCATACCGCTTTGATTCCCGATCGGGCGGAGCCGACGGGAACGCGGACTGCGAAGTGGAGGCCTGGATCACCAGACTCTCCGGGGAGGGATGGGTGGATAGGAAGGCAGGGTCGTCCGAGCACGGACGGTGACGCCTGGCAACGTTCCGGTCAACCGGTGCACCGGAAGCGGGCCTGGACCAGGTGCCCAAAAGGACATCCGTCAGGGCCTCATTAAACGGCAGCAGAGGCTCCTGGGGGCATGACTGCGGTTTAAACACTTCGGTCAGAATGTTCGGCTTGACCTTCGCGACAGGGAGCTCAAGGCTCAGGGCCTTGGCAGCCCTCATCAGGACCACCGAATAGGCAGCACCTGCCTCAGACGCCACAGGGGTCGGGGAGACAAACCCAGGGTTGGGCGACTCGTCCAGACCACTGGCATCACCCAGATCACCTACCCAGTCCACATCATACTGGCAGGCACGGGATAAAGGGTCCTCAGACCCCTCCCAACCCTCTCCATACTCGTCCTCATCGCCTTTATTCTGGATCGACGATATAGACCTCGGGGTCAATGGGCCCCATCGGCGCCGGATCCGGCGTCGGACGACGCCGGTCCGACTCCGCGTCAGGAGTCAGAGGGGAAATGGGGGTGGCGCCGCGTGGCGTCGGGGACCCGACGCCGGCCGGAACCGACGGCGGAGTCGCTGCACCGCGCGGAGGCGGTACCACGGGCTGGCCCAAAGGAACCGACGCCGGAGAGGCCGGTAGACCAGCCGGCGACGAACCTGAGGGGCCCAGCGGCGCCGAGGCCGGAGCCACCGGCGGCGTCCAGGCAGGAGCACCCGAACCGCTCGGGCCCCCAGACGGGACCGACGGGCCCGCAGGCGCCGTAGGCCCCGCCGGAGGAGACCTCGCCCTCATAGCGATGAGGAAGGCCTCGATCTCCTCACGCGACGCGCCTTCCCCAGGGACCGACAGGTATGGGGCAGACGGCGTCGGCAACCCACGCGGGGCCGCGGGGGTGGGGCCACCCGAGCCCCCGGCCGCATCACGCGGGCGTCGGGGGGAGTCGGGGGTACGATGACGACGCCCCGACTTCTTACGCTTACCTGACGAACCGGAGGAATGGTGGCGACTCCCGGAGCGCTCATGGCGGCTCCGCGATCGTTCCTTCGACCGCTCCCTCGACCTCCGACCGGACCGGGACCGCTCTCGACGCGGGGCCGACACACGGAGCTCGAGAAGCTTGCGGGACCGCTCCCGCCTAGCTTTACCAGTCAAGGCCCGACAGTCGACGCAGGACTCCACGTCGTGGTCCGCGCCCAGACACCGGAGGCAGAGTCGATGGTGGTCGGTGACCGACATCAGGCGGTCGCACTCGTCGCAACCCTTGAAACCGGGCATCCTACCGGCACCGTAGAAGATTAAGTAGTTAACAATAAACTTGGTCAAAAGACCGGAGTACTGCTCTTCGGATCTGCGCTAACTGGCGCGGAAAAAAGAAGAACTGACGTCAGCGCGCGGAGGCGGCGTCTATATACTCCAGCGACGTCATCACGGCGCACGACGCCGACGACGCGGAGCCGCAGGGGACGCCTGCAGACGACGCCTACCGACGCGCAGGGGTACTGCTACGCAAAAGTTTCCGGATCCAGACTGACGCCTGGGGATATTCTAAGGTAAGGAATCTAATACTAACCTGTTTCTTTCAGATGTTGCTGGGCTGTTCCGTTGTTCTGTTCTTAGCTCTAGACGAAGGGTATTGGGACTAGGCTTTGTCATGTTTGGGATGGCGAAGTGGGTGGGGGGAGGGGGGATGGGAGATTGCTATGGTTGGAACAGTCACTGCTCGTATTCATGTCTTTCCTACCCAATGTACCAAGAAACTTTACATATATTGGCACTGCACATGACTTTTGTATGTACTGTTGATATGATGTGATAGCGATGGGTAAACCCTTGAGATTCATAACATGGAATGTTAGAGGCCTCAATAGTCCGAAGAAAATAAGACAGGTCTTCGCATACTTAGAAAGGCATTTCATAGATATTGCGCTGCTGCAGGAAACGCACCTGCTTCCCAATAAATCTTAGATACTTGGCCACCGATGGGCTGAATATTCAATCTCAGCTACGTACTCCTCATATGCCCGCGGGGTGTCGACTATTATACGAAAAGGAGCTCACTTCACCCTGGATCATACTGACATAGACCCGCAGGGCAGGTATGTTATTCTCATGGGCACGCTCCGTGGCACCAGAGTGGGCGTTCTCAACGCCTATGGACCGAACATAGACGACCTAGAATTTTTCATGTCCCTCTTTGCTAAAGTACGAGACCTGCCACCCCTTGAGTGGATATGGGGCGGAGACCTTAATATCACACTAAATCCCACACTTGACCGCTCCCATGACACCCGCCGTCCACCACAAGCGCGCTGCGTCGGTAGTCCATCATGGCATGGAGGAGTTAGGATTACATGATGCATGGAGAGAGCGGCACCCCGCCTTACAGGAAAGCACACACTCATCCACAGTACATAACAGTTGGTCAAGGCTAGACTACTGGCTATTAACAGATCGTGCATCCACCTGGGCCACAGATATTCAACACCTACCCAAGACATTATCGGATCACAAGCCAGTTATGTCCCTGAATGTCCCCACATATATGCCCCTCCTTTCGTGTGGCGTTTCAATGCCATGGCGTTGCTAGACCCCTTATACAAGGAGGCAATACACACTGCCATAGAGGACTTCTTCACTCAGAACGCTAAATCTGTAGACCGTGCAGGTACACTATGGGAGGCCTTCAAGGCAACGATATGAGGGATCTGCATTAGCACTTCTGCAGGGATACTGAAAGACATACGAACGCAGTTGCAAAACTGTGAGAACAAAATTCGTACACTGGAAGCGGAATATGACTCTACACATAATGCGGTCGCGCTAGGGACGCTGCGAGAGGAGGTCACACGCTACAACATACTAGCCGATTATGAAATAAGATACACATCGAGGCGTAATAGGGCACGTAAACTAGGAGAAGGGGGCGCCCTAGACGCATCCTAGCGCAAAAAATACGCACAGAACACAAGCAACATACGATTACACTGATAGAAGATGAGGAGGGACAAACACACTATGATACCCCGGGAATACTAGCTACCTTTGCACAAACATACGGAAAAGTCTACACCACCCAACATACAGCCAGAGAGTATGAAACACTACAGTATATCGAAGACATAGCGCTGGTGTGGCTGTCGGATGCCCATAGAGACTACCTTGCGCAGCCCATAACAGAGGAGGAAACACTGGCAGCCATTAAGGCTTTACCAAATGGGAAAGCACCGGGACCGGATGGGTTCACCGGGGAATTTTACAAAGCCTACTCAGAGGAGATAATCCCACATCTCCTCGAAATGTACGATGAGGCACATGAAAATGGCACTCTTCCGCAGACATTGAGGGAAGCGCTCATAGTGGCGATTTTGAAACCAGATAAAAGTCCATCACAGCCGGAACCATATCGCCCCTTATCATTGATAAATACAGACGTTAAGATACTAGCTAAGATTATTGCCTCAAGGCTACAACCCCTGATGTCCACGATTGTACTTCCCGACCAATCGGGTTTTATTCCGGATAGATCCACCACACACAACTTTTTTTGAAAATATCTTTATTAGTCATATCGAATCACCATAACAGACATGATAGAATATCACATATCAGCAAGTCATTTCCTCTGTAATGGTGAGTAGGACAGCATACAATCATCATTTCCACTTTTCCATTTTCAGAAAAACACCCCAATCCCACAACTATACCCTCCCCCTCCCCCCACCAGCACTGACAGTTCCAGCTTATTAGACCAGTATAGGCAATGGTTTGGCTGTAACAATCATGTTAACCTAATAATGGGCTACTCTTCATTCTCCTGTTATATGTAAACAAAACATTATATGACATTATATGATTCTACTATTCAGTTCAAAGAAAGAGATGCACTCCTAGTCGTCTGAGGTTCATCCATGTTTATCTGTGTAGTTTGTTTGCGGCGTGCATTCACCTGTTTTGCGCTTCGTCTCAGTGCGCTGGGTAGAAATGTCATATACAAAGAATCTCCTTTTCTGATTCCGTCAGGTTGCACTGCTAGTCTTTTAAATTGAATCAATTGAATCAATGTTTTCGCTTTTCTCTTGTTCATTCTTCGTTATATTTAACTGTTTTAATTCATTTCTTCACTTGTATTATCAATTCATTTTACTCAATTATTCGGTGAACGGAATTATTTCACAAAAGCTCAGGAGTCCGATATGGGTTCCACATTCCATAATGTTTATTAAAACGGCCCAATGCATTTCGGAAAAAGTTTTTCCTTCTTCAGGGGCATCTACAAATATAAAAATCAATTTTAACTGACCGGTTCACATTTATTAAATACTTTGTTACAAACATATATAACCAATTATGACATTGCTTCTTCTCAGGTTTCTACACTTTCCCTCTTATATTTCATCTATGATATTCTGTAATTTCTAGCCCCACAATTCTCTCTCCCTCTGTGTTATACGACCTTTTGTGCTGTTTTACGCTTACCATGCTCAATGGGTCCCCAGGGTGCTTAAAATCACGTCTTGCTTCATAAACGAAAGTATGAAGCAAGACGTGATTTTAAGCCAATGTCATAATTGGTTATATATGTTTGTAACAAAGTATTTAATAAATGTGAACCGGTCAGTTAAAATTGATTTTTATATTTGTAGATGCCCCTGAAGAAGGAAAAACTTTTTCCGAAATGCATTGGGCCGTTTTAATAAACATTATGGAATGTGGAACCCATATCGGACTCCTGAGCTTTTGTGAAATAATTCCGTTCACCGAATAATTGAGTAAAATGAATTGATAATACAAGTGAAGAAATGAATTAAAACAGTTAAATATAACGAAGAATGAACAAGAGAAAAGCGAAAACATTGATTCAATTGATTCAATTTAAAAGACTAGCAGTGCAACCTGACGGAATCAGAAAAGGAGATTCTTTGTATATGACATTATATGATTCTAGCAAGGTCTACACCTCGGTCAGGACGGGAGGCTATTGTCATACAGTATATGCATGCCACCCAACAAACAATTCATCCTATTGCAGGCCACATCCACCCTCCGTTGTCACGTGCAGTGGTATCCCTAGTCATCTTGTTCTTTAAGACCATGCTCAAATTCCGTCAACAACTGGTTCCAGTCCAGTGAGATGGGATGTTTACGGAGTCCCCTACGCTCTTCTCTATGCAGTTCCTGCCCCTCTGCCCTACCCCATTGTATCACTTCCCTGCCCCAGTGTTCCACGCCTGGTGGCCTAGTTGACTTCCAATTCATGGCTATTGCCCTTTTCGCCAGCAACAACGCTAAATCCACAAACCTAGTAGCCACACTCCTTTTCTTCTCCTCGTGGCCTATCCCTAGTATGCCAAACAATGCGGACGTGTAGGGTCTGCCTGGTGCTAAGTCGCTCAGGATGTGTTGAATCATGCCCCAGTAAGTATCCAGTTTGGGGCAGGTCCAAAACATATGCAGGAGTCCAGCATCTTCGTGTTGACATCTGGGGCATGTACCGGCTGCATCAGGGAACATCGTCCGCAGCCTGTTGGAGTCAGGTATGACCTGTGAACTATCATGAGCTGTATGAACTTGAATTTAGGGTTGCGGGTTTTTTTTTGTTTGGCAATTGTAGCGCCCTATCCCACTCCTTATCATGCAGGGCCCTCCCCGCATCCTCCTCCCAACGCATTCTAAGGGGTTGCAGTGGATTAGTTCTGCCGGCTCTGATGCCATGAGACAGCCATTTCGTTAGGTGGCTACCCGTTCCCATCAGATACAGCATAGTGGTCAGTGTGTTAGTGTCCGGCTCCAGTCCGCCTCCCGCCCATTGCGTGGTTATATAATGTGTGACTTGCGCATGCGTTATGAACAGTGTCGTTGGCGCCTGGTGCAGCCTGAGGAAGTCTGCATTTGTCATGAGTCTGCCGTCCGAGAAGAAGTCCCCGACCTGCGTAACTCCAGCATCAGTCCAAGGACATAGTTTCCGTTCCGTCAGTAAACCCGTTCCCAACAAGATATCCAGCCTTGGAATTGAGGGTGCATAGGATGTATGTCTGTTCGTGTAACGTATGGCCTTTTTCCATTGTGTGAGCGCCAGCCTAAGTAGTGGTGGTGCCAATTCGGGTATCCTGGCCCTTGGAAGTAACAACCGATGTATGTCCCCCCGCTGTCTGTCGGTTTCTGTCATATCTAGTTCTTGGAGGTTTCGGCCCGCCAGCCAGTATGCCAGCCATTGCAGTTGACACGCATATCCGTATGCTATTAGGTCTGGCACCCCCAAACCGCCCCTATCCGTAGGAAGTTGTAATTTTGCCAAGCTTATACGCCTTCTGCCTGTACCCCACACCAGTTCCGTCAATATCGTGTTTAGTGACTTGAAAAAGGGTGCAGGCACGAGGATAGGCAAGTTAGTGAAGAAGTAGAGCAGTCTTGGCAGTACCACCATTTTGGAGATGGCGACTCTGCCCGCCACAGACAAGGGTAGGGAGGTCCAGAAGCGCACCTGAGACTTCAGGTCGCATAGGGCCTCTCCCAAATTGCCCTCCAGCATGTCCTGTGGTCTGCGATATATCTGGATGCCTAAGTATTTGAAGGTCACGGGTGCTATTTGAAATCGGTAGGGACCAAACGGGATGTGTGTCTCGTCCAGTGTTCTGTGGAATCCGAACCCATACGATTTTTTTCATTTATCATAAGGGCCGAGAGCCCGTGGAAGGCAGTAAAGATCTCCGGTAATGGGTGCATTGGACTGGTGATATCATTTAAGAACAGTAGTATGTCATTCGCATACGCTGAGATGACATGATGGTTTGCAAGTCTGGCGATACCAGCAGTGGCTGCAAGGGCCCGCACTTTTATCATTATGGGTTCCAGTGCAAGTATAAATAGTAGGGGAGATAGCGGGCATCCCTGTCTCGTGCCCTTCTCTATCTTGAATGGGCCCGAGATACATTTATTGGTGCGGACCCGTGCTGTAGGTCTCCGATACAGTAGGGACACCCAAGCTATAAATTCCGGTGGGATCCCAAACCTGGCCATCACCGCAAACATATAGTCCCACCTGAGGGAATCGAAGGCCTGTCTAAGGTCCAGGGATATGCATCCCTCCGTGTCCTTTCCTGCGGCATTAGGTACCATGAGTTGGCTTAACCTCCTCAGGTTTAGGGCGGTGCTTCTGCCCGGTACGAAGCCGCACTGATCAGGGTGTATCATGGCAGGAATGAATTGGGAGAGTCTTGTGGCTAGTAGTTTACTAAGGATTTTAAAATCTATATTGAGCAACGACAGGGGTCTATAGTTCTCCAGTTGTAGGGCGTCCCTCCCGGGTTTGAGGAGAGACACTATCATGGCTTGTGATGTCGTGCCCGGTAGTGAATCACCTTCTAGTGCCTCCCTGTTAAGTGTGTGTAGTCAGGGGTCAGATAGAATTCTGCCGGTAGGCCATCCGTCCCGGGTGCCTTGTTCCTAGGAAGCGCCTTAATTGCCTGTCTCACTTCCATTAAGGTAATGGGCTTTGAAAGTTCCGTTCTTTGAGTCACACTCAATTGGGGAATGCATATGTCAGAGAAGAAGGACTCCAAGTCCTGGTCCGAGAGCAGTTCGTGTGGGCCATACAGTCCAGAGTAATAGTGTTGAAACGCTGCGTTGATCCCTAGCTGGTCTTGTGTTAACACCCCTGCATCGTCTCGCACTTCCATTATAGGAGCGCTTGTCGGTTCGTTACGCGTTAGGCGTGCTAACAGCGTGCCCGCTCTATCTGCTTGTGAGTGTTGTCTGGTGGTATAATCCCCATAGTCGACCACTCTCAATTCCTCCAATAGTTCCGCATGTTGTATGTGGGCCTCTTGGAGTTGCGTGAGAGCTTAGTTTTCGAGCAGCGCTAGGCTGTCCTCCACCGCCTTCAGTTTTCCTAGTATAATGTGTTTAATTCCCACCTTCGTACCCATCGCCACTCCACGGATGGTCGCCTTAAAGGCGTCCCATTCGACCTGCCTAGAGCTGGCGGCCGTGCCCTCGTTGTCAGTAAAGTAGTTGGAGCTTGCGCCCAGCAACGTTGACCTAAAAACTGGGTCCTCCAATAATCCCGGGGAGAGTCTCCATGTCGGGATCGGGGTGGGCAGCCTCCCCCAGTGTAGTGTCAGCTCCACCGGGTTGTGATCTGATAGCGTCTTACCCATGTGTTGTACTGAGATAATCGACGCCAGTAGAGTCTTGGAACATAGCAGTCTATCGATTCTGGTGTGCAACTTGTGGGGTGGAGAATAGAAAGTGTATTCCCTGTGGGGTGTGTGAAGGACTCTCCAGGCGTCAATCAGTTCCCAGCCATTCACCCAACGCGCCAGCGCTAGTGCCTGTTTTCTGCTCTCCGTACTGTGAAGTGGTGGGTGCGACCTATCCAGTGCTAGGTCTAATACTGCATTGCAATCACCCCCAAGTATCCATTCATACACCACCCAATCTGATAACACCCTGCGATCCACCACACACAACTTACGTACGATCTTTGCTCTTTTACACCAACTGAACCCAGATCTTCATGCCGTGGCAGTGTTACTGGACGCTGCCAAGGCCTTTGACTCTGTAGAGTGGCCATACATGTTTACAATTCTGTGACAGATTGGCCTTCCCACGTGACTTTTAACGTGGATCACTCTCCTATACACAAACCCAACAGCATGCATAAAAATTAATGGGCACATCTCAGACTCTGTACCTATCCAACGGGGCACCAGGCAGGGATGCACGCTCTCCCCTCTCCTTTTCTCGATTGTACTGGAACCTCTGGCTTGTAAAATCCGCCAACACTATGTCCATACTGCACTTCGATTCCAGATGCGTCCCATTAGTATATCGCTTTATGCAGACGATATGGTCTTATATCTTCGTGACCCTGAAAATAACCTCTCCCCACTGCTTCGAGAGTATGTGAAGTTCGGCCGACACTCTGGCCTCCATATAAACTGGAATAAATCCGCTGTAATCCCCTTAACTGACAGCACAGAAGCTCCACAACTAGACTTCCCCCTCGTCTGGCAAGATGACCCAATTAAATATTTGGGAATTTGGGTGCATAGAGATGCAGAATTAGTAATAAGACAAAACTATGGGATGGCCATTGACCACATAGAAACACAGATACAGAGATGGATATCACTTCCTCTCTCACTGGCCGATAGAATCTCCATGCTGAAAATGGTGATTCTACCCAAACTGCTCTACTTATTCATAAACGTACCCATCCCTCCCCCCTCATCAGTGTTCGCTAGACTTCGTGCAGGCTTCATAAAGTTAATATGGGCGGGGAAACAAGCTAGAATAAGTCTGCACACGCTATCCCTCCAATATAGTGCAGGAGGCTTTACGGTCCCTGATGTATACCTCTACTACCAATGTGCTCAGGCACACTTTGCATATTACTGGTACCACCCGGTGCGGTACTTGCCCCACCTGGCAGTTGAGGATGGTAACGCTCACCCGATACCACTGACCAGCATACTGTCCCACAACCGACCACACCTTTCATTGAAGGAAATCAACACTGTGCGCACTACCTCTCAAGCATGGCAGCGGATTAGCCAGCTAGCTCACAAAACTCACACATATGCCCCTAGCCTCCCATTACCATACCATCTGGGATTATCAGTTACGCTAGAAAAGAACAATATGGCTTTGCTAGAACAAGTGGGCATCACTACGCTGGGTGACCTGTACCCAAATGGCACATTTCTTGCTCCTGAAGACCTAACGTACATAAACAACCAAACACTTTTGTTTCGATTCACTTATCATAGACAGAGCTGCTACCCGGGCATTCTACCCCTCCTTTCCAGAAGAACCCCCTACGCTACATTCACTACTAATGCTGCTGACATCAACCACTCACGCACATATCATATCCCGATTGTACAAACAGATCCAATCGGAGATTGGAGCAGACACGACAAAAGCGCGTAATAAATGGGCCACCCTGCTAGACGCACCCCTCACGGAGGAAGACTGGATGGCCAGCTGCACACTGATTACGCTACTCACCCCCAATGGCAACCTTCCTATTATCCACTACAAGTATATCCATCAAATGCACCACACTCTGCTTAAACTGTGTAAATATAATCTAAGGGAAGACGCTAAATGTAGATGCTGCGGGACAGACCACGCAGACTTTGCACATTTGGCATGGTGCTGTGAGAAGGTGCAGCAATTCTGGACAATAGTCATAGACCATTTAGGGAAAATGCTATCCTGCACACTGCCATGTACTCCCAGACTTTGTTTGCTTGGTCTTGATATGCCGCTGAAAGCAGTAAAAAAGAAACTTGTGGCCATAATGATGTTGCTGGCAAAACGCAGTGTCTATGAACTGGGACTGCAAACAAGCCCCGACGCTTCAGGATTGGTTACTAGATGCCATTTACTGCAGGGATAACTTTATGCTATATGCAGAGGAACTGTCGGCTGCTTCTAAACCCTCAGACATTTGGGAGCTGCTGTCTGAGTATCTGCGTGCACATCCCGACCTGCTTAAGGCTCCCTCTAACCCACTGCCCTAAACGCTGAAATAATTTTATATCCCATTATGCTACCCCTGCCTATTCATATCTGTGTTGTACTGGATGTGCATGCTTGATGATTTGCCAGTTTTTTTTTATATGCTTTGTACTTTGGATCACTCCATGATATTTTACATCCTGACTATGTAATGACGGTGACTGGTTTTAGTTTGTAGCTCTTGTCTTCTTTGTCAAAACTGATGAATAAAAAAATAAAGAAATAAAAAAAAGATAAAGAAATTGACTTATCCGACATCACTAGCTGGAATGCCCTAAAAGCAACTGTAAGACATACTTTTAAAATTAGATCTAATATGAACAAGGAAGTGGACAGTAAACTCCTAGAACTAGAATATGACTCACTGATAAGTATAATTATGGCACTTTATCATAACCCGACTGCTAAAGTGGTGTGGGTACAGGTGCATGCTAGTGGTGGGGGAACAGGTGCATGAGCCCTGTGCCCCTACAGTACCCAGGGCCATTCCTGGGCACTGTAAGCGCAGTGATGCCATTAAGAGCATATGGTGCTGGGAGGTTGTCATTACGAACTTCACAGCACCATAATGGCTACACTGAAGACTGATAAGTTTGATATCAAACCTCTCAGCACATTAAACCCACACTGATGCCAGTGTGGGATTTGATGTAAAATGCACTACAGAGGGCATCTTAAAGATGCCCCCTGAAACCTAACCTACAATCCACGTCTTGTCTGAGAGGCTGCCTAGGCTTCCACCGAGCAGACATGTTGCTGGACCCCTGGGTGGAGAGCCCCCGCTCTCCTGGGCCTGCAACAATGCACATTCTGGGCGAGGTGCTAGGTCTCCTCCCCCAGGATGGGCAGGGGGAAGCTTCAAAGGCATGTCGCCTTTGAGAGCTTCTCCAGGCCACTTGCTGTACCCAGCAACTGGCCCCCACCAGTTCTGACCCCCCACTCTGGCGGGAAGACTGGCGGGAAACCCTACGTCAGGAAGGGGGTGTGCCAACCTGTGCCAACTCCACCTCTCAGGTGGGAGAGGCGAGGTGGAGCACGACCCCGGGATACCGCCATCTTGAGGATGGGGAACCCTACCCAATCAGAAATAGGCTCCTGCCCCCCCTCCCACAGGAGAGGAGCAGGATAGGGGGTGTACTCGCCCCAGGACAGGGACCTATTGGTCCCTGCCCTTCCCCTACCTGTAACACCCCTACAGTGGCAAAACAAGAGCAAGTATATTGGTTTCTGTCCAGCATCTTTACCCAATTTTACAGATCTATACATTGGACTTTTTAAATATATAAGAAATCTTAAACTAAAAAATGTTTTTTCGAACAGAGCTAGTAGTGGTTTTGTGTGTGTTGAGCTGTTGCTTTTCATCCAAGCAGAGAGGTTGCTCATACAGTTTGCAAAATTTCCTTTCACTGTGCTGGTTGAGTCAGAAAAGGAGAGGATGAGCTGTGTGTTGTCGATGTAGGATACTATGTTGATGCTGTGGGTTCTTACAATGTCCACGAGGGGAGTCATGTAGACGTTGAAGAATGTTGGGCTGAGCGATGATCCTTGTGGGACTCTGCAGATGAGTTTCTGGAGTTCTGAGGTGTATGGGGGGAGGGAGTCTAACTCGTTGAGTTTCATCCGTGAGGAAGGAGCATATCTACTTGAGGGCCGGTCGAGAGACACCCAAGTGCTGAAGCTTTCCGATGAGTGGCTTGTGGGAGACCGTATCAAAAGCTGCGGAGAAGTCAAGGAGAACGAGTGTGGCCATTTCTCTTTGGTCGAGAACACTTTCGATGTCATTGTTGGCCGCAATGAGGATGTCTCTGTCCTGTGAGTGGTGTGAAAGCCTGATTGAGAGCCTTCTAGGAGTTCATGGAGGTCTAGGTGGTCTGCGAGTTGGGTATTGGCTTTCTCCATGCCTTTAGCTGGGAATGCCAGTAGCGAGATGGGTCTGTAGCTGCTGAGGATGATTGAGTCTGCTGCTGGTTTCTTCAATAAGGCATTGGCTTCTGTATTTTTCCAGCAAAATAAGAAAGTGGAAGTCGTTATGGAGGTGTTGATGATAGCGGTGAGCGTGGGGGAGATGATGGTACTTCCAAGGTTGTATATGAAGTGGGGGCATGGGTCTGCGGGGGTTCCTTAGTGGATGGTATTCATCAGTGTGGTGGTTTCTTCATTCAAGAGGGGCTTCCAGTTGCTTAGCTGCTGTTTGACAATGAAGAAGGTGTACGGCGGGGCGGGGGGAGTTCCCATCAGAATGCAGTGTTTCTAAAGTGTTGTAGATCTTGGCAAGCTCCTGCTCAAATACGTTTGAGAGGTTGTTGCAGAGTGCCCTGGGATGGGATGATGATGTCGGCAGCTGAGGTTTGGAAAACTCCTTGATGATAGTGAAGAGTTCTTTGCTAATGTTGAAGCGGCCTTTGAGCCTGAGAGTTAGGGCCTTTTTCTTAGCATCTTGTAGTTTTTGGGTGTAGAGCTTAAGGGCGGCTTTATATGTGGATCTTACAGTGGTTTTTTTGTGATGTCTTTATTTTCTCTCAAGTTGTTTACAGGGGCACTTGGACTCCCTGGGATCATTTGTGTACCAAGCTGGGTTGTTTCTTGTTTTCGTAGGTCTTGTTTTTGGTGGGAGTGGTGTGGTTGCATAGTCGGCGACTCATTTATTGTAGAGCTTTGGGTAGACATCGAGGTTCCTTGTGTGGTGGATGGGTGTTACAGAGAACCTGAGAATGCACTCATGTGATGTAGCTAAATCACCAGTAAACACCGGATTATGAATTGAATAGGGGGGTTGGGGGCAGAGAAAGGTGAAAATTGTCCTCAACCTAACTTTGAGCTCAAACCCACTATATCTGGAATTTTTAGTTAAACTAATACTTTTGGTAGCACTTTAAGTGGCCCGGGTCCTGGCAGTGCTAAGCACCAACTGTTCTAAACATCAGGTGCTGAGACAGAAATCTATTGGGCTCTTCATTGTTGCCCTCACCCTGAAAATAAAACTCTTCACTCAGGAGCACTACCAGCCATCACCAGCCTTTGATGTTACCATGGAAATACTCCTTTGTTATGCAGCTGCCAAGAAGGAGCTTTTCAGAAGATACAATGACCTGCTAGTGATCTGTAAGTGCAGTTGTCTGGATCCGCAGTGGAGCAGGAGGGCTGAACGGCAGAGCGCAGGCTCAGGCTCTAAACCTAACAGGTCTGCAGTGATAAAGCTGCTGCATGGGCAGTTGATGCCAATTATTACCAGCTTCTAGACATTTTTTCAAATAAGTATTTTACAAAGCATTTTATTTAATGTTTCTAATGGAGTGATATTGTTATTTCACATTATCATAAGTACAGAATTGAAGCATTTTCACTATTCTTTGCCACAAAGCCATTGCTGTTACTCATTCTTCTTCTGCAGCTAACAACCATTAATAAAATCGATAGTTTGGGCTTGTTTTAGGTGAATGACAGTTGTTCCATTATATATCTGAATGCAACAACAGAAAGAGGGAGCAAAATACCTGTTAGGCAGAAGATTTTTATCTCACATATTTAAGCCATGCCCTTTTTCTATATAGGTGACACCCCTTTGAGAGATTCTCCCACCCCCAGTTTTTCAACACACTTAAAGCCCTAATTTTCGATGTCCATGCACATACAGGAAAGTATTTATTAAATGAATACAAAGATTAAATTTAGCTGCCCCATCAGAACTCTGGGTAGATGTTCAAAATCAACACAGAGTAAAGAGATAATCTTGTCTTAGAATCCAAGTGTGGGGCACTTATTTACAATGGGGAATTATATTCAAAGTAACCTCTACATACACCAAGATTGTGGAATTGCTGTGATTACTCAGCAAGTGGGCAACATAAGGACAACCGTATTCTATGTGAAATTCCAGAGACATAGTGCAATTTTGTGAGTTATCTTTTTAAGTAATACTTACATTTTGAGTCAAGTGAAACTAACAGAATTATTTGACATGGGCATCAAGGTTTTGGTGAGGTACCACATCATGTCAAAAGTTTGCAACAAGCGAAGATAATTACTTCAGACAAATTATCCCTACAAGCTTTAAACAGCAACACACATAGAATGTTGGAATCTCTACTTAAGACAAAGACTTTGAAAGTATGAGTAATGGTAGGGACACACTTTCTTTTCTAACTTACCAATGCGTCTCTTTCAGTTTCTTGGTGTTTAATTTGGAACACTAGCTGCTGTGTGTGGACTACTCTAACAGGCCATCACTTACTGCTTGGGCCTATACCTAAGGTCTTTACCCACTTTTGAAGTAATTGATAGTGGGGTATAGTCCTGTAGTCTGTAAAGGGTATTAAGATTCAGGAGACATGGAATAAAAAGGGTATTTTAACCCCTTGCATGCTGATGACGGCCCCCAGCCGTCATGCACTATGGTGCTCGTGTGCGGATGATGGCTGGGGGCCGTCATGAACCCGCCCACTTGCGATTTTGCCGCACAGGCGCAGAATCGCTGCCGCATGCAAGGGGTTAAAATAATACAATTTGTTTCAAAATAATGTTAGATACTACTGTCCGAGAGGCATGTCATGTAGGTTAACCAAGTGAAATTGTTCTGAAGATCACAGAATTTTCGGGCACATTTTGCATTTGAAAAATGATTCTTACTTTCAACTCAACTCATCTGGCCAATGAAAACATTCTCCCTGGGATCAACAACAAGTCAGAAAACTAGTATTACTTAAGAACACTATAACTCTTAATCATTTAAATGACTTTAACCCTCATCAGATTTCTATCGCATTAGTACACCTTACCTGATAATGTATGAAGACTGCATTGCAGTGAGGGAGGCCAATGGAAGGCCAAATCCAAAGTAGTAGGGCCAGTTTCTCTCGATGTTGGATAGTCGCTGATGCATTTCAATACCTAGTAAATAGGAAAAATATGAGTTCAAAGACATTGTAACAGACCAAACAAAAAAAAAAACAACTTAAAACCTTTAGTTATAAAAACACATACAGAATGTCATCTGAGATGATCAAACTCTGTGTCCAATCCCAAAAGAATGTAGAAAACAGACTACGATTCCTTTATCTGACATTATTTGCAATTGTTCAAAATGGTATAAGTTATCTCCCCTTTTATTTATTTTTTAACAGGCATTAAATCTTGTGTGAAGCAAAATGGTCTGAGCCTTTAGCTCCAACGTCAGTGGGCTAAAGCTGGTTCATCTGCTATAGATCTTCTTTTCCAAAGTCCTGCATCTTTTGACCCAAGTAAGCAGAAAGAGAAATCTGTGTAGGAAATTTTACCTGTGAAGGGTAAGCTAGAATTATCATTACGTTCATATTCGCAAACTAGAGCCTTTGCTTTGGCTTTTGTTTTTCAGGATTGAACCAGGAAGGCCACCTAATAATTTTGTGCCTTAAATTCATTCAGAAAGATCAGTAAAGTGGCTCCTCACTTGAAGTTTCTTATAATGGATGCACATTAAGATGAAATACTGAGTGTTTTACACTTGTCAAGTCTCGTCCGTTTTTGTTTTACTTTCATAAGTTTTTTTTCATTCTTTGCATTAGTTAGATGTGAATATATTTCACCAATAGTGCACAACCTTGTAGGCTTGTGGCACTCTACAGATATGGCTTCTGATATTTACATATTGATAAAACTCAACAGGACTGGCTACTGAGCAAATTCCCAAATGTTGAGAATCACTTGCTAATCTTTCAGATGATGTTATGGAAAGGTTCCCTTGCTGGGCCCAGCAGCATTGCAAACATTAATTGAGACAGTACTGGATTTTGTATGGGGAGCAATCAGTGTGAGGAAGTACTATAATTAGGTTTATTTTTATAAACAAAGGTTCCATTTGAAGGAGAAGCTGGGCATTTAGATCTAAAGCTTATTCCAAGTAAGATTTTAGATTCAATCTGATGGATCACCTAAGAAATTGTCCTTAGACAATTTTGTGAATTTCACCCATCTGCTACCATAAATGGATTTGGTGGAGTTTGTTCTGGAATATAAAATAGGTAGGGGTGTAAACCTGCAGTGTCACACACCAGGAGAGAGAGAGGTTATTCTTTATGACCTCCGAATGTCTTCCCATTAAAAATAGTCATAAGCAATACAGTTTAGGGTCCCAAAAATTACTCAGTGCTATTATCTATGCTATCCGATAACCCACAGCATTATATCAATAATAGGAGAAGACATCTCACCCACCAACTGGTGGCATGCTTCATCATTGTTATCTAGCTGCGTCTGAATAGGTAAGTGCCATCCAGATCATCTCAACCAACTAATTGGGAGCTCGTGAGTGCCTTTTTCTTGACAAATGCAGTTCGATTTACCATCTAAATTTCGCCAAAATAAAGGGAAACCACCCATTCCATGGATTAGTCAGGAAGCCCAGCAGGTATGCCTGCTGAGCTTGTTGAAACAGTTCAAACCATGCAATAGGCGATTAATTGCAATTGCCACTTTATTTGCCAAGCAGACAGTGGCAATGCAGTGAGGTGCCAGGGCAGCTCCAACACTTCAGAAGTGGGTACGGGACTTGGTATATTGAAAGGACCTGTGGAAAAGTAAATTTTGCCATGTTCTGTGTCCCTACGTGTCATCCATCATATGTTATGTGTGCATGATTAAATATGCATATGCATTCCCCATGTCCGATTAATGACGCAATTACAGTTGTGTCCTCCTCTAGTATGTCAGTTTCCAGTCCTCGTGAATACTACGAATATCAGGCCTATGTAAAGCTATGTTGCCACGTTTCTCAGTGTGCACGTTATTCTATTATAAAGTCCCCGTTTCTAGGCCTCAAAAGGGCCTGGACACCAGATTCAGCTCCTGTCTCCTGAAGCCTCGCTGAGGAGCGATACAGCCCCCACCTGTATCCTCGACCCTTCACTTACTTCCTGCCTCGCAGTGCCCGGTGCAGCCTGGCTCTGCCTCTGAGTCTGCCAAGAGTATGTTATGAGTCCAGTTATCAGTTCAGCCCTCCTTCTCTGCATTCCTAAGCTACTGAACTGCATCAATAGTTTCCGTCATTGTCTAGCCTTCACGTCTCCACGTTAGAGAAATACTGCATTTAATGGTCATTTAATATTCTTCATCACGCACTACATGTAGAATAAATGCATGCTCTAGCCTTAGAGTCTGTTAGCTTTCCCCCTCATGACTTCTAGTTTATATCAACATGTTCTCTAAACATCAGATACTAGATACTGTTTAGGTACATGTCGCTCCGACCCTCCAGACTTCAGTCTCTGCTCCTAGCACAGAGTTCATAGCCCCCAGCTTCTCCTAGTGATACGTCATTGCCAGTTTGCGCGCACCACTAGGTTAGAGGTCCCGGCTCCTTAGGTAGCCCCCTCCATGGTTCCCGCCCCATTCATGACATATTCTGTTACGTTTGCATCACATGTCTATGTATACGCCCAGTTACACCTACTTTTCCCCCTTATCTTTCGCGACTGCTACGCGTCACACCTTCTGCTCCACCCACTGCTACGCCTACTGCAATGTAATGCTATGTGTTTGCGTTATGTATATATGCTCATGTATTGTTATTAAAAGTCAGCGCGCTCATCCCAGATCCAGCCCCAGCAGCTGCTGGGCCCTGCCATCCTATTCCTATGCAGGTTGTCCTGTTCCTGTCCTTATGCTGTATTAAACCTGCAAAACTCCTACTACCTCGAATCTTGACTCTTATTTATTGAGCTATCTGTTATGATATATGTCTAGTCAAAAATAGGGTATTATTTATTTATTTACCACATAATGGCGCCCGAACAGGGACTTGCCCTTTCCCCACGCGTCGGTGAAGCCACGCCGACCCCCTGACCCTCTGCAGTCGTGACGGAACTCTTCTGCGCAGTGGCAGATATTTCTGCTCAAGTATCCCTCAGGCCCACGGAGGTGACGGAGGAGGCGGTCCAGCATCCAGACGAGACGGTGGAGGAACGCGGCGAGTCCCGACCAGAGCCCAAGCCAAGAGTCCAAGGTCCGAGGTATCCGGAGGTCCACCCGTAACTGAAGTCCGAAGTCCGAAGTTCGTCGTCCGTCGTCGTAGCAGCAGTCCAGTCCAGTCTGAGGCCTTCCGTTCTTGCTGCCCGGTGAGTACCGTTACTGGGGTGGTATCTAGACAGGGTCCATTTAATTGACTCTGGTCTGTGGGTTGGTGGTACACAGTCCCACAAACGAAGTGTCCACTTCGGTGGATGCGGGTCCTGACGTGTCTCTTTATGAGACCGGTAAGTTTCGTACTGTTTCAGCAGTGCATCTAGTTTCTGTTCTAGTCAGTTTCTGTTCTCGAGAAAATTTCTGTTCCCAATATCTCCAGGTAGTATTCTGTTCGAACTGTTATTTTAAATGTTTTTCATGTATTTTAATGTCGTGGTATGAATGGGGTATAAGTATCGTGTTCATTGTGTATTGTATTGTGTCTAGATTACAGTTCAGTCATGCCCATATTTTCCAAGTTACGTCAGTTAAAAACTAGAAAGGGTCTGCTGGAAGCAGCAGTTCCCGTCCCGCCCAGGGACAGTCCAGGTCACTTTATGTATCAGAAACATGGCATAAGTGCCATATTGTATCTAGATTTATGGGTAGAGTATACCAAACAGTTAGAAGAAAAGTATAGATGGCCCGTATCGGGTACATGGGATGCCGAATGCATCATGCGAGTAGAGGAGGCATTATGGAAAAAGAAAGCCAGACAATCACAGAAGGATGCCATCGAGTTATGGCGCAAAGAAGCTCATAAAAGAACCGAAAAAGAAATCAGAAAGTCAGAATTAAGTAGAGAATCCTTAGAGCGAGCCCAAGAAAAAGAATTAATCGAGATAGGTGAACAAGTCAAAGCCGAACAGTCAGACAGACAGAGGCATGCCCTTATTAAGGGTATGTATCCTCTTCTTGCCGAGGGCTTGCCAAAAGCGACCCCAGAGGCATCCAGTAATGTTCCGCCACCACTAGTTCCGACCAAGCTACGTCACAAACCGACCGCAGCTGATATTTTTATTTCGTCCTATCTGGACGACACAGTCCCTGAATACGCAAATCCTGTTCCAGATCGCCATTTACGCCTAGAACACAAGTCAATTTCCCATCATTCAGCACCAGAACGAGGTTCCCTAGAACAAGTATTCCAAGCTACCGATCACATTCTGAAATCACGAATCGGTTATAGTGAGTTAAGTACTATGCATGAACAGGAACTAGCCCGATCAGCAGTCCGATGGATTACTGATTCTACCACTTTTCCAGACGAAATAGTGGCACAAATGTTTCTGAAATTGCCCCCAGCCGAGCAGCGACTGGTGGGTATGTATATGATCCAGCACCTCATTACTTTGTATGAGGGTCAGCACTCTGATCCAGGTCCGTTACACGATATCCTGAACGAGTTACTCCAGTATAGATGGAGAGGTCTAGGTACCGATTTAATTAGTGTCATTCTAGAACAGCGCCACAAATATAGAACGTTTCTGAACCCGCATTTTGTTCATGTCTCACCCCCAGAAAGTAAACCATTTTTCATAGAAAAACAGAACCCGTTACGAGAAGTGCATCCAGTTAAGACAGAGGACGGTGAAATGCAACGAGTGTTTGTTTACACCCCGATTACAAAGATGGAACTCCTCGAAATGAAGAAATTAATTCCCTGTCATGATAAAGATCCAGCAGGGTTCCATAGAGAATTAAAAGACATGCTCCGTATGGGAGAATACACTTACCCAGATATCATTAAAATGTTAAAGGTCCTGTTGCCCGCAGGGGTGTATGAAAAGCTAAAGGAAAAAGAATGGGAGGTGGGAGAGAAAAAGATCGATTGGGCAGTTCTAGAAGCTGAAGACAAGGCACGAGTCCCAGGTACCGGTCTAGGAGAGAAATGTAAAGAATTACCAGAATTATTGATTCAAGTTTTACCCAGATTATTGACAACTAGAAAAGAAGACTGGGATGCAATCTCAGCCTGTAAACAGAAACAAGAGGAAGATATTAGTGATTTTTATTCTAGGTTTGAAAAATGCTTTAGCATCAATAGTGGCCTCAAGACAAGTAGTGAGTCATACCCTCACCTTTTTGTTACTAAATTAGTCGAGAATTCAAGCCCACCAATTAAAAATCGAGTTCTGAAAGTCGAAAGCACCTGGCAAGCTAATACCCCGTCCCAGATGCTCCAGATGCTCCAGTACCACCAGAATAGAATCAGGGAAGAACAAGAACACGAGAGAAAACGTATGAAAGACACGAAAATGAAAGTATTAGTTGCACAATCCGTTCCTCAAGACAGTCAGAAGAGGGGTCCGAATCAAGCCAGTCATCCTGCAGCTCCCGTTAAAGGGAACTGCAACTATTGTAAACAGCCAGGTCATTTTATAAATGAGTGTGCAGTTCTGAAACATAACATAGCTACTGGTAAGACTAAAGAAAGACCACGTCCGCCTAGACAAGAACAAGTTCCACAGATTCCTCAGCCACAGAATGCACCACAGACAGTTACAGCACCGCAGCCTATCGCTGCAACACAGCACGTTACATCGCAGATGTACCAGTATGCACAGTCTGAGTATCCAGAGTACCAGCAGTATTCATGAAACAGCCTAGAGAGGGAGGTAGGCTTGCCTCTCATCGAGATACCTGTAGATCAAGAAGGTCCCTATGTTCACAGTCAAGTATTAGGGAAAGACAGAAAGTTTCTGATTGATACAGGGGCAAGTAGGACCACAATTAGCCATGCCGAAGTTCCAGGGGCTCCGCTCTCAGGCTCAAGAAATGTTTCCCTTGGATTTTCAGGAAAACCCATTATAAATGAAATATCAAAGCCAGTCACTCTAGAAGTAGGTCCATTGTCCCGCACTACTGATCTGTTACTTACTAAGTCATGTCCAGAAAATCTATTAGGCATTAAAACACTGAAAGAGTTAGGTGCAGTTATATGCTGTTCCCCAGAGGGAATACGATTGTTCCTACGTGACTTCAAGGGTCACTATGTATTACGAGATTTTGATTCCAGACTGTCTAATGTTCCACAGCATTTATGGGCGCAAGGTCCAACTGATGTAGGTTATATGCAAATCACACCCTATCGTGTGACTCTCAAACCAGGTGTAGTGTTACCACGAATCAGGCAGTACAGATTGCCACCCGAGGCTGTAGCAGCCTTATCCAAAATTATTGACGAGCTCATCGCTCAAGGAGTAGTTGTAAAAACTGACTCCAATGTATGTAATTCTCCGATCATTCCAGTCATGAAACGTACTGATCCAAATGCACCCCCAGTATATCGATTAGTGATCGACCTACGAGAGCTTAATAAATGTATTATTCCGCAGTACCCAGTTGTCCCAGACATCTCTTCCCTATTGACAGCCATTGATTCCGAAGCCACGTTCTTTACAGTAATCGACCTCAAGAATGCATTTTTTAGTGTTCCAATTCATCCAGATAGCCAGTTCCTTTTCGGATTCTGTTTAAATGGAAGGAGCTATATGTTCACACGCGCTCCTCAAGGTCTCACAGAAAGTCCTAGTATTTACAGTCAAGCACTCAAGAGACAACTAGACAACATTCACATGCCAACTGACACTGCCCTGCTCCAGTATGTCGATGATCTACTGATCACAGCCCGTTCTGAACGTGATTGCGAACGAGCGTCACTAACGGTTCTGTATTTTCTAGCCGAGATGGGGCACAAGGTGTCCCCTTCGAAGCTTCAATTCTGTGTCCAGCAAGTGGTATACTTAGGACACTTGCTGTCCAAGAGGGGTAGGCAGTTGACACCAGACCGTATCCAGTTAATAGCGAGTCTTCCTCAGCCCAAGACCCAGAAGGAGGTACGTGCCTTTATCGGCCTTACTTCTTACTGCAGACAATGGATTCCTCAGTATGCATTTCTAGCCAAGCCACTGATACAGTTAACGACACAGGAGGCAGCCGTATCGACTGTCCTCCCTTGGACATCTGAACATACACTTAGTTTTAATGAGTTAAAGAAAGCCCTATGCCAAGCTCCAGTTCTAGCTACACCGAACTACAGTAAGCCTTTTACACTTTTCGTTACTGAACGCGAAGGTACAGCATTATCTGTTCTCACACAAGATCAAGCAGGACAATACAAGCCATGTGCTTATTTTTCGAGCACATTAGATCCTGTAGCCCAGGCTCTGCCTGCGTGCCTCAAGTCAGTTGCAGCCACAGCACTAGCTATCAGACAAAGTGATTCCATAGTTTTAGGACACTCCCTGACAGTACAAGTTCCACACTCCGTAGAAGTTCTTTTAAACCGAACACAGACTCAGCACTTGACAATTGCACGTTTAACAGGTTATGAATTGACACTGTTCCAGCCACACATAGAAATCAGACGCTGCAACATTTTAAATCCTGCTACACTGTTACCATCAGTTACTTCGAATCCTGACCCACATGACTGTGTGGAAGTAGTTAACATTACGACAAAGCCAAGACAAGACCTGACAGACATTCCGTTACTAGATCCCGACCTGACACTTTATGTGGATGGGTCATGTATGAGAACTAGTACAGGAGATTTAGTTGCCGCGTATGCAGTGACTACTGACACTGCATTGACACCCTGTCCGCTCAAGCAGCAGAGCTAGTTGCTCTGACACAAGCCTGCATACACGCCAAGAACTTGAAAGTTAATGTTTATACCGATTCACGCTACGCATTTGGAGTCGTACACGACTTTGGAGTGCTCTGGCAGGAGAGAGGTTTCATGACTTCTCATGGAACCAAGATTCAGCATGGTCTCCTTATTCAAGCTCTGTTAGATGCCATACATTTACCGACATCTATCGCTATCATGAAATGCAAAGCACATACGAAAGTTACTGACATTATTTCCCAAGGTAATGATCTAGCAGATCGCACAGCCAAGCTTACAGCACAGACTCTAGACATTCCAGTTAACATGACACATACTCCAGATCCGACTACATGCATGACAGTTAAGGACCCTACTCAAGATGTCATAGATATCCAGTTACATGCTACTCCCGATGAAATCAAGAAATGGTCCGAACAAGGAGGGGTCCAGACAGATCAAGGATGGTTAACGAAGGGTAGAGCCACATGGTTTCTCCCCGACTCTATGGTTCAAGTCATTATTAATACCGCACATAGTCCAGCACATTTAGGAGAAAAAGCTATGTTAGACAGTATCCAGAACATTTGGTTCAACAAGCATTTACGAGCTGTAGCCAAGCAGAAAGTCCGTACCTGTATGATATGTTGTCAGTTTAATCCAGGTAAAAGTGTCCCGGTGGAACAAGGTGGTTTCCAGCCCCCTGACCACCCTTTTGAAGTCCTCCAGATGGATTATATTCAGATGGAGCGATGTCGAGGTTTCAAGTATGTCCTTGTAGTTGTATGCGCTTTGTCCAGGTGGACAGAAGCATATCCAGTTCCAGATTACACAGCCGCGACCACTGCCAAGCAGTTGGTTCGTGAATTCTTCCCCCGTTATGGACTCCCTAGAGTCGTATATTCTGATAACGGTCAGCCATTCTCATCTGAACTCATGAAGCACGTTTCCCTGTTGTTAGGGTACCAGTGGAAGTTTCATTGTGTACGCCATCCTGAAGCAGCTGGTCTAGTCGAGAGACATAATCAGACTCTGAAAATCCGAATTGCCAAAATATGTAAAGAGAAAGGTGTGGACTGGCTAGTAGCTCTGCCAGTTGCTTTGTTTTATATGCGCATGGTCGCACATTCCAGATCAGGTCTGTCCCCGTATGAGGTCGTATTCGGCCGCCCCCCTAATATGTGGGGTACTCCTAGACCCCGAAGTATTACCGATGTTTCAAGTAATATGCTGACAGATTACCTAGCTTCCTTGATGTCTGCCCTCAACTCATGTCGTTCACAGGTTGCCGCCGCATTTCCAGACAATACCGAGGTGGCACCGCATGAAATCGTCCCAGGATCCATGGTGATGGTCCGCAACTTTGACAGATCAAGTCCGCTGGAGCCTCGTTGGAAAGAGCCCCGACAGGTCCTCCTCACCACCCGTACAGCCGTGAAGTTGGAAGGACGCAAGGGCTGGGTGCACCTTTCTCATGTCAAACTTTTTAAAGGACTGAAACCCGTCTTTAAGAACATTTCCCAGGATTCAAAGGATTGCCAGAATATTGCTCTCAAGGACTGTCCCGCAAATGACATTGTTACAACCCCTCCCCTGTTAGAGAAAACTCCGCAGCAGGAGTATAAACAGAAACTACGGTCTAGTAAATTAAGTCAGCCAGTTTGATTGTCTAAGTCCTCCCCTAGGTGAAACGGTTAGACTGTTTCTGACATGTATAAAATAGACCCCCATAGTGAGAGAGTTAGTCAAAACTCAATCCGATGTATCGTTTTTCTATGTTTCATATTGTTTTCCAGCCTTATGATTTCCTGCACCAGTTATGCATTTTACCTATGTTTCCCAGTTTCACATGTAAATAAGTCTGCTAATACTACAGTAGAGCACACGTTTAGTGATCTGCCCCCTCATGAACTGTCCTACCGCCTCGCTATGCGTAATAACTCATTTATCCGTATGTTACATTACTCACACCAAACCAGCAATGCCACTAATTGTTGGGTGTGTGGTCGACTCCCCCCTTTCCAGACCCTGAAGGGAGTTCTGCCACTTTTTCCTTATCCATTCTCACATAATGGTTCGTGTGGAGTATGGTCCACGTTAACGTCATCCTCAACAGATATGTCTTTTCTTAACAGCACATGTTTCCCAGACAAGCAAGGTCTCCCCCACAGAACCGGGTTAGATCTAGAAAATGAAGTGTATAATTTAGGTAATTATTCGTCGAATTTTATGGTCCTGAATGTTCAGTCTGATACTACTCCAGACTTACCTGCTATTTCAGTGCTACCAGTCAAAGGCGAATTATGTGTCCGTAATAATGGTTCCGTACATGTAGGACATAGTGATTGTACTACTATTGTCAAGTATAGTGACAGTGGGAAATCTATTTTTAAAGCTTCACGTCATTCTTATTTTATTTGTGGTCAGACCGCATATATTCGTCTGCCCCTCGATTGGGAGGGAACCTGTTACATTGCCTTCCTACTGCCACCAGTTTTTCTAGCCCCACCTGATTATCATAGAAACACACATCTAGTACACATTAGACATAGAAGGGAGTCCCCAATTGTCGATTATACTGAAACTACTCTAGAACAATATACCGATTTCAATAAAGGTTTCTTCTTCTTTATAGGCCCTGTCCAGAATAGTAAGTTAATCCGTAGATTAACAAGAACCCTTGAAGCTGTAGTAAATGAGACTGCCTCTGCTCTAGGTAACCTAACCGAAGAGCAATCTGCTATGAGATTTGTCGTTTTACAGAATCGTCTCGTCCTTGACGTCATACTGGCCGATAGGGGCGGGGCTTGTAGAGTCATCGGATCTAGTTGCTGCATTTTCATTCCAAATAACGCGCCGTCTGTTTATTCAGCTATAACCAGACTCCATAAAATTGCCCATCTGATGCACCAAGATCCAGGCACCTGGACATGGTCCGGTTGGTTCTGGAATATAATTTCCGCATGGGGATGGAAAGTCTTGTCCTTTCTAGGTATTGCAGTAGCGATCATATTTAGCTGCTGCCTCTGTATACAATGTGGCCCTGCGATTTGCGGCATTTGTGCTACCTTTTGTATTCCTAGTCCCAAGCCCCGTTCTAAATCCCGTTCCAGGATAATTCGAGACGAGCAAATGATACTGTATGAAATGATAGATGGTATCATGAATATTGATGTCTCCTGATGGAAACGTAGTGACAAGGAGGGAATGTGGAAAAGTAAATTTTGCCATGTTCTGTGTCCCTACGTGTCATCCATCATATGTTATGTGTGCATGATTAAATATGCATATGCATTCCCCATGTCCGATTAATGACGCAATTACAGTTGTGTCCTCCTCTAGTATGTCAGTTTCCAGTCCTCGTGAATACTACGAATATCAGGCCTATGTAAAGCTATGTTGCCACGTTTCTCAGTGTGCACGTTATTCTATTATAAAGTCCCCGTTTCTAGGCCTCAAAAGGGCCTGGACACCAGATTCAGCTCCTGTCTCCTGAAGCCTCGCTGAGGAGCGATACAGCCCCCACCTGTATCCTCGACCCTTCACTTACTTCCTGCCTCGCAGTGCCCGGTGCAGCCTGGCTCTGCCTCTGAGTCTGCCAAGAGTATGTTATGAGTCCAGTTATCAGTTCAGCCCTCCTTCTCTGCATTCCTAAGCTACTGAACTGCATCAATAGTTTCCGTCATTGTCTAGCCTTCACGTCTCCACGTTAGAGAAATACTGCATTTAATGGTCATTTAATATTCTTCATCACGCACTACATGTAGAATAAATGCATGCTCTAGCCTTAGAGTCTGTTAGCTTTCCCCCTCATGACTTCTAGTTTATATCAACATGTTCTCTAAACATCAGATACTAGATACTGTTTAGGTACATGTCGCTCCGACCCTCCAGACTTCAGTCTCTGCTCCTAGCACAGAGTTCATAGCCCCCAGCTTCTCCTAGTGATACGTCATTGCCAGTTTGCGCGCACCACTAGGTTAGAGGTCCCGGCTCCTTAGGTAGCCCCCTCCATGGTTCCCGCCCCATTCATGACATATTCTGTTACGTTTGCATCACATGTCTATGTATACGCCCAGTTACACCTACTTTTCCCCCTTATCTTTCGCGACTGCTACGCGTCACACCTTCTGCTCCACCCACTGCTACGCCTACTGCAATGTAATGCTATGTGTTTGCGTTATGTATATATGCTCATGTATTGTTATTAAAAGTCAGCGCGCTCATCCCAGATCCAGCCCCAGCAGCTGCTGGGCCCTGCCATCCTATTCCTATGCAGGTTGTCCTGTTCCTGTCCTTATGCTGTATTAAACCTGCAAAACTCCTACTACCTCGAATCTTGACTCTTATTTATTGAGCTATCTGTTATGATATATGTCTAGTCAAAAATAGGGTATTATTTATTTATTTACCACAGACCAAATGAATGTATATGCAGAAGAGTTGCCGATAGCTTCAAGACCGAAAGATTTCAGGGCGCCGCTGTCTGCATTTCTGTTGCAAGACCCTGACCTACAGGTGATATGAACTGTATTTTTGGGAATACATTTGCATCGGGTAAGGTCCACTATGCTCACATCATTTTAGACACCCAGTAGATTATATTTCTATGTGATATGCTATACTTGCTGATTGTAGAGGAGTTGGATGGGAGGGGGGGGTTGATTTAGCTAAATGCAGAAACACTGTTTGCAACATTACTGTTAATTTATAATGAGAGAGGTGTTCTCTGACTTGCTGTATACTGTGCTTGCAACTTCAATAAAAAAAAATGAACTCTCATACTGCAGGGTTACTACTGGTTAGACAAGGCACTCAACAAAAGTGCCCTAAGTCACCAGTGCTCTTCGCACTATTTATAGAACCACTAGCATCACTGTTACGGCAAGATCTGCAAATCAAGGCACCCCTGCTAGGAAAAGCTAGGCTCAAACTCTTTGCAGACAATTTAATTTTATACTTGGCAGCAGATAAACAAAATATCTCAGAAGTTTAAAAAAAATTGATTTTATATCCCCTAGATCAGAAAAAAATCTGAATCACTCCAAATCCAAGATATTACTGTTTAACTGCACAGACCAAATTCTTCCCTTTGATATGCGGAATCAAGTCTGCAGTACAGGTTCAATCAGATACCTGGGCATGTGTGCGTCACATGATCTTTCGCAATTATATCAGCTCAACTATGAACCAACAATTTGTAAGGCCAAGAAACCTTTAAAGCCGTGGTATCTGTTACCTCTCTCTACAATAGGGAGAGTCGCTGTCATAAAAATGATTATTCTCCCTCTTTTTCTTTTTCAAACAAATTAAAAGTTCTGCCTATATTTTTTCCTGAGATAGATCAAATGCTGTGTCTGGTCAGGCAAGAAGCCTTGCACAAAACTTGAGACTCTACAGGTATCTATTCAAGAAGGTGGTCTTGCACTCCCTCACTGTAGGAAAGTATGACCTGCTTCTATGGTTACCCCCCCTTTTTGCCTGGTATTAAGCTGTATTTTGACTAATCTGACTGGGATCCTGCTTATAAGGACCTCAGTCTATTTGCTTTCTCCCTAACATTTTGTGTTCAGTACTTGGATACATCACAGATTGAATACTGGGGTACCCTTATACATCCCTAGTATATGGAGTTAAGGTACCCAGGGCATAGGTACCAGAGAGGTCTCCCATGGGCTGAAGCAGGTATTATGCCACCCATAAGAGACCATTCAAAATGGATCTACAAGCCTGCCATTGCAGCATGTGTAAGCTGGTGCAAGCTCCACTTAAAGATATAGGTTTCCTATATCTAGGGTCACTGCACTTAAAACCTATAAGCCATCATCATGATAAACTTCATTTGGCTTTTTTGATTAAACCATAAAAGTCACAAATATACACAGTACAAATAAAATGAGGAAAAAAAAAAGACACCCAACCAATTAATGTCAGCACTTGTCAGGTAGCATACAAATATCCAACCCATTATACAAGTTAAATTAATAAAAGAAAATCTAAAAGCCGAATAAATGCAGGATTCTAGTCACAGCTTGATATAAGCCTAACTGCCGCCTTTAAAAAACTAAGCACATACCATAATATAGACTCTGAGAGCAGTTTAGAAGACAGCATGACCCCAAGTAGGAGAAAGCACTGGTCTTGGGGACCGATGTAGACCCTACCTTGAAGTTAAAGGACTTCCCTGTACCTGGACCCGCCTCCTTCACGCAGGATTTAGAGTTGTTAACTAACAGATCCTGGTCCTCCATAAACTTCACAAAGGAATTAAGAAGGGTTTGCAGACCTCTCTCTGCCCTGGCCGTAAGGACAGCATCGTCGCGTACAATAGTACCGTCAGAGCACGTCGTCCCACCTGGGGCGTACACCTGAGCATCCATCAGTACCTTCTCCAGATCATTAATATATAAATTGCATAAAAAAGGGGCCAGGATACAGCCCTGGCGCACCCCTTTCTGGATTGGGAATTGCCAGCTAACCTGACCCTCTTTCGTGAAGAGTACCACAGCTTTGGTGTCCCTATGAAGCTCATGGACGAAGAGGACGATCTCTTTGTCCACACCCATGCCCAATATGCTTTCCCATAGCTTGTTTCTGTTAACACGATCAAAAGCGGACGACACGTCCATAAAGGCGAGATATATACTGCCTGAACGAGCAATTTGCTGACAATCATACACAGGTTCAGTTATTGATCAATTGTGGACCTCCCTGGGCAAAAACCGTATTGTATACCTGTTAAGATATTGTTAACGTTGGCCCATGTGGACAGCCTGTCCAACAGAACATGCCCCAACACCTTAACAGATGAAGCCACAAAGAATCTGGGCCTTTAACATAGGGTGATGTCCCGGTTTCCTTTTTAGAAAACCGGGACTATATTAGGTAGGGACCAGGTACTAGGCAGTTCCTCGCTGATTGCAGCATTTATAACGGTGGTAAGGATTGGCACCCATAGTTGTGGTTTCGATATAAAAAGGTCCAGAGGGATGCAATCGGGTCCAGGTGCTTTGTTCTTAGACAGCCCAGCTATACCCTTCCTCACTTCCTCGGTTGTAATGAGAAAGAACGACCCATTCCTCTTCTGTAATATGTGCATCTAAGGCCTAAGAATTTTCCCCTGACAGAAAGGGACAGTTGTTGTACTCAAAAATTGGGTACTATTTTTCTGGCGACAGGCCTCACTGAGTTTGCTCCATGCCTCCTCTTTTAACTCTAAGAACAAAAAGGGAATAGGTCCATAAACACGTGGTGGGAGATAGACCCTTTTTATAAAATATATAACACAAATTGCCCGAACCACAAAATCTCCACAAGCTTATTAAGAGGGAAAATATCAATTTATTGTGATCACCCTCGACATCCTACTTAGTGTCAATATTTTTTATTTTTTTCAAGTTATGACAAGCTGTATGACAGAAAACAATAATACATTAAATATTTACACACCTATATATACTTTGTACATACATGAGAAACAAATTCTTTACACAGTACAAAAAGAAAATTCCTTGCATCAAACATTACAAAAAACTAAGAATACATCACAAACAACATTAGAACAAACATTACAATCCAAAAATGAGAAAAATAGGAAAAACCAATCCTAGGGGGAATTATAAGCAAATGAATGGCTCTTTAAACAAATCAATACTGGACCAGCCGGTCCTAGTATCGTGGAGATGACATTTTATTCCACCCTATGAAAGTGCCGACGCATTTCGAGATCAGGCACTAGGTCACTGATCTCTCATCAGGGCTGTTTTATTCTTTGTATCTGCAAGATGCAAAGAAAATATTTTACTCATCCCTCTCAAAACTGAACTTCTTTTACGGCAATGGGCTGAGAAAGAAAAATGCTACATACCAAACTTGGTTGAAAGTAGAGCAGGGCATTGGGGCATAAAGGATTTCAAACCGAATAATTCTAAACGTAGCCAGGCAGGACAACCTACAAGAAATTTTAAGAATTTTTTTGTGCATTGGTAAATCTAACCAGCTCGTGGGTTCATTACTAAAACGTCACCCAATGCTACATAAAGCATACCTAGCTATTGTTGACTGCTGCCAACCGGCGTTCTTATATGTGATGCGCCACCATGAAGGTAGGCTCCTAAAACAATAGTGAAAAATGTTTTAGTGGTGGGGCTGTTGATTACAATGTTCGCATAGTGCATGCTGTAGGAAGGTGGATATCTGACTATGGTTACCCCCAAACTTTTTGCCTGGTGTTTAGCTGGTTTTTGACATAGTTGGCCTGGGATCCTGCTATTCAGGACCCCAGGCTAATTGCTCTCTCCTTAAAATGGACTCCATGTACCTTAGGTACATACACAATTGGAACTGGTTCACCTTATTGGCCCCTGTAACAGTGTACCCAGGTACCCAGGGCATAGGTGCTTCCAAGGCCTACCAGGGGCTGCAGCATGTATTATGCCACCCCTGGCCTGGCCTCCATATTTGACACAACTGGCTGATCACTCAGCTGGGGTAAGTCGGTGTAACCACCCCTTACTTAGGTGTAGTATGCCTATACCTAACCCAAAATGGACACATATGTTCCTATCAGTCACTCCTATGGAAGGCCTCATCAATCCTGGAGGCAGAGTGCTTGGAAATATGTGAGATGGTGCTCTGGCATGAGCTGAGCCTGTCTGCAGCTTTCGGAACCATGTCCTTTAGCTGTTTCATGATATTGCCATACCATATACTCTTAAGTGCATTATGAACCTCGCGGTTAAATGCTATCTTGGGTTTGGCTTTATCAAAACATGTCGAGTAAGGTGTCATACGAATTGGAATACTACCCCCTCGCCAGTTCTGGCGACGGGGGTAGCATTCCACCCTTCTAGAGGGACACGACATGTACCTAGCCTGAACCCCGGTTAAAGTTAAACAGAGCCTCAGCATCACAAAATGGATGCTGCCACCACAGACACAAGTCTGACCTCCTGCTGCTGGGAGTCCTTCCAGCGAGGGCAGCTTGGACAAAGGGTTTCCTGCCTGGGGAGGTGCTAGCACCACCCCAGACAGGATTTTGTGTATTGGGTAGGACAGGGCTGAATAGAATCAGACATGCCTGGGGCACACAAGGTGTCCCTGTGCATAGGCCAGTTCAAACCGGTGCTGGGGCTTTCCAGCCCCAGTCCTGGCGCGAAACTGGACAAAGGAAAGGGGGTGTAACCACCCCCCTTCCTGGTTCCACCCAGAGGAGGGACCTAGTAGGTGATCCGGCCCCCCAGATTCGAATAAGAGTGGGAGCTGTGTCCTGAGACTTCAGATCATCCCGAATCAACTTGAAATACAGAAGAAGACTGGACTTCGACATTCTGCTGCACAGAAGACGGAAGAGAATCTCCCTTGTGGCCAAGAAGTGACCACCCTGTGAACACAGGCACCAACCAGCAACTCGACGTCTGCTTTGCCGCCGCCTCCCGCCGGAGCCCGAGCCCAGAGCCTGACAAGACCCAGACTCCCAGACTTCTCACCGCCCGATCCACAGTCCCTGCAAAGAAGGGACCCGTGGAGGCACCGAGAGACGTGGGACCGGACCTCTTGGAAGAACCCTGAAACGCTGACTGCGCAGCATCAGAGGCACCCTCGACGCTGTACTTTGGGGTTTGAGAAGCCCCAACCTCGAGCAGCCCTTGCACCGAAGATCAGCCCCCCAGCATCTCCACAATCTGCGTGGGGCCCTTTTGCACTGTGCCACTCGACGCGCCATCCCGTCCACTTGCCACGTGGCTAGCGGCCATCTTGGCGACAAAACCTTCAACTTACACTGCGGGTCTGGTTGCTCCAGACTTGCCCTCGCTCCTGTAAAAAGGAGCACCTGCTCTGACCTTGCTGGTCTGAGTAACAAGCCTTTTTCGATTCCTGCGTGGCTTGCACTAGCCAAGGCCTGTTTGCTCCAATCAAGTTGCCGACACCGCCAACAGCGAGAAGCCTGCGTGGGACAGCTCGTGACCGACTCCTGGACGTCTTCGACCCCTCGTGTCCACGTGGCTGCAGAGAGAAGCTACACGACATCACCTGTTTGCACCCGACATCGCCTGGTTCCAATCTGGTTCCACAGTAGTCACTGGCTAGTGACTTTGAACATTGTCCCCTCTGCTTTCAGGTCTTCACCTCTTCAGATCCACCCTTGGATCCACCGGAACTCTTCACATCGAGCCGCCTGCAGTATCTTCAGCTCCAAGCACCATCGACCTGCTTGACGAAACCCGACACTACTTCGACCCTGTGCACCCGCTTTCTGTGGGTGAGGTAACTCAGCAACGCCGGTGTTCCCACACTGGTATACACCTCTAGTGTCTGTGTCTAAAGTTTCATCCTTCTAGGTCACTCGGAAGGTTCCTTAATAACGAACTTTGTAACTTTTACGCACCATTGACATTGCATTGGTAAAGCGTGCACTTTCCGCACTGCACCCGAGTCCCGCGGGCCTTTCCCGACTTCTTCACTGCTAGTCCCGAACAGCTCCAGCGATTCCCCAGGCCCTAGGCCTCCTCACTTTCCCCATAGTGGTTCTTATACCACTATTTTAGTATATGGTTTAGGTGGCCCCTAGGGCTCATCCATAATTGTGCAACTTTTGTGTATTTAAACTGTGTTTTGTTTTAACGCATTTGCTTCTGTGCTCATAAAGAGTATCAGGGTTATTTGTAGAAATAAATCTATATATATTTTCAATATATATCTGTGTGGTGTCCTTTCATTTGGTATTCAAGGGATTGTGTATGGTAAAACAGCTTGCTTCACATGCCTTTACAGAGTTTAGCCTAAGACTGCTTAGTCCATGCTACCCCTAGGATAGCTTGTCTATAAGGTTGACTTTACAACCTGCACCATAAGGGTTGCTTGGCATGGTACAAGGTGATCACTAGAACTAGTGAGCATCATATACCAGGCCAACTTCTCACACATGCATTATTAAAATCACAGAAAGGGCAGGAGTCATTTCGCCTACCTTAATGAAGTGTTACTATTCCCTTTCTTTGAATTTTTGGAAATGTGCTCTCAATTTGCCGTCCTGTGTTAGCAGAAAACGAAAAAACTAGTATAAGCGCTTATAGTAAAAAATATGACCATTCAAACAGATTCCAAGCATAAAACATGTCCTGGCATTTACCTGCTCGAAAGTAACAGCACGCCGCTGGTGTGATCAAAGTTTTCTCACAAGAAATGGCCGCACAAGTACTTCCTGTATTTAAAGCCCACCCCCAAAAAAGGCATGCAGGGACTTGTAGTGTCCTCAAACTTGCGCTGTGAAAAAAGTTCTGTTTAATTTGGAGCCCGCATTTAAAATCAGAGCGCGCCTGTTGCATGGTGTCATTCCCAATGAATAGAGGCAGAAAATCGATTTTTGACTATTATAGTTACGCGCTAAGTTTGAAGTAAAAAAATTCAAAACTTTATTGGCAACTCGTATCTAAACACTAATGTTGAAACGGGCCATCTGGTTTAGATTTGATAAATGCTGATTTAAATGGCATTTATTCCACAAGTACGGCGAGCACATTGAGGGTCATTATTATAATAGTGTATTGCATGCACCCTTAAACAAAATAAACTTTAGTAACCAAGCATGTGGAAAGTCTGAAGGTGACGCTGCACCCATTATTTAGATTGCATATATCTACCTGCCAGGTAGTGGCCACGCTTGTTTTTTATACACAAGATGTATTAGTGAAAAGAGGACATAAGGCTACAGATTGAGTCCAGGGATGTCTAACAGATGCCAGTCCACTATACTGTGTGTCTCTGCCAATTATATATGGGCTATCTCAGACAAGCTGTTAAGGCCTGTTTGAGTGCTATTGTATTTCAAAATGAGGTAAGCCTCTTTCTGTAGTAAGGCACGCTCAATATCGTGACATTTTGTCATTGGATTTGCAGTGAATAACACCGACCATTTAAATTCATCTTCATTATGGCCTTTATCGCAGAAGTGCTCAACCAGCGGAGTGGTCATTACTTTTATCTTTATGCGTGACCGATGCTGGCTGATCCTTTGGTTGACTTGTTGGCTGGTCTTGCCTCTGTAAATTAGTGGACACGGGCAGAGTATTACGTAAACGAAATTTTTCGTTTTGCAGTTGGAGAATTCTGTAGGTCTCCACTTGGTTCCCTGATGGACAAATTCATTGCCCTCAATTGTGGTAGAACAAGCCACACAATTGCCGCACCTGTGATGGCCTTTGACGGGCTTTAAGTTCCATTGTGCCAAAAGGTCACTTTTAGGTTTTGGAGTGGAAATGTCAGCTCTAATCAATTGTTGGCCAATACTTCGATTTTTTCTATAAGCGAAGATGGGCTTAGGAAATGGACAATTCAAACCTTCTAATAGATGCCAGTTCTTTAAAACAGCTTGGCGCAACTTGTGGGTGTCAGGACAGAACGTTGTGACGCACACCATTTTGTTGATTGGTGGGCGTTGCTTAAGCTGCAGCAAGCATTCTCTCGGCGTATATCTAGCACGTTTGAATGAGTGCTTCAGGAGCTTCTTAGGATAGCCCCTGTCGTGCATATCATGACAAAAAGATCTTGCATGTCTTTCATAATCCGCCACATCCGAACAATTGCGCCTGATTCTGAGCAGTTGCCCATAGGGCAAATTGGCCTTTAAATTGCATGGATGGGCGCTTCTGTGGTGCAGAATGGTGTTCCTATCAGTCGCCTTTTTGTGGAGCGATGTTACCAATCGTCCTTCCTCACATCTCACTTCAACGTCCAGAAACGTCATGTGACTAGTGCTGTTTTCTATTGAGAATTTGATATCCCTGTGTCTTGCATTGAGCCATCCATGGAAAGACATTAGCTCCGCCTGGCTCCCCTGCCACAGGAGCCAGACGTCGTCAATGTATCGGTACCACTGTAAAATTCGATCTCTGAATGGGTTGTTAGCTTCCATGAACTTCTGTTCGTATTGTGCCATGAAGAGTACCGCCATTTCTGGGGCATAAGGACACCCCATGGCGGTCCCCTTCACTTGCATGTAATACTCACCATTAAAGGTGAAATAGTTTTTCTTAAGTGCTATTTCAGCCAATTCTAAGATAAATGCAGTCGGGACCCGGTGTGGTCTTTCTCTCTGGTCAAGATAAACCTCCATCACTTGTAGAGCCTCTTCTTGGGGAATTTGAGTGTATATCGACGTAACGTCCATCATCACCATGATTTGAGACTGTACATCAAAGCTGGTTCCTTCAACTTTAACCAAAAAATCCGTCGTGTCTCGCAAATATGACTTTACCTGACTCAAAAAAGGTTTTAAGAAAAAGTCCACATACTGTGCGATCGGCTCTAGACAGGAGTCGCACCCCGAAACTATGGGGCGGCCAGGGGGCTCTTGCATGTTCTTGGGGATCTTCGGAAGAAGATACAGGACCGGAGTCCTGGGACATTTCTTAAGAAGGTCGTCGTGTTCCTTGTTTCCCAAGAAGCCATTCTCTTTGCCATAATCTAAAACTTTGGCAATTTGTCCCTGAATGTCTTTAGTTGGATCCTCCGATAATGGGCGATACCAAGTGGTGTTCTTTACTTGTTTCTCACCTTCTGCCAGGTACATCGGGCGGGCCTGATGACTACTGCCCCGCCCTTATCTGCTTGTTTGATGACGATAGATGGGTCATCTTTAAGCAAACCAATTGTCTCTCGTTGCTTCTTACTCATGTTCTGGTGGGTGAAGCTCTTACTTTTCTCCATCTTATTGATAGAGGAAAGCAGTACCTGTTCGAATGCCAGCACCTGCTTAGGGATGTTGGTATAAGGGACACATTTTGACTTGTTTCTAAGACCTGTTGTTTCAGTACTCTCAGTAGGTGGATTATTTGCAAAAAATGCCTTCAGTATTATTTTGCGGCAAAACTGGATCACCTCTAGTTTGAGTTTAGTATAGTCGGTATTCTTGCTTGGCACAAATTTCAAGCCATGATTAAGTACTGTTTCCTCTTCACTAGATAGTACTCTTGAGGACAAGTTAACAACCATTGTAGATCTTCCTACGATTTGTTGTTGCTGCTCCTGGTTCGCATATCCCATGGTATTTTGTAACTGGGTTTTGTTTGTTTGCCTTTCTCTAAAAAAGTCACCCCTTTCTTTTGATTCCTATTGTCTGATCCCGAAGAATCAGAGGAAGATGTACTGGAAAAAGTAGTGAATCGATTCCTGGACCTGCCTTGGTAAGTCGACAAGGCTTGGCAAAAGTCAGACTGCGAATAGTAATCCTCACGTAGAAAAGGGTATACCTGCTCGATTTTAAATGCCTTTACGTCACGTTCGTACCTGTTGTTCTTATCATTGATGGTATTATCCCTAAAGGACTGAATATCTTTTTCGATCTTGTCCAAAAGTGACTTGGCATCTGTGACCACCTGGCTGGCCTCTATAGCCTTAGTTAATTCCTCTATTTCTTCTGCCTCTTTATTACACAATCTTTGTGTCGTTTCGATGGTGTGAACCATCAAATCATGGCTACACTTGGTGTTAATATAACTGAAGCCCTTACGATACTCTAGATCTTCCGTAAAAATAACCGGGACGTTCTTGACCTGAAGGCCCCAAGGGATTGTGCTACCCTTGAGGTGCCTCAGGAGGAAGTGCCCGTGCAGCTCAGTTCTAACGTGCTTTTTACGCAATCGAATTAGCTTGTCCGTTTCGTTCTGCTGTTTAGCACCAGTGCTCAGCGACACTGCGGAAAAAGAAGATGTAGCTATTAGGTTTTGAATGTGGGTCTCACTAAAGGACAATGTGTCCCTTTCTGCCATTCTCAGGAGAGACTTGCAGTCCCGCCGTTCAAATGTATGTGTGGTATTTACTGAACTCCTTGAAGTCCTGTATTCCCTCGCGAGTAACAACCCGCCCTAGATTCTAAGAACAAAAAGGGGATAGGTCCATAAACACGTGGTGGGGGCTAGACCCTTTTTATAAAATATATAACACAAATTGCCCGAACCACAAAATCTCCACAAGCTTATTAAGAGGGAAAAGATCAATTTATTGTGATCACCCTCGACATCCTACTTAGTGTCAATATTTTTTATCTTTTTCAAGTTATGACAAGCTGTATGACAGAAAACAACAATACATTAAATATTTACACACCTATATATACTTTGTACATACATGAGAAACAAATTCTTTACACAGTACAAAAAGAAAATTCCTTGCATCAAACATTACAAAAAACTAAGAATACATCACAAACAACATTAGAACAAACATTACAATCCAAAAATGAGAAAAATAGGAAAAACCAATCCTAGGGGGAATTATAAGCAAATGAATGGCTCTTTAAACAAATCAATACTGGACCAGCCGGTCCTAGTATCGTGGAGATGACATTTTATTCCACCCTATGAAAGTGCCGACGCATTTCGAGATCAGGCACTAGGTCACTGATCTCTCATCAGGGCTGTTTTATTCTTTGTATCTGCAAGATGCAAAGAAAATATTTTACTCATCACTCTCAAAACCGAACTTCTTTTACGGCAATGGGCTGAGAAAGAAAAATGCTACATACCAAACTTGGTTGAAAGTAGAGCAGGGCATTGGGGCGTAAAGGATTTCAAACCGAATAATTCTAAACGTAGCCAGGCAGGACAACCTACAAGAAATTTTAAGAAAATTTTTGTGCATTGGTAAATCTAACCAGCTCGTGGGTTCATTACTAAAGCGTCACCCAATGCTACATAAACCATACCTTGCTATTGTCGACTGCCGCCAACCGGCGTTCTTATATGTGATGCGCCACCATGAAGGTAGGCTCCTAAAACAAAAGTGAAAAATGTTTTAGTGGTGGGGCTGTTGATTACAATGTTCGCATAGTGCATGCATTATTAAAATCACAGAAAGGGCAGGAGTCATTTCGCCTACCTTAATGAAGTGTTACTATTCCCTTTCTTTTAATTTGCATGCAATACACTATTATAATAATGACCCTCAATGTGCTCGCCGTACTTGTGGAATAAATGCCATTTAAATCAGCATTTATCAAATCTAAACCAGATGGCCCGTTTCAACATTAGTGTTTAGATACGAGTTGCCAATAAAGTTTTGAATTTTTTTACTTCAAACTTAGCGCGTAACTAAAATAGTCAAAAATTGATTTTCTGCCTCTATTCATTGGGAATGACACCATGCAACAGGCGCGCTCTGATTTTACATGCAGTCTCCATATTAAACAGAATTTTTTCACAGCGCAAGTTTGAGGACACTACAAGTCCCAGCATGCTTTTTTTGGAGGTGGGCTTTAAATACAGGAAGTACTTGCGCAGCCATTTCTTGTGAGAAAACTTTGATCACACCAGCGGCGTGCTGTTACTTTCGAGCAGGTAAATGCCAGGCAATGTTTTATGCTTAGAATCGGTTTGAATGGTCATATTTTTTACTATAAGCGCTTATACTCGTTTTTTAGTTTTCTGCTAACACAGGACGGCAAATTGAGAGCACATTTCCAAAAATTAAAAGAAAGGGAATAGTAACACTTCATTAAGGTAGGCGAAATGACTCCTGCCCTTTCTGTGATTTTAATAATGCATGCACTATGCGAACATTGTAATCAACAGCCCCACCACTAAAACATTTTTCACTATTGTTTTAGGAGCCTACCTTCATGGTGGCGCATCAAATATAAGAACGCCGGTTGGCGGCAGTCGACAATAGCAAGGTATGCTTTATGTAGCATTGGGTGACGTTTTAGTAATGAACCCACGAGCTGGTTAGATTTACCAATGCACAAAAAATTTCTTAAAATTTCTTGTAGGTTGGCCTGCCTGGCCACGTTTTGAATTATTATTATTATTATTACGAGTTTTAATATAGCGCCTGGTTACCATAAGGCATCCCCGCGCTTATCCAGAGAATAGCAGCGTCACATCAGCACCAGAAATCAGGCGGGGAACAGAAAAGTTTTCAGAAGTTTACGAAAACGTAAATAACTTGCTTCCGAACGCAGGTACAGAGGGACGGAATTCCACAGGGTGGCCACCTTTATGGAGAATCTACGTCCACCAGATCTTTCTTTCCTCACCCTCAGAACCTGCAGCAGGTATTGATGGTCGGAGCGGAGAGAGCGGGGGGCCTTATAGGATTGGACCATATCCTCAAGGATAGGTGGCCCTTTCCCCTGTAAAAGTTTGTGGGCTATACAAAGTGACTTAAATTTAACCCTCTCCCTGACGGGAAGCCAATGTAGCGCCTTCAGTGCAGGGCGAGCAGACTGACGCCTTGGGACGTCCAACAAAAGCCTAGCAGCCGCATTCTGCACCTGCTGCAGTTTATTTAGTGTACCTTCCGGGGCACCCAGAAACAAGGCATTGCTAAAGTCCAACCGCGAGATGATAAGCCCCTGAATAAGTAACCTCCTAGAGGCTGCTGGCAGTAGAGGCAAGATCTTCCGGGCTGAGCGGAGCAGGCCAAAACACACGCCTGAGGTCTTTTTCGCGTGAGTTTTAAAGGAGAGGTCCTGCTCAAGTCACACCCCGAGATTATTCGGTTTGAAATCCTTTACGCCCCAATGCCCTGCTCTACTTTCAACCAAGTTTGGTATGTAGCATTTTTCTTTCTCAGCCCATTGCCGTAAAAGAAGTTCGGTTCTGAGAGTGATGAGTAAAATATTTTTTTTGCATCTTGCAGATACAAAGAATAAAACAGCCCTGATGAGAGATCAGTGGCATAGTGCCTGATCTCGAAACGCGTCGGCACTTTCATAGGGTGGAATAAAATGTCATCTCCACGATACTAGGACCGGCTGGTCCAGTATTGATTTGTTTAAAGAGCCATTCATTTGCTTATAATTCCCCCTAGGATTGGTTTTTCCTATTTTTCTCATTTTTGGATTGTAATGTTTGTTCTAATGTTGTTTGTGATGTATTCTTAGTTTTTTGTAATGTTTAATGCAAGGAATTTTCTTTTTGTACTGTGTAAAGAATTTGTTTCTCATGTATGTACAAAGTATATATAGGTGTGTAAATATTTAATGTATTGTTGTTTTCTGTCATACAGCTTGTCATAACTTGAAAAAGATAAAAAAATATTGACACTAAGTAGGGTGTCGAGGGTGATCACAATAAATGGATCTTTTCCCTCTTAATAAGCTTGTGGAGATTTTGTGGTTCGGGCAATTTGTGTTATATATTTTATAAAAAGGGTCTAGCCCCCACCACGTGTTTATGGACCTATCCCTTTTTGTTTAGGGCGGGTTATTACTCGCGAGGGAATACAGGACTTCAAGGAGTTCAGTAAATACCACACACACATTTGAACGGAGGGACTACAAGTCTCTCCTGAGAATGGCAGAAAAGGACACATTGTCCTTTAGTGAGACCCACATTTAAAACCTAATAGCTTCGTCTCCTTTTTCCACAGTGTCGCTGAGCACTGGTGCTAAACAGCAGAACGAAACGGACAAGCTAATTCGATTGCGTAAAAAGCACGTTAGAACTGAGCTGCACGGGCACTTCCTCCTGAGGCACCTCAAGGGTGGCACAATCCCTTGGGGCCTTCAGGTCAAGAACGTCCCGGTTATTTTTACGGAAGATCTAGAGTATCGTATGGGCTTCAGTTATATTAACACCAAGTGTAGCCGTGATTTGATGGTTCAAACCATCGAAACGGCACAAAGATTGTGTAATAAAGAGGCAGAAGAAATAGAGGAATTAACTAAGGCTATAGAGGCCAGCCAGGTGGTCACAGATGCCAAGTCGCTTTTGGACAAGATCGAAAAAGATATTCAGTCCTTTAGGGATAATACCATCAATGATAAGAACAGGTACGAACGTGACGTAAAGGCATTTAAAATCGAGCAGGTATATCCTTTTCTACGTGAGGATTACTATTCGCAGTCTGACTCTCGCCAAGCCTTGTTGACTTACCAAGGCAGGTCCAGGAATCGATTCACTACTTTTTCCAGTACATCTTCCTCTGATTCTTTGGGATCAGACAATAGGAATCAAAAGAAAGGGGTGACTTTTTTTGAGAAAGGCAAACAAACAAAACCCAGGTACAAATTAACCAATGGATACATGCTCCGCAAAACGACCCGGCATTCCGGGCTGATAGGGCACAAGTCGGCACAAATAGCTTGTTGGCCCTGCTGTACGACCAGAGAAAGGTGCGCAAATTGGAGGGTCCCACTAGACTTACTGCAGCGCTATGGCACGCAGCGACAGCGGCGCTAGGCTTGAAAGGGAAAATAACAAAGCTTACACCATTGTGGGACTCCCGAGCCCTAGGAAACTTGAGGAACAGTAGAGGCTTCTCACATTGGGATGCTATAGGGATATCCACGGTAGGTGACCTGTGGGAGCGGGGAGAGGTGGTTCCATTTGACCGATTGAGAGAACTATACGACCTGGGAGTGAGGGAGTCGTACCGATATGTTCAGATAAGGCACGCACTGCTCGCTGCCATCCCCCCTGAAATGGAAGTACCGGAATCCTCCCCGCTTGAAGATCGCCTCCTCACAGATTTCATGATTGAACGTGCGACATCACTTACATACCGCAAACTACTTAACAACTTACCGGATCCAATGACTCTATTGAAGGAAAAATGGGAAGGTGACATAAATGCTATGGATGAACACGAATGGAATGAGGCGATGGCGTCACCAAAAGAAGTTGGTATCTCCGCAAGACTAAGACTCATACAGCTAAAAGTCCTACATAGGGTGTACTACACAAGAACGACACTGCACCGCATTCACAGAGCACAACATCCTTACTGCCTTCGTGGGTGTGGGGAGGAGGGCACATTCTTCCACACATTATGGGAATGCCCACGTATCCAGGAATACTGGAGGCAAATACTGCGTACTGTGTCACAGACATTAGAGACCTCCCTGATTCCCGAGCCACGAAAATGTCTGCTCAATATATGGGACCCCAACGATCTGTCCAGGCACGGTCGACTCTGGGTTACCTTAGGTATGTTAATGGCTAAGAGAGATATTGCGCAGCGCTGGGGGGCGGCAGAAGTACCAACGAAGGCACAATGGTGCTTAAACATGGATAGAGTGATGGTGACAGAAAGGGCGGTATACTCTGGCCGGGCCTGTCCGGGGAAATGGAATAAAATCTGGACCCCATGGAATGAGTATAGAGGGGAAATCTGTGAGCCCTTACTGGAAGACGATCAAACAACATCGGACGAGGAAGGGGAAGAGGAGTAGCGGACTCCACGGAGTCCCATAGGGAAGGGAGGCCACAGGTTCTGGGGTAGACCTAGGACTCAGATGGAAGAAGTGGGAGGGCCTGGAGGGAGCGACACCTAGGAGGCTACGTTCGGGAAAACCCATTTCTCCTCACATCCCGTTTTGAAGCAGTCTGCGAGGGAATTGGTATGGGTGTGCACTGAGGGAGCGCTTCTTGACATAGCTAATGCGAAAAATAACCAAGATTAGACGACCGCAATGTGATTTACTTTTGTTCTTTGTTGTTGTTTTTGTTCAAAAATAGAAAATCAAAAACCTATATTGATCAGCGGTCTATCGCGAACAAGGTACCTTCTTTTGATCTAATTTGTAATTAAGACTGCAAGTGCATTACATTGAATTTTAAGCTTTGCCCTGTCGCATTGATACTACCAGACAGTGATTGCGGCCAGCCCAACGGGTTGTAGGCCAAAAGCTGTGTAAAGCTAAAACATACAATAAAGGTTTTAAAAAAAAAAAAAAACCCAGGTACAAGATACCATGGGATATGCGAACCAGGAGCAGCAACAACAAATCGTAGGAAGATCTACAACGGTTGTTAATTTGTCCTCAAGAGTACTATCTAGTGAAGAGGAAACAGTACTTAATCTTGGCTTGAGATTTGTGCCAAGCAAGAATACCGACTATACCAAACTCAAACTAGAGGCGATACAGTTTTGCCGCAAAATAAGACTTTAGGCATTTTTTGCAAATAATCCACCTACTGAGAGTACTGAAACAACAGGTCTTAGAAACAAGTCAAAATGTGTCCCTTATACCAACATCCCTAAACAGGTGCTGGCATTCGAACAGGTACTGCTTTCCTCTATCAATAAGATGGAGAAAAGTAAGAGCTTCACCCACCAGAACATGAGTAAGAAGCAACGAGAGACAATTGGTTTGCTTAAAGATGACCCATCTATAGTCAAACAAGCAGATAAGGGCGGGGCAGTAGTCATCTGGCCCCGCCCGATGTACCTGGCAGAAGGTGAGAAACAAGTAAAGAACACCACTTGGTATCGCCCATTATCGGAGGATCCAACTAAAGACATTCAGGGACAAATTGCCAAAGTTTTATATTATGGCAAAGAGAATGGCTTCTTGGGAAACAAGGAACACGACTACCTTCTTAAGAAATGTCCCAGGACTCCGGTCCTGTATCTTCTTCCGAAGATCCACAAGAACATGCAAGATCCCCCTGGCCGCCCCATAGTTTCGGGGTGCGACTCATGTCTAGAGCTCATCGCACAGTATGTGGACTTTTTCTTAAAACCTTTTTTGAGTCAGGTAAAGTCATATTTGCGAGACACAACGGATTTTTTGGTTAAAGTTGAAGGAGCCAGCTTTGCTGTACAGTCTCAAATCATGGTGACGAGGGACGTTACGTCGCTATACACTCAAATTCCCCAAGAAGAGGCTCTACAAGTGATGGAGGTTTATCTTGACCAGAGAGAAAGACCACACCGGGTCCCGACTGCACTTATCTTAGAATTGGCTGAAATAGCACTTAAGAAAAACTATTTCACCTTTAATGGTGAGTATTACACGCAAGTGAAGGGGACCGCCATGGGGTGTCCTTATGCCCCAGAAATGGCGGTTCTCTTCATGGCACAATACGAACAGAAGTTCATGGAAGCTAACAACCCATTCAGAGATCGAATTTTACAGTGGTACCGATACATTGACGACGTCTGGCTCCTGTGGCAGGGGAACCAGGCGGAGCTAATGTCTTTCCATGGATGGCTCAATGCAAGACACAGGGATATCAAATTCTCAATAGAAAACAGCACTAGTTACATGACGTTTCTGGACGTTTAAGTGAGATGTGAGGCAGTACGATTGGTAACATCGCTCCACAAAAAGGCGACTGATAGGAACACCATTCTGCACCTCAGAAGCGCCCATCCACGCAATTTAAAGGCCAATTTGCCCTATGGGCAACTGCTCAGAATCAGGCGCAATTGTTCGGATGTGGCGGATTATGAAAGACATGCGAGATCTTTTTGTCATGATATGCAGGACAGGAGCTATCCTAAGAAGCTCCTTAAGCACTCATTCAAACGTGCTAGATTTACGCCGAGAGAATGCTTGCTGCAGCTTAAGCAACGCCCACCAATCAACAAAATGGTGTGCGCCACAACGTTCTGTCCTGACACCCACAAGTTGCGCCAAGCTGTTTTAAAGAACTGGCATCTATTAGAAGGTTTGGATTGTCCATTTCCTAAGCCCATCTTCGCTTATAGAAAAAAATCGAAGTATTGGCCAACAATTGATTAGAGCTGACATTTCCACTCCAAAACCTAAAAGTGACCTTTTGGCACAATGGAACTTAAAGCCCGTCAAAGGCCATCACAGGTGCGGCAATTGTGTGGCTTGTTCTACCACAATTGAGGGCAATGAATTTGTCCATCAGGGAACCAAGTGGAGACATACAGAATTCTCCAACTGCAAAGCGAAAAATGTCGTTTACGTAATACTCTGCCCGTGTCCACTAATTTACATAGGCAAGACCAGCCAACAAGTCAACCAAAGGATCAGCCAGCATCGGTCACGCATAAAGAAAAAAGTAATGACCGCTCCGCTGGTTGAGCACTTCTGCGATAAAGGCCATAATGAAGATGAATTTAAATGGTCGGTGTTATTCACTGTGAATTCAATGACAAAATGTCACGATATTGAGCGTGCCTTACTGCAGAAAGAGGCTTATCTCATTTTGAAATACAATAGCACTCAAACAGGCCTTAACAGCTTGTCTGAGATAGCCCATATATAATTGGCAGAGACACACAGTATAGTGGATTGGCATCTGTTAGACATCCCTGGACTCAATCTGTAGCCTTATGTCCTCTTTTCACTAATACATCTTGTGTATAAAACACAATCATGGCCACTACCTGGCAGGCAGATATATGCAATCTAAATAATGGGTGCAGCGTCACCTTCAGACTTTCCACATGCTTGGTTACTAAAGTTTATTTTGTTTAAGGGTGCATGCAATACACTATTATAATAATGACCCTCAATGTGCTCGCCGTACTTGTGGAATAAATGCCATTTAAATCAGCATTTATCAAATCTAAACCAGATGGCCCGTTTCAACATTAGTGTTTAGATACGAGTTGCCAATAAAGTTTTGAATTTTTTTACTTCAAACTTAGCGCGTAACTAAAATAGTCAAAAATCGATTTACTACCTCTATTCATTGGGAATGACACCATGCAACAAGCGCGCTCTGATTTTACATGCGGTCTCCATATTAAACAGAATTTTTTCACAGCACAAGTTTGAGGACACTACAAGTCCCAACATGCCTTTTTTGGAGGTGGGCTTTAAATACAGGAAGTACTTGCGCGGCCATTTCTTGTGAGAAAACTTTGATCACACCAGCGGCGTGCTGTTACTTTCGAGCAGGTAAATGCCAGGACATGTTTTATGCTTAGAATCTGTTTGAATGGTCATATTTTTGACTATAAGCGCTTATACTCGTTTTTTAGTTTTCTTCTAACACAGGACGGAAAATTGAGAGCACATTTCCAAAAATTAAAAGAAAGGGAATAGTAACACTTCATTAAGGTAGGCGAAATGACTCCTGCCCTTTCTGTGATTTTAATAATGCATGCACTATGCAAACGTTGTAATCAACAGCCCCACCACTAAAACATTTTTCACTATTGTTTTAGGAGCCTACCTTCATGGTGGCGCATCACATAAGAACGCCCGTTGGCGGCAGTCGACAATAGCAAGGCATGCTTTGTGTAGCATTGGGTGACGTTTTAGTAATGAACTCACGAGCTGGTTAGATTTACCAATGCACAAAACATTTCTTAAAATTTCTTGTAGGTTGGCCTGCCTGGCCACGTTTTGAATTATTGGGTTTGAAAACCTTTACGCCCCAATGCCCTGCTCTACTTTCAACCAAGTTTGGTATGTAGCATTTTTCTTTCTCAGCCCATTGCCGTAAAAGAAGTTCGGTTTTGAGAGTGATGAGTAAAATATTTTCTTTGCATCTTGCAGATACAAAGAATAAAACAGCCCTGATGAGAGATCAGTGACATAGTGCCTGATCTCGAAATGCGTCTGCACTTTCATAGGGTGGAATAAAATGTCATCTCCACGATACTAGGACCGGCTGGTCCAGTATTGATTTGTTTAAAGAGCCATTCATTTGCTTATAATTCCCCCTAGGATTGGTTTTTCCTATTTTTCTCATTTTTGGATTGTAATGTTTGTTCTAATGTTGTTTGTGATGTATTTTTAGTTTTTTGTAATGTTTGATGCAAGGAATTTTCTTTTTGTCCTTGTAAAGAATTTGTTTCTCATGTATGTACAAAGTATATATAGGTGTGTAAGTATTTAATGTATTGTTGTTTTCTGTCATACAGCTTGTCATAACTTGAAATAGATAAAAAATATTGACACTAAGTAGGATGTCGAGGGTGATCACAATAAATTGATCTTTTCCCTCTTAATAAGCTTGTGGAGATTTTGTGGTTCGGGCAATTTGTGTTATATATCCTCTTTTAACTCGGCCTTACGCCTTGCTATTTCAGCTTTGTATATCCTTCTGCACACCTTTACCGCAGCAGGGTTCCTTGGGATAGTACCCAATGGGCCCCTCCGGTTTCTGGCGGCACTAGTACAGTCTGGTCAACCCAGCTCGTAGCTCGCCCCTTCAGGGACGTGGATGGAGCCTCAAGTAGGTGTCCAATTGTAAGTGAAATGGCAGAAAATGCCTCCCCACGCCCAGTTTTACAGATGTCAATTTCCCTATTGCATTTAGCCATCAGGGTCTCCTAAAAGGAGTCTGGGGATATCTGAGCCCACCTAAGCCTTCTGCCCTGATCTGTTACCCTGAGAGATGCCCTAGGGACTACGCTAAGGGGTATCCCAAACTTAGGCCTGGTGGTTGAGATGCACAGCGGGTTATGATGGCTACACATGCTATCCTCAACTGAAAAATCTAAAAAAAGTTGAAAAAAGGGGCTAGAAACAAAGATAGTCTATAAGCGTTCAGCACTCCCTGTGAAGGTCAGGAGTTAATAATTCTTACTATGGGCCACCCTGGTCCTTGACATGATTAAATCGAACTCGTCAGCTAGGACATTAAGACTATCTCCCTGTGGGGTGTGTTCAACGTGCAGACCAGCTGTCCTAGGGCATCCTATCCTGGATTTAGAGCCTGCATCTGGGTCCCCGCAGAGATTGATGTTAAAATCACCTGAAATTATAAGGTGACCTATCAGGGAGTCCTTGGAGTCCACATTTCTTTAAAAAATGCCCATTCTGGTGATATTACAAGCAGATATATTCCCGGGATTAGCATTATAAAAATATAACAAATTTGCAGACCCATGGGAGAATGAAATGGCCTGCCAGCAAACGTTATCAGTGGGTAATTCCTTCAAGCAGCATGGTATGTCCAGGGAGATGTATATTAGCAGGCCACCCTTAGGTCTACCCGCCCGTGAAGCAACAGCTGGTACAAATAAAGCCCTCGAGAAAGAAACTGTCCGTGGTAGCCCACGTCTCCTGAAGGCAAATGATGTTAAATCCTATTATAAAAGCAATCTCTCCAGGGTTATTTATCTTGTTTGCTAGCCCAGCAATGTTCCAAGAGATACATTTACAGGCTTTAACATAATACGGCCCTAACGGGGGAGGCTCTTTGTTCACTCCATGTGAGGGTGCTGACTCTACTGGCTCATTGACTATCAGTCAATCGCAAGCATCCAGTGATTCCAGAGGCACAAAGGAGTTGAAGGTGGAAATATCTTGGGTTACTAACTGTCGATCCTGCTTGGGACGTCCAGGGTGAACGGGGAATCTCCAGGTGCCCAACCTGTTGGTGGAGAATCTGTAGAAATGTCCCAAGTGGAAGGCCATTATGGTCGAGGCTGACCACCCAGGTTATTCTGTGACACTGAATGTAAAGTTATCTCTACTTGGTGGGGTCTGTTGAAGTTAACAATTACGCAGTCTCCTGTCAGGTTCTTTAATGACCTACCCACCCAGGAAACTCTTCGCACCATGATGATATGTTTCTCCAGCCTTAGTCCAAGAGACATGTTACGATCCAACCAATGTAGGATCTTGGCCTTGAGTTGGTCAAATTCCTCAACAGCACTAGTGCCGGAACATTACCAAGTACCACTACTTATGGTGAAGATTCCAGGGGCAGATGTATCGTTGGGAGCCTCTGCCTTGAACTCTCCTCCATAGGTTCTGATACAGTGGACCCCCACCTCTTGCTGCTATGCCTACTGGAGGTTTGACTGGGCCAAGCAGGCTGTAGGGCACTGTGGTTTAAATACCCCTACTCCACCAATTGGAATCTTAATAGGTTGAATAGGAAGAATACTACTAACATGCTTGTGGGTAACTTAAGGCCTATTCCCACTTGACCCACCTATCCCCCGCGCTCCAGATGAAGTAGGAACTGCGCCAGGACCAGTGGGGGGCCCCCCCTTCGAGGATCCAAACCCGCCGCTAGCCTCAACTGGCTCCTGCTCAAGTACGACTAAACATAGCCTAATGGGGTCAAACTTGTACTCAATTTTGGTCATTGTGACCATCCAGCCATCCATCAGGGCTTCCATGGCCACCTTAATTTGTCGAGGGGGTTTCCTCACACAATGTCCAGTCCCTTGTCCCCTCGGGTGTTTGGCTTCTGTGCCCCTGTAGCGAGTCATTTCCTTTTGACCCCCGGGCCTCTCCCCACTTTTGGTTTTAGCACCCCTGGATTGGCATTGTTGCCCAGGCCCATTGGAGTGATTGGGGTTGTAAGGACAGGGTTGTTTGTACAGGCTATAGCTACCTCTGACCCATCAGCTCCCTCTCCTTGGACTCCCTCGATCTCAACCCCCCGAAGCGATGAACTAGCTTGAATGAACGAGGGCCCGGGTTCAAACTGGCTGTCCTGGGTGGGGTGCAAAGTGCACCTGGTGGGCTGGGAACATGGCGAAGTACGGGCGAGAGAGCAGACAAGACACTACCTCGATTTCCTTGTCAATGATCCCCGCTGCCCGTAGTAAAAAAGCATCCATCATCGAGTCTGGAGGACCTGGGGGCACTAACGATGCGCCTTTGTGTTTCCCCATAGATTCCGGGACCGGGATGGATTTTACCTAACTGGCTGACCAAATAGAGGTACTAGAATGGGGTAAAAATCAGCTGCTGCTCAGGCAAACCTTGTGCTTCTCGTGCTTCTAAGTGGGCAATACACAAAAAACTCCTCCTACCTCACAGTTTTCTTTGCTGGAAGTAATTGACAAATTCTGCAGGGGCCCTCTCGCAGTGCCTTCCTTATGATCCAGCCCTGATTATGAACACAATTATGACAGACTTCTCCCAGCGGCTCTCCAAGCCAAGCGAGGGGGCCCAGCCTCCTCAGGGCTCTGACTGGCGCAGACAGGCCCACCCTTGGCCCGGGCATGGCCCGCGCCGTCGCTATAATTTATGCTACTCCGGTCGCGGCGAACCTTTCAGTGTTACCCGGGATCATGGTGGACCGTGTCGGACGGGCAGGCTTTTTCAGGGCAAGGCCTTGAAATGGATCGTCTCCTTTTTGGAAGATTGTACGCAGGCAGTCCGCTTAGCAAATTTCACTGCCTCTAGGTCGAACACTACATGTGGGGTCCCACAGGGATCTTCTTTGTCCCCACATGTGTTCAATCTCTAGCTTCTCCCCCTGATTAAAGCTTTAAAACAGAGGAAAGTATCCACATTTAATTATGCGGACGACTTGCAGCTCTCTTTCACCATAGATAATTCAACTGAGTCTATCACTAATTTTCAGGAAACTATGGTGTTTATCCGCCATTGGATGGATCATAACCTATTGAAGCTCAACCCCGGGAAGACGGAGGTGCTATTGATAGGAGACAGCTGCATCTCCTGGGGCCCCCACTATTGGCCTACATAATTAGGGCCTTTTCCCAAACCCTCCTCCTCTGTAAAAAGTCTAGGGGTAACTATTGATAGAGATCTCTCTCTGAATACTCAGGTGGGTACAGTAATATCTAAATGCTTCTTTCTATTGCGAAAGATCCAGAAGATACACCACCTGCTCACCCAGGCAGCACTGATACAACTTGTGATAGGATTGGTCCTGTCTCACCTAGACTATGCAAATTCAATCTATCTAGGACTCCCTTTGTATCAGATCAAGAGGCTCCAGCTGGTACAGAACCAGGCTGCGAGACTGATCTATCAGCAGCCTAAATGGCAATCGGTAAGACCCCTAAAAAAGAAGCTACATTGGCTTCCACTGCTCCAACGGTCCATTTTTAAAACAGCTTGCCTAACATTCAAGTCCTTAAATTGCTATAGCCCCATCTTTATTAATAACCTGATATTAAGGCACACTCCCACTCGCGATCTCCGTTCCAAATATCAAAATCTGTTAGTGAGTGCCAGGTTCAAACGGAAGCGACATGGCGGTCGTCGCTTCGGGTTCCTGGCACCACAACTCTGGAACACACTTCCATTAGAGATCGGCTCCTACTCTGAGTTACTCCGATTCAGAAAGCAGCTTAAGACCTGGCTGTTCACACAGGCATATGAGTAAATTAGTCCTGCCCGCATCCTACTCTGAACAGCGCCATGAAACCTTGGTCTACGTGCGCTTTACAAATGGGTTATAACATAACATAACATAACCCGGGAGTCTGGGATATGGAGTCCTGCTCCCTTCTCCTCTCCCGCTCTTCTCCGATAGGTTGGCGCAGTAAGTAGCAGTAAGTGACTAATGCAGAATGCCTCGGAATAGGCTTCCCGCACCGCGGGAGCCGCCGCAGTAATTTATGCGACTCCGGTCACGGCGATGCTTCTGGTGGTACTGGGGAGTCTGGGATATGGAGTCCTGCTCCCTCCTCTCCCGCTCTTCTCCAGTAGGCTGGTGCAGTAAATGGCAGTAAGTGACTAATGCAGAATGCCTCAGAATAAGCTTCCCTATAAGTCACCCCCATAGCAGGCTGTTGTAATTCTGAAGGCAGGGTGCTTGGTTCTAAGTGCGAGGGTGCCCCTGCAACAGCCAGACAACCCAGAAGCCTATGGAGTCCATTCTCCCGGGTTGTCAGTGAAGCAGCAATATATTATGTAGAGGGGCACTGCGTAATTAAGTGATGACCATCTCGAAAACAGGTGCAACGTATCCATCATGTCTGGCATCAAACATGTTGAAATCATACCCCCACACCATAAACAGTGTGGGAGGTATGTTTCCAAGCACTGGAAGAGCCCTCTGTTAGGCTCTCAGTGTTCCCGGTACCAGCCTTCTTGACTCGGACAGCACAAAATAGTTGCTGATGACCAGAGACCCAATTCTGCCCTCCTGCAGCTGAGCCAAGCAAGAGCAAGGGAAGGCAGAACAATAGACATCCTGTCACATGGAGGTGTGACCACCTCCCAGACAGGATTAAGTGTATTGGGATGGGGTGGGTGCGCTTGCCAGCGCCACTCGGTCTGCATGAGCGCATATTTGGTGTCCCTGTGCATAGTCCAGATCAAACCTGACCTGGAAACATTGGCTCCCGCTCTGACGTGAAACTGGATAAAGGACATGGGAGTTAACCTCTCCCTGTCCAGACCCTCCCCCGGTATGGTCCACTGAATCGCCCCAACTCTTTCCCTAGGGTACCCTAGGGCTTACCTGGGTGTAGGTCTCTAGATTCGTCGTGGGATAAGAGTCAGATCAGACACCACTTCTACTTCTACCGTCTGGGCACTCTGGACTTTGTTGGGCCAGACTTCTTCTCCCTTCCAGTCTGCTGCATCATCTGTGCATCCTATAGGAACCTTCCAAGGCCTTTGAAGCATCAAAGACACTTTAAGAAATCTCCCTTGGAGTGAAGGAGTCACTCCCCTGCATTCGCAGGCACCGCAACAAAGTCGACCGGTCCGCAGATCCTGAGCTCCTCCGGACTCCATGGGCTCTGCAAAGCAGGTGGTGTTTTTCACAGCTTCTGAGGCCTGCCCTGCCCTTTCACCAAGTTTGAGGCCAGTATCCCTTGTGAGGGCTGCAATAACCGAACCTCTGTGCACCACATTCAACCTGCAGTTGCAAAGGCTTGTTGGCTTCTTTCCAAGAAGATCTTCCGGCTCCAAGTAGGCCCAACCTTGAGCACCTCCAGTGACCAGAATCTTCAGCCACACCGCATTGTGTGCATCGTGGCCTGCATCTTTTGGTGAGCTGCTTGAGGGCCTCTCGTGACTCCAGTGCCTCCGGTCTGTGGGTCCACTTGAGGGTCACACTTGTTTCTTTTGGGCTCCCCTGATAGCTCGGGCCTGCCCTCACTCCCCTACCTTTGGTGAGTCCCCTGGACCATGCTGGTTCCAACGTTGCTCCTTCTGTGATTCCTGTGTTGCTGGCCTTTGCAAAGGCTTGTTGGTGCTCCCACCGGACACCGACCCCTCAGCACTAGACATCCCTGGTGGGACTGCCCGTGCTCAGCAACTGGTCCTCCTCCGCGTCGCTTGGTCTGCACAGCTGCAGAATTAAGGTGCTCGTCATCCATCCTGAAACAACTGACATCAAAGGGCATTCGTCTTCCAAGTTTCCTGGTCACCCCTGAGTGACACAGACTCTGTCCTCCTGCTTGCAGGTACCTCTCATATAGAATCCATCCTTGGATTCCACCGGACACTTTCTCCTTCTTTAACTGCGGCAGTTTCCTGAAGCCCTCCATTGGGTTTGATGGTGGTTTTCGACACCACTTCACACTTATGCGCACGGCTCTCCTAGTGTAGGTAACGTGGGTACTACGGTATCCACTGGTGGGGTGGCTCTCTAACCTTCTGTCTTGAACAGGATTTCTTTATGGTCCACTGAGAAGGGTCCTTAATCTTTAAAAATCCAACCACGACTTACACGTAGAGTTGTACATAGCACACGGTTGTGTTCCCACATCTCCCACAGTCTCTGTGAGGTCTCCATCTACACAGCTTTGGTGGATCCTTGGGTACCAGCCACGTCTATGTCCTCTCGACACTGTCTTGACCCGAGTCGTGGGTCTTATATCACGTTCTGAGAATATGGTTTGCCCCCCCGAGCCACTGTGCATTTCGTGCTATTCACGGTCTTTGTTTGCTCAATTATATGTGCATTGTGCATATCTCTGGGTATGAGATATTTCTATGCGTTAGAGTATTACATAATAAATCCATATTTTTATACTCACCTTAAAAAATATTATCAGGCAGCATTCATGGACTGGTGTGCAAGACAAAGATTTGGGAGGCTACCTTAAACAAATGCTTCTATAAATTGGCACTCCGCTTGTTCCATTTATTAAAATCCCCAAGCTTCCCAAATGCAGCAGATACAAGACTCCTCGGGTCATTCTCGTTAGATTTTCTCAATTGAAGGAAGAACACCAATTTACCTCCTTTCAGCTAGTAATCCTGATTGCACATAGCAGTAGACTGTCTCCATATAAGAGAAAAAAAGTATAATAACTTGGGAGAAAGCGGGCAGTATAGCTTTAGTGACTTTCTTTTAGAAGGGGTGATGAAGTCTTGGGATCAATTAAAATAGAGTAATCCAGGGTTCCCCTCTTGGTTGCTTTTTTCTTTTTTTCAACTTTGTCATTTTATACAGAATTAACAATCCCCCAAAGATGATCTTGCTAATTTAATTAATCATACTTATTATGTGAGGGAGACCAGAGGGGTAGGGACTTGGTACCAGATCTTCCAGTAACAACCGCATGCAAAAGTAGTTCCACCAGCGTTACAAAAGATTAAGAACTCTACAGGCTGTAGATTAGATATACAATCATGGAGAGCATATAACTTCTGGGCGCATAAAGCCATTAGGGTCTCCAATTTTAAAAGCGTGGCATTTTTGTTTAAGTGGCAACTTTATTATACTCCATCTCGCCTGCATAAGATGTATGCTTCTATCTCAAGAACATGTTTTAGGTGCAAATATTACTATGGGGATTGGTTTCATATTTGCTTTTCATGTTCAGATTGGATTTAATTTTGGAAGCAGATTTACCAATGGCTTAGTGGAAAGCTACAGATAGTCTTAGTCCCTGACCCAAAAACTGTCCTTTTCGGAATCGTTGATACGCTTAATCTATCTATTCAACAACGACAGTATGTCTTTATTGCGTCACTAAGTCTTTGATCCTGCAAAAATGGAAAATGGCGCAGGCTCCAGCTTATTCCCAATGGAAACTCAAGATGACTCGAATTGAAGCAAAAGAAACCTATATTCTCCGACAGTAGGAGCCGCAGTCAAATTTCTTGAAATTTGGGGTAAGAGGTAGGATTCTATGTCAGGACAAGAAGGCGAGGATTAGGCTATTCTTTCTCCGTTTATTTCAACAGCCGCCATTTTAGAATAAACAGAACAACATTGAAGACTTCATATCCCATGAAGCTCAGAAAAAACATTAAATTCCAACACATGAAGTCTCTAGCCAATCAGGCGTCTCCTGGCTCCATAACGGACGACGAGCCCTGCAGCGCTTCCTCTTTCTTCGCTGCTGCAGCCTCGGTGTCAGTTAAGTGCCTCACTTCCTCAAGGGTATTTTGGGGATTGTTCTGTGGCCTTGTTGGTTATGTGGTACAAAAGGGGGTGGTGATGGACGGAGCATCTGAACCAATCAAACACTCACACCCAGTCAACAGATCTGGGTTTAATCCATCACCGTTCTTTAGCCCACTCTGCCACCCCAGTTCAAACATGGCTATATGCAAATCAGTCTGACCCTGTGCCTCATGGGAACAGTCCAGCCCGAACTGCCAAGCTATGCCTTCCCTGTACCGGAAACAAGCTTCCTAGGGTGTGAGTGTTTGATTGGTTCAGATGCTCCGTGATCATAAGGGCATTTTCCAGATCTCAGTGGAGCGAGTGTCTCCAGTTGGCCCAAGAGCAGGGCTGTTACTGGTTGGGCCTCTGTGGGTAAACCCACCCCCTTCCCATCCTTACTGATATTGCACACTCCCTAGTCAAAGACCATTAACCCGGGTGCTCCCACACATTATAATTAGCCCTCTGACCCGGTGGGTGGCCACCTTTACTTACCCGATACCCACCTCTTGTTCTCCATTCCTTCACGGCCTCGTTGGTCAGGGAGGAATTTGATGACTATTACAAGAAGGGTAAGGAGAGCCAGTATTTCCCGGTCACTGAAGACTTTTGTGACACGGTGGACACCTCCATCATCAGGGCGGTCTCAAAGGCGGAGGTACCTCTAGAGAGGAAATGAATGGATCTGGCAAAGTACCTGCAACCCCTCCACGCAAGGAAAGAGCTTTCAGGGCCCTCAGACCCTCGACCCCCAGAACAGGCTGCAGCCCTCCCATCTGAGAAACAGCACAAACGCCCACATCCAGAAAGGGTGGATCTGGATGCATTTGCCAGATTAAAGCAGGTGTTCTTGGATACCAGTCGCCTCCCACTCCTCCGGATGTCCCTACCCCAGGGGGGCGGGTAGAAGCGGCATCACCACAGCCATCAGATGACTCCCAGGGAGGGTAGGACGGAGAGACAGAGCATAGCCGATTTTGGCGCCCAACCCCTTCACCGGCGCGAGGCCCCCAGCAGGTCTTGGAGGTCATCGCGGATCCACAATCTGATCTCTTGGACCCGGAGGAACTCCTCCATCCCCGATCATCAGAATGGGCCCCTTATTATATTGAAATGGGGTCCTACAGACCAATTTCATTACTTCACACAGACAGCAAGATTTATTTGAAGATACTCGCCAATAGGCTTAATGATTTAATGCCTAGATTGGTGTCAAAAAGAACACATGGTTCATCAAACCACGAGGCACGACAGATCACGTTAAAAGGATCCTTTCCATGCTGAATTGGTCACAGGCTACCAATTCCCCTGTTGCTGTGGCCCTGTTCTATTCAGAAAAAGTATTTGACAGGGTCTCATGGAGGTTCCTGTGGGCAGTTCTAGCATGGAAGGGATTCCCTCAAGAATTCATCACCTCTGTACAAACATTATATACTCAGCCAAGGGCGGTTATACGTATCTCAGGTAGGCTCTCTGGGAGTATAGCAATAGCGAGGCAAGGTTGCCCCTGTTCCCCTCTGCCATTTGCTCTTTATATAAAACCTTTTATAAATATTTGCCTAGATAACAATCCCGGAATAAAACCAGTAGAGATACATGATAGGACGTATAAGGTATTGGCGTATGCAGACGATATTGCCATCGTCACATCTGATATCCGTACGGCCTTACCTAAGATTATCGAAGCAGCGGAGATATTTGGCAGATGCTCGGGTATAAGCTAAATGTTACTAAGACCCAACTGATGCACTCGGAAGCTGGCCGCCCAACGACATGACTTTTGAACCCGAGCTAACCTATTTAGGTATCAAAATCTCACCTAAGGTGGAGAAGTGGTTCGTCTAAATCTGGACCTAATTATAGTATCGGCAAAACCACACATTAGAGAGACTCAATAACCTACATTTATCACTTTATGGGCGCTCTAATGTCTTAAAGATGCTTATTTTGCTTAGGAGGTTTGTACCCCACCTGGGGCAGCTCCCGGCGCAAAGGCCAGCGCAATGGAGCCCGTGGTGGCGGAGCTCCCCCAGCTCACAGTAAGTTCTGGTCTTATCACTTGTTGAGCTTTGTGGGGCTGGGGGGCACGGTTTCTGGACAATTGACATTCCCTTACGACCGACTCCTGGGTGGTACAGTCGACGCAAGGTTTCCATGTGGAGTTCTATGGCTCCCGGTCCAAGCCAGCGGTTCTGGTTGGGGGGGCGCCCTGTGGAGAGTTCACTACTGGTGGGGGGTGGTCCGCCGAGGAGCGAGAGTTACACATCAACTGCCTCGAGTTGATGGCAGGATCCTTCGCAGTCCGTTGCTGGACCAAGGACAGAGCTTAGTCCTGCATCCTCTTAAAAATGGACAATATGGTTGCAGTCGGTTACATAAACCGCCTAAGCGGGACTCGTTCCAAAGCCCTGGCAGACTTATCCAAAGAGTTCTGGGAGTACTGTCTGTCGCACCAGCTCTCAGTGACAGCGGAGCATCTTCGGGGGAGTCCAACCAGGTAGTGGACTGGCAATCCCGCCATCTCCAGGACTCAAGCCTATCTGTGGGCATCTGCCTTTCCCTTCCTCCGGAACCGAGATACTTGGTCCTCTGGGATGTTAACAAGGTCCTGAACCGGTTTTCCACTTGGCCTAGTAACAAACATCTTTCGCGCAAGCAGTTGTCGGCCAAACTGGCCATGTTGTTGAGCTTGGTGTCTAGCCGAAGGGTTTCGGATGTCAGGGCCCTTGATATTTCAGGGCGATCCTTTACCACGGATGGGGTCACCTTCCACGTATCGTAAAGGACCAAATGTCATTCACAAGTCATTTCTTACCCAGCCTTCCCAGAGGTACCCAAGCTTTGCGTGGTGAGATGTATCAAGGCTTAGGAAAGAATGATGGAAGAGCTACGCCCGCATGGAAAGCGCCAACAGCTCATTGCTATAAGAAAACCCTTAAGGGCAGTCTCTTCCCCAACCATCGCAAGATGGGTTCGCTGGGTAATGCTCAAGGCCGGCATTGACACAAAGGTATTCGGTGCGCACTCTGTAAAGACGTGCGATAGCCTCGAAAGCTTTTGTGCTATGAGTCCGCTTGGAGGACATTCTGAATGCGGCTGACTGGTCGTCAGATTCCACCAAAAGGTTTAACCAGTCTCCTCCATTGCGGCCCTGGTAGTGGATAAGCTGTAAACTAGCCTAATCCTCGCCTCCGTGTCCTGACATAGAATGAAAAATGTCCTAGCTTTCGTAATGGAAAGTTTCAATTCTCTTAAGGACATGGAGGCGAGGATTAGCCCATCACTTAGAATAAATCTAAACCCACCGGGTTGTGAGACGTACGTAAAGATGCAAGTAAAGCGTGTTCCTGCTTTTAAGTCTCTGTTTTAAGGTGTATGAGATAGTTTCACTGCACGCAGAAGGTTACGACTACTTTCTTAATCCATAGGAAACATCAAAACAGGAGTAAAGATCTTTCACAGGCGGCTTTGTCGCAGGTGGAGAGAGGAAGCACTGCAGGGCTAGTCGTCAGTTATGGAGCCAGGAGATGTCTGATTGGCTAGAGACTCCATGTTTTGGAATTGAATGTTTTCTCTGAGCTTCATGGCATAGGAAGGCTTCGTTGTTGTTCTGTTTATTCTAAAAAAATGGCTGCTGTTGAAATAAACAGAGAAAGAATAGCCTAATCGTCGCCCGTGTCCTAAACAGAATTTGAACTTTCCGTTACGAAACCTAGGACATTTTTCATTACCCCACGGTTATGAATATTAAGGAGTTCGTTTTTTTTTGTTCTTTCTTTTTTATTCTTTTTCAAGAGGGAACTTATTCTTGTTAATCTTTACAGTGATCCAAGTTTGTTCAGCTTAAAAGAATGTATATGCATATATATGCTTAATCCACATTTCTTATGCATATTAAAGATATAAGTGTCTTGATGAATTGCAATATTTATGTTTTTACTAACTGATCAAAATAAAAAAAAAATATAAATATATAAATATATATATATATATATATATATATATATATATATATATATATATATATATATATATATATATATATATATAGGTTTGGGTTGTCTCAGTGGGTTGTGAAAGAAATTTCAAAATTAGGAATGGTTCAAGAGGGTTGACTCAAAGTTCTCCTTCGTGCAGTTTTTGTGTTATAGACATAAGCTCTGGTAGATTTCTTAAGCAGTCTGTAGCCAAACAGAAAAAAGAATGCTAGAACAAAGTGTTCCCTTCATCCCAACAGGAAAACTCAATGATCACTTGCAGAGATTCCTCACCTTATGTTAGCAATTTGAGTTTTACATTTTGAAATGAAGGCACATTGCAATAAATGTACTTCACTGTCAAATAATAAAATAAGCTCAACCAACTCCACCATAATAAAGTTCCATACATCATTCATAAAGAGCCTGGATTTCTTACGCTCACCTTTATTAAACCAACGGTACTCAAAGCAGTAGAGGGAGTAGAGCAAGGCCATGTGGATTAGACTGATCAGCTGTCCAATTACATCAATAGGGAACACGCTTACTATCATTCCCTAGGGAGAAAAGAGTTGTAACTGCTTGTCACTTCTATAACACATCGCAAACACAAAAAGGTCATGCTCAATCTACGTTACAAAATATAGCACGTTTATGATCATACACTATATGTAATGCAATCAGACATGTTATGTTATCTGGATTTGTAAAGCGCAACTTTTCACCAAGAGAATCCAGGCGCTGGAGCAGGTGTGAAGGTCTGAGTGTTAGTTAAAGAGCCAGGTCTTCAGCGCCTTGCAGAATTCCAGAAGTGAAGCGGAGGCCCTTATGTGTAGAGGGAGGTTGATTCAAGTTTTAAGTGCGAGGTAGGAGAAGGCTAGGCCTCCAGTTCTGCTTTAGAAAATGTGAGGGGTGTGTGGAAGAGAGAGAGGCAGAGCATAGGGGTCTGGTGTAAGTGGAGGCAGTTGTTGAGGTAGACTGGTCCAATGTTATGCAGTGCCTAGTATGCGTGTCTGAGGAGTTTTAATTGGCAGTGTTTGAGTATCGGCAGCCAGTGGAGATCTCGGAGGTGATGAGTTATGTGGGTGCGCCACGGGGAACCAAGACGAGTCTAGCAGCAAAGTTCTGGATGGTCTGAAGAAGGTTGAAGAGGTTAGTCAAACTAGGTTGAAGAGGTTAGTCAAAATAGGTTGAAGAGGTGATTGGGGAATCCAGCATATAGTGCCTTGCCATAGTCAAGTCTGCTGGTGACTAGGGCTTGAGTGAAAGTAGATCTGGTGCTCTTGAGAATCCATGTAAATATTTTTGGGAGAATGCATAGTATGTAGGAGCAGGAGGAGCGGACTACATTCACCTGTGTGGCTATGTGGAGTTTATCATCTAAGATGATTCCCAGGTTATGTGTGCGGTTAGAGGGTGATAGTGTTGGACCAAGCTCTGATAGCCACAAGGTAGATTTCCCATGGGGAGTTCTTGTTCCCAAAGATCAGCACTTCTGTCTTGCCCGTGTTGCATTTCAGGCAGTTGGTTCTCATCCATTCAGCTACGCGGAACATGCATTTGCTGAAGTTGCATCTGGTAGTGGGGGACTTGTCTGAGATTGAGAGGATGAGCTCGGTGTCATCAGCATAGGAGCTGATGGAGATGCTGGGAGGTCTGATCTCTGCGAGTGGTGTTATGTAAATGTTGAACAGGGTGAGACTGAGGGATGATCCTTGAGGGATTTAACTGATCAGGTCCTTGGGCTAGGATATGTGTGTGTGTGTGTGTGTGTTGGGGGGGTGGGGGGGTCTGACTCGCTGTGTTCTCCTTCTGCGGAAGGAGCATATCCATTCCAGGGCTGGAACTTGTATGCCTGTAGTGTGCAATATTTTGATGAGGCAAGAGTGTGACACGGTTTCGATTGCTTGTGAGAGTTCCAGCAGCATGAGGGAGGCTGTTTCTCCTTGGTCTCAAAGGGTGCGTATCTCATCTGGGGTGGCAATGAGTGTGGTCCCTGTACTGTGATTGCTGTAAAAGTCGGATTGGGAGTGGTAGGGAAGACTGTGGTGTTACAGGTAGTTGGTGAGTTGCTGGTTAATTGCTTTTATCGATCACAATTGCTGGGTATCGTAGTAGGGAGATGGGTCGGAAGTTGCTAAGTTCATTGGGTTCAGCGGACTTTTTTTTCTTAAGGTGATTGCAGCATGATTCCACTCGTCAGGGAATCCTGCAAACTTGATCGAGGGGTTGATGATGTGAGTGAGGAATTTGCAGATCACAGGTCCTCCTAGGTTGAAGATATAGTGTGGACATGGGTCTGTTGGGGCACAGAGTGGACATTCTTCATGATGGAGGTGGTGTCTCCCTCAGTGAGTGTTTTTATTTGGTTTGGTGTCTGCCTGAGTGGTAGGTGTGCAGGTAGCTGATAATGCCCTAAGGGTTCAGTTGCTTTTTGAAGCTATTGTAGACCTTTTCAATTCCGATATTGAAGTAGTTTGAAAGGTTGTCGTAGAGTTCCTGGGAAGGGATGATGTACTTGGTTGAGGCGTCTGGGGTGGTGAATTCCTTAGTGATGTCAAATATCTCTTTGCTGCTGTTGAATCTGGCTTCAATACGATTTGTGAGGAGCTTCTCTTGTTAACTCTTATGAGGTGGTGGTAGTGGCTGGAGGAATACTTGTCGGTTAATATGGTGTCATGGGAGGCTCTCCACTTCCTTTCCTGCCCTTCAGGGTGGGGCTGTTGTTCCCTTCAATGTTAAAGTGCATGTGATACATGAAAGGGGTATCAGAGTCTGTGGTGGTTGCATATTTGAGGGTGTCTTTGTGGATGATGATGGAGAAAACGAGAAAAAGGGTACAAAGACAGAGAGCCAGGCAGAGTGGAGGGTGAGGTTGGGCCGTGAGGGTCCGAAAGGGCTTTAGACTGGTCGGAGGACCAGTACCAGGTAAGAGGGGAGCTGGGGCCTAGGCATTTGCTTAATGGGGTTGAGTAGCAGTTCGCCATCAAGTAGGCCCTGAGAGGGGAAGGAGTGCAGGGAGTAGGGGCAGGGCTGAGAGAGGGCAGGAAGAAGTCTCAGAGAACAGGTAAGTAGCGGGGAGGCAGGGGGAGGAAAAGCCTAGTAGAGGGTTGGGAGAAGATGATAGGCACAACAGAAAGATGCACAAAGAAAAGGCATGGAGTGAAAGAAAGAGGCACAAAGCAATGAAAATGTGAGAGAAAGAGGCACAGAAGTGTGAGAAAAAGAGAAAAGCAGTCACAGAGAGCAGCGCAGGAGAGATAGGCCGGGTTTCAAGGGTCTGAAAGGGCCTTAGACTGGTCAGAGGACCAGTCCCAAGTAAGTGGGAGCTAGGGACATAAAACTTTTTTGGTATGTTATGCCCACTAATGTATGTTAATCTGATTTTAAATTTGATATAAACGGTCAAAAAACACAAAATATAACATGCTAGTGATATGACTGATGGACAGCAGCTGGCTTAGTAAACATTTGCAGACTAATGAGTGACCATGCCCATTCCATTTGCTTTGTTATATTGGGGGTCTGCCAACAAGATGCGGTGGAGCGAGGAGACATCTTTAATCCAGTAGAGCAGGGGCCCCCAATCTTTTGCAAACTATAAGCAACATTCGCTTATCATTCAAAATGGTGAAGAACTTTGAATGTCAATAGACCATAATAAGCATATAGGAATTGCATTTTAAGATAATTGCTCTGGCTAACATCCTACATATTACCAGAAACTACCCATTCCTGGTCCCTTCGCAGTATTTCCCTTCTTTGTGTGCTTCTCCGGTTCATTTTCGATGGGCAAGTGTGGCCCTGCGAGCTTCATTCACCAAATGCACACAAGCCAACTTTGTCTGTGGGATGGAGATTTCCAACTGTATTCCTGGGCATTCCAGATGATACCACTGACGGCCTTTTTTGAGATTGGGGGGGACATGGGTGTATGACTGGAGTTAAGTATTCGCGAACCATTTGATCCGCACTCATGGCTATATGGGGCCCGATCCTCCATGCACTCCCCCAAGATACAAGAATCCCAATCAGATCCTGGAAAGCAGTTGAACATATTTTTTGGCAGGGAGAGTGACTGCAGCGAATCCCCCCCCCCCCCCCCTGGCATGGAATTTTATTAAAACTGGTGGTTTGGTTGCAGGGCTTTCATGTTTGGGATATTATCAGCATCTCTAAGAGTGGCGATGTCTGGTGACTAGTCACAGTTAAATATTTGAACAATTGGTGGCCGATTTCACCCTTTGTAATAACAAGTTTTATGTGTACCTCCAGCTCAGGCATGCTCTGGAGTGTCATGAGTCAGATTTGGAGATGGTACCGGAATTCCATTCTTTGGAGGCGGAATTAACAATGGACCAAGGGGGAAACAACAGGGCATTAGTTCTTGAGGCTGACTTATCTGCACTTGGTAAGATCACTGGTATTTAAGCCCCCTTGATTATAGGCTGCATGTGACAAGTAACATGCACAAAGTAAAAGTGGGTACTATTAGGACTTGTAGGAGCGGATGAGGGAAATCTATTCCCTGGTAGCTAATGGCTTAAGGGATCTTTCAAATGTAGAGAATAGTATGAATAAGGAGACAAAGAGGAATACGATTTGCACAATCTTTAACAAGCGGACAACTAAGCTAAAAGACATCTTTTTTAATCCGGAAAAAATGTCCCATGGGAAGTGGCCGCTACAGTCTTGGTAGAATGGATGCGTGGAAGAAAGTCCGCCTTATTGTTTGCAATACGGAAACAAGACAAGGTGAGAATCAAAGCCCATAGGGCACTGTATCAGCAGACCATCAAAGTAGCTAAAAGGAAATGGGAAGAGCAACGGTGGGAGGATATGCTGACTGCCACCACGAAAGGGAACCTCAGCACCTTCTGGAATTTGGTCTTGACGGGATGTAGGGGGTGTTTTCCCAGCGAGACCCAATTTGTTGGCAGCAGACTGGGTTACACATTTTTCCTTCCTCCACTCTTTGAAAGTAATCCATCCCAGCAAAATATACCCAATATCCCAAGAGGATGTAAGAGTGGGAAATTGCTAGGATAGCACCAAATAAAGCCCCCGCGCTAGATAAAATACCAGGGGACCTGTATAGGAGCTAATAGATGTTTGAGGTCCTTATCTTCTACTAATATTTAACAAAATCCTGGGTGGAGCACCAATCCCTCCTACTTGAGGTGTGGCCGAGATAATACCCATTCAGGGGGGATAATTCCGACCTGTGGCTGAACGGGAGGGGGACCAGCAGACTCCCGGGGCACTTTCCCATCCTCTGGAGCACACACCCCACCGAGCGCCGTGAGGGATCGGCAACCAAGACCAAGACCCAGACTACAATTCCCAGGTGCCCCGGTGGCAGAGGCGCACCTGGGACGTGACTGCCTGCGCCAGGAGGCGCCTACAAACAGCGGAGCACCGACAGCTCCGTGGGGGATAATTCCGACCTGTGGCTGAACGGGAGGGGGACCAGCAGACTCCCGGGGCACTTTCCCATCCTCTGGAGCACACACCCCACCGAGCGCCGTGAGGGATCGGCAACCAAGACCAAGACCCAGACTACAAATCCCAGGTGCCCCGGTGGCAGAGGCGCACCTGGGACGTGACTGCCTGCGCCAGGAGGCGCCTACAAACAGCGGAGCTCCGACAGCTCCGTGGGGGATAATTCCGACCTGTGGCTGAACGGGAGGGGGACCAGCAGACTCCCGGGGCACTTTCCCATCCTCTGGAGCACACACCCCACCGAGCGCCGTGAGGGATCGGCAACCAAGACCAAGACCCAGACTACAATTCCCAGGTGCCCCGGTGGCAGAGGCGCACCTGGGACGTGACTGCCTGCGCCAGGAGGCGCCTACAAACAGCGGAGCACCTCCTGTCCCCGCGGGACGCGCGCGGGACCGCCGGGCTAAGCCCGGGCAAAGGGCGGGCCCTCTGTGGCCCTCAGAGGACCTGAGGAGGACGGGGCGGGCCACCCCACTTGGTCCCATCATAAGAGGTACAGAGACATCACATATTTATGTTCAATTGTCCAGTGTCGTAATCGGGCCCTACGTAGTCCTCCCATGATGTCTATTTGGGAAGAGCTTAATACCGTGTGCGGCACAAACTATGTCCCTGATATATTAACCCCCCCAGAGTGGGGAAAGACACTGATCTCATAAACTGTACCACCCAGGCTGTACCTGTATCCCCTGATTTAATCCTGTTTAACAACGAGGAAACTCCATTAAATGTCGATCTAATGTGTTTTAGCTCCTCATCATTCCCTGCCAATCCAATTGTATTAACGCCATATAAAGCAGGGACTACATTAAATAATCCTGTTCCCCCCCTTCAATCGACCCTATTGGCCCAATTTGAGCGATTGTTGAATGCTGCTCTGTTACCCCTGGTCACTAAAATTAAGGAGTTGGGAGACAGGTTGACCAGTGTTGAACAAATAGTAAAAAGGATTTACCCACCAACTGTAAATTCTGCTGTTTCCCCACGTTCCACGCTCTCTACAAACCCTGACAAGCCTATTTCCATTGAACACAGGAAAGCACAAACAATTGACTCTTCCCTGAGCATACCCTTCCCAAGGGGCCGTAATAACACTCCTAAGCCTACTAGTGCCCCTTTTAAAGCCTCTAGATATCCTCAGGTAAGAAGGCATCGAATTAATTTACCCCCTGAAGCTGCCCCCTACCTGTCCGTTCTTTCCGGGGTGCCTGAACTTGGTCAGGGCAATCACGAAACAAGTGAGGATCTGCTAAATAAGACCATCTTTTGGCTTAACAACAACAGACCGCTGCCGCCCGCCTTAGATGGCGGAATTTTGAGCGTCAGGAGGGTGGGGTGGTTAGGCAGATTGCCTAAAGACATTTCGGGAGACCTGATATTAATCAGATTTAAACACAGGAACATTGTCCCCTATTTAAGACTTTCTCAACCAAAACCTGGAGATGGCCCTATTTCTACTTGGGACTGGTTTGATTTTTACCCGGGCCCCAGAGTATTGAACAATAACACTTGGTGAAAGGGGACTCTGGTTACCACGTGTTATTACTCTTATACACAGGCATGTAAAATGGAAAAAGCCCAATATGTTCTTAATAATTGTATTTATGTATCTTGTCGTACATGCTATGTCATTTTTCTCTATGTATCAAGGCCTAATCGATTGCTTCTTTTTTTTTTTTTTATTAATTTTTAAACATGCTAAGATTGGTTCTCCTGATCTTGCTTTTTAAATAGGTTATGATTTCTCCGATACACTTTTTCATTTCTATTTCCTTATTTTAATGAATTGAGCAAATTGTTTGTTTTAAATTATTTCTGTAATTGTATGCTTGTATGATATTTTATGAAATATCGAATAAAGCTTATTTGAAACTTTGAAACTACCCATTCAGAAAAATTGTTCTCCAGCCGATCCCCATAATTACAGGCTGTTGGACTTGGCCCTTTTTCCTGAATTTTTTCACTTTTTCTCCCCCCATTAGAGGATTTCTTCCCCATGGTAGAGGAATTATAGGTCATGTGTGGTGTGAGATGCAGTGACACATACTGCGCAATGGCATGCGCAGATTTATTTGTGCTGTTGTGGAGAAATGTCACTTTTAAAATAGACGCCATTTCTGTGTGCCTGCCTGCCGGTGCTGGAGTTGCCAGTCTAGTTGTTTGTTTCCCAGCACCCCTAGCTTTTGGAGGGAAACCTAGCAGACAGGGTGCTGGACACCTCCCCCTAGACCAGTTAGAACCAGTTTCCCCAGACGCTTCTAGAAGCTTCTGTCACTGTCTGGTAGGTGGGGTGAGGGGCGTATAAATAGGGGGGCTGTGCCACCATTGGCTCAGTCAGAGCGTGGACCCGAGAGAGAGGGGAACCTCTGCCAGGAGGTACCGCCACCTGGGCCTGTGTGCTGGCTCCTGTGCCCAACTGTGCCCCTCTGCTGTCCACAGGGCTAGTGAGAGCCCCGCTGCTGGAGTAAAGGCTGCTGTATCAGGAGGAGTGCCACATTACAGAGGAGGATGGTTCCTAGGACCTACAGCCCTGTTCTGATGAGTGCCCATTGACTGCTGATCTTGCCCAGTAGTGCCTGCTGCTCTGCTACCTAGCGCCTGAAGAAGAAGAGCACTATATTGGACTGGCATGTGCTCCCTGCTTGCACCCTAGCGCCTTGTGGGACCCTGACTGCATGCCCTGCGCAAGGTGAGCGCTATATTTGTTGGGCGCTACACTTTAATTGACGGTATCCTGCCTGCTATCTAGCGCTTAGCGAGGGCGGCACTATATACTGATTGCCCAGGAGAAGAGGAGCACTGTCCTTGGCCCCTGAAGCTTGTGGGGATGCCTAGTGCCTGTTAAGCGCTATTCTTCATGACCCAAAGGAGGTGAGGAGCGTGGGCCCTGCTGCGCTTGTTGTCTGGGAAAACTACTTATTTAAAAAAGAGCAGGAGCCCACCCCGCATATTGCCCCTACTGCGCCTGGCGCTTTATGTGAATTAGAAACCCAGCAGGTGCCCACCCCGCGGGTTTATTGCTAGTGAAAGCGGGTGCCCACCCCGCCTGCCGGGAGCCCACACCGCATAAGCCTGGAGGAGCGGGTGCCTACCCCGCAAGTGTTTTCCGTTGAGGGCGGGAGTCTACCCCACACTTTAAAACCCCATCTGTTCTCTGTTCTCAATAAACCAACTTCTTTTAAACCACTAATCCAGCCTCCGCGCCTGGTTATACGACTCGCCCTCCCACAAAAACAGATTGATGTTGATCCAGGAGTTTGAAATTCTCAAAGTGAGTGCAAAGTCGCGATTGCACACATTTTTCTAGGAGCTTAGCCGGAGTGGGTATGTTGGAGATGGGATGGAAGTTGTTGAGATCAGTCCTTTCGGTATTACGTTTTTTAAGAATGGGTGATACCCGAGATGCTTTAAGACATTAGGAGATCTTGTCTTGTGATAATGAAGCATTGACAATCTTTGTTTAAAGGGGGATGAAGGCATTCTTGATTTCTTTGAAGACCGTCGGTGGCAATGGGCCGCTGTAGTGATTAGAAGGGTTTTGTAGTTGTTGTTTTCAATGAGGGGAGTGAAAGAGCCCCAAGTGGCCTTGTTCTTGGTGCTAATACTAAGTAGCTCGAGCCTCTCCAAGAGAGCAGGTGGAGCCGCAATCTCATATGATGAAAGAAGGGCCTTCTTAGATTCAAGGTCAATACTGAGGAGTTTAGTATTCTGCATAAAGAAAGTAGCCAGAAAGTCGTATGAAGGAGAGTCGTCTCCTGAGTCAAGGTGGTTGGGTACTTTCGCAGATTGTTGTTTGACAATTTCAAAAAGTTTCTTGGGCCATTTTGAGGCTTGAATAAGTTTGGATCTGAAGTAATCTGCCTTAGCACTCTTGATTTTTTTAATTAGAGGATCTCCTTACCGATCTAAAGACTTCAAGATGATCCAAGGAAGGTTTAGATCTCCAAAAACGTTCTGCTGTCCTTAAGTTGCGGCTTTCAGAGTTTAGTTTGTCATTTACCCAGGGTTCGGAAATTTTGGGGGAGGCATTTTTTGTTGTTGTAGAGGTGCTATGGAATCCAGGATAGCAGAGATAGTGTCATCAGGATCATCGTCTCCTAAATCAGGCTGTGTACGAGGAGACCCCTGTGGTGTTATGTGTAGTGGATCTGAGGGTGGTGGTTGTGGTAATGGTGAAGATGGCGGAGGAGATGGCAAACTAGGGTGGATAGGACTTGTAGCAATGTCCTTCTTCTTCTTAAGAGGAATCTTAAACCCAGTGTCCTCTGAACTACCTTTCCTTTTTGAAGGCATTTCAGCAAAAATGTGTCTAGAATCTGGGTTGATGTATAGCTTTTTCTGTTTCAGGTCTAATCTGTCCTTTATGACATCTAAGATCAGTTCCGGGAGATCATCTTCTGATTTCAGCGCCAAAGGTTTCGGTGTCAAACTGGGCTGGTCCTTTTTTTCCTTTAAAGCGGAAGGTTTCGGCTCCGAACCATATTTGTCCTATAGAGAAGAATGTTTCAGATCCGAAGACTATATGTCTTGACTTGATCTCGTGCCGGACAGCTTGACTATTTTTTTCAGTGCCAGGCCTGTGGGTGGGCCATCGGAGACATCGTCCCAGTGCCAACTAAGGCCTGAAGACAGTTGTGGTGCCAAAGCCTTATGTTTAGTGGAAGAGAGTTTAAGGGGTAAGGGTGCTTTAGTACTCACAGCACCCTGTCCCGCTGGAACGTCCTTGGACTCCAATTCGATTTCTAAGTCGGAATCTGAGTCTTTCGATTTCTAAGTCGGAATCTGGGTCTGGGACCAAGAAGGTCACCTCGTCTTCCGCAGCTGTCGCTTCTTCCTGTTCGAATCTTTCGCCGAAGATATCCGGAGTATGTTGAGTGCTTTGGCGTTGCATTTCAATCCTGAATAGTCTATTTCGATCGAAACCACCGAAAAGCCTCACAATCTTCTTCCTTGTGCTCCGGTGAGTGGCACAAGTTGCAGACTTGGTGTAGGTTGGTGCAAGGGTACTTAGAGTGGCACAGAGGACAGATTTGAAACAGAATCCGCTCCATCGGGAGAAGGCTGGACAAACTCGCAGGGCCCGAAGGCCACTCACAATGTTTTCGACCGAAGATGGAGACTTTCCCCGATCAAATTAATACACAGGGAGAGGGAAACGTGTACGATAACAAAACTGTTGACGGTACAGTAGATTGCGCATGGAAGGGAACCCGAAGAACGGTTTCGAACCGGAGTGCAGCAAAACACGTTCGAACCTGATGGCAGAAAGAAAACAATCTAACAATGGAGTCAATGCCAATGCACACTTTCACCGAAAGGATGAGTCATTTTACCTCGTGACTGGGAAAGACTTCTTCATAGAAAAACAACCTGCAAACATCCGGACTCCACACTAGATGGCAGGAGTATGCAAAGCATATGTATATACAGCACACATGCCTTGAACAAATTGTTTTGTTCTCATGCTCCAATATTGAGTAGAGAAGGACTTTTTAAAATATTTATATACCTCAATGCTTCAGTTCTTTACTTCTGTGCCCTGGATCATAAATCTGACTCCACCACTACTCATTACCAGGCCCGGTTACCTGCAGCCTAAACATAATAATGTAGAATAAACACAGATTTCCCTTAACTTTAAAAACACAATCTGACCCTGCGCATATTTAAAAATTAACTCGAGGCTGTGAGGTACCCTGAGGTCTCTGTGAGCTACTGGTAGCTTGCGATCCACTGGTTGGAGGCACCTGATCTAGCACTAGTTTGCTTATGACGAAAATATAAAAATTAGTGAATCAGAACATCACATCACTGTTAATGGTTAGAAAGTTTGAACCCACCCTCACAAGGCCAATTAGTAAAACGCTTCAACAAATTGCTATGAAATGGCTATGGAACCAAATGTGCCTTGTGGATAACATGCACTAGCACACATGAAATGCACTAGCACACATGAAAAACACACAGATAAACATTACCTGGATGAGGAAAAGTGCTTGCAGAAGGAGATTAAAAAGCATATCAGCAATTATTTTGCTGACACTGGGAAATGGCTGTGGTTTTCTCCCCGACATCTCAAATGCCAAATCTGCAATGTCCTGCAAAAAGAAAAGAAAAAGTACAGCAATGCCACTTATGATTATGCACATCCATGCTGTGAACAGCAAACATCAACTGTCCTATTTCCCTGTGTCTTCAAGACAAGATAAATACCTTCTACTGTAGGCCATGAACTAAACACCCGAAACACAAAATACGTTTTAGAACGTAATTGAGATGGCTATTGTCTTGGGGCAGGCCTTGTTAGGGGCATCACATAATTCAGAGATTTTACCTTGCAGTCTGAGTCCATTGCAGTTTCAAAGCATTTATACTGTTTTCACCTTAGCTGCACCAGTTCATCTCTAAGAGCCCTTGAGCTACCTCTTTAAATTAAACTTCTTTTGACAGACATTTCCCCAGGTGCTAAACACTGCGTCAAAACCCACCCAAATGATTTATGGTACAAACATGATGGCAAACAGCCTTGCTATCAACAACATGTATAGGTATGCCAGATAACTTTGCCTTTTCCCCCATCTGTGTTAATCCGCATCGCCGGCTCTCATTAGACTGCCAGGCCGCTGGCGAGCGGAGCAGCACATCAGTGTGAAATTCTGTGGAGGAGCAGGGGATCTGTGAAAGTTTCATGACGACGACAGGAGAAGAGACTGCTATGTCAAAATAGGGATGAGACTGGTAAATGAGATATAGATGACAAAGGGAAGTTCTGAGTATATTTAGGATTAGTGGTAAGAAGAGCGGAGAACAAAATATCCAATGAATAGACAAGAGTGGGAAACGCACAACCAGGAAACACAAAAATGACATGTCTGGTTGCGGAAAACAGATGGGAAAGTAGGCAAAAAAGTCTTATTTTCACTCAGTGGCAATCTCACCAGGGAAAGGAGATTACAAATGTGCAGTTTGTAATTGTATTTATATAGCGCTTACTACTCCCGACGAGGCTCTGAATCACTTTTCAGTGAGTAGCACACTACTCCGGAACCCAAAGTATTACTGGTGGATTAGTATAGGGAAATATAAGTTGTTAATTTGAGAGGTGGGTAAGTGAATCTGTTAGTTTGATTGAATAGGATAAAGGAGGGATAGAGGAGGGAAGAGTCTGGATAGTGTTATTTGGGAGATCACATTAGTTAGATGAGGTTTGGGAAGAGTCAAAGGAGGGATACAGGAGGGGAGAGTCCAGAAAGGGTTGTTAGGGAGATCACAGTAGTAAAATGATGTTTTGGATGAGTCAAAGGAGGGATACAGGAGGGAAGAGTCAAGGATGTTTTATTTTGAAGATGACAGTAGTAAAATGAGATTTAAGTTGGGTCAAGAAGGGACAAAGGAGGGAAGTGTACAGAAAAAGGTTATAAGAGATCACAGTAGAAGACTGAGGTTTGGGGTGAGTTAGGGAGGGATGGAGTAAGTAAAAGTCCAGAATAAAACGGGAGTTTTCGGCCTGGAAAGAGGTTCATTTTGCCACGTCTTACTGGCAGTTTAAAACCACACACAGGCTCTAATGGCAGGTCTGAGACATTTTTTTAATGTGTGGCACATTAAGAGCTGCAGGCCCACTAGTAGCATATAATTTACAGGCCGGGTACAGGTTGTACCATTTTACTATGAATATATGTGTAATTAAATGTACCAATCAGGTGAGGGACAGTTTTACCATGTTTTAAGGAGAGACCTCAAGCACTTTAGAACTGGTTAGCAGTAGTAAAGTTCAGTCTTAAAGCCATCACAGGTGAGTAGACAAAATCTTAAAGGGAAGACCACCCTAAGGACTGACATGCTTAACAACTCTTATCCATGAAGGCCAGTGTTTCAAATTCTACAGAGTTATAGCTATGATGGGCGCAATGTGGACTCCTGTAGTAAGTTGCAAATGTACAATTCTAGTATGATCCTATGTTTAGGAATCAAAAATTACTGCAGTACAAATAGACTACACATTTTCCTTAACAAATGTTACCAATACATGAATACCTTACCATCTTCTATTCCGATGTTTCATTATAGCCTTTCATAAGGAAGAAGCAGGGGTATTTAGCTGCTTGTGCAGTTATAAAAACAAAGTGTTTAAAAAGTACATGATCACTCGCAACCATAAAGCATTTAGTTAAAGAGTACTGCATGGCACACTGTTCAATATACTAGGAAAGAAAAATACAATGATTGCAGGAACATAGTACACCACTTTCCTCTATGTACTCTCAATTTGCCTACACTTTGTAAATAGCCACAATTAATACATAAATCAACCGATTAGAAACATGGATATACTTTACCTGAAACCAGATGGCATTGACGACTTTGCTAAGTACAAAGAGAGGTAGAACCCATAATGCACTGAAAATCGAAGTGAGAATAAACTCCAACCAAGACCAGACATCTCCATGTAAAGATGGATCACCTAGAAAAAGTAAGTGAAATCACAGTTCAAATATCATTCAAAAAAGAAAATCTAAGAAGCTCGCTTCGATTCTCATTAAACAATTACCTTAGCTAGGTGGGGGTACAATAGAGAAGGATAAAATTAAACACTCAGATAACAGACATCTGTAAACGCCACTGTAATGCTTATGAATAGCTACATCCAAGTCACTGTGAAATGGAGGTGAAGCAGTAGCTTGGAACACTCAAATATGCTGACATTCAATGTTGATGGCATCAGACGTGGGGAATAAGGCAGAGGGATGCTTCCTCTTCAGTCGACAGACACACACTGTGAACAGGTACCTGTGGTCTAATCTGCTTGAAAGAAGAAATGTCAATAGATGTGGTAGTAGGCAGAAGTGATGTAAATAGGTAAATATAAAAGTGGGGATGCTTGCACTGACAGCTTATTACCTTGATGTTGCACCTTATTAGGGTGTCCAATCATGAGGTATTTCGAGAAAAGTATATTCTTATCTAACGGAAGGTCATGTGTTTGTTGCAGGTATGCTATACTCCGGACTTAATTGTTGCAGTGCTCAAGAGGATTTCCTGGTCAAAAGGTTTGGGCGATTTAAACATATGTACATAAATACCTACAGTGGCCCGACACATATTGATTACTTTTGATAAGAATATGCCTTTCTCATATCCATTAAAAGGCCTTCAAAAAGCCCCAGGCTGTGCCTCAAAAGGTTAAACACATGTTGGCTGTGACTCTTGTGCAAGGAAACAAGAATAAAGGAATTCAACCAGAAAAACCTACAGTTTGTTGTTAGTCATAACAGCTTATACCTTGAAATGTTAAAATGATTGTTCACCCAAATAAGGTATGAAACATAGAAAATAACAAATCAGTGCACGCATCTCCACTACTGTATTTGCTTATGGATACTGATACTGTGGGGAGGGAGCTGTATCCACAAGGATATTGCTCAAGCATGCCTAACCACATGCCTCGGTCACTAAGGCAATCATTAGAACAACATAATCCAGAAGCCCCATGTTTTTCTCTGCAACTAACCAGAAGTGACGTAAATACCCTAGTGGAAGTTAATATATGGACTAGTACAGGCAGCAGTGCTTGCTTTTGTGCCACATGCAAAAACAACAAGGTGATGGATGGAATGCTTGAATTAATCTTAGCCACTGGCAATCAATCGGCCACATCCCATTCCTTCATTTGTTGCCCACCATGCCACCTCAGTTAGGACCCAACCATATGCAAACCAATCTTGACCCTGCTCCTCATGGTAACAATCCTGCCCACGCTTGGAACCAAGCTATACCTAGCGGAAGAGCCCTAATTCGGGTGATACAGTCTTTAGGTTGCTTGTCATATGGTTCGGGGAAAACCTAGCCTGGCACTTCGTGCTGGACTGTTCACATGAGGAGCAATGTCAAGACAGATTTGCAAGTGGCTAGGTACAAACTGAGGTGGCATGGTGAACAAAAAAACGATGGGTTGGGATGTGGCCCGAGCAATTGTCAGTGGCTGAGATTAATTCAAGCATTCCATCCATCATCTTGTTGTTTCTGCTTTTGTGACGTGACGGTGGAACCACAGTGACACTCATACAGGAGCCCTAAGCACAATATGTCATTAAGGTGTGTTAGAAATTGGGTCTCTAGTCGGCAGAGGTTTGCACCATGTTTAATAGGGACCACAATCCTAGTCAATGTATGCTAGATAAACATTACCAGAGTTCTGGATTTTTAAAGAATAAACCAAAAATAGTGCTTAGAAGTCAATTGAGCTAAAATGGTGCTTGAAGTCGCGCTAGACAGGGTTAAATTTAAAATCCAGGCCTACCAGAATGGGGTTCAGGCCAGCTACAGGACTCTAACAGGTCCTGCTGACAAAGTACCTTGGATGGAACAAAGCGTCGATTTCTCGAGGCAAGGAGTCGCTGCATCCACCGCGTGCATGTAGGCCAGTGACGGCACCATCTATGGAAGCTTTGTCACCGAACCCCTGTACGATGCAGGCATTGTGGTGTAGTCGAGCAGTGCCTACTGTAGAGGTGATGTTGCCGAGAAGCCACTGCGTCGGCATCGAAGGGGGATGACTCGCTTCTGAACAGTGCAAAGCCACTGCTGCATCAATGTAGGAAAAGCTGCAAAAATGCCAAGGACTGGAATGGGGGAGGGTAGGACTCACAGATGGCGGAGTCCAGTAGCACCAGCAGAATTGCAAGAAGTCTTATGACCCTGACACTTCAGAAAACAGGAGGCAAGCCAGCAAGCCCTTGGAGTCACTCTGGGTTCAAGCGATGTGGGTCCAGTCCTTGTCCTATGCAGGGCAGAGATCAGCATGCAGCAGGACAGCTCAGCACAGCAGTGAAGCAATTCCTTAGAACAGTCAGTCAAGCAGAGTAGCACAGCAGTCCATGCTCCTGGCAGAGTTCATCACAGGTCCAGTAATGTACTTTCTTTGTAGGGTCAGAGCACCAGTACTTATACCCAAATATTCATTTGAAGTGGGGTTGAATTCAAAGAAGCTCCCTGAAGTACACAGGTCCCTTTTCATACCAGCCCTGTCTGCTAGGCTATCTGTGGGGGTGGGTAATCAGTTATTTGTGTGGTGACATGACACAGCCTATTCAGATGTAGGTGCCAGCTCCTACTACCCCTTACTGCCCAGGAAGGCCATGAAAATGCAGATGAGTCCTCTGTCACAGCCACCCTTCCTGTGTTTGTGGCTGTCTAGAGGGAATGCACAAAGTGTAGCTGTCACCCAGTCCAGACATGTATTGGAGACAGGTGGCAGGCACATAGAGCAAAGATAAGAGCACAGAAATGTCCACTTTCTAAAAGTGGAATTTCTAACAATAGTAATGTTAAATCCAACTTCACTACTAAAGAGGGTTTAAACACCACTATTCCAAAGATATAAAACATGATGTGGATACTCCTTTCCAATCAGGGATTACATCTTAAAAGTGTTTTAAGGAATTCACAATGCTAGCATATGAGAGAAGTCGGCCTTGAAGTAGTGAGAAATGAATGTAACTGTTTGTCACTATCAGTACAATGTAAAAGTGCATGTCGTACCTTTTAGTCATACAGTACCCTGCCCATGGGACTACCTAGGCCTCCTTAGGGGTGACCTATGTGTAATTTAGGGGGTGTTTAAGGCTTGGCAAGTGGTTGTAAATGTCAAGTCGACGTGGCAGCAACTTGTGTAGGTGGCAAAACCAGTGCTACAGGCCCACTAGTAGCATTTCGATTACAGGCCTTATGTAAATGTATACCTCTTTACAAGGGTAATAAATATGCCAATGAGGTATATACCAGCATCACCATGTTTCAGGGGACAAGCACATGCACTTTAACACTGGTTAGCAGTGGTAATGTGCTCAGAGTCCTAAGGCCAACAAAAAGATAAAGTGGAGGTAAGCAGGCAATAAATTGGGGGAAGTCCATCTGTGAGGAGGAGGAGCAGGAGCAGGAGGACGCTCGTGGGGCGAAACAGTTGTGGACTTCCTCATTGCCACTAACGCAAGACCCGGAAATCACCAGCGCTCTAGTCGCCGGACGACTGGAGGGGGCGGAGTCACGCCCACAAGCTGAATCGAGGAGAATAAGAAGGGAAAAGGAGGAACGGACGGGGTGCAGCGTTGGAGACTGGAGAGTCGAGCACCTGGAGGGCGGAGAGGAGAGCCGAAGAGTGGAGAGCGCGGAGAGGCGAGGAGCGGAGAGCGAGGGGAGCCGAAGAGTGGAGAGCGTGGAGAGGCGAGGAGCGGAGTGCAAGTGGTCCTTGTATTATAGGATACAAGATCTGGGCACACGTTGGCTCACTCCCCATGAGTCCACCATAGATGAACTGACTGCTAAGGTTTATTTGGAACAGTTTCTGGACGCCTTACCACCCACCACCCGCTCCTGGATCGAACAACATCCCAACCTCACTCCTACCACAGCAGTAGACTTAGCTTGTGCTTACCACAGGGCCCCCTAGTTCCGAGCTGGGATAACCCTAACACCTGCACCCCTCCCAAGACAGACAAACCCCAGACCTACGAGCATACCCGAGCCCCGAGCTTCCTTCCTTCCCCATGTCCCCTTTAGACCTATGTCCCTCGTGCCTGGTCCAATTATACTAGGACCCCTGTGCGACCACTGCTCCGAACGGGGCCACATAGCCCGACAGTGCCCTCATAGACCCCCACCAGCCGAACCCATGGAGATAGGATATTCAAAGGGGTGTGTATATATGACAGGCAAAATCCATCACCAGTTTAAAAGATAGGTGCTTCTAAATGGGAAAAAACAACAGGCATTACTGGACACAGGTTGTCATGTGTCCGTCGTAGATAGGGCTTTGGTTGCCCTACAGCAACTTCGAGATAACGAGATGGTGCATGTTACTTGTGTCCATGGTAACACTGTGAGGTATCCCGTAGCGGAAGTACTATTAGACGTTTCTAACGACCCCCAACTGCGAAAAGTATGTGTGATACCCTCTTTACCGGAGGCTGTCATTATTGGGACGGATCACCCACGATTTGACCAGTACATTAACGAGACAAGGAGCCAATCAACAACCTGGTGGGGGGATGCCCCATTCAAGGATAGCGAGGTGGAGGGGGTAGTAGGGAAGGATCGAAAAGGCAAAAACGAAAAACGCAGAGCCAAAACTTTGTTTACACACGCAACACGACAATCACGTGTCTTTCCTGTGACCCTTACAGACGCGGTAGAACCCACCCCTAAAAGCTTTCGGGTGGCCCAGAGGGACGACAACACCCTACTCCATGCATGGGAACAGGTGCAAGAACAGGAACCCGACAAGGTAGGACCTTACTTTTTTATGAAACGGGGCTTGCTGTATAGAGCCACAAAAAGGGGAGACACCATAACAACTCAGCTCCTGGTTCCCTTGTCCTTTCGCGACCATGTGTTACAGCTGGCCCACAACTTTACAGGCGGGGACAATTATGGGAAAGAACAAACCCTCACATACTTATTAGGTAAATTCTACTGGCCCGGTGTCTATAAGGATGTGGCGAGGTACTGTGCTGCATGTGTGCGATGCTAGTACTCTAATCCCGCCGGGGTACAAAAGGCTCCGTTATACCCTCTACCCATAATAGACATCCCATTTAAGCGTGAGGGCATGGACCTAGTGGGACCCCTCACTCCCTCAGCTAGAGGCCACAAATATCTGTTGGTAGTTGTAGATTACGCTAGCCGGTACCCTGAAGCATTTCCCCTGAAATCAATGACGACCCCTGTGATAGCCAGAGCCATGGTTACCTTGTTTACTCGAGTGGGGTTTCCCGAAGAGATCCTCACCGATCAAGGGACCCCATTCATGTTTCGCCTGATGGCACAAGTGTGCGGGATCCTGGGTATCCTAAGGATACGGACATCCGTCTATCACCCCCAGACAGATGGCCTTGTGGAGCGCTATAACAAAACCATAAAGAATATGCTCCGCAAGGTAATCTCAGACACAGGAAAGGACTGGGATCAACAGCTACCCCTCATAATGTTTGCCATAAGAATACAGGAGCATAAATCCACAGGATACTCCCCGTTCGAGATCATCTTCGGCAGGAAACCCTGGACACTGCTAGATATGGCCGCGGAGCAGTGGGATGAGGAAGAGTAGGAGGAGGGAAGACCCCTCCGACAATACGCAGCAGATTTAAAGACCGCCATCACCCGCATACGTGGTCTAGTCCATGATCATATGGAGACGGCCCAAACCGCTCAGAAACGTCTCTATGATCGTAATAGTACGGTTAGAACATTCCAGCCCGGAGAAAAGGTACTCCTACTCCTTCCCACCTCCGACAACAAGCTGCTGTCAAAATGGCAAGGACCCTACGTCATAGAGAAGAAAGTGTCTCCTGTCACTTAGAGTGTACTCCAACCCCTGCATCCAGGCGCAAAACAAATATACCAAGTCAACCACCTGAAGAAATTGGTGGAAACCCCTGAGAATACAGGAGAGGGTAGGTCCTCCCTTCTGGTAACCACACAGAGTCCCTTGGACCTTCCCGCAGCCCCCACCACACCGTCACCAACAGAGGAAGCCCCCATAGTTGACATAGTCACACCCTCCCAGCGAGCCCAGCTGAAAGCCACCCTCGTCCAATTTTCTGGTCTTTTTTCTTCCAGTCCCGGATTGACTACATTGGTACAACACGATATCGTGGTCTTGAACGATACCATCGTCAAACAAAGACCATACCGCATTCCTGAGGCTAGGAGGGAAGCCGTGGAAAAAGAGGTGTCTGCTATGCTGCAGGCCCACATTATAGAGGCCTCTACAAGCAATTGGTGCTCTCCCATAGTATTAGTGCCGAAACCGGACTGAAGCTTACGTTTCTGTATTGACTTCCGACAAGTGAATAACGTTACAAAGTTTGACATTTACCCAATGCCGCGGGTCGATGAGTTGCTGGGGAAACTGGGATCTGCCACCTACATGACAACCCTGGACCTTACAAAAGGGTACTGGCAGATCCCTTTGTCACCCCAAGCAAAAGAAAAGACTGCCTTTTCGACCCCCACTGGCCTCTATCACTTTTGTGTACTACCCTTTGGTCTACATAGAGCACCCGCAACGTTCCTAAGGCTCATGGATCGGCTCCTTCAACCCCATAGGGAATACGCAGCCGCCTATATTGACGATATAGTGGTGTTTAGTCCCACCTGGGAGGACCATCTGAAGAATCTCTTTTTAGTGCTTTCAGCAATCCAAGATGCAGGGCTTAAGATCAACCCAAAAAAATCACTGTTAGCTACAGACTCCATACACTATCTAGGGTATACAATACATGGGGGCATATAAAATCCCAGATAAGCAAAATAGAGGCAGTCCAGGCGATCCCTATCCCCAAAACAAAAAAAAGATGTCAGGTCCTTCTTGGGGTTCATAGGCTACTACAGGCGCTTCATCCCACACTTTTCCACCCTGGCCAGCCCCCTTACTAACCTCCTGGTCAATACACAGCCAATGCAAATCAGAACCTGGGGTAACCACCACGAGGAGAGTTTCCAAACCCTCAAAAACGCAATATGCACAGCCCCCGTCTTACGCTGCCCGGACTTCCAAAAAAGCGTTGTCCTGCAGACCGACGCGTCAGGAGTAGGCTTGGGTGCGGTCCTACAACAACCCAATTCGGACGGTGAGTTGGTGCCCATCCTGTTCATAAGCAGAAAACTGTTCCCTAGGGAGATCCATTACTCCACAATAGAAAAGGAATGCCTGGCGATCAAATGGGCAATTGAAGCCCTGCAGTACTACCTCTTGGGTCATTCATTCACTTTAACAGATCATGCAATTTGACCTGGCTGGCGCATAACAAGGACACCAACCAACGTATCCTCCGTTGGTTTATGTCCCTGCAACCTTTTTCGTTTCAGACACTGCATGTCCCCCGGGTCCAGGCAAGTCTGCGCTGACTATTTATCCCTGCCCCGAGTGGTCTCCCAGTCTGTTCTTACGGGGGAGATGTGTGAGGAGGAGGAGCAGGAGGACGCCCGTGGGGCGAAACAGTTGTGGACTTCCTCATTGCCACTAATGCAAGACCCGGAAATCACCAGCGCTCTAGTCGCCGGACGGCTGGAGGGGGCGGAGTCACGCCCACTAGCGGAAGAGAGGAGAACAAGAAGGGAAAAGGAGGAACCTACGGGGTGCAGCGTTGGAGACCAGAGAGTCGAGCACCTGGAGGGCGGAGAGGAGAGCTGAAGAGTGGATAGCGTGGAGAGGCGAGGAGCGGAGAGCGAGGGGAGCCGAAGAGTGGAGAGGGTGGAGAGGCGAGGAGCGGAGAGCGAGGGGAGTCAAAGAGTGGAGAGCGTGGAGAGGCAAGGAGCGGAGAGCGAGGGGAGCCGAGGGGCGGAAGGAGGAGTACCTGTGGAGGAGACAGAGGGACGCAGAAGCCAGGAGAGTGTTTTCTACACCGTTTGCAAACCCGGTGGGCCCACTTATTGCTCGGTGACGGTAGCACTCAACCTAGTAATATAGCACAGACTAATCCGGACCCTATATCTTCTTGTTTCCCTTCTGAGGCCCAGAAATCCGGGAATCAAAACCAGAGACCAAGCAGGACCACCGACCAAGGGACCAAGACAGCACAAACGGAGGGAAGAGAACTCAAATCACCCACCCCATAGACCCTGTTATGAACTTTGTTTGTTGACAAGCCTCAATAAAAGTAGTCAACCGAACTTGTACCCCGTGGCTTTGTGTTCTGCACCCTTTGGGACCCCAGATCCCCACACCATCCTAAAGAAAACACGTCTACCCTTGTGCAATCAAAGCATGTGTCATCAGCAGACAGTGAGTAAAGTGTATGCGATTCATTTCAAATCCTAATGAATTACAGCAGGGCATTGCAAACAGGCAACAACTTCAAATAAGTAAGCAGGATGCATTGTGCAGCAGCAACTTGTTAACATACTAGTGACAAGAGATGCTTAACATTGCGATTTGGGTTTTCAACTCTGAATTAAGACAAATTTGTAATTTTTTTTTTTTTAGCAATTTCGAACTTGGTTCTCTGCTTATTGCACGTGCTTCAGGGCAGAGGAAAGCCCTCATATTTCAAAGCTTCTGCTAATCCACACTCTTAGGACATTGATGTAGACTGAACCCTCAAAGTTTAGAAATGCACATAAACAACTTTGTCATAGAATAGTGCTGCATTAATAATTCATGGTTTACTTACCGATTATTTGTGCTGTAGCAGACTGAAGCACAGGTATGAACACACGATAGAACAGGAGGAGACTGAGCTGCGGACAAAGTAAGAACAACACGATGAGCTCTTATCAGTAACAGTTCTGATTGTGTGTGTTTTCTGGTTTCTTGATCTAGTACAACGAATATATATTTGCTAATGCAATTGGCCAAAACACAAATTGTAATGTTAGACTGAAAATTAAAGGACTGGTATTAAACATTGAAACTGTAGTCATGGACACAAACAGGCAAAACCAGTGGACTGCATTGGTTGAAAGTGAGCATAATTAGCCCGATTCAAAATGCACTAACTCTCTAGTTTCTGACCAGAAAAGGTTAAGGATATGCTTCTGAAATGCACTGGGTTCATATACCAAAAAACAGAGTACAAATGCCACAAACAAGAGTAAAGGGTATGCTGTGCAATCAATCAAATGTACTTTATTTGGTTTCTGTATAAAACCATAAAAGCATTCTAAAACCGTACATAGTGTTAAATATAATTTGAAACAAAAGTTATACATGCAAAAATCACTTAAATAGCAAATCTAGCTTTAAAATCTCATACAATACATAAAAAAGTTATAGGATACATATACAAGAAACATTAAAACAGGAAGGCAGAAAACAAAAATAAGCCCAAAATCCCTGACTAAACTGGTTGTATCACCAACATTCCTAATAAGGCACCATACCGTTGTTTGAAAACCACTATCAGTTAGCCACAACAGCCTCAAAGCCTCACCGCTGTATTTAAAAAGTTCAGAACAAGGGGGACAGTATCACCAGACAACAATTGTTAATAAATAAAAGCTGACCCCACCCGCTTAAACTCGAATCTTTTAAAAATGTGGATAATAACGTTTTTTCGGAGAGTCACATAATACTTACAGAACAATAAAAAATGAAGCATGTCCTGTGGAGACTTACCGTCGCAGCCACAGGACTCTAAAATCTGATCTGAGCGGAAGAATCTTTCGACCCAAAAGCTGGCCTTAGCAATCCCAGCAGGATACTCTATTCTTAGAGAAGACAAGCAGGGTCGGGGCTAGCAATCATCGTTAGATATGATTTGCGAGTTTTAGGGTCCACAGCGGAAAGCTCCCCGAAACACTATCCTTTTGGATTACGCTAAGTTAAAACCTATACACTTAAGAGCATTCTATACAGGCCCCAAGGTCAAGAACACCTTTGTGAATGCCATTAGCCCTTTTAAGAATCTAGTATCGATGCATCTGATTTCACAGTGTAAGGAGATTAATTATTATTTAGAAAAATTGGATGACCACAACACAACCTCACTAGTTGATACCATGGCTAGTTTCTACCCGACACAGATAGTCAAGCAGGCTACCCATGACACATGGCATACCTTAGTTGTAATATTTATGTCAAATCCATCTTCGAAGGTCTCTGGAGTGCTGCCCGTCCCATGGACAGACCATAAAGCTATATTGTTCACTTTAAGTACAGATCAGCACACCTCGAGACCTCATAACCCTCTTGTCATATTTAAAAGTCGCGACTGGAGGAATTTTGACCCCCTCACTCTACAAATGTCTCTATCCCACACAAAGCCAGACCTTACTATTGACGCCAATACTGCTGCCCACAGATTTCCACCTAGATTAAAACCACAGTCGTTACTCTAGCTCGGGTGAAGAACTTGCTTTCCAGGTGGAAAAATCCATCAGAACCGTGGTTCTCTGACAAACTAGGAGCACAAAAACAAGTCTATAGAAGGATGGAGAGGCAGTGGAGAGCAAACTACGAGCCTATAGGAAAAAAAATATGCACAATCACTAGCAGACTATAAGAAACTGATAATGGAAGAAAAAATTTAATACTTTTCATAAAAAATATTGCAAGCAAATAACTCTAGTAAGGAGCCTTTTTTCTACAGTTAAAAGCCTAGACAAACTACCAGAACCAACTAGGATGGAAAGCAGCACCGAATCCTGTAACTTACTAGCACAATCTTTTAGGGATAAAGTGGAGACGGTGTACAAATCCTTTAGGGATTTATAATACAGTTTCTGGGAACATTTCAGCAGTCACATCTTTCCCATCCAATCTGCTTACTTCCTTTTTCATCTCCTCCCACAGAACAGATTACCCACGAGGTAAAAATGTCTACAACGGGGGCTCCATCCGACTCTTGTCCTCCCAAAATACTGCACCTGACTCTCAAAATCATCAGTGAACTACTAGGTGTAGTATTCAATTAAATAATTCGCTCAGGCACCTTCCCTGACGGCTGGAAAACAACATCAATTCTACCACTCTTAAAAAAAAAAAAAAACAATCTCAATCAAGCATTTCCTAGCAGCTATCGACCCATATCCAGACTACCCTTCCCGGCTAAGGGGTTAGAGAAAATACTAAATGCATAGCTCACAGCATTCATCTCCTCCACTGACATTGTAGATACCTCACAATGCGGGTTCCGGGAGGGACGTATCACTGGTCATGGGGGCAAAAGAATTCAGAGCAATGATGGACACTGGGGGTAAGGCCGCCCTGATTTTGTTCGATCTATCGGCGGCCTCTGACACAGTGAGCCATTAAATATTAGCCAACAGGTTATTTGAGCCAGGAATCAGAGGCAACGCCCTTAAGCTGCTGCCATAATTTCTCTCCAATAGGGTTCTATCAGTAGAGCCCAGAGTTTTATCGTCCGAGCAATTTAAACTCCCCTGGGGTGTGCCAAGGGCTCGTTCCTGAGCCATACGCTTTTCAATCTATATGTTACCCCGCTGGTCACAATGATCAAGCAGTTCGGCTTCTCAGTGGTCATATACGCTGATGACTCCCAGCTAGTGGTGTCAGTTTCAAGCACTGTTGAAGAGACAGCCGATCGTTTTCATAGCTGCATGATGTAGGTAAACCTGTGGATGAGGTCTAACTGCCTAAAATTTAACGGCGGAAAGACTGACTTTTTTTGCCCGGTACCGATACCTCCTTTTGGTCACCTAGATGGTGCCCCCCCGCCCAGTTTGGGCGACTTTCCAGTTCCAGAGCAGAAGGTGAAAAACTTAGGGTTCATTTTTGATGACAAACTGACATTCAAAAATCAGATCAGTACCCTCACTTAAACTATTTTCATCTTAAAAATAATCAGGATTGTTTGCCCCTTCATCCTGCAAGATTCCCTAAAAACACTGGCAACAGCATTAGCCCAGTCCAGATTGGACTATGGTAATGGTTTATACATGGCAGTATCTACGGAGGCTCCAGCGGCTCCAAAATGCAGCAGCTGGACTACTGCTTGATATTCCTAGGTCCAAGTCTGTCTCACACTGTCAGAGAGCCCTGCACTGGACAAGAGGATCGAATTTAAATCCCAATGCCTAGCTTTTAAGGAGCTGCATGGTGCTGGTCCTCAATTCCTGGAGAAATATCTTAACTGGTACGTGCCTTCCAGAAGTCTAAGAACTGCACATAGTAAACTCCTCCAAACACCCAGGTTCAAGAAAGCCCGATTGGGTGGAAGAAGCTTTTTGTTAGGGACACTCAAGACATGAAACTCGCTCCCGGTCTGCATACCAGCAGCCCTACGCTGCTATCTTTCGGGAAATCGCTAAAAACCTGGCTCTTCGCCAACTAACATCCACAGTTTCAACTGCAACGTTACTGGACTCTCTGGTATAAGCGCCTAGACGCCCCCGAACATTTGTGCGCTATAAAAATGCACAAAACAAATCATGTACAAATGATAAATATGTTTGATGAAACCCAATTTCCACATATTATTGGTTATACATTATATACCTTCAAAAGTAAAACTACATGTTAGTGGGAACATTTTTGGCCATTTCAGTGGAAAATTGGTTGCTTGTAAATGACAGTGCACTACCACCTCATGCTTTAGTAATAGATTTATTAGAAGTGAGTTTTTAAAGATTAACTGAAAAACAGTTTTGACTCGCCCTGATGAGAACGCGGCATGTCAGGGGCCATGCGTTCCCTATATGTGGGCTAGACTCTTAGTATGCATGAAGGAAACCTTTAGTATATTATATCAAACCAAATAGACCAGTTAACAGGTCAAATATATTACAGTTTGGTCGTGTAAATTGTTCAAACTGCTACACCCGCAGGTCTAGTAACATTATGATTATAGGCCGGTCTATGTTATTTGAAATTGCACAAAATGCTTTAATAGGAAGATAATAGCTAGATTGCACACTGAACTGTTTTTTTAAAAAAGATATGAGGATATAATTTTAATGTTAGTTTTATCGCGAATTATTTCGATTACTTTCAAATATAGAGTTCAGATCATCTATATTTCAGTTGCCTAATTTTAACATTAAAGGAGGTCCATCATGAAAGACATTCAGAATGAGATCAAATGCATTAACAGGAGAAGCTGATTGGATATGAATAAAGTTTTAACATTCTCACTGTCTACATGGCACAATATTGCTACATTAAACTTGAATATAAACCAGGAAAGTGAAGTGGTGAAATATTTCAATCTCAACATTGGTGGTCTCCCGTTGGATTCTATAAATGTTCTCAGATTGTTACGGAATGGGATACATTAGAAACACATTGAGATGCCCACTATGATCAAAAACGGTAGTTTCTAGTCTTACCAGAACTGTATGCAAGGAAGAGAGGTGAGCTGTGTCTTGTCTTTTTTTCTACATTCCTTGATCTCAAGCTTATTTTCCTAGGTGATAATGTCATTGAAATGTCGTATTTTGTAACAGGGTTAAATAGCAGCAGAGAGTGGAGGCTGAGCATGAGGATGCTGCTGCTCCTTGTGAGGCACACTTCCTATTTTATCACCTATTTGCAACCTAATAAAGAAGGCTACTTTTGGACAAGATGTGTTCTGTTGGATTCATTTCTCCAGTAAACTTCTTCTAGATTCCACAATAGCTACCAAGTTTTTTTGTAAGAATGGGAAAATGGAGTGAAGATGCCAGCACCACATGCTTGGTAACCATTGTGCGGGGTAGCGGCTGAATGTGTAGAAAAGCAAGTGACACGGTTCAAGCACAGCATTAATACACATCTAATCCGGTTTCATGCTTTGCACAGCTCATGAGTGTTGCAAGTTGATCCCACCCATCTCTAGGGCTGTCACAGAAGGGATGGTAGCTAACTCAGTCTCCAGTCACACTACCACGTTTCCTCGTCATCCCGTTTCACTGCCCTTCGTTGAAATTTTTTCTGCTCTCTTCTTTTATCTCAATCGTTCCTGAACATTTGATCTAAACACTTCACATCGTGTTCGGCTGTGAAAATGTCATGTAAAGTCAATCTAAAGAATGGATCAAAGACAAGGGGAAAATTACATTTTTCCCAGTACTTGCTGAAAAGATTAGCAAAAATGTAGAACAAATATGATAGTCTAATTCCAAACAAAGGTTATCATTTAAATATATTCAAAGAGAATAGACCGCAAACAAAAAATTCACTGGAAGCCTTAGCTATTTCTTCACACCAAAATCTTCTATACCTGGAAGAGAACTCCAGTTGTCTTAAATGGAGGCCTCTGGGTGAAATCCCGCAGGTGTTTAAGACATGGTGAAAATCATGTCACAAGAAAGAATTTAGGAGGGGCGTGGCTAGTATGCCAAAGATGGCAGCCGCGTGACCACATCGCTCCACTCTGACCCAGAAAATTCTCCTGCAGAACTGACCCATCGAAGGGCCATACGACTCCGAAAATATGCTGTCCAGCCTTGCGCCATCCCGGGCTGCTTGATCCTGGGTCTGGGAACGTACTTAGTGCAGAGGACGAGACACCCGAGGCACGCGACTGCTGAGCCTACAATACTAAAACTACCTGGGACGAGCGGACGCCGACTGAGGTGACGGAGCGGGTGTCGCCAGTGGCGTCGCATTGGAGACTGAGGTAAGCCCCTGTTCTGGGTAAATGGGAGAGCTCTCCACTCCGGCTCCAAGCAACAGGATCAGACGGCCCACACAGAGACTGGTGTATTTAAGGGAGGCGGCCGGGAGCATTAAGAGAGGCCGCGGTGAACCGGTAAAATACATACATAAATAACAAAGTATTGGAGTAGGCCTACTGCCTCACTGGCCCATCTCCCTAGGGACATATTGCTAGAAGCGCCTGGCACTAACACAAAGGAAGTAACCGGAGATTCCTGCTCCTTGGGGGCCACATGGCCCGATGATTTCTGACCCAGCCCTGCACCTCCCATGCAATACAATTTGATAGAATACGGACACCAAAAGCACACTTCAACAAGAAATTGGTACAGTCTTGGTGGGGTTGGAATTGCTAAGAGCAGACTATAATAACAGATAAAGTTGCAGAGGTGGAATATGACTCAACGTATTAAGACCAGCGCATCTTGATGTGGCCCGGAAATTACACCACTCACAAACAAGGTACAAGTCCTAGAACGTTGTGCTAAAGATGCCGAAGGTCCACACAGAGGGAGAAATGTTCGAGTTGTGGGACTGAGGGAGGGGACGCAAGGAAGAGACATCGTGACCTACCTGGAAAACTGGATGAAGACTGTAGTCTCACCAAACCAACTAACTCTCTTCTTCTTACGCGAGAGAGCGCATAGAGTTCCAACCAAGGCCCGGGCAGACCGCCACGTCCAGTAGTTGCCAAACTCCTTCACTTTCGAAATTGCGATATCCTTCTACAAACTGCCAGAAATGAGGGTCCTTAAGAGGTATGAAACGGAAGGGTCATGTTTTTTCCGGACAATATCTTAGCTGTACAATCCAAGAGAGCTTCCTACATAGAGGTTGAAGGTGTGCAATACTCGCTTATGTTCTCGGCCAGATTGAAACTTATGTTGGATGGCAAAGCTTATTTCTATGAAGATCCTCGGGAAGTATGGGACTGCCTGGTAAGCCTATAAAGCTGGATCATCCCGAGAGGACGGGCCAGAGAGATCCCCGGATGAAGTACCTAAATGCAGGAGGAGGGTCTGTAGACCCAGGAGCAGAAGCACGCTGCGGAACCCCATCAAAGAACAGACTAATTTGGAAGGGGCTGAAGCAATTCAGGCAGCAGCAGTTTTCACCTCCCAGACTGGGCTAGACTAACAGTGTCTCCCACACGAGGGGGGGGGGGCCACAGAATCAGAACCGGATAGCTCACTAATAAATGGAGAAGGTCCACCTTTGATTACTCCTCAGTCACTTCGAAGGTTCAATTTAACATGAAACCCAATGGAGGGAATGAGGATGGCTGCACGGGTCAGGTCTCTGCTTGGCGATCTAAAGGCCGCCTGGCGGGGGCTGGAACAACTGATATTTCTTTGGCAGAAACCTGGAGAGGGCTTAATGGAAACTTGACTGAACCAGTGATTCTGAAACTAAAAAGAGACTTGTCTCATTCGTAAAAGTGCTGGCCTCTTCTAACTGCTTTAGCACAAGTGAATCGGAGATGGTCCCCGAGGGTTGGGAGTCCAAGAAATAGTGTGGGAGCAAATTGCTAATGCCTTGGTTCTATATACTGGAGTACGGTGAATTACAGCAGGGAGCTCCTTAGCTCCTTCTAGGTAAGCCACAGCTGGAGAAGAGCAAGCGGTCTGGTGACTGAATTATGCCTGCCTACTCCTTCACCTGACGTCTACTTGGAATCTGGTGGGATTTAAGAATGTCAATGTTTTATGATTGTGTGAAGTTTGGACGTGCAACCGTTGCTGATCTGCCCTGGGAAAAGAGTATTCATGGTTTGGGATTGTGTTATTATTCTTGTTTTTTCTTTGTCTCTACAAAGGGAATAAAGGGGAGAGAATGGGCTACAAGATCAAGTGCTCATGTTAAATGTCTGATAATATCAATCACTGATGCAGGACTACTAATGTTGTATAGCATTTTAGGACCCTAGTGTAACTTTCCCGATTCATGCCTTTATATAGGTATAAATCACCATATCCTTATATAGGCATAGAAATCACAACCATATTTAGACATAGCTCATGCAGTCCAAATATGGCATGGCTACTTCCACTAGTTCCGAAAATCCACGATTTCTTGGAAAACTCTGCTTCAGCAGTTAGGGACTTCCCCTTGCTTGAATATTGATTTGTCCAAGAAGTCATGGAGTTTTCAAAGAACTGAGACTCTTTGATGACGGTATGATGTCCAACTGTACGTCAAACTCAGCACCTTCAAGGTATAAATATGCCACACTTGCCCTAGCAAAGACACGGTGGTTTAGAGCAGTTTGACTATCTACTTGCCCGACACATCCTGCTGCAGCAAGTGCTGAAGGAAGCAGACCCTCCAGCAGACACACAGAGAGACGCTGTCTGTTCTCTTGCCGAGAAATCCAGCTCCAGTGTTTCCAAGATACCCTTGCGGGATGTTGGGAAATCGAGTCCTGAGGCTGACCTTCATTCTAAACCAAGGTACGGAGCTTATTAGACCCTAAGAGAAATCTTGGATAGATTCTTGGCAAAATATTACTAGATTTTTGCTACACCTCACATACTCCTTCCCTTGCACTAGACTTAGGTTAGGTACATCGGGGTAGGCGTATTTTAGAAGCACCAGTTGAGTACTTTTTAGCCTTTGTTATTTATGTATGTATTTTATGGTCTAGAAACCATACCATGCTTTTACAGTATTATTTTATAATACTCTTCTTGCTGTACGCATTATACTTTACAGCCAGTATTACAATTGTAGCAGTAAATTTCATCTGCACAAGAAAGAAGACTGTTCAATAAATACTTTTATTGAAAACGCCCGCCTCTCTTTTTCCCTGCACCTCTGGTGAAACGAAGCATGCACGATTGACTGAGTGAAATATCTATCTAATGTTTCCACGACTCTGAAGATCAGTTTTATCTTGGGGAAACAAAGTTGTCATGTTTATGCGCTTGTCAGAAACGAATCCCTTCTTGTGTATTCGAGAAAGTTTCTAGTGACCTCTGAGCTAGTTGGCACTCACAATTAAGTTTAATATAGTCGATAGAGACCTAGTAGACTCCAGTCCTACGTCACATCTATGGGATATATTATTCCAATGTGCAGAGCCTATTGGGAATATAGGAACTACACTACACTACACTACAGCTCAGGATTTTAAATGTTTGACATGGAATGTCCGAGGGATGGGGCCCATTAGACACAATATACATCGCTTCCTCAACTGATGAGTAGTGCAAATTGACATGCTTCAGGAAACGCACATTCTTGGTGTAGAGATGGAGCGATTGTGCTGTATGTGGTGGGGCCAGTTGTATGCCACCTCCTCAGGATGTGTGAGAGGCACTGTGATTTGGCTGAGGGTAGGGACCCCTATTTAGTGTTTGTAATCCCTCATAGGTAAGGAAGGCTGCTATGTCTTGTTAAGAGGTCTGCTACTGGGCAGAGAGATTATATTGAGGAGCATATATGCACCCTATAGTGATCAAGTGGCCTTTTTTCACTCACTCTCAGCATCAATGGACAAACCCAGTGGGCGATGTGTTCCTAGGTGGAGATTTTAACTGTGTGGCAGATGTTAATCTGGACTGTTCAACCCCATTGATGAGCACCACTGCCCATACGATCACAGCGGGCTTTACAGAATGGACACTGGATTGCATCTTTTAATGCCATGTGCACCTGCATTTCTATATGGTGGACTAATGATGAATGTTACTTTAAGGTGCGCAGACTAGATTCTTATATCAGGTAACACTCCCACTACTACCACCAATGGCTAGAGGGGAGCTAGGAGAGCCAATGTTCCTTCAGAAAGTGCACATGGCAATTAAAGATGGGCTCCCGGCGGAATTTTACTCCACCTTCATACATTTACTGGGCCCTGAATTGATGACACTATACTCTGACTCCTATCAGAGCAGACGGCTTCTGGAGTACATGCGGACCACCACAGCAGTTCCCTTGCCGAAGAAGGTGGATGGTGGGGGCACCATCAACCGTTTTTCACCGCCTGCCCATGGTGAAGATGGATTTTAAAATCCTCAGAAAAATACTAGCAAATAGACGACTTTCCTATATGCAAATGATGATACACAGAGACCAAACAGCTTTATTCCCAGCCATTGTACATCACCCAATCTCCGGAGACTCTTTTACATCCTCTATCACCCTGAGGAACAAGCGGATCGGGAGGCCTTCCTCTTGTCAATAAACTTGGAAGAGTCCTTTGACTCTATTAGATGGAGCTTCCTCATGACAACCATGCAAACGATGGGACTAGGGGAGCAGTGGATCAAATGGGTTGCCTTCCTGTACATGGACCCGCTGGCTCGGATGAAGAACTGGAACACCTTTTACGCCCCATATGGGGGGTGTTTCAGGGTACTAGACAGGGCTGCCTGCTGTCTCCTCTACTTTTTGCCTTGGCCTTGGAGTCATTGGCAGAGCTGTTACGGACGGAGGGCAGGGGCAGTTGACTGATGGTGGATGGTCAAAAAACATCTCTTTATATGCTGATTATCTCCTTTTATACCTCAGTTGTGGAGCGGCTGACATATGCAGAGCTACACGCCTTTTGGAGAACTTTGGACTACTATTAAGCCGGACAGTTAACTGCCTCAAGACCTGTGTATTCCCTTGTGTGGTGGGGACACCTCTGCCTCTGGAACTACCACCAGGCTTCGTCTGGTCCTCCACATCCTTTAAATACATAAGAGTGAGGGTAAATCATGACCTAGAAGACATAAGAGAGGGGAACCTGAGTCAGGTTCTCCGAGCCCTGTGGTCTAATGTGGTGTTTTGGAGATCAATGAGCCTCCCACTCATGGCGCGAGTGCCGCTTACAAAAATGGTGCTATTCCTCCGACGATTGTATTTTTTTTGTTAGCAATCTGCGGGTAAAATACTAGTGATTTGGGTCTGACAGCTAGATGCCCTTTTCCGTGACCTAATCTGGGACGGGGGCCAACATAGGGAGTTCCCAGCAATCATGAGGCACCTGCCGGATGTAGGCGGCCTGATAGTGCCAGATTTTGAGCTATGCTACCTGGCTGCGCAGCTCCAATGGGTGGCTCAAACATTGGATGCGGATCAAACACACTGGAGACATCTTGGGAAAAAGCCCCTTACTGTGGATTAATGTTGTCTCACCTGCTGAACCCGAGGGTAGCCACTTCTCGGCCAAAGGTATTACTCTATGCAGCATTACAGCATTGTTGTCAACACCTTGTACGAACCCGTAGGGCTCCACTATATGAACCGGCACTACCACGGATGGGACTCCCCCATGGAGACCCGATTACAAATTTTACAACTAATCAACATTCAGGCTGGACAGAGGCGGGAATCGTGACAGTGGGGGACTGCTTTCTACAAGGTGCCCTTGCACGCTTCATGAACCCATGACTTGCCCGGGGGTCAATTCCTAACAGATGGCGACTTAGTACATATGTTTAGGGATCTATGGGCTAGGGGACAGGAGGAACAGCCAAAACTTAATCGGTCCTTCAGCTCCTTCTCTCAATGTGCTCAGCTTGCTACTTAGTGAGATGGTTTTACCGAGCTATGAACGAGATGGGAAGGGTGACTCTAGAGCCATTAAAAACTAGATGGGAGACTCTAGCACAACATCCCAGAAAAGGAGTGGGGGAGGATGCTGCAATACATTAAGATGGTATCCTGCTTGGTCTTACTGACCTCTGGCGACTCCGTCACCCCACGGACACACAATACACTTTCTTTTCAGGCCCACACCGCTCATTCTACCGCATTGACTACATTTTAGCACCTATGCAGCATTCCACTACAATCCACCAAATCACACACTTAGCAAGGGGTGTCTCAGACCACTCACCGTTGCTGGCCCATCTCACAGTGGGGGACAGACAAGAGGGTTGTGTAGCGCCAATTAATGCTTGGTACCTTCGCAGCGAAGACATGAGGAAGACGCTGACTCTCTCGATTGACCGCTATTTTGAGAATAATGATGGTACGGTAGAGTCATCAGTGATACTGTGGGAGGCCTTCAAGACCGTGCTTAGAGGGGAGGCCCTCTCGGCGATCGCTGGCCGCCGCAGGGAACGGCAGGCACAAATGGTCGACATGGAGAGAGACCTCCGTGCGCTTGAAACTGCAGCACAGAGTGGTGGTGACCCTAGGACAGTCCATCAGATGCAACTCAAAGTGGCAGAATATAAGGCCTTGGTCACTGACGCTGTTAAGACTATAGCTAGAGACAGGGAGGGCAGGTTATACGATCAAGGAGACAAGGCGGGCAAGCTTATAGCCTGGTTAGACAAAAAACAACAGGCGCAGAGAGTGGTGGTGGAGCTCAAGGTTGATTCAGGGGCCGTTATCACGGAACCCCGTGAAATAGTTAGGGAATTTGCGTCGCACTATCAAAGGGTTTACAGTAAAGAATCTGAAAGGCCAGAGGAAGACTCTGTTTCCTTACTGGCTGACATCCGTCTGCCCGTCCTTTCGGAGACCGAGCGGGAAACCTTGGAGACGCCGCTCACCGCAGAAGAGCTGGTCCGGGATATTAGGGACCTTTGACCGGGAAAAGCCCTTGGGCCTAACGGTCTGCCGATTGAGCTGTACAAGCTCAAGTCGGATGGTCTTCGTCCGTATTTAAAACATATGTTTGAGGAGAGCAGGGAGAAGGGTATTCTACCGCGTGACCAGCGCATTGCCACAATAGTGGCCATCCTGAAAGAGAGGAAGCCGAGAGATTCCTGTGCCTCTTATAGCCCTATATCTTTATTAAACGCAGAGCCCAAAATCTTGGCCAAGGTCCTCGCCAATAGGCTCAAACTTGTCCTACTCACACTAGTCCACCCGGACCAGTCGGGCTTTGTGCCCCACTGAAACACGGCCCTCAATCTCCGTCGGCTCCATGGGGTGCTGGGGCGCTGTCACACTCTCCAGGAAGATGCGATTGTGGTGTCTCTTGATGCCGCAATGGCATTTGACACGCTTGAATGGCCCTACATGATGGCGGTCCTCCGGAAACCGGGCTTCGGACCTAGCTTCATTGGGTGGGTGCGCCTCCTTTACACTGAGCCCCTGACCCAGGTCTCGGTCAATAATAAAGCCTGTGAGGTGTTTGCTCTCAGGAGGGGGACGCGACAGGGATGTCCCCTCTCACCCCTGCTTTTTGCCCTGTCGCTGGAGCCCCTGGCTGCTTGGATCAGACAAGATCTCTCCCTGAAGGAGATCCGCTGGGCTGACGGATATGAGGACAGGATTTCGCTTTACGCGGACGATATCCTCCTATACCTCACAAGACCTCGTAAGTCCCTCATAGAAGTCATGGACATCTTCACCAATTTCGGGAGAAACTCAGGATATAGCATCCACTGGGACAAGTCCTTACTCTACGTATTACATGGAGACCCTCCGACAGTCCCTCGAAACTACCCGATTAAGGTGGCAACGGAGGGGTTCCGGTACCTTGGAATCTATGTCTAAAGAGAAGGCCACTAGGTATGAGTGGATTCTCCTGCCGCCCCTATAGCGGTTTAAATGGGACTCTGCCTCCTGGCGGAGGCTCCCGCTGTCCCTCCAGGGAAGGGCGGCACTCTTTAAAATGATGGCACTGCCAAGATTCTTATATGTCCTACAAAACTATCCGGACTTGGTCCCGCAATCATACTTTGCGTCCATCGAAGCCACACAAAGAGAACTACTATGGTCTGGGACGCCGCGCATATCCCTTCAAAAATTGACCTTGGGGTGGTTTGACGGAGGCATAGCGCTCCCGGACATCCGAATGTATTATTGGGCTGCACATCTCTCAGCCATTAATCAGGGCACATATTGCGACGGGAATGATCCTGGATACGGCATGGACCGGTGGCTCTTGCCGGGTGGGAACTTTGAGGCGGCGCTCTATTCTAGGCCTGGTAGGTACCAACTCACGGGGCCCACGAAGCATTCAGTTCAGCTATGGCACATTGTACAGCGCAAATTGGGATGGGCCAACACCCTTACAATGGCTACCCCGCTGTGGGTCTCAGAGAAGCTGGGCACTCTGGGTCGCACTAAAGGGTTCCGTAATTGGGACCTAATTGGAATCTCCTGCATTAACCCCTTCAGCGCGGGTGACAAAGCCAGCTCGTCATGGGCGTTACCTGCGCTGCGCGCATGACGAGCTGGCTTTGTCACAAACAAGCCATTTTTGAAATTTCAGCGCACGGCGGGAATTCGCGGTAGCGCGGAAGCGGTTAAAGACCTATGGGGTCCTGATGGGGTAGTGTCCTTTGCCTCACTCCAACGCACTTACGAACTAGGAAGTACAGAACATTTCCGATATCTGCAGGTCAGACACTCCCTTCAGACGAACATCCCCTCAGGGACCCAGCCCCCAGACTCTTCCCCCCTGGAGGATAGACTCCTAGACGGCCACCTCCCTGAACACGCCATCTCACTCACATACAAAAAAATCATTAACAACTCTCGAGACCTGTTGTTGCCCCTCAGAGGGAAATGGGAGGCTGATGGTTTGGAAATTGATGAGGAGGAGTGGAGGAGTGCGCTTGCTTCCCCTAAGGAGGTAGCCACATGGGCTAGACTCAGACTGATCCAACTAAAAATTCTCCACCGATTATATCTTTCCGGGACCAGACTGCAGCGGATGGGACGTAGTGAGGATGGGCTCTGTAGGAGGGGGTGTGGGGAAATGGGGACCTATTTTCACATACTGTGGGAATGCCCCGTGCTGCGGAATTATTGGAACCGGGTGACCCGCTGTATGCAAGAGGTGTGGGGGGTGGAGCTGCAACTGGAAGCAAAAAGGTGCCTGCTGAACATCTGGGAACCCACGGATATGCCACCTCGAGGGAGACTATGGGCGACGTTGGGATTAGCAATCGCAAAAGGGAACATAGCTAGGCTGTGGGGGGCAGTGGCACCGCCGAGATTGAGCTCCTGGAAGACGGATATTGACTGGTGCATGCTCCAGGAGAAAACAGTGTACGTGGCACGTGGATGCCCCCGGAAATGGATTGAAGTGTGGTCCTATTGGAATGAATATAGAGGCAACCTATGGGAGCCCCCAAAACTGCCCTGGTTGACGAGCCGCTCACACTGTGAAAATTACTGTGATGCACTGCTATGCAAACTCTCATAATGTAAATACTTTGTATGCTTTGTGTTCTCCCAGGACGCACATATGATTATTATGTACTCTGACTGTGACGACCACCACCCTTTCTTTTGTTGTTAATAAAAAAAAAGAACAAAAAAAAAAAGATGGTATCCCGACACAACATTAGGCTAAAATATATACAATTTAGCTTTTTGCATATGACATATCTCACCCCCCATAGATTACAGATCATAAACAGGGGTGAACCCCGGCTGTCTACGATGTAGGGTGCTCGACGCAGACTTCTGTCATATGACTTGGGAATGCCACAGACCCATGGCATTCTTGACTGAAGTGCGCCTGTGACATCAGACCACACTGGGCCATGCTCTTCCCTGCAAAATAGAGACTTGCCTCTCGGGAAGCTTCTCAAGGCCCAAAACGAAGAAAGTGGATTCACGGTTTCTAGACTTAAACTTGGACCTAGCGCGCCGCCAGATAGCAATGGGGCAAACCATAGAAGCCTGGAAATAAATTGTCATGATGTTGGCGGAAGTTGAAGGACAAGTACTCAGACAAGAGGATGCCCACGGATTGCATAGGTGCCCACTGGCGGCCTTACGGCAAGAAATCCTAAATAGCTGGAAACACCAAGAGACAGAGACAGAGCCAGAAGACATAGATAATGGTAACAGAGACATGAGACGTGACATTGCTGGGCACGTAGGGGTAGATACCGTTACAAATGGGAAGATACCAGGAAGGGGCACAGTGGATACCTTACCCTATTTGAGAGGGGGTACATGTTGAGCGCACCCTTGGCTTGGCCCCAGGTGCATGTGACCCCTACATTAGGACCTAGACAAGACACACACCAATATGGTGGATGGACATATGGCCTCCTTCTACCCTCGGCAACATAATATACGTGGCACCTTTTCAGTTTACTTTGCATTATCTCTATGGTTTTCTTTGAAAGTCTATGATTTCCACCAAGTTACACCCTCCTGTTAATGGCCTCCAACTGCACACAGTGCAACAAATATTATTTGGTGACACTGCTCATCGCTGTACCTCAAACACCAACAACTCCTAACTGCAAGACCTGGAATAACCACTAATAGGGTGTACACATTATGGCAATTGATTTGTTAGGTCAGAAATTTTTCAGTCATTCATGATGTATAACTTTATTACAATTGCGAGAACGCATAATTGTGATGAGTAGACTAAGGAGAATGGAAGGTCAACATTTTCATTATAAACAAATTGAATATTGCAACTGTAAAGTATCAAATGGCAACTTTAAATGCCACTAAAAAGATCTTTACAAAAAATGCAGGAATTCAGGAAATCCAGATACAACTGTTAAAGCTAACTAACCTCTTACTTTTATTTCTCTCGATAACACAAAATCTATTCACCTAAATTGCTTAATGTTTAAGACGACGACGGAGTAGAAATCCGTTAACTGTCCTAAAACACTTTTTTTTTTACTTTAAATTATTTTGGATGGAAAAAGTAATAAAATGTTTTTTTTTTAAAGTATATAATGTACATTTCCAACCACTAGCAAAAAAGCTCTAAACCATCAAGTCCTAAAACAGATCTTAGAGGCACTGCAACTATATCGTCAACTAACTTTTAAATTAAATATAAATAATAAAATAGGTTATGTTGCCTAATGGGATATGTATTTGTATTTTTCCATAACATTACTCCACAAGAAATGTTTACAAATAAATAATTATTTTTTTTAGGAAAAAATAATTGGAGTATGAATGCTTAGCTAGTCTATCAGTTTTGTCTAATAATGTGATAATCTGCTTCAAATACTAGTAAAGTCTTAATCAAAAGGCTGGGTGAATTGAAGTACCTACAAAAAATAAAATATGTACTCACCCAAAACACTCCTCCATTCCAGGCGCAGCACTGAAAAATCCTGCTGACGATGCGGGGCTCGCTGGAAACAATAAAAGACACATCCCATTTGCTTCTTACTCATTAGTAACACCATATTTCACCTTTTATCCCCAGAAGCATAGAAGCTGTACCATTCTGGCACAAATGTGAACACACACATAACTTTCAGAACCAGTACTTAGAAGCAGCCCTAGCACTATATAAATAATTCATATCTAACACTGCAAAACAACACACAAGATAATGAGCGTCAGAGACCCAGTGACTAACCTCTGTGCAAGGAACAGATCCAGTGTTTGATTTGTAAACTCTCACGTGCAGGGTCCTAAAGTTTTTCTTAGGAGCCCACCATCAGTACTGAGGATGCAGAGTAGAAAAACGACCTTTTTTTGAGTCACTACAAGCCTTTTTCTTCCAATACCCTACACTATGTGCCTCTTTATCTCATTCTTGTAGTTCTTTTCTATCCCTGATTTTTTTTTTTACTTTATCATTGTGGATTTGTCGTGCTATCACCTGGGAGGGTATCCTAGCATAGCAGGTGTGGTGCAGCGTAGGGCAGTTGGTGGGACTAATCGAAAGAACCAGGGCTTTCAGCTTCTTGCAGAACTCGAGAATTTAGGAGGAGGGTATGATGAGTAACAGCTGGTTGTTCAATTCTTTAGGAGCGATGTAGAAAAAAAGCCTATGCGCCAGTTCGGTCTATTCGTGGGATTTGTGCTAGCAAGAGTACAGGTGATCAGAAGTGTCTGGTGGGTTTGTGAAAGGAGATTCGGCTATTGAGGTATGGTCGAGTTACTTGAGGTGCAGTGTGATGCACTTGCGGCGGGAGTGGTGGGGGGTCGATTCGGTTGATAGTGACTTTCGCAACCGAGTTCTGAATGGATTGCAGTCTTCTGGTGAGTTGTTTACCGATTCTGGTGTATAGGATGTTCCCCTTTGTCTAGCTTGTTTGTAACAAAGCTCTAATAATTTCTGGGAAAAAACAATGAGGGCTGAGCCATGGGTGCTGTTTCAATGCACGCAGAACAATGCTTTCCTGAACCACGCATATGAATTGCTAAGGCAGCCAACGGTCTAGATAAGCAGATGGGCAGGGAGAGGAACAGGAAGGATCGGGAGAGAAAGCTCTGAGATGCAGCCTGTTAAGTGGGGCTGGGGGGGGGGGGGGTATTGTTTAGGGCTGGGGGCTGAGTTTTAGGGCTCAAGGCTGGGAAGGAGGGAGTGTCAGTTTTCAGGAGTGGGGGGCAGTTTTAGGGCTCAGGGTGGGGGAGGGCTAGTTTTCAGGGGTGGGGACTCAGTTTTAGGGAACAGGGCATGGGGGCTGGGGTCGGGATAGTGTTTTGGCAGGGGCAGGATTTTAGGGATCAGGGCTGGGGTCTGAGGTTTCTCTTTATGTTAATGATTTTCCAAGTACACGGGGTGCGGGGGCCCCCCTAGCTCCAAGGGGCCCCCTCGGCACTTAACTCTGGCCTGGAGAGCTCCTGCTTGAGCCCGGAGGGGGCCCCCCTAAGTACTGTGCAGGGAGGCCCCCTCTCTTTTCGTTACGCCTAGCAAAGGGGTTTCCCTAAATTAGGAAATCTAAAGTTGAGCTGCCTAATATATGCAGACGACGCCATATTAATGGATCTAACCCCAATCGGGCTTTAAAGACGACTTGCTGAGTTGACTAGGTATACAGAAGAACACTACTTAAAACTAAATCTCTGCTCAGGGCCGGTCGCTCCACGCACTGCGCGACCTCCCCGTGAGTGTGCCCAGGTCCTCTCCGCTGCTGCCGCGAGTTCGCCGCTGCTCCTGCAGCTGAGTAGTTGTGTACTTATTGTATTCTGTGCCCGCGATTGTCACTGTGTTATTGATATTGTGGTTGTGTTTTTCTGCTCCCTCGCCGCCCTTCTCGGGACCGTTTTCCCGCTCTGTGCACCCCCCGCTCCCTGCCGCTGCTCCCCTGCGGCCCCACCCCTTTTTCCTTTCTGTACCCGCTCCCCGTTCCCATTCGCCGCCCCGCTCCCGCCTCCCAGCTGCTCCTCCCTCCCACTTGGCCATTTATGGCGGAGACCACGCAAACGCGCCAATGGCGCACCGAAGGCATGTCAATGGCAAGCCCGTCTACGCCTGTCCATGCCTGGTCCGCGCCCAGCGTCAGAACCCCTGGACCTCGCCAGACCCAGACCAACCGACTGAGATACAACCCCGCCACCCTCAACGCATTCAACACCGGACGACCGCCCGCATGCTATCAAGCCACCCCCAAGCGCACCCACGGACCCTTCACCTGTCGAGCCTGCAAATTCACCTGCCTCCAAAACCGCTCCACGCCCGCCAAACCAAACGGCAACAACCACCTCAAGTGCATCCTCCTCAACACCCGCTCCATACACAAGCACGCCATCGACCTCTGGGACCTCCTCGACTCAACAGCACCGGACGTCGCCTTCCTCACGGAAACCTGGATGAACGCCTCCTCTGCCCCCGACATCGCCATAGCCATCCCGGACGGCTACAAAATCACCCGAAGGGACCGCATCAACAAATCAGGAGGAGGGATCGCCATCCTCTACAGGAACACCATCAGCATCACGGCCAACACCGAAGACACCACCACCACCGCCGAACACCTACACTTCCAGATCCACACCGACCCCCAGACCACCCTCAGAGGAACGCTCATCTACAGACCCCCGGGACCACGAGCACAATTCAACTAAACCATCGCCGACCTCATCAGCCCGCACGCCCTAGCCTCACCAGACTACATCCTCCTAGGAGACCTGAAATTTCACCTAGAAAACAACAACAACAGCGCCACCGCCACACTGCTCGACAACCTCGCCAGCTTCGGACTCAAGCAACTAGTGGACTTCCCCACTCACCTCGCCGGACACACCCTCGCGCCATCTTCTCAGCCAGCAACCACATCGCCTTCAACCACGCCACAGGACTACACTGGACTGCGTACACTTCACGTTCAAAATGACCATATCTCACCACCACACCCTTCGGATCCCCCGCAGATGCTGGAGCAAAATCACCATAAACCAACTCACCACATCACTGAGCCAGAACCCACCTGCCAACCCCAACATTCCCGACACCAACATCGCAGCGCTCAACCTTGCACATTGGATCACCAACTGCGCCGACGACCTCGCTCCACTCAAGACCACCCACAGCAAGACCACCACCAGAAAACCCTCCTGGCTCACGGACACTCTCAAAGCCGCAAAGAAAGCCTGCCGAACTCTCAAAAAGAACTGGCGCAAAGAACGGACTACGGAAAACATGACAACCCTCAAATCCGCCACCCGCGAACACCATCAGCAGATCCGGAACAGCAAGAGGACATCGCTCAAGGAACGACTAGACAACAACACACACAACAGCAAGGAACTATTCAACATCGTCAGAGAGTTCTCAAACCCGGACGCCAGCAATGACGACATCACCCCTTCGCAAGACCTCTGCAACGCCCTCGCCACATTCTTCCACCACAAGATTGCAGACATACAAGACAGCTTCGGACCCCAACCCCCACCGCCGGACACCAGCCCAATGACCCCCACCACTACAATCAACTCCTGGACCCCCATCAACAGTGAAGACACCATCCACATCATGAACACCATCCACTCCGTCTCGCCCTCCGACCCATGCCCCCGTCACATCTTCAACAAGGCCGACACCATCATCGCACCCCACCTACGGAACATCATAAACCGCTCCTTCTCGTCAGCTACCTTCCCTGAGAGCTGGAAGCACGCTGAGATCAACGCCCTCCTGAAAAAACCCACCGCAGACCCCAGGGACCTCAAGAACTTCCGGCCCATCTCACTCCTCCCCTTCCCGGCCAAAGTCATCGAGAAGACCGTCAACAAACAGCTGACCGCGTTCCTCGAGGACAACAACTACCTTGACCCTTCCCAGTCCGGAGCTAACCACAGCACCGAGACCGCCCTCATCGCAGCCATAGACGACATCAGAACCATGATGGACGACGGAGGAACAGCAGCCCTCATCCTCCTGGACCTCTCTGTAGCCTTCGACACCGTATGCCACCGCACCCTAGTACACCGCCTCAACAACACGGATATCCAGGGGAAGGCCCTGGAATGGATCACCTCATTCCTCACCGGCAGAACCCAGAAAGTCCACCTCCCCCCTTTCCGCTCCGCAGCAACCGAACTTATCTGCGGCGTACCCCAAGGATCCTCACTCAGCCCAACACTCTTCAATATCTACATGATCCCCCTCGCCACCATCACACGAAAACACAACCTCAACATCATCTCCTACGCCGACGATACCCAGCTGATACTCTCCCTCACCAAGGACCCAGCCACCGCTAAATCAAACTTCCAGGAAGGAATGAATGAAAGAGGTAGCGGACTGGATGAAGCACAGCCGTCTCAAACTAAACTCGGACAAGACGGAGGTCCTCATCCTAGGACAAACCCCCTCGGCTTGGGACAACTTCTGGTGGCCCTCGGCGCTGGGCACCACACCGACACCCACGGACCACGCACGCAACCTGGGTTTCATCCTGGACTCCTCGCTCACAATGACCAAACAAGTCAACGCCGTCTCATCCTCCTGCTTCAACACCCTGCGCATGCTCCGGAAGATCTTCCGATGGATCCCCACTGAAACCAGAAGAACAGTCACCCAGGCCCTCGTCACCAGCGGACTGGACTACGGGAACGCCATCTACGCAGGAACAACTGGCAAACTCCAGAACCGTCTCCAGCGCATACAAAACGCCTCCGCACGACTCATCCTCAACATTCCCCGCCATAGCCACATCTAAACCCACCTGAAAAATCTCCACTGGCTCCCCGTCAGCAAAAGGATCACTTTCAGACTGCTCACCCACGCACACAAAGCACTCCACAACATGGGCCCGGAATACCTCAACAGCCGACTCACGTTCTACACACCCACCCGCCAGCTCCGCTCCACCAACCTCGCCCTCACCATCATCCCACAGATCCGCAGAGCCACCGCCGGAGGAAGATCCTTCTCCTACCTAGCAGCAAAGACATGGAACGCCCTCCCCACTCACCTACGACTGAACCAGGACCACCTCAGCTTCAGGAAGCACCTCAAGACCTGGCTCTTCGAGCAGTAGCAGCGCCCCTTTCCCCCAGCGCCTTGAGACCCTAACAGGTGAGTAGCGCGCTCTATAAATTTCTGATTGATTGATTGATTGATTTAAAGACCAATCTTAGGGGTTTTAGTTATCGGGGATGTACAATCAGAAAGAACATGCACTGTTTTTTGGCGAATGAGAAACTGGACGTAGTAAAGTTTTACCCATATTAAGGAAACATCCTTACAAACAGGTGTTCCAGTAGCAATCATATGGATCAATGTAAAGGCAAGGCAATTTCACAGGCCTATGCAATCAATCGATTTAATACACATTGTGGGGAAAAAGTGCTCTTTTTAGGAATCATCAAAAAGCCATAAAACTGTACGGCCTCGAGATGGACACTGTGGCGGTGCTTTGTAAACATGCTCTGAAAATCAGAATTAAAAAAAGCAATCTAGGGGGCATCTTGTAAAAGAGATTTTATTGTGCGCAGAGAACCGTAAAAATGACTGTATTGCAGGGAGTATCATCTACAAAAAACCTCAACCATATGTTTTATGGAATCTCCAACATGGAGTACGTAGAGCTATTCTGCTGCTAAGGCTGAATTTACTCCCTTTAAGAATTGTAACAGGAGCTTGTGAGGGCACTGCTAGATAGGAAAGATGGTCACTTATGTAATTCCAGTGTACAAGACTTAAATCATGTCCTATTTGTTTGGCTCACATTACAACCTTTACGTCGTCTAATTTTTTTCTAAAGTATAATATCACCACAGCAAAAGAGGCCCGTAACTGTCTGCTGGCACCTCCTTCTAAACTAGTTTGTTTTAAAAATGTTAACTTTTTCAAACAATTTTAAAATATATTTTAGAACAGTAATGGTTTATTATGTATGTTTTCCGAGCACTTGCACTTTTTCTATTGATTATGCTGCTAGTTATGGAGTACTGATTGTTGAAATTGTATATCCTTGTTTTACTCTGAGGTTTTATTTTTACGCATCTTTTATTACATTGCTAGCTATGGTGTATTTCACCTTGAATTTCATTACAAGACCGGAGGCTACATTATGCATTATCTTTTAAGGCAGTCACAAACAGCCGCACTACATCATAAATAAAACAGTTCTAGAATGGAATGAACAGAGGTATGAAAGGCATGTGCACCAAACAGACAGCCTCTTTTAAATGCGGCTCTCAAGCAGATACGTTCCTTGCTTCCTTCTCTTTCTGTACTAATTGTACTGTTTAATCCATATTACTTTTAGCTACCTTCTCTTTTTTGTACTAATTGTACTGTTTAATTCATATTACTTTTAAATTCCTAGCTATTTCTCTAGCGTAACCTTAAATAATCTGATTACTTGAGGCCTTTTATCCTCCTCCCCTCCCTCCCTTGATTTCCAATTATTGGTCATCAATCAATCCCTCCCGCCCTTTCCCTTACCGGAGTCTTCCTCCAAATTGCCTTGGGCGGGTCCGCACTCCTTTACGTGGTTCCCTCCTTTAACTGCTTTATTAATACGAGGAAACCACGAGACCCTCATCTCCATAAATTCATTGAGTTCGTTTAAATCGCGCCTCGCCTTTGCCTCGGGCGCTCCGTTTTCAGCAGATTCTATTTTTGAGGTAACAAGTGAAACTCTGACCGCGTCCCTTAGCAACGGTGGCGCTACGCGCCCGTGTTGCCAATCTCCCTTTTCTAATCTCCGGCGGCACCTGCTTCTCGAGCGCTGTTCACGAGTGCTTTTTGACAGTTACCAACGAACTATAATGAGTCTTGGCCCTTACTCAGCAAGGCTGAGCCAATATCGTAATAGAACAACACAATTGCCAATGCTGAGACTGACTACCCAAATATTCCTAATCATTTCATGAAGGAAAACGTGAAATGTTGCTTTAAAAATTGCAACTTAGTCCAATGTACCTTATTCAATATTCATTTTAATTGTTCAAAACATTTTTTTCAAAAGAACAACATGATATAAAAGTGTATTCGTGTACGTAACCAAACAACACATTGGAGAACAAACCAGTGAAAAAATAAACTCAACACCTTTCATTTGGCCAATTTCACATTCATGTCACAAACATCCATGCATACATCTCAAAAAAGAAAAAATAAAAAATACAAAGTTATATGTAAAAAAGAAGAAAAGGGGAGGTCCCTTAGACACAACTACGTGTGTAACACAATTAAAATTGACCAGCTGCTCTGTCCTGACCAGACGGTGGGGGTAGGTGTTAGCGGCTTCGACCGCACGCCATCCGGGTTCCTGACCTTTACGTGCAGGTCCCACTGGAGCAGACTGCGGGGCATCTTATGATCTCCCTTAGGGTCACCCATACTCAGCAGGATTTTCTTGCCTGCCCCTTTATGACCTCATGGCATAAGGTTGTATGAATATTTTTATATCTTTTTCACTGTGTAGTACGTCCCACTTAGGTCCTGATGAAATGCCCCCCAGGCATGAAACATGTTGACCACACCAGGGGGTTGTAGATATCTTGCCCAACATTACCAGCAGCAACTATCTCCCCTCCCACTATTTTAACCAAGGGCGCATGAAATGATTAGGAATATTTGGGTAGTCAGTCTCAGCATTGGCAATTGTGTTGTTCTATTTTGACAGTTACCAGCAGCTGCCGGAGACTGCGCCCGATACTCCTTTAATTTTGATCGCTTGCCCCATATGTTTGAATTTATGATATACTGCCTAAAACTTGCCAAAAACAAAAAAAGGGGGGAACACTTGCTTTTATTTTCAAAGCATTATGTATATTCTCAACCCTAACTCTTCTATAACTGACCAATCTCTGCCACATTATGTCGGATACGGAGTCAGATGATGCTGAAACCAGCTCCTCTAATTTCAATAGTGAATCTTTTAAGAACTTTATTCAGAAGGAGATGAGGTCTTGCACGTTGGACAAGCTTAAGGAGGTTATGTCCTCAAAAAGACCCCTCCCCTTTCAGGACGAGCTCCCTGAAAGCCCCATTACGCATAATGTCACAGTTATTAAGGAGGGAAAAAGAGCCAAAAATTATCTAATTACACTGAGCCTTGTCTTAAGAGCACAATGGGAGGTCCTGGCACCTCAACTGACTTGGGAGGTCGTAGCACCTCAAACTTTGTGGGAGGTCCTCGCACCTCAAATTGAAAGGTGTCCCTAGCGGTAGAAATTACCCAGGTGTCCCTCCCGGCACAAATTACTCAGGTGTCCCACGCAGCACAAATTACTCAGGTGTCCCTCGCGGCACAAATTACTCAGGTGTCCCTCGCGGCACAAATTACTCTGGTGTCCCTCACGGCACAAATTACTCAGGTGTCCCTCACGGCACAAATTACTCAGGTGTCCCTCACGGCACAAATTACTCAGGTGTCCCTCACGGCACAAATTACTCAGGTGTCCCTCACGGCACAAATTACTCAGGTGTCCCTCACGGCACAAATTACTCAGGTGTCCCTCACGGCACAAATTACTCAGGTGTCCCTCGCGGCACAAATTACTCAGGTGTCCCTCGCGGCACATATTACTCAGGTGTCCCTCGCGGCACATATTACTCAGGTGTCCCTCGCGGCATGACTTACATGGGTGTCCCTAGCGGCACAAATTATCTGAGTGATCATAACATTACAAATTCTGATTCTGAATTTGAGGATAGTTTCCCTAATCCTTCTGATGAGTTTGTCCTTGGTTTGGATGGTGAGGACCTTGATTTCAATAACCAACTGAATGACGATTCACCATCCTCATCTAGGAATATCATCCTGAACCCCTTGGGTGAGGAAATGTTTCCGCCACTTAATATCTCCCAGCCTAGAAGCTCAGAATAGTTCCCCCAAGAGTATGAGGCGAAATTCATTAAAACATCGTTCTGGAACACCCTGGAAAGAGAGACTCGTAGTACCCTTAGTTCCGAGTGCCCTAGGCTGTCAAGACAAGGTCTGTCAGACCCCCAAGCGTGACCGTGACTTAATTAAGTTAATGTTCAAACTGGGTAAGAACCCCAGAAAGGGTATTGAGAAGTGCCTAAAGGGCTGCAAGGATCGCCTTCTCGACATTCTGGGACCCCTAACCAGAATCTTAGATACAGCAGAAGAATGTCACATCAATGATACTCGCCTGGACACTGACCTCTTCAGAGGCTGGAACCAAAGGGCCTTAGTGCTCCTCGGCAATGCTAACTCTAGCATTAATATTTAAAGAAGGAGAGCCCTTCTCACTAAGATTAATCTCAAATTGGGCAACATGGCCGAAAAAGAACCTTCACTAAACCCTAAGGGGCTCCTTTTTTGGTGAACATATGATCAAGTCCACTGGTAACTATGTCTCCACCTTCACTGCCCTCGATAAAGCCCAAGCTAATATGAGGCGTGTCTTTAATTCAAACCTTTTTGGACGGGCTAGAAGGGCCCTTACTTCCGGCCAAGGCAACCAAAGGCCCTTTCCAAGATTCAGGGGCTCTGGAAGAGGGTTCTTCCCATCCAACCCTCAATTCTACCCTCAAAGAGGGACATGCCTAACAACACCAATACTCAAAGTAAGTACGCCTCTTCCTCCTTCTTTCCCTCCAAAGGTAGGGGGCAGGCTACAATTCTTTTACCACATATGGGAAAGTCTAACTCAAGACCCCAGGGTTTTGGAGACGGTTCTGGGTTTCAGGATAGATTTTATCAACACTCCTACACAAACATCTCTCCCGAGAGTTCTATCTCTTTCAGAGGATCAACAAAAAATTGTAGAAGAGATTTCCTCCATGCTTCAAAAGGGCGCAATCTTAGAGGTTCCTTGGAGTTTGACTTGCAGTTCCGCCCATTTTCCGTGCATCTTTATAATTGGATCCTGTTAGTGTCCTTTCTAAATGGTTGCTTTTGATTCAATAATTGGCTTAGCAGTCCCTCATTAGTACCGCCTTGTCTACATTAGTTACCGCCCATAAGTTCTGTCCCATTTACTTGTTTTGTTACTCTGCAGGTTTTATGAACAGTCTGTGGCACTATTTTCTGAAAGGACTTTCTCCTACCTTCTATGCGCCTGTTTTGTTACGTTTACTTCGCTACTGCCCCCACCCAGCTTGTTTTATAACTGTGAACATACTTTATCAGCACGGCACCTGTTTCATGGGTGCAGCGTTGGTTGTGCTTTCATTGTCTTTTCCGCGCTACTCCACCCCCTCCCTTGCAATCAGTCACGGGCTCCAGCTTGTTTTCTTTGAACGGTTCACTGTGATGCAACACTTTCCAAACATTAAGGATCGTGCTTCTGTGAAAGATGTGACACTTATGGTACACTTCCTGCCTTGCCTTGGGATTTATTCCCATGTTTATTTTGCTAGTCGGTGTTCTGGTTGAGAAATTGTGAAAACTCGCCAGGGATTTCTCTATTGGGCGTTGGTAGAAGCGAACAATATATCTGTAAGATACATAGATTAGTTATAGATGCCTTACCTTAGAATTACCCCCAGGCGTCAGACTGGATACAGAGAATCTTTTTGTCACAATACCCCTGCACGTCAGAAGGTGGTGTCGGTCGGCTCCGCATTAGTCGTTGACATCGTGGTTGCCGTGATGACGTTGCAGAAGCTCCTCAGATGCCGCCCTCACGCGTTGACGTCAGTTCTTTTACACGACATTCCACGCCAGAAGTGCAGAGCCATGCAAGACACGGACCACTGGTGCACAAAACTAAGGCCCTGAAAGTGATACCATGACCCTAGAAGTCGGTTCGCAGAACGGGGAGGATAGGTGGGGCGGTAAGGAATCTATGTCTCTTACAGATATATCGTTACCTAAGGTAAGTAACTCGTTCCTCTGAAAGACAATTAGTTATACGTTCCTTACCTTAGAATAGATACCCTAGCAATACCAACCCCAGAGGTGGGTCTGCAGACTAAGTTCAAACCAGAAAGTCCTGGAGAACAGAACGGCTAAAAAAGCTGTCTCTCCGGACTTGGCTGTCCAGGCAGTAGTGTTTTGTGAACATGTGCAGAGATACACATGTAGCTGCCTGACAGGTGTCATTAAGGAGGACTCCCCATCCCAAAGCAGTGGTAGCTGCGGTCGCCCTGGTGGAATGGGTGGGCTGTCCCACTGGAGGCTCCTTCTTTGCCACCGAGTAACAAGCTTTATTGCACAAAACGACCCACCTAGAGATGGTCCGCTTGTGCACGGCCCGACCTTTCCTGGTGCCCATGTAGCTAACAAAGAGCTAGTCATCCACCCGGAATAGTTTGGTGCAATCCAAATAAAAGGAAAGCGCACATTTTGGATCTAGACGGTAGAGCCTCTCTTTTGCCTTTAAAGGATGCGGAGGAGGAAAGAACTTGGGCAAAGTGATGGTTTGACCAATGTGGAGAGAAGTAACAACCTTGAGAAGAAAGGAAGGTTTAGTTCTGTGGACCACCTTGTCCGGATGAACAGGCAGAAAGGGAGGCTTGGAAGAAATAGCTTGGCGCTCACTCACCCTGCACGCAGAGATGATGGCCACCAGAAAGGCAGTTTTCAAAGTCAGAAGCCAGAGAGGATAATTATGTAGCGGCTCAAAGGGAGAGCAAATAAGATACGCAATAACAAGTTCGAGGCCCACTGAGGCATTACGAAGGGAACCGGAGGAAAAAGATGAGTGATGCCCTTAACCCCTTCCATGCTGGTGACGAACCCCAGCCGTCAAGCTCCACGGTGCTCGTGTGCTGATGACGGCTGGGGTTCGTCACGGCCCCACCCTGTTCGTGCGGCTGCCGCACACGGGGGGAATCGCGGCCGCACGGAAGGGGTTAAGGAAGCGATTTACAACAGGGGACTTAAAAAGATAAGGCTGATCAGGAAGCCTAAGGAAGGCTGAAATGGGCGAGAGTTAGCCTTTTAGAGTGCCCAGAGCAGAGCCCTGCTGGGCCAAGGAAAGAAGGAATAAGAGAACCTCAGAAAGAGGGGCAGAAAGGGGATCCACAGCCTTTGCTCTGCACCATGCCACACATTTGTTCTATCTGCAGGCGTATACGGTCTTAGTGGAGGGATGCCTGGCTGCCAAGATAACATGAAAGACTTCGGGAGGAAGGTGGAAAGCAGTCAACTGTCGCTGCTCAGTCTCCACACAAGGAGGTGGAGGCTGGACAGGTTCAGGTGGAGGCTGGACAGGTTCGGGTGGAGGACCCTCCCCTGCTGCTGCGCCAGAAGATCCTCCCAAAGAGGCAGTCGCATCGGAGAATCGATGGCCATGTGCAAAAGCTCGGGATACCAGACTCGTTTTGCCCAATACGGAGCCACAAGGATGACTTTGGCCCTGTCGCGATTGATCTTCAGCACTCTGGGCAGAAGTGGTATAGGCAGAAAGGTGAATAGAAGACCATAACTACACCCGTGACGAAAAGTGTTGCCTGGCGAGTGCCGCCTTGGAAATTCCAATGCGCAGAATTGCCAACATTGCGCGTTCTCTTCGGTGGCGGATAGATCTAACCAAGGCTCTCCCCACTGCTGAAAGAGACCAAGCGCCATCTCAAAGTGAAGACGCAATTCGTGATCCATCATGTACCTGCGGCTGAGTTTGTCCGCCCTTGCATTCAGGGAACCTGCCAGGTGTTGAACCACCAGGGATATGCCCTGATGTTCCAGCCGTGTCTTGAGATGGAGAGCCTCTTGACATAGGCTCCACTACCCCACCCCACCCGGTTTGTTGCTGTACCACATGGCGGTGTTGTTGTCCGTGAACACCTGCACTGCTCTTCCCCGGACAGAGGGACGGAATGCTTTTAGTGCAGACGGATTGCATGAAGCTCCAGAAGGTGGACAGGGAGCCCAGACTCTGCCGGAGACCAGAGGCCTCTGATCTCCGCCTCCCCCATGTGGCCGTCCCATCCCAGCAGTGATGCATCTGTCACCACTGTGAACTCTAGTTGGGGAAGGGAGAGGGATCTGCCGTTGACCCAATCCTGGTTTGTGACCCACCCTCTGGCTGCAATCAGACCGGTTCCCCTGATGTTGAGCCCACTGGAACTTCAGATCCCACTGCAGAGCCTGCTTATGCCATCGGGCATGATCCACCAGCAGGATGCAGGAGGCTATCATGCCCAGTAGCCTGAGGGTTATCCTGACCGAAACCCTGGATAGAGGCTGAAAGATCGGAATCATAGCCTGAATATCTGGGCTCACTGTTCGGGAGGATAAACCCAAAACTAGGTAGTGTCCGGAACCGCTCCAATGAAGATGAGTTTCTGAGGAGTCAGTTGCAACTTCGGTACGTTGAAGGAGAACCCTAGCGAATGCAGGAGGTCATCTGTAGTCTGGAGGTGGGAGACGACAGCCTGGGGAAAGCCTGCCTTCAACAGCCAGTCGTCGAGATAGGGGAAGACTGGAACCCCTGATGTGCGCAGATGAGCTGTGACCACCGCCATCACTTTTGTGAACACCCGATGGGCAAGTGTAAGGCCAAAGGGGAGTACGGTAAACTGAAAGTGCTCGTGACCTACCGTGAACCGCAGGTAACGCAGGTGGGCCGGTAGGACAGGGATGTGAAAATAAGCATCCTGCAAGTCCAACGCTACCATCCACTCTCCAAGGTCGAGGGCAGACAGGACCTGAGCTAGTGTCAACATTTTGAACTTCTCCTTCCAGAGGAAGCGGTTGACGTCGAGGAAGCGGTTGATATTCCTGACATCAAAGATAGGACACAAGCCTTTGTCCTTTTTGGGCACCAGGAAGTAGTGGGAATAGCAACCAACGACCTACTTCTGGGACAGGACCTTGCTCGATGGCTCCCTTGGCCACGCGAGCCATAACTTCCTGTTGGAGAAGGGCCAGATGAACCTCCGATATGCGATGGTATAGGGGTGGCATGGCAGGGGGCTAGTCTCACAAGGGGAGGGAGTAGCCCCTTCGGACTATCTGCAAAACCCACCTGTCTGACATGGTGTGCCAGTGGGGGAGGTAATGGCAAGTCCTGCCACCCACTGGCAATTGGTGGCCCTGGAAGGTCGGACTAGGAGGGTTTGGACGATGCTGCAGAGGGGGTAGTGGTGGACTGGCCCACTCACTGCCCCAAGAACCACGACGGTGGCTCCCACATCCCCGGCTGCTTAGAGGCTGAACAGCTTGTGACGACTGTGAGAAGTTGGGTTTCTGTTTGCTAGACTACTGAAGCACGTTTACTTGATGTGCCCTGGGTCCCTGCCAATCAGGTTCCCAGGACCTGTGTTATTTTCCTAAAAAGAACACAATTTGCATCTCTGGCCACAGGTCAGCCCCCAGACCTCTAGGGCTGCAGCGCTTATTGTGCCACCCTTAGAGGCCCTGAACCTTTACACACACTGCCTTTGCTGGCTGCGTGTTTTGGTGCAGAACAAAGTGAAGAGTTGACATGGCACCCTTCCCTGTGTGCCATGCCTACAACCCACTGCCCTGGGATAGATCAGTCACCCCTCTAGCTGGGTGCACAATATCAGTGGTGAGGGTACAGGTGCATGAGCCCTGTACCCCTACAGTGTCTAAGTCCATTCTCAGACATTGCAAGTGCAGTGCTGCCATTAAGAATATATGGTGCTGGGAATTTGTCATTACTAACTCCACAGCACCATAATGGCTACACTGAAAACTAAGATGTTTGGTATCAAACTTCTCAGCACATTAAGCTCACACTGTTGCCAGTGTGGGATTTAGTCAAAAATGCACACAGAGGGGGGCGTGGCTTGGCGGGCGAAGATGGCGGTCGCAGCCTCGTAGAGCTCCCGTCGGCCCGGACTTCATCCTTCCATTTATCCTGGCCCCCGAGCCCGCTGTTGCTACCCAGTGCCTGGCGCTGATTAGGTGGAGTCCCCTGCCTGCTCCGGTGCCTCGACCTGGTGCTGTACTCGATCCTGGGACCGCGGAGAGGCGACGGAGACGTGCGGCCCTGTGATCGGCTGGAGACCGGGGCCCTTGAGTTTCGGGACGCCCGGGGCGGTCGCGGGCTGGAGTGAGGTGGCGGCGTCCACGGCGCCGCTCTTGGCTCTGACTTGCTGCTGTGTTCGCCCACAGGCCGCTGAGGCGCCGCTTATCCCTGCTCTTTGTGTGGACACTCTCTTCTCCCCTTTTGGTGGTTCGCCGTGAGGCCCAGTGACCGGCCGGAGACCGGGGACCTCGATTCTCGAGACGCCCGACATCAGTTGTGGGCTCGCGGGTGGTAGAGGTGCTGACGACGCTGCGCTTGGCCCGGCTCTGTGGCTGCAGTTACTCACGGGCCGCGAGCCTCCCCTGCGTCCTGAACAGCTGCTGGTGGTGCCGAGGGGTGATTGAGGCCTGTTCCGCCTTGGTGAAGCCGGGGCCTCGATTTTCGCGACCCCGGGCCTGTGTTGGCCTGCCCGCCTCCTTCTTGGGGCCTCTGACGTCGGTGATCCACCCCGGGGCCTGGAGCCTCCAGCCCGAGTGGTGGTGCCTGGGGATTCTTACAACTAGCTGGGAGTAGTGCCCGCCCTGCCTCGTGTGCGGTCCCGGCGAGCCCACGACCGGCCATGACCAGAGGTGGCGGACAGACTAAGCAAGGCCCCATCGATAAGTTCACGGGGCCTAGTGGTGGCTCTGGGGCGGCTGGTGGCAGCGGTGGCCCTGGGCCGGACAATGCAGCGATCCTGGCGGCCATCACCCAATCCCGGGACATGCTCGATGCCAAGATTGGGGCGGTAGGAGCGGATGTTACACTGCTGCGCCAAGACCTTCGCAATGCAGTGGAGAGGATCGCTGGGGCCGAAACCCGCATCACGGTGACTGAGACGGACATAGGCGCCCTGAAGAAGAGGCTGGCGGAGGTGGAGGGTGTCCAGAAGACGCTGGCGGCCCGAGTGGAGGACGCCGAGGGGCGCGCAAGGCGGAACAACCTCCGCTTCGTCGGCTTTCCGGAGCGATGCGAGAAGGACGACATGGCGCGGTTCTTGACCCAGTGGTTAGAGGGCTGGCTCCCCGAAGGGACACTGTCCACGTGCTTTGTTATCGAGAGGGCACACAGGGCCCTGACTCAGCGGCCGCCGGAGGGTGAGCGCCCTAGACCAGTCATCGCCCGGCTGCTCAATTATCATGACCGCGATGCCGTCCTGCGGGAGGCGAGGAACAAAGGCTCGCTCACCTTTGAAAATCATAACATCATGATCTTTCCCGACTACACGAGGATGGTGCAGCAGCAGAGACAATCCTTCGTGGCTGCTAAGGCCAAGCTGCGGGGCCTGAAGCTCCAGTACTCTCTCCTGTATCCGGCCCGCCTACGAGTGGTGCACCAGTCCCGGACGCATTTCTTCGACTCCCCCGAGGAGGTGTTTCGCTGGACCGATGAGACGGTACGACTTCGTCCACATGCCCAGCCGGGGCTGAACCCGGGCGGGTCCCGGGGATCGTCGCCGGAGCAGGTGCCTCGCCCAAATCCGAAGGGCCGTCACCGACGGTCCCGCTCTAGGAAGAGGTCGGCCTCTGCCAGTACGTTGCAGACGGATGGTGCAGGGGACTCGGAGCACTCCGAGGCTGGCAGCTGAACATTGCTGGGTCTGGACCTTACTTACTGAATGCTGCGCTGCCCTGCATTGGCTGGTGAGACTGTTCTAACGTGACTTCCCTATGCCAGTCTATTCCCAATTGAGAACTCCTGTTATCTTTTTGGGTACATGGTGGGACTCGGGGGGTGCCTTCTATGGGCCTCTGACCCCCGCGGTTGAGTGTGTGGGGAGGGGGGTGGTGAGTGTGTATTGGTTGGGATGTTGGGATCCATTGGTATGGCGGGCCCTGGGTTCTCGGTTCTGGGCCCGGGTCTCTCCATGCCGCGACAGATACTTCAATGTTCTCTGAGGTATTGGGGTGGGGGGAGTGGGGCGGGGGGGGAAGTTCTTTTCTTGCTGATGCTTTGGGGGGTTTGGGTCTGGGGGGGGTTGCTGAGTGTTTGGGCTGGGTGGGTGGGACCGCACGTGTGTGTAGCTTTTGCCTTTGTCGCTTTGTGTAATGCGCCGGGGTGGGACGGCGGGCTGGATACAGGACGCTGTGATGATGATGGCTAATAATACGACTGTGTCTCCTCAAAAGACCCTGCGCGTTGTGACATGGAATGTAAGGGGTATGCTGGATAAAATCAAACGTGGGGCTGTGCTGCGTTGGGGGAAACGGGAGTTGGTGGATGTTCTGCTGCTCCAGGAGACTCATATGCTGGGTTCCAAGGCCCTGAGCCTCCAGAGGTTCGGCTTTCAGCAAGTGTACCATGCAGGCTTTACGAGAGGCTCCCGGGGGGTGGCTATTCTGGTGCACCGCAGGGTGGCTTATGTACATGAGAAGCAATGGCTTGATCCCCAGGGCCGTTACATTTTCGTTAAGGGTATGTTAGGTACGGAGCCAGTGGTGTTTGGTAGTGTGTATGCCCCCCCCCCTCTGCAGTGGGCCTTATCTGAGCGGCTGTTTGCGCTGTGGGAGGAGATTCCGGAGGTGCTGACTATGGTGGGAGGCGATTGGAACGAGGTTATGGATGTGGGCTTGGATCGCCGGAGGCGAGTGCCTGTTACACCGGATCCCCCCCCTGTTGTTGCTTCCACCAGACTCTGTGCGACTGTGAGTAGCCTGGGCTGGGTCGATGTGTGGCGACACCTTCATCCCGCTGTGCGTGAATTTACGTATGTGTCGGCGGTGCATGGGTCCTTTTCGAGACTTGACTATCTGTTTGTGCCGGGTGCCTGTCTGAGTCGAGTCAGTGATGCTGCGATACTCCCTCGGGGCCTGTCCGATCACTCCCCTGTCCTAGCTACCCTGACCCTCCCTTCCAAGAGGCAGCCGTTTCGTTGGCGGATGTCGTCCTGGCAGCTGCAGCGACCCGACTATGTGCATCATCTGCGTGGGGCGATTGATCATTTCTGGCGCGAGAATCTCGTGGGGGGTGCGGACGCTATGGTGGTGTGGGAGGCGCTGAAGCCCACCATTCGGGGCATTGACATAGCTTGGTGCGTGGCTGCTCGGCGACAACATCGGGAGGCTATTGTGGCTGCCGCGGCCCGCGTGGAGGAGCTGGAGCAGCGTGGCCGGCTTGGGGGTGACGATGGCGTGGTGAGGCAGCTCCTGCAGGCCCAACAGTGGTACGCCTCCGTCCTTTATGAGGAAGCCCGGCAGGCGTGGCTCGCCACGCGCAGCAGAGTGTATCAGTGGGGCGACAAGTCCTGTACCATGCTGCATAGGTTGTGCCAGGCGACCTTTCAGCCCCTGGCGTTGCCGGGTCTTGCGGCGGGAGACGGGTCGATCATGACCGATCCGGACTTGCTGGCGGCTAGCTTTGCCAGTTATTACGAGGCACAATACGCCCCTCGTGATCCTTTGGAGACGGACATGATATCTGCATATCTTGACGATCTCATGCCACGGGCCGTCTCGGATGCGACCAGGACCGCCCTGGACGTCCCGCTCACGGCTGAGGAACTGGGGGACGCCCTTGGTCAGTTGAATGCTGGTAAGGCGCCCGGCCCGAGTGGCTACCCAAGCGAATTCTTTAAAAATTTCACGTCCAGCTGGGACCCCACTATCGCCGCGCCCTGGAGGCGGCAAGGGATCGGGGAGAACTGCCGCCGGACTGGCGTCATGCCGAGATTGTGGTCTTCTTGAAGCCGGGCAGGGCGCCGGATAGACACGATTCGTACAGGCCGATCTCTCTACTTAACGTCGAGGCCAAAATTCTGGCTAAGGCCCTGGCTAACCGCCTCTTGCCCCACGTTACTGACCTGGTCCACCCCGACCAGGCCGGATTCATGCCTCGCAGGGCCACCCGGCATAATATCCGACGGGCACAGGCCGCGGTGGATGCCATGGGTGCTAGGGATGAGCAGGCGGCACTCTTTCTGGCGGATATGGACCGAGCCTTTGACTCGGTGAGTTGGGCGTATTTGTTCGCACTGTTGGCTCGCCTCAACCTGGGGCCGGTCTTCTTGTCGTACGTTCGCCTCCTATACACCAACGTGACGGCCTCGGTCCGCGTGGCCGGAGCTACCTCTGGGCGCTTCCATATCGGTCGCGGTACCCGGCAGGGTTGCCCCCTGTCCCCGTACCTGTTCGCCCTCGCCATGGAACCTCTGGCGTCGAGAGTGCGAGTAGATACCCGGTTGCGTGGCTTTGTTTGGAATGCAGACCTGGCGGATAGGATTGCGCTGTATGCTGATGACGTCCTCCTCTTCTTGACTGATCTGCGGCGGTCGGGTCCCCGGGTTCTGGAGCTCATGCGGGCGTTCGGTGAGGTCTCGGGTCTCCATCTTAACGTGAATAAATCAACCCTGTGGGTGCTGGGTGGCGGAGTGGTTGCTGACCCTTGGGCGGCTGAATTGCGAGTGGCGACGGATGGCCTGAAATATCTGGGCGTTTTTCTCTCAGAGTCGCGGGCCGTGGCCTGGGCGCGTGGCGTATTGCCGGTGTGGGAGAGGGTACAGGCTGATGTTAAGACCTGGTCTAGAATGCCGCTCACTATTTTCGGGAGATCGGCCATCTTTAAGATGGTAGCGCTGCCGCGGCTCCTGTACCAACTCCAGAATTTCCCTCATCCCATTGGCCTGGAGTGGTTCCGCCAGGTTAATTCAGCATTGGGCCGCTTCCTGTGGGATGGTGGTGCGGCCAGAGTGGCTCTGAAGACGTGCTTTTTATCCACCTACTGTGGTGGCTTGGCCACCTCGGACCTCCTCTCCTATTACCAAGCTTCACAATTACTTATCCTCAATGAATGGTGGTATTGTGATAGGAGTGATCCGGCTTATGCCCTAGAACGATTGCTTATGGGCGATCGCACGCTCCACACCATCCTTTATTCGGCCCGCCTACGCCGTGGGTTGCCATCAGTCACAAGAGTGGTCTTTGCGGTATGGAGGCAGTCATTGCGCCGAATGGGATGGTGGGGCAGACTGACGGCTGAGACGCCGCTCTGGCATAATGGTCTACTCCCGGAACTGGCGACCCTGACCGGATTTGAGGGTTGGGAGAACATTGGGATCACGCAGCTGGGCCAGGTCATGTCCGGCACCGCTCTTAAGTCCTTCGAGGAGCTCCGCGCGGAGTTCCTCATGCCTCAGTCCCAGTTCTTCCGTTACCTCCAGCTACGGCATGCCCTCGCCCCGAGCATCGCTGGCCTCGACTCTTTGCCGGAGTTCAGCCCTGTCGAGGCTAAAGTATTTATGGGAGACCTGGGGGACAAGAAGGTCTCTAGGATCTACCAGACACTTGTGATTCATTGCTCCTCCACCCTACACTCCCTTCGGGAGGCGTGGGAAGTAGATGTAGGCCCCCTTGATGAGGACGACTGGAGGGAGGCGCTGGAATCCCCGCGCGGAACCGCTATAGCTGTCCGGCTGCGGTTGATTCAATTTAAATACTTGCACCGCGCTTACTATACGCGTGAACGGTTGTGGAAGGCTGGCTTGATTGCTTCACCGGAGTGCCTGCGCTGTGGGGCGGGGCCTGGCTCCTTGTTGCATACGGTATGGTCGTGTGGCCGGCTGACTGGGTTCTGGAGGGGTGTGTGGAGTTGCCTGGCTGAGGTCCTGGGCTGGGACCTTCCACGTACCCATCGGCTGGGTCTGCTACATATTATGGAAGGGATTGGGGGCAACGTCTACAAACGTCATTTGTTGCTCTTGGAGTTGGTTGTGGCCAAGCGGGACCTGGCCCGGGCATGGAAGTCGGTGAGGGCTCCCCCCCTGTCTGCTTGGAGGGCTGGGTTGGATTATTTTATGGGTCTGGAGAGGCCGATCTTTGAGGCGAGGGGCTGCCCACGCAAGCACTACAAAATTTGGAGGCGTTGGGCTGACTATCGTGGCCTGTTCTTGGACCCCCCGGCAGAGCAGGAGGAGGACACTTGATCGCAGTGACATTTCTGGCCCGAAGCGGCGAGGCCCTGGAGGCATTACACCTACTTTCTTTTTCAGTTGCGGCTATACACGTGTGGTAGGGGGGGTTGGGGGGGGTATCTGGAGTGGGGAGGGGGGGCAAAGTTGTGGGCTAGGGTGGGTTGCTGGGGAGTTCGTATACTGAGCATATTCTGAGCCTGTTTTATCATTTTGCTGCTTATGGAACTGCTATATTGATATTGTTGTGGTGATCTTCGGGTGTGGAGACGCCACATTCTTGGTGCTCATTTGCTCAATAAAATTGGTTGTGAAAAAAAAAAAATGCACACAGAGGGCATCTTAGAAATGCCCCCTGAAAACTAACTTACCACTAGTGTTCAGGCGGAGTGGCAGCTTTCAGACGCCACCACCAGATATGTTTCTGGACACCAGGTTTGAGAGCCTGCTGCTTCCTGGGTCCTGAAACAATGCACATTCTGGGATGAGGTGCCAAGACTCCTCCCCAGGATAGGTAGGGTTCACAAAGGGGAGGCTTCAAAGGCTTGCCATCGTTGTGAGCTTCCTCAGGCCACTTGCTACTTTCAGCAACTGGTCCCCACATGTTCTGACCCCCACTTTGGGCGGGTAAACCGGCAGGAAACACAAGTGAGGAAGAGAGGTGTGCTCACATCTGCCAACTCCACCCCTCAGGTGGGGAAGGCGAGGTGAAGCACAACTCTCAGTCCCCGCCATCTTGCAGATGGGGAGGACTCAGCCAACCAGGGACAGGCTCATGCCCCCCTCCCACTGGAGGGTGGCATAATAGGGGGTGTACCCACCCCAGGGAAGGGACCCATTGGTCCCTGCCTTTTAACTACTTGTAACACCCCTAAATCTAGTATTTAGGGGCACCCCTGAACCTTGCTTCTTCAGACAAGAAGAAACTACAAGAAGAAGAAAAAGAACCAAACAGCCATGCAACAGCTAAGAAGAGGAAGACGCGAGGGGGGCGGAGCTTGCCAGCGTCGATGTAAGATGTGTTTGTGCTGACCCCCGAAACACCTCAGCAGAGAGCAAAGCAGACGGTGACCTGAAGCGCCCCTGGGCGCCCTGAGGTGAGGAACAGCGTCTCACGCCACGGATCAAAGCGGACACGAACAGGGTCCCTAGTCTTTGCCGGAATTGTTCGCGGACATATTACCGCGCACTGCGCACATTCTGGCGGATCTCCATACTCTCTCTGGGCTTCCTGTGCGCTCCTCTGGTGTTTGAGTTACTCATCCCCCCCCCCCCCCGCTGAAGCAGGTGTGAGCAGAGAGACCGGCCCCTGTGGGGCTGGGAGGCGATCGTCGGCACCGTGTTCCCCCCCCCCCCCCACATCCCCCCTTAATCCAGCGTCTGCTACTACTCCCACGTAGGAGCACTGGGGAGCCGAGCTTCGGGAGGGGAAAAGACTACGAGTGAAATGGGGGTGCACTGAGGGGTGCAGTGATTGAGCGCTTACTCTGGGATCCGGCAGCAAGCTTAACCTAGTGGAGCCACAGGATATCTCTACCCCCCCCTATCCCAGGCACTGCGTTGCTGTGTAGCAGTGCAGATCGACCTACGGACTGACAGCAGTGCATGGGTGGAGCGCGCCATTCTACAATACTTTGCCAGTAGGGTGTTGCAGGGTTGGAGGCGGGAAGCGAGAGGTGCGTGAACTCACTGCGACTGGAATAGCAACTGGGAGAGTTGCACTGAGGCTCTGTTTGTAGCCCAACTACCACTTCTACACCCTGCTGACCCTGTATCAGCCGTACTTCAGAGTGTCTGGGGGGTACGTAACTGAGCCCCAGACCGAGAGAGAATCGAGTGCACCCACTTTAGGTGAGGACTAGTGGAGTGATCTTACTGACGACTGTTGGGTGGAAGCAGCTGCGAGCTGGGTGAGGTGGCAGGGCCGCACCACCGGAAGTGCCTATCGCTCACATCCACTGGGTATCGGCGCGGCGCAGGTGCGGAGAGGCGACACCGTCACTGCGACACGAGAGCCGCCTGCTGCAGAAGTACTCAACTCGGAGCACACACAGAGGTGCGGGACTCCGACTTCCCCGTCTGCGCACTATGGGCAAGAACAACAGGACCCAGACCAAACTCGCGTTTGACCAACGCAAAACGAAAGCACCAGAGGACTTGGCACCTGACCCACCCCCGGCGAGAAAGGGCCCAGAAAGCACGATGTATGCGGACAAAGGATATGCTCGTATCCATGGAGAAGGGGTTGCAAGACAGCATGGCGTCCATTGGCACGAAGATAGACGCACTCACCTACCGTATGGACCGCATGTCGTAACGAGTAGATAAGCATGCGGAGCGGCTCGACATGTCGGAGAGGCGTCTTACGGAGGTTGAAAAAGCGCAGACTGAGCGGGATAAGGATCGCAAGCAGTTCTCCAGACTAATACAGGTCATTCTGGATAAGTCTGAAGATTTGGACGCCCGTTCGAGGCGCTCGAACATACACATCACAGGAATCGCGGAGACGACGCAGACGGGGAGGATGGAGCTCTTCGTGGAGAAACTGTTGGTAACCCTGCTAGGAGAGGATGTCTTCTCACCGAGGTTTATTGTCGAGAGGGCTCACCGCACGCTGGGACCGCGGCCGCGCCCAGGAGCGACACCGAGGCCGATAATAGCAAAACTGCTGAACTATAGAGACCGCGACTCGGCATTGCGGCTGGCCAGAGACAAAGGGAAGCTCCAATTCGAAGGCATGGAGGTTTCCCTGTACCCGGACGTCACGGCGAAAGTGCAGGAGGAGAGAAGACGTTTCGCTCCGTATAAGAAACAAATGCGGGACCTGGGCCTTGACTACGCCATGCTTTATCCGGCGAAATTGCGAATCAACAGACGGGGTCACACACACTTTTTCACAGACCCTAGGGAACTACAGAAATCATTAAAGGAATGGTCCAAGGAACAGAGGAGTAGCCCTAGCAGACAATCCGGAGATCCAGAAGTAAGCAGTCACCTATATGAACAAGAATAGACTTCCTCGTGATCTGCTGCTCTGCCTACCTTTGGAGTCGCCCGACCTTCAGCCGTGTCATGCCTCTGGGACATTGCTTTGTTTAGTCACCTGGGTTTGATGTAGCGCAGTTGGCGAGAGACTGCTGAGTCCAGAGGTTGCGCAGCGGATTGTTGATGGGTGAGATCTTTTCATTATGTATGTCTACGCTGATAGCTATGTAACTAATGAGAATGTCTGGGGTGATTTCTCAGTATGCATATTACTGCACACTTCTAAATGGACATTGATACCGGGTGTGGACGGTGGGAGGGGCAGACTGGCAGATGCCCGATTTCGACACAGCTTGAACCCTGGCTCGGCCTCCCGTCGATGGACACTGTCTAGGGAGATGGCGGTTGGGGTCTTTGTTACACTGTACATTACTGATGCACGGTTGTGTGCTATGGATGGCGACCTCTGCCATAGCGCTTATAGCTCTAACCGCCCCTACGAGGGCAATTCTGGTGACCTCTGCCCCAGCGCTTATAGCTCTAACCGCCCCTAGGTGGGCTTCACCTGGAGATGCTCAGGACGTTTTTGCAAGTTCGAAGTTGGAGGGTGAGATTAGGTCCTGTCAGGCCAGTTTGGGGGTGGTCTGCAGTGGGTGGGGGGAAATGCGGGTTGATGGCTGTTGTTGTTTTGCACAGGGGGTACTGTACGTTGAGCCAAGCAGAGTACTGTCCGATTTTACTTGTAGGAGACTTATTGATTCTGATGTAGTTTTGCAGAGACTGGTTGGAGGTGAGAGGAAAATGCTGTTCGCTACCATTTCTATTACACCCCCGGAATGGCTGATGTAGGCGGGGCGGCCGCTGACAGCGGTCCTGACACGACGAGGGCCTTGACCTAGAAGGTGAGAGGGCTGAATGATCACCGCAAGCTTAGGAAGGTATTGAACTATCTACATAGGCATCACATTGATCTCGCACTTCTACAAGAGACTCGCCTCCCCCCTCAGAGCAAGATGCTCACCACCAAAGGTATAGGGGACAACAGCCTAGCAGCGGGATTCACCACACACTCCAGAGGGGTGGTCATGTGGGTCAACCCCCGATCCCAATTAAAACTGACATTGATTGAGGCGGACTCGGAAGGTCGCTATCTGATTGCAAGATGTATTGGTAAGGGGCATGACCTCATAGTGGTTAATATTTATGGGCCCAATTACGACCACCCTGAGTTCTATGCGGCATTGGCCACGCACTGCAGAACCTATGCTGCCTCTAAAATGCTTTGGGGGGGAGATTTCAACTTCGTGTTCAGCCCGGACCTGGACGGATCTAGGGGGCCGTCTCGCCGACCGGCGGCTGCGGCCCTCCTCATGCAAGCAGAATTGGTGAAATTAGACCTTGCCGATGTTTGGCGCACCAAGCACTCCACGCAGGGGGGGGTTTACGCACTACTCAGCCTTCCACAACATACACACAAGTGTGGTACTGAAAATTCTGGACTCGTGTGATTTGTCGTAGCACGACGATTTTTATATCAAAAGACCGAGAATGGCTAGTACACTATGTACAAGCATTTTCGTCATATTCCAGTAACGATTTCACCTCGAAATTGTCATTTTCGTCCTGAACCCTTGGCTTCCATTTTGTGTACAGCAGCCATTTTGTGAGTTGCCCTCACATAGGCTTATAAGTACAGCCAAATTCGATTCCAAAGGACACGTACACCTTAATTGACTTCTCTGTGACCTGGGCAAGCTGAAACCATTGCCCCAGGCCGAACCTGCCCGGCCAGTTCCTTTCCCAGTGGCCGAGCGAGATAGCATCAAGGCACAACATGCCATAAACCTTTTCATCGCACACACACCCTGTCTTATCTTACTCACACCTGTCTCTGCTCCCTTCTTTATGGCCTGTTTACGATGGGGATGTGCCGGGTTTTTATTATGGGTTTCTGCAGCTTGTGTAAGAAGGAATGTTGGTTTTTTGCATGTTTGCAAAAGCTAGAACTGCCCCTTTCTTTTTTGTACTGAGTCATGTAACGCTAAAAACATATAAAAGGCCTCTGTCCTCTTCATTCCTCAGACTACCTCATCCACTTGCTACAGCTTCTGGGTGACGTGGCCTCACTATGTTAAGTTTAATAAAGATGTCTTTTCATATTTTCAGAGTCTGTGCCAAGTTCTTGTTATATTAGTAAGTATTCACTGAGAGCGAAAGTTACCAAGTTCTTCAGTTGGCGCCCTAACGCGGGGATCATCAGAGAAGTGACTTTCTGTGGGAGTGATCGTGCCAGGAGACTGAAATAAACTGAGGAGGACAGAACAACAGGATTTTAGTAAGAAGGTACTCCGTGCACGGGGTGTCTGGAGATTCTTTGATTCTGCAGCCCAGTATATTTCTGACCTTCCTGATTTTTGATCCTCCACATGATGTCACTCCTGACTGATAACCTTTTTGGCATGAGTATTCTTAAAAAGACCATTAGGTCATGTAGAACTTGACAGTTAGAATCTGGATAATATTTTGATTAGTAAAAGTAAGAGTTAAGTATAAGTGGGTCGCTCCCAGTCCTTTGATTCTTTGATTTTGATTGGTTCTTAGTTTGATTTGTCCTTAGTTTTATTTGAATATTGCAATTTTCAAAAACCGAGGGTCTTGTAAATTTACGAGTGTATCGATAGAGATAGCCCCTTGAAGTTTGAAGCTAGATTAGTGAGCTATAAGATGCCTGATCTTAGCAAATTTGGAGATTTGTGTTGGCCAACTTTGTATACGTTTGTATTAGCCGGCTTCCCCTAAAGGGGATATCTAAATAGGTTTAGTTTTAAAAACATATTTCTTCCTTGGTGATTTGGTATCCCCAGGGAATTAAAATATGACATAATACAAAACAAGGATCCTTTGTTCTGCACAATTTTATGAGTGGAGATATGCAGAACGATTTTTTGGTGTTCTGCCAGCCAAAGCTAGTGAATTAAGTGTATTGTGGCTTCGTGCACATACAGCAGTCTGTTGGGCTGTGTTTTTTGCAGTCTTTTGGAACCCTATTGCGACGTGCTTCTTGTAAATATGACTTACAGCTAGTATTTACAAATGGCTTTGTTTTCGTCCTGAGTGTCGATTTGTGGGTTCAATGTGTGTTTCAATGTCTATGTGGTTTTTCTCATTAGTGTAACTTCAGTAATAGCTACAGCGCTGTATTGTGTGTCCCGAGTGTTTGAATACTTTCTCTTTATGTCTGCAATGAGCTCTCAATGTGTGTTTGTGAGTTTCTTGATGTTTTCAGTCTGTTGAGTAAAATGTCAGATTAATTAATATTAAGTAGAAATTAAATAACACTCCAGAAATTTTCTATATCACATGCTAAAAATCGCTGTGTTGCTATTTAATTTACAGACTGAGCAAAAACGCATATGTGCAAACTGTTAAATGCTTAAAATAGATAAGTTAAAATTCACATTCACTAGGAATACGAAGGGCCTCAAAAATAATGGTGTGTTTTGTAGCAAAACGAATTTATAGCATTTTTTACTTACATGCATTGTAGTACATGAAAAAGACAAACACTTCAGCTAAAGTGGATTTTTTCTAGATTTAAATGCATCTTTTTGCACGCGCATTTTTACAAACTTGAAATGTCTGTTTTCAGTAAAACTGAAAGCGTGCTCAGGTTTCAGCACTCTTTCAGGTTTTAGCCTTTCCTGCCTTAAGGCAGCAGATGTTGTTTTTCGAAGGCCATAAATAACATTGGAATGTTTATTTAGCCCAGGATTTAGCCGTTAGTTAATCACAGTTGGCCTTTTTCATTTCAGAATAGTGTTTTAGAGGGTTACAAAAATAAGGTTCATCACTTTGTATCACTGGAAACATTCCAAATACGATTTTCCTCTCTTAAAGCATCCTTTTCAAAGTATATTTTTGGTTCTGTTGAAAATACTAATTGCCCTTTAAAAATGGCGCGAAAAATGTCATGTTTTAAGTTAGGCTTTTTGTGCGTAGGCGCATAAATGAATGCATCTAAAAATGATAGGCAAGGGATGCAGCTTACCTTTATATGTGGAGTTATCATAAAAACAGATAATTGGTTTCATTGAACGAAAAATTATTAATTATGGAAAAATTATTTGAGAAAAAAATAAGTGCTTTTAAAAATCGTTTTTTGATATTTATAAAGCTTAATACTCATACTATGACCCCCTAGTATTAAAATTTGATTTAAGTTATGTGTTACGGTGTAATTCGATAATTTGCATGCTGGTTTTCACTTGGCGCAGGCGTAAAAAACTCATTTTTCCAAGGATTTACATGAGATATGACTAATGTCTAATATCTGTGATGTGTAAAGAACATCCTGAGGATGATTAATATGTAAAACAATTATAGGATATTTATTTTTAAGTGCCCCAAAGATAAAAGTCGAAATTGAGTTAAATGGTTTTTTAACACAGATTCTTGTCATTTACTATAGCTTGAAAGTGTCTCTGGCTTCGGTAAATGCATACATTTGTGCATAATACAAACTTGTGGGTTGTTATTGAGGTTGTTTTTCATAGCTCATTGAGCCAATGTGCCCGGTGCAGAGGTTTGTGTTTAATATCAGGGTTGAAGGTTCTAACTTTAGCGGGGCCCATTTAACGTTCATCAATGTTAGGTGGTTAAAATGAGTACCATTGTATAGGGTGGTAGCAAGCATTTGTTCTGAAAATTGGTATGTGTGAACCCTTCACAGTGAATGTAGTAGGCCTTCTGTCTCTGTCATGTTGGCATTGTGACCTTTTAAATTCGAGCCTTGTCTCTTTGAAATGCAGAATAACATTGCTAAACAGGCCTCTGAAAGGTGGAATTTCTGGTTTAAAGTTAAAGACTTAATTCCAAAGGGAAATATAAATAAGGTTTCTTGAAAGGTTTCTTTAAAAGTCCCAACATCATGACATTTGTATTTCTGCTCTAAAAAATAATGTCTGCTAGTACAGAAAACGAAGTGTTGCATTACGTCTTAGACAAAAAAATAAGATGCAGCCTTTTACTAAAATTTTGAAGCCTACATGAATAAGTAAGAACAATTTGCCAATTAAGAAGTTTTTTATCATGGAGATTGTGGCACAAGGCTAATTTTAGGTGTCAGGGAAAGGATTTTACCTCTGAAAGTTAAAAAGGCTTCATGTTGCAAGGTGACTGACAAGATGGTAACAGTTAAGTAATGGAAATTTATTTTTGTGTTTGTTAATGTGTATCATGTTTTGTCTTCTGCTTAAAAGTTACAATTGATGTCTGTTTATTATCTGTATTATCTATACATATTGTATATGTCTCTCTTTTGTGTGCTGTGTATTTTTTTCCTTTTCGCTTCTGCTCACAGATCATTCATGGATTGCTCTGGGGGCTCAAGACACGTGAGTTTGGTTGGTTGAAATGAGATGGGGTTTTTTTGCGCAACTCCTTTGAAAAGAAATGTCCATGCGTTTTTCATATTTGTGTATTTTGTTCTATCATGAATTGTTCTTGCTGGTTCTGTGTGTCCGAAAGTTGTATTTGACAGCAGATACCCACTATTGGTGATCTACTGTCAAACAGGAGGGTATCCTTACACGGTATTATGCATCACCGCTCATTTATATATGCTATCGTTTTACAGCGAGTATATCTGATGGCTTGATGTCCGTTTTGTACGTTTTTGCATGTTTTATGTTGTATGTTGCTGCTTAAGAAATTATTACAAATTCACCCGTGTTGTTGTGAGGGGACATGTATGACGATACGTGTCGCTGTCAACAGTTGGGTAAAAATGTCCGCTGATACTAAAATTCACAGATATGATTTTTTTTCATATTGTGAACCAGACAGACAACACTTCACCAGTGTATGTCAAATTTGGCTATAAGTATTGAAGAAAAATAAACAGCAAATTGTGTCATTTGTAGTCACGATACTGCCCTTTCCTGTAAGGAACAGGCAGCCCTAAAATTATATATCCTGATTGGACGTAAGGATAAATTATAGATTTGTGACTTGTACATGGTGACCTAATTTCTATTTCACATTAGTCAGTTTTATTCTGCTTCCTAAGTGGCCTTTCTATGGCTCTGGACCGTAAAAGAAACCAGGTTTCATTTTTTCCTGAAGAAGGAACTGGAACATTAGCTGAGATTACCATATATGGTGTAGTGGCCAACGGTAGAGTTAAATTTGTAGACTATTGTGATTTTTTTTTGTGTATCACCCATACTCTTGGTATTGTGTCACATGCCTGACTATCACCCAAGCACATCAGGCCTAGTTTTTGGGGATTTTAGCTGTGTCCTATTCTCTTTTCCATATTCCTTTCACCAGTCAGCTTTTATTATTATCAGTGTATTCTTCAGGTTCGCGCTTTCAGATTGCAGTAATGTACCATGGACCCCCATTTTATGTATAATTCCCTGTTGCATAACTAGACTGGTTTCTAAGAATTTTCTTTAGGCCTATTCTGATGTTTTTCCAGTCTGACTGTTAGGACTGTTAGGACTGATTAACTGACTCAATACTATAGTAAGATAAGCTTTCCACCTCAATAGGAGACACATTACGTTTTTTTAATATGACAAATTCAATGCCTATTCTAAAATTGGTTTTTAGTTCCTTTTTACTGCTTTAATTTTTGATGGACCAGATGTATTATAAATAATGGAAATACCAGGTCTCTCTAGTTCTTGTCTTTCGTTTCCACATCTTGATAATTAGCTTTTGTATTGCATAGTCCACCTGATGCACAATTAGTAGAAGAAAGTATCTACATGTCCCTGATAATATGTATGTAATCTCTCTTTTGAGATGTGCTAGATGAGGAATTTAGGACCACCTATATGAAATAATTGAGATAAAATGTGTTTACCCAATTAGACGATGCCACTATGTGTGAGGACATCCATTCAGATAGAATTCCCATGTCGCTATGATGATGAAAGATATGCTCTCACACGGAAACCCAATTGAAGAGCCTAGAGGCACGGTTTTACCTATTGCCTTTGTTTTTGTATTGCCTTTGAGAATGACACTGTATTTCAACGCAGAATTGTCCCATGGCATGTGGCCACTCCTTTGAAGATCGCAGGCCACCTGTTTGCAGTCCCCTTGTTGTACAATGAACTGTTTAAAGCATCACACTTGCTTCATCAGAAGGCGTTCAACATCAGAAAAGAAGAAGGAGCTGGTTTTGCCACAGTCCCTTGAGATTTCAGTGCAAAAGAGCGCCTGTCATGTGCTGGTTAACCTCTGACAGTGTGCAGTCCCTTGAGCCCCTTGGCCTGAGTTTTGGCCACGCACCCCCTTTTTCCCTTGCTTCAACGGAAGTGCAGTGCACCGGAGGATCCAAGAGTGGCAAAAGGCACTCCATTATGGTGCCCATGAAAGAGCAGCCTGAGCGTCCTCTGACACTGAATGATGAGTGTTGGAGTCTGAGAATGGTCCCGGGTCTGCACGAGATGATCTGTGCCCATATCTGTAGTGTCTGCCGCAGAGGAGAGATACGGTGCACTGCCTTGAGACATTGAGACTTTTTGAATGAGCTATGAGTGTTTGCCAGGAGGGCACTCCAACAGATACTGAGCATCAGAGCATGGGAGGCCTGAATCCAAAGGCCCATGCAACAACGGGAGCAGACTTGATTGGACAATAGAAGCCTTCCAGAGAGGCTTTTTGAACAGACTCTGGGCATAGTTGGTTTCACAAGAGGTTTCCGTGTGATTGTATAGACTAAGTGTTAGGAGAATGATTTTATTGTTCAACCGGCATCATTTTTAAGTAGTATTCTATTTAGTAAAAGCAGAATAAAGTCCATTTTCTGTGGAAGAGTATCCCCTTTTCACCTCAGAGCATTAATGAGGCTCACCACTGTTTCACTTGAACATATAATGAATTACAGAAAATGCATAGGAAAACCTACAATGTTACTAGATAATTTTAGAATTTACTTTTTGCTTAGGGTTGTGAAAAATTATGATTTTATTTGTAATAGCGGTCACTACTTTGTCTATATGTTCTTAATGACGTGTTTTCTAGTGTTTTTTTTAAACATGGCATTGTCTTTTATGGGTGGGATTGTTTTTGCTGCCCAATTCACATCTGTACCCACCTCCCAACCTATGTCTCTTCCTACTTCTTTGCATTCTTTCCAGATTTTACCTGAAAATGAACTAGTAGGAGGTCAGAGTTTACTGATAATTCCTTTTGTACAGTTTCTGCATTTACATTTACATTTCACTACCAGTTAGTAGTGAACATCACTAATTGTTGGGTGTGTGGTCTTATACCACATACTACAGATAGAGGCATTCCCTATTTGGTCCTGCCATATATGGCCTTTGTGCTACTGCGTGTGTAAGGAGACCTGTCCAGAGAGAGTCGCTAAGTAATAGGATTATGCTTCAGCAACATCTTGATGATTTGATAAATATAGACCTGGACTCAGACTAGCGTGAGTATAGGTTATTGCCTATGTAAGGGCAAAAGGAGCCTCTGTGGTACTGAAAATTCTGGACTTGTGTAATAAACTTTGTCGTAGCATGACGATTTTTATATCAAAAGACCGAGAATGGCTAGTACACTATGTACAAGCATTTTCGTCATATTCCAGTAACGATTTCACCTCGAAATCGTCATTTTCGTCCTGAACCCTTGGCTTCCATTTTGTGTACAGCAGCCATTTTGTGAGTTGCCCTCACATAGGCTTATAACTACAGCCAAATTCGATTCCAAAGGACACGTACACCTTAATTGACTTCTCTGTGACCTGGGCAAGCTGAAACCATTGCCCCAGGCCGAACCTGCCCGGCCAGTTCCTTTCCCAGTGGCCGAACGAGATAGCATCAAGGCACAACATGCCATAAACCTTTTCATTGCACACACACCCTGTCTTATCTTACTCACACCTGTCTCTGCTCCCTTCTTTATGGCCTGTTTACGATGGGGATGTGCCGGGTTTTTATTATGGGTTTCTGCAGCTTGTGTAAGAAGGAATGTTGGTTTTTTGCATGTTTGCAAAAGCTAGAACTGCCCCTTTCTTTTTTGTACTGAGTCATGTAATGCTAAAAACATATAAAAGGCCTCTGTCCTCTTCATTCCTCAGACTACCTCATCCACTTGCTACTGCTTCTGGGTGACGTGGCCTCACTATGTTAAGTTTAATAAAGATGTCTTTTCATATTTTCAGAGTCTGTGCCAAGTTCTTGTTATATTAGTAAGTATTCCCTGAGAGCGAAAGTTAGCAAGTTCTTCACAAGAATTGATTATTTCCTCTCTTCGCAGTCGATAGTTCCTTGTGTCCGGGGTTGTGTGGTGCTGCCTCGTACGCTCTCAGACCATTCCCCCCTACTGTTGACCCTGGTAGCCCCAACGAAAAGAATTCCTCCATTTACGTGGCGGTTTCCCCCTTACTCCCTATTAGACGAAGTGTTCAGAGGAGAACTGGCAGAAGACATAGACTCCTTCTTCGAGACTAACCTGGGAACGGTTGATAGTTTCCAGACCATATGGGACACATTCAAAGCCTACATCAGAGGGATGGCTATGGCCAAACACTCCAGTGTTCTTAAGGCCATTAGACAAAGGTTTAAACATCTTGAAACACAACTGAAGGACCTTGAGACGAGGCAGCGGAACAACTCGGATACTGAGACCGCGGAACAGCTCAAAACACTACTTGCTGACTATAATGAGGAGGCAGATAGGGAAGTGCAGCATATGGGCAAGTATGCTACAGCTCGGACATACGGGGAAGGGGACAGGCCTAGCTCAGTACTAGCCAGAAAAATGCGACAGGAAAGGAGACCTCTGGTGATAGATGAATTGACTTCAGCTACAGGAGATGTACTCACAGATGAGACGGAGATTATTGATGAGTTAAAAGGTTACTATGCTGATCTCTATAAGTCAAAATCCTCCCATATGGAGGAGGAGATTGAGGACTACCTCAGCTACATCAGGATGCCCTTCTTGACCGACGCGCAGAGGGAATTTCTGATGACACCAATACAAGAAGATGAGATACGCGAGGCGCTGGGGGGGATGCGTGCTGGCAGTGCCCCGGAGGCAGACGGCCTCACAGTGGGCTTTTACAAAGCGTTTATAGATAAACTACTGCCGCACTTGATCACCCTTTTTCATGATATCTGCGCGGAAGGACGTATGTCTCTCACCATGAGTGAGGCATTGCTGATCACAATCTTGAAACCCGTGGATGCCAAGCTGTATGCTAAGGTGTTAGCCACGCGGCTGGCTCTGCTTGTCCCTGACCTTGTGGCACCAGAGCAGGCCGGATTTGTCCCAGATCGAAATCTAACGTATAATATCCGAACGGTATTGGGAACAATGCAGCACGTACGGCAGGAAAATAGGGCGTTAGCCATATTCCTCGATATGGAGAAGGCATTCGACTCTGTGGAATGGCCCTTCATGCTGAGAGTATTGCGGAAGTTGGGACTGGGCGAACCCTTCCTGCAAATGCTGGGAGCGTTGTATTACAAACCCACGGCTAGATTGCGGATAGGGAACACCGTCACTGACCCCTTTGAAATCAGCAGGGTAACAAGGCAGGGGTGCCCCCTTTCCCCCCTATTATACGCGCTAGTTGCTGAACCCTTGGCATGTGCGATCAGGGAATACCATGCTTCAGAAGGTATCAACTTTCCGACGTACAAAATAGGTATCTCCACGTACGCTGATGACACTCTGCTGTACGTTCGCGATCCGGAAACAAATCTCAAATCAGTGCTTAGAGAGGTAGTGAGGTTTGGGGCCCTCTCGGGGCTGAAAGTCAATTGGGCCAAATCAGTAGCGTTTCCGTTAACCCCAATTACCAAGCCATTTGAGATGGAATATCCGCTGCAGTGGTCCACGGACCCGGTCCGATACTTGGGGATACAGCTGCATACGGACCCTGAAATACTGATTCGGGAGAATTACGGGACTAGTTTTTCCAGGCTGGTGGATGACGTTGAAAAATGGTGCAAACTTCCCCTGTCACTAATGGGTAGGATAGCTATCATGAAAATGGTAGTTTTACCAAGATTCCTGTTCACTAACATCCCGGCGGTTCTCGCAAAGGTTTTTTTTAAACAACTGACACAGGTACTCATTCGACTAGCGTGGGGGGGTAAACAACCTAGGATTCAATGGAAGGTCCTGACACTACCATACGAGATGGGGGGTCTGGGAGCCCCGGACATGGAGAGATATTATAGGGTAACACAGGCGGCTCATCTGCATTCATGGATACACGGAAACCCACACATAATCCTTGAGCATCTATTCGCGGAACCTTTGCCGCTGCCAGCACTGTCTGCCTACCGATGGACCGTAGTGTAGGTAGACTGGACTCCATAAAGACCACAAAACATGCTTGGCATGAGTTAGCACAGGCACAGGGTTGCGAACTGCTGTATTCCCCGCTAATACAAATTGAATGGGCAGTATGGCTCCCCCTACTGAAAGAGAAAGGAGTCACGAGAACATTGAACAAACTGGGAATCTCAAAGCTAGAGGACCTGTTCATTGACGGGGTGGTGAAGACATGGGAACAGTTCCCCTCCCCCCCCCGCAGACAGAGCCTTCGCTCTTAACACGCTTCCAGTATCATAGAGTCCGAAGTGCACTACAGGACCTTTTGGGCCCGGGCCTGGTGGAGCCTCCTGAGGTACCAGAACTCACATACGTGATTAAGACTATGTCCTCTCGTAAGCTAGTGACTAATCTAAACAAATTGGGAGCCCGACACAAACAGCTCCAATATTCCAAGGCCAGGACGGAATGGCAGCACGACCTCCAAACACAGATAGACGACGAGATGTGGAGGTATTGTTGCACCAGCACTAAGAGGCTCTCTTTGAATGGGAGGCATAGATTGGTGCATTTCAAATATTTGCACCGTGTCTACTATACCCCAGAGAGGCTGCATAGATACGGGTTAAGACAATCTCCGGAATGTGAACGCTGCCACGCGCAAATGGCTGATTTTCTCCACATGGCTTGGGGCTGTCCTGGCGTCCACAAATTTTGGGGGGAAGTGTTCTCGAAACTCAGCCTGATATTGGGTGTAGAGATTACAGCCGACCCGGCACTAGCACTGCTGGGATATTCGAAACTTTGCCAGTGGCACTAAGAGGCCTGGCAGATATGGCCTTACTAATGGCCAGACGGGTTGTGGCCGCTTGCTGGATGAGGGGTCCGTTACCCCCAAAGAAGAGATGGGCTAGAGATATGCTGTACTGCTGCACACAATCTGAAGTATACAGTGAATTGCTCCCGCCTAAGAGTCGCCCCAAGAACTTCAGGAGTCTGTACCAAACATGTGTTAGTGCAAGCGAAGTGGAGGAGGATACAGAGCAGGGTGGGGACACTGATGAACTGGCTGCACTTGAGGAACACCCTGTGGGGACTGCCACGGGGACTGGGGAAAGCGTAGAGTAGAGGGAACCAGGACGGAGGTTTTGGGAGTTAGCAGGGAGAGCGGGGCCGGAGTGCACGGAACATACTAAGGGCGACGGGGGAATATCAATTGAGGGCCGTTCTGTGAGGTCCTGAAGGACAGGGGTGGTAGACTAGAGTCTAAGCGGGGCACACACCTCCCCCTCCTACACCTAAAGGAGGATACCAGACAATACTACTCGGAGATGTAGAATAGACAGGCGTACTGCTGGCAAGTTGCGGGTGGGGGTTAGTTGGGGTAGGCTTTAGGGAGTTTGTTTCGAATGAATGGTGTGTCTGTCCTGCAATAGGCCAGGTTTGGCGTGACAATTGCTTGTAGGCAAGCAACAGTATGATAGCAGACGACAAGAGGCGATATTACAGCAATGTCACTTTGATTATACCTGGAGCTCTTGTACATCGTAACATAACTGAACGCCGCCGAGCCTCCGGGATGTCGGCCAGCAGGCTGTGTGGGAATTTTCTGGTATGAATGGTTTCTTTGCTTAGTATTGGCTGCCGGCCCCAGGGTTGTAGGCTGCACACCCTGTACAATATTTTGCAAAAGAATAAAGGTTTTTGAAAATAAAAAAAATAAAATAAAAAAAAAAAAAGAGGAAGACGCCCACAGACTTGGCCCCTGCCCTACCGGCCAGTCTCCCCCTCGAACCTGCTCCTGCGAAATCCGGGTGTGTCCTGCAGCCAGCAATCTTGAAAACCCCGGAGGACCTGCCTGCCTTCAAGCAGAAAGACTTTTTCTCCTGTGAACACCGAATTTGTTCATCTGCAACCTCTGGCTCCAGCCGGACACCGCGAATCCACCCCACTCTGCAACCGTCGTTTACAGCCCGAGCTCGATTGGGTAAACACTACGAGGAGATTCCCCCCCGGGGATGTGGACCCGAGATCCGGCAACTCCTGACCTGCCACAAGCCTCCAGCAGACGCCTGCAGCCTAAATCCAGAAGGTACCCCCAACTGCGACCAGGAGCTAGTAAGAAGATCCAACCCCAAAAAGCACCTCTGCAGCCAACACCCCACGGTCTTAGGTGGCCAAACCGACGGTGCCTAACTAACCGCTAACTTCTTAACTTACCTCTCAGAGTGGTGGTCGCACCAGGAGACCTTCATCCCCAAGCCTGCAGTGCCTTAGCAAACCAGAGATTCCCCATTGAAAACAACAGGGAGCCAGACATCGAAACAGCACCCTGCACCCAGTCACCCAAATGCCGATGAGGGTGCACCTTAGATGCAACTTTGTTTCCTCATTTACCCTGAGCTAAAGTCCAGGATGCTTTGCTCCCACAACCAAGTGACCTGCTTGCCAGCAGACACCAACCGGAGGCCCCCTATCCCCCTGCATCCGGCCGCCCTAGTGCCGCTAAGGGTGTAACTAGAGTGCATCCTTGACCCTGGGGACCCCTGAGTCTACCCCCAGAACCTCAACTCCCACTACCAAATACTTACCTCAAAACCAATAACACTATTTTACACTATAGGACAGGGTACTCACAAACTTTCTCTCGGGGCCAAATTTACAGTGTGGTTTGTGTCCGAGGGCCGCACCGGTGGGGGCGGGGTCAGTGGGGGAGGGGGCGGGGCTAGAGCAACAAAAAAAACTCTGACCATGAGGTTGATCACAGGTCCCTGCAGCGGACGCCTTCGTCCACTGAGTCACCAGACCCGGCATACACACATCTATCTCTCTCTCTCTCTCTCTCTCTATCTCCATCTCTCTCTCTAGCTCTCTCTCCCTGTCTCACTCCCTCTCTGTCTCACTCACTCCCTCTCTGTCTCCCTCTGTCTGTCTCCTTCTCTCCCTCCCTCTCTGTCTCCGTCCCTCTCCCTCTCGGTCTCCCCACTGACTTCCTCTGTGTCCCCCTGACTTCCTCTGTCTCCCTCTCTCTGTCTCCCTTCCTCTGTCTCCCCCTCCCTTCCTCTGTCTCCCCCTCCCTTCCTCTGTCTCCAACTCCCTTCCTCTGTCTCTCCCTCCTTCTGTCTCTCTCCCTCCTTCTCTCTCCCTCCTTCTGTCTCTCTCCCTCCTTCTGTCTCTCTCCCTCCTTCTGTCTCTCTGTCTCTCTCTCCCTCCCTCTGTCTCTCTCCGTATCCGTCTCCCTTCCTCCGTCTCCCTTCCTCTCTCTCCCTCTCCCTCTCCCTCTCTCTCTCTCCCTTTCCCTTCCTCCGTCTCCCTTTCCCTCTCTCCCTCTCCCTCTCTCCCTTTCCCTCTCTCCCTTTCCCTCTCTCCCTTTCCCTCTGTCTCCCTCTCCCTCTGTCTCCCTCTCCCTCTGTCTCCCTCTGTCTCCCTCTCTGTCTCCCTCTCTTCGTCTTTGTCTCCCTCTTTCTCTGTCACCCTCTTTCTTTCTCTCTCTGTCACCCTCTTTCTTTCTCTCTCTGTCTCCCTCTTTCTTTCTCTCCCTCTTTCTTGCTCTCCTCCTCCCTCCCTCCGTCTTGTCTCCCTCTCCCTCCCTCCCTTCGTCTCCTCAGTCTCCCTCTCCCTCCCTTCGCCTCCTCTGTCTGTCTCTCCCTCCCTCTGTCTGTCTCCCTCTCCCTCCCTCCCTGTCTCCTCTGTCTCCCTCTCCCTCCGTCTCCTCTGTCACCCTCTCCGTCTCCTCTGTCTCCCTCTCCCTCCCTCCCTCCCTTTGTCTCCTCTGTCTCCCTCTCCCTCCCTCCCTGTCTCCTCTGTCTCCTCTGTCTCCCTCCCTCTGTCTCCTCTGTCTCCCTCTCCCTCCCTCCGTCTCCTCTCCCTCTCCCTCCCTCTCCCTCCTCTCCCTCCCTCCGTCTCCTCTGTCTCCTTCTCCCTCCCTCCGTCTCCTCTGTCTCCTTCTCCCTCCGTCTCCTCTGTCTCCCTCTCCCTCCCTCTGTCTCCTCTGTCTCCCTCTCCCTCCCTCTGTCTCCTCTGTCTCCCTCTCCCTCCCTCTCCCTCCCTCTGTCTGTCTCCCTCTCCCTCCCTCCCCCTCTCTCCCTCTGTCTCCCTCTGCCTCCCTCTACCTCCCTCCCTCTGTCTCCTCTGTCTCCTCTGTCTCCATCTCCCTCCCTCCCTCTGTCTCCTCTGTCTCCATCTCCCTCCCTCCCTCTGTCTCCTCTGTCTCCCTCTCCCTCCCTCTGTCTCCTCTGTCTCCTCTGTCTCCCTCTCCCTCCATCCCCCTCCCTCCGTCTGTCTGTCTGTCTCCCTCTCCCTCCCTCCCCCTCTCTCCCTCGGTCTCCCTCTGTCTCCCTCCCCCTCTCTCCCTCTGTCTCCCTCCCCCTCTCTCCCTCTGTCTCCCTCCCCCTCTCTCCCTCTGTCTCCCTCCCCCTCTCTCCCTCTGTCTCCCTCTGTCTCCCTCCCCCTCTCTCCCTCTGTCTCCCTCCCTCTGTCTCCTGTCTGTCTGTCCCTCCCTCCCTCCCTCTGTCTGTCTGTCTCCCTCTCCCCCATCTGTCGCCATTTGCCCGTCTCCCTCCCTCTGTCGCCATATGCCCGTCTCCCTCCCTCTGTCTCCATTTGCCCGTCTCCCTCCCTCTGTCGCCATATGCCCGTCTCCCTCCCTCTGTCGCCATATGCCCGTCTCCCTCCCTGTCTCCATTTGCCTGTCTCCCTCCCTCTCTCCATTTGCCTGTCTCCCTCCCTCTCTCCATTTGCCCGTCTCCCTCCCTGTCTCCATTTGCCCGTCTCCCTCCCTGTCTCCATTTGCCCGTCTCCCTCCCTGTCTCTATATGCCCGTCTCCCTCCCTGTCTCTATATGCCCGTCTCCCTCCCTCCGTCTCCTTCCCTCCGTCTCCTTCCCTCCGTCTCCTTCCCTCCGTCTCCTTCCCTCCGTCTCCTTCCCTCCGTCTGTCTGTCTGTCTCCCTTCTCACTCCGTCTGTCTGTCTCCCTTCTCCCTCCGTCTGTCTGTCTCCCTTCTCCCTCCGTCTGTCTATCTCCCTTCTCCCTCCGTCTGTCTGTCTCCCTTCTCCCTCCGTCTGTCTGTCTCCCTTCTCCCTCCGTCTGTCTGTCTCCCTTCTCCCTCCGTCTGTCTGTCTCCCTTCTCCCTCCGTCTGTCTGTCTCCCTTCTCCCTCCGTCTGTCTGTCTCCCTTCTCCCTCCGTCTGTCTGTCTCCCTTCTCCCTCCGTCTGTCTGTCTCCCTTCTCCCTCCGTCTGTCTGTCTCCCTTCTCCCTCCGTCCGTCTCCCTTCTCCCTCCGTCCGTCTCCCTTCTCCCTCCGTCCGTCTCCCTTCTCCCTCCGTCCGTCTCCCTTCTCCCTCCGTCCGTCTCCCTTCTCCCTCCGGCTGTCTCCCTTCTCCCTCCGGCTGTCTCCCTTCTCCCTCCGGCTGTCTCCCTTCTCCCTCCGGCTGTCTCTCACCCTCCCTCCGGCTGTCTCTCACCCTCCCTCCGGCTGTCTCTCACCCTCCCTCCGGCTGTCTCTCACCCTCCCTCCGGCTGTCTCTCACCCTCCCTCCGGCTGTCTCTCACCCTCCCTCCGGCTGTCTCTCACCCTCCCTCCGGCTGTCTCTCACCCTCCCTCCGGCTGTCTCTCACCCTCCCTCCGGCTGTCTGTCTCCCTCCCTCCGGCTGTCTCCCTCCCTCCGGCTGTCTCCCTCCCTCCGGCTGTCTCCCTCCCTCCGGCTGTCTCCCTCCCTCCGGCCGTCACCCTCCCTCCGGCCGTCACCCTCCCTCCGGCCGTCACCCTCCCTCCGGCCGTCACCCTCCCTCTGGCCGTCACCCTCTTTCTGGCCGTCACCCTCCCACTGTCTGTCACCCTCCCACTGTCTGCCACCCTCCCACTGTCTGCCACCCTCCCACTGTCTGCCACCCTCCCACTGTCTGCCACCCTCCCACTGTCTGCCACCCTCCCACTGTCTGCCACCCTCCCACTGTCTGCCACCCTCCCACTGTCTGCCACCCTCCCACTGTCTGCCACCCTCCCACTGTCTGTCTGTCACCCTCCCACTCTCTGTCACCCTCCCACTCTCTGTCACCCTCCCACTCTCTGTCACCCTCCCACTCTCTGTCACCCTCCCACTGTCTCCCTCTCCCTCCCTTTCCCTCCCTCGCTCTCTGTCTCCCTCCCTTTTCCTCCCTCCCAGTGCCCCAGCACATTTATCTGTGAGGCGCTGCCATTACCATAATTCCCTTAAAAGGGAGCGCCAGCATCTTGTTCATTGCGACGCCGGGACTGAGAAACGTTGCCTGTTTTTAAAACAATGTGGTTTCTAAAGACACTGCCCTAAGCACTAGCGCTGCTTGTCTGTATTACCGCAATACTTTGGCACCTTCAATTGCTTACCTGCATTGGACTGAGTGGTCCCAATACTCCTGCACTGCAGGAATTGCCAGCAATAACATAATTACTCGAACCGAAGCGCACCAGCGCTTCAACATGTGCTGACTGCAGGCAAGTTTGGAATGCGTCTACATAACTCAGAAACCTTTTGGATTTGAACACCAGACGGTGTTCCTGGATTCAGCACTTGCTGCTGCTCTTGCTAAGCACATGCTATTTGATGACTCTAATTAAGATAGAACTACCATCAAGCCAAATTGGCCGGTCAGTTCTAAGTCAATACAAATATAAAGAAAATAACAAGTCTTTGGAGCTCAATTGACATGGTAAACAAACAAGGTGCCACGTCTGACAAGATGAAGTTGTCACACACAGTGTGAGAGTATAAAGTCATCTGGATATAAGCGCTGTCATTAAATAAACACTCGATGACTACATTAGAGACAGTAGGCGAGATACACATAGGGGGTTATCTACCTAAAGTATCTATGTAAAACTGTTTTCATTAGCTCATATTTAATGGAACAAGCCCCGATGTTTCTGTCTCCTTTCCCACCTTCCTCTCCCTCTGTCGCCGTCCCACTACCTCCCTCTGTCACCCTCTTCACCTCACAATGCGTGTGTCAGCCCGGGCTGAGACAGCCTCCTGGCACACACAGCCCCACCCGCACACTTCACAGGTCTTTAGAAAGACCATTTGTATGTTAATGAGGCCTTGCTGTATTTAACCTCTTCTTAGGCCCCTGCAGCTCCACTCTGACTATCATTGGAATCACCCGGCGTCCGACCCCCACAGAGCAGCAGAGTCTCTTAGACTCGCGCTGCAGCAACCAGCAGTGTTTGTTTTTTTAAATACACGGGTACGATGTCTGGAAGGTCGGCGGGCCGCCAGGGAAGGCTTGCCGGGCCGCAGGCCGTACTATGAGTACCCGTGCCATAGGATAACATTGACTGTTTTTCTTGGAAACGTTTTTTAGTGTGGAGTTTGAAAATCTTAAGAAATTCTTTAAAATGACACTAACAAAAACGATTTTACTTACCTGTTTACAGGAAATGTCCCAAAGTAGTATCCAGGTATACTACTCGGAGTAAGAAAAGTAATCTCAAAGTAACTTACCTGTAATTTTACTGAAAAGCCCATTCAAGTATATGTACTGTATATACAAAATATTCTATTTCTCTGAAACCAAACTGCAAGTCAAAACAAAGTGCATATACAATTTCAATTCAAACTGTTTACAACCTGCATTACTACTGTAAAGTATTTATAGCTTACCTGTGCAAGGCTTGCTTAGTTCTAGAAAATAAAATAACTAAAAGAATATTTTCATACACAAACAATTTGTCTGAAGTTTTGTCTTTGAGTGTGTGAATTCATTTGCTGGCTGAGTGTGTACAACAAATGCGTAACACTGTCCTCTGATACTGCCTTACAGCTCAACCACACTACCACAAATAGAGAGTGAGGTGCTATCTAACTTTACCTCTGCATACCTTTGGAGTTCCACAGGACTCTGTGCACAATATACCTCACTTTGGTATAGTATATACAGAGCCAGCTTCCTATGGCCCTGAGTGGAATGTGGTGGGGCACCCCTTCCGTAGCCACGAAAGGGGCGAAAAGCAGACTGTGCAGGGCGAATGGTGGAGGCCCAGGGACTTGGCCATAGGCCGTGAGTCCTTGATGCACTCAAGTGTGTTGTCTGCCTTGTCGCCAAAAAGGTGACGGCCATCAAAGGGCATGTCCAAAAGGGTAGCTTGCACATCCCCAGAAAAGCCCGTTGACGTCAGCCAGGGGTAGCGCCGAAGGGCTACTGACGCTGAAATCGTCCTACCTAGCGAGTCGGCGGTGTCCAGCCCACAGCGTATGGTAAACTTCACTGGGTCTCTCCCCTAGGCAACTGCACGGGAAACTAAGGCCCGGGCCTCCTCCGGGCACTAGGGTAGCACTGGTGTCACCGTATCCCACACAGAGTGGGTATAACGGCACAACAGACATGCACTGTTTACCGAATGCAGTCCCAAGCTGGAGGAAGAAAACATCTTCTTCCCAAGATGGTCCAGCTGTTTGAATTCCCTATCAGGTACGTTCTGGAATGCGCCTTTGGAAGTGGAAGCTTACACCACCAAGCTCTCAAGTGTGAGGTGTTGGAAGAGAAAAGTGGGGTCGCCCAGAGACGGGCGGTGGCGTTGGGCAATCATCCTATACACAGGAGCCCCTGTGTTTGGCCTGGACCAGGTGCCCAAAAGGATGTCAGTTAGGACTTCAACTGAACAGCAGCAGCGGCTCCGAAGAGCTCGCTGCCGGCTGAAGCACCTTTGTCAGGAGGTTAGTCCTGACCGCCACCATAGGTAGCTTGAGATTGAGAGCCTCGGCCGCCCTATGCAACACCACTGCGTAGGACGCTCCCTCCTCCGTAGCCACGGTAGGAGGAGACAACATGCTAAGGTCTAGTGAGGTATCCAGACCACTGGCTTCCCTTCGTTCCTCTCTCCAGTCCGGTTCATCACCAAACTGGTCAGTCAAAGGGTCTCCAGACCCCCTCCCAGTCTTCTTCACCCTCCTTTGGCTGCCAATCTGATCTCAAAGAGCCAGGGTAGAACAAGGGCACAAGAAGAACCCATCGGCGCCGGTCTGGCTCCGTTTCTACATCGGGATGGAGGCCGGGGTCGATGTCGGCTGGGGACACAACCAGCGTCGGCTGAGGACATGGTGCCGGAGGAATAGACGCCGAGGGAGGTGTAGTCAGGTTGACCAGCGCCAATCCTGATCCAGGCCTGGATCGAATGGGGCCCTGCGGTGCCGGGGCCCGAGCCGCCGGCGGCGAAGGCCCAGGCCCCCCAGCTGAGACTGCGGGGCCCGAAAGTGCGCCAGCGGAGTCAGGGTGCCCAAAGATGGCGTGCATCACTTCGTAAAAGGTGTGAAGCTGGGCTGGGGTAGCTCCGTGTCCTGGGAAGGGAGGGGAAACTCTGAGTCAACCCTTGGCGCTCCCCACGCAGAGCCGCGGTAGGGGCACCACCAGCATCACTCGTCGTGTCGGTCGAGGAGAAGTAGAAGAGCGGCGATGCTTCTTCGACTTCTTGTGCTTTGACTTACCTGAGGAGTGTGAAGACTTTGAAAAAGACTGGTGGTGGTGGCTTGACCTACCACGCGACCGGAACCTCGAACAGCACGGAGCCGACTCTCGGGCCTCTAAAAGCTTTCGGGACCGCTCCCGCAAAGACTTCGGATTCATGGTCCGGCAGTCGGAGTACAACTTGGGGGTCGTGGTCGTGCGCCAGGCAAAACAGGCACACAGGTGCGGATCCGTTACCTACAGGAGCCGCAAGCCTTGAAACCGGGCATCCCTACGCACACCAGGAGTCGAGGACTTAAAATTGATGTCGACAAAAGTCGGCAAAAAGTCCGGCAAAAAGTGCCTGGAGGTTCCGCTGTCTCCGGATCTGTGCTGGCTGGAGCGGAAAAAGGAAGAACTGAGGTCAGCGCGCAAGGGAGGGGTTTAAGTAGCTACTGCGGCGTCATCCCGGTGACCACGATGCCAACGATGAACACAGAGCAGAGCCTCCGGATCTAGTCTGAGGCCTGGGGGTAATTCGAAGGTAAGGAATCTATAATGAATTGTCTCTTTCAGATAATGGTGACACTACCCTGGATGTGACACTACCCTGGATGTGCTGCTATTTTAAAAATGCCGCCAAGTTATCCCTGGGACTAAGGCTCTCTACTGATGTGAATGTTGAACATGTGCTAATATAGAGTTGCACTGAAAAGACTTAAACTACCAACAACGACAGGGCCTGGGAGTCTAAACATTTGATTATCATCAAATGGTTGCACAGCTCCAATAAGCAGCAAAATGGACAGCCAACATACCACCTGCAAAAAAAACGGATGGGCCTGGCACCAGATGGGAAGGGGCGAGATCCTGAATCTCCTGTTGTCCAGAAAAATACAATGAGAAAATGACCTCTCCTTGCTTGGATTAGCTGTAGCACTGGCTGGGAGGAAGTTTCTGCGTAAGTGTAAGGTTCAATCTATTCTCCTAGAAAACTAATTGGAGTGATAAGGGCTGAGATGGGAAACGGGCCATACAGATGGAAAGAATATGGTTTGATCACTGTGGGAGACCTCTATGAAGCTGAGAAACTGAAAACATTTGCAGACATAATGGACACACATGATGTACCAAGGTTTATTCCTGGCCTATGGAAGCCTTGCTAGTGCAATACATATGAAACGGGAGTCCTACAACAGAACTTGAGCAGAACCACGCATTACACACAATACTAACAATAGGAAATGGGAGGAAGGCAATTATGCAAACTTATAGCACAACGCATAGTGACTTGGATATGACTCTTACCACTCTAAAGGTTTAATGGACGCGAGACCTAGGTCATGAACTTACTAATAGGCATTGGGAGGCTGCACTACAATATCCGGCGCAAGGTTCCAGTAGTGTTAGATTTAAATTGCAGCAATTTCACTTTCTACACATGGCGCATCTTACACAGCCAATACCCACTGCCCTAGATGTGATGTGCAAGAGTCTGAGTTTAACCATCTGATGATGTCCTGCCCAGTAGCAATAATTTTTGGAGTTCATGTCCAAAGTTGAGCGAGCGCTGGTAAGGACTGACCTACTGAGCCTGCAAGGTTGCATTTTCGGGTGGTTTATTCATTCAAAGAACAAGAAAATAGCTCAAAGAAGAACAACTACGGCTTAGAGGTCCCACAAGGGTCTTAGCTACCAGAAATTGGTCAGGTTAGCAACATATTGGACTGAAATATAGTTGGAACCAATGCACACTGACCAAGCATTTGCACTGCAATAGGTCTTGCTTTTGCGAGAGTTTTAGTTATTGGCATTATTAAATGATAATGCCTTTTATTTATGTTTTAAAAACCAACACATAATTAAAAGGCATTGTCTTTACAATGCCAAGAGCTCAAACAGTTGCAAATGTGAGATGTATTGCATTGCAAATGCTGGTTTACTATGACCCCCGTCCCCTCTCCATTTCCGGACCTTCTCCTCCTCTCACCCATCTCTATTTCATCAATATCTCACCGCTCTTTCTTTCACCTCCTATCCCCTTCCGGTCTTTCTCTCCACCACTTCTCTCCCTTTCCAGTCGTCCTCCCTCTCTTCCTCTATCACTCTCTCTTCTTTTCTGTTTATCTCTTTCCATGCTACACTCACCTTCTATCACTCTTTTTCCCGGCCCTCTCTCTCCCACAGTACTCCTCCCTCCAAGCTCATAACAAAACATCTAGACAAACTAGAACACACTGAATATAGCGGTTATGTAAAATCCCTTGTACGTGTAGAGTTGTCGATTAAGAATAAATAACTTGATTGTCAACTTTGACAATGGAACTTTAAAAACACCAGGGGAAAAAACAACTGTACTAAGTGTCTACAGCAGTGCCTCTGCTTCCACATGTCCTACGCTCACCTTCATCTGCTGTTCTGCGTCCATTTTACTTGTGTACTGTGTCTTATCTCCTACCCACCCCTTCCTTGTGTGTCCCCTTGCAATCCTAGAGTGCAGTCCCTGATCTTTCCTGTCCATTCTCCTTCCGATTTGTAATCGCATCTGTGCCTTTTTCCTTACCATGTGCCATTTGTCTTCACTCAAGCGTCATTCGTGACATCTGTAACTAGTTCTTGCCCCTGCCTTGCCCTGTTCCGGACTGCCTCAACAGTCCTGTGCCATTCGCCCCCACTTCGCTTTCACCACTCGGCTCCCTTTCAGCTTGCCGACCCCTTGCTGACGTCCCTACCTCTTCTGGAGCGCTTCCGGGCTCACTACTGGGCTGGGCACAAGTTCAGGTTGAGTTTCAGGCTGTTGTTTTTTAGGGTGTTGGGGGTTAGGTTGTGGTTCTTGCAGGATATGGACGCTCTCGTCAGGCTCCACAGGGCCTCGGGTCATAAAGATGGACGAGCAGTCATTTGAGGAGCTTTCCTTGAGCACGCAAAATAGGAGCCTGAACTGGTCTAGGAACACATTCGACAACGCTATACAGATAAACTAATCTCAGTAATAAAAGCACACTGCTTTAGTGAGGAGAAACGCTCCCTTTTGCCCCGCGGGGCAAAAAATATAAATAAATAAATTAGAGCGCCCGCGGCGGATCGCTGTGAAAATAAAAATAAAGAGTGCTTGCACACTTCTGGAGGAGACCCTGTCAGGACACAAGTAAAATATCCAGTCGGGATGGGCTGTCCTAAAAGGAGACAGAGCAGTAACCAGGAGGGACTAGGAAAGCCTCCTTTTCAATCGTGAGCCAGCGTTTAGCATGGAGGATGACGCCAGCAAATCAAAAAGATGGGTGGGGCTTCAAGGCCCCTTTGGAAAGCGTATTGATGACGATAATCCCTCACAGAGCGAGGAGCACATACGCGCTCCAGTGCTAGGTTTGTGAGACCTAAAAACACAGGGTTATGGGCATTTAAGTAAGCACAAGCATGGAAGGAGAACCTGGTGTTCTTTCGGGAAATGACTGACCTTTATATCACTGACAAGAACTGAGAAATGTGGAACAGTGATCCTTGTTGGCTTCTTTAAGATGGATGTGCTGCGCAAAGCAGCGTTGGGCTGAAGATCTCAGTCTCCTGGAGTGCTGCATTAACTGACATTTGACTCATTCCTACTGGGGCACCTTTGGGTCAAGCTGCTCTGAAATTAACTAGGTATAGCAACTGGATTAAACCATATTGCCAAATCATAGCTGTGTGCTCGAAATATTTAAGTGTAATGAGTAGCATTCAATTCAGAACCTTCACAAATGATGCAAAAATAAGATGCACAGAAGTTGTAATTAAATACCAGCCTAAAGTATTTTGCTTTGGGAAATAGTGACAGAAACGTGGCATAGATTATGTAACTGTATAAACCATTCTGTTGAAGAAAATAACTTATTTTTTTTAAAAGCAGAGAGATGTTCTAATACTCTAACTATATATTCCTGACATTTGGACAATTACCCAGGCATCAGGCTGGATCTGTAAAAAGTTTAAGCTGCCCACCTGTGCACCGGTAGGTGGTGTTGTACAGCTCTGCTCGGGCATCATTTTGCTTTGGAAGCGATTAAAGGAGCAGCATATAATTCCCACCCATGTGCGCTTTCTAGTAGGAGTAAACCCCCAAAAGCAGAGCACAATATCAAATTGGCTTTGACAAGTGTGCAGATCTCTAACTTGGGTCCTTATTAGATGGAAAAAGAGCCCAATTTATAGAATGGGGAGGCGTGAGAGTCATTGAGGAACCTGCAGTTAGAGTACTTACCAGATGGACGTTGCCAACATTACGGATGGCTACTTCTAACCGCAAATTCCTCACCTAAGCAGTACTTCCCAGATGAAGGATCTGTGAACTGGCTCAAACCAAAACGTTCTGCATAACCAAGGGGGACAAAGAACCCGTCTCAACAGACCTGGCCCTCCAGACTGTAATGCTTCATGGACGTGTGCAATGTTGCCCACGTAGAAGCCTAGCAAATGTCCAGGACAGGTACTTTGTGCACCAATGCAGTGGTAGCAGTCTTGGCTATGATGGAACACGCCTTTAAGTCTTCCCGGGGTTGCTTCTTATTTATTTATTTATTTTCAAAGTTTTATATAGATCGAACAAGATCCCGAAGGATATCAGAGCGCTTTACAATAAGTTGGTGGAGAGGACAAAATGAAATATGCACAGCAATTGTGGAAAGAAAGAAGAAAAAAATGATAAACAGTAAGCAATGGTACACATAAAAGGTACAATATTAAGCAGACAATATGGTCCGTGACTGTTTACAGTTCATTTAATGGCTTGAATCTCCAGCAGCTTTAATCCAGCTCGCTTTTCAGCTGTCCCTGCAGCTTTTATCAACTGGTAAGAGTACCGGTATTGATCAGTATTTATTGCTTGCACGTGAGCCTAATCACACTGAAATAGTAGAAATACTTCATCCCTCAGTGCATTTATTTAAATAACTCACGGACCAGTGTCTCTTCAAATTGGGTGAGAGCAGTGTCTCCAAAGTGCGAAAAAAATATAGTAAAACACACTGTGCAAATATGCCATTATTTAAAACCAGCATTCTTTTTCTATTCACTGCTGTCTTACATTTTTAGAGTCAATTGCAGCTTTTACACACACATATATATATATATATCAAACCAAAACCCTTTCAGGCACAGAGTGACGCATAAATTATGCAAAAAAGAAGGAGAGAACTCTGGGTAGGTCTCAGTTTAGGTGGAAAGCAGCTCCTGTTAGAGCACTCTCAACACCAGCGACACTCTAGATCTGCTCACCTCAAATGTCTGTTTTTCTATCAAAGTTTTTAAGCATAGGATTAGACAGTGCTATCCATGCCGAGATAGAAAATGACAAAGTCTTTCGCCATTTGAACAGCAAAGTCTTTAAGCATAGGACTAGTACAGTGCAGTCCTTGCCGAGCTGTCAAATAACAAAAGCCATTTATCACTCCAGGCACAATATTACAGCTTTGAATTGGTAAAATACCAACTCAAGCCAACCTGAAATGAATAAAAGCAACCCCATACACAGTGTTTTGCTCTAATTAGAGCTCTTCAGAGAGGTATAGCTTTGTCCAGACACAAGGGAGCACCCAGTATTAAGTCAAAACAAAACCCTTTCAGGCACAGTGACGCATAAATTATGCAAAAAAGAAGGAGAGAACTCTGGGTAGGTCTCAGTTTAGGTGGAAAGCAGCTCCTGTTAGAGCACTCTCAACACCAGCGACACTCTAGATCTGCTCACCTATATATATATATACATACATGTGTGTGTGTGTGTGTGTGTGTGTGTGTGTGCGTGTGTGTGTGTGTGTGTGTGTGTGCGCACACATTTGTAAAAAAAGGGTTTTCACTTACTTGATATATACTTAGTTTTTCGTTGCAAACGTATGCGGGGGTAAAGACTTGGTGGTAAAGGCAATGCGTGATAAGGGATTGTGAGGTAAAGGCTGTGAGGCAATGGCATGTGTGGTTCTGTCATACATACCCCTCTGGGTGTGGCTGGCTTTCATGATTTGCTAGGCATCAACAGCTGATTTTGCTTGCCCTGGCATTTAAAGAACCTGTCAGATGGCTCACAACCAAGAAAATGCCCTGTCAACTCAACCAGTTCCAAAGGCGCAGGGCCTCCATGCAGAGGAACCCACTACGCCCTGTTTGTTCAGTACCACATTGTAGTGGTGTTGATCATGTGGACATTAACCAGACTCCCTTTGATGGATGTTAGAAAGGAATTCAACGTCAAGCAAAGGGCCTGCAACTCCAATAGACTAATGTGGAGGCGGGGCTCTACTGGAGGCCAGAGTGTTTTGATCTCCACCTCTCCCAGATAACCTCCCAAACTTCAAAAGAGACTAGTACGCAACCACCGTCAGCTCTGTGGCTGGGTAGGGAGAGGATCCTTCCACCAAGCCAACTGCGGTTGAGCATCCACCACTGCAGGTCTTTTGCAGTGTGCTCTGAAACCTGGATTGAATCTGACAGATTCCCTTGGTGCTGAGCCCACTGACATCAAATCCCACTGCAGAGCCTGCATGTGCCATCTTAAGTAGTCGACAAGTAGGATACAGGAGGGTAAGAAGTCTCAGAGTCACTTCCACTTAGACCTAGGACCAAGACTGAAACATCTGAATCATAACCTGAATGTCCTGAACTCGCTGAACCTTAGGGAAAGCTCAAAACTGCACCATATCCAGGATGGATCCGAACAAATGAAGCCTCTGAGAAGGACTCGGATGTGATTGTGACACATTGATTGGGAACCCCAAAGATGCAAGGAGGTTTGCTGTCATCTGGAGGTGGCCTACGACTGACTTAGCGCGCCCGCCTTCAACTGCTTGTTGTTAAGGTAGGGGAAGACCAGTATCCCCAACCTCTAATTATTTGCTGTAACCATCGCCATAGTGAACACCCAAAGGTCACTGGTAAGGCTGAACAGGAGCATGAAAAATTGAAAATGTTCCTGGCTCACCTCGAACTACAGGTCAGATCCAGCACTACCATTCAGTCTCCTGGATCCAGGGCAGATAGAACCTGGGTCAGCATGAGCATCTTGAACTTGGTAATGACCCTCTTTTGCACTGCCTTGTCTTTTGCTCGCTCCTGCCTACAGAACTAAACAAAGAGTCGACATGGCACACATCCCTGTGTGCCATGCCCACAAACCCACTGCCCTGGCATACATCAGTCACCCCTCTAGCTGGGTGCCCTATGCCAGTGGTGAAGGCACAGGTGCATGAGCCCTGTGCCCCTACAGTACCCAGGGTCATTCCTGGGCACTGTAAGTGCAGTGATGCCATTAAGAGTATATGGTGCTGGGAGGTCGACATTACGAACTCCACAGCACCATAATGGCTACACTGAAGACTGATAAGTTTGATATCAAACTTCTCAGCACATTAAACCCACACTGATGCCCGTGTGGGATTTAATGTAAAATGCACTACAGAGGGCATCTTAGAGATGCACCCTGAAAACTAACCTACAATCCAAGTCTTGTCCGAGAGGCTGCCTAGGCTGCGACCCAGCAGACATGTTGCTGGACCCCTGGGTGGAGAGCCCCCGCTCTCCTGGGCCTGCAACAATGCACATTCTGGGAGAGGTGCTAGGTCTCCTCCCCCAGGATGGGCAGGGGGAAGCTTCAAAGGCATTCCGCCTCTGTGAGCTTCTCCAGACCATTTGCTGTACCCAGCAACTGGCCCCCACCAGTCCTGACCCCCACTCTGGCTAGGGGGTGTACCCACCCCAGGACAGGGACCTATTGGTCACTGCCCTTGCCCTACCTGTAACGCCCCTAAATTCAGTATTTAGGGGCTCCCTGAACCTTCCTTACTCAGATCTAGATTACGAAACAAGAAAGAAGATGGAGGAACACGAAGACCTGCCATGCAGCTGCTAAAAAGAGGAAGACACCAACTGACTTGGCCCCAGCCCTACCGACCTGTCAACCCTCGAACCGGCTCCTGCTAAACCCCGGCATCTCCAGTGGTCAGCAACCTCAAAAACCCCGGAGGACCTGATTGCCTTTTGACTCTGACTACCTGGGTCTCCCACGAGCAGTGGTACTGCTCAAAGCAAGTAACAAGCCCTGGCATCAGCCCAGAACCGCGAACCCTGCACATTCTACACCCGCCAAGCCTGGCCTGTGCCAGAGTGAATCAAGACCCTGAGGATGTCCCCCCGGCGATTCTGACCTGGAATCCGGTGCCCAAGGACCCTCCTCGACGACTCCGACGACGCCTGCAGCCTCAGGACAAAGGACCCCTCCGACCGGGACCCGCAGGGGGTAAGATTTCCTGACCTCAAAAGACACCCCTGCACCCGGCGCCCCACGGCCCCCTGTGCCCAACTCCTGGGTGTATACCTATCCTCTAAGATCCCCACTTACCCCTCGAAGTGTTGGTCACTCCAGAAGATCCACCGTGCCCGAGCCTGCAGCCCTATCCTCTAAGATCCCCACTTACCCCTCGAAGTGTTGGTCACTCCAGAAGATCCACCGTGCCCGAGCCTGCAGCCCGGAACCTTAACTTCACCAGCCGAGTACTCACCTGAAAACCGATGACTCACTTTCCTGCCATAGGATAACATGGACTGGTTTGACTCGAAATTTCTTCCTAGTGTGAAGTTTTGAAACTTTAAAATATTCATCTAAAATCAGCCGAATAATGAAATTCGAATTACTCACCTGTGATCAGGAGAGAAGCCAGTGCTGTATCTTTTAGCTCAGTACTGACCCGCAAGAGTAATCACAACCGTGTTTACTAGTAATCTAAATTACCTCCATAGGAAACCATTGACTGTTTCTGTGAAATTTCTTCTAAGTGTCAACTTTTAAAATACCTTTATATACTTTAAAAATCATTGCAATAACTAAAACGTTTTTACTAAACTGTTTTCAGCTTAGAACCCAGGACGGAATCTAGGATCCAGTCCCGAAGTTACAAAAGTAGTCAATAAAGTAATCCGCTGCATTTATGTAGAAAAATCCATTGAGCTCAATGTTAAATTGTGGTTAGAATTGTGTTGCCTACTGCAACCATTGTACCTATGGTGTTTACAAAGTTGATTGCCTCTTTGCAAAGTAATTACATGAGAATACTCATAACGAGAAAAGTATATTTTGATACCTGTTGGTTCTAAAAATAAAACCACTATATCTTTGAATATAAAAACAATTGGCCTAGAGTTCAGTCCTTGAGTGTGTGAAGGCTTTTGCTGGCTGAGTGTGTACAACAAATGCTTTACACTGTCCTCTGGTACTGCCTTACTGCTCGACCAAGCTACCACTTTGGAGAGTAAGGCCACACCTGGCTTTAACCTCTGTTATACCTCTGGGGTCTGTGGACTCTACACACTGTACCTTATTCTGGTCCAGTATATATAGAAATCAAAGTGGGGGGAGAAGGAATGAGTGATCTTTCAGTTTCCTTAAGTTTGAAATCAACTAATCAAATGGAGAAAGATCACTTGTCCTGCATAACCAGGGTATGCAGTTTTCGTTCTTACCAGTCCCAAATATAACCCTCATGCACGTGTGTTAGATGGCTGTTCGAGCGGTTTATCTTGATTCTCCGCTTTCCCTCACACTGACACCCCCATCACCTTCAACACCAAAGCTTGTTCGATGTTTGTAACCAAATGCCGAAGGCGATCCAAGTTTAAATTACTAGCGCTCTTGATTTTTTTTTTGTTTCTGAGTGAGTACCTCATCCAGCCCAGTTTTTTTTTAGGCTTCTGGAGCATGTAATTCTGATTTGGATAGGATTCACAGGACTACAACTTTCAGAATGCGAAGCTACAATCTGGACGCGTCAAGCTTTGTGATTTATTTTTAAGACCAGGTCTCTTTCTGCTCTCCGGTCGATGTCACACTGCAAATAAGTACACGCAGGGAAACGCTCTGCAGCACGTCTTTCTGCCCCTGGATGTCCGTATCCTCGCCCCGTAACATCCTTTACCTTCTTGTTTAATCTCCATCAGAGTACTGTGTCACCGGCTGTGCGGTTGCCAGCACTCCATCCCACATCTCTGCCCTATGCTGGAGAGCATGCAATTCTCTGGCGACTTCTCGATGTTTGCCCTTTTAAATGGGAAAAGTTGATATTTGGACCAGTGTGTGCTTCCGGGTGCACGGAGTACGACCCCCCAAACGTTTCTTAGGAGTCAAGTGTTGAAAGTATGTTTTTTTTTGTTTATCCCTTTCTTTTAGGTTGCGTATAACTAACTCAGTTTATCTTCGTGTATGCAAAATTAACAACGCTGAGGTTGTAAGTGGGGCGAAGGAGAAACCCTACATATGCTCTGGTCGAGGAGGGTGCTAAGATCCTCTACACTCTTGGGCCACAATGAAACTGCGGCAGCTGCATTAATGATAGCAGTGGCCCTGCATGGGGACCATCTCCTCTTCTGTGGTTTTTTTTCCCCCCTTCCACGTAATGCCAGGCCATCACTTCAATCATGAAACATGTACCTTTCTGAGTGTGTGTGTGTGTGTGTGTGTGTGTGTGTGTGTGTGTGTGTGTGTGTGTGTGTGTGGCGCTTTGTGTGTGTGTGTGTGGCGCTTTGTGTGTGTGTGTGTGTGTGTGGCGCTTTGTGTGTGTGTGTGTGTGTGGCGCTTTGTGTGTGTGTGTGTGTGTGTGTGTGGCGCTCCGTGTGTGGGTGTGGCGCTCCGTGTGTGGGTGTGGCGCTCCGTGTGTGGGTGTGTGTGTGTTGCTCTGTGTGTGTGGCGCTCTGAGTGTGTGTGTGTGTGGGGCGCTGTGTGTGTGTGTATGGGGCGCTGTGTGTGTGTGTGGGGCGCTGTGTGTGTGTGTGGGGCGCTGTATGTGTGTGTGTGTGTGAGAGGTGCTCTGTGTGTGTGTGTGTGAGAGGTGCTCTGTGTGTGTGTGTGTGTGTGTGGCGCTCTGTGTGTGTGTGTGTGTGTGTGGCGCTGTGTGTGTGTGTGGCGCTCTGTGTGTGTGTGTGTGTGTGGCGCGCTCTGTGTGTGTGTGTGTGTGGCGCGCTCTGTGTGTGTGTGTGTGTGGCGCTCTGTGTGTGTGTGTGGCGCTCTGCGTGTGTGTGTGGCGCTCTGCGTGTGTGTGGCGCTCTGCGTGTGTGTGGCGCTCTGCGTGTGTGTGGCGCTCTGCGTGTGTGTGGCGCTCTGCGTGTGTGTGGCGCTCTGCGTGTGTGTGGCGCTCTGCGTGTGTGTGGCGCTCTGCGTGTGTGTGGCGCTCTGCGTGTGTGTGGCGCTCTGCGTGTGTGTGGCGCTCTGCGTGTGTGTGGCGCTCTGCGTGTGTGTGGCGCTCTGCGTGTGTGTGGCGCTCTGCGTGTGTGTGGCGCTCTGCGTGTGTGTGGCGCTCTGCGTGTGTGTGGCGCTCTGCGTGTGTGTGGCGCTCTGCGTGTGTGTGGCGCTCTGCGTGTGTGTGGCGCTCTGCGTGTGTGTGGCGCTCTGCGTGTGTGTGGCGCTCTGCGTGTGTGTGGCGCTCTGCGTGTGTGTGGCGCTCTGTGTGTGTGTGTGGCGCTCTGTGTGTGTGTGTGGCGCTCTGTGTGTGTGTGTGGCGCTCTGTGTGTGTGTGTGGCGCTCTGTGTGTGTGTGTGGCGCTCTGTGTGTGTGTGTGGCGCTCTGTGTGTGTGTGGCGCTCTGTGTGTGTGTGGCGCTCTGTGTGTGTGTGGCGCTCTGTGTGTGTGTGGCGCTCTGTGTGTGTGTGGCGCTCTGTGTGTGTGTGGCGCTCTGTGTGTGTGTGGCGCTCTGTGTGTGTGTGGCGCTCTGTGTGTGTGTGGCGCTCTGTGTGTGTGTGGCGCTCTGTGTGTGTGTGGCGCTCTGTGTGTGTGGCGCTCTGTGTGTGTGGCGCTCTGTGTGTGTGTGGCGCTCTGTGTGTGTGTGGCGCTCTGTGTGTGTGTGGCGCTCTGTGTGTGTGTGGCGCTCTGTGTGTGTGTGGCGCTCTGTGTGTGTGTGGCGCTCTGTGTGTGTGTGGCGCTCTGTGTGTGTGTGGCGCTCTGTGTGTGTGTGGCGCTCTGTGTGTGTGTTGGGCTCTGTGTGTGTGTTGGGCTCTGTGTGTGTGTTGGGCTCTGTGTGTGTGGTGTTGGGCTCTGTGTGTCTGTGTGTTGGGCTCTGTGTGTCTGTGTGTTGGGCTCTGTGTGTCTGTGTGTTGGGCTCTGTGTGTCTGTGTGTTGGGCTCTGTGTGTCTGTGTGTTGGGCTCTGTGTGTCTGTGTGTTGGGCTCTGTGTGTCTGTGTGTTGGGCTCTGTGTGTCTGTGTGTTGGGCTCTGTGTGTCTGTGTGTTGGGCTCTGTGTGTCTGTGTGTGTTGGGCTCTGTGTGTCTGTGTGTGTTGGGCTCTGTGTGTCTGTGTGTGTTGGGCTCTGTGTGTCTGTGTGTGTTGGGCTCTGTGTGTCTGTGTGTGTTGGGCTCTGTGTGTCTGTGTGTGTTGGGCTCTGTGTGTCTGTGTGTGTTGGGCTCTGTGTGTCTGTGTGTGTTGGGCTCTGTGTGTCGGGCTCTGTGTGTCTGTGTGTTGGGCTCTGTGTGTCTGTGTGTGTTGGGCTCTGTGTGTCTGTGTGTGTTGGGCTCTGTGGGGCTCTGTGTGTGTGTGTGGGGGGGCTCTGTGTGTGTGGGGGGGCTCTGTGTGTGTGTGGGGGGGCTCTGTGTGTGTGGGGGGGGCTCTGTGTGTGTGTGGGGGGGGCTCTGTGTGTGTGTGTGTGGGGGGGCTCTGTGTGTGGGGGGCTGTGTATGTGTGTGTGTGGGGGGGGCTCTGTGTGTGTGTGGGGGGGCTGTGTGTGTGTGGGGGGGCTGTGTGTGTGTGGGGGGCTGTGTGTGTGTGGGGGGGGCTGTGTGTGTGTGGGGGGGGCTGTGTGTGTGTGGGGGGGCTGTGTGTGTGGGGGGCTGTGTGTGTGTGTGTGAGTGGGGCTGTGTTTGTGTGTGTTGGGCTCTGTGTGTGTGTGCGCGACACTGTGTGTGTGTGGCGCTCTGTGTGTGTGTGGCGCTCTGTGTGTGTGTTGGGCTCTGTGTGTTGGGCTCTGTGTGTGTGTTGGGCTCTGTGTGTGTGTTGGGCTCTGTGTGTGTGTTGGGCTCTGTGTGTGTGTTGGGCTCTGTGTGTGTGTTGGGCTCTGTGTGTGTGTTGGGCTCTGTGTGTGTGTTGGGCTCTGTGTGTGTGTTGGGCTCTGTGTGTGTGTTGGGCTCTGTGTGTGTGTTGGGCTCTGTGTGTGTGTTGGGCTCTGTGTGTGTGTGTGTGTGTGTGTTGGGCTCTGTGTGTGTGTGTGTGTGTGTGTTGGGCTCTGTGTGTGTGTGTGTGTGTTGGGCTCTGTGTGTCTGTGTGTGTGTGTGTTGGGCTCTGTGTGTCTGTGTGTGTGTGTGTTGGGCTCTGTGTGTCTGTGTGTGTGTGTTGGGCTCTGTGTGTCTGTGTGTGTGTGTGTGTGTTGGGCTCTGTGTGTGTGTTGGGCTCTGTGTGTGTGTTGGGCTCTGGGTGTCCGTGTGTGTTGGGCTCTGGGTGTCTGTGTGTGTTGGGCTCTGTGTGTCTGTGTGTGTTGGGCTCTGTGTGTCTGTGTGTGTTGGGCTCTGTGTGTCTGTGTGTGTTGGGCTCTGTGTGTGTTGGGCTCTGTGTGTCTGTGTGTGTTGGGCTCTGTGTGTCTGTGTGTGTTGGGCTCTGTGTGTCTGTGTGTGTTGGGCTCTGTGTGTCTGTGTGTGTTGGGCTCTGTGTGTCTGTGTGTGTTGGGCTCTGTGTGTCTGTGTGTGTTGGGCTCTGTGTGTCTGTGTGTGTTGGGCTCTGTGTGTCTGTGTGTTGGGCTCTGTGTGTCTGTGTGTTGGGCTCTGTGTGTCTGTGTGTTGGGCTCTGTGTGTCTGTGTGTTGGGCTCTGTGTGTCTGTGTGTGTGTGTTGGGCTCTGTGTGTCTGTGTGTGTGTGTTGGGCTCTGTGTGTCTGTGTGTGTGTGTTGGGCTCTGTGTGTCTGTGTGTGTGTGTTGGGCTCTGTGTGTGTGTGTTGGGCTCTGTGTGTCTGTGTTGGGCTCTGTGTGTCTGTGTGTGTTGGGCTCTGTGTGTCTGTGTTGGGCTCTGTGTGTCTGTGTGTGTTGGGCTCTGTGTGTCTGTGTGTTGGGCTCTGTGTGTCTGTGTGTGTTGGGCTCTGTGTGTCTGTGTGTGTTGGGCTCTGTGTGTCTGTTGGGCTCTGTGTGTCTGTGTGTGTTGGGCTCTGTGTGTCTGTGTGTTGGGCTCTGTGTGTCTGTGTGTGTTGGGCTCTGTGAGGCTCTGTGTTGGGCTCTGTGAGGCTCTGTGTTGGGCTCTGTGGGGCTCTGTGTGTGTGTGTGTGTGGGGGGGCTCTGTGTGTGTGTGTGGGGGGGGCTCTGTGTGTGTGTGGGGGGGGCTCTGTGTGTGTGTGGGGGGGCTCTGTGTGTGTGTGGGGGGGGGGCTCTGTGTGTGTGTGGGGGGGCTCTGTGTGTGTGTGGGGGGCTCTGTGTGTGTGTGTGGGGGGCTCTGTGTGTGTGTGGGGGGGCTCTGTGTGTGGGGGGCTGTGTGTGTGTGTGTGTGTTTGGGGGGGCGCTGTGTGTGTGGGGGGGGCTGTGTGTGTGTGGGGGGGCTGTGTGTGTGTGTGGGGGGGGCTGTGTGTGTGGGGGGCTGTGTGTGTGTGTGGGGGGCTGTGTGTGTGTGTGTGTGGGGGGCTGTGTGTGTGTGTGTGGGGGGGGCTCTGTGTGTGTGTGGGGGGGGGGCTCTGTGTGTGTGTGTGGGGGGGGCTCTGTGTGTGGGGGGGGCTCTGTGTGTGTGGGGGGGCTCTGTGTGTGTGGGGGGGGCTCTGTGTGTGTGGGGGGGGCTCTGTGTGTGTGGGGGGGGCTCTGTGTGTGTGTGGGGCTCTGTGTGTGTGGGGGGGGCTCTGTGTGTGTGTGTGGCTCTGTGTGTGTGTGTGGCTCTGTGTGTGTGTGTGGCTCTGTGTGTGTGTGTGGCTCTGTGTGTGTGTGTGGCTGTGTGTGTGGGGCTCTGTGTGTGTGTGTGGCTGTGTGTGTGGGGCTCTGTGTGTGTGGGGCTCTGTGTGTGTGTGGGGCTCTGTGTGTGTGTGGGGCTCTGTGTGTGTGTGGGGCTCTGTGTGTGTGTGGGGCTCTGTGTGTGTGTGGGGCTCTGTGTGTGTGTGGGGCTCTGTGTGTGTGTGGGGCTCTGTGTGTGTGTGGGGCTCTGTGTGTGTGGGGCTCTGTGTGTGTGGGGCTCTGTGTGTGCGGGGCTCTGTGTGTGCGGGGCTCCGTGTGTGCGGGGCTCCGTGTGTGCGGGGCTCCGTGTGTGCGGGGCTCTGTGTGTGTGTGTGGGGGGGCTGTGTGTGTGTGTGTGTGTGTGTGTGTGGGGCTGTGTGTGTGTGTGTGTGTGTGTGTGTGGCTGTGTGTGTGTGTGTGTGGCTGTGTGTGTGTGTGGGGCTCTGTGTGTGTGTGGGGGGCTGTGTGTGTGTGTGTGTGGGGGGCTGTGTGTGTGTGTGTGGGGCTCTGTGTGTGTGTGTGTGTGTGGGGGGGGGGCTCTGTGTGTGTGTGGTGGGGCTCTGTGTGTGGGGGCTCTGTGTGTGTGGGGGCTCTGTGTGTGGGGGGCTGTGTGTGTGTGGGGGGGCTCTGTGTGTGTGGGGGGGGCTCTGTGTGTGTGTGTGGGGGGCTCTGTGTGTGTGTGTGGGGGCTGTGTGTGTGGGGGGGGCTCTGTGTGTGTGTGGCTCTGTGTGTGTGTGGGGCTCTGTGTGTGTGGGGGCTGTGTGTGTGGGGGGGGCTGTGTGTGTGTGGGGGGGCTCTGTGTGTGTGGGGGGCTGTGTGTGTGTGTGTGGGGGGCTCTGTGTGTATGTGTGGGGGGGGCTCGCTGTGTGTGTGTGTGTGGGGCTCGCTGTGTGTGTGTGTGGGGCTCGCTGTGTGTGTGTGTGTGTGGGGCTCTGTGTGTGGGGCTCTGTGTGTGTGGGGCTCGCTGTGTGTGTGTGGGGCTCGCTGTGTGTGTGTGTGTGGCTCGCTGTGTGTGTGTGTGGCTCGCTGTGTGTGTGTGTGGCTCGCTGTGTGTGTGTGGCTCGCTGTGTGTGTGTGGCTCGCTGTGTGTGTGTGTGGGGCTCGCTGTGTGTGTGTGTGTGTGTGTGGGGCTCGCTGTGTGTGTGTGTGTGTGGGGCTTGCTGTGTGTGTGTGGGGGGGCTCGCTGTGTGTGTGTGGGGCTCGCTGTGTGTGTGTGGGGCTCGCTGTGTGTGTGTGGGGCTCGCTGTGTGTGTGGGGCTCGCTGTGTGTGTGGGGCTCGCTGTGTGTGTGTGTGTGTGTGTGTGTGTGTGTGTGTGTGTGGCTCGCTGTGTGTGTGTGTGTGTGGGGGGCTCGCTGTGTGTGTTTGGGGCTCGCTGTGTGTGTGTGTGTGGGGCTCGCTGTGTGTGTGTGGGGGGGGCTCGCTGTGTGCGTGTGGGGCTCGCTGTGTGTGTGTGGGGGGGCTCGCTGTGTGCGTGTGGGGCTCACTGTGTGTGTGGGGGACTCGTGTGTGTGTGTGTGTGTGTGTGTGGGGCTCGCTGTGTGGGGCTTGGTGTGTGTGTGTGTGTGTGTGTGGCTTGGTGTGTGTGCGTGTGTGTGTGGGGCTCGCTGTGTGTGTGTGGGGCTCGCTGTGTGTGTGTGTGGCTCGCTGTGTGTGTGTGTGGGGCTCGCTGTGTGTGTGTGTGTGGGGCTCACTGTGTGTGTGTGTGTGGGGCTCGCTGTGTGTGTCTGTGTGGGGCTCGCTGTGTGTGTGTGTGTGGGGCTCGCTGTGTGTGTGTGTGTGGGGCTCGCTGTGTGTGTGTGTGTGGGGCTCGCTGTGTGTGGGGCTCGCTGTGTGTGTGTGGGGCTCGCTGTGTGTGTGGGGCTCGCTGTGTGTGTGTGTGTGTGGGGCTCGCTGTGTGTGTGTGTGTGGCTCGCTGTGTGTGTGTGGGGCTCGCTGTGTGTGTGTGGGGCTCGCTGTGTGTGTGTGGGGCTCGCTGTGTGTGTGTGTGTGGGGCTCGCTGTGTGTGTGTGTGGGGCTCGCTGTGTGTGTGTGGGGCTCGCTGTGTGTGTGTGGGGCTCGCTGTGTGTGTGTGGGGCTCGCTGTGTGTGTGTGTGTGGGGCTCGCTGTGTGTGTGTGTGTGCGGCTCGCTGTGTGTGTGTGTGTGTGGGGCTCGCTGTGTGTGTGTGTGCGGCTCGCTGTGTGTGTGTGGGGGGCTCGCTGTGTATGTGTGTGGGGCTCGCTGTGTGTGTGGGGCTCGCTGTGTGTGTGGGGCTCGCTGTGTGTGTGGGGCTCGCTGTGTGTGTGTGTGTGGGGCTCGCTGTGTGTGTGTGTGTGTGTGGGGCTCGCTGTGTGTGTGTGTGGGGCTCGCTGTGTGTGTGTGTGTGTGGGGCTCGCTGTGTGTGTGTGTGTGGGGCTCGCTGTGTGTGTGTGTGTGGGGCTCGCTGTGTGTGTGTGTGCGGCTCGCTGTGTGTGTGTGTGGGGCTCGCTGTGTATGTGTGTGGGGCTCGCTGTGTGTGTGGGGCTCGCTGTGTGTGTGGGGCTCGCTGTGTGTGTGTGTGTGGGGCTCGCTGTGTGTATGTGTGTGGGGCTCTGTGTGTGTGGGGGGCTCTGTGTGTGTGTGTGTGTGGGGGGCTCTGTGTGTGTGTGTGTGTGGGGGGGCTCGCTGTGTGTGTGTGTGTGTGTGTGTGTGTGTGTGTGTGTGTGTGTGTGTGTGTGTGTGTGTGTGTGGGGGGGGCTCGCTGTGTGTGTGTGTGGGGCTCGCTGTGTGTGTGTGTGTGTGGGGCTCGCTGTGTGTGTGTGTGTGTGTGGGGCTCGCTGTGTGTGTGTGTGTGTGTGTGGGGCTCGCTGTGTGTGTGTGGGGGGGCTCGCTGTGTGTGTGGGGGGGCTCGCTGTGTGTGTGTGTGGGGCTCGCTGTGTGTGTGGGGGGGGCTCGCTGTGTGTGTGTGGGGCTCGCTGTGTGTGTGTGGGGGGGGCACGCTGTGTGTGTGTGGGGCTCGCTGTGTGTGTGGGGCTCGCTGTGTGTGTGGGGCTCGCTGTGTGAGTGTGTGTGGGGCTCGCTGTGTGAGTGTGTGTGGGGCTCGCTGTGTGTGTGTGTGTGTGTGTGTGTGTGTGTGGGGGGGCTCGCTGTGTGTGTGTGTGGGGCTCGCTGTGTGTGTGTGTGTGTGTGGGGCTCGCTGTGTGTGTGTGTGTGTGTGGGGCTCGCTGTGTGTGTGTGTGTGGGGCTCGCTGTGTGTGTGTGTGTGTGTGGGGCTCGCTGTGTGTGTGTGTGTGTGGGGCTCGCTGTGTGTGTGGGGGGGGGCTCGCTGTGTGTGTGGGGGGGGCTCGCTGTGTGTGTGGGGGGGGCTCGCTGTGTGTGTGTGGGGCTCGCTGTGTGTGTGTGGGGGGGGCACGCTGTGTGTGTGTGGGGCTCGCTGTGTGTGTGGGGCTCGCTGTGTGTGTGGGGCTCGCTGTGTGAGTGTGTGTGGGGCTCGCTGTGTGAGTGTGTGTGGGGCTCGCTGTGTGAGTGTGTGTGGGGCTCGCTGTGTGAGTGTGTGTGGGGCTCGCTGTGTGAGTGTGTGTGGGGCTCGCTGTGTGTGTGGGGCTCGCTGTGTGTGTGCGCGGCTCTCTGTGTGTGCGCGGCTCTCTGTGTGTGCGCGGCTCTCTGTGTGTGCGCGGCTCTCTGTGTGTGCGCGGCTCTCTGTGTGTGCGCGGCTCTGTGTGTGTGCGCGGCTCTCTGTGTGTGCGCGGCTCTCTGTGTGTGCGCGGCTCTCTGTGTGTGCGCGGCTCTCTGTGTGTGCGCGGCTCTCTGTGTGTGCGCGGCTCTCTGTGTGTGCGCGGCTCTCTGTGTGTGCGCGGCTCTCTGTGTGTGCGCGGCTCTCTGTGTGTGCGCGGCTCTCTGTGTGTGCGCGGCTCTCTGTGTGTGCGCGGCTCTCTGTGTGTGCGCGGCTCTCTGTGTGTGCGCGGCTCTCTGTGTGTGCGCGGCTCTCTGTGTGTGCGCGCGGCTCTCTGTGTGTGCGCGGCTCTCTGTGTGTGCGCGGCTCTCTGTGTGTGCGCGGCTCTCTGTGTGTGCGCGGCTCTCTGTGTGTGCGCGGCTCTCTGTGTGTGCGCGGCTCTCTGTGTGTGCGCGGCTCTCTGTGTGTGCGCGGCTCTCTGTGTGTGCGCGGCTCTCTGTGTGTGCGCGGCTCTCTGTGTGTGCGCGGCTCTCTGTGTGTGCGTGGCTCTCTGTGTGTGCGTGGCTCTCTGTGTGTGCGTGGCTCTCTGTGTGTGCGTGGCTCTCTGTGTGTGCGTGGCTCTCTGTGTGTGCGTGGCTCTCTGTGTGTGCGTGGCTCTCTGTGTGTGCGTGGCTCTCTGTGTGTGCGTGGCTCTCTGTGTGTGCGTGGCTCTCTGTGTGTGCGTGGCTCTCTGTGTGTGCGTGGCTCTGTGTGTGCGTGGCTCTGTGTGTGCGTGGCTCTGTGTGTGCGTGGCTCTGTGTGTGCGTGGCTCTGTGTGTGCGTGGCTCTGTGTGTGCGTGGCTCTGTGTGTGCGTGGCTCTGTGTGTGCGTGGCTCTGTGTGTGCGTGGCTCTGTGTGTGCGTGGCTCTGTGTGTGCGTGGCTCTGTGTGTGTGTGTGGCTCTGTGTGTGGCTCTGTGTGTGTGTGTGGCTCTGTGTGTGTGTGGCTCTGTGTGTGTGTGGCTCTGTGTGTGTGTGGCTCTGTGTGTGTGTGGCTCTGTGTGTGTGTGGCTCTGTGTGTGTGTGGCTCTGTGTGTGTGTGGCTCTGTGTGTGTGTGGCTCTGTGTGTGTGTGGCTCTGTGTGTGTGTGGCTCTGTGTGTGTGTGGCTCTGTGTGTGTGGCTCTGTGTGTGTGGCTCTGTGTGTGTGGCTCTGTGTGTGTGGCTCTGTGTGTGTGGCTCTGTGTGTGTGGCTCTGTGTGTGTGGCTCTGTGTGTGTGGCTCTGTGTGTGTGGCTCTGTGTGTGTGGCTCTGTGTGTGTGGCTCTGTGTGTGTGGCTCTGTGTGTGTGGCTCTGTGTGTGTGGCTCTGTGTGTGTGGCTCTGTGTGTGTGGCTCTGTGTGTGTGGCTCTGTGTGTGTGGCTCTGTGTGTGTGGCTCTGTGTGTGTGGCTCTGTGTGTGTGGCTCTGTGTGTGGCTCTGTGTGTGTGGCTCTGTGTGTGTGGCTCTGTGTGTGTGGCTCTGTGTGTGTGGCTCTGTGTGTGTGGCTCTGTGTGTGTGGCTCTGTGTGTGTGGCTCTGTGTGTGTGGCTCTGTGTGTGTGTGGCTCTGTGTGTGTGTGGCTCTGTGTGTGTGTGGCTCTGTGTGTGTGTGTGGCTCTGTGTGTGTGTGTGGCTCTGTGTGTGTGTGTGGCTCTGTGTGTGTGTGTGGCTCTGTGTGTGTGTGTGTGGCTCTGTGTGTGTGTGTGTGGCTCTGTGTGTGTGTTTGGCTCTGTGTGTGTGTGTGGCTCTGTGTGTGTGTGGCTCTGTGTGTGTGTGGCTCTGTGTGTGTGTGGCTCTGTGTGTGTGTGGCTTTCTATGTGTGTGGCTCTGTGTCCGCTAATACTCTCTACTACTCTCTAATGCTCACCTATTGCCATTACTCACTGTACTACTAAATATCAACTACTCGCTACTACTCACTCTACTACTAAAATACTTACTCTACAACTCTCTAATACTACCTACTAACTTTAGTACACAATAAATACTCTACAGTACTCACTATAACTCTATTACACACTTTACTATAACACCCTTTACTACACTCTCTACAACTCACAATACTCACTCAAATACTCACTCAAATACTCACTCAAATACTCACTCTATACTACTCACTCTCAAATATTATCACTACTAACTTGAATACTTACTATACAACTCCATAATACACTCTACTCACTGTAATACTCAATATCAACTACTCGCTACTACGCACTGTACTAAATAGCATCTAATGTATAGTACTTACTATAAGACTGTACTACACACTCTGCTACACTCTACTACTGAACATTACTCACTCATAATTAGTCACTATATACTACTCACTCTTTACTACTAAAAAAAACACACTTAGTATATGTAAGAGTATGGCAGTGCATGTAAATGTGTGTAACTCTAAGACTGATTACTACTCACTCATTCACTCCTTAATACTAAATATTACACTCTAGACTACTCGCTCTCAAATACTCTCTACTAATCACTCTCTACTACTCACTCTAATACTGTACTACTTACTCTACAACTCTCTAATACTGCCTAATAGATTTTCTAATGAGAAAAAATGCTGTAAGGTACTCACTCTAATACTCTACAAAAAACTATCTACTACACACAACTTACTACACACTACTACTCTCTCTTTACTACTCACTCTCTAATATTCTCACTCCTCACTGTACTAGTTACACGACAAATATCTAATACTCTATACTCACTGTACTACTCAATATCAACTACTCACTCCTACTCACTCTACTACTAAAGTATTACTCAACAACTCTCTAATACTCCCTACTCACTTTAGTACACAAATAAATCTACAGTACTCACTATAACGCTCTATTACACTCTACTACACACCCTTTACTACGCTCTCTACTACTCACAAATACTCACTCAAATAGTCACTCTATAATAATCAAATATTATCAATACTCACTTGAATACTTACTATACGACTCCATAACACTCTCTACTCACTGTAATACTCAATATCAACTACTCGCTACTACTCACTGTACTAAGTAGCATCTAATGTATAGTACTTACTGTAATACTGTACTACACACTCTGCTACACTCTCTACTACTCAACATTACTCATAATTAGTCACTATACTACTCACTCTTTACTACTAAAAATAAAAATACACTTTGTATATGTAAAGGTGTGGCTGTGCATGTAAATGTGTATGGCTCTAGGACTCTTTACTACTCACTCTCACTATATAATAGTCACTCACTTTTTACTACTCACTCTCGAATACTCTCTTTACTAATAACTCTATCCTACTCACTATCAACTACTCACTACTACTCTACTACTTACTCTGTGTGTGGGTCCTAATGCAATAGGTCTCGCACATGCAAGCGATTAAGCTATTGGCAATGTAAATGACAATGCCATTTATTTATGATTTAAAAACAAAAATACAAAAAAAATCATGAGCAATGCCAATAGCTCTACCTTTAATAATGCCGAGACCATTGCATTGTAAATGCTTGTTTTGGTTTGAAATCGGTTTTTATTTTCTAGAAAAAAGAATAGAACACCGGTCCAGATATACACAGCGTCAAGCCCACAACTCTATTTAGGGCCGGACGTGTAATGTAAAAGATTATGGAGAGGCATTAGCGAAGTAATTTATACACAGCATGTCGCCTACAACCCTTGTTGGGCCGGCCGCGTGGCACATTATATATAGCAATACTGAGCTATTGTGGGAAGTTTCAGGAACCTTTAAAGACAACAACACTGAGAACTCGGGCAAGAGGCCCATATAAAGTAAGTAGTGGTGAGTGGACAGGAAAGTGTTGAAAAGTGAAGAGACAGCAGGATAGAAAGGTAGAGAGCAGAAAAGAGACCGTGCGGGCGGACGGGGGGGAAGGGGTTAGCAGCGCATGTTATTGCGAGCAAAAGTCCTAAGACTTAACAGGGGGGGTTACGCGCAGAGTTGATCAGGTTGCAGGAGTAGCTTGTTGGGGTCAATCGGGATTATAGCATCTTCAAAGAGTCGTAAAGCTCTGAGCTTTGAGGGTAGGTAGCGTGCATGTTCTATTTTACAAAGGTATTTAACTAAGGGCTGCCAGATAGCGGTAAAGCGGGTGTCACATGATTGCAGTTGCGCTGTAAATAGTTCCATGGTTATGACATGTCATAAGCACACAAACCAAGCAGCAATTGGGGGGTCTCCGCTTTCTTCCAATATAATGCTATAAGTTGTTTAGCAGCTCCAAGCATGTGGAGTGCTATAATCCAATCGCTGAGTGTAAGTGCCTTTAGGTTGTCAGGCTTGAGGCCTAGAAGGATCGTGGTTGTGGACTCTGGCAGGGGGAAGCCAAAAAGCTCCTTAATAGGACTAAGGACTTCTTTCCAGACCAGGGTCAGGAGTGGGCAAGCCCACCAGATACGAATGAAGTCTCCAGATGCAGTCGAGCACCTCCAGCACAAAGGGGACGTGGCAGGGAACATTTTGTGCAGACGTGTGGGCATGTAATACCATTGTGTCATAATCTTGTATGCATTTTCCCACTGCAAGATACTACGATAGACCTTTATAATGTCTTGCCATAGGCGATTCCACTGTGCGGGTGTGATGTCTGTGGAGGACGTCAGTTGCCATTGGCATTGATATGGATGGGTAGGTATTAACGGGGGATGTTGCAGGATATGATATATCCAAGAGATAAGTCCCTTCGATTCGTCAAAGGAACGGAACAGCCGCTCAAAGGGGGGTGAATGGTAGAACGGCTGCCTGTTGCATCTCCGGTGAGGACACCCAGTGTTGCAGCAGTGCGTACTGAAGTCTTGCTCCCAGTGGAAGATGAAATTCCTCTCTGCACTGGGAAAACGTCTTAAGTGTTCCCCATTCGTATGGATCGCCGATCACTCTGCATCCCCCCTGCAACCATTTGGTGAATGTTTGTGGATGAAGGGCTGGAGGGAATAGCGGGTTACCTGCAATGGGAGTATGGGGAAGGGAAAGGTCATGAGTCCCTTACACACGGCCACCTTGTCACATATATCAAGAACCGTCTTTGTGGGCAATGCAATATATGCGCTACGGGTGCTTGCAGTACGGTGGTGCCACGTAAGATCCCAGATGGTACGCCCAGTGACCATCCTGTCAATATGGAACCAGATCTTTTCACTGGGAGGTCGTTTTTAGGGGTGAGGTCTATGTTAGAGCTCAGGTGCGGGAAGAATTTGGGTAGTCTTTTTAAAGGGGGGGCAGGATTTTAGGATTCAGGGCTGAGGAGGTAGTTAAGGGTAGGACAGGGTACGTTTTTGGGCTCAGGGGGGCTGAAGTTAGGGTCGTTTTTGGTAGGGGGCAGGGTTTTAGGCCTCAGGGCAGGGATTGGGGAAACGGTAATTTCATGGGCAGGAAGAGTTTGGTTTTAGGGCTCTCGCGGGGTGGTGAGGTAGGGGAAAAGGATTTAGGGCGAGGGATCGGGGGTAGTGGTACTTTACCACGTATATCCCTTTAGCAAACATGCCTTTATAACGAAATTCGCTGTAAAGGCATGTATGGTAAAGGCAAGCGTGGTCAAAGAATGTGTGGCTAAGAGGCATTCATCGTTGCAACTGCGTTGTAGAGACACACATGGTTCAGCCATGCGTGCTTCTGTCATACAACCACCTTTTCCCCCTGAGATGGTTTACGTAATGCTTTTTATCTTGAGAAGATAGAAGCCCCAGGAGGAGAGAGCTGAATCCTTTCAGTGTCTGGGTTCACAGAGGAAGAGAAGCTGCAGTATGTTTACAGTGTTTCTGATAGACGACACAAAGTTCAAATGGCAAGGGGTTATGTGACTTTACACAAGCACCAAAGACAGTGGGTGTTGGGAGTCTGGTCTTGTTTTCCGCATAAGCCCCACATCCTGAAGCTAGATGACTTGGAAGAAGACAGGATTGTGACTAGTAAAGGGAAACAAACATGACAAAGAAGCAAAACAACAACACAAATTTGATCATAGTTCCAGATACTGTATTTCTGAGGATGCCAAAAAACATGAACTATGTTGTTGGTGCTTGTACCATCTCATACCCACACTGACATCCCCTGTCGTGCTCTCAAGAACTCCAAGCACAATATTGTTCAGCACCAGTTAGTATGCTCACTGGTAGTTGCTGAAAACTTTTGAAATTACGTCTGGCGCCTGGCAGCTTGCTTCACATAAGGAACCTGCAGGATCCAGCATGAATTAGAAATGAGCTCTGATGTCTGCAATTTACAAGATTTACCCTTTTGCGTGGAGTTTCACGGAAATGTCTGTATCTAGGCCTGTGCTGCCAAAACACTGAATGATAGCAAATGTATACTCAGGTTCATGTAGGCCAACAAAACTTAAGAGTTGGTGTTGCACAGGATATACAAGCTGGTGTGTGCTCTGAGGCATGCCATGTGTGCAGGTGTGCGCAGAAATAATAATAATGTGAGCATTGTTGTGTCCTCTAGATTTCGCACAGGATGTTTGCTTATCTGCATACAGAGTTGCTAAGGACGTGTAAGTGAAGCAGCCTGCACACCCACTCTAATTTTCTGTGAGTGTTTGTGGGTCTGTGTGTCGCGAGGTATAGGCATGCATCTGTGAAAATCAAACAGGTTTCAGCTGTACTCACTTATCCACCTTCTTCTCTTCATTCTGGGCTCTGCGCTGGGCTAAGGCGCTGCTTGCTCTCCTCTTACGTTGCTCCTCCCGCTTCTGCTGGATACGAGCATCTAATTTGGAGATGGTACATATTCCCCAGATGGAGTCTTTAATTCCCTGAAAGCAGGGGAGACAACAATTGTTCATAGAGGGTCTTTTTCGTACTTCTATTTCCCTTGGATTTTCCATGTCCAAAAATGAATAAATACTGCAGTTCAAGCAGCAGTACTATATACACGTTTTAATAAGCTAGAAAACAAAAGAGTGGTGCATCAGACTACAAACGTTAAACTACCTACTTTTTAGACACACTTGGCTTTAAATGTTTGAATACTTTACCCTTGTGCAGCACAAAAATTCATCCACTTTTCCAAACTTCATCTCATATGACAATAAATGGTTAGTGTTATGTGACGGGGCGGGACGTCCCTATGAAGAACATGGTAACTCCCAAGACTGGTGGTCAGCTGTTCCCTGGACGCCCCATTCTGTTCCCTTTCAACAGCCTGACTCCCCTTACCCAGAGGAGTGGCTACTGGCAGACACCGAACATCGTTGGGATTACGAGGACGAAACAGAACAAGGCGCCTTTAATTCCACCTTGCAGGAAGACGTGACTCCGCCCATCTGGAGCGTCACGGAGCCAAAATGAGGAGGAACCCGGAAGACGACGGACGGCGTTTTCCCGGAGGAAGAAGGTGTTACGGAGTGGAGAAGAAGAGCGGAGTCGAAGAGTCGTGGAGAAGAAGAGGAGGAAGCCCAGACGAGCCCAGCTATGGACATCAAGCCAGGAGGCCAACGTCTCTGCGAAGCGCCCCGCCACGCTCCCGCGGGAGGAGCGTGGCTAACACAGGTACGGGGCAGAGTTGCGGGTTGGGTGGGATGGCGTGGCCAGCCTACCGAGTGAAAGCCTGTGTAAATACGTGTAAAGTCTCCCTGTACCTTTTCCCTCACGAGCACTATCGGCACTGTACCAGCTGTTGTAAATACACTGCGCACTTGGTTTCCCTCACTCCCGGCCAGAGTACCCTGCACCGGACGTCCCAGTAATTGCTCTTCTTTTCCTTTATTTACGGTCCCGACGTATTCTGAGGAAATCGCCTGTGGAGGATTGTGCCGAAAACACCAGTGTGGCTGAAACATCTCCCCTGCGTGGCCGAACTATCCTGGAACTCCCAGGTTTCCCCAAAGGTGTAAAGACGGATCCGGACGAGTTTGCAAGGAACAGACTCTCTAGTAGAAGGAAAGCTTATATGAAAATAAAACCCTCCTTAAAATCGCTATTCAAGGTTTCAGACTCAGTTCCTTCTACACCTCCTGCCCCCGCCCCTGTACAACTGGTGTCAGTAGTGGGATTACCATCTCAGTCCATCTGTGATCCCGAGATGGACGCCCTTATACAACATCTCATAAAGGGGCAGGAGAAACTGGAGTGGGCAATCGAGAGACAACTCTCATCGGCTCAAGCAGATCGGGACAGGTTTAAGAACACTATCACTGCCCAGCTAGAAAGCATGCAGAAAAACATGACGCCGCAAACCGGCCCAGCTCCTGTAGAGAGTAGGATACATGTACCCAACCCCTCGGGGATCGCCCTGCAAAAATACGTACAGGGTGAGGACCCTGATGCCTTCCTTATGAATTTTGAACGGGCAGCTAGAGCGCTGGGATGGCCAGAGGAGAAGTGGCCCTTTTTTCTGGCCCCATTACTGACTGGAGAGGCACAGTTCGCATATCAGGTGGCCAACCCTATCGGCAATGCTCCATACCACCTGATCAAGAACGTGATACTGGATCATTTGGGGTTAGACCCTGAAGCATATCGGGTTAGGTTCAGAAAGGAAAAGGGGTCACCTGGTGAGAATCCTAAAACTCTTTTCTTCAGACTTAAAATGATGGCCAACAAGTGGCTGAAACCAGAGTCCAGCACCAAAGAAGAAGTACTGGCCAAAATCTATCTGGAGCAGTTCATGGAGGCTCTTCCGTACCGGTCACAAAGGTGGTTGAGACAGCACTCAGGTCTTACGGTAGAGCAGGCCATAGAAATGGCAGCTAAATATGCCAGAGCACAACCTCGTGGCTCAGGATGGGAACAAGAGAAAAGCACCAGGAGTATGCCACCGGCCAAAACGGAGAAGAAAATGAAAACGCTGGTAGAGCCATTAAGACCCAGACCCTCCAGGATGGACTCCCCTCTTTTGCGTGGGCCCCAATGTTTCGAGTGTGGCGAGTGGGGGCACATCGCCCGCTTGTGTCCTAGAAAGCGTCAGACAGAAGAGCCAATGGAAGTGGGCTATCTACCCAAAACGGTTCTTTACTCAGCAGAGATGGGGACCTCGTTCTACGGGAGTATGAGGGTAAATGGCTATGAAGTAAAAGCACTTTTAGACTCAGGGTGCAGGCAGTCAGTGGTCCAAGAACGTTTTGTCCACCCCAGTCAGTACAATCCCGATACCCTGGTACATATCCGTTGTGTCCATGGGGATGTCAAACCCTATCCCCTAGCCCAAGTATCTATATGCCCAAAAGACAAGCCAGTATGCACCGTAAAAGTAGGAGTAGTGGATTCACTTCCAGAGGACATGATTCTAGGGGTAGACAACCCCGAGTTCCTTGCCCTTTTTCAGAAGACCCTGTTTGAACACCCCCTGACTGTAGAGGGTCCTAAGTCAACACTCATAACACCTGAGCCTTGGATACTGGACCGTAGTTTTAGGTTCGCCCAAGCAGAGGACAGAACCCTATATAACGCCTGGGAATCCGTGCATGCTGCACAAGATGCACCAACCCCAACCTTTCCCAGATTCGTTATACAAAAGGACCTCCTATATAGGGAGGCAGAAGCAGGAAGAAGTCTTCAGCTCCCGGTGCCCTTGTCCTTCCGTGAGCAAGTTCTGTTCTTTGCTCATGCCCATCTGATGGCCGGACATGCAGGAAAAGAAAAAACCACGGACAGCATCGTGCGTCATTTTTTTTGGCCTGGTATTTACAGGGATGTGCAGGACTTCTGTAAGAAGTGTGAAATTTGCCAACAAAAGAACACCCACAGATCCCCGGCTGCTCCGTTACACCCATTGCCCATTATCGGTGTACCTTTCGAACGGGTGGGGATGGACTTAATCGGACTACTACCAAAGTCGTCTAGGGGACATCAGTATGCTCTCGTCATTGTGGACTACGCAACGAGATTCATAGAGGCTTTCCCCTTAAGGGCTCCAACCACCGCCAACGTGGCAGAGAAGTTTGTGGAGTTGTTCACCCGGGTAGGATTCCCGAAAGAGGTCTTAACCGACCAGGGGACTCCCTTTACTTCGCGCATGATGAAGGAGGTCTGCAATACCCTCAGCATTCGACACCTGAAGACATCGGTCTACCATCCCCAGACCGATGGACTGGTCGAGAGGTACAATCAGACGTTAAAATCAACGCTAAAGAAAATGCTGTCCTCAGAAGGGCCTGCTTGGGACCGCTTGCTTCCGCTAGCGTTATACGAACTTAGGGCCCAAAAACAGAGCAGTCTTAGCTGCTCAGCCTTTGAACTCCTGTACGGACGCCTCCCGAGGTCATTGTTGGAGAGGACTAAAGACGCATGGGAGACTCAAGAGGCGCAAGAACAGAAGTCCCTACTTGAATATACGTTACAATTAAGATCAAAACTGGGAAAGCTTCGAAGTCTTGCATATACCAACCTGGAGCAACAAAGAGGAAAACAAAAAAAGTATTACGACCAAGGAAAAAAACTTAGAAGACTGAAAATCAGGGAGTGGGCGCTGGTGCTCTTGCCCTCTATCTCCAGCAAAAACGAGTGGGTGGGACCCTATGAGGTGATTGGGACCATAGGGGACACCACGTACAGACTACGGCTTTCTCCCACTAAAACCCAATGCTACCACATCAACTTATTAAAGAAGTGGATTAGTCCGATTCCGCGCAGTACCAACCTGGTGGTCCCCACTATGCCGGAGAAGGTGTCGACGATAGAACATCTTGTCATAAACCAAGACCTTACTGACCAGATGAAAAAGGAGCTACACGATGTCATACGTCCCTGTTCTGACATTTTCTCGGATTTCCCAGGAAAGACAACCTTGGTGGAACACAGTATTGAAACGGCCCCAGGAAAGATGGTGAAACAACGGCCGTATAGAATCCCTGCGTCCAGACGAGAGGCCGTGAGAAAGGAGGTCCTGGATATGTTGAACCTAGGCGTGATCCGACCGTCCAAGAGCAGTTAGGCCTCCCCGATCGTGATGGTCCCAAAGCCCGATGGATCCAAGCGGTTTTGTATGGACTTCAGAGCCCTTAATGCCATCTCTACCTTTGATGCATACCCCATACCCCGTGTCGACGAATTGGTTGAGAAATTAGGAGACGCTGTTTTTATCACTACCCTTGATCTCACAAAAGGGTATTGGCAGGTGCCCCTCCGTGAAGAAGACCGAAAGAAGACCGCCTTCATCACGGACGAAGGGCTATACGAGTTCACGGTTCTTCCTTTTGGATTACACGGGGCACCTGCCACCTTTCAGCGCCTCATGAATCATGTCTTGAAACCCTACCCCTACTTTAGTTCGGCCTACTTGGACAACATAGTAATATACAGCAAAACGTGGAAGGAACACCTGAGGCACCTACACATTATTCTGTCAGCTCTACAAAAGGCCGGGCTACATATCAACTCAAAAAAATCCAGTGCAGCCTTCACCAGGGTCAACTACTTGGGGTTGTACTAGGGGATGGAACCATTGCACCACAAGCAGAGAAGGTGAAAGCCATTAGGAATACAAGTTTTCCGATCAACAAAAGAGAACTAAGAGCCTTCTTGGGGCTGGTTGGATATTACAGGCGGTTCATCCCTAGATTCGCCGAGGTGGCCGCTCCCCTCACGGACCTCCTAAGAAAAGAGGTCAAACCCAAAGAGATACAAAAATCCTCTCTGGAAGCACAGGACGCCTTTGAAGGATTAAAACATATCATAACAACCGCCCCAGTCTTGGGGCCCGATGTAGGTAATTCTTATTTACCACTTCTTAAATACCGGATTTTTCCGATTCGGTATTTAAGAAGTGGTAAATATGAAGGGGGGAGATGTAGGTATTTCAGAATCTGTAACTACCGAATCGTTAAGATTCGGTATTTACCGATTCTGTAAATACCGAATCGGTATTGCCCATTGATTCCTATGGGATTTGAAGCCCATAGGAATCAATGGGAAATACCGAATCTGTAATTACAGAATCAGTAAATTCCGATTTTAGCAAGGGTGCAGGGGGTGTCACTTGGACACCCTCTAGCACCCCAAAGATGGGCATGTGAGCCATGTGGCACACAGACATGCCCTAAGGGCATGTCTGTCTGTCACATGGCTAGGTGTGCATGCACACATGTGCATGCACACCTGGATTCGGTATTTTACCACCCAATTGGATTGGGTGGTAAAATACCAAATCTGAAAGGCCTGCGGCACTCAAAGATATGCTACCTACATGTGCTTTTACAGAATCGGTATTTTTACCGAGTCTGTATTTACCGATTCCGTAGTTTTACCGAATCTGTAAATACAGATTCGGTAAAATACCGATTCTGTAAAGCATGCTCCTACATTAGAAAACCCTAATACCGGTCGGAAACGGCCGAAATCGGCCGTTTCCGACCGGTATTAGGGCTCCTACATCTGGCCCTTGGAGTCTCCCGATTTTGCCAAAACCTTCATACTGGCTACTGACGCTTCAGACGTAGGAATAGGGGCTGTACTGTCACAAGTGGGCGACGATGGTGTAGGGCACCCCATTCTATATGCCATTCGTACGTTGTTCCCCAAGGAGTGTAAATATTCCACAGTGGAACGTGAGTGCCTGGCCATCAAATGGGCCATTGATAAACTGCAATATTATCTGGAAGGGAAGACATTTATCCTCCAAACAGATCATGCTCCATTGAAATGGATGTATCAGAACCAGACATTGAACTTGAGAGTCCTCAGGTGGTTCCTGCCCCTCCAGCCCTACTCTTTTTCTGTGCAACATAAAAAGGGCGCAGAAAACGGAAATGCGGATTTCCTCTCAAGGGTCTTTCCTCTCCCCGATCGGGAGATTCCAGGGGCGGGAGGTGTGTGACGGGGCGGGACGTCCCTGTGAAGAACATGGTAACTCCCAAGACTGGTGGTCAGCTGTTCTCTTGACGCCCCTTTCTGTTCCCTTTCAACAGCCTGACTCCCCTTACCCAGAGGAGTGGCTACTGGCAGACACCGAACATCGTTGGGATTACGAGGACGAAACAGAACAAGGCGCCTTTAATTCCACCTTGCAGGAAGACGTGACTCCGCTCATCTGGAGCGTCACGGAGCCAAAAGGAGGAGGAACCCGGAAGACGACGGACGGCGTTTTCCCGGAGGAAGAAGGTGTTACGGAGTGGAGAAGAAGAGGAGGAAGCCCAGACGAGCCCAGCTGTGGACATCAAGCCAGGAGGCCAATGGCTCTGCAAAGCGCCCCGCCACGCTCCCGCGGGAGGAGCGTGGCTAACACAGGTACGGGGCAGAGTTGCGGGTTGGGTAGGACAGCGTGGCCAGCCTACCGAGTGAAAGCCTGTGTAAATACGTGTACAGTCTCCCTGTACCTTTTCCCTCACGAGCACTATCGGCACTGTACCAGCTGTTGTATATACACTGCGCACTTGGTTTCCCTCACTCCCGGCCCGAGTACCCTGCACCGGACGTCCCAGTAATTGCTCTTCTTTTCCTTTATTTACGGCCCGACGCATTCTGAGGAAATCACCTGTGGAGGATTGTGCCGAAAACACCAGTGTGGCTGAAACATCTCCCCTGCGTGGTCGAACCATCCTGGAACTCCCAGGTTTCCCCAAAGGTGTAAAGACGGATCCGGACGAGTTTGCAAGGAACAGACTCTCTAGTAGAAGAAGGAAAGCTTATATGAAAATAAAACCCTCCTTAAAATCGCTATTCAAGGTTTCAGACTCAGTTCCTTCTACACCTCCTGCCCCCGCCCCTGTACATGTTACTAGTTAACATTCCACTTATATTTGATGATTGTATGAATGGCATTGCAGAGATTGGCCACCAATTATATTTGTAATGAGACCAAGGAACAGTGTGGCCTAGGATTTAGAAATGCAACATGAATGAACATTTTGGGAGGTGGTATTAGGACTGATTGCATCAGAAATGTACTTCAAAGAAATTGCATATGGTCAATCAACATGACATTTTGACATCCACCCTGGACAAGGACCATGGTACTCTGTGGTTATTCTGTGGCCTTATGATTGCCAAGCAACTGTTCTTGAAGCCTTGTAAATGTATCCATCAATAGAAGTTTGAAGAAACAATACTATTATCCAAACATTAACAGGTGGTGTATTCCAGATGCAGCTGAAATTACTTCTATGTGATTCCTGTGAACTTCGTTTTTGTTTTATCCTTTTCGTCTTCTTTTCCCCTTCCTCATACTTTGTCTTTTATCCTTCTGTATTTTTTCATGGCAGTTACCCAATCTGATAAACTATGCTGAGGTTTTACACTGAACATTATAATGATAGAAGAAGCTTTGCAATATATAAAAACATTGTATACATTTGGTATGAGAAGTGTGTAAAACTGTATAAATAGTACTTTTTAATACCAGTCCCCTGATGGATTTTTTTTTTAAAAACTGCCTAAAGTGGAGAGAGAGAAAGATTGAAATTATATATATCACACTCTCTCATAGGCACCCCACTCACCGTCTTCCCCAGAAGTTACATTGCAACTGGATACACTATTGAAGCATGGGATGAACCAAGAGGTAGAACTGGAGCAGAGGTTCTTTACTACCCCCGGATTCCACTCATTGATCACTGACCTATTCCAGCTACACATGAAAGTTGGGGCAGTGACAGCTGCAGAGAAGGGGCCTGAGAATTAGATTAGGTACAACTTCGGTCTTCCCCGACATGCACCTATACAGGTCTTGGCTAGAATTTCAAGATGCCACCACATCCCCGCTTACTAGGGCACTGCAGAGAATACAGAGGTCTAGTCTTGACAAGCACCTTTTTGTTTGCATGTATACTTATGGCTTTCTACTGTGTATTTGAGAAATCCCTATTGGTGATTCCGTCTCTGGTTCAAGATTGTAAGGATTGGGCAATTAATGCTGCACCTGTACGTAGGAATAGGGCTAGAAAGATGAGAACATTTGACAGTTAAACCTATTATAAGATGGCCACAGCGATTCACACCAGCTGGGAGCTATGTCTCACAAACGATTCCAGGTGTAACCGATCATCAGAATACGCATTGTACTATTTAAGGTCTAGCTTGGGCTGCCTCTCCACCACATTCTGGAGATGCGGTCCACGGAACTAGGTTGGCAAGTCCCGCATTGGTGCAGTAATTAATACCCCTGACCCCAGGTCATTTGTTGGTACATTTATTCAACTTTGCTAGTACTGTAGGGCTAATTCTCCCATGTTTTTACAGTGTGTGACCTTTGATTCAAGCAAGCCCCCATGAGGCCAGAACAGTATAAGCTGCCACACATGTCTCCCACCTAAAACACAAAGTCTGAAAGCTTACATTCATGTATTTACTCTTCTCTTTATGTGTGGATATGTGATGGACTGTGTGAATACACTTGTATAATGAGAAGACTGCATGACATTTTGAGCACTAACTGTTACTGGTACTTTAAATCACAACAGGTCACTTAACCTGGCTTATAGATGATGGTATCTCTATGGTTGGAGGTGTCACGGTTTTATAGTGGGTATTGCAGTGCAATCGTTCATTGTTACACTATCCATATTCTAATACAAACTTAATCCTGTTTCTGTGTCCCTTCTCCCTTTTTTTAGGATTCTTGAAGTGGATAATCTCTAGTTTTCAAATCAACTGACCCTGTATAGAAGGGTTGGGTAACTATCTCTTGATCTTGTATGGAATGTGTGCGGATGCACAACTCCTGCTCAGTATAGTAGAAGAGTACCAGGGTCTTAGAGGTCCTTAAGAAATCTGTATATTTTGCAAAGAAGATGAAACATGTTGACCTAGAATAGACACACTGGCTCAGGAAATGCCTCTTTGTGTGATGCTATGTTTGTAACCATATCACAGGGCCCCTCTTATCAAAGAATTGGGTTAAAGTTCCCTAGAGATACTTCTAATCCTGTTCTGTCCTAAGATCCCCTAAAAATATAGAGAATATCAAAGTGCTCACCCCATCCTTCGTCTCTATCAATCTGGTTACCCCTGAATACAATTAATAACACTGGTACCCCAGTAAGTACTAACCCATCATGAGCGAAGTAGAGGCAACCTATTTGGAGGGAGACAGCATGACTTACCTCCCCACAGATGATCACCTTTGCAAGGTCAAGAATGCCTCTATCTTAAAGATGGTCACACAGGCGGTGGCCCCCCTAAACTCTAGCAGTACGCAGCGCCCCGCTTTATACCACTCCCTGGGTGGGAAGACACCTTGGGCTGATGTCCCTTCTACCTCCAAGGACTAACACTTTGCCTGTACCACCTCCAAATGTAAAAAAGAATATTAACCACAGCATCAACATTTACGCCTTTGTAGGTCTAAAAAGGGCCTTCATGGGTCAAGCTCACCCTCTGGGTTTGGGTCTGCTGGTGCCTGGCCCTTCTGGTCCTCGGTCCACTGGGGATACCTCTATTATCAGCCCACCCACTCCCCAACAGGACACAGATCCCCCTTCGGACTCCAAGGCTGAGTCGGGGCTCTAGCCCCTGGTGCCCCTCTCCCCAACCATCCCATACCAATATATCACCAGGTGCTACCTTTTAGGGGGCCTCAGATCTGCTGGACCCAGAGCAATTGCTCCATCCACGTTCCGCCAAGAGGGCCCCGGAGGCCAAAGTCGCAGCTTATGTTGCAGAAAGATTGTGTAAGCCTTTTGATAAGGAAGTAAGGGACTGTCCCAGGGTGGAGTGGCCCGTCCGTCTCTGGGCAATAAGGTGGTGCAGACCACAGATAGACGAGTGCATAGTCACCTTTTTGGGAAAAATTATGCACAATCTCAGAAAGGGATAGAGATATCCTGATTGGCCTATCAGGATTGGCTTCTGGACATTGCAGGCCCACTAACCTGCATTCTGGATATGCCATAGGACGCCATGGTGTTGGGTACCCTCATCTCGTGTGGATCGAACATCATGACCACCAACTTTCGGTTTCGTTATATACAAAACCTACGACAAGAAACACGTTGCTACACTATAGTAGCTTCCACCCTAAACATCAGAAGGATGGAATCCCTTTCAGTCAATTTTTAAGACTGCGCAGAAATTGTACATCCATTAGGGATTTTATATCACATTCGGAGACCTTGAAACAAAAACTCTTACGGAGAGGTTATCCTGCTAGGATTGTGAAACAATCCTTCAAGAGAGCAAAATACTATGACGGCCAAAGCATGTTCCAACCTCAAGCCAGGGAATCTCCTGACCAATTGGTTTGAGTTTTAAAAACACTCCACTTTCGACCAGAAGATTAGGCAAATCATCAATTCCCAATGGCACCTAATTAACCTCGAATCACAGAATAACAACATTGGCAGACCTATCTTCGCCTTTAAGAGAAGCAAGAATCTCAAACACTTTCTGGTCAAAGCTAAGAACACTCCCAAGGAAGGCCTCACCCAAAAATCCATCTCCGCCTCCAACCCTGTGTTGGGGAACCACAAATGTGGCACGTGTCAGGCCTGCCCTAATGCCATCACTAGTGAACAAATATGCATCAACGACAGAACTATCACCCTTAAGTGTATGACAAATTGTAGATCAGCTAATGTCGTTTACGCTGTCATGTGCCCATGCGGCCTTACCTATATTGGGGAAACCGGCCGTGAAGTCACAGAACGTGTGAGCATAAATCTAATATCCGAACCAACAAACTCTCAGCCCCCTTAGTTCCACACTGGCGCGAGAACAATCACACTGAAGCTGACCTACAGTGGATCATCCTCGAGAAAGTTCACAACCAGAAAGGCACTGATCCCCAAATTACCAGCAGGAAAAGGGAGGTGTTTTGGATATTTACCTGCAACACAAAACTCAAGGGCCTCAATGAACATATCCCTTGGGAAAATGCCATCACCTAAGATTCCTCATTTCTTATTTTCTGAGATCTCCCTGTTCCCCATGTGGCACCATTTGGCTTGCTTCCCTGCTTCATTAGTCCTTTTACTGCCTTCATCACGGCCCTGTGATCCTTTCTGTGTATATCTGGTTTCTTCCCCCCGCCCCCTCCCTTTTTCCCTGCCCCCATCTTTTAAACTCTGGTCCTATTTCCTTGAGGTTATTATTCCCCTTACCTCGTTCTAAATTTGCCTTATCTTATATCTTTTATTATTATCTTCATCCCATATATATTTTTCCCTAATTGCTCGATGTTTTGAGATCTTCTGGATTTATTTCCATCATGGAATTTTCCCGGATGAATATTAAGTATTTCATCTCTGTCATCCCGTGTCAAGTCTCTTTGTTGCTCTCCGGCAAGCCCCCCTCCTCTACCCTGAGCCTCCACCCCGCCCTCCGTCACCGGACGTTGTTATTGATTGGCCCCCTGCATTTCCAACCATTGCTTCTTAACCGCTAATCCATGCGTGTCAAGCCTCTTTTTGGTTCCCCGGTCTGCCCCTCATGGCCTTTTAACCCCCTATTGGCGTCCCTGCACCCTTTCCGGAAATCATCCAGTTCGTGGATACTCCGATTCCCGTACCCGGCCAACTCCACGTCCCACTCAGGTGAGCCCGCGTAACCCCCTCGCTTTATGTAGCCGCCTCTCACCCCCTGAGCGGATCTGTTACCTAGTCTCCTTTTTTCACCTTTTAGACCTATTACCAGCGCTCCGTGATCTCAGGAAGACCCCACCCAGGCCTCCTGAAGGGCTGCCGCTTCCATTTTGCTCTTTGAAGCTACCGCCCCCCGGCCAGCCCGTATTCTCCATTGTCATCCATTGCAGGTAAATAGTCTCCCTCGTACCCCATCAGTCCGCTCCCCCGCTGTTTAGCCTATCATGTGTCTGTACTACTTAAACTATACTCCCCTCACTGTTCGTTTTCTCCCGCTTTAGCCTGTCCGTCCAGCCTGGAGCCCGGGACCGCCCATCTGGATCCTACGGACGCCTTGCCCAGATTATTGCCAACGTCTTCCCAGTGCTAGTCATCCTCCCTGCTCCCCTGGTGGGTAGAAGACCGTGTCCCCGTTAGACCCACGCTCCCCTCCTTTTTAGCCTTATTTACTCGACATTTCTCTCTTATCACTTTTATCCTCACAGGTGCTCTGATTTGCTTTCCTGCCGCCTTTCTATTTGATTCTCCAGGTATGCGCAGCCGGATTGGAATTTCTAACTGGCCCTACCTTTGTCTGGGTTTTCTTGCATCCGTTTTTTTTGCACTTTACTGATTGTTTTGCTTCTTTCACGGGTGATTACTAACGGATCTGGCTATATATCTACTTTCACGAGTGTGTGCGCACTCCTCTTAACCCTGCATTATCACTGCCCAACCTGTCCTCTATCATTATGGATCCTCCGACTGAAACCCTCTTGTCTAAAGGACTATCATTCGTACCATCTACTTGTCTTAATAAGTTTGAGCTGATCACTGACTTCCATGCGTTTTTCCACAAAATTCGCCTTAAAAAATTCTTTATGGGCAACCAATTGACTGACCTAGAACCCGATATCTCAGGCCTGAAACCACCATCAGAATTCACCCCGGGCCTCGATATGGTGGGTACGGAGGTAGAGATTTTCGAAAAAGCAGTCCTTAATAAAATCCACCAAACCATCAAATTTGTCCCTAAGCCTCCCTTTAACACCACGAAAGAAGAGAATACCACCCTTCTCTCACTTAAAAACAACCCCCACCTTACTATTAAACCTTGTGATAAGGGTGGGGGAATTGTTCTTTTCGACTCCGCGGACTATATCACTAAGATGCATGATCTACTTAGTTCCCCCAACCATTACAGAAAGATTAAACTTGACCCTGAGCCCAAACTTAAGGCCAAGATACTTAGTATTGTAGAATCAGCGGTCACGAGAGGGGAAATCTGTAAGAAGGAGGCAGAACTTCTGACCCCGTGCTACACCAGGATTCCCATCATCTATGGTGTACCAAAGACTCATAAAAACAAGACGAACCCTCCTCTGAGACCTATTGTCTCCACCATAGGTGCGGCCACTGAACCACTTTCGAAGTACGTGGACCGTTTCCTTCAACCACTAGTGTCCAAGCTTACATCATTCATCAAAGACACTGGACATTTTATTTCTAAGGTTGAAGGCACCCCCTATGACTCCGACAGGGAACTCCTAGTCACTATGGACTTGGAGTCCCTGTACACCAATATACCCCAAGCAGGGGCCCTCACTGTCATTGAGAACATCTTAGAGACAGAGACCGACCTTCCTAACTCACGATTCATCCTTCAATGCCTCCAAATTATTCTGTATGACAACTTTTTTTTAATTTGAGGGGGACTATTACCATCAAATCAATGGCGTCAGAATGGGGGCGGCCTGCGACCCCAGTGTGGCATGCCTCTATATGGGCCATTTTGAGTCACTCAACATCTACAATGAACTAGCACCATTCAGTGAGAATGTGTCTATGGACCAGGTTCATAGATGACATTTTTCTCATTTGGAGCGGAGACCCTGAGAAACTCAATGATTTCATTACATGGATGAACCTGGCCGACCCTAATCTGCGGTTCACGGCCCATGTTAGCAACAACAAACTGGAATTTCTAGACGTGTGTATCGAACAACATGACCACCTACTTTCGGTTTCGTTAAATACAAAACCTACGTCAAGAAACACATTGCTACACTATAGTAGCTTCCACCCTAAACATCAGAAGGATGGAATCCCTTTCAGTCAATTTTTAAGACTGCACAGAAATTGCACAGAAATTGTACATCCATTAGGGATTTTAGATCACATTCGGAGACCTTGAAACAAAAACTCTTACGGAGAGGTTATCCTGCTAGGATTGTGAAACAATCCTTCAAGAGAGCAAAATACTATGACCGCCAAAGCATGTTCCAACCTCAAGTCAGGGAATCTCCTGACCAATTAGTTTGTGCTTTAAAACACTCCACTTTCGACCAGAAGATTAGGCAAATAATCAATTCCCAATGGCACCTACTTAACCTCGAAACACAGAATAACAACATTGGCAGACTTCGCCTTTAGGAGAAACAAGAATCTCAAAAACGTTCTGGTCAAAGCTAAGAACACTCCCAAGGAAGGCCTCACTCAAAAATCCATCTCCGCCTCCAACCCTGTGTTGGGGAACCACAAATATGGCACGTGTCAGGCCTGCCCTAATGCCATCACTAGTGAACAAATATGCATCAACGACAGAACAATCACCCTTAAGTGTATGACAAATTGTAGAACAGCGAATGTCATTTACCCTGTCACCTCCCCATGCGGCCTTACCTATATTGGGGAAACCGGCCGTGAAGTCAGACACAGAATGTGTGATCATAAATCTAATATCCGAACCAACAAACTCTCAGCCCTCTTTGTTCCACACTGGCGCGAGAACAATCACACTGAAGCTGACCTACAGTGGATCATCCTCGAGAAAGTCCACAACCAGAAAGGCACTGATCCCCAATTTAACCGCAGGAAAAGGGAGGTGTTGGACTTGGCCTTTCTGGCAGGTTCACCCCTGAACTTTTTGCCTTTTAGTGTTACATCATTATAATGATTTATGGTCTTTGCGCACTTTTGCACTGTGGCGCAGTGTAAAGTGCATGCGCTCTCTGAGTGCGTGTGTGAGATTGGCCTGCCCTCCCATAGGAATGCATGGGGAATGTGTGTGTCCATGGTATTTCCTGATGCGTGGGGAGTGCAGGTGCGAGTTTGGTATGTGCGGGCTCGTGCGATTGAATGCTGCGCGATGATGTGTACGGCATAATTGTGTCTAGTATGGAAGTGCCACTTCTAGAAGTTGGCCTGTCTGTGCAGTGAATGTGCTGGCTTGTGATTGGCTGGAGCTGGCTGGTGTGCCAGGCTCCTGGAGTCTGGATGGGTCTGACCTGGTGGTGAATGGGGAGATCTGCATGTTGATGGCAGGGAGGGGCTGCACCTGGGACCTGAATAGGGCTGGGCTTTCCCCACACAATGCTGGCTCCGCCCCCTGTGGTGGGTCTAATGACCCTAGCCTAGCCAGTGAATAGTGAGAGGGGCTGAGCCCATCAGAGTGCTCCCAAACCAGCTGCGTCTGGTTTTGCCCCCACCCTACACCCTAGAGACAAAGGGATTTTCTGTATAAAATGAGGCTGTTACCTCATGCTCAATGTTCTTGTTTCTGACAGGAATCTACCAGGGGCATGCTGCTGCTGGGGCCCAGGGGAAGGCTTGCCTCCCTGGGCCCTGCCCAGCCCCTGGATGCTGAAGGACTTCTTTATGGGGCCCCTTCTGCCTGGCCTGAGGATGGCTGGGAGACTTTCCTTGCCCTAGAAGCCTTGTCCTGTAATGCCCTGCTTGCTGTGGGGGTCCTTCCTGGGGCCTTTTGTGATTTTTGGGCCCCCCAGCGCCTCGTGGGCGCTTTATCCTGATTGCTGGGCAGAGCGCTGTCATTGTCCCTTGGGGGGGGAAGCGCTCCTGCCCTTTTGTGTCTCGCAGGTGCCCACCCTGCCTTATGGGCGTGATTATTTTATTCTTAATTACGGGTGCCCACCCCGTTTATAGGAGCCTTTAGTGAGTGTGAGTGCCCACCTCGCTTCTACATTTTAATTATCCGCCGAGGGAGCCTACCCCTCGTTATGCCCAAAAAGAGTTCACCGCCGCAGCCCGGGGGAAACGCCGGAAGGAGATGTCCGGCCCTCCGCCTGGTTGTGGGCGGGGCCGGGAGGACGTTGTTTCCGCTTCCCCCGGGCCTGGGGAAAGCTTTTGTGTGCTTTCCGGTCTCCCGTATGGAAAGGGAGACCGGATATACTGACTGCCCGCCCGTCGCCAAGCCAGGAGGGAAGAAGCCGCCGAGCCTCGCAGGCTCCTCTCTGAGCCCCGGTCCCGAGATGGGGGACCGGGTGAAGCAAGGGCGCTGTCGGGCGGAGCTCCTAGGAGTCGGGAGAGCTCCGCTACCGCCGGCCGAGGAAGAGCCAGGCTTCCCCCGCCGAGAGCCGGTAAGTTAAGACGACTGGGGCGGGGGGAAGGCCACACCAGTCTAAGGGGCCGCAGTGGCAGTATCAGAGCGGCCCAGTTTGGCAGCGGGCCGCTCCACCGGTTTCCTGATTATTTACCTTAGAGCCAAGAAGGCTCCAACGATGGCCCATATTGTTTGAAAGTCCCTGTGAGGGGTTTGGGGGGGCCATGTCATTTGAAAAGCCTGTGAAGGGCCAGAGGTGCCCGTGCTGAGCCCCGTGGCTCCTGGGGGCACATTGTTTTAGAGCCTAGAGGGCTCCACCGATGGGAAAGTGTTGTTCTGGAGCCAGAGGGCTCCAACCTTTGGCGCAGTTTTGGTTCCAAGGGCCAGTGAGGGCCCCTGTCGCAGTTTGCTTTCCAGCTGCCCAGCAAGTAGTGGGCAGCTGCTACGTTTAGGTTTTCTTTCTAGGGGACTTGTTCTTTGGACTTAGGAGTGAGTCTCACACCTTCATCCCTACCTTGGCCTTCCCCAGCTGCGCAGCACTTAGTGTCAGCTGCAGCGTTTAGGCCCTGTTCTGTCCCTGTCCTCAGCTGCCCAGCAAGTAGTGGGCAGCTGCTACGTTTAGGTTTTTGGCGCAGTGGCGCAACCTGGACTTTGTTGCGAGTTATGTGCTTCTTAGGGTGCTAGGAAATGTACGGTGTGTTGTATGTTTTGCGCACCCTGTGTTCTGGTACCTCTGAATGTGTTTTTATGCATCATGTACAAAGTTGCTTTCCTACACCGCTGAATGTGTTTTATGCATCATGTGTTTTACCTACACCGCTGAATGTGTTTTATGCGTCACGTGTCTTCCTTACACCGCTGAATGTGTTTTATGTATCATGTGTTTTACCTACACCGCTGAATGTGTTTTATGCGTCATGTGTCTTCCTTACACCGCTGAATGTGTTTTTATGCATCATGTGTGAAGCTTCTGCTTGTTCTAAGTTCTAAGTGCTAGTTCTATCCAGTGCTTATTCCTGACAGTGGTCCATGTGGCCCTGTCCTATGTCTACATATAATCCCTTGTAAATCTTGCCCGTGCCGGTTGGCACAATGTACATCCTGTGATTATGATTCTAATGTGTTTTGATAATACAAAGGCTATTTTTATATAACCTGGTGTGGAGTTCCTTTTGTGGGGGGCCTTGGATGTTGTTGCTGGTGGGTGCGTGCGCAAATGCTTTACACATCGCCTCTGAGATAAGCCTGACTGCTCGTGCCAAGCTACCAAGAGGGTGAGCAGGGGTTATCTTGGCGGGTGACTTCCTTGCCCTGACGTAGAGTGGTGGTTTCTGCCTGGCTTTGGCGCAAGCCACAGCCAACCAGAAATCTCATTTCTAACAGGAGGTGTTTTGGATATTTACCTGCAACACGAAACTCAAGGGTCTCAATGAACATATCCCTTGGGAAAATGCCATCACCTGAGATTCCCAATTTCTTATTTTCTGAGATCTCCCTGTTCCCCATGGGGCACCATTTGGCTTGCTTCCCCGCTTCATTAGTCCTTTTACTGCCTTTATCACGGCCCTGTGATCCTTTCTGTGTATATCTGGTTTCTTTCCCCCCCCTCCCTTTTCCCTGCCCCCATCTTTTAAACTCTGGTCCTATTTCCTTGAAATATTATTCCCCTTACCTCGTTCTAAATTTGCCTTCTCTTATATCTTTTATTATTATCTTCATCCCATATATATTTTTCCCTAATTGCTCGATGTTTTGAGATCTTCTGGATTCATTTCCATCATGGAATTTTCCCGGATGAATATTAAGTCTTTCATCTCTGTCATCCCGTGTCAAGTCTCTTTGTTGCTCTCCGGCAAGCCCCCCTCCTCTACCCTGAGCCTCCACCCCGCCCTCCGTCACCGGACGTTGTTATTGATTGGCCCCCTGCATTTCCAACAATTGCTTCTTAACCGCTAATCCATGCGTGTCAAGCCTCTTGTTGGTTCCCCGGTCTGCCCCTCATGGCCTTTTAACCCCCTATTAGCGTCCCTGCACCCTTTCCGGAAATCATCCAGTTCGTGGATACTCCGATTCCCGTACCCGGTCAACTCCACGTCCCACTCAGGTGAGCCCGCGTAACCCCCTCGCTTTATGTAGCCGCCTCTCACCCCCTGAGCGGATCTGTTCCTTAGTCTCCTTTTTTTACCTTTTAGACCTATTACCAGCGCTCCGTGATCTCAGGAGGACCCCACCCAGTCCTCCTGAAGGGCTGCTGCTTCCATTTTGCTCTTTGAAGCTACCGCCCCACGGCCAGCCCGTATTCTCCATTGCCATGCATTGCAGGTAAATAGTCTCCCTCGTACCCCCATCAGTCCGCTCCCCCGCTGTTTAGCCTATCATGTGTCGGTACTACTTAAGCTATACTCCCCTCACTATTAGTTTTCTCCCGCTTTAGCCTGTCTGTCCAGCCTGGAGCCCGGGACCGACCATCTGGATCCTACTGACGCCTTGCCCAGATCATTGCCAACGTCTTCCCAGAGCTAGTCATCCTCCTCCCTCCCCCAGTGGGTAGAAGACTGTGCCCCCATTAGACCCACGCTCCCCTCCTTTTTAGCCTTATTTACTCGACATTTCTCTCTTATCACTTTTATCCTCACAGGTGCTCTGATTTGCTTTCCTGCCGTCTGTCGACTTGTGCGCCTTTCTATTTGATTCTCCAGGTATGCGCCGCCGGATTGAAATTTCTAACTGGCCCTACCTTTGTCTGGGATTTCTTGCATCCGTTTTTTCACGGGTGATTACTAATGGATCTGGCTATACATCTACTTTCACGAGTGTGTGCGCACTCCTCTTAACCCTGCATTATCACTGCCCATACTAAATTTCCTTAGACAATTTTTTCCCCCTTCATTCTTGTATCTGCTTTTGTGTATCTCCCTTATTTCCTTTACAATTGGTTGTTCTTCACACCCTTCAACCTTTCCGGCAACGTTTGGTCTTTTGTTGGTCTCTATCATGGTACACACCTTCTTGGTCGCCCCTCCCATTTTGTTCACACCTATTATCACTCCCTGGCATCTATAAACCTTAAACATCGCCATTATGCCTATGTCTATGATTACAACTGGATCTGTTTATCCTTATACAGATACCCCCACCGGTGTCTCTTTACTGACTTGTGCCCTGATGAAGGGGAGACCTCGCTGAGGTCGCACACCGAAACGTACGTCGGCACCACAAACTTTACCTGGCGTAACCTATGTGTACCACTGTATCTCCATACATTCCCATGGTCACCACTTGTGGAGAAGGATATACCCTACTGTCTATATTTAATGTTACTTTGTGACAAAGTTATTGTATTTACAAACTCTGTTTAGGTTGGATGCTGATCCGTCAATGATAGGATACAACACCATACTCAATGGGAGTATTTCCATTTATATTTTCTTCATTGTATCCTTATTCATAGGTTCTCGCCCCTCCTTGATTAGTTTTAGAATTTTAGTTCCCTGGAATGAATGGATTTTTGGAGTTTTTTGGACACTTGTGATTGAACGAGTGAGATTGTTAGTAGCTGTGTGAATGTCTTACTCTTGTGTGGGGGGTCATTAACCGTATTTTGTGCTTTGTTATCAAATGTCTTGCAAATGCATAAATTGTTTTTCTATGAATTTTGATTAAAACATACCTATGTATCCATAACTTTTTGTTGCATTATTGACCTTCTTCCTCCTGGGAGGGAGACCTATATATCAAGTGACTTTATAAGCACTCAGTGATTTAGTACAGGTGGAGCTCTTTTGTTTTATTGTATTGGGTACCCTCATCTCACCAGAGGTATAGTCGGGATGGGTCCAGCATGCCCTTATCTTTTTGGGGAGCGCGAACTGCGCCATCTCAACAGAGGGAGCCTATTGGGTCCTCATCAAGATCAAACCCAAAATGTGGATCTCACCACGTTTGGAGCAAGTCCCATCGCCAAAGGGGGGTTATTTGGTGACCATTTCATCAGAGAACTAGGCAAATTTGTTCAGATCTTCAACTCCTTAGATAAGGAACAGGCGTCTATCAGGTGCATCTTCATGCTCCAGGTTTTTGCCAGGGCTGGCTGAGGCAGGGGGGGGCTCAGACAGCCGCTAGCAACTCACATCCCTCAGCCCCAGGCAGAGGTTTCAGCCTTAAAAGGGAACAGTACCAAGTCGCCTACAAGTTTGAGAATCTCTACTCCACCAGAAGCTACCCCCGACAGAGGCGCAGGAGGCGTGGCACTCAAGGCTCTGCTCAAGGTGAGTATTCTTCCTCTCTCTCATCAACACCTGAGGGCAGGTTACGGGAGTTCTCCGACAACTGGGCAGCTATTCTCTCAGACTGGTGGGTTCCACAAACCATTAAAGGTTTCCACATAGAGTTCTATAGCTAACCTACCCTAAGGAAGCCCCTATTTCGCTTGTCTTCTCGGCTACAGACGCTGCTCTGGTGGACTCAGAGGTGGACGACCTCCTTCGCAAAGGGGTGCGCACGAACCACTCCCCAGGTTCCCTCAGCAATCTCTTTGCTGTAGAAAAAAAGGGACAGTAGCCATTGGCCGGTCATCAATCTGAAGGAGTTCAACGTGTGGTTGGTCTGCCACCACTTCAAGATGGATGGCATTCATCTCTTGCAAGACCTCCTTCAACTGAATGACTGGATGGTGCACCTCGACCTCAAGAACGCCTACCTCACCATCTTGATCGCCCCTTGCCCACCGCTGCCGCCAGTTTCAATGACGAGCCAGACATTCAAATTAACCATGATCCCATTCGGCCCGTCCTCGGACCGCAGTGCTTTACCAAGGTCATGCGCCGAGTGGTGCAGGTCCTCAGGCCCCAGGGTGTCAGTCTCATTGTCTATCTAGATGACATTTTCCTAATGGGCCAATGCCCCCAAAACCTCTCCTGGCATCTCCAGATGGCTGTATCCCTTCCTGAATCTCCATGGCTTCATCCTCAACAAACAGAAGTCAAGTATGACTCCCACTCAATCCCTGATATTTCTCAGGTTTGTGGTGAACTCGATACGAGCCACCCTCAGTCTTCCCTCTCAGAAAATGATCAAGATCAGACACGAGTTATGTCGACTTGCAGCCAAACCCACCACATCCTTATGCCAACATCGCAAGAACGGTGGGTCTTCTGCCATCCTTGATTCAAGCGATCTTCCCGGGACAGCTCCACAACTGCACTCTGCAACACCTCAAAACTTTTCATTCCCGGAACAGGCTTACCTACTCTTAGATGGTCCCTCTAACGGAGTAAGCCCAAGAGGAAATACAGTGGTGGCTCACCCACATGGGGGCATAGAATTGGCCGGATGATGTGCAGCTCTCTTCTGGACCTAGTCATAGAAACCAATGCCAGCGGTACGGGCTAGGGCACAAGATGTGGGGGGGATTTTGCCACCGGAGGACAATGGTCCTCCCAAGAAAAATCCATGCAGATCAACTGTCTGGAACTCCTGGCAGGCTTGTTTGCAGTCAAATGCTGGACCAAAAATCAGGCAAAGTGCTGTGTCTTGCTTAAGATGGACAACATAGCAGGGGTACGCTAAATCAATCATCTAGGGAGCACCAGCTCCAAGACCCTATCAGACCTGGCCAGAAGCTTTTGGGACTACTGTCTCCTGAAACCACGTCTCGTGATGGCAAAATCTCTACTAAGGAGTTTCAACCAGGTGGCCGCTGGCACTCTCGACACATGAAGGACACAAGCATTAGGCAACTACATCCTTCGGTATTCCAAGCTCTTCAGACCAAATGGGGCCAGTTCTTGATTGACCACTTTCCATCAAGTCTGAACCATCAACTTCCAAGATACTGCAGTTGGAGGGTGGACCCCAAAGCAACAGCCACGGACATCTTAATCCAGGACTGGCATCCAGAACAGGAGTATGTCTTCCCCCCATTTGTGATGATAATGTGCCTCTCAGCCCAAGTACAGTGACAGAAGGCAGACTTGGTAATGGTGACCCCTATTTGGAGATCGCAAGTCTCGTATCCAGTTCTTCTGGAAGTTTCTTGAGATTTTCCAATTTCTCTACCCCGGTTTACAGCTCTCCTCTGGGATTCTGCAGGAAATCGCCATCAATTGGTACTGGACAGTTCTCTACCTCTTATGGAATGGAGGATTACAGGGAATGCTGGAATGTTCTAGGACTTTCGAGACCAGCTGGGTCCCTCCTCTCTAAGACATGAGCTGATAGTACTGTTAAGCGATAAAGATCAGTATGGACTCAATGGTTGGGCTGGTGTCACCAACGACATCTGGATCCAGTGGGGGCAGACGTTGTACACGTCTTGAATGTTGTTGCTTTCATTGGCCTCTTAGGGGCTGGCGTACAGATCAATAAATACTTTCAGGTCAGCGATCGCAGCAGGTCATGTGCCGGCAAGTGATCGTCTGATAGGGGAGCTCCCCCAATTAGGAAACTTCACAGTAGCATTAGCCTTTCTCTTCCCTCAGAACCAAGATACCCAGCGCTCTTGGATATCAATAAGGTCCTTAACCTTTTCTTGTCATGGCAAGCCAATAAATATCGGTCTCGGTGGATTCACTAGCCACACCGGCTACACTACTATGCATAATCTCATGTCGAAGAGTATCAGACGTCAGAGCACTGGACATTACAGGTAGAGTACTTTTCATATCTCTCATGGTACGAAATGTAATTCTCATGTGGACTCTAACCCCTCTTTTCCAGATTCCCCCAAACTGTATATTGGGAGGATCATAAAAAGCAATGAGACTAGGACGGTGGACATCCGCCCCCATGGTGAGAGAATTTGTGACCGCTCTCAGGAAACCTACAAAGCTGTATCTTCACCCACCATTGCAAGATGGGTTAGAGGGGTATGCAAGAAGCCAGAATTGATACTAATTTATTTGTAGCCCACTCAGCTGGGGGCTGGATTGCAAGGCATTAACTCTAGGGGCTCACCTGGAAGATATTCCTAATGCTGCAGACTAGTCGTCAGATTCTAACGTTAAAAGAGTCTACTTTAGCCTAGTCCCAAACATGGCTTCGCTGGCTATTGAAAAGCTTTAAACCAGCATAATCCTCACCTTAGGTTGTGACATAGAATGAAAAATTTCCGACTTATCATAACGGAAAGTTTCGATTTTATTAGGGACATGGAGGGGAGCATTAACCCACCCATGTGAGATATGATGGCAGCCTCCCTAGGGTAAGCTAATCTTTGCTAAGGTGGGTATACATATAAAACATTCGTACCTTCTACTTTGTCAAAGTCTGTGACAGACACCACAGCTCAAAGAGACCTTGGGTCAACGTCAACAAATTAAACCTAATGCAGGCTTTAAACTTCTCCTCTTATGTCAGTACAAATTTCATCATCAGGGATTTAAAACCCTCACGGGTAAGTAGTGCGCTCTACAAATGCATTGATTGATCGATTGATCGATCATCAGCTAAATCTTTTAACTCTTATTCATCAAATGCTCTGGACACTATTGCGCAATATTTAACAAGCCACCGGGCAGCACCCGAGACCCCTTGGTATTTAAACCAACATACGCTGTCAAAGCGCCAGATTAAGGACCTCGAAAGACAATGCCATCCTTAGTACAATCTAACGACAAACTGGTCTATAGAACCAAATAAATAAATAATTCAGTGTCTGAGACGAGCAGCTCGCTCTGCTTACACCACCAATAAAATCGAATCCTACCCAAATGCCTTCCATGAAATGTTCACGATTGATAAGGATCTTCTATCTCCTCAAGCATGTAGTGCTGTTATTACACCATCACTACTCTCTGCCAGGATCTTTCACTCTTTTTGGAATGACAAATCTCAATACAGGTGAATTTCCTGCCTCAGCCCTAGTTTCATCTGACCTTTGACTGTCTTATCAACACCTCGAAACTGGTCACAGCATTCTGCTGTATTTCCAAAAGACAAGGACATTGCACTGCTTAAATAAACTAAGTCAGGCGCATTATTAGATCCTTGTCGATCTACTATTAGCCTTAGATGTACTTGGACCAACGCGTCTCTGCAAACTCTCCATCTCTTCAACTTCGATGCCAGATATCTAGAAACAGGTGGCTCCTCTTTTAAAGAAATCATAAGCAGACCGTAAGCATGTAAGTATAATTAAGGTCTCATTTCTCCCCTTCCTTTTTTGGCCAAGATATTACAAAAAAAATCACCAATAAACAACTATACCACTATCATGACTGTTAGATTATTCTAAGTCTTTCTGGATATGGTATCTAATGCTGAGGACACCCATATTATTGTCTCAGTGCTCACAATCCAGAACTAGGTAAAAAAGATACATTGCTCTTGCATAAGTGCAGTGGCTTTCTGGACACAACACAATTGCCTCAAGTTAAATAGAGACAAGACAGAAGTTCTGTTGTTTAGTCAATAACCCCTGTTTTGGTCATCACTCCGGTGGTAGCCTTCTCTGGGCCAGTCCTCGACTCTAGTTCCATCTGCAATATCATTATTGATCACAATTTCTCATTTGCCCTCCAGATCAAGCATGTCTTGACAATCTACTTCAATAAACCAGCCCAGTTCACCAGAACAATAGCTGTACTATATGAAGGTGCATCTGTGGGCATCCATCTGAACAGGGTAACATCAGAGGAGATAGATATTGATAGAGGGACCCAATAGGGCTGCCCTCTCGCACCTATTCACTATGTTCGTAAACTCTTTGGCAGCTTTGATAGAAGGAAAAAAGGACATCCTAGGCCCAATGGAAAGCCACAGAGCATCAGTGATTTGTCTTTAAAGCGATGACTCAGTATTGCACTTGATGCTGTCACAGACCAGAGCAAAGAAGCAAATATTGCTATAGCCAATTTCAGTGCGTTCTCTGGATAGAAGTCAATACTTCAAAAACCAAAGTGATGAAGGATAATGTACTCCCACAACTGTCACAGAGGAAATGTTTCAAGGAGAATCAAATATCTTGTACTGAGCATCTCAAAAGACCAGGACGAACTGTATGATCTAAATTATAACCCCCTTAAAAAAAACTACTAGATACTTGAAATGGGCTACCTCTGATGATTCTGGAAGGATAAGCCATCCTTTTTGGTTTCGATTTTTAACTTTTTTGTTTCACGCTATACTGGACTATGGAACAATGAAGAGTTTACCACAATAAATGTAATCATAAGATTTGTTTGAGATGGCAAGAAACCAGAATGGATAGATTGAAGCAGTCATTCTCATTGGAAATGGGAGGGGGGGTCAAATAAAGAATGTGATTTCAATCCTGGATGGGGAATGTATCCAGATTTACTTCTAGTCCAATGGATGCAAGTGTGAAACACCTTTCCTAAGAAGGAGTATTAGGTGATCAAGGAGTCGACACAACTAGGTTGAGTGGATCGCATTTTGGATGTTTCATGGAATTCCATAACTTTTAAACACGTCTGATTTATTACAGACTGGGCAAGGGGCAGGTAACACACAGCTGCCATACCAGCATAAACTCACCACTGTATTCTGGTGTCTCCAGATTGTGATATGTTTAACAACTCTAAAGTAAATAACACATATTCAACACCGATGTTAAATTACTCACAAGTAGATGTGTTTATGACAACATGAACTGCATCTACCATAATGCTTTGAGTTAACTGTTGCTGACCTGCTGAACGTGCTTCCTTCTTCCCCTCCTTGAATGATCTTTGGGTGACATCGCAGTTTAATGGTCAACCAAGATAACAAGGAGGCAGTTTTACCTAGCGAGTGCGTGAAGAAAATTGCTTAGGATGTAGTTCTATCAATACCACCATTTGATAAGAGTAAGCCAAAGAGCATGATACGCTTTACTGCGTCTAACATAGGAGAGAGATTAAGAAGGATCAGCACAGAGAAAATGTGTTACTTACCTGTAACTCTAGTTCTCCAGTATTGGTATCTTTCACAGTTTCCCATGCTTGAATTATTCCCTGTTGTTGAGGTGAGAGTCCCACAGTACCTTCTAAAACAATAGAAGTAGTATACAACCCTTATAATGGCAAAAGACATTGACTTTAACAGCCTATCTACTTCATTTATAAAGAACCAAAATCCGGCTAATCAGTCAATAGCACCATCGAGAACACTTCCTACAGAGGCATCTTCCCTCAAAGAAGCACTTGTGGGAGCAAGTGACCACTTACAAGAAAGAGAGCCTCAATGGGAAGGAGGGTGGGGTCGCATGTGAATCTATAAGACATACCAATATTGGACAATGAGAGTTACAGTTAAGTAAAAAATGTTTTTCCAGTATTGGATCTTTCATAGATTCACATGTTTCAATCAGAATAGATCAATCAATTAATCAAGCGGGATTTGTAAAAGCGCAGCAAATCATCCGTGATGGTATCAAGGCATTAAAATCCAAGCTGCTTGGATGGCCTCAGTTGAATAGCCAGGTCTTGAGCATGCACAGCATGAGGAAGAGGGCGGAGGAGACGGTTGATCTGGTTCTTCATGGCGAGCTTGCTGTCCAGGATGATGACGAAGTTTCCAGCGTGGACCATTGGGGTTGGATAAGGTCCCAGCTCAGCAGGCCACCAGGAGTCATTACAAGGGGAAGTGTTCCCGAAGATTAGTACTTTAGTCTTGTCTGTGTTGAGCTTGAGGCAGTTGTCTTTCATCCAGTCTGCTTAGCTGGTCATGCACAGTTGGAAGTTGGTCCTCGCGGCGGAAGTGTCTTCGGATAGCGAGACGATTAACTGTGTGTTTTCTGATAGGAGATGATGTACAGTCCATGGGCTCTGACAGCGTAGGTCAAGAGGATCATGCAGGCGTTGAACAGTGTAGGTGTGAGGGATGAACCTTGAGGGATGTTGAAGATGATGTACTTGGGTTTCCGAGGTGAATTGTGGATTCTCTGTGTACTTCCGGTGAGGAAGGATGCGATCCATTTGAAGGCGTCCTCTTAGATACTGATTTGATGGTGCCTCTTGATCAGGGTGTGGTAGGACACAGTGTTGAAGGCTGCCGAGAGGCCAAGGAGGATTAGGACGGCCGAATCTCCTGGGTCACGCACGGTTCTGATGTCAGTGGCTGCGATCCACGTAGTTTCAGTGCTGTGGTTTGTGCAGAATCCAGATTGGGATGCATCCAGAGATCTCTGTTCTTGAAGTATTCCATGAGTTTTGATGTCTCAGAGGACCTTGCGGGAAAGAGGAGCAAGAAGATATACCGGCAGATTTTGAGCTTGTTGGGGTCGGCAGACAGTTTCTTGAGGGATTAGACTTCAGTGTGTTTCCATTCGTCTGTGAAGGTGGTTGAATTGATGGATGTATTGAAGATGGCTGCGAGTTTGTTGCAGATAGTTTTGTTGTTGAGGTTTAACATGTGGTGGGGACAAGGGCCCGTGGGTGCTCCTGAGTGGACAGAGCGCATAATGTCTGTGGTGCTCTGTACGGTGAGCTAGTCCCAAACAGTGATCCGGTCGTCGGTGGTAGTGGCTGTGTGGGCAAGGAGGCTGAGAATGTCCGCAGCCGTGTGCTGTGGTTCGAAGTCTTTGTGGATATCTTGTAGTGGAAGTAGTCTGCCGGGGTGCTGCAGAGTTCTTGAGAGAAGGTGATGTTTTTTTTCGGTAGCTGCAGGGTTGGAGAACTCCTTGACAATGCAAATGTAAATGTAAATGTACAGGAATTTATATAGCGCAAATCACCGAGCGGTTTCTAAGCGCTTGCTTAGGGAACCCGTCCTGGTATTCCCCTGTGAGATAACCCCGGCAGGGTATCCGCAAGGTGAAAGCCAGGCATCTCGCCGCGAGGGGCCGTTGTGGAGATTAAGCAAGCTATTGCCCAGAGTCGCAGAGTGTGAACCCGTGAATCGAGGAGGCACCGGAGTGAGAATTGTCGAGTCCATGGACATTTTAGGACTCAAGACCCCGCCGAGCCGGGAATTGAACCCTGGTCCCGGGCTGACCTCTGCTTCCAGGTCTGCCTCCTCTAACCAGTGAGCCAGAGTTCTTTGCTGTGGCTGGTGCTGGCTTCACTGAAGTTGGCTAAAGCATTCTTTCTTGTCTCTTTCAGGAGTTGGTGATACAGGTTTAATGATATCTTGTAGGTGCTCTGGTCGGTGGGCTTCTTGCTGGTGTCCTATTTTCTTTCTAGTAATTTGCATTTGCGTTTCGTGGTTCTCTGTTCCGGGGTGTTTCAGCAGGCCTGTTTGGTGGGTTTGATGGGGCAGCCTGCTGGCCAAGTCAAATATCCAGGTGGTGACATTACGGATAGCTTGTCCAAGGTCGGTCGTGTTGTCGGGGTGGGAGGTGTTGACTGCGTCAGTCCATTGGCTTTCAGATACTTTGTTCCAGCTGTGGTGGGAGGTGCTGGGTGGTCTGTAAATGGCATTGAAGGTGAAGTGAACAATTGCGTGGTATGCCCAGGTGAGCTCTGTAACATGGCTGTATTTGACTTTGTTGCTGTCTGTGAAGATAGGGTCCAGCATGTGCCCTGTGATGAGAGTGGGGTCTGTGATTAGCTGGCTGAGGTTGATGTGGTTCATGCTTTCAAGGGAGGAAAAAACCTCGAGTTGTATTTGAAAGGGACTACATCTCGTCGTTTGGGTCCTCACTAAAAATGGCAGCAGCACAGTTCCCAGGATTTGGACATAGCTGATATTTTTAGAATTATAGTCTTGTGTCACCAACAGATAAGAGATTTCTCCTTCAAGTTCATTCTATTTATCAATAAGATGCCTTAGGGTCCAGCCAGTTATACACAAGCTGCAGCAAAAAACTTCTAAAACTGCAAAGAAAGGTCGACTCACACAGATTTGCTGTGCTGTGCTATTCTGATCTTTTGAACCCTCGATTAAAGAAGCTCTTCAATGCAAGAGCCATGAAACTGCTATAAGCAAGGCAAGCAGTAACATGAGCCATTATAGGTCGAGGTACATCCTTCTACAATCAAACGCCTCCAGTCTCTACTCTGGCAAAGCATCTGTCAGCAGACATAGCTGTAGAACAACCCTAAATTTTCGACCACTCCTCTCCCACTGAAAAGCATGGCCTTCAAAATTTGCACCCACAACAGTGGGACGCATCTCAGCCTACCTCTCCCAACTTCCTTTAGGAGCATGGGGTACCACCTCTATCACAGCAGATCACAGGAGCAAAGAACCCTTCTATTCTCTAAGTCTGAAGAAAGCACACATCTTTTCTGCTAGCTAACCCCAGTACCAATCCATTGGCAGTGCTTTTCATATGCTAATAAACTCTGCCCAAGGAACAAGATCTCTGAACTCTAATGTCTATAACAGCAATTTTATTTAGACCGAGCTGTGAGAGTATACCACATCATTATCAGGGCAGGTATGTGAGGCATATGCAGCACACAGAATATTACAAACTTACCCTGCCTAGGTCTTGAAGAAACGTTCTGACACTGTCTGCCATTGCAGCTTCAGCTTCGTTACCGGCACCAAAATCATCAACTGCAGGAAGAAGGCAGGACCAAAAGCCAAAAGTATTTCATTGTGGATACAACTATAGCAGAACCTGGCAGGTAAAAACAAAAATGGATCTTAAGGTAAACTGTTTTCTTGGAAATAAAAGCTTTGATAATGAATGAATAAGCACATAACACGTTTATAATTATGGCACTGACAGTCACATTGTTCAATGCATCCAACTCAAAATAAATAATCAGACAGTAACGGCCTGTGAAGAAAGGACCATTCTTTTAAGAATGAGCACTCATAAGATATTATCCTTAACCATCTGAAACCGAAAGCATTGGGGAACTTCTTCACAATAGAACAGGCGCACAGGATCCCGGGCGGGAGACCGAAGCCAGGGGTCCCGCCTCGCCCGATGATCGCGAGGATGCTTAACTTTAGATACAGAGATGCTATCCTGCAGTCCTCCAGATTAGGGGGGCCCCTGAAGTATGGGAACTCCACCCTCTCCTTCTTTCCTGACGTCACCCAAACTGTTCAGAGGCAGCGGCAGAGTTTCCTGGGCGTTAAGAAGAGACTCAGATGGAGGCTTGAAATATGCCATGTTATTTCTGGCTAAGCTGCGAGTGGAAGTGGAGGGCAAAGTCTGGTTCTTTGACAATCCAGAAATAGCATCTGACTGGTTGGACAGACTTTCCCCTCGGGGGAGCCCAGGAGGCGGAGCGGCGAGGATGGAGATGGTTCTCAGGACCAGTAGTGATGAGTACTGCTGTTGCTGGTGCTTGTGGGCTGATGGGGGGGGTAAGGGGGGAGGGGGGTAGGGGGTCCTACTGTGAGACTTATCTTGGGAATGCTCCTCGAGACTGTGGGTTATAATTGGCGCAGGATATGTTTTTCTTGGGGCGGAGGCGGGGATGCGGGGCACCGACATCCTCCTCGAATCTACTTTTAGATAGTTGGTTAGTTAGGCTATGGGGCGACAGGCACACTGCAAATTGGGGGTTGGCGATTGCCGCGCACAGGGGTGCAGGGTGGAGGGAGGAGGGATGGGAAAGTTGTTGTATAATTGTTGTTTGCTTTTTCCTTTTTTCGCGTCAGGTGATAATAATGTAGCGATATGCCTTTTGCGTGGGACAGATGGCACAGGTTAGTCGAGGATCGGGGATGAAAGTGCTGAGCTGGAATGTGAATGGTTTGGGCGACAAGATCAAGAGAGGGATGGTTAGCCAGCTTATTAGGAGGTGTTCCACAGATGTGGTATTGCTGCAGGAGACGCACCTGGTGGCTAATAGATGCATGGCCCTCCATAAAGTGGGATATAAGCTGGTGGCGCATGCTGGATTCACCACCGGTTCCAGGGGGGGGTGGGATTTTGGTTAAGAATTCCTATCCCCTGTCTGTGCAGGCTACGTGGCTGGATCAGAGGGGCAGATATGCGGGAGTGTCGGGGCTGCTAGGGGGTGGGACAGTCACCTTTCTATCTATATATGTACCACCAGGCCTTCAGTCTGATACCTTTCGAGATTTGAGCTCTGTTTTTCTTACGTTGCCCCTTGGCGGTTTAGTTTTGGGGGGGCGACTTTATTGCCGTACTGGACAGAGAGGTTGACCGTAGCCCACCACGAGTGCTTAGGCAATCGCAGAGATGGCTCTCAGAATTCCTGGAGATGCTGGGGTTGGTCGATAGCTGGCGAGTACGTAACCCAACGCAGACACATTTCACTCACATATCAGCAGCCCATGGTAGCTTGTCCAGGTTGGATTACGTGTTACTGCCGGCGGCGATGGCTACCATGATCCAAGAGGTGAGGTATCTTGGCAGAGGTGTTTCTGATCATTCTCCACTGTGGTTGCAGCTTACGCTCGGTCGACCTGCGGTTGGTAGGATAGCTCCTATTAGCGCCTGCCAGTTAAAGGACCCGGCCATTAAAAAAGGAGGTACTCCGGATGTCCGACCATTACTTCCTGGAAAATGTGGGGACAGTTGCCTCAGCGCAGTCCCTCTGGGAAGCGTACAAAACGGGAGCGAGAGGTGAAGTCCTATCTCTGGTAGCGGGGAAAAAAGAAGAAAAGTCAGGCAGAGGTAGATCAGAAGGAGGAAGAGGTCATACTTTTGGAAGAGAGAGTTGCTAGGTCACACGTACCGGCGGATCTTCACCTGCTAAGACTCCGACAGGAGGAATACAAAGGCCTTGTGAGAGATAGAGCGATTAATCAGAACAATGCTGTACAGAGCCGCATACATGAACATGGTGATAAAGCTGGTAAATTGATAGCATGGCTCGACCGTGGGGAAAGGGCATCTAGGCTGGTACCTGAATTAGAAGGATCGGAGTCCCACAGAATTACGGATCCACAGGCTGTGGCTGACGCATTTTCGGAGTACTACAAGAAGGTTTATACCGCCGGTAGTAGGTTTACCGAGGCTGAGAATAGCGAAATGACTGGAGACATTATTATGCCGGGATTGTCGGAGGAAGATAGGTGTTATCTGGACTCTCCCTTCTCCGATGATGAAGTTGCGCAGGCTATAAAGGCAGATAAAATCCGGTAAGGCGAATGGCCCTAATGGGATACCGATTGAGTTATACAAATTAAATGCCAACAGACTCGCCCCGCATGTCAGAGCCATGTTCCTTGAAAGTAAGGAGAAGGGTCAGCTTCCATATGACCAGCGAGTGGCTAATATAGTGGTCATACATAAAGTGGGTAAGCCCAAGACACAATGTTCCTCATATAGGCCTATTTCGCTCCTTAATGCAGAGCTCAAAATCCTAGCGAAATTACTCGCCACTCGGCTGGTCAAGGTAATCACGACTCTGGTCCATCCGGATCAATCCGGCTTCATGCCGCATCGTAACACGGCGCTGAATTTGCGGAGGTTGCACGGTGTCCTTGGGGGCTCTTCGAGGATACATGAACCGACAGTCTTGGTGTCCCTAGACGCCACTATGGCGTTTGATAGGGTGGAATGGGAATATCGGTTTGCTATGTTGGCGAAGCTGGGCTTTGGAAGCGAGTTTATTGGATGGGTGCGACTACTGTATGCAAACCCCCTGGCCATGGTCGTCGTCAATAACTAAGTCAAAGGATTTGCCGTAGGAGAGGGGCACGAGGCAGGGATGCCCGCTGTCTCCACTGCTCTTCGCGCTCGCAATGGGGCCATTGGCAGGTTGGGTCAGACGGGATAGATCGATATGGGGTTAAAGATGTTCACCTGACTGGGAAGATAAGATCTCATTATATGCAGATGACACTTTGCTTTATCTCACCAATCCCAGAGAATCCTTGAGTAATTTTCTAGATGTGCTAGTCATTTTTGGTAGATACTCAGGATTGGCAATAAACTGGTCAAAATCGGTGCTCTTTGTACTTGTGGGCGCCCCGCCAGAGACCCCACAATCATGCCCAATTCAGATTGAGACAGTAGGATTTAAGTATTTAGGTATATATGTAACGCTTGATTCACAGTTACGGTACACCAATAATTTGACTTCCCCATTGAATAGATGTAAGAAAGATATGGAGCGCTGGAAAGCTCTTCCCCTGTCCCTGCTTGGAAGAGCCGCTCTCTTCAAGATGATGGCTTTGCCCCGGTTCTTATATGCCCTGCAAAATTCGATGGACCCGGTGCCGGCCTCCTATTTCAGGGAGCTTGAGAGTCTTCAGGGGCAGCTGCTGTGGGACGGTAAACCCCGAATAGCGTTTATTAAATTAACTCTCCCGTGGTAGGATGGTGGAATCGGATTCCCAGATTTAAGGAAGTACTATTGGGCTTCACAACTGGCTGCTGTAAACCATATCGTTTACGGACCCCCGGGTGATCCGGGATATGCCATGGACCGGGGGCTGGCTCCAGGTGGAATGATAGATAGTGCAAACTTCCCCGGTTTGGCATATAGAGCTCTATCTGGCCCAACTGCGCATGCGATATAGGTATGGCACACGGCTAATAGATACCTTGGCTTGGAAGGCAAACTGACGTTGGCCACTCCCCTATTGAATTCAGAGAAGCTGGGTAGCCTGTGGAAAACTAAGGGGTTTGATAGGTGGGATCTAATTGAAATCACCCAGATAAAGGATGTTTGGGAAAAGTATACAGTGCATACATTCGAGTCTCTCAAAAAACTGTATGGCCTACACGATAATGAACACTATCGATATCGGCAAGTGAGGCATGCCCTCACCACCCACGTACCTAGGGGCACGGTGCTTCCGGAGGCGTCGCCACTTGAAGACCAGGTGTTAGATGGACACATTCCCGAGAAAAGTTCCTCTTTGATATATAGAAAACTGGTCAACAACATGGAGAGCCCGCTGGGGTGAATTAGGGCCCAGAGGAGTGCAGATGGTTTGGAATTGGATGACAAAGATTGGGTGGAGGCGGTTTCCTCCCCGAAGGTAGTGGCAATTCAGATGAGGCTCCGACTTGTGCAACTGAAGATATTACGTAGGTCCTATATAACTGGGCCTCGATTGGTGCGAATGAGACAAGGGGGGAGTGGAGAGTGTAGAAGAGAGTGTGGGGAACCTGGCACATTAATGCATATTCTTTGGCACTGTGTAGTGATACAGAGATTCTGGATGAAGATCCATGATGAACTAAAAGAAGTTTTGGGTGAGGAGATACGACCAGAAGCCCGAAAGTGTCTGTTGAATGTGTGGGAACCTACAGATCTGAATGTGTATCAGAAGCAATGGGCGTATATGGTGGGCAAACTAAATACTGCTCAGCTCTGGGGTGCCAGTCAGCCGTCCCGAATCTATAGGTGGGCTGAGGACCTAGACTGGTGTATGTTCAGAGAGAAACCAGTGTATGTGGCTAGGGGTTGCCCGAAGAAATGGGGGAAGGTATGGAGGGGCGTGTAATAGTCACAGAGGAGAGATTTGTGAACTACCGACGCCACGACTGGAATCAGAAGCGCAGGAACCCCTATGATCCAAGTGCTAAACATTGCAACATGTGATTCTGTACCTCTCCATAATGACCCATGTGATGAAGAATGTATGACATCACCTGATGTTTTGTTTACGTTATTTTCCTTTTTGTAATGTATTTTCTTTTGTCTTTTCCTTAATGAAAAGAGTTTAACAAAAAAAAAAGCACTCATTCCTCTGGTGAGATGGGGAGGTAGTGGGAAGGAGGGGAGAGACAGAAAGAAACAAGGAGAGAAAGAGAGCGCGAGAGAGAAAGAAAGAGAGAGCGCGCAACAGTAAGATGAGGAGGAGAAAAATGTGTTTACCAACATTTAACAATGCGGTTTAAAGAAAAAAAAAGACAGAACTTGCCAGCTCCATTTAACAGTGCAGGTGTGCATTCCAACATGCTGATAGATAAGTTACATCAAATGCAGAGATCAAAGCTTGTTGTTTCTACTTTCAGAATTAACATACTTATTACTTCACAGTGTACAAAGCCGAGGGAACAAGTATTTACATTTTCATTCTGCAACTACAAAAAATGTTGTTATGAAAGTTCCAACAATCTCATTATGAACGGCAAAAATAATTCCCATTTATTTTCTCAATTTTCACAAAACAAACAAAGCACCGACATGTGTTGTTGGATGAAAAAGTCCTCTGCATGGTAAGAAAGTGTACTCCTACCTTGGGTGCCCAACTGTGCCGTTGTCTGGGACCCTAATGCTGATTTTTCATCAAATGTGAACATGGATCATGCGTGTGTGTCATGACATAGGCCGGTCTTACAGATTGCAGTCTTTTTGGAGCAGATGGGGTAAAGCTCTACCTCCATAGTGGTGAAAAGCTACCACCTTCATCAGCAGTTAAGCAGCACGAGCGCAATGAGACAGCATACCGTGTAAGAGAAGCAGTAGTAAATAGGACCTCTATACTAGATTGAGGACAACAGGCTCATTCACTTTTTTAATTTTTTTTTATTTCTTTATTGATTTTACATATATTCATGCTTTACATCGGCATCTGTAAGTCAACTTTAGGCGTTGCATCTTCTACAGTCTTCTCATTTTACAATCACAGAGCAGTGCTGCCGCAAACTTTTGGTAATATACAAACAGTATTACCTGTAATAGCATGTTAACTGTTATGGGATTAACATGGCTCATTCACCTTTTTAGGGCTCGCTGGTACTGCATCCGAAGGATGCGTCCAGCCGGAGCCTTTTAGTTGCCTGACTCGGGGGAATGAGGGACAAAAGGGTGTTACGAGCGTTTCTACCAGTTTTGGGTGCGCGAACGCGCACGTTCCGCCCCGCGCCGTGCACACGCGCACGCATATACACATACAGAAAAACACTCGCTCACACACACTCCCTCCCCCCCACAGTCACACACAGACACATACACAGCCCCCCCCCGCCGCCGCACGCGCACACACACACACACACATGCCCCCCGCCCTCGCAGCTCAGCAACAAGGCGAAGCCCCACTCACCGGCTTCCTTGGTGCGGCGGCTCTCCTCTCATCGGCAGCTGCAGGGCCCGGCAGCAGGACTCTTCCTCCCTCCTTCGGCACCGGGGCGCAGGGTAGGCTCCTGCCTGCTCCGGTGCTCAAAACAGCCGCGGCTCTTCCGTGGGAGGCGGGATAGGCTCCCGCCCTCCTACTTCCTGTTTCGGGTTGTCCCGCCCGGCCTGCCTGACTTCCTGGTCGCAGGCCGGCGGCGCGAGCTCTGGACGGACTGCAGCACGTGCTCTTGCGAAGATTTCCCTGCCCTCGCAGTTGTTGTAAGGTAAGAGAAAACTGCAATCCGAGTGCTCGGCCTTTCTCTTTAAGGCCTGCTAAACGAAGTGTCTTGCCTTTGCCGGTTGAGCTGTGAGTTCCCCGGGAGGCAGGACACCGGATCCAGCCTTCGTCGAATTTGGATGATGCAAGTGGAGCTTTGCTGTGTGCGGTTCAAGTAGAATCCAGTCCGTGTTTTGTAGCTCACTTTCATTCATCCAGGACAGCAGAAGCCGGTTAAACAGTTCTTCGATCTAGCTATGGGGGCGGGTTGCGAGAATACTATTTATTTTTTAAATGAAGCCTGAGGGAGTATACTCTTATAAAAAAACATCAGGGACACCTATTTTAATATAGAAAACTGTAAATATCTATTTTATTTGTGTCTCCATAAGACATTATCCAACAGTCGTCGAGACGTTCCACAGCCAAACCGTTTTTTGCAAGTTGTCGCTTCCTCAGGCTTAAGTAGGAAAGTTGGCGTATGAAAATTTCCAGCTAAGTTCACAATAAAAAATTGAAATATGAAAATGTGTAGGCAAACAAACACCACTGGTAGCAAAAAAACAATCGTGAACTATTTTAGTAAATCTACAACACCTAAAGATCGTTATTTTAATTCCTCCACACGTTTGTGATTTTTAAATCTCTTTGCTAAAATATTTATTTCTCATCACGGACATCTGCTTTCGTGTGGAAAGAATTCTGAGTGATGTAGTCTTGTTGAGCTCCCGTTAAATGAATGAGATAGCAATGATATGTAGGTAAAAGTTCTAGACTGAGTGAGGCAAACACCTAGGGAATTTTGGTGGTGTGGTGGTGGGTGGAGGGAGGGAGGGAGCATGGGGGAGCTCAGGCATGCGATTTGAATTACCAGAAAGTTGCAGGTTTTCATGCAGGTGCAAATAACTTCACTGTGACAAGTTGGTATAAAACTCCATGGCGATAAAACTAAATAACATCAGGATTTCAAAATGGGATAACTTCATGGTTGCGGTCTGATTAACCCGAAGGTCGCTTACTTGGTTTATCCTGTGCTCAAAGGTTCATATGGTGGCAGGATGGAATAATCTCTTTCTTGCAGTTGTAAAGAGTATTACAGTCACAGATGTAGATAACCGAAGGCCGACAGGTTCAACTAGCCCAGAGCTCTGTCTGCGAAAATCCTCAGTGTCAATATTACCTCAGAGCCACAGGAGTGCTTAAGGTCAAGGAATGTAAATTACCTCTTCTTTGTGTTGTGCTTAAAGTACTTGCACATCCCGGTTTTGTCAGTGTTGCAAGTAGCACTCATTAGAATTAAATTGAACTGGTGGTGTTGTCGGAAGGTTGTACGGCTCAGCTTACTGACTACAGACACCTGCAGAAGGTACATCATTCAGAGGGCTATCTCATTAACTGCCCCTTGGCTATCATGTCGAATAGAAGACCATTCGTTCATATCGTAATATATATCATCATCTTTTACATATTTAGTGAGTTTCAATTTTTGCTTCTAATTTTAATTATATCAAAATGTGGTCAGTTCAAGCACACATCGGATTAAAAACGAGGAGATGCTGTGTCACTGAAGATCACAAAAGCTGAATGCTTCACTAGGCTCCCTAATGCTTCTAAGCACTGTTCTGTTTTTGTGAAATACATTGTCTGGAAGGACGTTGTCTTTCTTTGAGGCACATCTTAAAACGGGGAGATAAAAGGACCAGAGTTAAATGTAAGGTTATCTAAGGTCTCTTTGCCACACTGCAGTGGCCAACCCCTGGCAGAAAGAGCACTGAGACAAGCAGGATCTTAGAGATAACATGGTTTTTCAGAACTGGGGCAGAGAGGCCCCAGGCATTGCTAACCCCACAGCCTGTTCACGCCTTATAAGCTGTGAGGGTTTTCATTGTGACCTATGGAGCCACATTGTCCCTATACTTCGACTGATGTGTATCTAGAGCATTCATCCCTGATGAAGGTGTAAAAACTCAAAAACGGCCAACATGCCTTAGTCGTCCAAGTCGTGTTTTTGTGCAGCTTACATTGGAAAGTGCTATTGTACTGTAACATTTGTGTAGCACTTACTAGCCTTCCGTGGAGTGCTGAAGCCCTTACTGGCACGGATGGTAAGCTACACCATGTGGGAATGTGGCTGGGAGGGTGCGTTCCTTGTTTTGAGCCTTTGTGGGAAGTAGTTGTAGGTTGTGCAGGATGAGTACCAAAGTGCAGTTATCGAGTTATTAAGGATCGTGTGCTTGACATTGTGATGGAATGGAATGTGAGAGTTAAAAGCACACCTGTAGATGTGTGGTATGTACGCCGGCAGTTCTGGTTAGCTCTGCATTTCCCCATATGATATATATGTTAGGCAGAGGTCTAAAGAAGGGAAACCAGTTGCATTTTATGATAAATAAGATAATAGATTTACTGAGGAGTATAGTACACTTTCCCACCACATCCACTACATCCACCACCACCACATCCACCACCACCACATCCACATCCACATCCACCACCACATCATCCACCACCGCCACCACATCATCCACCACCGCCACCACATCATCCACCACCGCCACCACATCCACCACCACATCCAACACCACATCCACCACCACCACATCCACCACCACCACATCCACCACCACCACATCCAACACCACCACATCCACCACCACCAGATCCACCACCACCAGATCCACCACCACCACCACCGCACCCAGCACCACCACATCCACACCCACCACATCCACAACCACCACATGCACCACATCCACAACATCCACCACCACCACCACATCCACAACCACCACATGCACCACCACATCCACCACCACCACATCCACCACCACCACCACATCCACCACCACATCCACCACCACCACATCCACCACCACATCCACCACCACCACATCCACCACCACCTCATCCACCACAACCACATTCACCACCACCACATCCACCACAACCACATTCACCACCACCACATCCACCACAACCACATTCACCACCACCACATCCACCACCACCACATCCACCACAACCACATCCACCACAACCACATCCACCACATCCACCACCACGTCATCCACCACCACCACATCCATCACCACCACATCCACCACCACCACATCCACCACCACCACATCCACCACCACCACATCCACCACCACCACCACATCCACCACATCCACCACCTCATCCACCACCTCATCTGTGTGTGTGTGTGGCTGTGTGTATGTAGCTCTGTGTGTGTATGTAGCTCTGTGTGTGTGTGTGTGATTCTGTGTGTGTGGCTCTGTGTGTGTGTGTGTGGCTCTCTGTCAGTGTGGGTGCAAATGCAATAGGTCTCGCATTTGCGAGAGATTAAGCTATTGGCATTGTAAACGACAATGCCATTTATTTATCTGTTTTCAAAACCAACACATAAATACAAAATTTGTCATTTACAATGCCAATAGCTCTAACTTTTGCAAAGGCAAGACCGTTGCATCACTCAGTGCCACCACAGAATCAATCTGTGCAACCATTCAACAACAACTGGTTCAAATATACGCTATCAATGTTTCAAGCTTTATTGCAAATGTCACAAAAAGATGTTAATATTTCACTTCTGTTCTTGGATTTTCGTCACAATAAAATACACTGAACATAATTTCACAAAAGTTCTTTAGAAAAGTTTAAGCTATTGCCATTATAAATTACAATAACTTTTATTTAAGTATTAGTTATTTAAAAAAATTAAACGCCATTGTTATTTGTAATATCAATACATCTAAGTCATGTAAATACAAAACATATTGCATTACAAATGCCATAGGTATCACATTTGCGAAAGTTATAACTATTGGCATTGTAAATGACAAAGCTATTAATTTCGCTATTTTCAAAAACAACACATAAATAAAAACTTTGCCATTTACAATACCAATAGCTCAAACTTTCCTAATGCGAGACCTATTGCATTGCAAATGCTTGTTAAAGGTTGCACTGCAGTGTGCTTTACTCACCCTTGGTCTACCCTAATTAGACGCAGAATGCTGCATAGCGCCCGAGCTGTGAGTCTATGCAAGTTGTATGTGTACCTGGAAGGGTACAGTACAAGGATGAAGCAGTACTGTGCAGTACGTGTGGTTAGTAAATGTGCTGGGAGTATGTATGCCTGAGAGGAATACAGTACATGAGAGATGTAGTGCTGTGAGGGCGTAGGCAGGGACAGCATGTGTTGGGTGTGTGTGCTAGACTGAAGTACAATACATGAAGGGTGAAGTGTTGTGCAGCGTGCACATAGGGAGGGAGTGCGCGCACTTGTAGTGTGTGCGTTTGTAAAGAACACACTGGTTAAATATAGAAAAACGTCAGTGCTGTACAGAGCACACAGACTGAGTATGTGTGCTGGATGCATCGGTACATGTAAGAGTACAATGCAGATATAGTAGAGTAGAACTTAAAGTGTGTTATGAAAGAACACCGAGTGAGTGTGCCTGCAAAGATACATTGTATGGAGGACACTTGCAGGCCTTGAAAAATCAAAACTTTTACTAGACTTGCAGGTCAAGTAACTTGAATATTTTACTCAATATAACTGTAATCTACTTGGCCTGTAAACTGGTATCAAATTGTGTGATCCTAGGCAAATATTTTATTTTATGGAGACACCTTTTTCTTCAGATATAAGAGCACCTTCAAATATGAGAGTTTCGCATTTCTGATGTACAAAAAACCCTTTTTTTAATTTAATAGACTAAACATTTGCTCCATTTATAATAAGAATAAAGCCCATATATAAGTTACACACGACCCCTGACTTGCCTCTTAATTCACTAATAGCAATGTCATCAGGGTGGGGCAGGAATATTTCCGGGTTCATGTTTAACCCTTTCCATGCATTTGCCGGCCAGGAGCCGTCGGACGCTACAGTTCTCATGTGCATCAGACGGCTCATGGCTGGCCGCACACGTGGCAAAGGAGATACCTCTGGTGCAGGCTCCAGAGGGATTTTCTTTCAATCAGCTGCGGAAAATCTTCCCCAGCTCCCAACACTGTTCGGATTGTCATTTCAGTGAAACAATCAGCGCGCACGTCGCGGACTCGCGCTGACGTCATTTCAGTGAAACCGAAAAGAGCTGATTGGCTTGTTACAGTTTCTCTGCCTATGTGCTTGTGGGGCTATCTCAGACCCTCAAGCACGCAGGCAGATGGGAGGGTTATCATTGGAAAGGGGAGAATCTCCCCCTCTCCATAGTGGATCCCTGCTTGAGGATCGCTGCAGGGTGGGGGCTGCCCACCGTTGGCAAGACCATGAACCCACCCAAATGTACTGGGAAGCAATCTTTCTGCCCCCTCTGAGGGGTAGAAAGCACACTAGGCACCAGGGACTTATATTTATGTACACTTGGGGTTGGGGACTGCCCCAATCAAGCACACTAGGCAAACCAGGGAGTTTTATTGATGTACATTTGGGGGCTGCCCAAAATCAGCATGCCAATGTCCCCACCCCTAAAACAATTGCCACAGTCTATCCCCCCCACCCCCACCCCCCTCCCCGAGGCATATGGGACAATAGCTGGCTGGGTGTGTACTAGCATTTTGCTGGCCTTGCACTTGACTGGTGGTGTGTGTGTGGGCTACTGCTTGGTGGCGTTGTGTGTAGACTGCCGATTGCTTGACATTGTGCAAGGACTGGCACCTGGCTGACATTGTGCATGGATGGTGATTGGCAGGTGGCGTGTATGGATGGTGCTTGGCTCACATTGTGTGCTGCAGCGGCTCCTCCACTGTGGCAGAGAGGAGTCACCACCCCCAAAAAAATGTCAGGAAAGAAAAAATAAAACCATGATAAAACACTCATTTTATTTTTCCTTTTTTGCCCAGTATTGGGGGCAGGCCCGGGGAAGGTGACTGAGGGGAGTGATAGATGCACTTCCTTCACTGCGCATGACGGTTTGGCCACCCGTCTCAGGCCGGCCAAACAGTAAGGCGCTGTGAAAGCGCTCTCCAAACCAGCACTGCAGCTGGGGTTGGAGAGAGCAGGCACAGACTCAGTCTGTCCTAGAGAGCCAATCGAGGACGCTCAGGCCAATCCTAAAACTGCTCTCAAACATGAAAGCAGCTTCAGGATCGGCCGCAGGGCATTCTGGGAGCCTGTGGCGCCTGGAAAAGAAGAGAAGAGCACGATGCAGCTGGCGGCAGGTACATTTTTATTAATGTATTTATTTATTTTTCACAACCGTGACACCTATGCCAATCTTACCTCTCAACGCCAGACCCGCCCACCCCACCGGTCGTCCAGCACACCGGCCATGCCTGGGTGTGCGTAGCTTGTGTGGATTCCCTCAATGGTTTTTTTTACCCAAAATCTCTTGCAAACCACAATTTTAGTTAAGAAGTCATTTTCCTGATATTTCTGTGTGGGAAAGTTGTAATATCACCATACCAGTACATATTTCCTAACGTCCAGCGTTCCCCTTGGCCTATCGATCAAAAGGATACCTCACTTCTGTGGGTGCCCAAAGCAAGGTTAGCCAAAGAACATGTAAAGAAACTGCTGTTTTGGACACACTTTGATTCCCCCTCAATCTCTACAGGTTTTTGGCCCTTCCCTGTCGAAGGCACTTGGCCCACCCACACAAGTAAGGTATCATTTTTATCAGGAGACCAAGGGAAATGCTGAGTGGTAGGAAATTCGTGCCTGCTGTGATGCTACAACTTTCTGAGAGGAAAATTTGATTTTTTTTAGCTAAATTTGAGGTTTGTAGGGGATTCAGGGTAAGAAAATGTAGGGGGAATCCACACAAGCCAGACCTCCCTAGACTCCCTCGGGTGTCCCCCGGGTGTCTAGTTTTCAGAAATGTCTGGGATCGGTAGGTTTCGCTATATGGCTGCCAAGCCCAGGATCAAAAACACAGGTACCTCGCTATCTAGCATAGAACGACCTGGTTTTGCAAATGGGTCACCTGGGTTTTTGGTCCTGGGCTCGGCGGCCATCTAGAGAAACCTACCATTCCCAGGCATTTCTAAAAACTAGACACTTGGGGGAGTGCAGGAAGGTCTGGCTTGCATGGATCCCCCAACGTTTTCCTACTCAGAATCCCCTGCTAACCTCAAATTTAGCTTTAAAGAAATAAACAAAAAAAACACACATTTATTTCACCAGGCCGCTACAAACATCCTACCACACAGTGTTCCCCCAGGTCTCCTGATAAAAATGGTACCTCACTTGTGTGGGTAGGCCAAGTGCCCGCGACAGGAAATGGCCCAAAACTTACTGTGGAGACTTGTGTGGGTGTGCCAAGAGTCTGCAACTGAGAAGGGCCAAACACAAAGAGAATGAGAGGATAGCATAGCGAGCTCTAAGCACTATATATTTTTTAAATACGTTTTAGGCTGGCTATGCATTGGACACCCACACAAATGAGGTATCATTTTTATTGGGAGACCGAGGGAAACGCTGGGTGGTAGGAAATATATGCCGGCGCGGTGATCCCACACAGAAACGTGTGAAAATGTAGATTTGTTTTAGCTAAATTCGAAGTTTGCAGGAAATTCGGGGTAGGAAAGCATTGGGAGATCTACGTAAGCCACACCTCACAGGACTCCCCTGGGTGTCTTATTTTCAGAAATATCTGAGTTTGGTACATTTCCCTAGACGCCAGTCAAGACAGGGATCAAAAACGCAGGTGACTCCCTCGCAAAACCAAGTCTTTTTGTGAATGATAATTTTGAAGCCTCCACAGTACGTTTTGGGGCGTTTACCAGTCGTGGGCACTAGGTCTACCCACACAAGTGAGGTACTATTTTTATCGGGAGACTTGGGGGAATGCTGGGTGGGTAGAAGTTTGTGGCTCCCCGCAGATTCAAGAACTTTACATCACAGAAAAGTGAGGAAGATTTTTTTTTTACATGGTTTGCGATTTGCAAGGGATTCTGGGTAACAGAACCTGGTGAGAGCCACACTAGTCACCCCAACCTGGATTCCCCTGGATGTCTAGTTTCCGAAAATGTACAGGTTTGCTAGGTTTTCCTAGGAGCTGGCTGAGCTAGGGTCCAAAATTCACAGCTAGGCAAATGGCAAAAAAGGGTCAGTTTTCACTATAAATATATGATGAGCACACGTTGCGTTTTGGGCCGTTTCCTGCTGCGGGCACTAAGTCTACCCACAAAAGGAAGGTATCATTTTTATCAGGAGAATAAGGAGGAGATCAAAAAGTAGAGCAAGTGTATTACCTATTGACGTTCTATGCTTTTCTGCCTTCCAAATGTAAGACAATGTGTAAAAAGAAGTCATTGTGAAAAATGTCCTCTAATGCTAGTACCGGTACCCACAATTTCAGAGATGGGCGAATAAACACTGCTTCTAAACTCTTCATTTTGTTTCCATTTAGGAAATATATAGGTTTCCATGATACCCATTTTTCACTCTTTATATTTTACCAAATGAATTGCTATATACCCGGTACACATTGAAAAACCATTGCAAAGCACGGCTCAGTTATTGGCTCTGGGTTACTTGGGTTCTTGTTGAACCTACAAGTCCTATAAATCCCTGCAACCAGAAGGGTCCAGCAGAGAATGTTAGTTTGCTTTAAAAAATCTGCCATACTTACAAGATGTTACAGGTGAAAACGTTGGCACAATTGGCAGTTTTTTCCAACTCCATTTCAATATTTGTTTATTTCAACTGTTAGTTTCTATAGGAAAACCTTGAAGGATCTACACATTGAGCCCTTGCTGAATTCCGACTTTTGTCTACTTTTTGGATATGAATAGCTGTCCGGGATCCCTTATTGCTTACACACCCATTTCTACCACTAACTGGAAGGAGGTTGAAAGCACAAAAAATAGGAAAAATAGGATATGTACCAGTAAAATGCCAAAACTGTGTAAAAGATTTTGGTTTTCTGACAAAAGTCTGCCTGCTCCTGAAAGCTGGGAAGATGGTGATTTTAGCACCACAAACCCTTTGTTGATATCATTTGCAGGGAAAAAAACAGACACTTTATTCTGCAGCGCTTTTTTAATCCCACTTTCCCCCCACAAAAATCTAATTTAGCTGTATTTTGGCTAATTTCTCGGTCCCTTACAGGGTAAGCCACAAACCCTGGAAACCTTTAGAATCCTCAGGATGCTGGAAGAAAAGGACGCACATTTGGCTTGAATTCTTATGTGGACAAAAAGTTACAGGGGCCTAAGCATGAACTACCCCAAATAGCCCAAAAAAGCTTACCACGGAGGGGGGAGGCCGAGCAGCGAAGAGGTTAAAAACTCACTTTTAGTAAGTATATTGCTAAAGCATGATGTGGTTGTGCACTGTCATTTAAAGACAGCTCATTTTCCATTGAAATGGCTACAAACGTCCCCATTAACATGCAGTTTTACTGATACAACTATGGAGTACAAACAAGGTTTGAAAATTGGGTTTCAGCAAAAATATTTATCATCCGCACATCACCAAGTAAAGTCTTCGGATTTGTTTTCATCCTATAAAAAATCTTTTTTCACCACACAAAAATACAAAAATGTGTCTTCATAACTACTGAAATATATTTTTTAATGTTTGTACAGTTCAATTATTAGATATTTCAATGTTTCGTTAGAAAAAAAGCCTGACATCTTATAGCCTTTCATTTCACATGCTTTGCAAAGCACGGTTGTCAAAGTTCACTCTACAGAATATTTTATCTTCACAGTTGGAGAAAGAAAAGTAAATGCAGAGACACAAATTGACTTTTGACCTCTGTCTCTGAATGGAGAGCAAATGTGAAAAGATAAAAAGAAGATTTAAAGACATCTTTATTGCGTGAGTGAACAGAACAGCTTTTTTTTGTCAGCCTGCCAGAACGGGTGAGTAGGCCCTAAAAATACTCCACCCTGATGAAATCTTACTTGCCCTAGAAAGCAGGCGAGTAGATTTCTCTAGGCCTGCCTGGTGAAGACCTGAGGAGGAGAGTAATCACCTTGAAGTTGTGGAGGCTGTCATCTGACCCTGTGCTCTCGGGTCCAACTCTGCTGGGCTGCCCCCTGTTGCCGCTTCCTCTCGCTGCACCCGCTCCGCGGGTGCCGCTTCGCGGCTTGAGGGAGGGAGAGGCGAGACCTAGGCGCTGTCACTGGGAGGCGCCTGGACTGACCAGCTTGTCGGCGCTAAGCAGGGACTCGGAAGACCAGGAGTCCCTGCTTCCCCAGCTGCACAGGCGGACGCGCCCACAACCAGACACGCCCCCGCCTGCAACGCCCCCTATTTTAAGAACAGCTCGGCGCTTAGCGGGACGCGAGCGGGACGCCGAGCGAAGCCCGGGCAAAGGGCGGGCCGTCTGTGGCCGTCCGGGGCAGGAGGAGGCAGGGCTGGGCCACCCCTCTTACACCTATTGCAACAGGTCCTAGTTTGTGGTGCTCTACTGTGGGTCCGGAATCCAGCATGTCAACCCGTTCCGGTAAGGCCTTGAGGGGTGGCGGTGAAAACGCCCCAGGGGGCGCCATGTTCGGTTCAATGGATAAATTCCTCACCAGGGTGGCGGCTGTTATTGACAATGAGCTCGCCATATCAGAACGGCGCCTTTCTTTTGACTTCCCCCCTTCCAAAAGCCCATCTTCAGCATTAGTGATGCCCTCATCAATCTCCATTTCCCCTGCACCCTTGCTTGGGGATTTACCAGGGGATTCTCACATTGCACCACTAGAGGTTGGAACAGATGGGGTAGAAAGCTTGCTGATTGATCCTCTCCTCGTCAGCCCTTGTACCGTGCTTGTAGAGTCCCGCCCCGACCCTCCCACAGCCGGTTCTCCTGGTATTCAGCCCCAATACTGCTCTGATGCTCCCACACCCGATCCACAACTCCCGCCTAAGACTCGATCTACCCAGGGGCCTATGAAAAGGAAAGGGAAAAGGGCGACCACCATTCGAAAGGGCTGTCAACCCACGCTTATTAAGCACGCCAGGTATCAGCCCCAGAGGGGCCCCACACCCCCAGGTGCCGGAGGATCTGTACCACCCGGGAACTCTAATGCCCCTCCAATTACAGCTGACACTGTGCTACCCCCCCTGTTGGTCCCATCAGTACCTGACCTAGCCAACGAGGGTCTCTCTTTGGAGTTGATCGAGAAACTGGTCAGGTCTCTTTTGGTACCTCTTACTGACCAAGTCAAAAGGTTGGGGGATAGGCTTGACCGCTTTGAACAGGTTACCAGGGACAATTTTTTTCCCTGAAAACCCTGTTCAAATTACAGCCAAAGCCTAGCGAGGATAGGACAGATAGGACTACTGGGAAAGAGGTTTTAGTGAGACACCCCTTAGGAGAACAGTTGACACAGTCGCCCAAGCGGCCAGCTTCTGGGAACGCTTCCTTGGTTGCCTCCCAGGATGGCCCGAGGCAGACAAGGCCGAATGTCTCCACTCATGCTGCCCAAGTGCATGCTATCCCTCCCCCAGTAGTAACAACCCCTGTGCCTAACCAAGGCCAAAGGAAACATCAGAAGGGAGGGACGGGTCCAACTTTACAACCGGGGGCCGCTTCACACGCCAAAACTGGCGGCACAGCGACAACCCTTAAGGTTACACCCACCACTCTTCCGCCCAAAAACCCTTCTCCATTGGCTTTTCCTCAGAAACCCACACGAAAGTGTCCCCCAGTTAACCTCCCTCCTGAGTGCCACCCGTTTGTTGTCGTCCTCACCAAAGTCCCCCCTATTAGGAGTACCCAGCAGGAAAACCACCAGGCGCTTAAGAATAAGGTCATCCATTGGCTGAAAATCAACAGGCCCCTCCCTCCGGGAGTGGATGGCATAATTCTTGGCGTACGCAGGGTGGGATGGATTGGACACGGGAAAAAATCCCTTGAAGGGGATTGTGTGGTGGTCAATTTCCAAGACGCAAGAGTCGCCCATTTGATATGCTCCCATGGGCGACCTATGGCTGGAACGGGTATCGATGCAGTCGACTTAACATTCTTCTACCCACGGTCTATCACGACCACTCCTACCATCCACCTTGGACAACCCACCTATAATAGCAGTCCTGGGGGCCAATTTCTCGTAGAAAATATCGCCCACGGCCACTCTTCCCCGGGAGTTTTCTCACAGCAGTTATATCCAGCTCCAGCGATGCAGAATTGGGGTCCCTGGGGTTGCTGACTCTGATGTTCCCGGGGAGGCCCTTGTGGTTTTGAGTCCTGCTGTCGAGCCTACACCCCTCCTTAAATCCCGTAGCCCCTCGATTACATTACAAACTCAGGCTACTGCCGAGTTTGTAAAAGAGCATGGGGAGACCGGGGCATCTTTTGACCTTCGGGTTAGCCTCCCTGGTGTGGGTGTTGTGGACATACCGCACCCTGTCGAGGACTGTAGCATTACAGCTGTGACTGACCCCTCGATTAGGGTTTTCAGCTGGAATGTGGCGGGCCTCGAGAGGAAGCTAGCGCTGCCGGACTGGAACGCGCTAGTGGAGCAATACTCCATATGCCTGTTCCAGGAAACCTGGAGTAGGGTGCCCCTGCACAAGGCAGGATATTCCACCCACTTTTTGCCAGCAGTTCATAGTGCTACTGGTAGGGGCCGCCCTTCGGGTGGCCTATTAATCTGGGTGGCTTCAGAACTTAACTGCAGGGTGGTGGAGCGGGATACCAAATGCCCGGATCTCCTCAATATATTGCTGAGAAATTCCCAGGGCCGAGTTATCCTAAATATTTTTAACATCTACGCCCGAGGCATAAAGGGGGGTAGAGAATCCCCAGTAATAGCCTGTCTAGAAGCCCAGCTTCGCTCGTCTCCTCATAGGTATTGTACCTTGTTGGCGGGCGATTTCAATTGTACCTTTGAGCCCCTGGACCTTGAAATTCTAACTGACCAAGAGGAACATGACAGTAGGTGGGGGATTCCATCCCTTGAACTCAGTCCCATCAAAAAGTGGACTGAAGTGGCCCTCCAGATCAACTCACTAGCTATGGAGTTTGGTCTGAGGGCTGCCAACGGCAGGACTAGGTCCGACAAAGTAGGGGCACATACCTACAATAGGCCAGGGCACACGTCACGGATTGACTACTTTCTCCTTGACATACACCTGTGGAGCTTGGTGGAGGACATGGTGATTATACCATCTGTTGAGAGTGATCACAATCTCCTCTCTCTCACCTTGTCCTACAGGTGGCTAACTAGCACTGCGAGCAGTACTTCTCGTAACCCCGCCCCGGACCTGTCAGTTGTCGCCAACTGTGGACGGCGGCTAAAGTGGGCGAAGTTGGTTCTTTCTGAGGAGAAAACTTCTGCCATTAGGCAGCTTCTTGCCTCAGCCCTAGTCAATCTTGACCCCCAAGAGGATGGGTTGATGGAGGTGGCCCTAAGGTTTTGTACCATAACCCAGGCTATTAGTGACCTCTTTGTAGTTCCAGCCAATACGAACAGAAGGAAACTAAGCTCACGAGCTAGACAGGGCTGGTACAATCAGAAGTGCAGGGAGGCGAAGTCACTACTCATTGAAGCAGTTAAGTCCAAACTACCGTCCAGGACTAGGGAGGCCAGGAGACACTATGCACTCTGCCAAAAAAACGCTAAGATGGAGTGGGAGGATATTTTCTGGCAGGACCTCCTGGCTGCCAGTCGTGGGAAAGACGCCAAAGGTTTTTGGGACCTGGTGGGCAATAGGAACCGTCCCGACGACACCCTGAGGACCTGTACCATCAATGCCCAGACATGGTTCTCCCACTTCCAAAACCTTTATTCTGCCGCTGAAGGCTCACTAAACGACCCTTTTAACCTCCCGCCCTTTACCCTAGCTCAAGACCTGGAATTTTTTTCTGTTTTGGATGTCACAAAGCAGATTAAAACCTTGGTACCATTAAAAGCAGCTGGTCCGGATGGCCTACCTGGCGATATCCTCCGAGCCTATCCGGATGAATGGGGGGGTACTAATCTCTGCACTCCTCAATGCAATCGTTGAGGGAGGCCCCGTGCCAGATTCCTGGAGAGGTGCGGAGGTGGTCCCCATCTACAACAAGCATTTACAATGCAATGGTTTTGCCTTTGTTAAAGTTAGAGCTATTGGCATTGCTCTTGACACTCTGAAGCTCCACTCTGAAGCTCCACTCTGCACTCTGAAGCTCCACTCTGCACTCTGAAGCTCCACTCTGCACTCTGAAGCTGCACTCTGCACTCTGAAGCTGCACTCTGAAGCTCCACTCTGCACTCTGAAGCTGCACTCTGAAGCTCCACTCTGCACTCTGAAGCTCCACTCTGCACTCTGAAGCTGCACTCTGAAGCTCCACTCTGCACTCTGAAGCTCCACTCTGCACTCTGAAGCTGCACTCTGAAGCTCCACTCTGCACTCTGAAGCTCCACTCTGAAGCTCCACTCTGAAGCTCCACTCTGCACTCTGAAGCTCCACTCTGAAGCTCCACTCTGAAGCTCCACTCTGAAGCTCCACTCTGCACTCTGAAGCTCCACTCTGAAGCTCCACTCTGAAGCTCCACTCTGCACTCTGAAGCTCCACTCTGAAGCTCCACTCTGAAGCTCCACTCTGCACTCTGAAGCTCCACTCTGCACTCTGAAGCTCCACTCTGCACTCTGAAGCTCCACTCTGCACTCTGAAGCTCCACTCTGAAGCTCCACTCTGCACTCTGAAGCTCCACTCTGCACTCTGAAGCTCCACTCTGCACTCTGAAGCTCCACTCTGAAGCTCCACTCTGAAGCTCCACTCTGAAGCTCCACTCTGAAGCTCCACTCTGAAGCTCCACTCTGAAGCTCCACTCTGAAGCTCCACTCTGAAGCTCCACTCTGCACTCTGAAGCTCCACTCTGCACTCTGAAGCTCCACTCTGCACTCTGAAGCTCCACTCTGCACTCTGAAGCTCCACTCTGCAGCTCCACTCTGCACTCTGAAGCTCCACTCTGCACTCTGAAGCTCCACTCTGCACTCTGAAGCTCCACTCTGCACTCTGAAGCTCCACTCTGCACTCTGAAGCTCCACTCTGCACTCTGAAGCTCCACTCTGCAGCTCCACTCTGCACTCTGAAGCTCCACTCTGAATCTGCACTCTGAAGCTCCACTCTGCACTCTGAAGCTCCACTCTGCACTCTGAAGCTCCACTCTGCACTCTGAAGCTCCACTCTGCACTCTGAAGCTCCACTCTGAAGCTCCACTCTGAAGCTCCACTCTGAAGCTCCACTCTGAAGCTCCACTCTGAAGCTCCACTCTGAAGCTCCACTCTGAAGCTCCACTCTGAAGCTCCACTCTGAAGCTCCACTCTGAAGCTCCACTCTGAAGCTCCACTCTGAAGCTCCACTCTGAAGCTCCACTCTGAAGCTCCACTCTGAATCTGCACTCTGAAGCTCCACTCTGAATCTGCACTCTGAAGCTCCACTCTGCACTCTGAAGCTCCACTCTGAAGCTCCACTCTGAAGCTCCACTCTGAAGCTCCACTCTGAAGCTCCACTCTGAAGCTCCACTCTGAAGCTCCACTCTGAAGCTCCACTCTGAAGCTCCACTCTGAAGCTCCACTCTGAAGCTCCACTCTGAAGCTCCACTCTGAAGCTCCACTCTGAAGCTCCACTCTGAAGCTCCACTCTGAAGCTCCACTCTGAAGCTCCACTCTGAAGCTCCACTCTGAAGCTCCACTCTGAAGCTCCACTCTGAAGCTCCACTCTGAAGCTCCACTCTGAAGCTCCACTCTGAATCTGCACTCTGAAGCTCCACTCTGAAGCTCCACTCTGAATCTGCACTCTGAATCTGCACTCTGAAGCTCCACTCTGAATCTGCACTCTGAAGCTGCACTCTGAAGCTCCACTCTGAAGCTCCACTCTGAAGCTCCACTCTGAAGCTCCACTCTGAAGCTCCACTCTGAAGCTCCACTCTGAAGCTCCACTCTGAAGCTCCACTCTGAAGCTCCACTCTGAAGCTCCACTCTGAAGCTCCACTCTGAAGCTCCACTCTGAAGCTCCACTCTGAAGCTCCACTCTGAAGCTCCACTCTGCACTCTGAAGCTCCACTCTGAAGCTCCACTCTGCACTCTGAAGCTCCACTCTGAAGCTCCACTCTGCACTCTGAAGCTCCACTCTGAAGCTCCACTCTGCACTCTGAAGCTCCACTCTGAAGCTCCACTCTGCACTCTGAAGCTCCACTCTGAAGCTCCACTCTGCACTCTGAAGCTCCACTCTGAATCTGCACTCTGAAGCTCCACTCTGCACTCTGAAGCTCCACTCTGAATCTGCACTCTGATGCTCCACTCTGCACTCTGAAGCTCCACTCTGAAGCTCCACTCTGAAGCTCCACTCTGAAGCTCCACTCTGAAGCTCCACTCTGAAGCTCCACTCTGAAGCTCCACTCTGAAGCTCCACTCTGAAGCTCCACTCTGAAGCTCCACTCTGAAGCTCCACTCTGAAGCTCCACTCTGAAGCTCCACTCTGAAGCTCCACTCTGAAGCTCCACTCTGAAGCTCCACTCTGAAGCTCCACTCTGAAGCTCCACTCTGAAGCTCCACTCTGAAGCTCCACTCTGAAGCTCCACTCTGAAGCTCCACTCTGAAGCTCCACTCTGAAGCTCCACTCTGAATCTGCACTCTGAATCTGCACTCTGAATCTGCACTCTGAATCTGCACTCTGAAGCTCCACTCTGAATCTGCACTCTGAAGCTCCACTCTGAAGCTCCACTCTGAAGCTCCACTCTGAAGCTCCACTCTGAAGCTCCACTCTGCACTCTGAAGCTCCACTCTGAAGCTCCACTCTGCACTCTGAAGCTCCACTCTGCACTCTGAAGCTCCACTCTGAATCTGCACTCTGAAGCTCCACTCTGCACTCTGAAGCTCCACTCTGCACTCTGAAGCTCCACTCTGAAGCTCCACTCTGAAGCTCCACTCTGAAGCTCCACTCTGAAGCTCCACTCTGAAGCTCCACTCTGAAGCTCCACTCTGCACTCTGAAGCTCCACTCTGCACTCTGAAGCTCCACTCTGCACTCTGAAGCTCCACTCTGCACTCTGAAGCTCCACTCTGCACTCTGAAGCTCCACTCTGCACTCTGAAGCTCCACTCTGCACTCTGAAGCTCCACTCTGAAGCTCCACTCTGAAGCTCCACTCTGAAGCTCCACTCTGAAGCTCCACTCTGAAGCTCCACTCTGAAGCTCCACTCTGAAGCTCCACTCTGAAGCTCCACTCTGAAGCTCCACTCTGAAGCTCCACTCTGAAGCTCCACTCTGAAGCTCCACTCTGAAGCTCCACTCTGAAGCTCCACTCTGAAGCTGCACTCTGAAGCTCCACTCTGAATCTGCACTCTGAAGCTCCACTCTGCACTCTGAATCTGCACTCTGAAGCTCCACTCTGAAGCTCCACTCTGAAGCTCCACTCTGAAGCTCCACTCTGAAGCTCCACTCTGAAGCTCCACTCTGAAGCTCCACTCTGAAGCTCCACTCTGAAGCTCCACTCTGAAGCTCCACTCTGAAGCTCCACTCTGAAGCTCCACTCTGAAGCTCCACTCTGAAGCTCCACTCTGAAGCTCCACTCTGAAGCTCCACTCTGAAGCTCCACTCTGAAGCTCCACTCTGAAGCTCCACTCTGAAGCTCCACTCTGATGCTCCACTCTGAATCTGCACTCTGAAGCTCCACTCTGCACTCTGAAGCTCCACTCTGAAGCTCCACTCTGCACTCTGAAGCTCCACTCTGAAGCTCCACTCTGAAGCTCCACTCTGAAGCTCCACTCTGATGCTCCACTCTGAATCTGCACTCTGAAGCTCCACTCTGCACTCTGAATCTGCACTCTGAAGCTCCACTCTGCACTCTGAATCTGCACTCTGCAGCTCCACTCTGAAGCTCCACTCTGAAGCTCCACTCTGAAGCTCCACTCTGATGCTCCACTCTGAATCTGCACTCTGAAGCTCCACTCTGCACTCTGAAGCTCCACTCTGAAGCTCCACTCTGAAGCTCCACTCTGAAGCTCCACTCTGAAGCTCCACTCTGAAGCTCCACTCTGAAGCTCCACTCTGAAGCTCCACTCTGAAGCTCCACTCTGAAGCTCCACTCTGCACTCTGAAGCTCCACTCTGAAGCTCCACTCTGCACTCTGAAGCTCCACTCTGAAGCTCCACTCTGAAGCTCCACTCTGCACTCTGAAGCTCCACTCTGAATCTGCACTCTGAAGCTCCACTCTCCACTCTGAATCTGCACTCTGCAGCTCCACTCTGAATCTGCACTCTGAAGCTCCACTCTGCAGCTCCACTCTGAATCTGCACTCTGAAGCTCCACTCTGAAGCTCCACTCTGAAGCTCCACTCTGAAGCTCCACTCTGAAGCTCCACTCTGAAGCTCCACTCTGAAGCTCCACTCTGAAGCTCCACTCTGAAGCTCCACTCTGAAGCTCCACTCTGAAGCTCCACTCTGAAGCTCCACTCTGAAGCTCCACTCTGAAGCTCCACTCTGAAGCTCCACTCTGCACTCTGAAGCTCCACTCTGAAGCTCCACTCTGAAGCTCCACTCTGCACTCTGAAGCTCCACTCTGAATCTGCACTCTGAAGCTCCACTCTCCACTCTGAATCTGCACTCTGCAGCTCCACTCTGAATCTGCACTCTGAAGCTCCACTCTGAATCTGCACTCTGAAGCTCCACTCTGAAGCTCCACTCTGAAGCTCCACTCTGAAGCTCCACTCTGAAGCTCCACTCTGAAGCTCCACTCTGAAGCTCCACTCTGAAGCTCCACTCTGAAGCTCCACTCTGAAGCTCCACTCTGAAGCTCCACTCTGAAGCTCCACTCTGAAGCTCCACTCTGAAGCTCCACTCTGAAGCTCCACTCTGAAGCTCCACTCTGAAGCTCCACTCTGAAGCTCCACTCTGAAGCTCCACTCTGAAGCTCCACTCTGAAGCTCCACTCTGAAGCTCCACTCTGAAGCTCCACTCTGAAGCTCCACTCTGAAGCTCCACTCTGAAGCTCCACTCTGAAGCTCCACTCTGCACTCTGAAGCTCCACTCTGAAGCTCCACTCTGAAGCTCCACTCTGCACTCTGAAGCTCCACTCTGAATCTGCACTCTGAAGCTCCACTCTGCACTCTGAAGCTCCACTCTGAAGCTCCACTCTGAAGCTCCACTCTGAAGCTCCACTCTGAAGCTCCACTCTGAAGCTCCACTCTGAAGCTCCACTCTGAAGCTCCACTCTGAAGCTCCACTCTGAAGCTCCACTCTGAAGCTCCACTCTGAAGCTCCACTCTGAAGCTCCACTCTGAAGCTCCACTCTGAAGCTCCACTCTGAAGCTCCACTCTGAAGCTCCACTCTGAAGCTCCACTCTGAAGCTCCACTCTGAAGCTCCACTCTGAAGCTCCACTCTGAAGCTCCACTCTGAAGCTCCACTCTGAAGCTCCACTCTGAAGCTCCACTCTGAAGCTCCACTCTGAAGCTCCACTCTGAAGCTCCACTCTGAAGCTCCACTCTGAAGCTCCACTCTGAAGCTCCACTCTGAAGCTCCACTCTGCACTCTGAAGCTCCACTCTGAATCTCCACTCTGAAGCTCCACTCTGCACTCTGAAGCTCCACTCTGAATCTGCACTCTGAAGCTCCACTCTCCACTCTGAAGCTCCACTCTGAAGCTCCACTCTGAAGCTCCACTCTGAAGCTCCACTCTGAAGCTCCACTCTGAAGCTCCACTCTGAAGCTCCACTCTGAAGCTCCACTCTGAAGCTCCACTCTGAAGCTCCACTCTGAAGCTCCACTCTGAAGCTCCACTCTGAAGCTCCACTCTGAAGCTCCACTCTGAAGCTCCACTCTGAAGCTCCACTCTGAAGCTCCACTCTGCACTCTGAAGCTGCACTCTGAAGCTCCACTCTGAAGCTCCACTCTGAAGCTCCACTCTGAAGCTCCACTCTGAAGCTCCACTCTGAAGCTCCACTCTGAAGCTCCACTCTGAAGCTCCACTCTGAAGCTCCACTCTGAAGCTCCACTCTGAAGCTCCACTCTGAAGCTCCACTCTGAAGCTCCACTCTGAAGCTCCACTCTGCACTCTGAAGCTCCACTCTGAAGCTCCACTCTGAAGCTCCACTCTGAAGCTCCACTCTGAAGCTCCACTCTGAAGCTCCACTCTGAAGCTCCACTCTGAAGCTCCACTCTGAAGCTCCACTCTGAAGCTCCACTCTGAAGCTCCACTCTGAAGCTCCACTCTGAAGCTCCACTCTGAAGCTCCACTCTGAAGCTCCACTCTGAAGCTCCACTCTGAAGCTCCACTCTGAAGCTCCACTCTGAAGCTCCACTCTGAAGCTCCACTCTGCACTCTGAAGCTCCACTCTGAAGCTCCACTCTGCACTCTGAAGCTCCACTCTGAAGCTCCACTCTGCACTCTGAAGCTCCACTCTGCACTCTGAAGCTCCACTCTGAAGCTCCACTCTGCACTCTGAAGCTCCACTCTGAATCTGCACTCTGAAGCTCCACTCTGCACTCTGAAGCTCCACTCTGAATCTGCACTCTGAAGCTCCACTCTGCACTCTGAAGCTCCACTCTGAATCTGCACTCTGAAGCTCCACTCTGCACTCTGAAGCTCCACTCTGAATCTGCACTCTGAAGCTCCACTCTGAAGCTCCACTCTGCACTCTGAAGCTCCACTCTGAATCTGCACTCTGAAGCTCCACTCTGCACTCTGAAGCTCCACTCTGAATCTGCACTCTGAAGCTCCACTCTGCACTCTGAAGCTCCACTCTGAATCTGCACTCTGAAGCTCCACTCTGCACTCTGAAGCTCCACTCTGAATCTGCACTCTGAAGCTCCACTCTGCACTCTGAAGCTCCACTCTGAAGCTCCACTCTGAAGCTCCACTCTGAAGCTCCACTCTGAAGCTCCACTCTGAAGCTCCACTCTGAAGCTCCACTCTGAAGCTCCACTCTGAAGCTCCACTCTGAAGCTCCACTCTGAAGCTCCACTCTGAAGCTCCACTCTGAAGCTCCACTCTGAAGCTCCACTCTGAAGCTCCACTCTGAAGCTCCACTCTGAATCTGCACTCTGAAGCTCCACTCTGCACTCTGAAGCTCCACTCTGAAGCTCCACTCTGCACTCTGAAGCTCCACTCTGAAGCTCCACTCTGAAGCTCCACTCTGAAGCTCCACTCTGAAGCTCCACTCTGAAGCTCCACTCTGAAGCTCCACTCTGAAGCTCCACTCTGAAGCTCCACTCTGAAGCTCCACTCTGAATCTCCACTCTGAAGCTCCACTCTGCACTCTGAAGCTCCACTCTGAAGCTCCACTCTGAAGCTCCACTCTGAAGCTCCACTCTGAAGCTCCACTCTGAAGCTCCACTCTGAATCTGCACTCTGAAGCTCCACTCTGCACTCTGAAGCTCCACTCTGAATCTGCACTCTGAAGCTCCACTCTGCACTCTGAAGCTGCACTCTGAAGCTCCACTCTGCACTCTGAAGCTCCACTCTGAAGCTCCACTCTGAAGCTCCACTCTGAAGCTCCACTCTGAAGCTCCACTCTGAAGCTCCACTCTGAAGCTCCACTCTGAAGCTCCACTCTGAAGCTCCACTCTGAAGCTCCACTCTGAAGCTCCACTGAAGCTACACACCGCGCAGGGCAGCTCTGGATGCTGATGCGAGAGGCCAGCTGGGAGGCGCGCTGCTCGTCTTCCTGCTCGTGCTGACTCGGAGAGAAAACTTGTTTTCATTGGGAGAGCGGCCTTCAAAGACCCGGTCACTGCGCCTCTCCGAGTGTTTAGCTTGGGATAAAATGGGCGCAGTGTTGTGGTGATGACAGTAGAGCAAGGGAGGTGCCGGCAATGCCGGACCAGAATCGGGGGCGTTCCCGGCGTCGCGTGACGTCGGCAAAAGGCAAAGAATGTCGGGAACGCCCCCGTGTCTGGTCCGGCATTGACGGACAGGCCCCTCGTCCAATGGCAAGGCTCCGTTTACGGAGCCAGCCAATCAATGACGAGGGCCGACCCAAAGCACCCTACAGTTCTCAACAGGATTTCGCCTGCGCGAAAAGCTGCGCAGAGCGCAGCTTTCGCTAGGCAAAACCTAAAAAGGGCAGCCGGGATCTACCTGGGAATTATAGGCCTATAAGCCTAATAGACTCGAGCCAGAAACTGGCGGGGAAAGTCATTTTGGGGAGGATCTCTCAATGGGTGGACGATAACCATATCCTGTCCGATATGCAAGCTGGGTTCCGTTCAGGTACAGGAACTATCGAACAGGTCTTTAGGCTCCTGTTACTATACTGGAAGGTGGTGGAACTGGGCAAAGGCAGTCTTTATTTGGCCTTCATTGACCTAAAGACTGCCTTTGACCTGGTACCTAGGGAGGAACTTTGGAGGGTGCTTCACGGACTAGGGATGCCCCCGTATATACTAAATCTCCTTATTAAACTGCACACCGACACCTATGCCCAGGTCAGATGGGGGCTGAACGGGGAAAAGACCGATAAGATCAGGGTCAAGAGGGGTGTAAGGCAGGGTTGTGTCCTGGCCCCTACCCTATTCTCCCTCTATATTAATGGAGTGGTAGATCATCTACTCGGCGAACCAGCAGACGCTCCCACTCTGGGAGGCGTAAAAATTCCAACTTTGCTGTTCGCCGACGACACCCTCCTCATCTCTAAAACCCCCAAAGGTCTCCAGACACTTCTGAACCGCTTTCAGGACTTTTGCACCACCAAGGGACTTGTCATCAACGTGGAAAAAACCAAGTACCTAGTTATGCACCCACCACGCAAACTTGGCCGCCCTCCCATTCTGAACTCCATACTCCTTGAAAGAGTGGCAGAATTCGACTACTTGGGAATTCGACTTAACGACGCGATGAGCTGGACCGCCCACATCAATAAAATGACAATGGCCCATAAAAGGGTGGGGGGGGCCCTCCTCAAGGAGTTCAACAACTCAACAAAACACTGTGTTGCCCCTCTACTAGATATATACAAAGCACGTGCGGTCCCTGCGTCACTCTATGGAGCAGAACTGTGGGGCCTGGGCAAAGTGGACTCACTGAGCAAGGCCGAAAACAAATTCATCAAAGATCTCCTTGCCATCCCATCAAGTAGCCCGACCATCCCAGTGCTCATGGATACTGGCTGCAAAGCTATAAGGGATCAGGCCCGTCTTCGACCCCTCTTGCTCTGGGCTCGTCTGTGGAGGGTGCCTGAGCTAAAATCTTATGCCAATGGTCTAGCTGAGGTGATGCACTCCGACGGTTGGCATAGCATTAAATGGCTGAAGGACATTAAACATCTTTTAGGGGACTTAGGCCTGGATTCCTGCTGGCATAGCCACTCCGCTCCCCCGAAGGAGACCTTAAAAAAACTTTTTGGGGAGTGGGTTTGTGTGAAGCGCATCAGTAGCCAGCGGCACTGCAAAACCACCGCAGCTTTTCTGTTGTTAAAAGATGCTGTCACCTATGAGCCGTACATGGACATAATAACAATTGCCATGGATCGGTCCTTGTACATCAAATTCCGGTTAGGAACCCTACCCTTGGCCGACTTTTGCTCCAGGTGGAATAAATCCCAGCCCCCATCATGCTTCTGCGCTCTTTGTCCCGATAAACCAGAGACGGTGCCACACTTTCTTTTTGAATGCCCGGACTATGGTCGCCCCAGATCACGTTGGCTTGGTCCTATCTGCAGAGAACTGGGTACCCGTCAGTACTCTGTTGCCCTCCGGATTCTTTTAACCAACACAGCCCCTCCCATTGTTTGTGCTGTTGCTAAGTTTTTAAAATGGGCTTGGTTGATTAGACTTAGAAGACTGTCCATATCAATTTAATCCTTTTTTTAAATTAATTTATGCTGACCTAATGTGTTTTATTCCTATATCAAATGTACAGTCATACTTTTTTTCGACATGCTGTTTTTATCTTTTGTACTGCTTTTATGATATATGCATATCGAAATAAAGCAATCAATCAATCAATCAATCAAAAAGAAGATTTAAAGACATCTTTATTGCGTGAGTGAACAGAACAGCTTTTTTTTGTCAGCCTGCCAGAACAGGTGAGTAGGCCCTAAAAATACTCCACCCTGATGAAATCTTACTTGCCCTAGAAAGCAGGCGAGTAGATTTCTCTAGGCCTGCCTGGTGAAGACCTAAGGAGGAGAGTAATCCCCCACCATACTGATTTATGTATTGCTGTATTCCAGTAAGCTGGGTGGGAACACACTGGAGGGAAAGAAAAGACTGCCTTTAAATCTCAAAGGACTGCTCTTTTATTCAGTGAATGATCACAAGGGAGGAGACTGAACACATCTCAGAAATCTAGATGGGGCTAATAAAAGAATCAGAGATTAGGACTGGGGGTCTGGGATTAACACTTTGATGTGCAAATAACTGTGGCTGACATCCAGGTGTAAACTGTGATCACCATTGTGAATTATGTCGTAGACAATCAACTTCGGAGTAGCGCCTGCGGAGGTAGACTTCTTTCATTAAGGAAGATGAAGGTTCACTTCAAAAGAAGCAGAACCCCAAGATAAAACTTCAAAGACCCAATCCCTAAATTACACTTGATGGACGGAAAAGGACTAGAAGAATGGGAAGTTGAGTCCCCAAACAGTTGCCATCTGGCAAGCAGTCAGGTAGGTTGTGTGAGAAGGGGAAACTCTGCAAGAGTTCTGTTTGTGACCAGGATTGAAGGCCATGGCCTGCTGGTCTCCTTTCTGGGTGAGGGGACATCACCCAGGGAAACCAAGACCACCTGCCCTAGAGCCCCTGTGCCTGCCTACTTGCCAAGACTTATGTCTTGTGAGTAAGAGGAGAGATGCCTAGTGGGGAGCCCTACTGTGAGGACTCCCTTGCAAAAATTTGAATCGGGCACTAGCCCATGTGCAATACTGCTTTCAGCATCCTCCGTATGACAAGAGAGGGGTGGCATGGACTATGCGAAGAATTAAGCGCAGTGTGGAGGGCACCAAGACCACACAGCCTCATAGTGGTGACCCCCCCTATGTCCCCGTAAGTCTGGTAACGTACTTTGGCTGTACAAGGAGACATTTGTCTGCTGTGTGTCGGGCTGATCGCATTTAAGAGTCTGTGCCAGAATATGAGCAATGCAGCAACCCTTGTATGCCAGAAGGGGTAGGTGGTATCGCATTGGCCAACTGTTTGGGTTGTGGCGCAGGATGCTGAGGATGTAGCAGCCTCGCCGAAGGTCCAGTCCGGAGCCGGAAACCCCCCCCCTCCATTTCGCTAGGAAAAGCACAACTTACATTTTGTGCTTGACAAGCAGGAGCACCTCTGATTACTGGAACCGGACTGGTAGTGTTGCTCGACAGGAAGAGCCATACAGGATTCGGACTTGGGAGTACCCAAAGATAGAGGCTACTTGCTGTACCACTGAACACTGTCACATCGCTAAAGCGGGTATGACTGACATCTGGCCTTTGGGGCCCCGTGATATTCACTGCTGAAGGTGCTGCACCATAGACACTTTGGAATCCAGAAGAGTCAAAAGGTAACTTTTAAGTACAGCCTAATAGTTTGCATTCCTGTATACAACCCCCAGTAACTGGGGACTAACCCTGAACACGTTACACTAAGGAAGATGGGACCGAGATTTGCTTGACAAATACTAGAGCCGCGACATTAAGGGGATTGAGTTCTTGATTCTGAATGTCATATTCCTTTGCATATTGCAATGTTTCATATAAAATCAAGCATTTGACTGGACATTGGTTTAATGTTCGTACTGTCTGCACTTTTAGTTATGAATCATGTTCACTGACCTGCATCTACTCCCCTCTCCTCACTGAGGGAGCCCTGATTGCTCAATAACAGCTACCTCTGTGAGTCAAATGCAGAAGAGGCTTTGCCCAGTTGAACAAGAACCATAGTAGGTCGGGCCCCAGGGCATCAGGTGCGAAATGCCTCAACCACCACTGTTGGGCTCAGTAACCCCATGGCCCTCTGAACTGAATTCTGATACCTACAGATAATTTTGACATTTGGAACTTCTAAAACTTACACTGACTGCAAGTTTTAGAAGGAATTCAGCCTCTAACCAGCCAGTTTCTCATATTTGAGGAAGGACACTGCAGCAGCTCCTCAGTGTGTGTTTTTTAAGACAAATATAATATTGGAATAAAACATACATGCACTCAGGGCTAAAACTGCAATTGTAATAGCTGTAGTTTTTTTAAAGCTTTATTTAGGAACAGTTGGCATTATGCATACATGTAGTAAGAGGTTTACGAATTAGGCATTGCACATGGACCAAAAAAGCAGTGATTATCACAACAATGTAGCATGGAAATACCCTGCCGGGCCGCCCGCCCCCCCCCCCCCCCCACCCATCTCATGTCCTTTCGGGATTGTAGAGGTGCAAACTCCACAAGACTGTTTAGTGTAGAGTCATGGATGAGCAACATGCCCTGGTGAACCAGCGCGTGGAGGTGTTGTGTGGGGAGGGCCCCCCGCATCGTTACTATCCAGAGCAGTGAAGGAGTTGTCTGTTTGGCGGAGGTAGGCTGTGAAGGGCCCTCAGATGTCCTTGGCCGGGTTTTCGGGGGCATTAGGCCCCAATAATTTGACAATTGCTCATGACAGTATGTGAAGTTTGTGATCCAATTTTGGGCTTTTGGTGCCCGGGTTCCACCCCAGTTCATTGCAACTCTACGTTTTGCAAGTATAAGCAATAGAGCAGTCAATTTCCGGAACTCGCTGGGTATATCTTCCAGGTATCCCAGCAAACCTACCAGAGGAGATGAAGGCTCCTGGATGCCCACGACCCTCCCTGTTGTATCGAAAATCTCTGCCCAATAGGCGGCAATTGTAGCACAGTGCCAGGCGAGGTGGAGAAAATCGGCCATGGGCAGTGGGAATCCAGGGGCAAGCCCCATACCGTGTATTTGTGCAGGAGTTTGATACATGGGGTGCAGAAATTTTTAATGTATAAGACGCAACCGATAATTTGGAGATAGCATCTCAAGCGGACCACAGCAAAAAGCCCATCGTGCATCTGTGAGGTGGGGAGGCAAGATTACTGCTCCAGGCTTCCCGAGCTGGTGTGGCCGCCGCTGGCACTGCTCGTTGCGTGTGGTTATATAGGGCTGTTACGAGCTTGCAGGGCTTGGGCGTCATGTAAATGTAATCTATGGTTGGATTTTTAAGTGGTACGTATCTATGTTTGTCTGTTAGAGAACTGGTCTGGATCTGGTCATGCCTGTCTAGGTTGTGCCTTTTTTGTACCTATCACAGAAACTTTACAGCGAAGCCACTCTCTTTGCACAGATGGCAACCAAGAGACTTTCCATTTCTTTGCCATCTTAACCATGAGCTACAGAATGGGACAACAATCTACAAGATCACAAAGTCGCCAAGGTAATGGACGCCATAGCAAACTAAAGTGTCACAGATTCAAAGTAAATTGACACTCAAATAGTTGCCCAATGTACTATCAGTTTTAAAAATATAACAGCTCTTGATTTTGGCTTGGCTGCCAAGGGAGGAGATTGTGTCATAAGCTGTGATGAATGCTATACCTTTATTCTTAACATTTCTGTTGGTATACATGATGAGATTGATACCCTCACAAATGTTATCTAAGATTTAAACACTGCTGATGATGGTATGGGTTTTGGAAGTGAGGGATCTTTGGTCAGGGTTAACAGGCATTTTAGAAAGATGGGGGATTGAAAATACTGCAGACTATATCAGATTGCCAACAAGCAACACACCTGTTGCATGAATTACGTAGTTATTTGAATAATGTATTGTTAAATTGCACACACACAAAGCTTCATTGTGCGATATATAACCACACGTTTCACTTAAAACACATGGTCCAGGGAAAAGAAAGTTGCAAAAGAAAATTCATGATGCATATTTGCTTCCGATCACCATATTCAGTTGGGAAGCTAAATGAAAAACCTAAGGTTTGTCGCAATCCAAAGTATTCAACATGCTGTTGTAGGAGCCTCAAGCACTAGAGGATTCCAATCCAATATCCCTCTCAAGGGTGTAATGTTCGGATTCCAACTTCTCCAGAAAAATACTGCCATTCAAGATAGGCTGTGAAAACCAAGTAACCTTCATAGCACGAAAAGTAAACCTTGGTTAGCTGAGTGCAAGACAAGACTGGTGATACACCTTCCATGTTTTAAAGAGATTTATGCACATTCCACTGTACATAAAAACAAAGGCAAATGGCAACAGCAAACCAATGAAGTTTGTCCAGAATATGCTTTGCTAGTGCAAATTTAGAGCGTCAAAATGTTTAAGCAACAAAGTTCTGTAGCACCCAAAGGAAAAAGCGTTTTTCGAGGCCACGCTGTAGAAATTACTGTAATCCATTTGCAAGCCAACAACAGCAGTAACTGAATAATGCCTGTTAAAAGGTATACACAAATGAATTTTGCTAACAGTTTTAGCTGAATTAAACAGGTTAAGGAGAGTGCAGAGATCCAAGACACCAGATCCAGCTCTGCCTCTGAGTAATGCTCAAATTCTTGACTGATTTTACAGGCTTCTGCCCACAATTCCGCACAAGTAACAACCATAATTACTTCAGTTCTAAAGGGAATCAACCCACGCCAATGGGTATCTATCCAATACTAACCATCATCAAACTGTCTAAAGAGGTCTGCCGGGGGTCCCACCATCAATGTGAAAATCGAAACCATGTGAAGGCATGAGGTGCACTTGAGGTCAAAATAGGAGATAAACATGTTTGGTAACAGAGCGGAATACTGAGAAACACCACAACTCAAAGTACGTGCCTAGCTGATAAAGTATGCATAGCATTTGAACTCACTCAACCAAAAGAAAACGCACACACTGTAAAGAAATGCCTCCACTTGTGATCTTACGGAGATCATGGCAAACAGTAGCATTTTGGGCAGTTTCAAAAGCCCTTGACTGATATAGAAGAAATAGGACACAAAACCAGCTATTAGATGAAGGACAACCAAAATAATTACAAGAAACATTTCAGTGCTGTATTTGAGAGAAAAACACAGTGGAAGGTTGTCTAACTCCCTACTGTGATTGAACACAGAATGAAATAATCTTTGCTGCCTCATGCAAAAGTGAAATGGATAAAACATGAGAAGGCTCAGATCAATCAAGACATTGTTCCTTTCAACGATGGTACTACCAGGGTAGACACGCAAATTGTAGAAACTGTCCAGCGCTCTTTGAAGAGGTCACAAATCACAAGAGAAAACACAGACCTAAATCGGAGAGCAAGAAAGGCAGGCATAGATTGAGCTGTGAACTTGAGTGGGGACGAACAACACAACCTTAACCAGTTTACAGTCCAGTGGGAGAGCGTTTTAGAATATTGGAGGTAGTAAGGTAGTATTTAAAGAAAAGGGCAGATAGTTCTTGCCCAGAATAGGATTTCAAATCTTCATCTGAAAATGTTCTTAATTCTGTGTCAGTTAAATTAAATTTCCATCCATTATAAAAGCTTACCTTATTTCAAAGAAAATGAGGTCTCAAGTGTTCATACACCTATGATCTACTGGATGCTCATGTTTTCAAACTTCCTTCGTTTTTATTTCATTTTAGTACTGTAACAGCATGTGAACAGCCTTGTGAGTTCTCTACTGTCATAACTGACTGACACGGTCATTCTTAGTATGATGATTTTTACTGCAGCTCCTTCCCATGCAAAGGAGTTGCCCTTGCTTTTTGGCGTGATCAAAGTACAGCACCTAAAGTTAACAATTCAAGATCTTTTAGTGTGGAGTCTCACTACTTGGTGAGCGAATAACAACCACTTATTCCAGTATAAAATGAGGTTTTAATTTTGTATTATTGCCAACCATTTGGGTCAGTTTCAATAATAGTAAATAAGACTCTTTGAATGTTTGTGTCCCAACCCGTATAACGGATTCACAAAGCAGGTGGGACAAATGCATTACTTTAGAGGACATGAAGATTTCTATAGCATTTTGTCCCTAGGACAAGTGGATTATTTAAAAGAATTCCACCACCCTGGCATACCAGATAATGCTACTGAAAGAACGTTCAATATTTACTCCTTCAACCATACCAGGGCTCACTTGTAAGCATGGAAACTCATACCACTGTTACTAACATGTGGTGGTGGAAGTAAACCCTGATGGATTACGTTGCTGTCCCAACTGCCACTGCATGAATTGCTATTAGAAGAACAGTTTTCGTTAAGATGTTGAGCCATCTTCAGAAGAGAGCCCCCCCCCCCCATGTGGTTGATAGTAGTCTTTGATATAGGGAGACACTCTCTCCTTATCGAATCTCCTGATGTCTTTTTGTAGGTCTGTGAGCTTGTGTTGCACAACGTAGTTTTAACGCTCGCTCATCTCTGCATTAATCTCAGCTAGACGAGATTTTAACAATGAGATACGTATTACTGCTTGTAATGCATTCTCTGCCATCTAGATTTTTATGATCAAGGCCTCTGACAGGCGTTTGGCCGTATTAATGATCAAGTCGAGCCGGTTGCATGTATATTACCACGCGACCTGGCTCCAGTCACTCCTAAATATATCATCAAGAAATAGGCGAGGTGTTATGGCCACTAGAAAGCCGTTTGCGGCGATGTTATCCCTAAGATATTCAGTCATGATAGCCACATGAAGAGCTATCTTGACTTGTTTTTTTTTAGAGCCGTTAAGGGGTTCAAATCACTCTGATTGCTGCATGTTGGTGTACTGCTATCAGCCCCGAGCAGTGATGTTGTCTTCAAAATCTCTGCGATTACATCATCGCCATAGCTAAGGCCCCGCTTGTCATCCCTATTAGGACCCAGATGACTGTCCATTGAGGTCTGAGTGAAGAAAAGTTTCTTAAAGCAAAAACAAAGAAGATAGTATAAGTCCCTTGGCTGAGCCGCTGTACTAGTCACTATAAAACTAAAGACAAATGGTGGGGACTAGGAGCAGATAAAGGATAACACCCAAACTTTGTATTACGGCAAAGTGTATACATATTCCTACGTTGTGGAGATGAGAGTACACTCGACATATTGTCACGTTATCGCACGCTGCACGCACAGTTCACGGAGTCAGATGGAAAACTCATATCATCCCCATCAGAGGAGAGCACAGAGCTCCAATTACAAAGCAGAAATGCAATTTGAGGAGAGCAATGTGGGAGGACAGCACCTTCAGCCACGGGCACCACGCAGACCAGGAGATTAGTCCGGGCTGAGGGGACAGGACAGGTATTGCCTGCCATTATTATATTCAGGCTGCAGAGCTTTAGCTAGCTGGCAAATTGCCGCAGACAATTGAATCTCAGTGCTTTCCCCAGAGCTGCGTGGGGCAGAGACGAGAATGTAGAGAGAAGGGTGTCCTTCGAGAGGTTAGGGAAAGAGGATAGAGGTACAAAGAAAGGGAGGGAGGGGAGAAGGGTGTTGGTTGTGTGCACATGTCCCTGCACCCTCCAAAACACCTTCTACTGGAGTTGTTTCAGCTACAATGGCAGATAACATGTACCAAATTATACATTCCGATTACATGGGTCAGTGGGTTAAGCGTACGCAGCAGAGATCTGTGCTGCTTGAAGATTAGGGCTTTGTGTTGATCATGGAGTTTCTAACTTTCCGTCCTTCTAGGTTCACTTCAACTGGGCTGGATGCCACTCAGTAGCCATGAAACAAGTTGGTTTGTGGGATGCACTTCTGCTGACACAACAATACTAATAATATTACTAATGTATGCCAGCACAAGCAGGAACTCGCGACCGTGAGCCTGGGTCACATCAGACAAGTGAGCCTCACACTATCGCCTGCATGAGCAGCTCAGAGGTGGAGGGTTGTCAATAAGTAGCTTCCATCTACCAGAGATCGATTTAACCAGCATACTGACTACCTCACCCTAACATCTGCCCGACTCTCCTCCTTCCCGAATGGAACTAGATAATCTCAGCTATCAATCAAACAATACGTACAAGGCCGTGCAACTTGCTATCAGAGATATGACGAACATGTTACACCTCTCAGAAACATACCTTTCAAAAATTTAGCTTTAAAAAAAACAAATCAGTACACAACCCCCATAACTTTCTAAATACTATCCCAACATCATCGACAGACTATACTGACCTCACAATCAACTTAGATATCTGACAGATGCGGAGATACAAATCCTATTGCTATCGTATGAAGCATCCCACATTCTTTCCCCGAAGGTAGACGAACATAACATTCAATCAGTCCTAATTAACGCAAATAGAACTTCAAAGTCTAACCATAGAAAACCAAACCTTAACAACCTGCAAAAGGTCACGTTAATTCCGGAAAAGCAAGACTCAACAAGGGTCATCCCACAAAAACCCAGCTCATGCCTTCTACTTAACTGTCGCTCAGCAAAGAAACATGCCGCAGACATAGTCGACCTCATCTAAAACCAGGAAATTGACGTAACTATCCTATATGAATCATTACTATCAGATTCATCCTCCCCATGCCTTAATCTATTAGTCACCCCAAACTACAGCATAGTGCGACTCGACAGGCTAAACAAAACGGGTGGAGGCATCGCCTGTATACATAGAGCTGACATTACCATTATGAAAGTACCTTCTTGACCCCCTAGAGCCATGTGAATACCTCGATCTGTCCCTAAAAACCATAGATAACCATTTTTGCCAACTTCACGCGTTTTACCACCCATCGGGCAAAAATACCATATTCATAGACCAGCTGATAGAAATCATCACAACAAACTCTATCCCTCTATCCAATGATATTTTCTTAGGAGACATCAATCTTCACTGGGAAGCTCAAAATGATAATCAGATAAATATGCTCAAAGACTTCCTTGAAGACCAATCTTCGGTTCAAGAATGCCAGCTACCAACCCATACAACAGGCTCTACACTAGACTGGATCATTTCAAAGGAAAAAGTTGTTGATACAATCGAGACCACTCCTTGTGACTGGTCAGATCATCACCTTCCAAATACCCTACATGAAAAGGAAAACACCCTCACAACCAATCAAACCTAAAAAATGGGATTGTGACACCAAAGGGCTCAATATGGAGAATCCTCTACCAGCAAAATGCTGGCCTACAATTAATCATCTACTCATTCCCTTTTGGACAAAGATTATTAATGCTTTGCTTTCGCCAGGATCGTTACCAGACTGCCTAAAAACAGGGCAAATCATTACAATCATAAAAAAACTGCAGAGAATCCCTCAGACCCCAACAACTTTCGTCCAGTCACAAACATTCCCATGCTTGCCAAACGTATGGAAAAATGTGTTCAACAATTAAGCCAGCACATTTCCCAATTCAAACTACTGAATGACTATCAATCAGGGTTCAGATTAAATCACAGTACTGAAACAGCTATTCTTCACAAAGTAGATGATGCTCTACTTGCCCTAGACTGCAACGAAACCTGTCTCCTAATTCTGCTCGACCTTTTATCTGCATTCGACAGTAAACCATGCAAAAATACTAGAACGACTGAAGGAAAGGATGGGTTTAGCGGACACAGTCCTAGAGTGGTTTAGTTCCTTCTTAGAAAACAGATCACAAAGATGTTAGTGAGTCAAAAAAATATCAGCATCATCTCCAAATCTTATTGGTGTACTACAGGGGCGCTAACAGAAATCTTACAGCAGGCAAACATCTCCTTTCACATGTATGCAGATGACAGACAGCTATATATGAAGATCTCATCAGTGGAAGAGATCAACATCATGAACCAGGCCTTAAAGAGGACCATTCATTGGCTAACCAATAATCATCTAAAGCTTAACCCGCATAAAATGGAATTCCTTCTGATCTCTTCCCAAAAAAAACACAAAAAAAATATAATGGAATGGACCAAGCTGATCACTGTGCTTAACTGTACCCAGGATCTAGTAGACTCAACCAAGTCTCTTAGAATAGTCCTAGACAAGAACCTGAACATGCGGACCCACATGAACACAATGGCAAAAAAATGCCAGTTTCCATTTAAGCTATCTTAAAAACTGAAACCTTTCATAGCTACTTCAGACCTCAAAACGGCAGTCCAGGAACTAGTCATCTCGAGGATCGAATACAGATGCACAACTCTAGCAGGACTATCCAAGATTTCTACAGCCCCACTAAAAGCATGTCTCAATGCGGCTGCAAGACTTATTACAGGCCCCAGAAAATTTGACCACATCACCCCTCATCTGAAAGTGCTTAATTGGCTACCATGCAAAGCAAGAATCCAACTAAAGATGGCATGTATCACACACAATGGGATTTACTATAAAACACCATTATACCTAGCCCGGAAAATCAAATTATCAGGAGGCGATAGAGTCTCTCGGAGCCATGGATATCTCTTACTGAAACCTGCCGTCTACCGAAAGAAGAGAACGTATGACAGAGCTTTTTCTGGTGCTGCACCAAGAATTTGGAGCTCACTCCCTCTGAACATTAGAAAAATCGCGTCCACCTGAGCTTTCAAAAAAAAAAAAAAAGCTAAGACATTTCTTATGAGCAAATTCCTCCCATAAGAACGGTAGACTAGACTCGGTTAGGTTACTTTCCAGATCACACACCCTCTTATTACAAATCGATCAACAGTAGTCGTCAGGACTTGTATATATGATGAAAAGGATGATGAAAGCACAAATGTTTCTCGCCAAAATCAATAAATATATATATATATATATATAAGCACAATTGTTGCTCTCAGAGTTTGTCCGCTCTTTATTTGCTTATGCTTGTGTCAAACTTGCTGTACTAAGATTAAGACTATGTAACTGTGAAGCACTCTGATACCCTATTGGGTCATGTCCGCGCTATATAAAACACCGAATAAATAAAAATAAATAAACAGACTATGCAGATATCAGCGACTGAATGCCATGCCAGAGCCAAGGACCAACACAGACCGAGCAGGCCAGAGGCTTGCAATAAATGGTGCGGGTTGCGGGACAGGAACAAGAGTGGCCACGGGCAAGCAAGAAACAATGCAGAATCAATTAAATCAAAGACATAGTGTGCCAAAGAAACAATAAATAAATCAAAGAATAAGGGAACATGTAACAGGGGCAGTCCCCACGAAAGTGAAAAACACACCCAAAGCCAGGACAAAGAGCAACATTTCACAACTGAAAAGAAACAAATTTAGAAAGGCACAAAAAGGAACAAATGGAAAGTTGAGGGCGTGGTCTAAGCCCCCAGAGCGGAATACAGAAGGTCGAGAGGTCGTGCAGGTGCGCAGCCTAGGCTTCACCTAAAAAAGAAATAAATGATCAACTTGGAGCCGCTTTTCCCCTTGAGGGACCATAAGGCAAGCACGGAATATTGAAAATGTGCTTACCACATGGGATGGCTCCCATAATAGGTGACTGTGCCACTTGGGGCACAGTCTTTGCGGCAGTCTATACCATCACACGTGGTACTCTACCTAGGTCAGTCTTGCCGGAGGTGTTAAGACAAATTCTGAATTTACACGGACCAGCTGTTGCCCTGGATTTGGGGATGAAATTCATGGGAAACTTTCCCATAGTCTTCACAATGATTCTGTCTAACATTAAAGGTGAAGCAGCTTATCTGGCTTTATGCCAGCAGCTCACGCACTTTGCAACACTCAACCAGGAACATGAGCTACCAATAATTATCGCTGAAGCATATACTTTTATAGGATGGAATAATTTGGGAACCATACCCAGTAAAGCACAACTTGTCATACCAAGTCCTGACAAGGATACTGCCAGGAGGAACCTGGAGTTTGTTAAAAAGCAATGGGACAAACTCAAACCTAGAGAAAAAGATAAAGCTCAATGGGGATCTCTGCCTCTGGAGTCCTCCGACAGACGCTATAATTTGTGTGATCGCACACTGTTGAAAGCACCTGATAGGTATCAGCTTTCCGACACTATTCTTTCACGTTCCTTTCAGGAATCACCAGAAAAACAATACAAGAGAGGAGGGTGTTCTTACCGCAGACAGGAAGAGTACGTGAAACAGAAGAGGGACTCGCAACACTCATCTGATGTGCAGCTAAAGAAGTAGGAGAAAACTCTACAAATTTGACCCCAATTTCAGAAAAAGAAAGTTGCTGCTGTAACTGCAAAATATGCAAGAAATACTGGGAACTCTTATGAACAGGATGTGGGTGGTGGCTCACCTCAACAGTGCTGTGATGTTACTATAGTGCGCCGGAATCTCCAGGAGTTTCTGGCAGAAACAGCAACTGATAACTTTGTTACAGTTGAAACCCCGGACAGCCGCGTAGCCCTTCAAGACAGTTCACATAATTTAGATACAAATTGAGGTGACATACACCACACCATTAAAGTAATATTCTGGGAAAATGTGACTTTATCGTACAACATTCTCTTAGCCGAGGTCCATTGGACTCCATAGCTTGTCCAGACACCCCCACAGGGTGAGGCTGTAATACTCCCATCTTTTTCTGGGCATGTACCAGACAAGGTCAAAGAAGCCTATGCTGCAGGATGGGCTCTTGCATTAGCCCCACTATATTATCGCAATCATGCCGGCTGGGATAAGATTATCCTGATCATATAATGCCCATACTACAAGTGCAACCACAATATCCCAAAAAAAGGGATGCTAAAGCTCCTGTTAGAGAAATACTCTCCCAGATGGAGTACCAGGGAGTAATGCCCCGGTTACTAACCGGTAATCTTCATTACTCCGAGTCCTAGTCTTCCTCGCCACAGTAATTAACAGTGAGCATTCTGCTCCTACAGAAACCTCAAGTAAAAAGCTACATACTAGTCTCCCTATCCCTCCTATATGGTCCCCAGTGGCAACCACCAATCGGATAAAAGGACGCAAAAGTCCCAACATGACCTGAAAAACAAAGCCGCATTCATGAAGCCACCAAGAGGGCCGGGAGGGAAGAGAAATTATACTGTGGCGAGGAAGACTAGGACTCGGAGTAATGAGTATTACCGGTAAGTAACCGAGGCATTACCTCCTCGTCAGTCTTCCTCGCCACAGTAATTAACATTGAGCTGATACCAAAGCAAGAACAGCTTCATGTAAGGAATGCAACCCACACAAGTAATGCATTAGCAAAATACACACTTAAATGACAACAAAGGAAAGAGACACACATCTCATGAAGTCACAGAACTGAGAACTGAAGAAACAAAGGCCACGGAAGCCTCACCCCCAACCTCAAGCCGGTAATGAAACATGAACGTATGAGACGAAGACAAAGTGGCCGCCCTGCAGATATCCTCCATGGAAATTCCTTTAAAGGCGGCCCGAGAAGCAGCAACAGATCTAGTAGAACACCTCTGAACCAGATGAGAGGGAACCACAGAGAGAGTATCATACGCCAAAGGAATAGCCTCCTTAATCCACCGAATGAGAGTGGAAAGAGATGGCCTCTGCCGTTGTCTAGCCAGACCAAAAGTCACAAATAAGTTGTCCACCTTACAAAGGAAGAGGTGCTGGCCAAATAAATGACCAACGCGCGTCTAATATCCAGAAGATGTAACAGAGATTCCTCCGGAGACGAAGGAACAGGAAAGAACAAAGGGAGGACAAACTCAGCAGAACGATGAAAGAACGATGCCACCTTAGGGACAAAAGTAGGGTGAGCACGTAAAACCACCCTATCGTCCAGAATCCGTAAAAAAGGAGCAGAACGAAGGAATGCACCCAACACGCCTGGCAGAAGCAATAGCCACCAGAAATACCACCTTGAGAGTCAAATATTTCAACTCCACTGACTCCAAAGGCTCAAAAGGAAGCGACTGCAAAGCCTTCAACACCAACGGAAGGTCCCCGGGGGAGCCCACTGTGCACGGAGGGTAGAAAGAGCCAAGCCCAAATCAAAACCCTCCTTAAAAAAATCCAGCACCCGTGCAGGATCCAAAGAGTCAACAGACCAACCATGGCGAAGACACCAAGCAGCAAAGTTGTCCCACTGTTTAGCATACGACTTTAAAGTCGAGGGACGCCTGGACCTCTGAATAAGACCAGCAACCTCCACAGAACAACCACCATGGATCAAGGATTCCCTTTCAAGAGCCAAGCCTGCAGACTCATGCATCTGAACACCGGAAGAGGAATCAGAGGGCCCATAAAGGGAAAAGGATGGAACAGCAACGTCCAACCCGGACACACCGCCAACTCCAACAAGAGCGGATACCACGGGAGACGGCACCAACTCGGGACCACCAGAAGGACAAAAGCCCCCTCCCTCTTCATCTTCATAAATACCGCTGGAATCAGGAGAACCGGTGGGAAAGCATACAACAGGCCCTCTGGCCAAAGGAAGGATATCGCATCCACCTTCCATGCGCTCTGACAGGGCATAATCGTGCAGAAACAACGGGTCTTGGCATTGTCCGGAGACGCAAACTAGTCCACCACCGGACACCCAAACTTCCCCTGCAACGTCTGGAACATCAACCGGGTCAGAGACAAAGACCCCATGGAAGGAAAGACCCTGCTGAGACAATCTGCCACCACATTCTCCCGACCCGGGAGATAAACTGCCGACAGGGACCCCTGATTGGATTATGCCCAAGAACAAATCCTGCGACTGAGGCAACTGAGGGAACGAACCCTGCAATCCCCCTGGTGATTGATGTAAGACACGACCAACTGGTTGTCCGTCCGTACCTGAACATGGTGACCCACCAGCAGGGCAGCGAAAGCCAACAGACCCAACAGAACAGCCTTCAGCTCTCGGTAATTCGACAAGCAGGACATCTGAACTTGTGACCAGACTCCCTGCACTGAGGCATCGCCCAGAGTAGCCCCCCAGCCCAAACCGCTGGCATCCGTCGTGACCACCCGAGAAGGAACAAACAGAAAGGGGCGACCCTGGGACAGATGAACGTCGTCCAACCACCAACCCAGATCCACCCTCACCTGGGTGGACACAGGAACCCTCTGACTGAAATCCTGACCACACGGGCGCCAATGAGACAAAATGTGGTTCACAAAGGGATACAAGTGAAGATGAGCCCACGGAACCACCAACAAGGTGGCAGACAGAAGACCCTGGACCCTCAACCACATTTTCACAGGCGGACAAGACTCTGACAACAGGGACCGAATTGCAGACACCAGAGTCAATTTCTGTGCAGGAGGTAGGAACACCAACCCCAACAGAGTCTTGAAGTGAGCCCCAATGTACGTCAGATCCTGAGAAGGGGACAGGTGGGACTTCTTCAAATTCACCAGAAAGCCGTGACTCTCCAGGAACTGGCAAACCTCCCGGACATGGATCACTGCCTTAGAAAGAGAAGAAACAGAAATCAACAAATCATCCAGGTACGGAAATATTTGAATACCCCTCCCATGCAAATGACCTATCAGAGGAGCCAGAACTTTAGTAAAGACCCGTGGTGAAGAACACAGGCCGAAGGGCAATACCTGAAATTTAAAATGTTGACCCAGAACACAGAATCTGAGAAACCGCTGAGACCTTGGATGAACCGGAACATGCAGGTAAGCATCCTGTAAGTCGATTGAGGCCAAAAAATCCCCTTGACAGATCAGAGAGAGGATCACCTGCAAGGACACCATCTTGAACCTCATGGGAGGAATGAACCAGTTCAACCATTTCAGATCTAGAACAGGTCTGAGATCCCTGGTGTGCTTCTCCACCAGGAACAAAATCGAGTACACCCCCATACCCCTCTGTCCCACCGGAACCGGAATCACAGCGCCCTTCGCCACCAGAGAACAGACCCCTTCCAAGAGGGCCAACTTCTTTCGAGAGTCTAGAGGGCAAGGAGTAACCCGAAAACAGTCTGGGGAGTCTGGACGAATCCAAGGGAAAAACCTTCTGACACTACTTGAGGAACCCACTGATCCGACACAGTATGCCTCCATGCATCCAGAAAATGAGACAGCCTTGCCCCCACAGGACTCCTGGAGCAATCCAGTCATGACTTGGGGGGGGGGGGGGGGGGGGAGGAGATGGGGAGACGTAGAAGGCTTGTCGGAGAACCGTGACTTGCCAAAGGAAGGAGCACCCCGGCCACGCCCCCTTCCTCGAAAGGGCTGATGAGCCTTCCCCTGACGAACCGGACCAAAAGCCCTGCAAGCCCCAAAAAAGCGGGACCGTCCAGCCCTCTCCGGAGCCAGAAGCTTCCGATCCTCCGACGATTTTTTGATCATGTCCTCCAATGGAGCACCAAACAATTTCACAACTGAAAAGGGGATCTTCATGAGCAACCCTTCTGCGCAGAATCAGCCTTCCAGGAACTGAGCCACAACTGGCGCAAGCAGCCACAGAAGACCCCGCAGTAGAAGCAGCAGGCCCCAAAGAGTCAAAGGAAATATCGGAAAGCAGACGAACCTGCTGCTCCAACAAAGCGAGAGTAGGTGAAATGTCCTCATTCTGGTCTAACAATTCATACAAGGATTTAAAGTACTTAAGCAACGACTGGATGGTATATGAGGAATAGGCAGCAGCCCTAATGGAAAAATTAGCTGCGGAAAATGTGCGCTTCACTGCCGCCTCCACCTTTTTATCCACAGGATCAGCAGGTGAAGCATCCTCAGAAATAATAGTCCCCTGCGATGACAAGCCCGCCATTAAGGAATCCACCTTAACAGAGGCAGGAAACTTGACCGCAAAGTCCTGCAAGGGATATCGCTTACCCAGAAAACGGGGAAAATTACTCTTGTCCACATCCTTCCACTCCGCCTCCAACACCCTCAAAACAGACGAGTGGAGGGGCAAAGACTCAGGCTTCTTCCTCTGATACTGCGCAAAAGCAGAGTGCTACACAGTCACATCGGACTCAGGAAACAAGAGGATTTGGTGAAGAACATCCTTCAGATCTGACCCCTGGACAAAACGACCCTGCAGGTCCACATTATCTTCCCCCTCAGAGTCATGGGAAAGACCCGTCCTACATCTGGCCATTTTCGGAGGAGGAAGTGAATCCTTATCCTGTAAAGCAGCCGCCACCGCCGTATTAATCATTTGCTGAAGCACCGCAAGTGAAGGCACCGAGGCCAGAGACCCAGCAGAACAGTCAGTGGACGCAGAATCCAAAACAGCATCAGGTTCCATAGCTGCCAAACAAAAAATGACCAGCAACACCACTACGGTATGCAGGAGCATTCAAAAAGGCTCCCATCACCATGGAAAGCCCAGAAATAATCGTCCCAGGACGGGAGAGACACACCCCTCCCAAGTATGTCACACCACAGCCTCTAGAAGAAGCCCAGGAATGCAGGCGCCGATCGTAAGAGATGCCCGTAGGAAGCCACGCCCCCTAACCACGAAGCCAAGAGGAAGAGGAGCAGAAGGCCCAACTCAACCCGGCAAGGTGAGTCCGCTAATGCAGGACCACAGAGAGTGTCAGGAACCGCATACAAAACACGTAGAATGAGAGGGGCAAAGGGAAATGCAACCCATAAGTGCACCGTGCTAACAGAAGCACACGCGGCTTATAAACCGCGAAATCCAGCCCCAAACAAGAAGAATGGATGCGGGGGGGGGGGGGGGTCAACAACAAACACGCCCGAGACGCTCAAGCAGGCCAGTGCACGCAGCCAGCAATTAGCTAAATACGCCGAGTCCGCTAGAGCAGGACTCGGCACAACAGAACAGCTGACAGGAAAGACTCCGAGTCCGCCAGAGCAGGACGTGGAGACCAACGAAATGGCACAAACAACATAAAGATCCCACTAGGCAGCTAGAGCAAGACAGGGAAAAACTGAGAAATTGCCAACCGGGGGGGGGGGGGACAAACAGAATAAAAATGAAACTGTACCCCACCTCAGAATGGGGCACAAGAGTCCGCTAGAGCAGGACCGCCGCCCCAACTCACCCGACAAACAGGAACATGAACAGCACTCGGAGCAGTGCAGAAACAAAAAAACTGGTCGTGTTGGGACTTTTGTGGCCTTTTATCTGATTGGTGGTTGCCACTGGGGGCCATATTGGAGGGATAGGGAGACTAGTATGTAGCTTTTTACTTGGAGTCTCTGTAGGAGCAGAATGCTCACTGTTAATTACTGTGGCGAGGAAGACGGACGAGGAGGTAATGGAACCCTGTCGCTCTCAAATAAATAATCCCCTTTTCCCAGTTTTGAAACCGGATCATGCACAGTGCATGATCTTGGACTACAGACATTTAAACAGTCATACAATCACATTTGCAATTTAAAATAAACACTGTACAGCACTTATAAATAATATAGTTGGCAAGAAATACAAAAAAAACGTAGACATTTCCACTTGCGCTGGGCTTTCAGCAAAATTTTTCACAACTCCCTATAGGAAATAGAAGAACAGTCCTGGACTGTTTGCTGCCTCCACAGTGGCAATTCTACAAGATATTGACGCGGACGGATTGTCCTCTGTAGATCATATCTTCCTGATGTATGATGAGTTAAATAACATTTGGTCAGAGTGGATTGCATAATATTGGGATTCACAGAATATGGCTACAAGTTCAACTTCAAGATATCTAAAATAGAATTTCTAAGTGTCCTATTTTTAGGTTACGAACTTACACATGAGGGAAAAGTTTTGCTCTGAGTGGAGAATGCTATGGCGATATTTTTCCCAGATTATACTATAGGAGTACAGTGCCAATGCAGCTCTTTCCAAGCAGTAAAGCAGCAACTTCGACAACTTGACATCAAAGATTTCTTGTTCTTCCCTGTGAGACTGCACATAGTGGCTAAAGGTAAGGCTCGGTTCTTTGACACACCGAAAGACACATGGGATTGGCTGGAAACAACTGGAAAAAGTACTGGTCCCCAGCCGGCTGGCAGGGGAGGAGAGCAAGGAGACGTGGTAAAATCCCTTGCGCGACATAGACAGCAGAGAAGAAACAGTGCACCTAAACTGACTGCAGTCCCAAACCTAGAACAAATAATTAAGGAACGTCAACTGGCAGCCCAGGAGGTAAACGGATTTTGGACCTGGCTAACTAATCTGACAGAGAAGTAGTATCAGTCAGATTGTCTGGAGACAAGGGCTCCTCAGTGGTATGTCCATCAGACACTAACTCACTGACTCTGCCGGCTATCACCCCACAGACGTCTGAAGGAATTATTTGATATACAATCTATCCTTTAAAGCCAGTTGCTTATTACTGCATCTTTGCCAGTCTGTATGCGGTTCACTAGGCATTGATATGTCACTTTCACTTATATGTTTGACTCGTAATGGCGTTGCGATGGAAATACTGGCTTACCCCAGTGGAAGGGTGAAGGGGGAATTGATTTCCTGACATAAGATTGCGATGTCGCTGGAGGTACTTAATTTTCTTGCTACTGGGCTGATATGCTGCATCTGAATGCTTTGCAAAGCTACGTGCCCTCACACCCACATACTTTTGGGGTTGCTTTTGATTAGTGTTACATATACTCTGGTTTGCAGAGCCCTTTCCCGTTTGGGAGGACCGCTCTTTTGGTATTACAAACTTGTCATGTTGGCATCACGTTTTAAGTTGAGTTTATTCAGGCTCAGCTGCGTGCACATTCTGCGGACCCTAGGTGTTAACTTTAAGCATGATCACATGAATGATCCCTACCCCTCGCAACTTATTGGCTTAGACATAGACACATCATGACAACACATCATGACACCACAACGTATTATGACCTGAAACGTTGGGGGCTTACGCGCCCCCTTCCACACATACACAGTACACTCATACCTTAAACGACATAACATGCAGATAGCTCTTCTACAATAATCCACTTAACACACTTCGAGACAAATAAGCTGCAGCGTAGACGGAGGGGACACATATTTGCCACAGGCTACTCAGCATTTGCTAGCTGAGTGCTAGTCTGGGTTCTTCCGGGCACTCCACTTTTGGGAGAAGAGGTGGTAACAGATGCAGAAGGGAGATCTGTTTTTTAAAAGGCTGACTAGATGGTAGACACCTCTGGCTAGGGAAGTCAAGTCAAATTACTTTATTCGTATTTCATTTTGAAAAACATAAAAGCACAGGTAAAATTACATTTCCAAATCAGTGAATAAATAAACAAACAGTGCAGGTAAAATTACAGCCTAGGCAATATATATGCGCCTAATACAGCCCAGGGGTCCTTCTTGTGTTTGTTGTCGCAGATACTCTCCAAATGGAGTGACCTGCCCTAGGTGATAGGGGGAGACTTTAACAGCGTATTGGACACAGACCTAGACTGTCCATTCCCACCACTAAGAGGCACAACGGCATCTACTGGTGCCTCGAAGTTTAGGGACTGGACTAAAACAAAACAAAAAAAAACAAAAAAAAGGAGTGGGCGCTGGTGAACATATGGATACACCGCAATACTGTCACACAAGTGTATTCCTTTTACTCAACCCCACATACTTTACATGTTCACATAGACAGGGCTTTGAGTACGCCCAATCTGCTACCATGTGTTATACAGACTGAGTATTTTGGGTCGCACACATTCCAACCACAATCCTCAATATGGATCACTGGCTTGGGACACACAGCCCTCTCGATTCCCACTTTTCGCCTGCAGCCTGCTATGCTGGAAGATCCACCCTCCGTGAATCTCTCCGCACTACCATTGTGGATTATTTTGACCACTACCGGGGAACAACGACTTCCGTCCTGTCGGACTGGGGATGCATTAAGCGACGCTAAGAGGCCACTGCCTGGGTTTGGGCTGTGGGATGTGGGGATAGGTGGAGAATGAGTCACAAAAGGTAGAGCGTGAGTTGCTGACACTTCAGACACGCATGTCCATTGACCCCTCTTGTGCTTCGGGACTACTGACAGCGAGGACAATACACAGTGTTAATAGAGATGTTGAGGTGTCTAAATGATGTGGCACACTCGGTCCGGAACCCTTCTAGCATGGTTGATCCAACAGGAATAGACGAGAAGCCCCCATTACGCCATTGCAGTCCACTAGTGGTTTAATGATATACACAACACGAGATACACAGGGAGTTGGTTCTTCATGTCACGTTGTTATACCAATCAACCCTGGAGGCCTCTGCCTCGGAAATAAATTGGTTTTTTGAAGACCACCTATTCCCTAAGCTAACTCCAGACCAGCTGGGAACTAGCTACTCCCATCACAATAGCTGAGATTCAGGGTACGATGTGATCTCTAGCCTCAGGGAAAGTGCTGGCCTTGATGGCTTCCCATCTAAATTGTATAAAGCCTATACAGATCTCTTGGCACCGAAATTACAGAAGGTATACAATCAGGCATTGCACTCATCACATTCGCCGGACTCTATGTGTGAAACCACACTGGTAACTCTACTGAAGCCTGGCAGAGAATCCCACTCACCTTGGTTCTTACCGACCATTGGCATTACTGAACGTGTATTATAAGGAGTTAGCTTGAATACTTGTGGGGCGACTGGCGCCATAAGTACCCCATTTAATACATAGTGATCAGAATGAGTTTGTACCGGACCGTACTACTTCTCTTAACCTACACCAGCTGTTTCACGTTCTGTGATATGCTTCTCGTTTTTGGCCCCGTTCTGGATGCAATGGTATTTGACTTGGAGAAGTCATTCGACACTGTCCAGCGGCCCTTTCTCTTCAGTGTCCTGCCTCAATACAGGATAGGACCCTATAATGTAAAACTGGTCAAGTTACTGTATCACAGTAAGAGTCAAGACTGGTGGCTTGGTGTCAAAGCCTATAATGGTAGGAAGGGGCCCCAGACAAGGCTGCCCCTTCTTCCCCTCCCTTTCTCATTGGCCATCGAACAATTGGCCCTGGCCATGTGTGCTTCCGCACACACCCAATATCACTATATGCTGATGACCTGCGAGATGTTGGAATAGTTCTGGATGCTATACCCAATACACTCACTCTCTTCACCAGTCTGTCTGGGTTACGGGTTAACTAGGGGAAATCATGCTTGTTCTGCTTCGATCCCAGCACGCCGGATTTGGCACTGTTTATCAAAGATGCCCCAATCACATGGAAATCATTTATGTTCCGATACCTGGCATTATGGTGTACCACAATGATCAGGACTTGACTGCAACCTTACCAGAGCTCTCACCTCTCTGGCGTCACAGATGACCTTTTGGAAAACGATCACCCTTTTATTAGCAGGAAGGGTGTTGCTCATAAAGATGGGGGTGATTCTTCGACTTCTTTGTTATTTCACCACTTGCCCCTATATCTACCATCATCCTTTATCTAGCCCATTGAGTGCATGCTCCGTGAATTAAAATGGAATAAATCACCATGCAAAGTAGCACTTGTGAAACTATACCTACCATCGGATCAGGGAGGCTTAGCGTTACCCAATTTAGAACATTATTATCTAGCATCTCAACTACAATGGGTGGCTTCTTGGGCAACATAATTCTGTCACATAGTAACTTTAGTAACCACATGCAATTTTTTTCTTGGGCACACATGAGTAATCACAGTAACGACTGGATTAATCACCTACCTTTGGTTCTGAAGTAGTGTGCTGTAAAGAGCAGTGATGTCAGCTGCCTATCTAAAGTGGTAGGGCGGCCGCAGGGTTGGAGAGGGGAGCAATAATAAACAAGCATTGGCATGGCCAATAGGTCTCGGCTTTGGGACCTTATAAGTATTTAGTTAGGCAGCACAATATCGTTGGTACAACAGCATCAACTGTTGCATTTGGCTAAACACTTAAAACGGTCCCAAAAGCGAGACCTATTGGCTATGTTATGTGTGCTTATGGGGCACTGAAAATATTGTATCAAAGTCACTGGTAAGTGAAGTAAGAATATTTCGTAGCATCTTTCAACACAATGGGGAGAGAGGGAATTACAAATATTCAGAGCAAACACAGACACACATGCCGCCATTCAGCAAAAAAAATAGACACAAATCAAGATGCAATCTACAGAGTGAGGGCACATTCAGAAGTGAGTCAGACATAATGAAGCAGACACATTTTGTGTGAAATACACCGTAATTTCAGTGTAACAGACAGATTCTTCACATTGTGACACACCCACATGCAGTTTAGTGTGGCATAAACATATTCAGTACAGTGTGACAAATCGCATGCATGGATACTGAGACATCCAGCACAGAGTGACACGCACCCTTGCCACAGTGGGATTCAGATGCATGAGGCACAGATTGGGTTCCAGCACGAAAACCAGATAAACAAGGCTGTTAATGAGGGGGGAGTGATAGGGATGAAAGCGCTAGCTGGCACATGCTGGCAAATGGTGACCTGCAGAGCGCGTGAATGGGAAAAGCGGCCGTGGGAGGTGGGAGGGAAAGCAGGTAGCAACTGATGCAGATTGGTGAAATGCATTTTAAAGAGACCTTACATTCAGAAAAACAATATGGTGCTAGAAACAGCGGATTGTTTCTCTCCAACTTACATGTTACATGTTATCCAGTTTACACATACTAACTACTAATATATATCATATTGATTCTAAAGGAGAACTGGAAATGGGTTACACCTTGTAGAAGTATCCTAAGATCAATGTTTATAATGGAAACAAAATACAAATTGAAACGTGTAATGCAGCTCCACTTCGAGAGGCACTGGTGAACTGAGAAGCACTTGCAAGCAGGCCACAATGACAATGAGGGCTGAAAACGGAACACATGAAGACAGAAACGAATGTTTAACTGTAATGTATTATGGTTCAAAGAAACTCCTGCCTGGATTCAATATGAACAAAATTACTAGAGATGTTGTGAATGAAGGCGGTGGGGGAGCGGATCCCTTTGAAGCACGGCCTTGCGGCCGGAGAGAAGTGTGTGTTAATTAGGGGGTGGAGAAGTGAGGCCGAGTGCACTGGGGAAGCAACAGATGGCTTTAATTTGAAGCTCTCGGAGGCAGGCGACTCGGATAAAAGCGCGGTCACGAGAACTCATGCACTCGTGGAAAACTGCTTTAGTTTAACTCTTAGTTTCACCACAATAGACTCGTCCTATTCATTCCTTGCGGAATGGAATAGGCCGAGACCTAAAAACTAACCTGCTGCTCCGCTCCTGCTGACGCTGCAGGCCACCTCGCTGCTCCTCTTGTCGGGCTGGAAGGGGATGGGCCCTCAAGGCACAGGCTACCCACCCAATCCAGACACTGCTCTCATAACTGCTTGCTGCTTGCTATGAGAGCAGTGCCAGTATTGGTCTCGTTTTCCGTTCAGACAGTGCATTGGAGCCGGTGACATTTCTGCAACCCAGCTGTGCAACACAGATGGGTTAGAAAAACATATGCATGCATGTCTTTTTCACCAGCCAAACCAACAATCGTACTTAGAGGTGCACACTACTCCTACTCTCAGACATGCCGGCCCCACTCAATTCTTATTGCACGGCTCAGGCAGCATAAAGACAATTATAATAACGTGTTATTATCATTTTATCATCTGCTGGTGCTGTGGGGCGACACTCCTCCACCACTACGGAGGAGCCTCCCCAGCAGGCCCGGCTCCAGGAATTTTTAATTGGGTGGGCCAAGGACGCATTTGGGTGGGCCACTGCGGGCTCGATTTGTCGCATATATGTCTAGGCAGGCCTGCTTCAGGGCCCTCCTTTACCTCTTCTTAGTCTTACAAGGCCCAGTAAAACTCACTCTTTTCCAAATCTGTTTTTAATGTTATCACTCACAAAAAGTGTTTTTTCTATGTAATGTTCCTTTGATGGGAAGAGGAGGTTTCTGAGGTGGGGGTATCAGGCAAGTGACACTTCTCGGGCTCCCTCTGTGCGAGCCTTCAGGGAGAATCCCTCTTCATCACTACCTGCACCTGACCACGGACTCTTCAACGCACTCCCTTACAAGCTTGATTAGCCACTATTCCTCTCCAGTGCACCTTATCTCACAGATGACCTTGGGCCCCGCCCCATGTCAGGCACCATCTCCCGGTAAAAGCATTAGTAAAATCACCTTCATACTTAAAACATTGAATAGAGCAATAAATATAATTAGCACACACTTTAAAGTATGTTCCCTCTCATGACCTCCTCATCAGACTCCCTCAATACCACCATCCACCGGTGCCCCTCATCTCTCCCTAGCTTCCCCTCCACCCCATGACCTCCTCTTCGGATTCCCTCACTGCCACCCTCCACCATCGCCCCTCATCTCTCTGTAGCCCATCCCCCTCATGACCTCCTCCTCAGACTCCCTCACTACCACCCTCTACCAGGGCCCCTCATCTCTCCCTAGCTTCCCCCTCCACCCCATGACCTCTTCCTCGGATTCCCTCACTGTCATCCTCCAACAGTGCCCCTCATCGCTCCATAGCCCCTCCCACTACCTCCCACTACCTCCTCCTCGGAATCCCTCACTGCCACCCTCCACCAGCGCCCCTCATGTTTACGTATCCCCTCTCTCATATGCATTTAATTTGTTGTATAACGCTGCTCATATCAATGTAGTGTGTGTTAGTACTTTACACCACGCACACACTTACAGAGACAATGAATCATGCAAGTATGTAAATCAGTCTACAGGGAATGTCACATAAGCCAATGAGGATTACAAGGTGTAGGAATCATAGGTCATCCATTCTGGTGGGTAGTATATTTTAAGAGGGTTTGGTCTGGGGAAACACAACCTTAGGATTTAAAGAGTATTCCATGGGGGTCAGCTTTACTGATAAAAATGTACATCTGCCCAAACATCCTCATTTTAGCAACATTAGAATAATGAAAAGACTAGGGAAGTTCTAACTATATCACAAAACAAAAAAAGTGAAGTTCTAATTATACCATTCATGTTTGTTTGCAGCTCTTTGGTGGCAGTTCATTGTTCACTGCCTTTTGTTAGGATTGTAACTTCTGAAGTAACACAAGGATCTCTGTGACAAAGGCAGTAACCCACTGAGCTATCCACATAAAATACAGTGCGTCTGCATTTAAAAAATACTAACAGAATAACAGACAAACGATTGCTCTAAAGCAGGATCATTAATCACCAACTTTATCTGGGCATTGCCATTTTGTATTGTTTTATTGTTGACCAGCATCGGCTATGTTGAAACGATAAAAACTGTTTAAATGAAGCACATACGAAGTATGTGTCCTGCTGGGCCTGTGGAGATTTTAAAAAGTTTTTTTTTTGTAAAACATTCTCTTACCAACTCCATTAGTCATACTTTGTGTCACAGCCCGATGTGATAAGCAGCTGCAGGGGGTGACTAGGAATAAACAGACCACTTTTCCCCTGGCTGCATAGAAAAAGAAATATCAACGCAGCAGGACAGTAGGCAAAGGTTACCAAAGGTTACCGTTGTCAAAGAAAGGATTTGTCCCCTTTCACCATGCAGAGATGAAGGGGTAAAAAACTAAACAAAGCCTCCTTAACATGTAAATGGTCTTTTAAAGACCTGTTAACTACTTTGGTGCGGCTGCGATAATCTTAAACTGTCTGTCTGTGTGTGCGCCCGGGAAGCTGTCTCCCCGGGCTGACACACACGACCTGCGCGTTGCACGCCTGCCTTCAAGCCCTCACTGCGAGTGCCAAGGCTCCTGTTTGGGTGGGCCAGGCTCATGTTTGGGTGGGCCTGGCCCACCCGGCCCACCCGCTAGAACCGGGCCTGCTCCCCAGGCAAAGCGCTTCAATGCCTCGTCAGGGGTACTAAGCCCTATATAAATACAATTACACTAGTGTATGCTAGCGAGCCTGCAACATAGATTCCAGATGAAGGACCTAGTAAAGTTGATGCTTTCAGTACGCAAAACGTTTCCTTCACTATATATGTGCTCTAAGAAAAATAACTAGTTTCACCAGTGTCCTGTGCTCTGCGAAGACTGTGTGGAGAGAAGACATGAGGGAGCAATGATTGAGGGGGGTAATGAGCAGGAGCAAGATGAACAGAACACCAAAACAGCATCCATATTAATAAAATAATGTATCTGCTAAAATGCGGCCGACCTAAACTTCAGCATATTCTAAATTTCTAAACAATTTTGTTTCAAGTGCAATACCAATAGTTCATCAGTTACGACATTTATCATAAAAATCATTATTCAAAGTAATTTGTCACCCAAAATTGCAGATTTAGAAAGAGCTTTAACACTATTAAGGGGATTAATGGGCTGTTATCAATAAATTATGAGGGATGGTGGGCACGACAGCTGCTGGAGCACGTTTTAGAGGCGGTGGCTGCTCGGTAAGATGTTAGTGTTTGCCAGGCGGTGATGGGGACTACTGCACGGAGCGACATCGTTAGAGGTTGGCGTTTACTAACGCAGGCCTGTTGTGGCTGTGACTGCTTGAGCAAGGAGTGGCAGCAGTTGCTGCAGCAAGGACTAGGAGCAGCTGTTGCAGAAGGGAATCGTGTTTATAGCAGTAGGTGGTAGCGGGTGCTGGGTAAGTTGATAACTATTGGGGCAGGCAGATACTGCTTCTCCAGTCAACACTGGCGACTACTTTCTCAGCAGGTGAGGATAGTGAACGTTCCAATGGTGTTGGCTGCGACTCGCTAAGCAGGGAACAAAAAGAGGTTACTAATGGGCACAGGATTTATGCAAAAATACAGTGACCCCACCGGCCCACTACTTACACGGTGCGTCTATAAATTCCGCCTTATAGTTGCCTCCGTTGTTGATCTTTCAAAGGCATGTCATTTGTCCGTAATGTGGCCACTTCCAGGTCGAATAACAACCAATCACAGAGTCAAACACATTCTGTAAGTCCTCCAATGCTGCTTATGAGCAAGGTGACCTAGGATTGGAGCTCTCAGGGCAGGATGACCAATCCTAGAGTGCACTACAAAAATTCAGAGTGCTGATTGGTTGTGAGCCTGCACGAGCTAATGCCCAGCCTCCTCCCACGTAGGGGCTCAGTTTAAAGTGAGCGGAGTTTCTCCTGCGCCGGTGTTCTAACTATATTTCCACCCCGTCGTTTTGTACACCCCTACGTCAGAGGGGTGTCGATTCATGCAGGTTCTGCCTGTGTATTCGTGCTTCCCCGTCTGGCTGCACACCCTACGAGTGTCACTCACTTTGCGCATGCGTGCTTCGGTTTATTGATTTTATTTACGCGTTTTTCTCTCGTGACATTATTCCCATTTGTGCGGGGGAAAAATAACCCAATCTGGCAACACTGGTTGCGGCGGCATTTATCATTTATATTTATTTACTACTGTCACTGAGTGTCACCAAATATATTATAAATGCCGCCGCAATGGAGCTCGAGTGCAGCGCGGCCGCCCCTCAATTGTGCCGCCGGGGGCGGACCGCCCCCGCCCCCCCTAGCTACGCCGCTGAGAGGATGGTTGTTGTAGCAGCGGGTGCGGTGAGGCAGTGCTCCTTGTAATGTCTTCATGTTTTATGGGGCCACAGAGGGTAACACAGTCACGTTTTGGGAATAACAGGCAGAAGTCACCTGCACCAGGTGTTCACTACAATCCAATGAGTCTCAGTAACTCCGTGTTCACAAGACTGATGCAACAAGATGAGGCAGGAAGTATGTTCACACAGAGAGCACGTGTGCAGAGATGTCAGGCGGTGAATGTAGCTGAGACTGAGCCACAGTCCTGCGTCCTGAGATCCCCGAGACCCTCTCACTCACTCCTGCACTTAACCAATACTTCACAATAGGAACAGAACTGAAGCATGAGGAGAAGATTACACGCATGTTACAAAGCAAACAATACATTACATGATAATAATAATAAACTTTATTCGGATTTTTTAGAAATCCATAAAAGCAGTACATAGTAAAAAAAATCTGCTGTACGATGTATTTACAAGTAACATAAAATTTAAAAAAGAAGATTGAGTAGTTTATACAGTACTGTTATTTTAGAGGTTTTTTCTGTGTCTGTATATACATTTCAGAAAGTTAAGAACGTGGTAACATGTGGCTTCAGTGTCCAAAAGCTGCAAACTCAGCATAGCTGCTCGACATTGTCTAAGACCCCAAGTTTTTAAGAGAGTCAATAACCAAACTTTGCGGTGTTCCTGATAAAACTTACAGAACAAGACGGTGTGAAGGGTAGTTTGTGTTGATTCCCCGTCACAAGGACAAAGAGGTGGATTTGAGTCCCAGACGTTTGGGGTTGGAAAGGCTACCAGTTTGTGAAATATGTTTAGTCTGAATCTTATCAGGAGGTATCGGTCGAAAGTGCCAATGTTGAGAGTTAAGTAGGACTGAATTAGAAAGGTGGATTGGACCGTTATTGCATGCTGAACGGACTGTTTCCCTGCTTCTGATTGTAATCTCAAGTTTCCCAGGTGGTCCAAGGCTCGTGTTTTTAAGTTGTTTTTTGTGAGTTCTCCAAGTTTTTTCGGGATTTAGGTAGTATTGTTCTATTCCGAGGTCAATGAGGAAGTTCTGGATATAGGCTAGCCATTTGATTTTTAGAGCATAGTCCAGGGACATTGCATCTGCCAATATTGTTTTTGTAAGGTCATTTTTTTCTGAAGTCCAGATGCGACGCCATAAAAGTAGCGGTTGTATTTTCGCGAGGTCTTCGATATATGGAACGCCCAATTCTGTGTGGCAGGCGTAGGTCGAAGCTCGCTTGGGGGCTGATAAGAGAAATCTAAAAAAGTTATTTTCTGCGATTTGCAGAGAAGTAACGTCCGTGTGACCCCATAATCCTGCTCCGTATAGAGCTGTAGATTGGCATTTGGCTTTATATATAGTCATCAGTTCCATGGGCGGACGTTTTCCTAGTTTTTGTGTGAACGTCACCAGTGCAGCTAATGCTCTTTTGAAGCAGTGTTTCCTGGCTTCTACTGCTGTTTTCCAAGAGAGTTTGTTATCTATCGTGACTCCCAGATAGCAATATTCATTGGTGGAGTCTATTTTTTGGGTGTCAAGATAGATGGTTTTTTGCTGTTTTCTCCCGACCCCAGCCTTCATTACGAAAGTCTTTTTCACGTTTATGTGAAGGTCTAGGGTTCTCATGAACTGAGAGTATCTGTTGAGGGATTTTTGGAGTTCACAGGGGGTTCGTGCCAGGAGGACAGCGTCATCCGCATAGAGCAGAGCGGGGATCGGGCGATGTTTAGCCTGCGGGAGATCTCGGGCACCCTTCAAAAGCTCCACCTCCAAGTTGTTAGTGTAGAGGGAGAAGAGGAAGGGTGCCAGGACGCATCCTTGTCTGACCCCACGCTCCACTCTAAATGACGCTGTCAGTTCCCCCTTTGTGCCAAAACGGACTCTTGCGGATGGGTTAGAATAGAGTTCCCTTAAAAAGTTTAGGAGTGGCGGATCTACCCCCATTTGTGCTAAAAGGGACCATAATTTTGTGTGGGAGACGCAGTCAAAAGCCGCGGACAAGTCCACATAGGTCATATAGAGTTTTTCTTTTTTGGCTTGCACGTATTTTCCAAAAATGACCGAAAGGTTTAGGGCTTGTTCCACGGTTCCTAGTCCTTCTCTAAACCCGAATTGTAGGTCAGATAGTATACCTCTCTCTTCCACCCAGTCCTGAAGTCTTTCTAGGATCACTCTGCCTGCCATTTTCCCCAGTGAATCCAACAAAGAAATTGGGCGGTAGCAAGCAGGGTCCTGGCGGTTTCCTTTCTTGAATATTGGCACCATAATGGACCTTGTCCATGACTCCAAAATTCCTTTTTTTGCCGTTGCGGTACACACCCTTGTTATAATCGGTGCCCAAAGTTCTGTTTTATATTTAAAAAAGTCCGCTGGGACTCCGTCTGGGCCTGGAGCTTTTCCTTTTTTGGTTGAGTTCAGTGCCAAAAGGATCTCGGAGATTTCGAAGTTTATGTCTATAGGGTATGGTAGAAATGTTTCTTTCTCCTCTTCCGTCTCTTGATCAGAGGATGATTTTTGAAAGATTCTAGTGAAATGTGATACCCATTCTGCAGCATCTATTGCAGCTTCGATTTTTGGGCGCATGTCATCAACCAAGAAGGGAGTTCTTATAATTCTCCAAAAGGCTTGGGAGTTTTTTTCTTGTGCACTGGTATGGAGTTCGTTCCAAAGTGCTTGCTTAAGTTCCTCTTTTCTCTCTTTCCTGATTTTGTGATATTCGCTTCTGAGAGTGGCTATAGAGCGAGGATCCCTTTCGTCTTTGTTTAGGGCTAACTTCAGCTTTGTGTGAGCCTTGGTACACTCTTGATTGAACCAGCCTTTAAGTCGAGGTAGTCCAGTTTTTTGTTTTGCTGTAAGTAAAACCTTTAACTTATCCATAATTTGGGCAAAGTTATTAAGAAGCTCCTCGTCTTCTGTTGATATGTCCAAACAAATTTTAATTTGAGGGTAGACTGACTTTATCAGCTCTTTAGTGAGTTCTTCTGGGTTTATCCTCCCCCACTTTATTGAGTACCCATTTAGTTTATCCATACTTATGTTTTCCTGGGTCAGTGCGTTAGCTATTGTCATTGGAGGGCATTGTTGATGGTTTATTATCACTTCCAATTTTAATATTGCGTGATCGCTTTGGGGATTCGGTTTGACTTCGAAGTTTTTTACTCTTGGTTGCAAGGATGCTGATATTATTATGAAATCAACCGTGGTGCTATAACCTCTTCCTAAGTAGGTCGGTGCTAGTGAATTAGCTCCATAGTCCAAGGTGTTTACTACTTGGAGATCCAGATCTGATAGAAGATCGTTCATTTGTCTGCCCATGTTGTTATGCGAGAAGTGGGTAAGGGAAAGGCCTTGCTCTGTCACCATGCCAGAACACTTTTGTTTTGGTTGGGTACAGGCGTGGAGGTTAAAATCGCCTGCCCATATTATAGTTGTCGGACCTCTTTCTCCTTGCTTCGTTCTGAGGGTGGTTAGTTTTTCGTGGAGGTGGGTCAGGACTCCCTGAAACTCTGGTTCATCCAGGTTATTATAAAAGTTAATAATAACTATTGACTCTTTTTTCTGCAGGAAAAGACCAAGGATCTGCAAATTAGAGTCCAGTTCAATGACCTTTATTTTTATATTTTGAATAGTATTGGCTAGATAGATGCATAATCCTCCCTTTGGTCTACCCATCTGTCCCGACTTCGCAAGGGAGGAGTATGTCTTGTACCCCTGTAGGTGGTATTCTTGTTGTGACCACGTCTCCTGTATGCATATTATTTGATGGCTATACGCGTGGTACATAATTGTCCCGTCCTCCACTTTTGTCCTTAATCCTGCGATATTCCAGGAGATCAGGCTTAGGGTTGTTGGATTATCCCTAGAGATTTTAACTATTTTTGGTTCACTAGAAATCTCTGGGTCTGAAGGGACTGGTGGAGGATCCGGGGGTCCCGGTAAGTCGGTGCTATTTAGGGAGTATTCTTCTAGCTGTGGTAGTCAGTCAACGCACTCTAGGGCACTATACTTATTTGCTAGGGGAAGACCATTCCAGCCATCCCAACGAGGGGGATCACTGTGGTTTCTCCACTGTTCTTGTCCTCTCCATTCCTCCCTTTCTCTGCCTCGATGATTAGGGCCTAATGGGTTGAAAGGGGGGGGCCGTCCTTGCCACGGCTGCTGCCATTGATGAATGATGTGTTGCATGGGTTGAGGGGGTTGCTGCCACTGTTGAGAAGTGTAATGTAAATATTGAGGGAGTTGAGAAGGTGGTTGAGAAGTGTAATGTAGAGGTTGAGGAAGTTGAGGAGGTGGTTGCCACTGGAAAGTTGTTTGTTGTGGTGCTTGTGGGAATCGGGGAGTATGTGGGGGCTGCTGGCATTGGTACATAATGTGTTCTGAGGGGTTTATGGGCCCTCTATTTACTGGGACAGTGGAGCAGGGAAAATTTTGTCGTGAGGATGTAGGTAGAAAATAGCACAAGGGAAGAGGATTTATTTGGGTGGCAGGTCCACTGCTAGGTGTATTGCAGATATAATTTGCTGCCCCTATCTCCCTAAATTTGATGGTAATAACGTCACCCGCTATGGTCTTCGTGTTTCTGCCCACCCATTCTCCTCTACGTACAGAGAAGATGTCACCCCTGATGTGAACAGGTAAGGGTTTATGCAGTTGGAGCCACTGGGCGCATTTATTCTTCAACTCTACGAAAGTTTCTCTTACACCCTCCTTCAGTGGTGGTACAGATGTTAACACCACCACGAAGGGAGAAGCTTCCGGCGGCAAATTAATTATTTTTGGGCGAGACTGCTTTGTCTTAGATTCTTGCGATTTCTCTAAGAGAGGAGTCGCTGCTGGGATAGTAATGTTCCCATTTGTGCCTTTTGGCTGTCGATTGTGTGTTTTGGTTGGACCCAGTGGTGCTGCTTGTGTTTCGGGGGTGGGATCTACTGCTATGGGGGTGACTGGGGGAGCATCTGATTTACTCCCTTTTTGGATTGAGAGCTGTGACGCTGACGCCTTGCTAGCTGGTGGAGTATTGGTCGATGTGCCTGTTGCATGTTTGGTACAGGATGTTTTTTTTGGAAGTATTTCTTTTACCCCATGCGTTTGATCGGGGGCATAACCGCTTATCTTACTACCACATTTCGAATTGATTAGTGAGGTGAGTCTATCCAGCTTCGATATTAAAGGTTTAATTTGTACCGCTATTGTGGCCTCAAGATCTGATTTAAGGTCTATTACCATGTTTTCCACCCAGCAGGGTATACCTGCCGCGGAGTTGGGGGTGGGCGTGATCAAGTTATGATTCTTGATTTTTGCTTTAGGTTTTTCCTTAATGTTTGGCATAGCCTTGGTGAAAGTGGAGGTATCTTTCCTTGTTTTTATCAGTTCTGAGGTCATTTCTGTATCGGGTAGGATGGATTGACTAGTTACGCTCTGCTCTGGTTTGTCAGTTGGTGATTGGCAGGCTTCTAAGTCTGGGGTTGCCTCAAGGTCAACATATGAGAAATCGGAGTCTGATTGGGTCACGGATAAGTCTACAGCATTTGGGACAGTCAGCGTGGGAACGGTAGGTAGGGGTAATGGTAAAGAGCAGTTGTTCACGGCCTGGTGGACGGGGGAGCTTGCGGTTGCAAGAGAACCCAGAGAGGAACGTTTAGCCTGCATAAGGTCCAGGGAAACTCTTTTCTCCAACAGGATAATGCTCTTATCGATGGTTTCATTAACCCGGGATATGAAGAGATCTATGGGACCGGTCACTTGTGCCACAGCCGTAGCTTTTTTGGTGTTGCTTCTAGTTTTGGGACGCATAGTGATCGTCTGCGATGTAAGTCAGGAACCGCGAGGTAAGCCTCACGGAAAATAATTGGTGAATCCTACGTCTGGCCACTCTATGTTGGAATGTAGGGTAGGTATCACTGGGATGCCTACCTTGCATATGATGGAACAGAATAAATGCAGGGGGTCTGGACCGTGGCCGTCCTCTGCCGTCCTCGAACGGCCTCAAACAGCCCTGTCTTTGCCCGGTCTTCGCCCTGGCTGCGTCCCGCGCTGCGGGAGTATGATGAGGTTAAGTAAAAGATGTAATAGGGCGGGGGGCGGGCCAGCAGGGAGAGCGGACCGGAAGCTCTCCGTCGGTCTTGCAGGGACTTCTGGGAAATGAAGTCCCCGCACGCTCGCAGCCCCGCTGGTTCCTCGCGCCCCTTACCGCCTTGCCGCCTGGACGATGGAATGCCTCTCAAAAGTTACTGTCTCCACCAGCGTCCACCTACGAAGCGGCACCCGCGGAGCGGGTGCGGTGAGAAGTGGGCTGGGAGACCGGTGTGCTGCTGGGCTGAAGGGCTGATGACACGGTGAGCCACGAACCTCCGTGTAAATTAAGTAATGACCCGCAGAATGGACAAGCAGGAACGCTATTATCAGCCTTGGTGGGCGGGGGGCGGGCCAGCAGGGAGAGCGGACCGGAAGCTCTCCGTCGGTCTTGCAGGGACTTCTGGGAAATGAAGTCCCCGCACGCTCGCAGCCCCGCTGGTTCCTCGCGCCCCTTACCGCCTTGCCGCCTGGACGATGGAATGCCTCTCAAAAGTTACTGTCTCCACCAGCGTCCACCTACGAAGCGGCACCCGCGGAGCGGGTGCGGCGAGAAGTGGGCTGGGAGACCGGTGTGCTGCTGGGCTGAAGGGCTGATGACACGGTGAGCCACGAACCTCCGTGTAAATTAAGTAATGACCCGCAGAATGGACAAGCAGGAACGCTATTATCAGCCTTGGTGGGCGGGGGGCGGGCCAGCAGGGAGAGCGGACCGGAAGCTCTCCGTCGGTCTTGCAGGGACTTCTGGGAAATGAAGTCCCCGCACGCTCGCAGCCCCGCTGGTTCCTCGCGCCCCTTACCGCCTTGCCGCCTGGACGATGGAATGCCTCTCAAAAGTTACTGTCTCCACCAGCGTCCACCTACGAAGCGGCACCCGCGGAGCGGGTGCGGCGAGAAGTGGGCTGGGAGACCGGTGTGCTGCTGGGCTGAAGGGCTGATGACACGGTGAGCCACGAACCTCCGTGTAAATTAAGTAATGACCCGCAGAATGGACAAGCAGGAACGCTATTATCAGCCTTGGTGGGCGGGGGGCGGGCCAGCAGGGAGAGCGGACCGGAAGCTCTCCGTCGGTCTTGCAGGGACTTCTGGGAAATGAAGTCCCCGCACGCTCGCAGCCCCGCTGGTTCCTCGCGCCCCTTACCGCCTTGCCGCCTGGACGATGGAATGCCTCTCAAAAGTTACTGTCTCCACCAGCGTCCACCTACGAAGCGGCACCCGCGGAGCGGGTGCGGCGAGAAGTGGGCTAGGAGACCGGTGTGCTGCTGGGCTGAAGGGCTGATGACACGGTGAGCCACGAACCTCCGTGTAAATTAAGTAATGACCCGACATTACATGAGACAAAAGTGACAATCGTGAGCAAACAAAATACACGAGGAGCAAACTGTGCACAGGAGGAAAGAGTGACGTGTGCAGGTTACAAAAGCGTACAAAGTACAAGCAAAGGCATAATACTGCACCGGAAACTCACGGCTCGACCGCTGTTGTCTACGCATACTGAAGTGCTCGGTCAGTGATGCAGGGTGGAATCTGCTCATGTATCTAAACATAGCTCACTCACTCCTCACCCTCACTCAATCCTGATCCTCACTCAATCCTGACCCTCACTCCTGACCTGGCCCTCACTCACTCCTGACCTGGCCCTCACTCACTCCTGACCCTCACTCAATCCTGACTCTCACTCCTGACCTGGCCCTCACTCACCCCTGACCCTCACTCAATCCTGACCCTCACTCAATCCTGACTCTCACTCCTGACCTGGCCCTCACTCACTCCTGACCTGGCCGTCACTCACTCCTGACCCTCACTCAATCCTGACTCTCACTCCTGACCTGGCCCTCACTCACTCCTGACCTGGACCTCACTCAATCCTGACCCTCACTCAATCCTGACTCTCACTCCTGACCTGGCCCTCACTCACTCCTGACCCTCACTCAATCCTGACTCTCACTCCTGACCTGGCCCTCACTCACTCCTGACCTGGCCGTCACTCACTCCTGACCTGGCCCTCACTCACTCCTGACCCTCACTCAATCCTGACTCTCACTCCTGACCTGGCCCTCACTCACTCCTGACCCTCACTCAATCCTGACCCTCACTCAATCCTGACTCTCACTCCTGACCTGGCCCTCACTCACTCCTGACCTGGCCCTCACTCACTCCTAATCATCACTCAGTCCTGACTCTTACTCCTGACCTGGCCCTCACTCACTCCTGACCCTCACTCAATCCTGACCCTCAATCCTGACTCTCACTCCTGACCTGGCCCTCACTCACTCCTGACCCTCACTCAATCCTGACTCTCACTCAATCCTGACTCTCACTCCTGACCTGCCCCTCACTCACTCCTGACCCTCACTCAATCCTGACCCTCACTCAATCCTGACTCTCACTCCTGACCTGGCCCGGCCCTCACTCACTCCTGACCTGGCCCTCACTCACTCATGACCCTCACTCAATCCTGACTCTCACTCCTGACCTGGCCCTCACTCACTCCTAATTCTGTGCCTGGTTTCATGCGCCTGCTGCTGTACTCTGTGCATCTTAGCGCTTCAAACTTGGCTCTCCAAGTTTGAAAAGTCAATATTCGATGTGGGTCCTGGAGATGGCTTTGATGCCATGATTTAGATTTAGATTTAGATTTACTTTATTGTACAGTTAATTAAAACTCACAATATAACACGTACATCATTAAAATCCATGAGGGGCGTCCCTCTGGGCGCTGCATGATGAATCAAGAGTTTCAGATTCTGCTGCCAGAATCAAAACAAAAAACAAAAAAACACGGAGTGGTTGTCATCTCGGTTGAGTCGAATCTTTATTCGTGTAATAACGTTCTGTGGATTTCTTTCAGTCTTGAAATGCCTCCTTTTAATGTCACAAGCGAAGTTTAAGGATGACCCCAGAGCATTTCGGGATTGAAGTAGGGTGACCAACTGGCATGGGTGCCAATTCAGGACAAAAATTGGCAACAAAAGTTATGTTTTACAGACAGAGGAGGTCACGCAATAGTATACAAGTAAGTAAATAGGCAACCAACACAAGTACAAGTCAAAATAAGGTTATATCAGGTTGAGACACCGCGCACTTGACAAATTGCGCAGGTCTTTTTGTGGTATTTCATAGGATTTAAGAATCTTGAAGCTCTAGGAAATGGTAAAAGCTATCACTTTTTAGGCAACAGCGGTTTTAAAAAATAAAAGAATTGATAAAAGCATCCTCCTTAATATTTTACAATGAAACTTTTACAAACATCTTCTTACAACCGACCTTGCACCATTTCCCCAAGGAATCCCACCCACAGGACTGCAGTAAATCGAGACCTTTTGTTTGCCTCTTTCATCCTAATTGTGGAGATAACCGCGCTGCTACACTACCTTGATCTTGAAGGTATTTTGTCTGTGGGATTTGCTGAAACTTTCAGTGATAGGACAACTGGGCACAGATGAGTGCCAGAAGCCAATGTTGGCAGCAGTTTTACACGCAACGGTGCGAACTATGAAATGGATCTGCAGCTCATGAGGCGAGAAAGATATTGGATCCACAGGAAGAGAAATGGCACTTGATGGCGAAACGTTTTTTGCAGGACCTTTTAGACGGAGAACTAAATATGTAAAGAAAGCAGCCCTTCTGCAAACCGATAACATCTCAGATGTTTCAAAACTGTGTCTGTGTCCTAATCTGTGATGCTTGTTGCTTGCCTTAGTATAAATGATCTGAGACACCATGCCTTCGTACATTCACGTTCACAACATATCAGTGCATTGCCTCATTTAAAGGAGGGCATCCAAACCGAGAAACTCAAGATAGCCACAAGAAGCAGAGCAGAGAGGTGAATGAAGGGGGCGGGGGGCAGGGCAGTGAGACAATATAGCAAACATTTCGAGATAAGCTCCCGCATTGGCAGTTACAGCAGAAAGAAGAAATCTTTCACTTCAGGCAGCGTAACATGAACTCTAGCAATGAACACCCCTTTCGCATTCAAGCAGCCTTTACATGCGCAGATTCACTACTTGCCGCGTTTCCATCTCTTTGCAGCCGCCCGGCCCCCCCTGGCTCCCCCCTCCCTCTGAATCACCGCACATTTTTTTTATTCTGGCAGCACAATCCGAATATCGCGATTCATCCATGTAGGCACGTCCCTAATGGTAGAAAGCGCCTGGTATCCAAATGTGATTCAAACACTCCTAGGACCAGAGAGTGATACCTCCGTGGCACGCCACAACTTTTCTAACACACAAGCAACCAGCTACTGCGTCCTCAATTACTCTATTTCAAAAGTCAAAAAATTACTTTATTCCGTTTCAATTAGGAAAAACCATAAAAGTACATACATATAAGCCAGTTACGTTCATGACATTTGATACAATTTCTTTTTTTTTAAAAAGACGACTCAGTCCAAATAAAATAGCTTAAAATACAAAATTGATACTAAAAACCAGACAAGATATAAATCAGAGCAAAGTTGAAAGTGCATCGATCTTCTATTATAATTGCTCCTGTGGGGAATACAAAATTAAAAAAATGTAGCGATATTTAACGCCAAGCAGTCTATTTCATTTTGACTAGAGATAGCTTTTGCAATCGCGCCAGACTCATGTTTCCCAAAATGTTGATACTAAAAACACACACAAAAAAAATCCCGACCGAGGTAAGAAAGCAAATAGAAGGGAATGATGGACGGAGTGTTGAACATTGCAAGCACTCACCCCCAGTCAACTGATCTGGGTTAATCCATCATCGTTCTTTAGCTCACTCCGCCACCCCAGTTCAGACATTGCCATATGCAAATCAGTCTGACCCTGTGCCTCATGGGAACAGTCCAGCCTGAACTGCCAAGCCATGTCTTCCCTGGACCGGAAACAAGGATCCTAGGACCGGTTTTGGGTTCATAACCCTCATCAGCCAGGATAGCTTGACTCCAGTGGCATGGAGAGCACGGGACCCATGTCTGAGCATACCCTTTCCACATAGGGCGAACAAAACAAACAGTGGCAGCCCTCTTCATTCATTTGTTGGTTGTTGTGTCACTCACATTTTCTTCCACTTCCTAAAGTCTACAGTCCCCTGCTGATCTGCTGCTCTCTTTCACTCTGCCTCCTGCTCTAACTCCCTGTTCTCTTCTCTTCTCCTATGCTGATCTGCTGCTCTCTTCCACCCGCATCCTTATTTAACTCCCTGTTTTCTTCTCCTTTGCTAATCTGCTGATCTCTTCCACCCGCCTCTTTCTCTAACTCCCTGTTCTCTTCTCCTGTGCCGATCTGCCGTTCTCTTCCACCCGCCTCCTTTTTAACTCCCTGTTCTCTTCTGCTGTGGTGATCTGTTCCTCTCTTCCACCCACCTCCTTCTCTAACTCCCTGTTCTCTTCTCTTCTCTTGCGCTGATCTGCTGCTCTCTTCCACCCTGCCTCCTTCTTTAACTCCATTCTCTTCTGCTGTGCAGATCTGCTGCTCTCTTCCACATGTATCCTTCTCTAACCGCACACACACATACATACAACCACGTGCACACACACACATACAACCACACGAACACACACAATCGCACACACAACCACACACACAATCACACCCAACCACACACACAACCACACACACAACCACACATACAACCACACACACATACAACCACACACACAACCACACACACACAACCACACACACTACAGCCCTAACTTTCTCAGTAAACCACACACCTTCAACACACACTGCAGCCCTAACCTACTCAGTAAACCACACTCCTTCGACACACACTTCAGCCCTAACCTACTCAGTAAACCACATACATTCGACACACACTGCAGCCCTAACCTACTCAGTAAACCACATACATTCGACACACACTGCAGCCCTAACTTACTCAGTAAACGACACACCTTCGACACACACTGCAGCCCTAACTCACTCGGTAAACCACACACCTTCGACACACACTTCAGCCCTAACTTTCTCAGTAAACCACGCAACTTCGACACACACTGCAGCCCTAACCTACTCAGTAAACCACACACCTTCGACACACACTTCAGCCCTAACCTACTCAGTAAACCGCACACCTTCGACACACACTGCAGCCCTAACTTACTCAGCAAACAACATAATTTCAACAGACTCTGCAAACCAGCTAACCCACAAAACATTCTGCAAATCTCACCAACCGAAAAAACAATTCAACCCTCATTGTGCACACAATATATGGCAAGCATGCACAACACACACGGTGTAAAACAACAAAAGCAGTAAAATGTGTTTCTAATGCCAGAAATAAAGACCTACTTGAAAGCCCTAGTGTAGTAATGAGGGCAAGAAGGAAAATGTCTTAGCTAAAATAAAGTGCAGTGCTCTAAATGGGCAGTTTTTTCATTTATCTTAGGCTGTGATGTGCTTGAGACTGAATCTCCGATCTGCACCAGGAGGATGGGACAATCTCTGGGTGCTCTGGGCTTGCTTGAGCAGTGGTCTAAGAACTGCAAATAAGTAAACTACAACCTACAGGTTCTCACCTTCGGCTGTGGGTCTGTATGTATTTTGATGGAGTCTTCTTGCCATGCATTTTCTAGTACAGTAGACACTTAAAAATACATACGTCTGCCTATGAAAGTGCAAAATAAATGTCAACAACTCAGGCATTGGATATTGCATCTTATTGCTACCATTTTAATTTCAATTTTAAGCCTCCAACTCCTCAAGGGCAGTCTCGAATCTCACAAGTTTGCCTTGTATCAAAATGACTATTCCCCCTCCTAAGATGCTTGTGAAACTTTGGCCTCCTTTATCTAAGAGATCGAGGTCATTCATGACTGTATTTTCCATCTTATTTCATCCTGTCGCATGCAGAATCATTACAAGCCTTCATCCCTCGTATCCTAGTTCTCCTAAGGATTAAGGAAGAGGAGATATCTTCCTTGCTTACCGCCTGAAAGGCAGTCTCTCCAGATGATGTCTGTCCAGTCCGGACTTTGAAAATCTTTATCTGCGGTTGTTACACCTGCTTCCTAACTTCATCCTTCTAAGGAAGAGAGTTACGACTTGAAAAGGATGTTAGTCCTTCACAAGAAATAAGTTTGCAACATTCTCTGTGCTGGGATCCAAGTACCCGATTGTAGCACTTGACTCTGTCCGGCTAATGAAGCAGAGCAGTGCAAGGCCTATTCGGGAGGTGGTGTGGGCTAGTACCCCCAGTTTGCTAGTACGTGACAACCACACTCAATAAGTCATTGTCCAGTCAGTGCTTTATCTCATAAATATTACTTTATTGCAAACACACTATTACATACTATGCATCATTTACAAATATATACTGTCAGGTAGATGGAAATACCTTTGGTGACGCATGCTGAACAGTTGGCACCCCAGGAACCCATAACAATAAATCCAAGTACTCCTACACATAGGCATTGACACAATATCATAGTACAAGGGGGTATCATTATCAGTACGGAAGGCCTACTGGCTTTGACATGAGATGTATTCTTACATTAGTATTAACGTTTTCATGATGCAAAGTTCTCTATACATGTTGGTACACCCAAGATTCGTTGTAGTAGAGTATGGTACTCATTTAGAGTTTGGCAGGTGGCCCACCAGACCGCCATGCCAGCGAGGTTAGGCACCTCTCCCCTGGTAGAATAGAGCCTGCCACAACTGGGAGCCCCACCAGGCAGGCAGAAATGTTTGTGCTGTAAGTGGAGCTGCCATTACCCTTGCCAAATGGGCACCATGTTTACTGCACCTTCTCAGCAGAGCGTTTTTTTTTATAGCGTATATTACAAATGGCTTTGACATACTGGGAATTTTCTCCCAGCAACTGGGGATCATTTATTTTGTTTTCTGTTGGGAACCACCAGGCTTTCAGTGACACAGTCTCAAACAGGAAAACTATACCTTGGAATGACCACCCGAGGGAAGGCTTCTGACTTACATTGACTGATGGTTTCTGCCGTCGGAAACCTGGTCCTTCAAACTTTTGTTTTTGGGAAATCGCTCTTTATTGACTTTATTTATTGCAGAATATTGTTCCAGGAAAATATTTTATATAGAGCTAAAATTATAAAAACTAGAACTTAAAACAAAATCCACAGCCAACCAGACATTTACCTTTTCAGTCGTAACATTATAGGCATATAGTTTATACATAGAATGCAGCCGAAAGGAGATCCACAGAAAACACCAGAACATTTCTGGACTCAGGTGAAACATTGCTCTCCATTAGACAACCACCTGATGATACAATTTCACCAGTGTGCTCAGACCAGCATCAACCCAGGACATGAAAGCCTTATGTTGTAGCGTCTATTAAAACTCATTAATGTTCCACAAGACATTCAAGGGGCTGGTCATCCCATTTAGCTGCAGTGGCCAAAAAGACGTTATCCCAGTAAGTTATGACAGCAGCCTTACTTCCCTGGCTCTGTTGCATTTTGTAAGTAGCAACTCAACACATATCTTGCATATATAGGTTATAAACGTATTTAGTGACTGCCCTGAGGCATTAAACACAAGGCTGGTGGCAATTTTAGAAGAACTCGAGCAGACCTGATGGGTTGTGGCTCTTTTCCTTTGGTGATGGGGCATTGGCACATGCGGGTTAGCTCAAGTCTGGCACCTGGCCTATGGGTAGACTGAGAGCACCTCTGATTGGCAAGGCGGGCAATCTGCCATCGGCCGATGGGCCTCTGCCTGAGGCCAGGTAGCGGGCCGGTGTTTTGGTCTACTAAGGACTGGTGTACCCTGTGAAAAGCTGTTGTAACAGCCTTCACATACATGACCCCATGCATGTGAAGTCAGGCCAGAGGGCTAATGTCAGAGGCAGAATGACAGTGGGATGCTCGGCTGTCACAGCAGGAGGTGTGCCTGCCCTCTGGCTCCCTCCAGGTGTGACAGAGACTGCAAGGAGCTGCTGATGGGAAACCATTAGCACTTACTATTTTGAGGTATATGGGTGCATCGTCTTCCTTATTCAATATTGATACATGAAGAATAATTCAAGATCTTGGACTGTGATTTTACGTTATCCTTTTATTCATGATTTTCATCATTTTTTCAAGATGTTGCAATATTCCGTATCTGATTATCGACAGCTAACACGTGTTTCACCCTTACATGGTCATCAGGATCAGGGCTTCCTCAAGGCTTTTACAATTGGTAATAGCAGTTCTTATTTTGTTTTTCTATTTCAGGTGTAACTCATATTTTCGCTTAGCTCAGTTAGTCAGAGGTAAAGATTTGGTTGCAGTCTGTTGCGCTGCTTCCTTGTCTACAATATCCCAGTTAGCAAATGGTTCTATTTATATTTATATTGTAAATATAAATACATATTTATATTAAATATATATATATATATATATATTTATATTGTAGATATATATTGTAAGTATATTATATTTATATTAATAAAAGAAAATATATATTGTAAATATATAAATAAAATATATATTGAAAATATATTTATATTAATATTTATATTGCAGAGAAGGAAGCAGCACAACAGACAATTAGAGTTCTATTTCAAGCATATTTCCCATTATGGTTTTTTTTGCCATTCACTGTGGACCTGATAGGTTTCAATTCCCACGTCTTCATGCTGGTTGATATGTAGGTTGGTGTGATGGAATTGCTGTCAGTATAACTTGAATTGGTGTTCTGTTGAGGAGGTAAATGCTTAGCCAACTACAGGGCTTTGAGCACTGCTGTGTGAATGATGGTGCTAACTGTGTCTCATAAGTACTGTTGTTGTACCGTGATGTGTGACAGTAGCTCTAACTGGATGTAGCGTTGAGGTGGCAAATGCTTAGGCGACTGCATGAGCCGTGTCCCAGTGCATGATGTTGGCTGGAACTGTGTCTAGCTTGTCCAGCTGACATAGCACACAGTAAGAGTATAACAGGAGTTGGGTGTTATGTTGAGGTGGCAAATGCGTGGCAACCTCTATAGGTTTGAGCCATGTTTTGCACATGTAGCTGGGGTTTGTGTTTAATGAGTGCTCTTTGTATGTCCTAGATGTTCTGCTCCTTAAAATGGTGCAGATGTAGGGTTTATCTGTGGGAGAGATGCACAAGGAGAGGCAGTGCTAGTCCAAGGCTCACAAGAACAAACACCAGTACTCTGTCTAAGCTTTGGACACCAAACAAGTAAGCATCCTGTCACCAACTGCCCTCCACCCTAAATTTTGGTGCAGTGAAAACAAGGAAGCCCATGTGTGGAATCAACCTGCCCAACAGAGGTGCCTGAACCTCCTACCCTCTGAAAGTGCAGTTTCTATGTCCGCAGTGAGCATCCAGGTGAGCTTTGCGGGTGGAAGTTTTTTTTTTTTTTAAACTTTATTTAGGTATTTTGCAGAAGAAGTACATTAGAACAAAAGAACAGTATACAAAGCTCGATCATAGTGCATGACAGGTATACAGTTGGCAGGGCAGTTCCAATTCTTGTTTTTCAGCACACATAACATCATAGTACATTAATGGCATAAGTTGACACATACATTGCGGGTGTTTCGGTCGTCCCGGTTTGCATTCTAGCGTCCACAAGAAGTATACACCCTTGTTCCATTCCCCCATGGTACGGAACTTTGACTATAACACATGGTATTGTGTACTCTCGAGTGTTACCACCGCATCTAGGGTATAGAGTGTCTTTAGCCCACTCCCGTAGGTTCCTTATCTTGATCCTGCAGGGGGTGGGGGGGGGCTGTGAGCGTTGTTGTGCCGCTAGGAAGGTTCGGAAAGGGCCCCAGATATAATTAGGTCTGGATGTTAATGGGACAGTGTCAGCATACGTATCGCATCTAGTCTTGCAAGTCGCCAAGCTTTGCAGCCAACCTTTTGTTGTTGGGGCCTTTTTACTGCCCCAAAGGATCACCACCTCTCTCTTAGCTAGTAGTAGGGAGATGGCCACGAATCTGCAGACTTTTAAGGGGAATTGTACCATATAACCTATCAGCGCTATCTCAGGCAGAGGTGTCAACGGGATGTGTATCATATCACTGAGGAGTTTGTGGACGTCTACCCAATAGGCGTGGATCCGTGGGCAGGTCCAAGCAAGATGAACAAAGTCTGCTTGTGGGGATCGACAGCGTTGGCAGAAGTGCGGTCTGGAGGGGTCTATCCTGTGAGTTCTAGCGGGTTTGATGTATAGTCTACGCAGGTATTTAAAATGCAGCAGTCTGTGTTTGCTGTGGAGAGACACCGTGCCTGTGACTCTGCAGCATGCCTGCCATTGTTCATCAGTGATCGAAGTGCCCAGATCTGCTTCCCAGGCTGATCGAACCCGTGTGTCATCTAGCGGTATCATGTCAGAGCAGATTTTGTAAAGTTTAGATATGAGATGGAATCCCTCTACGCTGTCTATCACCAAGCTGAGCGGGGGGAATGATGTTGGCTCTAAGGGGTATTCAGGGAGTGCAGATCTCAGCGCTGCCGGCAGTCTAGTCAATATGAATTTATCCATAAATGTAGCCTCTGAAAATAGGGATATGTCTTCTATATCGAATATATGGCCTTCCGGATAGAGATCTCCTATCTTGTGTAGGTTAAATTTCGCACATGTCCTCTGAACCAGTTTTTCGCCAGTAATAGGTAGTAAACGGGCATTTGGTAATGGTAAGTACATAAAAGTCGTTCGGGTAAGTTTCCCTAGCTGTATCCATGCCCAGTTCGTGGTGTACACTGGTCGAATAGCTTTAGGATCTCTAGTTATACCGGTTGGTAATATTGAGGCAAGCACGTCTGGAAGGACATATTCGGATTCTGGGCGCAGATAGGGGATTCTGGCATCGGGGTGATACCAGCTATGTTCAAAACTAGCTTGGGCCACTAAATAATAAAGCTGCAAGTCGGATACCCCATATCCACCTCTGTCGTATGGAAGAGTAAGTACTTGCCATTTCACCCTGGGAGTTTGGGCGTTCCAGACTAGTTTAATCAAAAAGGAACGTAGAGTGCTAAAGAATTAGTTGGTGAGTGGGATTGGTAGGTTCTGAAACAAATATAAAAATTTGGGGAGTACTGTCATTTTTATAAGGGCAATGCGGCCTGTCATGGATAGTGGGAGCCTGAGCCATGAGTCAATCTAGGTTTCTAGCCGGGTTATTGCTACACCATAGTTACGGCGTACCACCTGTTCTGTGTCTCGGTGGACGTGGATCCCTAGATACTTCACCGAATCAGTACACCAATCCAGTGGGAACTCCGGGGACCATCGTCCCGTCCCCTCTGTCAGTGGGAAGATGACTGACTTGTGCCAGTTAATTTTCAGGCCCGAAAAGTTGCCAAATCGGATAATTTCTCTCAATAGGGGGTCCAAGTTCACTTGGGGGTCATGTGGTCATGTACGTATAATATGGTATAATCTGCATACTAGGAGACTAACAGTGGACCAGTTCTAAACACTAATCCCCTGTGCAGGTGTCGCTCCTGGAAATGTCTGATGAGAGGGTCCATTGCTAGGATAAATAATAAAGGGGAGAGGGGGCATCCCTGCCGTGTACCACGTGATAAAGTAAAGGGGGCTGATAATGTCCCATTTAGTCTCAGTCTGGCCGTGGGGTAAGTATATAGTAAGGCAGTGGTGTCTATGAAGCCCTGAGGTAGTCCCATCCGTCTCATTATCGAGAGGAAGAAGGGCCATTCTAAAGAGTCGAAAGCCTTTTCTGTGTCTAACAGTATTGCTGCTGCAGGGGTTTCTGAGTCGAGCCGGTGAAGGACATTGAATAGGGTTCTAACGTTAAATGCTGTGGAGCGAAGGAAGAAGCTGAAGACCTGGCTGTTCGAGCAGTAGCGGCACCCCCCCCCCCCCCAGCGCCTTGAGACCCTACGGGTATGTAGCGCGCTTTATAAATGTCACTGATTGATTGATTGATTGATGTGGAATGAATCCCGATTGGGCTGGGGATATTATCGATTCCATTAATAGGGATAGCCGACATGCTAAGGCCTTTGCGAGGATTTTGTAGTCCAGGTTTAAAAGGGACAGAGGTCTGTAGGAGCTACATTGGAGAGGGTCTTTACCGGGTTTCGGCAATAAAATTATTACCGCTTCCCGAAGTGTGGGAGGGAGTCGTTGTGTCTCTAGAGCCTCTGCATAAACGTCCAGAAGATGTGGGGTCAGTAATTCTCTATATGCCTTGTAGAATTCAGGCGTATAACCGTCCAGTGCCGGGGCCGTTGTGGTGTTTAGGGTAGTGATGGCCTCATAAATGCTATCTGTGGTAATGGGTTCTGCTAAAAAGTCCTGCATGAACCTTTCTAGATAGACTAATGCAATTTCTGATAAGTATTCTTTCTGTTCAGAGTGATCGGGACCCAGTTTAGTGGTATATAACGTCTTAAAATAAGCAAGGAACTCATTCTGTATTAACAAGGGGTCAGTGATGGTATGGCCTGCTGCAGAATGTAGCTCCGTAACATATGATTTCGCGTATTGAGGTCTAATCATCTGAGCTAGCATCTTGCCGGGGCGGTCTTCCTCTCCATATACCCTGTCACTGTTATATTTGCCCATATAAAGTATTTCTTTCTCCGCCGCCTCCTTATATTGTAGGAGTAAAGTCGTTCGTTTTGTGTCATAGTCTGAGGCGCTAGCCACCCTGTATGATGCATCTAGCGTGCTCAGTTCTGTTTCCAGGCGGGCGAGTGTAGAGCGTAAATCTTTAAGGGTCCCGGCGCTTTTGGAAATACAGACACCTCGTAGGTAGGCCTTAAAACCTTCCCACAATACCGCCTCGGAATCAACCGCACCAGTATTTAACGCGAAGTAGTCCTCAATGGCATCTGACACTTCTTGTCTAAAGCTTTCATCGTCTAATGCTCGTGTCGGGAATCTCCATTGCCGCTCGTATCCTTCTGGACGAGGGACAGATAAACCCAGCAGTACTGGGGAATGGTCGGAATAGGATCTAGGGAGGGTGCGAAAGTTTCTAAACCAGCCTGTTAACTCCGGGGAGGCCAACCAGTAATCAAGGCGGGTCCAAGTATTGCTGGCTCCTGTATAGTGTGTGTGTGTGGTGTGTGCCGGGTCATGTGTTCTCCCTACGTCCGTCAATGCAAAGTGGTCGCATATAGAGTGCAGGGTTTTTTGTGCTTTAGGTTTTGGGTCAGGGGCTGTCGATGTCGTATCCAGACAGGGGTCAAATGTAACATTGAAGTCCCCTCCTAGTAATAGAGGAGTGGAGTCTAGGCGCAGCAGCTTTGCGTTAAGGTCGTGGAAAAAATCTGGGGAATCAGTATTCGGGCGTATATACAACCCAATGCAATCTTATAGAACAGTGTGCCCACCGCCAGCACAAACGGACCGGCCCCATCCTGCAATACCGAATGACATTTAAAGGGGATACGCTTGTGAATCAGGATAGCTGTGCCTCTAGCGTAATTACTGTAGTTGCTAAAATAGCAGTTGGGGCCCCAGGATGATGCGAATCGGGAGAGGTCTGTAGGGGAGAGGTGCGTTTCTTGCAGCAAGGCTATGTCGACTTTATGCCGTTTCAGGTATTGCAGGATTTGCCAACGCTTTTGTGTATCATTCAGGCCTCTCACATTCCACGTCATCAGAGTGATAAGAGAGGGGCCCATAACATGCCCTATGTGTGCCATATCAGTGAGCAAAATTGTAAAACAGTGAACTGCCATTTCCTGCACTCCGCCATTTCGATTACGATTGAGCTTAATTTAAATATAACATATTTGAAATACCTCAGTTCCCTTCCCCCCTCCCTCCACCCAGCCTTCCCGCCCATTCGGAAGGGCAATAACCTATTGCCAACAATAACCCATGATGACCAATCTTTTTGATGTAATTGTAAATGAAACTTTGCAGGGCACAAAATAGTGCAACAATCGTAGTGAGAGGTGTACACCAAAACGGGGGGACCTTTGCTAACCAGAAACACTGTAACTTTTATCGGAGAATGACAATGTAATCGCCTATTATGTTTTCAGATCATAGAACAGCGACAGTACATTTTAACGCAAGGATATGGAGTCAGCCCGGACCAGAGGAAGAAAACAGGTCAGCACTGGCATCCGAACCGCTCTGAGGTGGGGAAGAAGGCATGTGTTCAGAAGGACTTTTGTTGTTGGTTTTGTAGGAATGGCAGAAGCCCTGTGCCTCCGCAGGCGTCTCAAAGATACGGGAGCGTCCATTCACTTCCACCCTTAGTCTGGCAGGGTATAACATGCATTATTTCAATCCCAAGTTCCTGAGGGCTGCTTTAACTCCCTGAAATTTCCTCCGGGCGTCCTGCACCATTGTGGTGAAGTCTGGGTATACTGACAGTTTGGAGCCCTGCCAAGTAAGATCTCCTTTTTCCCTGGCCATGCGGAGTGTGGTGTCTCTATCGAGGAAATTTAGTAGCCTTGCTATAATGCGACATGGTGGGAGGCCTGGGTTGGGCCTCGGACCTAAGGACCTGTAGGCTCGTTCCACCATGAAGTTCGGGGTGAATGCCTCTTTTCCAAATAGATCTACCAGGATGGATTCTACTAAATTGTCCATACGTCCAGTTGCTGTGGATTCCGGAACACCCACTAGGCGGATATTATTTCTGCGGCTTCTGGCTTCCAAATCCTCGTTTTTAATAGCCACCTCCTTTAGTATCCGCTCCATTCTGTCTATTCTCTTTATGGATTGAGCCATGCCGCCCTCTAGGTCAGATGCTCGGGATTCCGCCACGTCTAAGCACCGGTCGTGTATTTGCAGTTTCGCTCCTAGGTCCGCTATATGTTTATCAATGGAATCAAAGCGGGAGTCCAGTGCTTTAAAGCCTGTGCGCATTTCCTGCAGTAATTGGCCAAGTTGTCCCAGGTCTTCTGAGGGCTTGTCAGGGGGCTGTCCACCCGTTGCCATGTTAGGGGGGGGTTCTTTGTGTGCTGTTGCCGATTTCTCGAAGGAGAGTTGGCCTTGTCGCAGTTCCCTTTTGCCCATGCCGCGTTGTTTCTCTGTAGGAGGGGGTGTGGGGGCCCCGTGTCTGGGGGCTGGGTCTCGGATGGGTCGTTGGTATCTGCTCTCCACACACCTCTGCTGGTGAATAATAGTGGCTTTGCGGCTGACAAGGGCTCTTAACTGGATGCACGTGCCGAAGAGGGGTATTATTGAGTCGCTTGTTGTGGTTGCCGGCGTGCGCGTGGGGGGCTAGTGCCCTTAGGCCGTAGTTTGGCGTCTCTGTAGGCATGCAGGCATGGGGGCACAACTGTCTCTGTGCGGTCACTCCTATATGCAGCAGATCGGCCAGTCCGCTGCTCAGGTATGGCAATGTGGTCTGCACTGGAGCTGTGGGCTCTGCTGGGGTGTCCTGGACAGTGTCCTTTACACAGTGCCACAGTGAGGAGGCAGGGGGAGGATAAGGGGAGCCGTGCAGAGCCGCGCTGCGGGGTGAATGTCCGGGTGCGAGATCTGCAGTACGGGGCTCCACAGCCTCGGCGCCCCCCCTCCCCGCAAGTGCCGATCACTCACCGGCCGTAAAAGTTGTATTTCATGACCGCACCGTCATGCGAACGATGTGCCCACATTAATTGTCCCCTTGAGCAGTGCTGGGATTGTAGCTGGCTGCGGGGCTTTCTCGATCCCGCCGATCGCGCAGGTCTCGGTCCGTCGGCTGCCGATGTCCTCAGGCACTTGTCCCGGTCGCCATCTTGAGTTTGTCGGGGACGTGCTGTTTTCGCCGCTTTTTGCATGTTCCAGGAGTCTTTGTCCATCGGAAGCAAATCGGGTCAGTAGATGTACCCCTCCGGTGCTTTACGGTCGATTTCTGGCCACTTTGCGGGTGTTGGGGTGCCGGATATGTTACAGGTTGCCGGAGAGCACTAGCTCAGCACGGCCATCTCGGATGCCACGCCCCTCCAGCTTTGCGGGTGGAAGGTTGATATGAAAATCCATATGTATGACGTATAGGGACTTGGATCAAGTGTCTCTCTATGACCCAGACTGGCCCACACAACTTGCAAAGGGTTTCTCCACCAGTAATAAAATGGGGTGGCGAGTTTGCTAATATGACCTTCGCACCCCCCCCGCGCATCCTGTTAGTAAATTCAGTGAGCAGCACTTCCAATAGGAGCAGAGGTGAAGACAGGTGTTGCTGTCTTTATATTTTTGTCCATCTGAATTTCTGGGCGGAAGAGGAAAATGTGACCTTTGACAGACACTTTTGACCCCTGGCTCAAACACCTCCTCTGCATCCTATGTTTCTACTGGGAATACAATTTTCTGTTTGGAATATTTCATGCTGAATAAAATAAGGCATGCTGTTGCAGACCTTCAAGTATTGTATTTTTAACTCTTTAGAGCCAATTATTTGGGAAAATTCTAAATGTATTTTTGGGATTGTCGGCACAGCCCTCAAGTGTCAAGATTCTATGTTGGCGAAGCTCACCTAAGTGTGTTGGTTGCCAGTAATTATGTTAGAACTTTTTTAATTGAGGACTTCACATACCATAATTCAAATAGAAATGAAAAACAAATGTATGAAATATTCACAGGTTTAGTTGGGAAACGTGAGAAGCTTGTAGCGCTTTAAGAAAGGTGTGGACCTTCAATGCATTAGCATGTCCTGCGACTCCGGGGCTGTTTGCAACCCCTGTGATCTTGCGTCACTGTCAAGTGGTCGCAGTCGTAACATTTTAGCTACCAGCACTGTTCATGCTTTATGTTTTGAGTCCATACGTGCAGTGTTAAATGTGCAACTACAAGTCCTAGAATGCACAATGGTGTTAGTTAACAACTGTTACTAGTTACAAGTGTTACACCCAGCATAGAAAACTTGACACTACAATTTTGGCAAAATGACACCAGTGGATGGCTGAGTGAAGAGACCCTTTGCTGCTGACAAATGTGGTGGTCTCAAGTTTATTTATTTTAAGAGTTTTATATAGCGCTGGCCAGACCCGAGGGTATCGGAGCGCTTAAAAAAACATACGTGTCAGAAAATCACACAGTAATGCAGTAGTATTTATTAAGTATTCATTCAGAAGCAGCAATAACATTTTAATCGATGACTGAGGTAACAGCTATGGGATTTTTTTTCTTGATTATGCTGTGTTTTTTCAAGCGCTTCCGTCATCACATTTCAATATTGTAATGTATGTTAAGGGGCTGGTTAACTGCACCAGTTCTGCGGTGGGTTCTGACGAAGACAGAAGAACATTACGTTTGTTTCCACATGCATGCATGATACATACATATTTTCAGAAGTATGAGGAACTAGAATCCATTTGTGTCCTTTAGGTAGCAGCAAGTAACTTCCCGATGTTGTTTTGAAATCCTGTGGTGAGCGGTTGCTTTAAAAGATGTTGGAGGCACAACGTTTTGGGTGTGACAAGGAGGCTTCATTTAGTAGATCACAGATTCTAGGCAGGTGTGTAGCTGCACAGGCTGTTGGAGAGGTACTTGGGGCCATGCCATGGGCTACCTTGAATGCAGGTACAATTAACGCCTACCACCCAAGCCAGTTTTTATGGCTTTAGGGGCCTCGACCTGTCTTAATTGTCACAGTAGTAGCAGTTTGATGGTTAGTAGTTTTATAGGTACTGTCATTGGCAGCACTGGTAGTGGCAATGGGGTGTGCTAGGTACAGTAGCCTCCTGACGAGGGCCCTTGCACTTGTTTTTATACAAATGAGGCACTGGCGTGCAAGTCGCTAGGTTGTTAGAGAAGAGATGGGTGTGGAGACGAAATTAGTTGTTCCTATTTCTTGAGAAGTAGGGAAGTAGAGACACTGGGGATGGTTGGAGAAAACATGGGGGTTAGCAGTAGGGCTTTAAGTGGGCCGGGTCTCGAGGGGTCTGAGCACCGGCAGTTTTTTTAAGGGGGGCTCGAAACGGGTCTGTATCGGGCTCTGTTTTGAGCCCTGGCACAGGCGGTCTGTTTTTTTTCCGGACTGCAGTGTCACTGCAGTCTAGAAAAAAGTGCCAGAGCGCAAACAGCCTGATAGAGACCCGTTTCGAGACAGCAGGCACGTCGATGTGCGCTGCCCACACTGCTCACTTCTCACTAGTGAAGAAGTTACGGCATGACGTCATGCCAGTTGAGCTTTGTGGGGAAAGGGAAACCCTTTAGAGAGTCATTTTCTTTCTGGATTTCCCTTCTCTTTCTAAAACGCAAGAGCAGAAACATTGTGGTAGGGTCACCAGGGCTTTAATTTGAAGCTTTTTCAATATTATATGTAATAACCATAGTTGCAGCTTATTTATATTATGCAACAAATAATCATTGGCAAAGCCAATAGTCCTTACTTCTTGTTGTATCATATATCTGGATGCAATGACAGATACAGCAAAATACAAGTCAGGCGGCACACTATGCTAAACACAGATTTTTAGCGTAAGTGTTTTAAAGCCATGCCCCTAATTACACTGGCCACGCCCCTTTGTGAGACGCCCTAGTTTTTTCATCCCACTTAAACCCCCGGTCAGCAGTGATCTGTTTATGTAAAACACTGCAGATTTTAAGCAAGTAGCCCAGGTGTCAGAGGTGCGGCACGTAGGCCGGCGTCAGAGGCGAGGAAGAACTGAACAGAGAGGTCGGAGAATGGAGGGCCTTGGACTTCAGAGCGAGAGGTTCATGCCCTGAGGGCTGAACAGATGGAGCGCTAGGACTGACGGCCTTCGCCACTAGAACGAGCTCCCTGTGGCATGTTGTGACAAAGTGTGAGAAAGCTGGTGGATGAGGTAATGAAGGGGGCCAAAGGTCACAAGTGGAAATCAAGGCAAGACAGATTCTATGTCAGTCCACGGAGGCTCTGATTATGCTTCTCTAATCTTTACTGACAATACCAGCAGCCAATAAAACTTTAAACTGGCATGACCCCGGAAGGACAACCCCCTCCACTGGTCTGCACCAATCACTGTCTAGTCCCATACATAACAGTCTCTGAAAACAGGAAACCTCCTCTTTCTTTGCTGCTACAGCAGCGAGTTAAGTGCCATTTTTCTTCGTTACTATTTGCTGGTTAATGTTGACAGTGGCGTATTAATAATTGTAGTGGCGCTCTAGCGCTTCCGTTGTATTGCCCGATTGTGCTTACTTGTGGTTTTATGGCCAATTAGCGCTCGTGGATTCTTTATGTTGGTGACGCTATCACGCTTTATTATATTGCCCCGATCGTGTTGTGGTAGGTTTTCTGGCCGTTTCTTGCACGCGCGTGTGTAGCGCGGCTCAGCGGAGCGCGGTCTACGCGCTAGTGGGCAGTGGAGCAGGAGGAGGCAGACGCGAGTCTCTGAAATGAAATGAATGAAATGAAAGTGGGATTTGTAAAGCGCATTACTACCCGAAGGCCTCGTAGCGCTATAATTGCATACTTCTGGGGGTCTACTAGTTTATTTGGAAAAAAGAAAAGTTTTAAGGGTTTTACGAAATTTTAAAAGATTGGACTCGTTCCGTATCGTGGAGGGTAAGGAGTTCCAAGTCACAGCCGCATTCAGGGAGAAGGAGCGTCCGCCCCACCTGGCCCGTTTGATTTTGCGTGTTGTTGCTAAAAAGGCCGTGCTTGAACGAAAGTGATCTTTGCGGATGGTAAGGTGTGGCTAAGGAACAGATCATTGCGGGGGCATTTTTCCACATGGCCTTATGCATTATGCACATCGCCTTGAATTTTACTCTGGCTTGGATGGGCAGCCAGTGTAATTCTCTTAGGGCAGCGGTGCCTGAGTGGCTACGGGGCAGGCCTAGCAATAGACGTGCTGCTGCGTTCTGGGTGACCTGCAGCTTTTTGAGAGTGCCGGTAGGTGCACCCAGATATAGAGCATTCCCGTAATCGAGACGGGACAGGATGATGGCCTGGACCATTATCCCGCGGGCTTGAAAAGGGAGGAGTGGTAAAATTTTCCGCAACATACGCTTCAGCCCAAAGCAGGTGGCGGAGAGTATTGTGGCTTGCTGGTTGAAAGTGAGAGTATTATCCAGCCACATGCCCAAGCTCTTAATTTGCTTTTTTGGTTCTGGGGGAGGGCCCATACAGAGTGGCCATTGTAGAGGTGATCTGGGGTCAGCTGTGTTCCCCAGGAACATCAGTTCAGTTTTGTCCCCATTAAGTTTTAAATGGGAAGAGGCCATCCATTCTGAGACTGCTACTATGCAACTATTCAAGTTCGACGGGGTGTGACCTGGCTGATTCAGGGCCAGCACAAGCTGTGTGTCATCAGCGTAGGTCACAATTTCAAAACCAAAAGGGTGAACGACCTCCGCCAATGGTTGCATATAAACATTAAAAAGCGTGGGGCTCAGGGAGGAGCCCTGAGGCACACCTTGATTAAGAGGCCTGGTTTTGGAATGAGTGTCACCCACCACCACCTGGAAAGTTCGGTTTTCCAAAAAAGACTGTAGCCATGAGATGGCGCTTCCCGTCACTCCAAGCTGTTTTAATCGGGAGATGAGGATGTTACTATTTACGGTATCAAAGGCGGCACTTAAGTCCAACAGCATAATTACTGTGGTGCCGCCTTGATCCATGTGCCTGCGGGCTAATTCTGTGACAGTCAGTAGTGCCGCCTCCGTCCCCAGTTTTGGGCGAAAGCCGGCTTGAGAATCGTGGAGCAGATGGTTGGCTTCCAGGTAAGACATCAGACTGGTGTTGATATGTTTCTCAAGCAGCTTACCTACCCAAGGAAGGAGTGAGATGGGGCGGTAGTTAGTCATTTTTCCAGGGTCAAGGTTGTTTTTTTTAATAGGGCCCTGACTTGTGCACACTTCCAGATTTCTGGAACTCTCCCTGTGGTAATTGACATATTTACGATATTTAAAATTACTGGTCTGATGGTATCCGCGATTTTCAGGAGATAGCGTGGAGGGGCAGGGTCTGAAGGGGAACCTGTTGTGACTTTCAGCATAAGAGTGTTAAGCGAGTCTTCTTCAAGTAATGGAAATTCAGCTAGTTGGCAGATCGTGGTTGGAGGAGGGGTATCTGTTCCCACTAGATGTTGACTAACCAGGTCAAATGATGAGTAGATGGCTTGAATTTTTGGTGGAAGTACTCCGCCTGATTGTCACAGCGAGTTTGGGCGTCACGGGGGTCCTGTGAATTGGAAGGGGTACTAATCAAGGATTTCGCTATCCGAAATATTTCCCTCGGGGAGTTGGCGGATGTTGTAATTTTTACCTCGTAAAATAGAGCTTGTGCCAATATGATCTTAGCTTTGTAGTTTTTAATTGCCTCTCGATGGCTACTTCTGTCCAGTTCCTTGAGAGTACGTCTCCAGGTTCTCTCAAGCTTCCGGCAATTTAGTTTTAACTCTTTTAACTCTGGAGTGAACCACAGTGATTTTTTGGACTTGGTTTTCACTTTGAGAGGTTTTTGAGGTACGATTGTGTCTAAGGTGGTCTGTGGCCAATTGGCATAATGGGTGTAGAGTATGTCTACGTCGCCCCTGGTCTGTCGAGGGGTGGTAGAGAGGCACTCCACCCACTGGTCTGTGGATAATTTCGCCCAGTCCCTTCCTCTTGATGTGGCTCGAGGAGGCGCAGAGAGGGGGTTAGGTATGTGCCAGAGAAGTGGGACCAAGAAATGATCGGTCCATGGGAGCGGAACTGGGTTCCCAGTTTTAAGTCTCTGGTCATTACTTAGAACCGCACCTAGCAGGTGACCTTTGTTATGTGTAGGTTCAAAACCCTTCTGGACAATTTGTATGGCTGCAAGACTGTTTAAAAATGTGGTAGCTAGTGGATCCATAGGATCATCTAAGTGAATATTCATATCACCCAAAACCGTGAAATGAGGCAGGGAGACGGCTGATTCAGCGACCTTAGAGGGGAGAAGGTTCATAAAATCGCCCATTTGGCCTGGGGGGGCGGTAGATAAGTAGGCCAGAGAAGGTTAAGGTGGGGAATAGGTCAAGTGCGAAATTCATACTTTCGCAAGTAGGAATTGTCGCAGAACTGGTTCTGCATTGGTAACAGTCCTTAAAAAGTATGCCTAATCCTCCTCCTCTGCCCTCTACCCTATCAACCCTTTGTAGTCCATATCCTTTCTGTAATATGGCGGTAATGTCTGGGTCAGCTTCCTCCCTTAACCAAGTTTCCGTTAGGAATATAGCGTCAGGGTTAATGTCCTCAAGGAGGATTGACATTTCCACCGCGTGTTTGGTCAGAGAGCGACAATTTAAAAGGAACATTTTAAAAGGGGGACTGATAGTCTCGGACTGCTCCAATGTGGGGCTAGGTAAGTACTGACAATGGGGGCACTTTCCCACAGGTACATCCAGATATATGGAGTGGCAGCATGAGGCCTCTAAGTTGGGCATGAGAGTTCTTAGTTGGTCAGGAGCATACCTTATCTGGGTGGGCAGATCCTCTGAAGGTTGAGCAGGGGGCCTGGCCCCTGGGCGCTGCAGGGCACGGACGGGCGCAGACGGGCTTGCCTTTGCCGTTTGCGCGCCCGTTGCGCCCGCCCGCTGTGCGGACGGGATGGCCTATTGTTGTTATCCATATTGAAGGAGAGTGGGAGGAGGGTGGGAGGGAGGAACATCTCGACCGGCAGCCTTACCCTACTCAAGATGGCGGCCAAGGTGGATCGAGCAACTAGTTTCCAGCGCCTAACAACAGCAGCGCTGTGGCAGGGAAGCTTAAGAGCAGCCTCGGAGCGACGCAAGTCTCGCGCCGAGGTGTAGAAGTTAATTAAAATATGCAGGCTAAATTATGTACAATTTTTAAAAGCGCGTTATTTTTATTTCAATAACGAGCTAACAATGTTTAAAGTGGACAGCAAAGAACCCCCGGCTTCCGCCTCAGGGGAGAAGTGAGCAATGAAGCACGGGGTGCTAATCACAGCCTTAAGTAATCTGGGAGGGCGGGAGGGAGGAACAACTCGACCGGCAGCCTTACCCTACTCAAGATGGCGGCCAAGGTGGATCGAGCAACTAGTTTCCAGCGCCTAACAACAGCAGCGCTGTGGCAGGGAAGCTTAAGAGCAGCCTCGGAGCGACGCAAGTCTCGCGCCGAGGTGTAGAAGGTAATTAAAATATGCAGGCTAAAATATGTACAATTTTTAAAAGCGCGTTATTTTTATTTCAATAACGAGCTAACAATGTTTAAAGTGGACAGCAAAGAACCCCCGGCTTCCGCCTCAGGGGAGAAGTGAGCGGTCTACGCGCTAGGGGGCAGTGGAGCAGGAGGAGGCAGACACGAGTCTCTCGCGCACAGGGAGCAGGCGAGTCGGGTCCCATACGCTGCACGCATGCGCGAGGCGCCGACTTTCATTCTCAATCACCGGCTGCCTCGCGCATCGCGTGTCATTAGCCTGCATAAATCCTTGGCCTCATAGAACGCTTACCGGACAGGAGGGCACTGTAGACACCACCCCTGGGGGAAGTGGGAAGGTGGTCACTGTAGGGGGTACACCTTCCAGAGAGGGTAAGGTGGTCCGGAGGCGTAGCCAGCCCAAGCGTTCAGCAGGATCCAGCACTTAACCAGAGGGAGTGCCAGTGTCTGCCCCTGATGTGGGACAGTTGGTGTGTGTGCCTGTTGCGTCAACACCACTTCCCATCAACCCCACGACAGGGAAGCAATTTCATATTCCAAAAAAGTGGAAGGGCACCCCTCCACCCACACTGTGTCAAGGGTGTGCATGACTCCACCTCCACGTGCCACGGTGCCACCTGGTCCACACAGCCCTCCACCTTGCAGGCCCTCTGTTATTACCACATCACATGGCCCTCTGTCACACCAGTCAAGTGGACCTGCTGTCCCTGACACGCAGCCAGGTCCCAGTCCGCATGACAGCCAGGAGTGAGTCGTCAACACCCTCATACGCCTGTGCCACACACAGGTGTGCTAGTCAAGACCATTGTTTGCGACCAGGGTGTGTTGCTAACCCTGTTGCTCTGATGTGCTGTACTGTCCCCTGCCAAGGACTCTGGGCCTGTTGCTCTGATGTGCTGTACTCTCTCCTGCCAAGGACTCTGGGCCTGTTGCTCTGATGTGCTGTACTCTCCCCTGCCAAGGACTCTGGGCCTGTTGCTCTGATGTGCTGTATTCTCCCCTGTGCAGACTCTCATGTACTTGCTGTCTCCCCTGCCAAGGACTCTGGGCCTGTTGCTCTGATGTGCTGTACGCTCCCCTGCCAAGGACTCTGGGCCTGTTGCTCTGATGTGCTGTACTCTCCCCTGTGCAGACTCTCATGTACTTGCTGTCTCCCCTGCCAAGGACTCTGGGCCTGTTGCTCTGATGTGCTGTACTGTCCCCTGCCAAGGACTCTGGGCCTGTTGCTCTGATGTGCTGTACTGTCCCCTGTGCAGACTCTCATGTACTTGCTTTCTCCCCTGCCAAGGACTCTGGGCCTGTTGCTCTGATGTGCTGTACTGTCCCCTGCCAAGGACTCTGGGCCTGTTGCTCTGATGTGCTGTACTGTCCCCTGCCAAAGACTCTGGGCCTGTTGCTCTGATGTGCTGTACTGTCCCCTGCCAAGGACTCTGGGCCTGTTGCTCTGATGTGCTGTACTGTCCCCTGCCAAGGACTCTGAGCCTGTTGCTCTGATGTGCTGTACTCTCCCCTGCCAAGGACTCTGGGCCTGTTGTTCTGATGTGCTGTACTCTCCCCTGCCAAGGACTCTGGGCCTGTTGCTCTGATGTGCTGTACTCTCCCCTGTGCAGACTCTCATGTACTTGCTGTCTCCCCTGCCAAGGACTCTGAACCTGTTGCTCTGATGTGCTGTACTGTCCCCTGCCAAGGACTCTGGGCCTGTTGCTCTGATGTGCTGTTCTCTCCCCTGCCAAGGACTCTGGGCCTGTTGCTCTGATGTGCTGTACTCTCCCCTGTGCAGACTCTCATGTACTTGCTGTGTCACCTGCCATGGACTCTGCCCTTCCTGTTTATGTTTCACCTGTGCATAGTCTCCACAATTTGTACATGATTTTGTGCCTTGCTGTTGTCTACTAATGTTGTATTGCTACATCTATGCAATATATGAATAAATACAGAAACTTCTGGTGTGTGTTTTATCAGTCTCCTTGCTGATTAAAGTCCTTCTCTTGTTCGCATTTGCTCGACTGTGTACCATGCTCTATTTTTCTGTTCAACATTGCAAGGCTCTTTGTGGCCATCTTATTTTTAGACAGGGGTGACAGGGTCTTCAGTCCATTCTGGCCCAGCTGATGTTGTACTATGTGATGACTATTTTACAGACCATGCAGTTTTCTTGTTGGTGATTTGCTATTGCTGCATACACTGTTCACAGGTCACCTTGGGGGGACACTGGCAGCACAGGGTGTGCAGATGTTCAGTGGTTTTGTAGCTGTCTGTGATGTCATGAGGTATGTGTGTGTTTTCCTTTCTGTGTGCCCAGGCGTGTATGTGTATGGTCATCTTGTGTTGGCTCTTAGTCCTGGTGGCATGGCTTACATGGCATGTGTGGTGTTGGGTGTGGCAGAGGTGTGCAGTGTGAAGGCTGTTAGTTTGTAGTGTATGTATGTGTGCCCCTGTATGGTGTGAGACACACATGTGTCAGCCAGGAGTTGTATGCCTGTTGTTTGTCTTGTCTTGCCCTGTGTGGATGATTTTATGCAATTGTGTGGGCTGTGGGGAGTGCACTGGTATTGTGTGTTCCTTGTCAGCCAATCCTGCAGAGCCTGTGTCCCTGGTTGTGTGTTGTGTGTTGCAGTGTGTGTGTATTGTGCTTGTTGTTACAGTGCTTGTTGGTGTGCATGGGGGTGCACGGGATAAGCACCTGGCCTGTGGATAGCTCCGGTGGGGTGCAGTGTGGTTTGGGGTGGTGTGTCCCTGTGATGTTGATGCCCTGCCCATGCCTTGGTGTGGCCCTGCCTTCTGCATAGTGCGCATGTGTTGACCGCGGCGGTGACGTGGCCGTGACCGGGACGTTGCTGCTGGTTGGCGGACGTTGTGTGTTCCGGATGCTGTGGGGTACCTTGTTGTGAGGTGGGTGATGTGTGGGTGCCCATGTGGATGTGTTGTACCCCCCAGCAGGATGCCAGTGTGGTGCTTGGGCCCTGTGTCGGCATGTGTGTTTTGTGTGGTGCATATGTGTAGTGGCGTACCTGCGGCGGCCTCCGCGGCGGCCCATCTGGCGATAGTGTTGCAGCAGGTACATGACCGGATGCATGTGGAGGGCTGGGTCAATGGGGTTCATGTCGGGTCTCGGCGTTCGTGCTCCGCTGTCGACTTTCCACCTGCTTCAGCTGTGCGGTGTCTCCGCTGTGGTGCGTCTGTTGGTTTGGGCCATCCTAATTTGTCGAGCGGGGCGGACGTCATCGGGCGCGGCGGAGGGTCTCGATTGGCTCCCTCCAACGCGGTGGCGGGCGCACTTTGATGGTGGTGCGCGGCACTCCGCGGCGGACGGGAAATGACCTGTGTTTACCTGTCCTAATGTTGCGGACGTGAGTTCCGCTGCTCGCGGGCGGAAAAGGATGTTTTTCCGCCCCGCCACCTCCGCGGTGGTGCCACCGCCCGACATCCTAATGGACCCCTTAGTGATTTGCCTAAGTTTACAGTGTCCCTGTGAAAAATAACTGGTGCTAATGTAAAGCACTCCAGTGCCTTTGGGTGGGGTTGGCGATATATAAAGCTGCACAAACGAAATAGGGAAAGCAGAGTCGGAGAAGGAGGAGGGTCTGTGCACTGGATTTCAGTGGAGCAAGCAGTGGCAGGCGGGAGGTGGACAGCCAGCTAACAGCAAATGAGGGCAGCCACAGGGAGATTAAGTGATTTGGCTATAATCACAATATAGAACTGAGGCCGAGGCTTGGGGGAGGATCACTGTAAGCACCACAGCTGACACTAAGGAGCTGCGAAGCAAGGTTTGAGGTTTGGCTTCGGCTTAACAGCCTTGATTTTGGGCAAACCCCGTAATCTCCCCATGCCTACAAAATATAATGCGTCCCTTCGGTGGTGTTGCCGGCACAGGAAACAACACAAAAATAACTAGTGCTAAAGTAAAGCACTCCACTACCATCGGTTGATGTTGGCGCTATATAAAACTGCACAAAAAAACAGAAAGAATCACAGTGTTAGGCTGGTTTACAGTAGTGAACATGCGGAAATACATCACATTGGCGACCACATTTAATGGACTAATTTTGCCATGGACACTGAGGAGCAGGCATACCTTGATGACATCAAGACTCAGCCTAGATCCTTTAAAGAGAATTCAAGTTAAGGAACAGTGGCTCATGGAAAGACTTCACCGGTGAATGAGGAAAAAGTAAGAAAGTGTCCTGAAGGTAAATGAGAAGAAACAGGTGAGACACAAACAGGTCAATAATTTCACACAGGTGAAATGGGGCTATGCAATTACAGCAGAAGACACAGGTACTTTAGAAGCTCTGACATGCCTTGTGTGTGTGAAAGTGCCATCTTTCTTGCATTGGTATGCCCCCACTTTTTGCTGAACTGCTGGTGTGCTTTTACTGAATGTACCCTGGGCTCCTGCCAACCAGGTGCCCAGGGCCTGTGTTCCTTCCCTAAAACTGTGTTGAAACCAAAACCCAATTTGCATCTCTGGCCACCTGTCAGCCCCTAGTAAATGGTACCCTAGGTACCCAGGGCATGGTGACCAGAGAAGACCTCTAAGGGCTGCAGCACTTATTGTGCCACCCTTAGGGGCCCTGTACCCTGACACCCACTCACTGCCTTTTCAGTCTGAGTGTCTAAGTACAGAACTAAACAGAGAGTCGAAATGGCACACATCCCTGTGTGCCATGCCCACAAAACCCACTGTACTGGCATACCTCAGTCACCCCTCTAGCTGGGTGCCCTATGCCAGCAGTGTGGGCACAGGTGCATGAGCCCTGTGCCCCTACAGTACCCAGGGCCATTCCTGGGCACTGTAAGTGCAGTGATGCCATTAAGAGTATCTGGTACTGGGAGGTTGTCATTACGAATTCCACAGCACCATAATGGCTCCACTGAAGAGTGACAAGTTTGATATCAAACTTCTCAGAACATTAAGCCGCACTGATGCCAATGTGGGATTTACTGTAAAATGCACAAGAGGGCATCTTGGAGATGCCCTCTGAAAACCTAACCTACAATCAACGACTGGACTGGGAGGCTGCCTAGGCTGCCGCACAGCAGACATGTTGCTGGACCCCTGGGTGGAGAGCCCTCCGCTCTCCTGGGCCTGCAACAATGCACATCTTGGGCAAGGTGCTAGGTCTCCTCCCCCAGTATGGGCAGGGGAAGATTCAAAGGCCTGCTGCCTTTGTGAGCTTCTCCAGACCACTTGCTGTACTCAGCAACTGGCCCCCCAACAGTTCTGACCCCCACTCTGGCGGGAAGACTGGCGGGAAACCCAACGTCAGGAACGGGGTGTGCCAGCCTGTGCCAACCCCACCCCTCAGACGGGAGAGGCAAGGTGAAGCACAACCCCGGGCTCCGCGAATCTTGAAGATGGGAAGCCCTGCCCAATCACAGATAGGCTCCTGCCCCCCTCCCACAGGAGAGGAGCAGACTAGGGGGTGTACCCACCCCAGGATAGGGACCTATTGGTCCTTTGCCTTGCCCTACCAGTAACACCCCTAAATTCAGTATTTAGGGGCACCCTGAACCTTTCTTCCTCAGATCCCGATAAGAAAACCAGAAAGAAGATAAAGAAGAAGACCTGCCGTGCAGCTGCTAACAACAGGACAACACCAACTGACTTGGCCCCAGCCCTACCGGCCTGTCGATCCTGGAACCTGCCCCTGCTAAATCCCGGCGACTCCTGCGGACAGCAACCATGGAAACCCAGAGGACCTGCCTGCCTTTACCCTCTAAAAGATTGGGACTCTCCTGAGCAGAGGCTCTGCTCCAACAACCGTACCCCTGGTGCCAGCCAGAAACCGCAAATCCAGCCCACTCTGCAGACGCCGAGCCCGGCCCGTGCCCGAGTGATCCAAGACCACGAGGATGTCCCCCCGGTGACTTGGACCCGAAGTCCAGTGCCCAAAGATCCTCGACGACCCAGACGATGCATGCAGCCTCATAAACAGGGACCCCTCCAAACGCGACCAGCCGAGGGTAAGATTTCCCGACACTCAAAGACACCCTGCACATGGCGACCAACGGCCCCTTGTGCCCTCCTTTGGGGTACTTACCCCTTCTCCAAGAACCCAACTTACCTCTCAAAGTGGTGGTCGCACCTGAAGAATCTCCGTCCCCAAGCCTACAGCCTTTGTTCACTTTGTAACTTTCCCATTGGATAACATTGAGCACCCGACGGCTCAAAAGCACCCTGCACCCAGCCGCTCGAGTCCCGCTGGAAGTGCAACTACTACCCTACTCTACTTCCCCACTTGCCCTGAGTAAGTGACCAGGAGTTCAGCTCCCACAGCCACGTGGCATGCCTGCTTTCAGCCACCAACCAAAGGCCCCCTACTCTCTATTGGATTGCATTGGGCCTACTCTCTCTGCACCCGGCTGCCCCAGTGCCGCTGAGGGTGTAACAACTGTACCTTTCCGACCCTGGGAGACCCCTGAGTCTATGCCCAGAACCTTAACCTCACCAGTCGAGTACTCACCTGAAAGCAGATAACTCACTTTCCTTCCTTCCATAGGCTGACATTGACTGGTTTTCACTGAAATTTCTTCTAAGTGCGGAGTTTTGAAACTTTAAAATATTCCTCTAAAATCAGCCGAATAACGATTTCCGAAATACTTACCTGGGATCAGGAGAGAAGCCAGTACTGTACTTTCTAGTTCAGTGCTGAACCGCAAAAGTAATCTTAACTGTACTTACCAGTTACCTGCATTTTCTTCCATAGGAAACCATTGACTGTTTTTCTCTGCAATTTCTTCTAAGTGTCAAATTTAGCAAATTACAAATATTCCTTAAAAATCGTACCAACTGCTGAAACATAAATACTTACCTGTCTTAGGTAGAGGTCCCAGTGCTGGACCTAGGAGTCCAGTACTGGATTACAAAAGTAACGAGAACCTACTTTACCTGTGACTTGAATTTCCTTCCATAGGATAACATTGCTAGTTTTTCTCTTAAAAGTTTCTGTGTCAACTTTGAAAATACCTTTCTTTCCTTTAAAAAGTGCAACTGTAACCAAAACGCTTTTACTTAACTGTTTACAGATTAGGTACCAGGGCTGAATCCAGTCCTGTAATTAGCAAAGTAATCTATTGCATTTTTATAGAAAACCCCTTTGAGCTCAATGTAAAATTGTGTTTAGAATTGTGTTGCCTATTGCAACCCCAGTAACTATTGTACTTATCCAATCTATTGCCTTCTGCAAAGTAATTACCTAAAGTCACTCATATTGAGAGAAGTATATTTTGATACCTGTGGGTTCTAATATAAAACAACTATATGAATGAATTAATGAAAGCAGTCTTATATTGCGCAGATTTAGCCCATGGGCATCAAGGCACCTAACCAAAATAATACAAAATATATGTACCGGGAGCCAGCTTACAGATAAGCCTCTGAAAAAAGCCATGTTTTTAATGCCTTCCTAAAAGGACCAATAGCAGGTTGTGCTTTTAATTCCGGGGGGAGGGTGTTCCACAACCTGGGGCCAAAATAGAGAAGGCCCTTCCACCCCACCTGACTCTCCAAACCCGGGGAACCGTCAAGAGATTCTTACTGGCGGAGCGTAAGTTTCTGCACGGAGTGTAAGAGACTAGGAGAGATCGTATGTCTTTAGACCATTCTCCAAATTGCGCCCCGTAGACAAAGCATAGGATCTTAAAAGAGACCCTAGCCTGAATCGGGAGCCAATGCAGACTCTTCCTGGCTAAGGTGGCAGATGAGCGGCTGGGGACATCAAGAATAAACCTAGCTGCTGCATTTTGTACAGTCTGCAGACGTTGTATCAGGCCTGAGTTAATGCCCGAGTAGAGTGCATTGCAATAATCTAGCCGGGAAGTAACTAAGGCCACTACAGTCTGTTTACGGGCTTTAAGAGAGAGATAATGAGTGATTTTCCTTAAGGTCCTGATGACACCCCAGCAGGTGGAAACCGTTCTGTTGACCTGCTGGTCCATGGCGAGAGAGGTGTCAATCATCACTCCCATATCTTTTTGATATAAAAACAATTGGCCTAGAGTTCAGTACTTGAGTGTGTGAAACCTTTTGCTGACTTGGTGTGTACAACAAATGTTTTACACTGTCCTCTGGTACTGCCTTACTGCTCGACCAAGCTACCACTGTAGAGAGTAAGGTCAGACCTAGCTTTAACCTCTGTTATACCTCTGGGGATTAGGGACTCTATACACACTGTACCTTACTTTGGTCCAGTATATATAGAGCCACTTTCTTACATTGGTGGATCAGCGGTGGGATACAAACTTGCATTTGTTGGACTACTTGGTTACCATCTGATCACACAACAGAACTCATAAATTGCCTTTAGAACTCTGAAATTGTTTTTTCCAAAATACTAAAAGTCTTGTCAGGGCCTTTCTTAAGTCCCTTTAGAATTTGAGAAAAATAAAAAGTCACTACAGTCAAGGGTAGAGGGTTAGAACTCTCAGGTTAGAATGTCTCAACAGCCCCAACTATTAGTGAAGGTAATACTGCACAGGACCTGGTGGAGGAGCTCAACCTCAAACCTTACTTCCACTTAAACTTCAGAGAAGTAAGGTCCTTATACAAACTCAAAAATATACCAATGGGCCTGCATCCAACCAAAGTAGGGTTCCAGGAGCTCCTGGCTGAGTATGCTAAAGGCCACCCCTCTGAACAGATTAATGACCAGTTAGAGGAAGAAGAGATGTTAGAGGAGGAGGATAATTCCCCCCCCCAATCATCTCTAGGGAGAGGAGAGTCCCTGTACCCTTAACTCCAAGAATCACACTCTGGGAGCCTAGGACTTACACAGGTGGGCTAGGGCCCAGGGAAAACATTGGGACTAGTCCCAGTGAAGAGGACAGCTTGTTAGCCAAGCTGGCCAAGAGATTAGACCTAGAGTCCATACTCCTGGCTCTAGAAAACGAGAGAAAAGAGATGGGTTTAGCACCCATCAACGGTGGCAGCAACAATACCAATAAGGATAGAGAAAAGAATTCTGATCCTAAAATTCCCAAAGGGATTGTCCCTAAATTTGAGAAAGGTGATGACATCACCAAGTGGTTCACAGCCTTTGAGAGGGCTTGTGAAATAAGGAGAGTAAAGAAACATCTTTGGGGGGCACTCCCGTGGGAACTGTTATCTAGTAACTGCAGAGACAGGCTTCTGACCCTCTCTGGGCCAGATGCAGGGTCCTATGACCTCATGAAGAAAACTCTGATTGAGGGATTTGGGCTCACTACTGAGGAGTACAGAATTAGGTTCAGGGGTGCTCACAAAACCCAGACCCAATCCTGGATAGATTTTGTAGACTACTCAGTAAAGACACTGGATGGTTGGTTAACTGGACACAATGTGCATGATTTTTCTGGACTTTACAACCTGTTTATGAAGGAACACATTTTGAGTAATTGCACAAATGAAAAGTTGCATCAGCATTTGGTAGACCTAGGTATAATTTCTCCCCAAGAATTGGGAAAGAAGGCAGACCATTGGGATAAGACTAGGGTGACAAGGACAACCACTGGGGGTGACCAAAAGTAGGTGGTTACAAAACCTCCCCGGGGGAAGGGTGGTGAGAATCCCCAAGATAAAAAGTCTGAGTCTTCCAAAGGGCCCCAAAAACCTGTACAGGTGGGTGGGTCCCAAACTACTCCCTAAGTGCCGCAGCCCTATAGGGCAGTGGTTCCCAAACTTTTTCCACCTGCGGCTCCTTTGACCTATTGGCAGTTGACCGCGGCTCCTAATTATGTTACTCTTTTGGGCGGATGAGCCTCTGGAGTACTTCCATTTTATTCCCTGAAAATAATTGGCATGAAGATGATGAAGGTATTATAATCATAGATGTAACAAAATAAAAGTGTAACAGTTGTTTAATAAAAAAAATTGATTTGGTTAAGTCAGAAAGAATACTCCCCAGCACTGTGGTTTGCATGTAGAATATATCTTTTTTTTAATTTGTTTTTAAAGATTTGGCACTAGCATTGGGTGCTCTCCTACAAATCATTTTAGTTGTTAAGGAGCCACTTTTGATTTATACAAATGCTGCTCCACTAATCCTATTAGCATGTGTCCACATTAGTAAAGTTTTGGTGTTCTACATATATTTATCATTTCACTCATATCACTTGTGTTGATGTCAAGTACGTTAAATAGTTCTCACTTTTAATGTGTCGTATGATTTGAGAACTCTGCAACTGTTGATTTGTTATTGCAAAATGTGCCAGACTAGATCTATAAACCCACCCAAGGGTTAAACTAGACAGAGTGACAAGGAGCGGTGGGTTTAGTGAAAGAACGAAGGCAACAGTTATGCACTTTACGTCATAAGCAGCAGCTCTTGAGATTGCGAATATACGCAGGAAATGCAACAGACTGCTGTTAAAGTAAAACCTAAACTACAGACTTTAGAGGTTGGGAAGAAATAAGATTGTTTTTAAAGTTTTTGGGAGCACAATCAAAAAGTATACACTTTTACCAACTTCCAGGTTTCAAGAATGGAGGTGTAGAGTGCTAGAGCATGGCAAATGGAAGTACAGAGGCATCTGTACATTGCTTAAGTCTCAATCTTTGTACGAGTTGGTGATGGTAAAACAAATCATACAAGCGACATTAAAAAATATAATGAAGCAATACAGCTATCCCAAAACAGCGCTGCCAGCTACTGATAGCTTTAGCAGTTTTAAACTCGCCTGTGAGCCTGTGGTGACTGCAAGCTTGAAGACAGTATTTTCAACCAGGTCAGCAGAAGGTAGACTGAGGCTGATCAGGAATTACATCAGAACCCAAGCAAGACAGCTAACAAGCTAAAACTAGAGACTGAACAGGATCTGCTCACTGTGTAGCTTCACCTGAAGTACAGCTTGAGAGGCAGGTACCACTGCAACACCCTCCTAGAATCTCCACTGGAGTGCCTTTTACCATGTCTATTTAATTCTATGTATGAGCCAGGTAGTTGGGAATTGTGTTACTGAGCGATCTTCATACTGAAAAAAAAGTGGGACTAGTAAGAAGACCCACTATGCATGACCTGGGCTGCTCGTTGCAGGTCACACTTTCTTTTTAAAAAAGTGTGGGTTACTATTTGAAGGAATAATTAGAAATGTGCGTGTTCTTAAAGTGCAGAAATGTCAGGAACTCTTGACAAAGCAAAGTGCAAATATTTCGGATGTATGACGTTACAACGCAGGCTATTACAACGCCTGCCTTTACAACGCGGTTTTTACATCGCAAACCTTTACAACGCATAGCGCTTAGAGGTGCTGGATAGTAAAAAGTTTAATTTTCTATTCCAACTCCAGTCCCCGTGGACACTAGGGAAGGTGTTGGATAGAAAATTAAACTTATTCCCTATCCTAGAGCGCCCCCCAGCGCAATGCATTGTAATAGTTTGCGTTGTAATGACCGCATTGTAATGTTAGTACGTTGTAAAAGTTTAGTTGTAAAGGTTGTTCACCAAATATTTCTAGTTGCTGCAATTTTTGAAGGTTTCCAGGAAGCACTTGGAGGCCAAGTTTCAAGTGAAATCCTGCTGAGGATATTGTCAGGCTTGAATCCCTTTAAACCACAGACCAGGATGCAATACAGCCTTGTAACTTAATTCTGAAAGCAACAGAGTTCCCAAATGCACACATAGCTTTCTTTTAGTTAATGATCTCATGAGTCATTCATGAAGGGGAGATGACTAAGAATAAGATATTTCCTCATCAATTTCATAGATTGGTAACTTCAATAAACTCACTTAATGGCTCAGCTACTTGTTATGTGATTTAAACAGCCTTCCCTTCGTGCAAGTGTTTATATTTCTGTATCGCTCATAGTTTGTGTGAACTGCGTTAATATCTGACTAACAGGAGAAGTTAACGTGCTATTTTACATGTCGCACTGCCATCTAGTGGTACAAGAGGGAGTTTCATCTACCTTTACTAAAACATAGTTTAGATCGCGAGCTTACAAAATGCAATTAATTGTGCAAACCGGGGATATTTGTGTCTCGGCGCCCCTGGCTATGTCTGGGGGCGCACCAGGGCGCCACGGTGCACAGATTGGGAACCACTGCTGTAGGGGGAAGAACTTTGATCCTAACAAGGCCTATTGTAACAACTGTAAGAAGTAGGGACATTTAACTGTAGACAAAAACTGCTCCTACAACAAAGCCCCTAAGGCACCCAGTACAGCTACTCCAGGGACAGCAAGTCTACAGATGGGATCAGAGGAGTGCCCAGAGCAAATCTGGGAATACACTCAAGCTAGTCTAGTCTCCTTGGGGGAAGTGGAGTTTGCCAATGTAGCTGGGTTACCACCCAACTTGAAAAAGTATTTGCAATACCCCTCTATTAATGGAACTAGAGTAGAAGCCCTGAGGGATACAGGTGCCAGTGTCACTATGGTGAAAAATGTACTGGATTCCCCAGAGCAATACTTGATTGGGAAAACTTACACAGTCACCAATGCTGACAGTGTTACCACTAATCGCCCTATGGCTATGGCGACACTAGGTTGGGGGGAGGTTACTGGCCTAAAACTAGTAGTGGTCTCTACACAGTTACCAGCTGACTGTCTGCTTGGAAATGACCTGGAAACTTCAGCCTGGGCTGAGGTTGAGCAAATAACCCATGCAGCCATGCTGGGTATCCATAGACTGGTTTGCACAGAGCACAGAGCAAAACGAAAGGTGAACAAGCAGGTTTGGAGCCTGAAAGTATGGCCCAACCAACTAAGAGAAAGAGCCAGAAAACTGGGGGACCAGCTTCAACACAGCAAAACCCCCAGGCCCCCTCTCCTCGGGGACAGGACTTGGAAACCCTAGAGGGAACTAAACCCATGGAGCTTGAGCCTTACCAGGTTGAACTCTTGGGCCCAGGGGGACCCACTAGGGAAGAGCTGTGCAAGCATCAGCAAGACTGACCCACTCTTGAAAGCTTGAGGCTGCAAGCTGTTTCAGAAGCACAGGGAGATGTCAGTGGTACCCACAGAGCTTATTGGGAGAGGGATTACTGTATGCTGAGGCAAGAAACCCTACTCTTGGAGCCACCAGGAGAGTGGTAGTACCACAGAAGTACAGGGCGTTCCTCCTAACTTTGGCTCATGACATCCCCCTAGCTAGACATCTGGGGCAAAACAAAACTTGGGAAAGGCTAGTCAGTCACTTCTACTGGCCCCAGATGCATCGAAAGCGAAGGAGTTTGTGAGCTCCTGTGTTACCTGTCAGGCCAGTGGCAAGACAGGTGGCCACCCAAAGGCCCCCCTGATACCACTGCCAGTGGTGGGGGTCCCCTTTGAAAGGGTAGGGGTGGACATTGTGGGTCCACTTGAAACTCCCACAGCATAAGGGAACAAATTAATTTTAGTAGTAGTGGATCATGCTGCTAGGTACCGTGAAACAATTCCCATTAGGGTTACTACAGCTATTGCAGTAGCCAAGGCCCTCCTGGGTGTCTTCACCAGGGTAGGGTTTCCTAAGACGGTGGTTTCAGACAGAGGTTCCAACTTCATGTCTGCTTACCTGAAGCACATGTGGAAGGAGTGTGGTGTGCATTACAGGTTTACTACCCCATACCACCCACAAACCAATGGCCTTGTTGAGAGGTTCAACAAGACATTGAAAGGTATGATCATGGGACTCTCTGAAAAACTCAAAAGGAGATGGGATGTCCTGTTGCCATGCCTGCTTTTTGCTTATAAGGAAGTGCCACAGAAGGGAGTAGGGTTTTCCCCTTTGAACTTCTGTTTGGCCATCCTGTAAGGGGACCACTTTGTCTTGTGAACGAGGGTTGGGAGAGACCTCTCCAAGAATCCAAGCAAGATATTGTGGACTATGTGCTTGGCCTAAGGTCCAGAATGGCTGAGCATATGGAAAAGGCATCCAAGAATCTTGAGGCCAGCCAGGAGCTTCAGAAGCACTGGTATGACCAAAAGGCTGCACTGGTTGAATTTCAACCTGGGCAACAGGTGTGGGTGTTGGAGCCAGTGGCACCAAGGGCTCTCCAGGACATATGGAGTGGCCCTTACCCTATCCTGGAGACAAAGAGTGAGGTCACTTACCTAGTGGATCTGGGCACAAGCAGGACGCCCAAAAGGGTTATCCATGTAAACCTCCTTAAGCTCTACCATGACAGGGCTGACATCACCATGCTGATGGTGACTGAGGAGGAACAGGAAGCAGAGAGTGAACCTCTCCCTGATCTCCTCTCTTGCAACCCAAAAGATGGGTCGGTAGATGGAGTAGTCTTTTCAGATACCCTCTCTGCTCAACAGCAGACTGACTGTAAGCAAGTTTTGCAACAGTATGCTAGTCTCTTTTCCCTGACCCCTGGTCTGACCAACTGGTGTACCCATGATGTGGACACTGGTGACAGTAACCCTGTCAAAAACAAAATCTGTCGACAATCAGACCAAGTCAAGGAAAGCATCAGAGCTGAAGTCAGCAAGATGCTGGAGTTAGAGGTAATTGAACCCTCTGAGAGCCCCTGGGCTAGCCCAGTGGTTCTGGTCCCCAAACCTCGTCCATAGGGCAGAAAGAGAGAGATGAGGTTCTGTGTGGACTATAGAGGGCTCAACGCTGTCACCAAAACAGATGCTCACCCCATTCCAAGAGCAGATGAATTGATAGACAAATTGGGGGCAGCCACATTTCTCAGCACCTTTGACCTTAACTGCCGGGTACTGGCAGATTGGCATGGCCCCAGGAGCATAGGAGAAAACAGCATTCTCCACACCTAATGGGCACTATCAGTTTACTATAATGCCTTTTGGGTTAAAGAATGCCCCTGCCACTTTCCAGAGGTTGGTGAATCAAGTCCTGACTGGGTTGGAGTCCTTTGGTGCATCTTATTTTTATGATATTGCTGTCTTTACCTCTACCTGGCAGGATCACCTGATCCACCTTGGGAAGGGTTTACAATCCCTGCAATCTGCAGGGCTAACTATCAAGGCATCCAAATGCCAGATAGGGCAGGGCACTGTGGTGTACTTGGGCCACCTTGTGGGTGGAGGCCAGGTACAACATTTACAGCCCAAGATCCACAGCATCATGGACTGAGCAGCTCCAACAACCAAGACCCAAGTCAGGGCATTCCTTGTCTTGACTGGGTGACTGGGTACTACAGGAGGTTTGTGAAGGGATATGGGTCCATTGTGACTCCCCTCACAGAACTCAACTCAAAGAAAATGCCCAAGAAAGTGAACTGGACTGTTAGCTGCAAAAAGGCTTTTGACACCCTGAAAGAAGCAATGTGCTCAGCGCCAATTCTAAAAGCACCAGACTACTCCAAGCAGTTTATAGTGCAGACTGATGCATCTGAGCTAGGGATAGGAGCGGTCCTATTCCAGATCAATGAGGAAGGCCAAGACCAACCTGTTGCTTTTATAAGCTGGAGGCTACTTGCCAGAGAGCAGCGTTGGAGTGCCATTGAGAGGGATGCCTTTGCTGTGGTTTGGTCCCTGAAGAAGTTGAGACCCTACTTGTTTGGAACTCACTTCCTGGTTCAAACTGACCACAAACCTCTCAGATGGCGAATGCAAATGAAAGGGGAAAATCCAAGACTACTAAGATGGTCCATCTCCCTACAGGGAATGGACTTTGAAGTGGAACACCGACCAGGGACTGCTCATGCCAATGCAGATGGACTTCCACTTAGACAATGAAGACTCCCTAGGGCAAGGCTAGTCTAATCACCTTTCGTTTTGCTGAACTGCTGATGTGCTTTGACTGAGTGTGCCCTGGGCTCCTGCCAACCAGGTGCCCAGGGCCTGTTTTCCTTTCCTAAAACTATGTTGAAACCAAAACTCAATTGGCATATCTGGCCACCTATCAGCCCCTAGTAAATGGTACCCTTGGTACCCAGGGCATGGTGACCAGAGAAGACCCTTAAGGGCTGCAGCACTTATTGTGCCACCCCTAGGGGCCCTGTACCCTGACACCCACACACTGCCTTTGCAGGCTGAGTGTCTAAGTGCAGAACTAAACAGAGTTGACATGGCACACATCCCTGTGTGCCATGCCCACAAAACCCACTGCCCTGGCATACCTCAGTCACCCTATTGAACAAAAGAAGGGTTTTTATATTTCAGAGTAGCACCTGGGCGCTCTGCCAAAAGTGGATGCAAAGAAGTATTAGAAAAAGTAATGATGTGGCGCAACTGGGTGAGCGGAAAAGACCCTCTAACCACTCAAGAGTGAGTCAGAGAAAAACTGACACACAAGACAAGTATAAAACAGAATACCCCATGCACACAGTGGAAAATTTCCTTCAGTTGTATCTGTGTAGATACATATATACAAAAGAACAAAGCAAACAGAAAACAAACAGGGATTTCTTGCAGGGTATCACTACAGTTCAGTTCTTTAATTTTTTTTACTCAAAACCAGCCAGCCGGCACGTGTTTCATCGCGTTTGGAAAAGTAATTCCGCAACTACTCAGGGCTGTAATCCAAATATGACTAGAAAAGTCTCATCAGTCTCGTCAGTTCAAGTATAAACGTCCGACCCGATCTCCAGTATTTTCGCTAACTTCAATTTTAAAGTAGCATTGTGTCTTTCCACTAATCCTGCTGATTGTGGGTGGAAGACTGTATGGAACTTCTGTTTGATCTCTAATCCTTACAACTTGCCCAATAATATGAGGTCCGTTGTCACTCCACAAAAGCTTACAAACACCATATCTAGGGAAAAACTCCTTTAGAAGCACCTTTGCTGTGGTGAGAGCAGTATTATCCTTTGTAGGGTATGCCTCTATCCATTTACTGAAGGCACATACCACCACTAGGACATATTTTAGATTATTGCAGCGTTCAAGTTGGATGTGATCCATCTGCAAGACTTCAAAAGGTGCGGTTGGTGTACCAAACCCTCCTGTAGGAGTCACTGTCACTTTTCCAGGATTATACTGCCAACAGATCAAACAGGACTGTACCACTCTTTTAGCTGTGCTGGCAATTTCAGGATGCTCCCAAACTTGTGTAAGCAATTTAGTTATTGCTAGAGCTCCAACATGTGCCAGCCCATGTGCCATTTGAACCATAGGTTGTAAATAGGCTGCAGGCAATTTCAACGTATTCATTTCTTTGTTACGCCAACAACCCTCATCGTCTAACATTCCTTCTTTAGACCATTGCTCAAGCTCTTCCACAGAGGCAGATCTCAGTATATCCAATACTTCCTTTCTAGCGTCATGCCACCGCTCAGCCTGAGACTTCACTACGTACATGGAAGTAGTGCTTCGCTGCGTCGCATTCTCACGAGCTACACGATCTGCAAAGGCATTGCCTTGTCCTATTTTGTCAATGATTTTCTTGTGTGCGCTACACTTCATAATAGCAACTTTCTTTGGGTATGTAAGTGCAGTCAAGCGATTATGTACTAATTCTCCGTGCATTATCTGCATCCCGTCGGATGTAAGAAAGCCTCTTTCCTTCCAGAGTAGGCCAAAATCATGAACCACTCCAAAAGCATAGCGGCTATCCCTGTAAATGTTCACACACAGGTCAGTGCTAAGTTCACACGCTTGTGTCAAAGCTATTAGTTCAGCTGCTTGAGCCGACTTCTGAGGTATGCAAGCTATTTCCACTACTGTCTCAAGCGTGGTGATTGCATAAGCAGCTGAAGTCGTGCCATCTGGTAACTTCAGACAGGACCCATCAACCCACAGTTCCCCATCTACATCTGGAAGGGGCGTATCTTGCAAATTGATGCGACCCTTTGTCTGTTCCTCAGTAAGGAATATACAACCGTGAGTATCCTTTGACTGGGACTGAATCACAGGATATGGCAACAAAGTGGCTGGGTTCAGTGTCGCGCACCTCTTCAAGGTAATATGAGGTGCTAACAGTGTCAATTCATATCCTGTTAGTAATCAAAGAATAGGGAGGAGGAATAATAAATGTGTCCATTCAGTTCCCCTAGTCAGTAATTCAGAATCAGTGTAGAATGGACACTTGTAACCGTGACAACTGGTTACTTAAAAAACCCTCATAAACGCGGTGTATGAGTCGTACAAAGCGGTGTATCTTTTTCTCTGCTCTCCACTCGTGTTATGGCACAGTCATTGGGTTTATTAAGTTGTGATATGCCAGCCTCAAGCCTGAGGCGAACTCCGATTCCATACGGTAGTGTCCAGAGATAGTGACTCGCCCAAAGAAAAAATTAAAAAGCAGATTAGTTCTCTAAACGAACTTTAATATAGTTGAGAACTGGTCTGTTATTAAAAGAAAAATAGGATATACTCAAAGATCATGTAACTAGATCTCATTATACCACTTGTAATTCGTCGACATGTTTCTGCCCATCCTCGCCCAGGCGGGTCTATGGGGCATTCATCAGGACAATTAAAAATAGATTTGTACTTACACTATTTGTGCAGTATTGGGAGTAGTCTTGTTGCACTACTTGATTTATGTGCCAAGGTGTCTTGTACCTAAATTATAAAGAACAAGAACAAACACAGACATACAATGGCAAATAATGGCATATATACTTATAGTTATAAGAGCACAATTACGAAAATGATTTGGACATAATCTGATTCTCATAGGTCAATCACGGCAAGTAATGGCATATATATTTATAGTTATAAAAGCACAATTACGAAAATGATTTAGACATAACCTGATTCTCATAGGTCAATCACAGCATTTGCGCTGGCTATTCGGGCTAGTGGAAGTTATACTACAATGGTGACTATTTTGAAAAGGCTACTCAGTGAACGTATATTTTCTTACAAAAAATTTTGTTTAAATTATTGTGACTGTAATTCAAAAAAGTAGAATATGGTTCCCGGGGCTCTGTGCTGTGATGTACTTGACTGCACTGCCCTTGTTTTACGTATTAAACAACCATGAGTCATTCTGCCAGTTCGAAATTAACATAAAGTTAAAAAGGCGACCTAAAGTCATTACCTTGTTACATATGCGATTTTATCGTCCTCGGGATGACAGGCTGCAGCGCAGGAAAATCAGTTAAAGGGGGTACCGTTCATACCCTGTCAGGCGAGCACTAGTTAAGTGTTGTGTCTTGGTCTGATTCAAAAGGGAATCTACTGCATGGGATACTAGCACCAACAGTTTGTGTGACAAAACTATCCCTTCACTCTGACGTATGGACACAGCTGTTGCTGCAACTGAACGGAAGCATCCAGGCAATGCACGAGCAACAGGATCAAGAACTGCAGAAAAATATGCACAGGGACGCTGCTTATCACTGTGTGTCTGTACTAAAACTGACAATGCACATCCATCTTTCGTGTGTACATAGAGTGTAAAAGCTTTCGTGTAATCTGGTGTGCCTAACACTGGTGCAGAACAAAGAGCTTGTCTTAACTGACGAAACGCATTTTGGCATTCATCTGTCCATGGAAGGGGGATAGGAGTGTTTTTAGTCAAAAGCACTAGCAGGGGTTAAACAAAGCCCAATATCCATTGCCTACAAAACGAAGTCAAACCAATGAACGCACGGACATCTTTCTGTGTGGAAGGTACTGGGGTGTCTAAAATTGCTTGAATGCGATCTGGTGTCAATGCACGGCCCTCCTTAGACAGTAGGTGACCTAAGTAGGTTACCTTCGGTCTACAATATTGCAATTTCTTTTGTGATACTTTATGATGGTGTGTAGCAAGAAAAGAAAGCAAATACAAAGTACATTTTTCACACTGCTCAGGCGTATCAGCTGCCAAGAAGATGTCATCGACATATTGTATGAGTGCCACTCCTTCAGACAAAGTAAAGGAATCGAGTTGTCGTTTTAAGGCTTGACTATAAATACTCGGACTCTCAGTGTACCCTTGAGGAACTCTACAAAATCTGTATGATCGATTATTCAGAGTGAAACCGAACAAATATTGGCTATCTGGATGAATAGGAATCGAGAAGAAAGCATTCTTCAAATCGATTACAGAAAATGTAGTTGCTGTTGGAGGGACCAGGGTAAGTAATGTTGTTATGTCAGAAACAACAGGGTACTGAGGTAGTACAATCTTGTTGACTGCTCTTAAAACAACGATGCATCTATAAATCCTGGTGTCAGTATCTTTTTAAAAAAAGGGAAGAATCGGACTATTGCAAACATTGTAAGAAACTTCTTCCACAACCCCCACTTTAATCAAATCATGAACAATGCGTGTACGTGCTTCTTCTTCTTCTTTAGAAATTTTATACTGAGGCAGTCTTGGCAAAGAAGCACCCTCCTTGACACTAATATGCACTGGCGGAATAACCATTTGCCCTACATCGGTGTCTGAAGTAGCCCACAAATTACTAGGGAGTGAGGCTAGTGCAATGTCTTCTTTAACAATACAAGATCTCTCAATCACAGGGTAGTTGTCATTCAAAATAACCCAGTACTCCTTCCGGAGAACATCGTATCGTAGCCCTGAAATATTTAAGCATATCAAGACCCACAATATTGTCTGGTGTGTTTGGAGAAAGCAAAAACGGACATGGAGCAGTAAACTTATCAACATGGAATGCGAGTGGTTCTGACAATGGGCTAAGGGAAGGTGTTTCATTAAAACCTATCGATATAATGGTTCAGCTAGACAGGGGAGCCCTTGGAACCAATTGTTAAGACAAGGCGCTACGAGTAGCTCCTGTATCAACCAGAAACTGATCAGTAGAACCCAAAACATGTGCTGTAACATAGGGACCCCTCTGATCTACTGTAACTTTAACTGATTCCTTACCCCATCCTAGGCAATCCTATGCATAAACAGAATTTTGAAAATGAGAGGGCACATAGTCGGACATTTGATATTGGTTCCTTCTATCAAAAGTGTTAAACCCATCCTGCCAACGTCTATTAGCATCAAAACTAGCGCGATCATTCGTGCTTCCCCTAGGCCCTGAATATCCTGAGTGATTTTCATTTGTCCCCGACCACGTGGACACTGCTGAGCACGCAGTACCAGACAATCAGAAAGCCAATGTCCAGATTTCTTGCAGTATGCACACTGGTCAACAGATAAATTCGAACGAGTATAAGAAGGAAAAGACGAACCATAAGATCCACGTCCCCGCCTCTATCATTACCTCTAGAAGGTGGTCCATAAGCTTGAGCTAACATAACCTTTATTTTTAACTCTTTAGACTTCATATTCTCATTACTTTTAGCTTCTAATTCTTGTCGCTCATAATACTGAGCCATGGTTATGAGAGAAACCGTAGAAGAGGTAGTCCATGAACTCTCACTGGCCTTTAGGTGACTAGCTATTCCTGGCAAAAGGTTTGCGACATATTTATCGACAAACAGATGCCTACCCGTGTCATCTGTCAATGACTGGCCACTAAAATCGTGGAATGCCTCTTCAAAGCGTGTAAAGAAATCTGAAACCGATTCATCTGCCTTTTGCTTACACAACGCTAATACAGTCCAATCTATCTTTTTAGTGGGAATAATCGTCTTTAACTTAACTAATATAGCTGCCGGAAGATTTCAAATTAACTGACAGGGTTTCTGTGCAGGTTCTCTATCTTCATCTAACTGCTCTAAATCTTTCCATAATGCTCCAAATGTCGCACGGTCATCAACTTTACGCACAGTTCTCCACATATCAGGCGGTAATATTAATCCAAAAAACAAATCAATATCAGGCAAAGTCATAGTACAAGAACTAATTGCACCCTCAACTTCCTTATAAAAGGCTGCTGGATTCTTTCGCGGATCAGGCAATGCATTTTTAAGGGCCAAACCATCTGCTCTATTCCAAGGAGTGTAAACCCAATTATAAATAAAATACCCTTTAGCATCTACAGAAGTCTTATCATCATTTGTACCCGTTCCCTTAGGAGGAACATATAAAGACACAGCTTCCCGCATGGGCTTCACATTAATTAAAGCATTCTTATCTATTTCAAGAGTAGAAGTTCATGCCATGCTGACGTGGGATGTTTGTGCAGCTGCATCTTCTGCCTTTTTCTCCTCTCGCAAACGGGCTGCGTCAATACGCACTTTAACCAAGCGTCTGATCGTGTCAGGCACCTGGGAAAAGACAAAAAGACCGTCACCTAATTGTTTACAATCAGCTGCTACATCATCGGGCTCTATTTCTACCGAATATTTCCTGTATCGTTCAATAACCTCTGCGGCAAATGTCTCGATAAAATATATTTGCTCCCTTTCCTGCCAACCTTTTATACTATCTAAAAGTTCAGAAGCAGTGGCAGTACTACGAACGGCTTTACGCGCAGCAGATCTAATGTCAGATGCACACCCAGCAGATAACATTGAACGAGTTTCTCAAGCTTTGTCCTGGTCTGTAGGAGAGTCCTCATCTGACTCATAAGGAGCAGTAGGAAGAGTATACGGAGGTGGACAACTATCTAATAAGAGAGAATCATCTTGGGGTTTATTAAGAATAGGATAAAGAGGTCTACGAACAGCGTATTGGCCATTTACCTGTAAATGACGCTCCCTATCTTCCCTCTCTTTAATTTCTTTAATTTCCCTATTTTTCATTTCCAATGCTTTCGCATGAATACTCTTACGTTGTTCTTTTTCAATCAAGGCTTGCTCACGCTTCATTCGCTCACGCACTTCTTTCTCCCACATTCGTACACAGTCAAACATATCTTGCCTAGCCTTTTGCTTAAACATCCGTTGCTCCACATACTGAATCTTTCGCAAATCAAATGACCCATGCATAGGGCAATGCAACTCAGGAGCTTTACAAGTGTATTTATTCCATAACGTGCAGTACATTATGGAAGAAATACCATACTTAACATACATGTCCCTATTAGGCGTCCCCTCCGGGGAGGGGGGGGGGCCGTTGTGCTTCGTCAAGTCTCAAATTGGTATCACTACAAAAACAACACATCCTATGAAGTGTGCTGGAAACAGGCATGCCAAAAATAGTGCAAAATATGCAGTATTAAATCAAAGTAGCGCTTAAGGTACTCTTCGTATATTGCGCCGTTCAAACAAAGTTAAATAGAGAAAAATCTCCTCATTACCTGCCTATATGAATTGCAATACATATATAATTGTCAAACAGATTTCAATATTGGCCAATCGTACAAACAAAGCCGCAGTAAGTGTTACTAAACTACTTTACCAATCAAAGGCGTCAAACCAACAGCAAGTGCCCCAGAACGGCTCTTACCAATCAAATGGTGTCCAGGTTCCAACTGCCAAGTTCTCAAATCGACCAAATGGTCACTGCACGGCGAATCAACAGAAGAGATCTCAGTCGAGGACCGGCGCCACCTGGATGGTCAGATCAGAAAGAAAGGAAAAACGCCGTGGGTGCCAAGACTCGGGTCTCCTCAGGCAGCGATCGCGTCCAAAGCGAGATTCCAATCCTTCGTCGCGACCAGTCCTTCGGGCATCCGAGTCGCCAATGAGGCCCGCGTTGGAAGCGCCAATTTGTGGTTGTGAGCCTCAGCAAGGCCTACCAGTGCTAGGGGTTCTCCCTTCTGTGCACAGAGTCCTCAGACCAATAGAAAGAAGTTGGCACAGAAGCTGGAATAGAAAAGACAGAGTTTTTTTTTTTTTTGACTTTATTTCGGATATATTGCAATCCATAAAAGTACACGCAATAAACAATTCATAATAAAACATCACAGTGATCACAAAGTCAATCTTAAATTACATACAACTCAAATGTATCATAAAAAAGAGTGCATTGACAGAATCAGAATAAAAAATGCAAGCAAGGTCCATGTACAGAATATACGAAATAAAGTGCGATAGTGCCATAAACTGCAATTAATGCACATTTACTCATCCAAACAATTTCTTAGTCTCATGGTCATTTTTAAAAATTCTAACACCTGGAGGACACTGTCAGGATGCAGCAACTGTAAGTACATAAGGGCGGGTCTAATTTGGTTAAAATTTAATTTCTTTAAAAGAGTAACCAGATACCGCTTTCGGGGATATTCATAAAATGTACATAAAAATATAAAATGCAGCATATCCTGTGGAGACTTCCCGTCGCAGCCACAGGGAGCTGCAGGTTTCTTAAAAATGTCCGACTTGGGTCTAATTAAAAGTTTATTAAACCTCATGAGGTGGAACTACATTCACACAACACCCTTCGGCAATGTATGAAGTAGCACACTGAATGGAAGGAGCTTGGTCCTTTTATACCCACACAGGGGCTCAAATGAAGGTGGTACAAGTACAGAATGCTGGTTGTAGGTACATATTAGGTCATACAGAAAGTGTACAGGCAACAAGTGGGAGGGGCTAACTGTTAGCTAATTCTGGTGGACACATCCTGACAGTTACAAGTTGAGGCCAGCTGTAAGCTCAACTGAGCATGTGCGAAGCAGAAGAGGCTAAATATATCTTGTCTCTAGGCAGATTTCAAGAGCAGTTGACAGGAGGTAGGACAGAGCACAAAATGGCTGCCAGAAATACAAAATGGATTCCACACAACGGACAAGATAGTCTCTAAATACAAGATGTCTTCTGCTAATGCTTAACCTAATCGCTGCTAAATTACAACAGCTCTGCTCCAACAACTGTACCCCTGGTGCCAGCCAGGAACCGCAAATCCAGCCCACTCTGCAGCCACCAAGCCCGGCACGTGCCCAAGTGATCCAAGACAACGAGGACGTCCACCCGGCGACTGGGACCCAAAGTCCAGTGCCCAAAGACCGTCCCCGATGACCCAGACGACGCATGTAGCCTCAGAACCAGAACCAGGGACCGCGACCAGCCGAGGGTAAGATTTCCCGACAACCAAAGACACCCCTGCACCCGGTGCCCCACGGCCCCTTATGCCCTCCTTTGGGGTACTATCCTCTTCTCCAAAAACCCAACTTTCCTCTTAAAGTGGTGGTCGCACCTGAAGAATCTCTGTCCCCGAGCCTGCAGCCTTTGTTCACTTTGTAACTTTCCCATTGGATAACATTGAACGCCCGACGGCTCAAAAGCACTCTGCACCCAGCCGCCCGAGTGCAGCTGGAAGTGCAACTACTACCCTACTTTACTTCCCCACTTGCCCTGATTAAGTGACCAGAAGCTCAGCTCCCACAGCCGCGTGGCCTGCCTGCTTGCAGCCACCAACCAAAGGCCCCCTACCCTCCATTGGAATGCATTGGGCCTACTCTCTCTGCACCCGGCTGCCCCTGTGCCGCTGAGGGTGTAACAACTGTACCTTTCCGACCCTGGGAGACCCCTGAGTCTATGCCCGGAACCATAACCTCACCAGTGGAGTACTCAACTGAAAGCCGATAACTCACTTTCCTTCCATAGGCTAACATTGACTGGTTTTCACTGACATTTCTTCTAAGTCTGGAGTTTTGAAACTTTAAAATATTCCTATAAAATCAGCCGAATAACGATTTCAGAAATACTCACCTGGGATCAGGAGAGAAGCCAGTGCTGTACTTTCTAATTCAGTGCAGAACCGCAAAAGTAATCTTAACTGTACTTACCAGTTACCTGCATTTTCTTCTATATGAAACCATTGACTGTTTTTCTCTGAAATTTCTTCTAAGTGTCGATTTTTGCAAATTACAAATATTCCTTAAAAATTGTATCAACTGCTGAAACGTAAATACTTACCTGTCTTATGTAGAGATCCCAGTGCTGGACCTAGGACTCCAGTACTGGATTACAAAAGTAACGAGAACCTACATTACCTGTGACTTGAATTTCCTTCCGTAGGATAACATTGCTAGTTTTTCTCTGAAAAGTGTCATCTTTGAAAATACCTTTCTATCCTTTAAAAAGTACAACTGTAACCAAAACGCTTTTACTTAACTGTTTACAGCTTAGGTCCCGGGACTGTATCCAGGATCCAGTACTTTAAGTAGCAAAGTAATCCTGAAAGTAATCTATTGCATTTTTATAGAAAAACCCATTGAGCTCAATGTTAAATTGTATTTAGAATCGTGTTGCCTATTGCAACCCCAGTAACTATTGTACTTATCCAATCTATTGGCTTCTGTAAAGTAATTACCTAAAGTCACTCATATTGAGAAAAGTATATTTTGATACCTGCGGGTTCTAAAATAAAACAACTATATCTTTTTGATATAAAAACAATTGGCCTAGAGTTCAGTTCTTGAGTGTGTGAAACCTTTTGCTGACTGGGTGTGTACAACAAATGCTTTACACTGTCCACTGGTACTGCCTTACTGCTTGACCAAGCTACCACTTTAGAGAGCAAGGTCAGACCTGACTTTAACCTCTGTTATACCTCTGGGAATTGGGGACTCTATACTCACTGTAACTTACTTTCGTCCAGTATATATAGAGCCACTTTCTTACATTGTGTTAATGCATATCTGATTCACTTGAGATCTTTCCAGCTATTAACACCATTGCTAAAACAACCACATATGGTATAAACCTTGCGCACACCTAGTTCCCACACCTGCGGAAAATGAGTAGAGACTACATGTGCCAAGTAATAGCAGCAGTGCACTCATGCTTCAATCAGCACGTCAGCTATACACTAACAGGACATTAAAAGGCAGAAAACCACCACTCACTAGAACAAAACAGACTATAGTGGGGGTTTAAAGACGTGCTGGGGTCAGGGAGGGTGTGATTTGTGTCATGGCCATGGGCTGCAGCTCTAGGGGCACCACTACCACCACTACTGCAATTGATAGTAGCTCTGATTGATGCTGCACCCTCATGTACAGATGTGCGGTGTCACATCCTAACTGCAGAAAGATGCATTGCACCTCCAGCACGGCGCGATATTGGTGGCATTATAATCGCCGTTCCCATCGCTGCCTGGTGGCATTGTGAGCACTAATCATGCCAGTTTTTTAGAAACATTGGGTGCACCAAATATGCATCTTTACAAACTGTGCTATTATCCCTAACAGGTACTAAAGTATTGGGAACCCCTGGAACACATATGTTATGCCCCCGGATTAAATCTTCTCTTATTGTTTGCCCATATCCTTGTCACAGGTATCGTCAGGTGGCCCCACCTCCAACAACGTGGCCGAACGTGGCAGCCATCTTGGGTGGGGCTCTTCTATAAAAAGGAGTCACACCCTTGATTGGATGCTCGTTATTCTCTAGCAGATACAGGGTTTGGATGCAGCTGGAGTCTGCCGGTGTCTGTGACTTCGGAGTCCACAACTCGGAAACCGTCCACGTCGTGACCAGTGGCAGTGAAAATAACTCTATGCAGGTGGGGATTTGAAAACGCTCAGCGTTAATTCCTATCTTCACTTTTGAACATCTAACGGTAGCTAAAGAACATTTTGGACAATAATTTTTGAACATTTTTTAGAACAGTTCGTGAACCAAGGTGCAAATCTATAACAAATAACTTTTGGTGTAAATGCAGTGGAACCGGACAGATAATGCAAGGAAAGCTATATATGTATAAAGTTGCATGGCAGGTCCCGCTCCATATTAAAACATTTTAAGAAAGCACAGTGAAGGTGGTCATAAAAATGTGTCCTTTGTGTATCTTGTCTCACACCTACAACAGGGAAGCTGTGTGCCCTAAATGAAAACATAGAAGAAAGATATGGTAGGTTTAGTAGAATAGTTCAAGTCCTAGTGACATAGTATATTTATATGCCCATGGTAAATCTGATCCATTGTTAAAGAACCACCACATGTTTTGTTTTATAGCTTTTCTATTTCTCTTCCCTCTAAAGCTTTAAAGACAACCTAAAGGTGAATATATTATTCATTGTTGAGTGATGTTTGAGATTTAATTAGGAATTAGCTAGTCTAACTCATAGTTTGATTTCATTACAGATCTCCTTCCCTGCTGTCCCCTTGCCAACACCCTTCCCCCCACCTGGCCACTTTAATAGTCTGTGCCATAACAGCAAGCAGACTTTGAGCTGCCTGGTGGTGGACCCTTCTAGCATCGTGCAATCTCTGAGGAAACACGTCCTCGACAGAATAACAAGCCCAAGGATTATTTTCCTCCCGGCTTGCTCGATCCTTGAATGGCTACGGTATACAATATCCTTAAGGCGCTAGGACAGGTAACACAGGAGCTAGTAGACTCTAAAGCATGTTCTCCAGCATTGGCGGAAAATGTTTCTGTGTTACAACAGAAATTAAAGATTTGAGAAAAAGCAGGAAGAAACCCCTTTGATGTCCCATTAGGAAAATATCCAAGTGTAATACATACCGCTAGTCAAAGCGCTGCGGGAGTGGCACGACTCCAACTTCTATTTCAGTTATTGTTCCACCTCAAATACCCTTAACAGCGCCGGAACGTTTTTCTGGTGACCCCACTATGATTCAAACTTTCCTTACACAAATTAAGTTACATTTTACCTGTAGGCCGACCTCTTTCCCAGAAGCACAATCCTGAGTAGCTTTTTTAATTTCCTATCTGATAGGCGATGCATGGGCAGTACCATTAGTTTGTGGGGATAATGCCATTTTGTATAATTGGAAGGCCTTTGTATGAGAGTTTGAAAAAATAGAGCTCGGCTATCGGCAGATCAAGAGCTGCTGGAATTACGGCAGGGCAATCGAGATTCAATTACCTATCAGAGTTGCGAGATCACATGAAAGACATCTTCGCACAGATAGATCCCCAAACCTCATGGGTGCACAGAACTTATCAACCTAACAGTATGATTAGATCATAGGTTAGCAGAACAAAAAGGGGATCAGCATCATACAGAACATACTGGATATCGTTTTGCATTGAGTAAAACCACAATGAACATCCAGACAAAAGACACCCACAGTGAACCCATGGAAATTGGATCCGCTCGCGCTGCTCTTACAAAAGAAGAGAAATAATTACAACATTGCATTGGGTTATGTTATACTGTGACAAAAAAGGCAATTTTGTTAGGGAATGTCCAGCCGAACCAAAAAGCAAAATAGCTAATCCAAGAAGGCAATTAGCACTACAAATACTCCATCAAAAAACTAGCTAACTCAAAAGATGAGAAGGGGGATCTTTTGAGTGCTGCATATCCCCTCCTTAAGTACTACTATGGTACTAGGTGATCGAGTGGCTCATTTTACCCTGGAAATTACATTATTAATACCACCAAATACCAGACAAGCTATTACTGTTCTCCTTGAATCAGGGGCAACTGGCAATTTTGTAGATGCTTCCCTAGCACAGGCCTTATCGTTACCTTGTGTACAGAAAAACAAAAAGGAAATAGTACAAACCGTAGTAGGTCATGTCTTCACCTCTGGCCCCATTACCAAACAAACTGTAGCCATGCAGTGAGAAATAAAAGTGGCTGACATGCAACATGTAGAAAAGATCTCTTTAAATCTCATAAGTGCTCCTCAGTATGGCTTTATCTTAGGAATGCCATGGTTACAATTCCATACCCCTCAAAGAGATTGGGATAAAAGAAGAATCACTGCCCTCTCCGAGTTTTTCACAGACAAAAAGTGTTGCTTCATCATGTGGATAAAAAATGTAAGATCATACAGTTGCCACAGCAGAAGAAATAGACACCTCTTTACCACCACAATATCAAAAATTCCAAAAAGTGCTTACTGAACAAGAAGCAGACACCACATCGGACATACGATTGTCAAATTGAATTACTTCCATGTGTGGTCATTCCCAACTGTCACAGACGCCTCGGGTGAAAAAGAAAGCAAACATTTGAGGGAATATTTAGACAAACACCTGGCAAAGGGTTTTAGCGGACCATTCAAGTCCGCAGTGGCCTCTCCTTTTTTTAATGTGCCGAAAGCTAATGGTGAACTGCGTTCTTGCATAGATTATAGAGCTCTGAACAAAATCACGGTTAAGAACAAATATCCACTCCCACTCATCCCTGTTCTATTAAACCAGGTTAACTCTGCAGTGGTATATACAAAGTTAGATCTGAAAGGTGCATACCACTTGGTACGAATGCGAGCAGGAGATCAGTGGAAAACAGGGTTAAAAGCCAGGTATGGTCTGTTTGAATATACAGTGATGCCTTTTGGGCTTTGCAACATCCCAGATGCATTTCAATTCTTTTTAAAATTACATTTTACAAGACTTTTTAGACTGATTCGTTATCGTCTGCATAGACGATATACTAATCTTTTCGGAATCTCACAGTTTTCATGAACAACATGTCACACTTTTTCTGGAAACTTTACAAACCCATGGCCTTTACTGCAAATTAAGTAAATGTGACTTCCATGTCACTCAGATGGAATTCTTCTGTGTCATATTATCTCCTGGAGCATTCCAAATGTCAAAAAAGAAAATACAAGCGGTGCTTAATTGGCCTACCCCTAAAACTGTACGAGATGTCCTAGGTGTTGCTAACTTTTATAGACGATTCATTGTTCATATCTCACAAACAATAGCACTCATCACCAATCTATTGCGAACATTGTTTCCATTTGACTGGGGACCTGAAGCTCAAACGGCTTTTGACCATTTGAAAAAAGCCTTTACATCTGCCCCCATTCTAGTTCATCTGAATCCAGAATAACTATATATTTTCGAAGCGGATGCCTCCGAAATTGCGGTAGGATCTCCTGTGGAGACATGTATCCACAGGACAATTACACCCAATAGAAACTCAAAGAAACTCCCCCCTGTTGAAAAGAATTATACAATTGCTAAAAATTAAATACGGTTTCAAAGAATGGAGGCACTACTTACATGCAGAAAAGCATACTATAACAGTGTTTACAGACCACCTCAACTTGCAGTTTATGAAGACAGCCCGGGTATTAACTCCACGACCATTACCGTGGATGCTCTTCTTCTCTGAATATGATGTTATAGACTTTCAACAACAAAAGAGCAACAATAAAGGTGTATTACAAAAACAGATTAAAAATACTATTTCCTTATGGCCCAAGGAATTAGTACAAAATGATGGTGGAATGGAATCTGACAAAGATAAGAACCCTCATCTACCAACAAAGTTGGTGATTGGATTCATCATCGGGTTCTGTCCGGTCAAAGAAGGCATAGTGAATGTGCCTAAAGAAAAAAGTGCCAGTGAAGTTAAAAGGAAGCCAACAATTCCCTATACCAATTTTAATAGAGGGACCATGGACCACCAATAAAAACAAAGTGCTAACGGACTCTATGGCTGAGCAATTTTGAGCCAAAGTGTCCTATTTCGTGATCATGGTCAACATGTTTCTGCTATTGTGAGCTAAGTCCGCTCAGCATTCATCAGGACCAATTTTTTGTGTGTCCGCCGGAAGACCCCACACGCTAAGGCGTGTCTAAACCGCGAGGACTCTTGTTACTTAAAACTCACAGACTTCCCGTGTCGACTCTCCTTGTTTTGCCAAGGGTCTTATGATCTGGAAAACAAAAAAGGGGGGGTTAACACACATGACTTGTTACAATAACAATGTGCAGCACAACAACGGCTCCACTCCAAGAATATATAATCTTGACAGTTACCATTTGTTTATGAAGTCACATTGTGGTAATATCACCCCTTATTAACCAGTCTAATTGGTTGTAAAAGTCCTTTGTACCACACCAGTTTTAAGACATCATTGGAATCCCTTTATTAAAGAACAATTATTCATAGGTTATTCCAATATCTTGTCTGTAAAGACAGTTATACCACTTAGAAACAACCACTCAAATTGTATTCATATATTAACCAATCCTACTAGGTCATTCCAAACTGTTTATGAACCATTTGTCCAACAGGCTGTGTACGGTCGAAAATTACTGCACCCAGCCCATACCGCCATTTCCCCACCATTTAATATAGTGCGGGAAATAACTCATCAAAAATTCATAAAAACGTGCCACAAACTATAACATTAAAATGGAAGGGGTGAGTACTCACTCTCTGAATGTGTGAAAAGTACCACATAGGCTCGCGGTAGGGGAAAACCTTCACGCCCGATATTCTGTGAACACAAGTCAAAACACACAGGAGATCGTGACCTGGCAACCAAGAATTGCCGAGTTTAAATTGTTCCCAAACCACCCTTCCGTGCTGGCTATAACTGTTAGATCAGTAGCTTACTTTTAATCTGGTGACTCTCCTCCGTCTACCTAGACGTGTCTCAACCGCGGCCCGAATGAATCAAGGGCGAAGCAAACACGGAAGCGTAGACAAACGCTCCAACGTGTCACGTGATCGTGTCTCTCTTTCGCTCTTAAAGGTGTAGCCAAAACCATCTGAAACTCACTGGTACACGGAATAGATTGTTATAATTCGACCGTGTAATTAGCAGGTAAAGGCTAGCTCACAGAAAAAGTGTTTAGAAACCGTGAAGACAGCAGGTTTTTTGGAACGTGTGTTCTGCCTAATCAAAGTGAGTATCTTAAGCCGCTTATCCCACCATACCAATAAATAGTGTTTCTCTCTTTCTCTTGTGTGTCTTAAAAAACTTTATTGAGATGAGAAATCGAAACACAGAAGGCAAGCAAAAACATTGAGCTCATAAATAAACAAATCCAAAGAGGGTTATTTTATCATAGACGCCAAAAAAGGGGGCGAGTTACTTAGTATGGCCATTTAGATGTTTATAAACATTTATATAAATAAAACAATGTTAATTATTTGTAGTATGTCACGGTAGGGTTTCAATCCAAACTCTGCTTCCCCATCAGATAGACAGAAATAATTTTGATAAGAGGCCCACTGATCTACTAAAAAGCCAGACACTCTGATCATGATATGGGGAGGAATTTCTCAAAATCTGCCTCATCGTCTCATAACTGAGCCCCACGGAATGTCATCATTTAGACCAATGTGGTGGGTTGAAAGACGGTAAATCCACCGTTGTTCTTTTTCAAAAAGACTACCTTCTGACCCTTCTTGTATCTGTTCTATCACAGTCCATTTGATGTCATTAGGGGTATTATTTGGACGTCAAGAAGTGTGCAGTGAGTCTCGTGGTGTTTTTTCGACACCTAATATTCCTGCGATGTTCGCAGATGCGCAGTCTCACTCTTCTGGTGGTCATGCCCACGTACTTTAGACCACATGGGCATTAGATTGAATAAACCACATTGACAGAATTACAATTTGTGTGATTTCTTTGGTACCATAACTTGTCGGGCTCTAAATCAAGTGTTTTTGTGCTCGTTGTTAGATGACAAATACTACACCCTCTGCATGGAAAGTGCCCAGTCACTGGTGGGAGGCCCTAAGCTGATAGGACATCCGGGTCATTGTTTCTGCTATTCTGCTTGGGGTGCGTATGTACTAAAGAGTCTTTTAAACTTCTGGCCCGTTTATATGAAAACATTGGTTTTTGCCAATCATGCTTGTTGCTCTTCAGTATACTCCAGTGTCTTCCAATGCAACGGCTTACAGCGTTGGAAATACTGCTATAAGTCGTAACGCAAGTTAATGGCACAATGGGGTCAGGTTTCTTCGGGTACTCCTCAAGTAAGGCCTCTCGGTGCTGGTTCTTGGCTCTTTTACAACTCTTGGTCAGAATTTTAGCCGGATAGCCTCTTTTTTGTAACTTCAAAGTCAGGTCCTTTGATTGTGCTTTGAAATCACCCATCTCACTACAATTTCTGCCAATTCGCAGGTATTGGCCAAATGGAAGGTTCTCCCGCAGAGGTCGGGATGAAAACTTGAGAAATGGAGTAGATTGTTCTTGCTTGTTGGTTTGTAATATGTCTTTGTGTGTAGGCAATCATGATCCCTGGTGATAGTCACATCCAGGAATACCAGGGAGTCCACATTGTACTCATGGGTGAACCTTAGGTGAGGATCACACCTATTAACCCACTAAAAAACGCTAGGAGGGTTATCTCTGTGTCCTTCCATATCATCAGCACATCATCTATACATCTCTGCCAAAGTATCACATTAGATGAAAAAGGATTCGTGGCAGAGAGTATGTGCTTGCATTTAAAATTGTGAACATACAGGCCCGCTACACTGGGGGCAAATGTGCTGCCCATCGACGTGCCAGTCGTTTGTAAATAGATGGCACCCTGATATTCAAAAAAGTTCCTTCCATGATGGCCGAGATTCTGCGCCTGTGCGGCAGAATCGCGAACGGGCGGGGTTATGAGGGTCCCCAGCCGTCATCAGCATGCGAGCCCCGTAGTGCATGACGGCTATGGGCCGTCATCAGCATGGAAGGGGTTAAGTGCCAGTGTGGCACAGTCAATCACAAAGGCACAGGAAGTTGTGTAATCCCATGTGGGGCTCAGTTATGAGACGATGAAGCAGATTTTGAGAAATTCCTCCCCATACCATGATCAGAGTGTCTGGCTTTTTTATAGATCAGTGGGCCTCTTATCAAAATTATTACTGTCTATCTGATGGGGAAGCAGAGTTTGGATTGAAACCCTACCGTGACATACTACAAATAATTAAAATTGTTTTATTTATATAAATGTTTATAAACATCTAAATGGCCATACTAAGTAAATCGCCCCCTTTTTTGGCGTCTATGATAAAAGAACCCTCTTTGGATTTGTTTATATATGAGCTCAATGTTTTTGCTTGCCTTCTGTGTTTCGATTTCTCGTCTCAATAAAGTTTTTTAAGACACACAAGAGAAAGAGAGAAACACTATTTATTGGTATGGTGGGATAAGCGGCTTAAGATACTCACTTTGATTAGGCAGAACACACGTTCCAAAAAACCTGCTGTCTTCACGGTTTCTAAACACTTTTTCTGTGAGCTAGCCTTTACCTACTAATTACACGGTCGAATTATAACAATCTATTCCGTGTACTAGCGAGTTTCAGATGGTTTTGGCTACACCTTTAAGAGCGAAAGAGAGACGCGATCACGTGACACGTTGGAGTGTTTGTCTACGCTTCCGTGTTTGCTTTGTCCTTGATTTATTCGGGCCGCGGTTGAGACATGTCTAGGGAGACGGAGGAGAGTCGCCAGATTAAAAGTAAGCTACTGATCTAACAGTTATAGCCAGCACGGAAGGGCGGTTTGGGAACAATTTAAACTCGGCAATTCTTGGTCACGATCTCCTCTGTGTTTTGACTTGTGTTCACAGAATATCGGGCGTGACGGTTTTCCCCTACCGCGAGCCTATGTGGCACTTTCCACACATTCAGAGAGTGAGTACTCTCCCCTTCCATTTTAATGTTATAGTTTGTGGCACGTTTTTATGATTTTTTTTAATGATTATATTTTATTGGCTTTTTACATGTTACACACAACACTTGGCATTTAGGTTCAATTATAGGATACATGTACATATTTTGTCGTAATATACATTTCTGGTTTACACATCAGGCAATAATCATTACTTTCCGTTCAAAACTAGGTTGTCTCCACCATAGCGAGCCACGGGTGCTCCCGAAGTGTACTCCTCTGAGTAGAGTGGTACCCCCGTATAGTTGACACTTGTTCTCCCCCCATCGTCCAGAGAACAAGAGTTACATAGAGTCTCCATCCCTCCCCCCGGCCAACAAACCACAGGGTCATAGTAGCATTAGCGTTTCATGTTGCCCCCTTCATGGACTATTTTCAAGTTCAGACAGTTCGTGCGGTGGGTCACACAGTTGTCCCCTGTATTCGTTCCATTTCCCCCATACCCTAGTCCATTTTTTGGGGCATCCCCGATGCACATACACCGCCTTTTCTGCGAACATAGCTTTGTCCATGTCTCTCCCCCACTGTGCGCATGAGGGTGCCACACCTGAGCCCCAGTTCCTGGCAATGTTCCGTTTTGCAATGGCTAGACCCAATGTTGCCCATGTCTGCAATCCCCGATTCATGTCAGTGGGCGACCAAATATTTAGTAAACAACATCTAGGTTCTCTTAGCATTCAACACCACTTGCCTCTGATATTTCGGAGAGAACTCGGACCCAATACGATTGTATCCTGGGACAGTCCCATAGTGTGTGAAAGAATGGACCCAGGAGTCTGCACCCTCGCATGCAGATAGGCTCCGGGATGCGGCCCAGCCGGTGTAGGAGTGTGCGGGAGTAGTATATTCTGTGTAATATTTTCAATTTCACTAGCTTGAGTCGTGATGGTATGGAGGCTTCCCTGGCAGATGCTAGATCATGTAACCAATCTTCATCCTCTATGTCCCCTAGTTCTATTTCCCATTTGCTCCGGAGGACAGCCGTGGCGTCAGGCAGGTTGTTGAGAAGCTTGCGATATGTGAGGGAGACCGCTTTTTTATCTAGGCATTCGGTGAGGAGTCTATCCTCCAGGGGGGAGGATTCAGCTAGCTGCGTGCCCGTTGGAATGGCCCCCTGTAATGCATGTTTGATTTGTGCATAGCGATAGTGTTCGGTGTCTGCCATCCCGTATTTTTCTTTGAGGCTGGGAAATTGGTAACTTCGCCCCTTATCCATAGGTCCCCGATTTTGGAAATACCAATTAAGTCCCACTGCCGGAAACCCTTTGTGTTTGCTAGGGTACCCAGATGCCGCGTGTCCCAAAGTGGCGTAGCGAGTGTGAGCACTCCCTCCCACCCCAGGGCTCTCTGTGCCGCGTGCCAGATCTTGATCGTGTGGGCTGTTGGGCCTGTAAAGGTGTGGCGTCGTTTGTTCGTGTATAGCGCCCTCATGAGTTGGTCAGGTGGCAAGACAGTTCGGTCAAGGCGGAAGGCTGGGTCTAGTTGTGGAGCGTGTAGCCATTGATTTACTGCTATTAGTTGTGCTGCCCAATAATACAATTTGACACTGGGTAGGGCAATCCCACCGTCATACCAGGATTGGATTAACTTGGAGTGTGCTATACGGGCCGGTTTCCCATCCCATAAGAATGCCGAGATTTCTGCGTCTATGGACTTAAAATAGGTGAGAGGGACCGGAAAGGGTGTGTTTTGCAACGCATAAAGAAATCTAGGGAGTGATAGCATCTTAAATAGTGCGGCCCTCCCCAGCAGCGTAAGCGGTAAAGAGCGCCAATGTGTGACATCGGATTTTAGCCTCTGTAGAGGTTTCATTAAGTTTTCTTCTATGAATAAGGATTCCTGTGGCGTGACATAGATTCCCAGGTATTTGAATCCCCTGGTGACCGTTTTTAGGGTGCAGTCTGGGGGCAACGTTGGTGTATGGCCTCGTAGGACATAGAGAAGCGATTTGGCCCAATTAATGGTGTATCCCGACACATCGCCGTAGGCCCTAAGTAGGTCCATCAAAGCTGTCAGGCACTGGGTGGGGGACATCAAATAAACCAATACATCGTCCGCGTAGAGGGAGATGCGATCTTCCCATCCCGTCCCCCACGTGATCCCTCTGATTATAGGGTCTACTCGTACCTGCAGCGCTAGGGGTTCAAGTATAAGTGCGAAGAGTAGCGGGGACAGAGGGCATCCCTGTCAGGTCTGTCGTGGTTGCTCCTCAGGATTGGATTGATGCTATAAGGGGGCCCACCTCTAGATCATCCCAAGTCTGACAATAAAATGTCACAGACTGTTAAGGAGATCAAGCGGGGGAAAAATATAGGTCCGGAGGGGAACAGCTGGGCAACTGGAACCGCGACCTGTAATACAGAAGCAAGGGATAAGTGCACCTATAACTCTAAGCTAGGGAACAGGCTATTCAATATACCACATGCTATCTCACCTGCTTCCTACAGGTCTGGATAACCAAAGGAACAATCTAAAGGGCGGCTTCTAAATCCCCTGGTTCTGCTGCTAGAAGATAGAATAAAGAGACCATTAGAAAACCCCCCTTGTTCCCTCCCTTCCTTTGAGCTGGACCTTAAGGTTATTGAAACTGAACGGACACCTACCCAGACGTAGGATGAAGATAACCCAACTCTGCCCAGAACACAAAGGAAGGACAAGAATTCTCCTTTACTGTAGATCACAACCAAACGTTCCTCCTCCGAGGAAATGTAAGAAACGAATGTTTCTGGGGATTGCAGAAAGAGTGTCAACCCCAAGCAATGCCATACATTCCCTAAGCAGGTTGTTGATCAAATGAGCAAAAGGTAGTAAATCATAAGCCCAGCAAAAAAGCAAAACAAACAAAGCGTCTTTACAGATCCTTCTCTGTAAGCGCTATAATGTCAGTGCTGTACAATGATTGGTTCTGCGGCACCTAAGCCCAGGTGTCCTGCACAAACCGGAGCAAGACGCTCCCTGAAGATATTAGTACAACTGATACTCGAACACCAGGTTCCAAGAAAGTGATTCACACTCTTTAAGCACCACACTCCGAAAAGGAAAACCTGAGACTTGGCGTGCAGTTCACGATATGGGCGTTTCCTAAGCCCCACCAGGTTAATCCAGAAAACAGGTGCCAAGAATCCTGGGGACCGAACAGATGCAGGCGCTTCCTAAGCCCCACCAGGTAAATCCAAGACTCACAAGCCACTAGCGCTAAAAATCAGCGCTCGTAATGGGCGCTTCCTAAGCCCCACCTCGGTAGCCTTGATCCAAAGCCAAATGGACCCACGCTCACCGCCACCGATCTCCAATGAATCTCCAGCCAGAAACCAGGACACACGCTAAGACTCACTCTCAGCAAACAGGAATAATCGGCAGCGCGTCCACCGTCAGACGCCATATTATTCCCATAGTCGCACAGCGTCATAGCAGCGCGCCGGGCAAAGGATCATGGGATTTGTAGTTTCCCATCCCGTTCCATAGAAAAAGCAGGCAGTGTTTACCAGCGGTCGGGGGAATCGTGACAGTACACCCCCTCTCACGACATTCACTGACTGCCACCAGGTTTACCAGGATGCGACGAATGGAACCTCCGCAACAGTCTAGGAGCATGTATAGCACCAACAGGTTCCCAAGAGTCCTCCTCCGGACCATATCCCTTCCAGGATACCAAATACTGGAGTCTCCCTCTCACCCTACGAGCGTCCAGAATGCTCCGCACCTCGTATTCGTAGTCCTGCTCAATTCTCACCGGAGCAGGGGCTTTAGCACCAGGACCCCGAGCCGGCTTGAGCAGCGAGACGTGGAACACAGGGTGTATCCGGAAATGAGAGGGGAGTTTCAATTTCACCGCCACAGGGTTGACATGGCGAATCACCTGGTAAGGACCAATGAACCTAGGGTTGAAAACACTGTACCGTTTAAAACGGATGTTCCGAGTGGACAACCACACCCAAACCCCTTTCCTGTACTCAGGACAGTGCCTACGGTGTTTATCAGCCTGGTGTTTGTACCTTTGTTTTGCCTTTTCAAGGTTCCTTCTAGCCTGCAACACTGTTTTCCGCAACTGCGCTAAGCTGGACTGTAACTGTGGAATTGGAGCGTCAGCGACCGGCACACTCAAGGGGGCGAATCTGGGGTGAAACCCATACGTACAGAAAAACGGGGTATACAAAGTAGAGGAATGGACTGCATCATTATATGCCACCTCAGCAGACCACAACCAATCCACCCATGCCTCCGTAGTGGTATCAACAAAACACCTCAGGTATTGCTTGAGGGTCTGGTTTAACCTCTCGGTCTGCCCATCCGTCTGCGGATGAAAGCTGGTGGACAAAGAAGAGGCAATACCCAATCGATCACACCAGACCCTCCAAAAGTTTGCGGTGAATTGTGCCCCTCTATCGGAAACAACAACTTTGGGCAAACCATGCAACCGAATGACATGTATGAGCAGTAAATGGGCTAATTGACTAGCTGTGGGAACCCCTTTACAGGCAATGAAGTGGCCCATCTTGGTCAAGAAGTCCACGACTACTACTATCGCAGTCATCCCTTGATCTTTAGGGAGTCCCACCACGAAATCGACTGAAAAACTCTCCCAAGGACTCACAGGCGTGGGCATCGTTTGTAACAGCCCTTGTGCGGGTCGATGATCGCTTTTAGCCTGCGAACATACTTCACATAGTTGAACCCAAGCAAACACATCCTGCCTGATGGAGGGCCACCAATAGGTGCGTAGCATTTTTTCCAAAGTTTTCTTTCCTCCAGTGTGTCCTGCACATGGTAGATTATGACACCACTTAAATACTTGTTGTCTCAATGCAAGTGTGGGGAGAAGCAACTGAGACCCCTTCCTCAGCAACCCTTGCCGGATTCTCCATTCCGGGTGTGAACGGATCCATGTTTTCCACGCAAAGGTCTGAATGCCTCTTTTGACCTTGTGGAGAAAGTCTTCCGTGTGGATCACCCCTACCACCTGTCGGGGTTCGATGATGCTGGTTTCGGGGGACTCTATCATTGCTGGGTGGCTTTCTTGCCGGGAGAGAGCATCAGCTTTACGGTTGTCACATCCCGGACGAAAGGTAACCACGAAACGAAATTCAGAAAAGAAGAGCATCCATCTCAACTGTCTGGGGGTGAGATGGCGTGCGGCACGCAGAAACTGCAAATTACGGTGGTCGGTATAAACAGTGATTTGGTGCGATGCGCCCATCAGCCAATGCCTCCACTCAGTGAAGGCGTCTTTAATTGCTAGCAATTCCTTCTCCGCAATAGTGTAGTTGCGTTCTGCAGGATTTAACTTGCGAGACATGTAGGCAATGGGATGTAGATGACCGGTGTCCTCACTCCTTTGCGAAAGAACCGCTCCCACCGCAAGTTCTGACGCATCAGCTTCTACCACGAAGGGGAGGCTTGGGTCAGCATGGACCAATATCGGGGCCGACGTGAATGCGGTTTTTAACCGATCAAATGCAGTTTGCTCGTCGACTCCCCATAAAAAAGGGGTGTTCTTCCGGGTTAATCTTGTGAGAGGTGTTACCAAATCAGAAAAGTGTGAGATGAACCTCCGATAGAAGTTAGCAAAACCAAGGAGTTTTTGGATGTCCTTAACCGTGTTGGGTTGGGGCCACTCCACTATGGCCCGTACCTTCCTTTCAGCCATTATTTGCCCTGATGGAGTGAGCATGACTCCCAGGAATTCCACCGTTGTGACATGAAACTCACATTTCGTTAGTTTGCAGTACAGTTGGTTTTTCCGTAAGGCCTCAAGCACTTGACTCACATGTCTTTCATGTTCTGGTTCATCATCCGAATATATTAAAATGTCATCAATATAGACTACTACGAATATATCTAAATAGTCTCGCAATACCTCATTGAGGAAAAATTGGAAGGAGGCAGGGGCGTTGCATAGCCCAAAGGGCATCACCAGGTACTCAAAGAGCCCATACCTGGTTTTAAACGCTGTCTTCCATTCGTCGCCGGATCTGATGCGTACTAAACGGTAGGCTCCCCTCAGGTCCAATTTCGTGTAAATTTTAGCTGATCTAACTTGTTCCAGCAACACGGGTATCAACGGGAGTGGGTATTGGTTCTTGGTTGTTATGGCATTTAACGCCCTGTAGTCAATACAGCAGCGCAATTCCCCATTGGCTTTTGGAATGAAGAAAAGCGGGGAAGCCGCTGGAGATCTTGATGGTCTGATGAATCCCAAAGCAAGAAGATTATCCAAATATTCCCGAAGATGTTTTGTTTCGGGTTGTGACAACGCATAGATTCTGCCACACGGAATTACTGACCCTGGTGTTAAATCGATGCGGCAGTCATATTCTCTATGCGGGGGTAGTACTTCCGCTTTTGCCTGGCTGAACACCTCCTCATACTCCTGGTAGCATCGAGGAAGCTCCACCTCTTTTTCAGCGGCTGTAGAGACTGTGTGTGTCATCGCTAGTACCCTTGAGGGCCTGGGATTCTCCTTGATGCAGTGGTCTTGGCAATACGAGGAGGTGAAGTCCAAAGTCTGTTCTGTCCATGTTATAGTGGGTTCGTGTTTCTTCAGCCAAGGGAGTCCTAATATTATTCCATAGGTAGGGGCCTGGATGAGGTTAAAGGAAAGCAGCTCCATGTGATAACCCCCATACCACATCTCGTACTCAGGGGTGTGTTGGGTGATAGGACCGGATTCTAGCACATGACCGTCCACTGCAAACACATCTTCAAAGACGGTTTTATCCAATGGTGCTACACCCAACTTCCGGGCTTTTGTCAAATCCATAAAGCAACCTGTTGCTCCGGAGTCTACCATGGCACGAACTTGCTTAGGGTTTTGATCGATCCATAATTCGATGTCCACAAAGAACAGCTGGTTTCCCCCTCGGTCCTCTTCAGTTATTGAAGGGATGAAATGTGCACTTGAGCCCCTCCCTTCCTTTGGACTCAAGCTTCGGAGTTTTCCGACCCCTTGTCGACTGTGGAAACTACTCCTTGTCCTGCACGATAGCGTCCTCCTTTCGGTTTCACAGGACATTCTCGTAAAAAATGGCCCTTTTTCCCACAGTACAGACACAGCCCAAATTTACGGCGATGTTCTCTTTCACTTGTTGTGAGGGAAGCTCTCACCACTCCGACGTCCATGGGTTCTGGTTTTCCTTCGGCTTTATCTCCACTAGTCGTTTTCTCCCCACACACCAGAGGTCTGTCTTTTCTTCCAGTCTCCCCTTTTCTCTCTCTCAATCTGTGATCCAAGCGTAAGGCCAAATTAATGAAGGCCGCACATGTGGTAGGCTGGGGTTCAACTTGTGCTATGACATCTTTTAGATTGTCTGTGAGCCCTTGGTAGAACAGAACCATCTGTTTGGCTTCAGGCCAATCAGTTTCAGCGAATAATCTCCGAAAATGATTCAGATAGGTCACTAAATCGGAACTGCCTTGCTTAAGAACAAGCAGCTCCTTATCAGCGGAGAAGGTTTCAGCTCTCCTATCAAAAGTTGCTTCAAATTCAGCACGAAACAAGTCCCAATCATACAGGAGCCCATCATTATTCCTGACAATAGGGACCGCCCACTGAGCTGCTTCTCCCCCCAAATAGGAAATGAGAAAGGAAACCTTTGATTGATTGGTAAGGAAACATTTGGGCTTACAGGTGAAATGCATCATCACCTGTGTCATGAACACCTGCACCTTCTTTCTATCTCCCATAAACCGTTCCGGGGGTGCTAAGGGAACAGGGGATGGCATTTCTACCACCACCGAGGTAGCCTGAGGGGCAGGGTTCCCTGCATCAAACGGGTTCCGCTGCATAGCATCCATCCGTGCTTGCAACGCGGCCGTTTCCTGGCGGGAGGCTGCTAATTCTGCCTGAACTAAGCCCAATGCGGTCAGTACCTCCTCTAACGTAGCCATCCCTTGTATCAACCCAACCGGGAGGAGCAAATATTCTTAGGCCGATTATTCTGTCAGGTCTGTCGTGGTTGCTCCTCAGGATTGGATTGATGCTATAAGGGGGCCCACCTCTAGATCATCCCAAGTCTGACAATAAAATGTCACAGACTGTTAAGGAGATCAAGCGGGGGAAAAATATAGGTCCGGAGGGGAACAGCTGGGCAACTGGAACCGCGACCTGTAATACAGAAGCAAGGGATAAGTGCACCTATAACTCTAAGCTAGGGAACAGGCTATTCAATATACCACATGCTATCTCACCTGCTTCCTACAGGTCTGGATAACCAAAGGAACAATCTAAAGGGCGGCTTCTAAATCCCCTGGTTCTGCTGCTAGAAGATAGAATAAAGAGACCATTAGAAAACCCCCCTTGTTCCCTCCCTTCCTTTGAGCTGGACCTTAAGGTTATTGAAACTGAACGGACACCTACCCAGACGTAGGATGAAGATAACCCAACTCTGCCCAGAACACAAAGGAAGGACAAGAATTCTCCTTTACTGTAGATCACAACCAAACGTTCCTCCTCCGAGGAAATGTAAGAAACGAATGTTTCTGGGGATTGCAGAAAGAGTGTCAACCCCAAGCAATGCCATACATTCCCTAAGCAGGTTGTTGATCAAATGAGCAAAAGGTAGTAAATCATAAGCCCAGCAAAAAAGCAAAACAAACAAAGCGTCTTTACAGATCCTTCTCTGTAAGCGCTATAATGTCAGTGCTGTACAATGATTGGTTCTGCGGCACCTAAGCCCAGGTGTCCTGCACAAACCGGAGCAAGACGCTCCCTGAAGATATTAGTACAACTGATACTCGAACACCAGGTTCCAAGAAAGTGATTCACACTCTTTAAGCACCACACTCCGAAAAGGAAAACCTGAGACTTGGCGTGCAGTTCACGATATGGGCGTTTCCTAAGCCCCACCAGGTTAATCCAGAAAACGGGTGCCAAGAATCCTGGGGACCGAACAGATGCAGGCGCTTCCTAAGCCCCACCAGGTAAATCCAAGACTCACAAGCCACTAGCGCTAAAAATCAGCGCTCGTAATGGGCGCTTCCTAAGCCCCACCTCGGTAGCCTTGATCCAAAGCCAAATGGACCCACGCTCACCGCCACCGATCTCCAATGAATCTCCAGCCAGAAACCAGGACACACGCTAAGACTCACTCTCAGCAAACAGGAATAATCGGCAGCGCGTCCACCGTCAGACGCCATATTATTCCCATAGTCGCACAGCGTCATAGCAGCGCGCCGGGCAAAGGATCATGGGATTTGTAGTTTCCCATCCCGTTCCATAGAAAAAGCAGGCAGTGTTTACCAGCGGTCGGGGGAATCGTGACAATCCCTGCCTCGTTCCGCGCCCCAGTGTGAATGTGCGGGATGTATGGCCATTTGCTACCACCTGTGCCATCGGCGCAGTGTAGAGGAGTTTAACCCAACTACAAAATTTAGGGCAGAAGCCCATCTTTCTGAGTACTGCGAACAGGAATGGCCACTCTACCAGGTCGAAGGCCATCGTTGCATCAAGGGAGAGGATGGCTGCATCTTCCTGCAACATGGGAACCCGATGTAGGACTCCATTAATGCGCCGTAGGTTAGGTGATGTATTTCTACCGGGCATAAAGCCCGATTGGTCCGGGTGTATTAGGTCTGTAAGGTGGGGCTGTAGTCGTAGCACCAGGATTTTTGCCAGGACTTTAACGTCCACATTCATTAGGGAGATCGGCCTATAGGAAGACGTTTGGTCAGGTGGTTTACCCGGTTTGTGTACTACGACGACGGTGGCTAGTCTTTGGTCAGCCCTGAGCTCGCCTCTCGACAGGCAGTCGTTATACATTGGGAGCATGTAGGGGATTATCTGTCGTGACAGTGTTTTATAAAGTTCGACGGGTAGGCCGTTCGGCCCCATTGCTTTCCCAGTATGTAGTGCTGCTATTGCCTTTCCCAATTCTTCTCCTGTTAAGTCGCCCTCAAGTGTTTGTGCGTCCTCCTGGGATAGCGCGGGCAGGGGTATGTCTTGCAGGAACTGCAGGCTGTCTTCCTCCGTCCTCCCACCCCGTGCAGTGTATACGGTCTCATAATATGTGGCCAATTCTTCTACTATTTGCAGGGGAGCAGTCGTGTGTTTACCATCTGGGAGCTCTAACGTGGCAATCCATCTATTGGCCCTGTCCTTCCGTTCAATCCATGCGAGCATTCTCCCAGTCTTGTCAGCTAATTCGTAGACCCTATGCAATGTGTCAGTCAATTTCGTCTTGATTATGTCCTCCACATACGCCTTGTATTCCTTTGACGCCAATGTTAGTGTGTGGGCTGTGTCTTCCGAGTCATCCGAGGCGTGGGCCAATTCTACTGTTTGGACTGCTGTTTCCAGGGCTTCAACAGTCGCCCGCTGCTCTTTTTTGTGCCTGGTAATGGTAGAAATAGCCTGTCCTCTGAGCACTACCTTGAATGCCTCCCAGAGAACCGAGGGCGAATCTACCGAGTCTGGGTTTTCATCAAAGTAATGCATGGTGGAGGTCTTCAGTGCTTTCAAAATAGATCTATTTTTAAGATAGCCGGGATAAATCGGGAATATTCTTTGCCGTCTGGTGGGTTGTGCTGTGTAGGTGAGGTGCACCGGGGAGAGGTCTGATATCCCCCTTGGGAGGAGCTCGAGGGCCGTGATCTTTTCCGGGGGGATCGCCAATGTCAGCATGAAATCTATTCTAGAGAGTATATTATGGGCCCCTGAGTGAAATGTGTAGTGACGGTCATGGGGATGTTTAAGTCTCCACATATCCACCAGTCCCATTGCTTCTAGGAAGTCGTTAAACATTTGGTTAGATCTAGTGGTTGCACGAGGATGCTGCCGATCAATCGCTGCATTCAATACTGCATTGAAGTCTCCTCCAATGATTAGTTCACCTTCTGGGAGTTCAAACAGTAGTTTACCCAGGTCTTGGAATGCCCCTTGGTGCAGCGTCGGGGGGATGTATACTGATAGTATATGGCCGTCCCTCCCATTGACAATGTATCGCAGCAAAGCGCCCTTGGTCATCAGCCCAAGTGCGTTTGATGAGGAGTGGAGCGTTTTTTTGGGCTAGGATTCCCACCCCACGGGAACCAGCCGAGAATTCTGCGTGCGTGACCATCTTGAAGCCCCAGCGATTAAGAGCCTTGCAGGCCGTCCCCACCAAATGCGTTTCCTGGAGCAGAGCTAATGTGGGTGCTTTTCTCTTGAGATATTGGAGGACTAGCCCTCGTTTAATTTTATGACCTAGGCCATTTACATTCCACGAAATTATTGTTAGCGAGGGGGCGACCAGTGGTTGTGATTGGGGGACTAGTGTAGAAACATCATGATTAGCCATGGTCATCGGTAAGCAAGTGCATCAGTGTCATCGGATTTAGGACACGGACCGAGGTCCGAGGTGTGCGGGAGTGTAAAACGGTGATGCACCGTTACATCGCAACTTTTACAACGGGAGTCTATTACAACGGAACTTTTACAACGCAGGATCCATTACATCGGATGCCATTACAACGCATGGCATTACATAGCAGATGCTATTACAACGCATGGCATTACATCGTAAGTATAGGTAAGTATTTAATTTTTATTTAATACATTTAATTAATATTAATTATAATTAAAGGGTTTGGGTTTTGGGGTACAGGGGTGTTTTTAGGTTTCAGGGCAGGGTTTGGGTTTTGGGGTACAGGGGTGTTTTTAGGTTTTAGGGCAGGGTTTGGGTTTTGGGGTACAGGGGTGTTTTTAGGTTTTAGGGTAGGGTTTGGGTTTTGGGGTAAAGGGGTGTTTTTAGATTTCAGGGCAGGGTTTGGGTTTTGGGGTACAGGGGTGTTTTTAGGTTTCAGGGCAGGGTTTGGGTTTTGGGGTACAGGGGTGTTTTTAGGTTTTAGGGCAGGGTTTGGGTTTTGGGGTACAGGGGTGTTTTTAGGTTTCAGGGCAGGGTTTGGGTTTTGGGGTACAGGGGTGTTTTTAGGTTTCAGGGCAGGGTTTGGGTTTTGGGGTAAAGGGGTGTTTTTAGGTTTTAGGGTTGGGTTTGGGTTTTGGGGTACAGGGGTGTTTTAGGGTTCAGGGTTGGGTTTGGGCTTAGGGCTAATTAAATTATATTTACCATTTATAAATTAATTAAAATATATTTATTAAATTAAATTAATTATATTGATTGATTGATTGATGCTTTATTTCGATATGCACATATCATAAAAGCAGTACAAAAGATAAAAACAGCATATCGAAAAAAAGTAAGACTGTACATTTAGTATAAGAATAAAACACGTTAGGTCAACATAAATTAGATAAAAGAAGAATTAAATTGATATGGACAGTCTTCTAAGTCTAATCAACCAAGCCCATTTCAAAAACTTAGCAACAGCACAAACAATGGGAGGGGCTGTGTTAGTTAAAAGAATCCGGAGTGCAACGGAGTGCTGACGAGTACCCAGTTCTCTGCAGATGGGACCAAGCCAGCGTGATCTGGGGCGACCATAGTCCGGGCATTCAAAAAGAAAATGTGGCACCGTCTCTGGCTTATCACGACAAAGAGCACAGAAGCATGATATAGGCTGGGATTTATTCCACCTCGAGCAAAAGTCGGCCAACGGTAGGGTTCCTAACCGAAATTTGATGTACAAGGACCTATCCATAGCAACTGATATTATGTCCATGTACGGCTCGTAGATGACAACGTCTTTTAACAGCAGGAAAGCTGCGGTGGTTTTGCAGTGCTGCTGGCTTCTCAAGCGCTTCACACATACCCACTCCCCAAAAAGTTTTTTTAAGGTCTCCTTCGGAGGCGCGGAGTGGCTATGCCAGCAAGAGTCCAGGCCTAGGTCCCCTAAAAGGTGTTTAATGTCCTTCAGCCATTTGATGCTATGCCAACCGTCAGAGTGCATCACCTCTGCTAGACCATTGGCATAGGATTTTAGCTCCGGGACCCTCCACAAGCGTGCCCAGAGCAAAAGGGGTCGAAGCCGAGCCTGGTCCCTTATGGCTTTGCAGCCAGTGTCCATGAGCACTGGGATGGTCGGGCTACTCGATGGAATGGCAAGGAGATCTTTGATGAATTTATTTTCGGCCTTGCTCAGTGAGTCAACTTTGCCCAAGCCCCACAGTTCGGCTCCATAAAGTGATGCAGGGACCGCACGTGCTTTGTATATCTCAAGTAGAGGGGCAACACAATGTTTTGATGAGTTGTTAAACTCCTTGAGAAGTGCCCCCCCCACCCTTTTGTGGGCCATTGTCATTTTGTTGATGTGGGCAGTCCAGCTCATCACGTCGTTCAGTCGAATTCCCAGCTAATCAAATTCTGCCACTCTTTCTAGAGGTATGGAGTTCAGAATGGGAGGGCGGCCAAGTTTGCGAGGTGGATGCATAACTAGGTACTTAGTCTTATCCACGTTGATGACAAGGCCCTTAGTGGTACAGAAGTCCTGAAAGCGGTTCAGCAGTGTCTGGAGACCTTGGGGGGTTTTAGAGATGAGGAGGGTGTCGTCGGCGAACAACAAAGTTGGAATTTTTTCTCCTCCCAGGGTGGGAGCGTCTGCTGGTTCGCCCAGTAGGTGGTCTACCACCCCGTTAATATAGAGGGAGAATAGGGTAGGGGCCAGGACGCAGCCCTGCCTTACTCCCCTCTCGACCCTGATCTTATCGGTCTTTTCCCCGTTCAGCCCCCATCTAACCCGAGCATAGGTGTTGGTGTGCAGGTTGATAAGGAGATTTAGTATATACGGGGGCATCCCTAAACCGTGAAGCACCCTCCAGAGTTCCTCCCTAGGTACCAGGTCAAAGGCAGTCTTAAGGTCAATGAAGGCCAAATAAAGACTGCCTTTGCCCAGTACCACCACCTTCCAGTATAATAACAAGAGCCTGAAGACCTGTTCGATAGTTCCTGTACCTGAACGGAACCCAGCTTGCATATCGGACAGGATGTGATTATCGTCCACCCATTGGGAGATCCTCCCCAAAATGGCTTTCCCCGCCAATTTCTGGCTCGAGTCTATTAGGCTTATAGGCCTGTAATTCCCGGGTAAATCCCGACTGCCCTTTTTGTAGATGGGGACCACCTCCGCACCTCTCCAGGAGTCTGGCACGGGGCCTCCCCCAATAATTGCGTTGAGGAGTGCAGAGATTAGTACCCCCCATTCTTCCGGATAAGCGCGGAGGATGTCGCCTGGCAGGCCATCCGGACCAGCTGCTTTCAATGGAACCAAGGTTTTAATCTGCTTTGTTACATCCAAAACAGAAAAAAGTTCCAGGTCATGAACTAGGGTAAAGGGCGGGAGGATAAAAGAGTCGTTAAGTGGGCCTTCAGCGGCAGAATAAAGTTTTTGGAAGTGGGAGAACCAAGTCTGGGCATTGATGGTACAGGTCCTCCGGGTGTCATCAGGACGGTTCCTTTTGCCCACCATGTCCCAAAAACCTTTGGCGTCTTTCCCACGACTGGCAGCCAGGAGGTCCTGCCAGAAATTATCCTCCCACTCCATCCTAGCATTTTTTTGGCAGAGTGCATAGTGACTCCTGGCCTCCCTAGTCCTGGACGGTAACTTGGACTTGACTGCCTCAATGAGAAGTGACTTTGCCTCCCTACACTTCTGATTGTACCAGCCCTGTCCTGATCGTGAGCTTGGTTTCCTTCTGCTCGAATTAGCTGGAACTACAAAGAGGTCACTAATAGCCTGGGTTATAACACAGAACCTGGGAGCCACCTCCATCAGCCCTTCCTCTTGGGGGTCAAGATTGACTAGGGCTGAGGCAAGGAGCTGCCTAATGGCAGACGTTTTCTCCTCTGAAAGTGCCAACTTCGCCCACTTTAGCCGCCGTCCACAGTTTGTAACTACTGACAGGTCCGGGGCGGGGTTACGAGAAAATCTACCCGCGGTGCTAGTAAGCCACCTGTAGGACAAGGTGAGGGACAGGAGATTGTGATCACTCTCAACCGATGGTACAATCACCATGTCCTCCACCATGCTCCACAGGTGTATGTCAAGGAGAAAATAGTCAATCCGTGACATATGCCCTGGCCTGTTGTAGGTGTGGGCCCCTACTTTGTCGGACCTAGTCCTGCCATTGGCGGCCCTAAGACCAAACTCCATAGCTAGTGAGTTGATCTGAAGGGCCACTTCTGTCCACTTTTTGATAGGACTAAGCTCGAGGGGCGGAATCCCCCACCCACTATCATATTCCTCTTGGTCTGTTAGGATTTCAAGGTCCAGGGGCTCAAAAGTACAGTTCAGGTCGCCCGCCAACAAGATACAAGACCTATGAGGAGACGAGCGGAGCTGGGCTTCCAGACAGGCTATTACTGGGGATTCTCTACCCCCCTTTGTGCCTCGGGCGTAGATGTTAAAAATGTTTAAGATGACTCGGCCCTGGGAATTTCTCAGCAATATATTAAGGAGATCCGGGCAATTGGTGTCCCGCTCCACCACCCTGCAGTTGAGTTCTGAGGCCACCCAGATTAATAGGCCACCCGAAGGGCGGCCCCTACCAGTTGCACTCTGTACTGCCGGCAAAAAGTGGGTGGAATATCCTGCCTTATGTAGGGGCACCCGACTCCAGGTTTCCTGGAACAGGCATATGGAGTATTGCTCCACAAGCGCGTTCCAGTCCGGCAGCGCTAGCTTCCTCTCGAGGCCCGCCACATTCCAGCTGAAAACCCTAATCGGGGGGTCCGTCACAGCCGTAATGCTACAATCCTCGACAGGGAGCGGTAAGTCCATAACACCCACACCAGGGAGGCTAGCCAGAAGGTCAAAAGATGCCCTGGTCTCCCCTTGCTCTTTTACAAGCTCGGCAGTAGCCTGAATTTGCGATGAGGTCGAGGAGCTATAGGTTTTAAGGTAAGGTGTTGGCTCAACAGCAGGACTCGAAGCCACAGGGACCTCCCCGGGAACATCACAGAGTCAGCAACCCCAGGATCCCCAGTTCGGTATCACTGGAGCTAGGAATAGCCGCTGTGGGAAAACTCCCGGGGAAGAGTGGCCATGGACGGTATTCTCCACAGGAAATTGGCCCCCAGGACTGCTAATGTAGGTGGGTTGTCCAAGGTGAAAGGTGGAAGTGGTCGTAATGGACCGGGGGTAAAAGAATGTTAAATCGACTACGTCGATACCCGTTCCAACCGTGGGTTGTCCTTGGGAGCATATCAAATGGGCAACCCTAGCGTCTTGGAAATTTACCACTACGCAATCCCCTTCAAGAGATTTTTTCCCGGTTCCAATCCATCCCACCCTGCGTACACCAAGAATTATACCATCCACTCCCGGAGGCAAGGGCCTGTTGGCTTTCAGCCAGTGGATGACCTTATTCTTAAGTGCCTGATGGTTTTCCTGCTGGGTACTCCTGATAGGGGGGACTTTGGTGAGAATGACAACAAACGGGTGGCACTCAGGGGGGAGGTTAACTGGGGGACACTTTCGTGTGATTTTCTGAGGAAAACCTGAAGGAGGAGGGTTTGTAGGCGGGACAGGAGTGGGTATAGCCTTAGGAGTTGATGCTATGCCGCCAGTTGTAACGTGTGAAGCGGCCCCAGGTTGCGAAGCTGGACCCATCCCTCCCTTCTGATGTTTCCTTTGGCCTTGAATAGGCACAGAGGTTGTTACTACTGGGGGAGGGATAGCATGCACTTGGGCAGCATGGGTGGAGACATTCGACCTTGTCTGCCTAGGGCCATCCTGGGGGGCAACCGAGGTAGTATTCCCAGAGACTGGTCGCTTGGGCGGCTGCGTCAACTGTTCTCCTGAAGGGGGTCTCGCTGAAACCTCTATCCCAGTGTTCTTGTCTATCCTGTCTGTCTTATCCTCACTGAGCTTTGGCTGAAGTTTGAACAGGGTTTTCAGGGAAAAAAAATTGTCCCTGGTTACCTGTTCAAAGCAGTCAAGCCTATCCCCCAACCTCTTGACTTGGTCAGTAAGTGGTGCCAAAAGAGACCTGACCAGCTTCTCGATCGACTCCAGAGAGGGACCCACATTAGCTAGGTCAGGCGCTGATGGGACCAGCAGGGAAGGTAGTACTGTGTCAGCTACAATTGGAGCGGTAATAGGAATCCCTGAAGATACAGGTCCTCCGGCACCCGGGGGGGTAAGACCCCTCTGGGACGGGTACCTGGCGTGCTTAGTAAGCGTGGATGGACAGCCCTTTCGAATGTTAATTGCCCTTTTCCCTTTCCTTTTCATAAGCCCCTGGGTAGATCGAATCTTAGGCGGAGGTTGTGGGTCAAGAGCAGGAGCATCAGAGCAATGATAGGACTGGGTGCCAGGAGGACATGCTATGGAAGAGTCGGGGCAGGACTCTATAAGCACGGGACAAGGGCTGATGGAGTGATTACCAGTCGGGGAGCTTTCTGCCCCATCTATACCAACCTCTAATGGTACAATGTAAGAATCCCCAGGTAGGTCCCCAGGCAAGAGTGCAGGGGAAATGGAGTTTGGTGAGGACAACACTATTGCTGGAGATGGGCTTTTGGAAGAAGGAAAATCAAAAGAAAGACGCCGTTCTGATATGGCGAGTTCATTGTCGATGACAGCCGCCACCCTAGTGAGGAATTTGTCCATAGAGCCGAACATAGTGCCCCCAGGGGCACTTTCACCGCCACCCCTCAGGGCCTTACCGGAACGAGTTGACATGCTGGAATCCGGGCCAATAGTGAAGCACCACGAACTGAGACCTGTACAGTGGGTGTAAGGGGGGTGGCCCCGCCCTGCCTCCTCCTGCCCCGAACGGCCACAGACAGCCCGCCCTTTGCCCGGGCTTCGCTCGGCGTCCCGCTCGCGTCCCGCTGAGCGACCGGCAGTTTGTTTATAATGGGCGTTGCAGGCGGTGGGCGTGTCTCAAGGTGGGCGCGTCCGCTCTCAGGGCTGGGGAAGCAGGGACTCCTGGTCTTCTGAGTCCCTGCTAGCGCCGGCGAGTTTGTTCCTTCCAGGCGCCTCCCAGTATTGCGTGCCGCCTTCACCTCTCCCTCCTCCAAGCCTCCAAGCCGCGAAGCGGCACCTGCGGAGCGGGTGCGGCGAGGGGTAGCGGCAGAACAAGCAGCGCAGGCACAACCCGGCAACAGGTCCGACTCCAAGCGCAGGGCCAACAGCAACCCCTTGACAATGTCCAGGTGGGTCCCAACGGCTAGTGCAGACACACGCCTTTTCAGCTGGTCAGGCGGTGGGCGTGTCTCAAGGTGGGCGCGTCCGCTCTCAGGGCTGGGGAAGCAGGGACTCCTGGTCTTCTGAGTCCCTGCTAGCGCCGGCGAGTTTGTTCCTTCCAGGCGCCTCCCAGTATAGCGTGCCGCCTTCACCTCTCCCTCCTCCAAGCCTCCAAGCCGCGAAGCGGCACCCGCGGAGCGGGTGCGGCGAGGGGTAGCGGCAGAACAAGCAGCACAGGCACAACCCGGCAACAGGTCCGACTCCAAGCGCAGGGCCAACAGCAACCCCTTGACAATGTCCAGGTGGGTCCCAACGGCTAGTGCAGACACACGCCTTTTCAGCTGGTCAGGCGGTGGGCGTGTCTCAAGGTGGGCGCGTCCGCTCTCAGGGCTGGGGAAGCAGGGACTCCTGGTCTTCTGAGTCCCTGCTAGCGCCGGCGAGTTTGTTCCTTCCAGGCGCCTCCCAGTATAGCGTGCCGCCTTCACCTCTCCTTCCTCCAAGCCTCCAAGCCGCGAAGCGGCACCCGCGGAGCGGGTGCGGCGAGGGGTAGCGGCAGAACAAGCAGCGCAGGCACAACCCGGCAACAGGTCCGACTCCAAGCGCAGGGCCAACAGCAACCCCTTGACAATGTCCAGGTGGGTCCCAACGGCTAGTGCAGACACACGCCTTTTCAGCTGGTCAGGCGGTGGGCGTGTCTCAAGGTGGGCGCGTCCGCTCTCAGGGCTGGGGAAGCAGGGACTCCTGGTCTTCTGAGTCCCTGCTAGCGCCGGCGAGTTTGTTCCTTCCTTATATTATATTAATTACATTTTTTAATTAAATTAATTAAATTAAATAAATTATTTTAATTAATTTAATTTAATTACAATTTTAAAAATATTTAAATTAAATTAATTTCATTATATTAATTAATTAAAATTAATTACAATTTTTATTAAAATTAAATTAAATAAATAGATTTAAATCTATTAAATTAAATTAATTACTATTTTAAAATGTATTTTAATTAAATTAATTAAATTAAATTAATTAAATTAACTTAATTACATTTTTTTTAAAAAGGTATACTTACCTATACTTACGATGTAATGCCATGCGTTGTAATAGCATCTGCTATGTAATGCCATGCGTTGTAATGGCATCCGATGTAATGGATCCTGCGTTGTAAAAATTCCGATGTAACGGAATGCGTTGTAAAAACCCGCGTTGTAGTGACACCAATCCGTGTAAAACGTGCTCCTGTGTGTCTAGCAGTGTGCCTTTAAGGTGGGTGTCATGTCGGGGAGACCGTGACCGATAGCTACCATTTGGTCGCTGCGGCCGGGTCGTCGCACCTAAGTGTGTGAAGAAGAATCAGTGCGTGCGTCGCGTGTGTCTGCAAAGAGCCAACCATGTTAGAAACGTACAACTAGAACAGAAACTAAACAAAGTCAAAATGTAAAGAACCCTTACCCCCCACCCTGCCTCCCTGCCCGGCGGACAATGAAACTTCCACCTCCCCAACTGAGCAGAGCGTTTACAGTCCCAACACATGAAAATTGTTTGTGGGGGTGAGACTTCTGTGTCCGTTGCCGTTCCCCCCCCTCTGTGAGTACTCGTGCAGTGCCAGTCTTAACTATTTAGTCCTACCTGCATGGGCCTCATCGTTCAGGACCACAGTCTCACCGTAGTTGGCCAGCCGTAAGTGCCCCGCCGCCTCACCCTCTCTCTGGATGTACGGCAATCTTCATCATGTTGACGAGTGGATGGATGTCTGATTTGAAGATAAAAGGTTGAAAGAGGTGGGTGACAGTGACGGAGATTATAGTGCGACAATCCCGGTTCATTCTGCGTCGTTGTTTGGCCGAGGGCTTCTATCTCCGTGGTTCCGGTGCATATTTCGATTCTTCGGATCTCTCGCCAGTCTCCATCCCTCCAACAAATCCTGAGTCGCTTGCGGCGTGTCGAAGAACCACGTTTTTCCTTCGGATTCCACACACAACTGCGCCGGGAAGATCATCGAGTATTTTAGCTCCCGAGCACGCAATTCTTTCTTTACCTCCGTGAAGCTCCGGCGTTGTTGAGCCACTGCCAGCTGTGTAATCCGGATAGAAGTGGTTTTCTGAGTTATCAATTTGGATGGGAGGTCAAGTGCGCGCTGCTTGTAAAATGGCGTCCCGGTCCCTGAAGTTAAAAATTTGCGCCAGGATAGGCCGAGGCAGCGCCCCAGGCTTTGGCTGTCCTCCAGGTACTCGATGGGCACGTTCTACCGAGAAATACTTCAACAGTCCTTTGGGTTGGAGCTGCTTAGTTACAAGGTCCTCAACGTAGAGGTCCAGGGCCGGGCCGCGTTCAGATTCTGGAACGCCAATCAGGCGCACATTATTACGCCTCGAGCGGCCTTCCTGGTCATCCAGTTTTGTCTTCAGCATGAGATTGTCGTCTTCCAACCGTTGGACTCTACGCTTTAGAGCCGACGTGTCACCCATGAGGTCAGTAGTTGTCTTCTCGACCTCCACAAGGTGGTCGGACATTTTTGCGAGGTCAGCTCTAATCAGGGAGACGTCTGTTGAGATCGTACCCATTGAGGATTGCATTGTCTTTAGAGTCGCCATGACGTCGTGTAGAGTGATCTTGTCTGTGTTGTTCGCATCTCCCACGGGGTGGGGTGGCGTCCGAGTGGAGTCCCCCTTCGCAGTGTCCGGTGGGTCTCTATTATAGGCGTACTTTTCCAGTTTTGAGGCCTGCTGGCCCCTTGTCCCCCTTCCACTCATCGCAGCCGCCGTTGTTTTTATGGCGCAAGAAGGTGTTTTGAGTGTTTTAGTGGAGGGTATCCTTAATTGGTTCTGGCGGGAGGTGAGCTGTATTGTTGTCGGCTGTGTTGCGTGATCCTGTCGCAATCTTGGACAGTCTGTGGCTTCTGTCTCCCGACTGGGCCTGTGAGGCGGTGGCCGCGAATACCCTGGGGCGAGCAAGGGCCGGATCAGAGGTCTTACAGTCAGGCCCCAGCCGTGCCACGGCTTGTGGGGATCCGGAGGCTGAGCTGCTGGCGTGGGCTGGCTTTGTAGTGTCAGGGCACTCCCCTGCGTTTCTTTCCCTGGTATTCTTTCCCACCTCCGGGGTGTCTCGGTAAGAGGCCCGCGAGATGAGTGAGCAATGGCGGGCTTTCGGGCCTCAGGATCAAGCGCGAGCCGTCGCACTCCCAGAGAGCCGCCGGGGAAGGAGCTGTCGGCATGGGCTCACTGTACCAAAGCAATGAAGCGGTCGCGCTGTGTCGCAGGGGCGTGCTGCGTCTTCCCCGCTCTGTAGTCTTCCCCGTCCCCGGGTACGTCGGTAATGTCACTTGCCTGTAGCTAGATTGATTCCCGGAGCCGGCGTGGGGGATAGGCTCCATTCGGGACGTCGGCAATACCAGCAGGTTGGGCGTGAGCGTGGCCGTTCGTCCGTTCCAGGTGGCTGATGACTAGCAGGATACGGCAGGTGTCGCTGTGTGCGAGGCCCTTCGGGTCCACGCAAGTCCCCGGCTCTTGGCGCCAGAATAGGTCGCAGGTTTCTGCACGACGTAGCGTCCCCGGGGAACCTCGGACAGAGATGCGGGTAGAAGCAAATTGCACCGGAGGATGAGATGCGTACGATCCCGCCGTGTAGCAACTGCTAGAGGTACGGATAAATGTGCGGATTTCGAGAGGAGGGCTCGTCAGTCACAGAGCTCTCTCAGATTGCGGCCATCTTGGCTGGTGGTTAGCCACGCCCCCCCTTTTTATGATTTTTTTATGAGTTATTTCCCGCACTATATTAAATGGTGGGGAATTGGCGGTATGGTCTGGGTGCAGTAATTTTCGACCGTACACAGCCTGTTGGACAAATGGTTCATTAACAGTTTGGAATGACCTAGTAGGATTGGTTAATATATGAATACAATTTGAGTGGTTGTTTCTAAGTGGTATAACCATCTTTACAGACAAGATATTGGAATAACCTATGAATAATTTTTCTTTAATAAAGGGGTTCCAATGATGTCTTAAAAATGGTGTGGTACAAAAGACTTTTACAACCAATTAGACTGGTTAATAAGGGGTGATATTACCACAATGTGACTTCATAAACAAATGGTAACTGTCAAGATTATATATTCTTGGAGTGGAGCCGTTGTTGTGCTGTACATTTTTATCGTAACAAGTCATGTGGGTTAACCCCCCCCCCCTTTTGTTTTCCAGATCATAAGACCCTTGGCAAAACAAGGAGAGTTGACACGGGAAGTCCATGAGTTTTAAGTGACAAGAGTCCTCGCGGTTTAGACACGCCTTAGCGTGCAGGGCCTTCCGGGGGACACACAAAAAATTGGTCCTGATGGATGCTGAGCGGACTTAGCTCACAATAGCAGAAACATGTTGACCATGATCACAAAATAGGACACTTTGGCTCAAAATTGCTCAGCCATAGGGTCCGTTAGCACTTTGTTTTTATTGTTGGTCCACGATCCCTCTATTAAAATTGGTATAGGGAATTGTTGGCTTCTTTTTAACTTCACTGGCACTTTTTTCTTTAGGCACATTCACTATGCCTTCTTTGACCGGACAGAACCCGATGATGAAACCAATCACCAACTTTGTTGGTAGATGAGGGTTCTTATCTTTGACAGAGTCCCTTCCACCATCATTTTGTACTAATTCTTTGGGCTATAAGGAAATAGTATATTTTATCTGTTTTTGTAATGCACCTTTATTGTTGCTCTTTTGTTGTTGAAAGTGATTACTCGAGGGGTATAACAGTGACGTTCTGACCCTGTCTCTCTTGTTGATTATACATATGATGTTATAGAGCCATTTCGTCCAGTTGCAGAGAATAAAAAAGCTGATGCACTAACATCACAAGATACCACATGATTACCTATGCAGAAACACCTCAAGCTATAATTGACCCAGAAAAAGTTATTAGTATCATATCAACAGAAGATTTCTTAGACTCAGAACAAGACCATTTTTCTAGCCAAACATGGAAGACCTGGATAGACCAAGCTGCTAATCGACAAATCATTCAAGACTTACCATTTAATGAAGCAGCATTGTTTTTACCTACAGAACAATTATGTAAAACAGTCTTTGATTGGCACCATAATCATCCATGTTCTGAGAACCCCGGAAGATTAAAAACAATAACAGCAATTCAACTAAACTTTTGGTGGTCCATGCTAACTCATGATGTTAAAAAATGGCTTGCTGAATGTGAAATTTGTGCCTGCAACAAAAGTGATCATGGAAAACCCAAAGTTTTGTTATTACCGTTACAAACTCCATAAAGACAGTGGGAACATTGTTGAGTAGATTTTATTACAGATCTGCCGTGTGATCAAGGACATACTTGTATCTTGGTAATTGTGGACGTTTTTTTTTAAAGTAGGTCATTTTGTGGCTTGCAAAAAATTACCTACGTCTGGAGAACTAGCTAACTTACTCCTTTATCATGTTGAATGTTTATATGGATTCCCCCCAAAAAACATTTCTGATCGTGAACCTAATTTACTGCCACATATTGGTCACAATAGTGTTGAGCTTTGCAAATCTCTCCTCTATCCATGAGTTACCATCCACAAATCGATGGCCAAACAGAGAGGCTTAACCGGACCTTAAAACAGTACCTTCGCTGTTAGGACACCTCTGCAAAAGACTCATGGTTACGATTGCTTTGGTTGGCAGAAATTGCATACAATGCTGCTCACCATACGTCCTTACAGACATCTCCATTTTATTCCACGTATGGTTTTCACCCCAACTATTTACAGATTGTTCTTCCTACTGATCAAATGATAGTTCCATCCATCACGACATGGGTTACGCAAATCCAGAAAGTACATTCTCATATAATGCAACAACTTAATCTGGCAAAAGCCAAATACAAAGCCACAGCAGATAAACGTCGAAGTCCTGGACCTCAGTATTGTGCGGGAGACAAAGTATGGTTTTGTACAAAAATATTGCCTTTGACATAGGAAGGCTTTTCATCCCAAATTTATTGAACTGTGTGAGAAGTTGGCCTGGTATATGATGTTCACTATTCTAGTGAGCACCTTGCACCAGTCCAAACAACCCTTATGGTGATGGTTGTAAAGTCAACCTTATAGACCAGCTATCCTAGTGGTAGCATGGACAAAGCAGTCTTAGGCTAACACTTCAGAGAGCATGTGAAGCCAAATGTTTTACCAATTATAATCCCTTGAATACCAAATGAAAGGACACCACACAAGGTATATATAAAATGTATATGTATTTATTACAAACACAACCCACTGCACTCTTTATGAGGTCAGAGTTCGAGATACAGCACAAGTTACTCAATAAGCATACTATTAAGTTGCACAAATACAATTCTGCCCTAGGGGCCTCACGAACCATATATTAAGTAAGTGGTATAAGAACCACTTCAGGAAAGGTGAGTAGGCCTAGGGCCTAGGAAATTGCTGGGGCTACACTGAATAGCCAAGGGATTGGAAGTGGGAGACCCACAGGAGGCGTGTGCAGTGTCTAAACACACACACGAGTTACCATTGAGTTTCAATGGGAACGTAAAAGTTACAAAGTAGTAGATTTCGGACACTTCTGGGTGGACTACGGGAAAACCCTCTTAAACTAGGACACTTGGATAGTTAATACCCACGGGAGCACCATAGTACTCGAGTTACCTCACCCAGGGAAGCCGGGTGCATAGGTGTTCTTTCGTGTCGGGTTTCGTCTCTGAATCCTATGGAGAGCTGCAAGAAAGTGCTGCAGGTGACCAGGAGGAAAGTGTCTGGGTGGATCCAAGGGTGGATCGGAGTCGAGAAGAACCTGAAAGCAGAGGGAACAGAGTCTGGGTCACTAGCCAGTGACCAGGAAGGAACCAGGCGATGTCGAGATGCAATCAGGTGAAGAAGTGAAGCTTGTCTCTGCAGCCACGTGGACCAGGAGGCGTCGATGATGACCAGGCGCTGGATATGAGCTGTCCCACAAAGAATATCGGTGACTGCGGTGTTGGTATCCGGATTGGACCCAACAAGCCTTGGTAACCGCAACCCATGCAGGAAGTGAAGATGGGCTTCTGTTCAGACCAGCAAGGTCTGGGGTGCTTCTCCTTCACAGGGAAGCTGGAGCAAGACTGGAGCAACCAGGCAAGCATTGTAAATTCAAAGGTTCATCTTCGTAGGAATCACTAGCCAACAGGCTAGCAACCGGGAAGACGTGTTGAGCTGAAATGCAGGCGCAGGCCCCACGCGGCACTCCTGGAGTGTGGAGGGCTGAGCTTCGGTGCAAATGCTGCTCGGGTCTGGGGCTTCTCAAACCCCAATCGACAACTTCAAGGGTACCTCAGAAGCTGCACAGGTAGCAAAAATCAGGTAGTCCAGGATGTCCGGTCCCACGTCTCTTGTGTCCGCCACGGGTCTCAGCTTTGCTGTGGATGTGGGTCGGAGTCAGGGAAGTCTTGGAGTCCAGTTCCTGGCTCGCTAGGTCTTCGGGTTCCAACAGGAGCATCGACAAAGCAAACCGGCAAGTTACTGTTGGTGCCTGTTTGCACAGGGTGGTCACTCCTTGACCACAAGGGAGATGTCTTCAGTCTTCCAGTCGATGTGGAACGTGGAACGTCGAAGGTGCAAGAGTTTGTGTCAGAGTTTCTTTCCAGGATAAATCTAAAGTCTCTAGAGACAGCAGGAGGTCAGACTCGTGTCTGTGGCAGCAGCATCCATTTTGTGATGCTGAGGCTCTGTTTAACTTTAACCGGGTAAAGCAGTAACTACATGTCTTCTCCCTCTAGAAGGGTGGAATACTACCCCCGCCGCCAGAGCTGGCAGGGGGGGGATAGTATTCCAAAGTGTTTGACACCTTACACAACATGTTTTGATAAAGCCAAACCAAAGTTAGCATTAACCGCGAGGATTATAATGCACGTAAGAGTATATGCCATGGCTATATCATAGAACAGCTACAAGGACATGGTTCCGAAAGCTGCAGACAGGCTCAGCTCATGCTAGAGCACCATCTCACATAAAACCAAGCACTCTGCCTCCAGGAGTGTTAAGGCCTGCCATAGGAGTGACTTATAGGTACATATGTGTCTATATATAAGGTTAGATATAGGTATACTATATCTAAGCAAGGGGTGATTACACCACCTTGCCCAAGCTGAGTGATCAGCCTGTGGTGTCAGTTTGGATGGCCAGCCAGGGGTGGGATAATTCATGCTGCAGCCCCTGGTAGGCATTGGATGCACCTATGCCCTGGGTACCTATGGTACACTATACAGGGGCTCACAAAGGTGACCCAATTCCCAATTAGGTATGTACCTAAAGTACATGGTATCAATTTAGAGAGAGCACAGCTGGGCTGTGGGTCTGATCAGCAGGCCCACAGCCACACTAAAGTCGAAAAACCAGTAAATCACAGCAAAAAATGGGGGTGACCATAGGAAGCAGACCCTACTCTCCTACACACTGTATGAGATAATCACACGTCAATCCAGTAAATTACACGTTAAAACTACCTCTGCAGTTAAAAATCCATCCGGTTTTTCATACCTCTTTGTTAAAACCTGTGACACAACTGTGCACATCTCCACCGCAACCTCTGCTGATTGATGGACAAGAGGAATTCGAAGTCCGTCATATTCTAGATTCCAGTAGGCGGAGTTCCCGTTTATGGTATTTGGTATCCTGGAAAGGTTATGGACTGGAGTATAGTTCCTGAGATCCAGCTGTCAACGTTCATGCACCCCGGTTGGTGTGTCAGTTCCATTACTCCTAACCTCCGAAACCTGCCCCTAGAGTCTGCTTGGGAGGGGGAGTACTGTCATGGCCATGGACTGCGGCTCTAGGGGCACCACTACCACCACTACCGCAGCTAATAGTAGCTCTGATCGGCGCTGTGCCCTCATGTACAGATGTGTTGCGTCACAGCTTATCTGCAGAAAGATGCATTGCACCTCCAGCACGGCACGATATTGGTGTCATTGTAATCGCCATTCCCGTAGCTGCCTGGTGGCGTTGTGAGCACTAATCTTGCCAGTTATTTAGTAACATTGGGAGCACAAAATGCGCACCTTTAAAAACTGTGCTATTATCCCCAACAGGTGCTAAAGTATTGGGAACCCCTGGAACACATATGTTATGCCCCTGGACTACATCTGCTCTTGTTTGCCCGTATCCTTGTCACAGGTATCGTCATGTGGCCCCGCCTCCAACACCATCCGCGAATGTGGCGGCCATCTCGGGTGGGGCTCTTCTATAAAGAAGGAGCCACACCACTGATTGGATGTTCGTTATTCTCTTGCAGATACAGGGTTTGGATGCGGCTGGAGTCTGGCGGTGTCCATGACTTCGGAGGTCACGATTCAGAAGTCTTCCATGTCGTGACCAGTTGCAGTGAGAATAACTCGATGCAGGTGGGGATTTGAAAACGCTCAGCTGATACCGGGTAAGAAGGTTAATTCCTATCTCTACTTTTGAACATCTAACGGTAGCTGAATAAGGTTCTGGACATTCATTTTGGGACATTTTTGAGAACAGTTTGTGAACCAAGGTGCAAATCTATAACAAATAACTTTTGGTGTAAATGCAGAAGAACCGAACAGATAATTACAAGGAAAGCTATATATGTCTGAAGTTGCGTGGCAGGTCCTGCTCCATAGTAAAACATTGTAAGAAAACACTGTGAAGGCAGTCATAACAAGTTGTCCTTCATGTTTCTTGTCTCATAGCTATAACAGGGAAGCTGTGCAACCATAAATGAAAACGTAGAAGAAAGCTATGGTAGGTTTAGTAGAATAGTTCAATTCCTGGTAACATAGAATATGTTTATGCCCATGGTAAATCTGATCCATCGTTAATAAACCACCACATGTTTTGTTTCATAGCTTTTCTATTTCTCTTCACTTTAAAGCTTTAAAGACAACATACAGGTGAATATATTATTCATTGTTGAGTGATGTTTGAGATTCAATTAGGAATTAGCTAGTATAACTCATAGTTTGATTTTGTTACAGATCTCCATCCCTGATGTCCCCTTCCCAAAACCCTTTCCCCCACCTGGCCACTCTAACAGTTTGCGCCAGAACGGCAAGCAGACTTGGAGCTGCCTGGAGATGGACCCTTCTAGCCTCGTGCAAGCTCAGAGGAAACAAGTCCTCAACATTTGTGGATGGGGCATGCACAGGTAGGTGTGAGGGAGCAAACAGAAGAGAGGGAGGAGGTAGGGAAAATGGAAAGCAGCAATGAAGAGAAAAGCAGTGATGGGGAGGGGGTGATTTGTTAACTGGGCAAGCAACGGGAGGTGTGAGGTAGCATGCAGTGATAAAAGGGAGGAGGTGGGGGAAACAAAAAGCAGCAACAATAGGAACAGCAGAGAGGGAGTGATCTGTGGACGGGGCATGATGGTTAGTGGGAGAAGACAGATCTGGTAAAAGCAAGAACACTTTGTAGAGTGCTTGTGGGAGTGCGGGCCGGATAAACCGACGCGGAGACTGTATACACTTAAAACATACAAAAATGGACAATGGACCAAAAGAGCAACAAATAAGGCACCAATCCATTACAATTGAAATTGTATATGTGAAAAATGTAGTTCATGTTTGCAAATCTCCATACGTGCCCCCTGTCCAAGAGCACTCCCCTAATGCCAGGGGCCACCAAATGTAACACAAAATCAGAGATGCACCACTTAACAACAATATTCAAAGAGTCCTTTAAAAAGTAATTCTCTGTGAAGCCACCAAGTCGTTGTACACTGGTTGAGTTTTTTCTCTTTTCCTTTTATTAGTTCTTTGTTTACAAGACAGACAGCCAAGGCGTTTTGTCCTAAAAGAACAGGACTTCTTCAGGGCTGTAGGTTAAAAACATATATAAAAAAAACAATTTTGCCCAACTGTATACAACATTTAAAACAACATGGAAACATACACAAAACAAGAAGACTCACACAACAGTTTTCCAGGAGAAAAGGGAAAACAGATTCTGTAGCATCAGTGGACCTAAACATTTTGTTAGACATAGAACAATATGTTTATTTACAAAAATTATAGGACAGCCATAAACATATATGAAACTCATATTTGAGAATTAATACTGCAATTCATGAGACACCATAGAGAATATTCATTAGTGATTTTCACAATATAAGGATACAACACCAAAAGGACAGCATCTCACCACCCCAAAAACCGTAACCCAATGCCAAATATTTTTTTATGAAAAACAAATATTTTTTTGAAAACAGCCAATGATTAATCTAATGGCATTGGGAGAACCCCCAAAATCCTGTTATTTATTACAATGTTCCCACAAGACAGGAACACGAGACCTCCAAAATCAATTTTGTGCATGAAAAACGGTCACGGATATAATAACAAAAAAACAGAGAAATATATGTAATGGTAGTACATACCAATGTAGGAACTATGCAGAGAATCTTGGAGTAATACGCCCAAACTTACATGTTTGACTAAGGAGTTGGCATCCTGGGTCAAGGACACACAAGACAGGGCTCACCGCAATAACTTGTGATTCATTGGTTTCCCATAAGGGTGTGAGGGCTCCTCAATGGAATGCTTTGTGGATCAGTGGCTTCACACATTGATGCCCCCAGAAGCCCTCTCCCCATGTTTTGTGATTGAGTTGCCCATAGGGCCTTGGTGCAATGCCCTCCCTCCTCCCTACCACGCCGTGGGCTAGGCCTCAACCTGTGATCATCAAACTGCTCAATTATATGGACAGGGATGCCATCGTTAAGCATGCCAGACTCCAAGAAAACATTCTGAACCAATCACATTCAATTCTAATCTTTCCAGATTACACAAGGATGGTTCAGCAACAACAGCTATCTTTTCAGATGACTTAGCAATGCCTTCGAGAACTTAACAAACGCTACATGCTTCGGTATCCAGCTAAATTGAAAGTTCTTTACCAGTCCCAGACTCTTCTCTTAGAAACACCCAAGGAGGCAGTTCAGTGGACTGACGAGAGTCCCAATAAAGCCTCATACTCCTTCATGGATACTCTCTGATTGGTCTCAGGAAGATGGATGCAGCCGACCTATGAAGACCTCAGCAAAGCGTTGTAATCAATATTATTCCTCGTGGAGGAACCCCCGGCTTCCTGATGACCCTGTGGTAACTGGCCGCAGCTCACAGTCTTCAAAGGCGTTGACATAAGTGCTTCCATTATATTGTTGTTGTGTCCTTTTTCCTTGTTCAGGTTGTTCCTCCTTTAGACCCGAGGTGTCTTTCCTGATGAGCAACCATTAGACATTAGGAGTGATTATTCGTTTTTCTCACTAGTTATTGCTTTTTTATATTAGGTATGGGGAACCATTGGGTCAAGATTGATAGTGCCCCCTGACAAGGCCCAGAGATGGTCTACCTCGCGACAGATACTTCCTGTTCTCAAAGTATGGGAAGGGGCAGTTTGGGGATCTATAGTCCATGTAATGTTTGCCTCTCTGCTATTGTTTTCTGCGTTTTGGTTTTGTGTTCATGTTACCTGCCTGTAGCATGTTAGTCCCCTCATGCACCCAATCCTTTGCTTCTCACACACACCCCTGACATCAGTAACCCATTATCAGACAGTACACTGGACCACTTATGGGTTATATCATGAATGTGAATGGTATGCTTGAAAAAGTTAGGTTGTCTTAAAACACTCCAGGAGGGCAGGCGCAGATATACTCCTCCTTCAGGAAACACACCAATTGGGTACCTGGGTCCCTTGTCTAGCCCGGTTTTGCTACACCCAGGTTTTCCATTCAGGTTTCATGAGGGAGTCCAGGGGCACTGGGATTTTGATCAAAAACACTGTCCTGTTTTCCCACACATGGACGTGGACTGACTGTAGGGGTCGATATATTGCAGTCACTGGAAAGCTCCTCAGAGAATCTATCACATTTCTATGTGTATACGCTCCTCCCCCTTTAGCTCCTCCTTTATAGAGCTATTGACCGGGTTGTGGGGTGAGCTCTCCAAGGGATTCATAGCTCTGAGTGGGGACTGGAGCAAAAGGTGGTAGACCCAACCATAGATAAGTGGTGCCCTAGTGGGGCCCTCCTAGTACCCGAGTTGAGGTTGCCGTCCTCCCTCATCTCTGCACTGAGCTTGAGGGCCCATCACATAACAGCAGGGGGTTTCACATTCTTTTGGGCCACCCACAACTTCGTCGCCCACCTATATGACTTCTTTGTTCCATGATCCTACGCCTATAGAGTCTCCAACCTCATTGTTATGGCCAGGGGACTGTCGGATCACTCCCCAATTGATATGCAGCGCCTGGTGGGCCATCCACATCTGGCATTTCATTGGTGCCTGTCACCTTGACAACTACAGAATCAATGCTATTGTCCAAACCGAACATTCGTAGACTGAGCAATTTAAAACTTAGAGTCACATCTTTTGTAGAACAGGCATCCGCCCACGACTTGACCTTTCTTCCAGACGTTTCGTACGTGAAATAGGGGTGAGTTACCTCCCAAGTTCCCACTTTATAGGTGTATTGGATTTTACTAAGGCCATCTATATCTAAAAAGGTTCTTTTAAACTTCTAAATAGGTTCCACCCCGGACCTCTTCCAAGCTTTACCGGATGAAGGTTTTGAGCAAACAAAGATTCCACTTCCAAGCTCGTAAGGTGAGTCAGATCGGCACAGCTATGATTCTCTTAGTTGGACGAGGCTTGCGTTCACAGTAATTTTCGTTTCTTTCTAAAACTTGCCTTGTTCCATCTCTGTATAGACCCCAGTTTTTACTCCAGCATCTGTAGTGCTACACAGGACACCGTTCAAATTAGGAACTCTTTTTCCATACTTAGGGTGAGTACTTTTCACTGAGTATCTAAGGGTAATTTCCATTGCCGGTGGAAGATTGTTCACCAGTCACGTTATTCTTTTCTAAAAACTACAACCTAGGTCATGACTTATAGAGTCTTCTCCACATGTCACCCTTGAAGATCCAGTTAATATGCCCCCCAGTCACTCAGCAGTGTTTCCTTTGATGTCTGGTTTTCCCCTGTAATGAGGACAGCTGTTCATTCCATGTTTTTCTAAAGTACTCTTTTCTCTTTTCTGTTTGATTTTTCTTTTAGAGAACACACCAGGCCCTGAAGAGAATCCCCAAGAATTCTGTGGGATTCGAAACGCGTAGGCCCCGCCACAGTGGTCTGCCAGAACTGTTGGACATTTAATGAATGTGTGCCACAGTTTGAGTTGTACATTACCTTGGACTAGGACTCCCAATGAGCATTGCTTTAGTTATACAATATGTAGGAATGTACTACACCTTAGTTAATTAGTCTATGTAATTTTTGTTAATTCCATGCAGATCGTGGCATCCCCTTTTTACTTCTCTTCTTCTTTTCTCTTGAATGTATATAAATTGTTTTATACATTATGTTTTTGATAGTTTGAATGCAGGATGTTCGAATGTGATATGTATGCAATTTTGTATGAATGATCAATGTACAGTTATATTCTAATATCTCTTGTGTCCGCTGTAAAAAGAATTTTTTGTTGTGTATGTAGAAATTTATTGAACGTTTGATGCTATAAATTTGATAAAATAAAAAGCTATTAATTAGCATTTCCCTTTCTGGAATTTCTTTTCTAGTAGAGGATAGATATTTAATTTTCTAAATAATTCACATCAGTACTGGCAACCCTTTTTGTTTTCTAAATTAATAGAGGTACGGCACTCTGTGTCTTCGTAGCAAACTTTTACTCGAAAATTTTACCTTGGCTTAGGTGTTAGGGGGGTGTGCCCGGCCCGGTCTCCTCCGGTCTGTGACGGGCTAGGACGGGCCCACCCTTGGCCCAGGCTTCGCCCAGCGTCCCGCTCGCGTCCCGCGAGAGGGAGCGACGACGCCCTTTATGCGCCTCCTGGCGCGTCGTGAAGGGGGTGTGGCTGGAGACCTCGAGGGCTGCCGGGAGTTGTAGGCAGCCCCTCGCCTCGCTCCACTCGGCGGCCCCGCTGTCAGGTGAAAGCAAACAGCAGGACGGCGGAAGGGAGGCGGTAGGAGGTCTCAACAGCGCAGGGGTCCGATTGTGTGGCAAAGCCTTCCTCTCGGCGTGATACAGGTCAGAGTTACTGCGGGGCTAATCTGGCAAAGCAGCGTGTCACAACTCCTTGTAACGGCGACGCCCTTTATGCGCCTCCTGGCGCGTCGTGAAGGGGGTGTGGCTGGAGACCTCGAGGGCTGCCGGGAGTTGTAGGCATCCCCTCGCCTCGCTCCACTCGGCGGCCCCGCTGTCAGGTGAAAGCAAACAGCAGGACGGTGGAAGGGAGGCGGTAGGAGGTCTCAACAGCGCAGGGGTCCGATTGTGTGGCAAAGCCTTCCTCTCAGCGTGATACAGGTCAGAGTTACTGCGGGGCTAATCTGGCAAAGCAGCGTGTCACAACTCCTTGTAACGGCGACGCCCTTTATGCGCCTCCTGGCGCATCGTGAAGAGGGTGTGGCTGGAGACCTCGAGGGCTGCCGGGAGTTGTAGGCAGCCCCTCGCCTCGCTCCACTCGGCGGCCCCGCTGTCAGGTGAAAGCAAACAGCAGGACGGCGGAAGGGAGGCGGTAGGAGGTCTCAACAGCGCAGGGGTCCGATTGTGTGGCAAAGCCTTCCTCTCAGTGTGATACAGGTCAGAGTTACTGCGGGGCTAATCTGGCAAAGCAGCGTGTCACAACTCCTTGTAACGGCGACGCCCTTTATGCGCCTCCTGGCGCGTCGTGAAGGGGGTGTGGCTGGAGACCTCGAGGGCTGCCGGGAGTTGTAGGCAGCCCCTCGCCTCGCTCCACTCGGCGGCCCCGCTGTCAGGTGAAAGCAAACAGCAGGACGGCGGAAGGGAGGCGGTAGGAGGTCTCAACAGCGCAGGGGTCCGATTGTGTGGCAAAGCCTTCCTCTCAGCGTGATACAGGTCAGAGTTACTGCGGGGCTAATCTGGCAAAGCAGCGTAGCCCCATGATAACATCAACTCATTATGGAATCTCCCTCCGGTCCGTGGTCACCATCCCTGTGGGTCGTGTAGCGTGTGTCCTCAAACACGCAAGACAGAGTCTGTGGACATCGGTTCAGGGAAGCCATTGATTTTGAAGACTCACACTAACTGTAACTCGTACCGAGTTATTTACATGATTATGTGCCCATGTTCGCTGAGGTATATTGGCCATACCACACGAAAAATCAAACTCAGAATCAGCGAGCATACAAGCACAATTCGCTGTAATAAACAATCCACAGGTCTCACCAATCACGTTCTTGCTCTTAAACATAAAGCAGATGAAATGTGGTGGCCCATTTATTCCATCACATGTCAGCGTCATTTTGAGATTCCTCTTCATTAAAGAACAAAAAGTGGATTTTCAAACTGAAATGTGACATCAACGGTCTTAACAACGATATTCCGTGGGTCTCGCTGTAAGTAGGTGATGCCCCCTTTTTTATGCACATTTACCCTTCTCTGCCGGTTTATGACAGTCCAGAGTCTAATTTACGATACGTTCATCTGGAGTATCATTGTATATGTAGGAGGTACCTCCATCAATGTACAATTTAGGTGAATATAGGTGATGAGTTACTATAGTCATGTTTTACACCCTTATCTGACTCACACTAACACTTTTTGTAGAGGTTATCCTCTCGACTCACTGCATGCACTAGCTTCTTGATGGTTCAGAGCTTTCATTTTTTGAAGGGTTAATTTGCCACTGGAACCCGATAACATCTGTGGTCTTCTGACTAACAATGACACTCCGTCCCTATAATCAAAATGTTAGTAACATCTCTGGGGGAATTCATCAACGTGATTTTGAGATACCTCTAAAGTAGTTCTTGTGGCAGTCCATGGATCTTTTCATCCAGGGCCTGTCTAGAGATGTAAGTGAAACTAATTGACTGGGGGTGGGTCAGGGGGTGATGTGAGGACCTCATCTGGGCACACATAGAGCATATTTTCTCATAAGAGGCCACTAAAATGAAAGGCCACCAATCCTACATTTTCTTTTCCTCAAGTGTCCTGCAATAGGAGAGTCAGGACACCAATACAAACGTACTCTTGCAAGGATTCAAAAAGTAAAAACAATTTGTTCTCATGATTTAAGATCCATAATGCTGCACTGTTGAGGTTTCTCCAGGATTCAATACTCTTTACTGAAAGAGCTTAATTCCGTTCGTAATTATGCCAACAATTATCTAGATCGTCGTGCTTCTAGTCACTGTTGTTTATTCTCTTATTTTCTGGGTGAGTCATCCGCTTTACTACTGCATTTTCCTGTTGTGTACTTAATTTGATATTGAAATCTAGAAAAAAGCATTCACGTTTGTTGCCAAGAAATTTTATTGATTTTTAGAAATCCCACGTTTTTATATGTCAATTGGAGCAGCGTAATGTTTGGCTCACCCCTTGAAAGTTAAAAATAGGCAATATATACGTGCACTTAGCACTATTGTCCTAATAATATTAATATAAAGTGTTGCACTTGACATCATTATTGAAGTGCATTCACTGTAGGATTAGAGACTCATACTGAGTGCCTTAACTGTTTTAAACAACTTTTATGTTTAGGTGATTGAATGAAATCATCCTTATATTTTTTAACTGTATTTACTAAGAAATTAAAAGGATTTGTGTAATGTGTGCAATAATGTTCAATGTTTGCATTCATAATGTAGTTCTTAATCACAGTTATACACATGTATTCAAGTGATTTTATCTGAATGCAATGTGTAACATGAATCTAATGTACTGACATTTTCCATTCATTTGTGGTTGGGTGCACAGGCATATTAAAGACGCACCATTAGGTTAACACGTTATATTGTCATGAGTAAGCCTGTATTTATTTCTACATGAGCTGCTGTTTTCCATTTTCTGCTTGTGTGTCTTTTCCTTACAGGTGCATTCACATGGCTTGCTATTTGAGAATAGATGTAACACTGTGTTCGTGATAGAGAGCCTGAGAAGAAGACCTTGACAAAAGAACGTGGAGAGCCAGAGCATCGGCTGACAGTTTCCATTCAGTAATGTTGCAAGAAGTCGCAGGTAACCAAGGATTATGTTGTTCTCCCAGTCTGGCCTGGGAGAATTTGTTAATGTTTCAATTCACAACATGAGAATTGATAGGCCAATGGAGCCTCTGATGGCACGAATAAGGGGTGTTACTCAGAAGGTTTGTATGGTAATATTTGGTGTTCTCACAGGTCATTGTGGACCACTTTTCCTTAGGACTTTTAGAGGCATACATCTCTATGCTTTCCCCTTTCCACTTCTTTTCTGAGTGTGGCTTAGGCTAACGCTTTTACTTTCATCCAAAGAAGACTCTTTATCGAGCTTCTAAAATGTTGATACTTTCTAGCATTTTCTCTTTTTCTGCATTTCTCCAACATTTTGAGATCCTTTTAAACTTAACAATCCTCTTTAGTTTGGACTTTACATTAGATGATTGTAGACTATACTCATGTATAAATTAGAAACTATTCTCAGAGCATCAAATTCTGTTGTTAATGCTCTGTATTGCTGTGACTGAACTACTTGTATGCCTTATTCTAGTACGCCTGAACTTTTTAAGGAGTTGCGTTATCCAGTTGTTATTTTGTATCTTTATAGTATGGTATTAAGCTTCATTTACCTTAACTTGACTCCTAACTTTTAGTATATCTTCTTAACTATAGTCACTGATTCAAGGTCCTTATTCTGTAGCAAAATCGATTGCACTGTAAATGACATTTGTTTGATTAAATGCTAACTCCCTTTACCTCTCAGTCAGTGAAAAAGGTCTATCGTATAACAAATCGTAAGACGGGTGGCCCAGAGATGGATCAATTGGTGGCTCGTCGGATGGTTCATCACTGAAGTGAGGGAGTTAGGGTGCCCCATTCAGAAATTACACAAACCCAGTTCACACCCCTAAAGCCCATGGTTCGTTCCAACCATCTGGAGCAAAGGATTGATGGCGTTCCAGTGGTTCAGGAACGAGTTGTAGCAACGGAGCTGTGAGTATTAATAGGGAACGCGCTGACCAGGAACTCCAGGCTCTGCTAGCCCGCATCATCTCTCACTCTGCTGCTGCCTGCTGGGGTGGGACTCCGTTTCCCAGCTTGCTTCGCTTCTTTTAGGTAGAGCGAGGGGCCTCCCTGCAACAAATACCACAGCCGCCTCCCGCAGCTTGGGATGCACTGACTGGGAATTCCAGGCTCTGCTAGCCTGCATCATCACTTGCTCTGCTGCTGCCGCCTGCTGGTGTGGGACACTGTCTCCCAGCCTGCTTCGCTTCCTTGAGGGAGAGGGAAGGGCCTCTCACCAACAAATGCCACAGTCGCCTCCCGCATCCCGAGATATGCTGACCGGGAACTCCAGGCTCTGCCAGCCTGCATGATCACTCGCTCTGATGCCTGCTGGGGTGGGACTCAGTCCCCCAGCCTGCTTCGCTTCCTTGATGGAGATGTAGGGGTCGCCCTCCAACAAATACCGTGGCTGCCTCCCAACGGTGGGCCCATCTGCGGCTGGACGAGGCTGGGCTGGGCCCACCCTCTTTAGTCCTGCCTCTTTGATAAAGCACAATTATGAACTCTGGAGCGGGCGGCTGCAGGGGAACCTCCAAAAAGCAATGAACAAGATAGAAGACGAGACAGGTCTGTATATAACCTCTTTTATTTCCTCCACCTTCTCCAAACCTGCTCTGTTATCAACTTAATTAGTATTTAGTAGGCAATAAGACCATAAGCAATGGGCAAATGTAAATTATCACAGCCACTGGGGAAAGGGCCCAAACACCGACTTCCTCCACTAACTCAATTACCAATTATTTAACGAATGCCATAGGTAGGGGAACACCTTCACATCACTGACCCTCATTTTCACAGGGACCTCTCACTGTTGCTGGGCTGTCTGGGGCGGACGACCACGCTCCCTCTGTTGCCGCTGTTGCCGTTGGCTGGGACACTGTGCCGGCTCACCGGAGGAGGGGGCTGCATGCGGCGCCGGACTACAGTTCCCAGCATTCCTTGGGGCACGTCACTGAACGCTGACGCCTGCAAGCACCAAGGCGGTGCATAAAATCGCGCTAGTGCTCCCGCACCCTGGGAACCTCTTCACATTACTGACCCTCATTTTCACAGGGACCTCTCACCGTTGCTGGGCTGCCTGGGGCTACCCAGCCCAGGAAAAGAAAGGGGCAGGGCCCAATCAAGCTTTCTCTTCCACCACCAAAAAGCGCAAAAGTAGAATCACGAGGGAGGACAGGGAGGAGGTGGCTGAGGGGCCTCCCTCTGCAATCAATCTCGCTATTATAGCACCCCCCACTAGTCCCACAACCTCTACACAGGGCACAGTAGGTAGAGAGTTCCGGAAAAAATGGAAGGGCTGGTTACAACCCTACTAGAACCCCAACTTCACAAATGAAATCCAATTGAAGCGATGATTGTTAAACTCGAACGGATGCAGTAGCCTCTGCAGAGTCAGCCAGGGGCGTCGATCAGCCAGCCCCCATTGACTAATTCTTGCCACTGTTATTGTACCACAAATGACATACAAATAACTGGGGATGATATACCCTTGCCTTCAAAATCAGGACCCTCAAACCCTGGTCTCGTGACCACACCACAATCAGATCAATTAGCTCCCCCGCACATGATCCAGACAGGCACGTCCACCGTGCACCATAAGTCGCAGGCCAAAAGTTATATCCAGGAACGTTTATTAAATATACAAAATGAACCCTTAACTGGTAGACTTAGATCTGGAAACATAAGGGAATCCTTAAAGAAAATTGGACAAGACTAAGCATCTTACAAACCAAGACGTACATCCGTCACAAACACCCTACACCTTCCACCGGAAGTAACTCCCTATACGATAGTTTTAGCCAATGTCCACACGTTGCCTGATGGCACCAAGGAACACTGGTCTCTCTTAAAAATAAAGCACTGTCCCTGCTAAGCTCGAGATCTGGTTTATCCTCCCCACTTTTCACTAAATTCTAAATGGCCAGACGGGTTGGTTGGATAGGAAGTTCTAAGAAGTTGCTAGGGGGAGACTGTGTGGTGTTATCTTTTGGGTCGCCCAACCTTGTTCAAACATTACTCGACAGGGTGGGGAACTGGACAGTTGAGCAGACAGGGATCCACATTCTACCACTGTTTTTTTTTTATAAGCCCCCTAGCCATAAGCAGATGCCACTCAGAACGGATGGTGGTGGGGGCTGGAACCAATCTAGATATAACATCCCAGTGAACAACCACTATGCGGCCCTTAGTATTATGGAGGATATAGATTGACTGGAAACATCTAAAGATAAGCCACATTAAAGAAGGGCAGAAATTAGAGACATTGATATTCCTATGCTTCATACGCAAGGATTAGTAGAGGGTAAAGGAGACAGTAGCGACAAAAGAAATGAGACATCGGGAAAACTTCCTCTCAACAAAATCGCAGAGTTATTTCCGGAGATCCACAATGTCCAACAGCTGGCAAACCCACCACCAATAACTGCAGAGGCTCACCAGTCCATAGTTAGGAGCGGTCACTGGCCATTGGATAGGGAATCTGAAAATCTTAGCAACCCCACAAACTTCTCATCAAAGCTCAAAATACTATCTTGGAATCTGGCAGGTCTCCGATCCAAAATAGACAACCCTGAGTGGGGGCCTTCATCCAAGACTCAGATATATGTATGCTGCAGGAAACCTGGGCCAGGGAGTCAACCCATAGACTAGGTTACGCAACCTACAGCATACCCGCCACATCTGGGGGGAAGGGCAGACTGTCTGGGGGACTTACTACTTGGGTTGCCACACACTTGGGTTACACAGCAAAGCAGGTGGAGACATCATCTAGTGACATTCTATGTGTTATTCTGAGCTCTCCAGCAAGGCCTAGGTTAGTGCTTATAGATGTATACTCACGGTCAACCGGATACGGGCAAGAGTCTTCAACCCTCGACTAACTATCATCATTCATATCCACAGTCATTGATTATGACATAGTGATCTTGGCTGGTGATTTTAATTGTCAGTACGAACCATTGAAGGACCTGGAGGCTGATGAACCAAATGACGAGGACCTGCATTGGGCCATTCCAGTGGCCAATGCACAGCCAGTACGGGCATGGACACCACTAGTTGTTCAGTTGAACACTCTCTCCCTGAATTTTTCGCTTAGGGTGTGTAATGGGCGTTCTAACTCTGACAGTCCGGCAAATTTCACCTACAACAGGTTGGCTTCCCCTTCGATCCTAGATTATATCATGGTAAATACCAAACCTTGGCATTGGTTGGTCAATTTTGTCAGTCAGTCAGTCAAAAAATCTTTATTTCGGTCAGAGACCATAAAAGATACATGCATCCAATCAATGCCATTAATAGTCATAAGAATAGGAAAATAGTCCAGTTATCATTCAATATACAGAAATATTAAAAAGTTAAAAAATATAAAAACGTTTTAAAAAAAAGACACAGGTTTACAGTTCTGGGTCCATTCTAGGAGGCATAACATTTATAGAATTTCTTTTTTTTTTTAGAAAAAGGATCTTCACCTGCGCCACATAGCATATATGAAGCGCGAAACAGAGAATACAAGAGGGGTAGAGGTGTTACACTTCAGTATTCTGAGGGCCTGATTATTGTATTTAAACCTCAAGTTTCTACAAAGTTGGACAAGCCAACGCTGCCGTAGAGATTTGTACTTTAAGCAGAAGAAGAAAACATGGGACTCAGTCTCTTCCTTAGCCCCACAGGCCGGGCATTCTAATGACTTATTGGACGACCATTTATAGGATAAGGCTGTGAGAGGAAGTGTGCCATATCTGAATTGCAAGTAGAGTTTTCTCGCTGTACTTGGTAAAACCTCATCTAGGAAAGGCTCAACTTTATATTCGTCCTTTATATTAAAAAACTGAAATGTAAGTGAGCCCAACCCAGAGTTACTAAGGGTATCCGTGATTCTATTCATGTGATACAATTTAACCAAATCAGCGCGCGAGACCTCGGCACAGGCTACTACAGGGTTAGACCAAAGACCTGGTAGACCCAGCCTTTTTTTTTTTATAAAAGCAAGCCAGGGCAATTTTTGAGTCCCAGGGAGAACCAATAACTCTTCGGTTTCAGATCTAAAATGCGTCAGCTCAGTGGTTACCCAGAGTCGGTGCATATAGCATCTGATAATGTTCAACCCATTTCTCCGGTGAAATATTTGGGTCACCAGCCTCTTGTCCATCCCTTCTGCCAGATCGTACTATTGACCAGAATTCCCTCATATCCCTGTTCCCCAGGGCTTTTTTTATGCCATCCCATTTGCTATTTTCCCAATTCTGTGTGGCCTCAATTAACACTTTCTTGGACTCTAGCCTCCTGTGTTTTATTAATGGTCTATTCAGGGTTTTAATTGAGTCCAGAAGTGCCCCCTTGGCATTCTTACAGTTGGAATCGAACCACGAAGAGGCCTTCCTATTCTTCCTGGGTTTGACATTAATGGATTTAATAATTCAACAAGGACAGTCACTAAACCTGCGTGGACATTATACATTTGCTTAAAAAACACTTCCTATCCATGGTCTATAAGACCACTTAATTCAAAGAACACCTGATAGACAGCTAGGTAAAGAGAACTCATTTTGTCTGGTGACTTTTTCACCGTTGGCCATTTAAACCTTCTTCTGCCATTTGAGAGAAGGGGTATCCCTCGGTTATCAACTCTTTCCCCCATAATTAAACCCATCTCAGGTAGGTAGGCTTAATTCAAGGACCAAAGCATTATGATCACTATCGTGGCGTGGGAGAACCACAAAATCAATAACCTTAATCCAAGTCCTTACCTCTACCATGATGTAATCTATGCAGGAAGACTGACCTGGATGGTTAAAAGTAGCATTACCCTTCAGGTCAGATTGGGCACGGCCATTGCAGGCTCTCAAGGAGTGAGCCATAGTGATGGAATTCATTTAAAGGGCCAATGGTGTCCATGCCTTAATCGGAGCTATTTGAAGGTCTAAAATGGACCAAAGCAAATCCTCCTCGCTTGTAATAAACTCTATAACGCCAGGTAATGGTTCATATTGGCAATTGAAATCCCCCGGGACAGTCAAAGTGCTCTCCCCCTGTACTGTAGAGATGAAATTATCTAAAGTATCCAATGTAGGTGATTCTTTCCCCATCCTAGTGGGGCGGGAATAGACATTAATAAGGATCACACTAAATTTGGACAGAAAGGAAAGTTTAATACATTGAAGATCTAGGGTTGGGGTTTCTAGTTGCGTCACTGTGCATCCAAAGTGCAAACCAATCAGGATGGACAAACCCCCAAACGGTCTACCCCTCTCACCAATAGAAGCCAAATTGTTAACTGACAAAAAGCCCAGCCTAAAGAAATCTTCCCTGTCCCAGATCTCCTGAAATAGGCAGACATCGTACTGATCTATAAAATGTCCCCAATCGGGGCAGGATCGTTTATTAGTAAACCCTGCCACGTTCCAGGACAGAATAGTAAGTTTATTATCAAATCTCAGCTTCCCTCTACCAATATCAGTTGAAACCATTGGAACCGTAGCTGGTCCATTGGAAGGACTAATATTATTTTCACTAGCAGGATTAATAACTGTATTCTCTATGTATGGCCATGTAGGCAAAACAGAAGAAGGCTGATGCAATCCTTCAATTACACCATGCCCTGTTACGTCCAAATTTGTTAGAATATCCCCATTTTTTTGGATCCATTCTCGTCCCAGAGATGCTAATGACCTGACCATTTTGGGTCGGTGTATCCGGGGGGCATATTAGATATCTACCTGTATATAAGGCATCCAGCCCTCCTAGTCAATCTACGTCCTCCAGTAGGGCAAATCGATTAGATACTGGGATACTAAAAAGGGGAACATTTTGATGGGAACCAGTAGGAATGTTATAAGGATTCATACCCCATCTCTCATAATCATTAGGAAACTGAGCGACGCCCCCCATCCGGGAACAAGGGTAAAAAAAATCTAGGGTAAGGGCTCTGATAGTCGTTGGATGTTCCAACGGAAACGTGGGTTGAAGTACTAGTCTTTGGATAATTTCTGGATGTCTAAAATTAATAATCACACAATCCCAACGAATAGTCTTTTGTGTGGAGCCCACCCAAGTAACCCTCCTTACCATCAAAATCTCATTTGCCTTATCATATGGAAATTGCTTATTTTTATCCAGCCAAAAGAGAATCATATAACATAGTTCTAGCTGCGATTCTTTATACCCTTTCTTAAGTTTTGGTATTCCTGCCAGAATAATTACATAGGGGACTGCCGCAGGGGGGAGATTGATTATAGGAAGACAGGATTGTTGTGTCGTACGGACTCCTCCCCCTGCGTTCCCTTCAACAGATGATAAGACACTTGCAGCATTGACAGTTGCATTTCTGCCCATTGGTGGATTGCAAATAGGGGGCACCCTCACAATAGGGGTATAATTCGCATGCAAACTTTGAGGTGGTAATCGGACAGGCCCTTGTTCACAGGCTGGAGTCCCTCCAATGTCATTTGCATTACATACTTCAAGATTTACTGACTTTAGATGGCTGGAGTGCCTGACTGGGAAGTAATTCCTGTGATTTAGGAAGCCCATCGCTATGGAGGAGAGATGTAGCATTAACAGTGAGTTCCTGGTTGGGATGGGCTTGCGGTAGATTCTTAGTGAATGCAAGGTTCTGTATGTATTGGAGAATGGGGGCAATCTCTTCCCTCACAATCACTCTACACTGGGCTTAAAAAACAACCAATAGAACTTGGGCCCAGGGGGGATAGGTCTGGTGTGGTAAGGACATGGAGGAATTGGTCAGAGGAGTGCCACTATTGGTCGGCTTCAAAATACCTCTAACAGACCCTCCCCTTGCCTTTTTCCCTTTGGGGCCCCCATTACTGCCTTGTTTTCTTTTCCTTGATTTACGCGCCATAGCAGTAGTGCCCTCAGTTCTAGACTTGATATCTGGTGTGGAAATATGTTCATTATTGGGTGAGAGCACATTTTGACAAACACTCTGTTCCAATAAGTTCGTTGGATTAGTTAAAGCAAGTGGCGACAGAGGAAAACAATCGGGCGTAATTGAGAGACGTCTTTCAGTCAGTTCTATTTCGACTGTAACAACTCCTATCGCTGTCTGGAGCATCAAGTCAATCGCAGTGGGCATTAATGGTGAAGGTGGATTAGACTTTGGTCCAGACCGCTTGACTGCACAGGCACGTCTCCCCTGAGTACGTAAAGGGGGATTTGGTGGGGCCATCATGACAAAAAATAGTTGCACAAACAGCGGACCAGCCAAGTGGCTTAACAAACTCATAGTACCTTATACTTGGCAAATAAATATATCGCCAGGGATCCAGAAGTTAGAGAGGTGATGACGGGCGAAGACGGGCCCGCCCTTGTCCCGGGCTTAACCCGTGTGCGTCCCGCGCAGCGTGGAGCCAGCAGCGCTTATGTGGAGGCTGGGGGGTGCTGACCTGCTGTCATCCGGTCGCGCCGCCCCGAGAATAGTCCCAACACGAAGGGACAACCGTTCTCCTCACGGCACTGCAGGTAGGCACAGCATTCGGGGGAGGCCGTTCCCCACACAACAGGATGAAGAGTAACCACGCCGTTCCCCACACGGTGGCAAAGATTGTCAAGTATGCGTCCCGCGCTGCGTGGAGCAAGCAGCGCTTATGTGGAGGCTCGGGGGTGCTGACCTGCTGTCATCCGGTCGCGCCGCCCCGAGAATACTGGGAAAGGTAGTCCCAACATGAAGGGACAGCGGTTCTCCTCACGGCACTGCAGGTAGGCACAGGATGCGGGTGAAGCCGTTCCCCACACACCAGGATGAAGAGTTACCATGCCGTTCCCCACACGGCGGCAAAGATTGTCAAGTAAGGTAGGCACAGCATTCGGGGGAGGCCGTTCCCCACACAACAGGATGAAGAGTAACCACGCCGTTCCCCACACGGTGGCAAAGATTGTCAAGTAAGCGTCCCGCGCTGCGTGGAGCCAGCAGCGCTTATGTGGAGGCTCGGGGCACTGACCTGCTGTCATCCGGTCGCGCCGCCCCGAGAATGCTGGGAAAGGTAGTCCCAACACGAAGGGACAGCCGTTCTCCTCACGGCACTGCAGGTAGGCAAAGGATGCGGGTGAAGCCGTTCCCCACACAACAGGATGAAGAGTAACCACGCCATTCCCCACACGGCGGCAAAGATTGCCAAGTACGCGTCCCGCGCTGTGTGGAGCCAGCAGAGGTTATGTGGAGGCTCGGGGGCACTAACCTGCTGTCATCCGGTCGCGCCAACCCGAGAATGCTGGGAAAGGTAGTCCCAACATGAAGGGACAGCCGTTCTTCTCACGGCACTGCAGGTAGGCACAGGATGCGGGTGAGGCCGTTCCCCACACAAAAGGATGAAGAGAAACCACGCCGTTCCCCACACTGTGGCAAAGATTGTCAAGTACGCATCCCGTGCTGCGTAGAGCCAGTAGCTCTTATGTGGAGTCTCGGGGGTGCTGACCTCGTTCTCTTCACGGCACTGCAGGCAGGCACACGATGCGGGTGAGGCCGTTCCCCACACAACAGGATGAAGAGTAACCACGCCGTGCCCCACACAGCAGCAAAGATTGTCAAGTATGCGTTTTAAGATTCTTTCCAGATGCGATAGTGATCATAATGCTCCGATCCAGGAATTGGACTCCTGATATATTGGAGAAGTCCCTCAGGACCAGTCGTTGAAAACACCAGGGCCAATCCTAACTAGCTGTAGGAGGAGAGTAAGATGGGGCACCCTATGTGAATCCCAAGACAGATTATCCTCACCTTACCAAACAATTTTGCCTTATTTGGAGGTTGCAATCCAACTAAGCGAGTCCGGGGGTTCTGTCCGCGCCCTCAGTAAAATAGCAGAAAATCACCAAGGATTAGTGGCGGCTCTGGCGGACAGCTTTGTAAAAACAACACAAGTAAAGGCAGGCAGTGCTCCTAGACATCCCTGGTACAATGGCAAATGCTGTAAGGCTGAGACAAACCTGTTGACAGCTATTAAAAGTAATGATAAGCTGGTCATAAAGGGAAACAGGATACTATACAAACATGAAATTAAACAGGGGCGCTAGGTGGTGCACATCCTAGATGGCTGCACACCTGTGAGGCCCTAGTAGCTTGGCAACAAAATCTGACAATTATCCTGATTTCTACCCCTGACAGACGTGCGGTTTTGTGTTCCAGCTCACTGTTGTGGCCTCTGCTTTTGGCGGGTAAAGAATTAGTGCTTCACCACCTCTTTGGACCCAGCTGCAGGAAACTAACTGTCCTGCGGGCTGACCTGACCTGTCCCTGCTGGAAGCCTGTCTGGGAGCTGTTGCTACTCGAACCCGCAGCTCTGCACGTGGTGTCGGGCCCCGCTGGGCTGACTGCTACACCCCTGTTACTCCCTGCTTTTGTCCTGTGATTCACAGTCTGCTGGCATAGGGTCCGACCGCATGTGGGGCAGTGGATCAGCGGTGCAGACCCTCGCCTACAGTGAAGTGCCATGTCTTCCAGAGGTAGGACTGCGGGGGGGCCTCACACTTCAGCGGACGTCCCACGTGCCTCTGATCCATACTACCCCTCCCCCCCCGCTGGCTGCCTCCTTGCCTGTGAGGTATGATCTGGCTCTGGGAGGATTCCTCAGCGGCACTGGACCCCGCAGCGATCATTCTGCAGCTCCGTCTTCCCGCCGGCGGCCTGTGTCCCATGCTGCAAGAGGTCCGCCTGCGCATGTAATTGTGAGGTCGCGGTGCAGACTATACACCGCTGCATCCCCGCTCTGCTGGGCGCCTGTAACGTGTGTTTTGGACTCTGAGGGGGCACACTGACGAAATTGGCTCTGCCCACGAGCCTCTTGGAGCACTGTCCCCTCACCTGAGACTCGTGCCATGTGTGATCTGGCCGCATGAGGAGCTGCGGAATGCGGTGTAGATCTGGGCCAGAAGTAAGGAAGCGCCTCTTTGCTTGACCAGCGGGGTGCCCCCCCCGTAATGACTTCACCACCCTGTTGGGTAGCGACCCTATAATTCATCCCTGGGCACAATATTACTACCCTTGCTGGATGCCTATCTCCCTGAAATGCCTCTTCAGACTCCTGGACACTACACACCATTACTGTCTCTGTCTTGAGACCAGGACCCCGATGCATACCTTCAGCCCGGCTGTTGACCCCCCCGGCGTTCTGTGCCCGACTGCTGCTGTTGAATAGCTGTGTTACCCCCCGCTCTTCGCCGGGGCTGCACCACTCCATTGCTCTGCCAATTGCGTACATCGCTGCGGGACTGTTGGGGGCTGAGAAGGCGTGCGGTCTTCGTCTTCTCGACCCCTTTTGTACTGTGCATCTGTCTGATCTACAATTCACCTGCCCCCTACATGCACGGACTGCCTCTATGTATCAATTGAATTACTCCTGGGTATAGGCGCCTACAGCCTGGTACACCTGCTCCCGCATTCGCCTTGAGTATTGCAATTTGTACCGACCTGCTGCGGAACTGTCACCGCTCCTCCAATGAGCGATTAGGCCGGCATCTTCTCACTGTAAACTTGTCCCACCTCCCTCAATCACCACGGGACAAAACAGCCCTCTCCTGCTGCGATCTCCACTTAAGGCAGCATCTACCCCCCTTTTTTTTGCGAAGAGGCCTGTCCGGGACGCAATGGGGGAAGTCTGATGGTCGCCAATCACGTCTAACATTTAATACACAAAAAAAGGGGGCAACGAGATCGAATTTGGCCGACCCTGCACCAGCCAACATGGATCAAACGCAATCCTTGCCGCAAGCCACTGGAGACGACGTCAAGTCCATACTTCTCGCAGTGCAGCACAACCTATCTCACTTGTCAGGGAAAATGGACACTATGAATAACCATTTGGACTTCCTTGTGCAAAAAGTTGATAAGCATGACGGGCAGTTGTGGGAGGCAGAACGCCGCATTTCCGAGACCGAGGACCTTACCACCCGTATGCAAGCACAGGTGACACAGATGGACAAACTGCTTAAAGTGATTGCGGCTAAGAATGAGGACATTGAAGCCAGGAGCCGCCACAACAATGTCTGTATTTTAGGTATACCGGAGAGCACAAACTCCGGTCGGATGGAGGACTATGTCAAACGCCTCCTAAAAAAGTCCTTTGGCACAGACTCGTTCTTGCCGCACGTGGTGATGGAGTAAGCGCATCGATCCCTGGGCCAGAAACCACCCCCTGGAGAGACCCCTCAGCCCATCATCGCGCGCCTTCTTAATTACAGAGATCGTTACATTGCACTCCAGAAAGCCAGGGAACTGAAGCCACTACAATTTGAAGGGAATGCTTTTACAATCTACCCTGACTTTATGCTTGCGGTTCAGGAGGCACGCCGGAAATTCTTTACGGTAAAGCAGAAACTCCTTAAAGCCCAAATAGAGTACGCCCTGCTATACCAGGCGAGGCTTCGCATCACAATGGCAAGCATGTATTCTGTACCAACCCGCAGTAAGTGGAAGACTTCCTAAAGACCATTGCACAACGCTCACTCCGTCCTGACCACGACTCCAGCCCATCCTCCTCGGCCGATGAATAGTCCAACCTACAATGGAGCCTCATGATACTCATTAATCAGGATTGGCTGTCTACGAGACCTCCGCTCATGCGGCTGCAGAGTGACGCCCGCTACTGACTCACATCCGATGTGGAACAATTGCCATTTTCAGCCTGCAGCCATGATCTTGACGTCACGTCCAGATTAAACTTGGAGACAGATAAGTGCCAGCTAGGCCTTGCTTGCTGTATCCTGTACCTTTTTCCCTCTCTTGTCCCTGCCTGAAGCTGGCTTATATAGATTCCTACGGAGTAGAACCATGACACTGTGCCAAGCACCCTTCGCCCCTTAGGGCACTTCCTCCTCTGCATGGGTCGTAACCCAGGGACTGCATTGCAGATGTTTGGAGGCAAGCCGCGGGAAGGGATGACTGTCATCTGGTGCCCCCTACATGGGAAATCCCCCATTACAAAGTTTCTTTGTTGCCTTGTATTGGTTTACGCATTTCTTGCTACCAAAGCCTAGTCCTGTTAGAATGGACTGGCCTATTTTTCTAATTGGGAAATTTGGGTGGGAAGACGCATCCCAGCACGATTGGTGTGTCGAAGTGGGTGGGGGAGCTGCGGACTGTTAATTCCTACCAGAGACAATGCCCCTATGTCATGTTCGATCATAGGGCCTGACTGGGACTGGTTACATCACTCACACATGCGCTTGCATCACAATACTCATCATATACATTATTACACGCTTGAAACATCCGATGTACTGCACCAGCAGAATTATTGTAAAGCGCCATCTTCCCTGCCCCTATAACGCAGATAGACCCCACATGTATTAAGTTACTTACGTGGAATGTTAGGGGCCTCCGCGGTCCACGTAAATGTCAGCAGATACTGTTATATTTGGACAGACACCATATACAAATTGCTATGCTTCAGGACACACACCTCAACCCTGCGCGGCCTTCATGTTTTGGCTACCGCTGGGCCTCTGTGTGAGTATTTTCCTCCTTCTCCTCGTACTCATGGGGAACACCTATTTTAATAATGAAAAACACACCGTTCAGATTGGGAGGTACGCAAGTTGACTCATCTGGGGTACCTTAGCCACGCAATTGGTCACGCTTGTCTGTAGCTACGGCCCTAATACAGATGATCCAGACTATTTCACGACACTCTTGGGACAGGTGCTGAAGATAGGTTCAACACATGTTATATGGGGCGGGGATCGCAACACTGTCCTTTGTCCTTCTATGGATCGCTCTAACCCTCTTCCACATCACTACACAAGAACACATGAAGTCCTCTTAGGGTTGCTTGCGGAACACGGTCTCATTGATGCTTGGCGACATGTACACCCAACAGCCACGGATGGTACTTTTTATACGGCTGGGCATGCTGCCTGGTCAAGATTAGACTATTGGCTTGAGGTACTGGATTTTTAAGAACCGGCAAAGAACCGGCAACCCAGCGGTGTCAGGGTACACCCAGAGACCTCGAGTCCTTCCTGATTCAGACCACAGAAACTCAGAGTCTTCTAGGTGAAGTCAAGGATCGATTTTATTGGCTGCAACCAAGGTAACAAGTGTCCTAGAAGTACAACACACGGGAAGTATATTCTCAGGAGACTGCTTCCATTTACAAAGTCAGGCTTCTCTTCTTATACAGAATTTTAAGCTTCAAGCAAAACATTCTTAGTTTTACAGTAAATCATTGACATTTTTCTAGTACAAAGAAAAAGCAGAGTCATGATGACATGTCCATATTTCACTTCGTGCTGCCTACAACAAATCACCCGGCAAGGCCCAACATTTCATCAGATATCGGTGGACCCCCAATAAAAACGGGCACCTCCCCACCATAAAGCAAGTGAAGCAAAAAGAGCGGAGACAGATGCGAGCAAGATACGGCAGGTGTGTGCGCTGAAAATGGTTTTATGGCTTGTTGAGCCTTGATGCTATCTTGTTCGGCCACTGGAAGGGGAACTGACCTAACGAGTTCGGCCTGAGGCGATGGTTCCAACTTGCACAGGTCACAGGAAAGTCGATGAAGGTGTACGTGTCCTTTTGGGATCGAATCTGGCTGGATTAAGGCCTATATAAAGGGCAACACACAAAATGGCCTCCATACCCAAAATGGAAGTTGAGGGTTCTGAACGAAAATGACGATTTCGAGGTGAAATCGTCACTCGAATTGGCTTAAAATACTTGTACATAGTGTACTCGTCATTCTCGACCTTTTGATACCAAATTCGTCATGTTTCGACGAAGTTTAATTCTCGAGTCCAGAATAATTAACACGAGTCCAGAAGTTTCAGAACCACAAACCCTCCTTTTGCCCTTAGGCAATTAATCTATCCTCATGCTAATCTGAGTCCAGATCTATATTCCTAAAGTCATTGAGATGTTGTAACATCATTCTAGTACTTAGTTCATCTTTTGATACAGGCTTCCTTACACATGATGTGACACAGAGGCCACATATTGCAGGAGCACACTGTACGCATAGACAGAACAGGAAAAGAATGGCTAAGACCATCCCAATGACCATCAGAATTTTCCATCCCCAGGCGGATATCAGTTCCCAGAACCATCCCATTAACGACCAATCTCCTTTATCCACATGAATAGATTCGGAAATCTTATGTAGTTTGGAGATGGCCTGGTACACTGTTGGAGCGTTATCTGGGATGAAAACACAGCAACTCGATTGGATCAATCTGCATACCCCACCTCGGTCTGCAAGTATGACATCTAACGCGACCCTGTTCTGAAGGGTCATAAGTCGATCCGACTGGAGCTCAGCAGTCAAGTTACTAAGGGCACCAGCAGTTTCAATCACGGTGGACTCAACTACCCTTGTCAATTGCCTTATGTTCCTGCTGTTAGCCATGGATCCCCAGAACGGCAGAAAACCCTTTGCAAAGTCCCCAAATTCTTGACCTGCAGTGTCTTCTGTACTCAAGACACCTCTAACTATCCTTGTCCTGTGGTAATCTGCAGCTGCTGTGTAGGTGGGGGGGCAACAGAAATGAAAAAAAAAATGAGCCCGAAAAGTCAGGGGGCAACCATGTATAGGCTCTATCATGGCAGATGAAATAAGTACCCTTAGCTGCTAAAAATGTTGGGGAAGTCTGGGCTGCAAAAACATATGTTTTAGTGCAGATACTCTTCCCTAACTGAGCTCTGGGATTCGTGCCATTACCTTGCAGACACAGATGACCCTGATGGGGTACAATCCAAATCGGGGAAGATCTCTTAGCTCGCTGTTTCTCACTCAGAGTAGCTCCATATCCAGTCATGTTCCATCCTATGTATACTAGTGTCTCATCTCTCGGGATAGTCTCATAAGAAATACCTTCCTTAATCATGTCTACAATACCCTTGACTAGAGCACTTTTTCTAGGATTGTCTGTTACAGAACGTAGGGGGTAGATTTTGTGTGCATATATGAACATTGTCCTATATGCCCATACAGAACCATTGTGACTGAATGGCAGGACCAGATAAGGGATACCTTTATCCGTTGTGTGAGGCATAAGACCGCACACCCAACAGTTAGTTGTGTTCATTACAAGTTGGTGTTGGTGCAAGAGCTGGACAAAGGAGTTATTAATGAACTCCAATCTCCTATTGGATTCATGGTCAGGAAGAGGGTGGAAAGAATGAGAGGAAACAGTAGGAGGAGGTATGGGTGATGCAGTGTGTGCAAATGTTACACGAAAAGAGAATAAAACATAACTTATTAAAAATATAATTACACTGAATAGCATAAAAATGCACAATATTATAAAACTTTTCTTTGTCATCACGTTACATAATTTGCGTTTAAAGTTCGTTGGTTTGGCAGATCTGTCCATCTCGGAAAACTCCATCCTCTCTAAAGTGCTGCCCGCGGTGGGAGGTTGACTCTGCTAAGGGATGCTTCTGTCAGTCTAGAGCAACTCCCATGGACCAACCAGAACTACCGACCTAACGTCGTTAGCTGCACCCCAAAGACTTTAAGCAACCGCGGCCCTAGCAGCGGAACCCGGATGGCGGTTCGAAAAACAAAAATAAGCAAGTTTCTCAGATGGGAGAGCTGCACTTAAAAAAATGGTGTTTGGAAGGAAAAATAATTTTTATTAGTCCATGGATCTTGGTCTCGAATTGCAAAAGAAATCGCTTTATTAGTTCGTATTTCTCGGTCTCAAATTATACCGTTGTCTTCCAGGGACTGTTTGATCCTGGAACAAAAGTTCAGGCTCTGTAGTGTTCAATCGCTTGGATGGTGGCACGGCTTTGTGCGAAATGTTCTCATTTTCTCGTTCAGAGTCAGTTCTTTTTACACGTGCATCACTGACAGGTATGGCATGTGGCACGGTTTCAGTTTCTGGGTCAGCGACACCCTTCTGGACCCACTGGTCATAAGGCAGAGGAAAAGGTATTTTCTTACAATGGATCCCGTGGACCCAGTTGGCCTTCCCCTCCACCCGAACGGCTGATCTTGTGGAAAGAAGGACGAGATGCGGTCCGGTCCACCTGGGCTGGTCGTTTTTAGTTCTCTGAAAATTCTTGACCAAGACCCAGGATCCAGGGTCTATCTGATGTCCTGGAGTCTCAGAGACCGGAGGCAGGGTGTCGTGAACCTGTTGATGCAAAACACGCAATTTAGCCGTCAATTCATACAGATAATCGAGCAAAACAGGGTGTTCAAGTTCGCTGAATTTTGTGGGTCTAGGCACTCCCCATATGTTGGCTGGCCGGCCAAAAACTATTTCATAGGGGCTAAGTTTTACTCGTGAATGCACAGTCATTCTGGTGGACAGGAGTGCTAAGGGTAGAGCATCAGGCCATTTAAGACCTGTGCTCACTTGGATTTTGGCCAGTTTAAGTTTTAAAGTGCCGTGTTAGCATTCTACTAATCCAGCTGATTGGGGGTGATTTGCAGCGTGGAACTTCTGCCGAATACCTAGCCCTTCACACACTCTCTTCATCACACGACCCACAAATTCACTTCCATTATCAGACCAGACCATTCTAGGCATTCCAAACCTGGGGAAGTACTCTTTCACAAGGGCTTTTGCTGTGGACAAGGCAGTGTTGTCTTTTAGGGGATAGGCTTCTACCCATCTTGAGAAGGCACAAACAACAACGAGTACGTATTTTAAATTGTTGCACCTCTCCATGTGAATGAAATCTAGCTGCAAAACCTCGAACGGATACGTAGGAGGTGCAAAATGACCAGCTGGAGTTGGGGTTCCCCTACCAGGATTGTGCTTTAGACATACCATGCAATTCTTGACGACATTCTCTGCACATTTGGGAATTCCTGAATTCTGCCATACTGGAGCCAGCAACTCGCAAATCCCTTTTACGCTGATATGAGCCATTCCATGAGCCATTGTAACCACTGCAAGCACATATGCATCGGGTAATAACCATCTCTGATGCTCTGATAATTCAATCCAGCAACCATTTGCATCCATTCTACCCGTACTTTCTCTCCACGTGCTCAACTCTTTCTCCTTGGCCTCAGCTTGGATGGACTTCACACTCTCTATTGTGTCTTCACACATTCCAACATCACCAGTCCATCTGGCAGGGCCTGCAATGTACATTCGGCTCATTACATTCTTTGCCGTTTCTTTCGCGATTTCATCAGCAAATGCATTTCCACGACCAACATCATCAGTCACCTTCTTGTGAGCACTACATTTCACAATCGCCATTTGCAGAGGCAAGGTCAGTGATTCAAGAAGCTCATTCACCAACTGACCATGCTGAATCTTAGCTCCATGCGAAGTCAGGAACCCACGTTCTCTCCACAATTGTCCAAAACTGTGAGCCACTCCAAATGCATACTGACTATCAGTGTAGATAGTCACTTTCATTCCTTTAGACAACACACATGCTCTCGTGAGTGCAATTAATTCTGCTGCTTCAGCTGAATTATGTGGCACACGTGCAGCCTCAACAATTGTATGCAAAGTCGTGACAGCATATGCTGCAGTCGTGTCACCACTCGGGAGCTTGAAGCATGAACCATCCACCCATAATGTACCATCACATTCAGCAAGAGGAGTATCGGATAGATCTACTCTCCCGTTCGTCTCTTCCTCTGTTCTAAGAAAACAATGTGCTGTTCTGAAACACCTGATTTCTCTACAATTGGCAACAATGTGGCTAGGTTTAAAGTACTGCACCTTTTTATGTGCACATGACTCGCTAGTAATGTTAATTCGTAACTGGACAATCGAGCACTAGTTAAGTGCTGTGTCTTAGTTCTATTTAACAATGTGTCTACTGCATGTGGGACCATCACGACTAGTGTATTATTCATTACTAGACCAGCAGACTGTCGAATAGAAACAGCTGCTGCTGCTGTGGCTCTTAAACAACTTGGCAATGCTCTAGCTACCAGATCCAAAGTCGACAAAAAATAGGCACATGGACGCTGCCTACCTCCAAATAACTGAGTCAACACTGATAATGCACAGCCCTCTTTCTCGTGGACATACAATGTGAAAGGCTTACTGTAGTTGGGGGTACCTAACACAGGAGCCGAGCATAATGCTGTGCGCAATTCGAGAAAACTTTTCTGACACTCTTCAGACCAAGGAATGGGATTGGGTGTATTTTTACACGTTAATGCCACCAAGGGTTTGGCTAATAGCGAAAAATTCGGAATCCACTGTCTACAGTACGATGTAATGCCCAAGAAAGCACGCACTTTTCTCTGTGTTCTTGGCACACTCAATTTCGCTATTGCCTGAATTCTTTCCGGGGTCAGTTTCCTTCCCTCCTTCGATAAGAGGTGACCTAAGTAGGTCACCTCTTGTCGGCAATATTGTAGTTTGGAAAGTGACACCTTGTGATGCAAATCACACAGATGGCGCAACAATGATATTGTTGCTTTCTTACAAATTTCCTCAGTATCTGCAGCAATAAGCAGATCATCAACGTACTGTACAAGAGTAGCACCTTTTGGTAAAATAATCGTATCAAGCTGTGTTTTTAGAGCTTGACTGTATATTGATGGACTTTCACAGGAGCGCGTTTAAAGCGGAAGCTGCGACCTCCTAAACTGAAGGAAAAAATATCCCTGCTCTCTTCAGCAATCGGGATGCTGAAGAAAGCATTCTTCAGGTCAATCACCGAAAACCAAGAGGCAGATGCTGGAATCATTGTCAATAATGTGGTAATGTCGGGGACAACTGGAAATTGTGGCACAACTATTTTATTCACTTCTCTAAAATCAATCACGAATCTGTACACAGGTGGCTGAGAGGGATCAGTTCGTTTTAAAACAGGCAGAACAGGACTATTGCAAACGTTGCCTCGTGTTTCTTCAATGACATCCTTTTCAATCAATTCGTAAACGATCGCTAGCAAAGCTTTTTCACCTTCACTAGATATTTTGTATTGGGGAATTCGTGGCATTTTAACATTGGCTTTCAATGTTACAACATATGGTGGTATTTCTAAAAGACATAATCAAATAGTAGGGAGGAGGATTTGAAGCTAAAAGACCCACATCATTTGGACCAGCGGCCCAAAGAATATCTGGAAGAAACGACAATTCTGCTGGAAGTTTACCCCTCGACAAATACATTGGAGAAACCACTTTCTTACCTAAAGTAAGCTGTACTCCTGAAGGAGAACAGTACAAAGTCGCATACAATCTTTTTAACAAATCCAATCCTAGCAAGTTTTCGCCACAACCTGTTGTCAGAATAAGGGGTGCTTCGAATTCGCAAGGACCAACAGAAAGAGACAAAGGGTCAGAAATCGGATTTCTAACTGGGGCACCAGAAAAACCTACAGAAACGTTCATTTCGCCAGACAAAGGTGAGCCAGGGAGTTTGGAGTGCATAATAGAACTCTTTGTAGCACCAGTATCCAACAGAAAAGGCTCTGACACACCTGATGTAATCACCTCAACGTAAGGTCCACTCTGATCTACTGGAACTGAAACAACTCCCTCTCTTTGTCTATTGCTGTCCTAGCAATCATTACCCTCCAAATACTCATCTTCTGTATAGTAATCATCAACATAGTATTGAGCTGTCCTGTCAGATGCGTTGTTCTGCTGATCGAACCTATTCATAGAATTTTGGGGTGGAAGGGGACGTGCGTTCTGGGGGACGTTTCCACGTCCTCTGCCTCTAGGCGCTTGCTGAACACCACGACCTCTTGCACTAGAAGCACCATTTGCACGCTGTAACAAAATAGGGCAACTATACTTGAAATGACCCTCTTCCTTGCAATACGAACACTGGTTGGGGCCTACAGGGACACGTGGCTGAGTGTACTCGACTCTTTGCTAGTTCCTCTGATACTGTTGAGGCTGCTGAAAATTATTCTGATAGTTATTCTGATCACTATTGTTTTGACCACCACCACTAAGTGGCGGATATGCTTGCTGTAACAAAACCTTCGTTTTCAACTCTTTAGTTTTCTTTTCTGCTCTATCTTTCTCTATCTTTCTCGTCCTTGTCTCTATTTTCGTAATATTGTGCAGTAGCCAATATCTGGGCTGAAGATGACACAGCCCAAGAACTTTCCGAATCCTTTAACTTTTTACACAATTCTGGAAGCAGATTGTGCACGAATTTGTCGACAACAATCTCTGACCACCTTCTGTGGTCATATCTTGACCGCTGTGGTCGACAAATGTTTCTTCAAACCTGGTGAAGAAATCTGAGACTGTCTCTTCTTTCTTCTGCTTGCATGCAGACAACTTATCCCAATTTACACGTATTGCAGGCTTTATCGTTTTCATGTAATCAACTATTTTACCAGGGAGTTCTGCTATTAAAGGCTCAGGCTTAGCACCACCAACTTGTCGGGCATCTGCAGCAGCAATATTAGCCCATGAGTCACCTAACTCCTGATCATGATCTGTATGACGAATTTTTCCCCATAGAGGCATTCCCAAATAACATATCGATATCGGCTAAATTCATTATACATGATCCAGCAGTCTGTGACAACTCTTTGTAATACCCTGCAGGATTTTTACGCGGATCAGGTAATGTCTGTTTAAGTGCTAAAACTTCAGCTCGCTTCCATGGGACATGTACCCATACACGCTGAAAGTGTGGCAGAATAGGTGGGTTAACAGTTGTGTCGCCCTCTCTCCATTGTGGGGGAACTTCTCTCATCGGGTATTGTCGCGCCTTTTTCCTACTAGATGCACCAGGCTCAGATTGTGACCCATAACTGCTCCCCTTACTCCGATATGATAACAATATTTGAACCGCTTTCTCCACATCGGGACCTACAATCATGCCCTCTCCAAACTTGAACCGTACACGACACAACTCTTGCGGGTTGCATTCCAGATCATTGTCTTCCAAATCCTCACAAAGGAAAACACACATCTGTTCAAAAACATATCTCTGCGTCGGTGCTTCCCATTGATGGAAGACTTCCATGACAGACTCTACATCATACTTTACAGTGTCCATAACCCATTTCCGTGCTAAACGATGCAATGAGTCTCTCTCTTGATAGTCAGGCAGTCGTAGTAGGCGACCCAAAAAGAGGTGAGAAAAGGTTAGTAACAGTGCTGGCCATTTTCTGCCGAATGGAAGGTGAAACTGAAGGAAGAACGGGTGGAAAAACGGGGTGAGACAGGGCAGGGGCAGAGATAATAGCAGAGGAGGCATCAGGAGAAATAGAAGGAGCACTGGGCAAAATCGTAGAGGGAGCATTAGGAGAAGTAGAAAGTACATTAGGCAAAATCGTAGAAAACACAGGTGAAACAGGTGTGATCGGTGGGCCTTGAGGAGGCTGCACCATAGGGACAGGAGCCAGCTGGAGAACAGCTGGTGGGTGCTGCGGAGGAATAGGAGGCACAGTTTTCACAACTAAAGGTTGCGGGGGTGCCGTGGCATTTTGCGCATAGGGGGGTGGCGAACTTAATAAATGCGACATTAATGGATCTTTTTCACTCTCTTTTGCTGCCTCTTGCTGAAGAGACGGCAAAACTGGATAGCATTTATCCATTGCCATTTTACGTTGCCTGTGCAACTGCTCACTTATCTGCTCTTCTTCATTGTCCTTAAACTGCATAGCAGCTTGCATTACTGAAAGTCCCCCTTCTCTCTTATTTTTCTTAGCTAATTTGATTTCCTTCTGTTTGGCCTCCTTACGCCATAGGCGGAAAGAGTCAAACATCGCCGGCCGGGCTTTCTTTTTGAAAAGGTTTTCTAAGATTTCGGTATCAAAGCTACCATATTGGGGCCATTTTAAAACACCATCTTTTCTTGTGTATTTGATCCACACTTCATTGTATGTGATGGGGCCTACCCCATGTTTCACATATAACTCGTAAGTTGGAGTTCCAACCGGAGGAACCGGACATGAGTGCTCCAATCGGGAGTCCCTATTATTACAACCAAGACAAAACAAATTTTCAAGTCTAAGACTAGGCATCTTCGCTCTCTAGTCTAGCTCCAAACTTCAAAGGATTATCGATTACGATATTTCTCGTGAATACACGAGTCCTTCGGCTTTGGCGCTTGCAAGCTCCAAATCAAAGCCAACTAAGGACTGGGGGACGCTCCACTTATACTTAACTGAGATATCGATGGTGTCACCAGAAGACTCGTCTTAGTGTTTCGCTCTACCAAACTTCAAGGGTCCAAATCAGGGCGATAGCCAGGGCAGCAGTCCTCTGTAGCCGTTGGGAAGCGGGGAACCTCGCAGCAAAGACCTTCGGACCACGTCGACATGCAGGGGTCGATGAAGTGGTTGGCCGTCCTCCAGAATTTCCACACGAAGCTCCTCACGAACCTCTGGCTGACTGGTACCACTGGAATTGCCCCAAACTTTGGGCGCCAGCTGAGGTACTGGGTTTTTAAGAACCGGCAAAGAACCGGCAACCCAGCGGTGTCAGGGTACACCCAGAGACCTCGAGTCCTTCCTGATTCAGACCACAGAAACTCAGAGTCTTCTAGGTGAAGTCAAGGATCGATTTTATTGGCTGCAACCAAGGTAACAAGTGTCCTAGAAGTACAACACACGGGAAGTATATTCTCAGGAGACTGCTTCCATTTACAAAGTCAGGCTTCTCTTCTTATACAGAATTTTAAGCTTCAGGCAAAACATCCTTAGTTTTACAGTAAATCATTGACATTTTTCTAGTACAAAGAAAAAGCAGAGTCATGATGACATGTCCATATTTCACTTTGTGCTGCCTACAACAAATCACCCGGCAAGGCCCAACATTTCATCAGATATCGGTGGACCCCCAATAAAAACGGGCACCTCCCCACCATAAAGCAAGTGAAGCAAAAAGAGCGGAGACAGATGCGAGCAAGATACGGCAGGTGTGTGCGCTGAAAATGGTTTTATGGCTTGTTGAGCCTTGATGCTATCTTGTTCGGCCACTGGGAGGGGAACTGACCTAACGAGTTCGGCCTGGGGCGATGGTTCCAACTTGCACAGGTCACAGGAAAGTCGATGAAGGTGTACGTGTCCTTTTGGGATCGAATCTGGCTGGATTAAGGCCTATGTAAAGGGCAACACACAAAATGGCCTCCATACCCAAAATGGAAGTTGAGGGTTCTGAACGAAAATGACGATTTCGAGGTGAAATCGTCACTCGAATTGGCTGGAAATACTTGTACATAGTGTACTCGTCATTCTCGACCTTTTGATACCAAATTCGTCATGTTTCGACGAAGTTTAATTCTCGAGTCCAGAATAATTAACACGAGTCCAGAAGTTTCAGAACCACAGGCTGTATTCCCGGTGGGTCGTTGCATGGACCCAAATGACCACTAACATGGCGCAAACATACTCTGTTTCACAAAAAACGGTGGTGACAGAGTGCACACCTTCTTTTCCATATTTCAAGAACGTTCATGTTTATAAAGTACTCTGACCACATTCCTGTGCACCTTGTAATAACACCACCTGATTCTGTGGCTGTTCCCCGCTGCTGGCGGCTTGTCCCGGAGACTCTTCTGGATACTGTGTTCCAAACTGAATTGGGGGAAGAGATAGACGACTTCTTCCACAGGAACAAAGGCTTTGTCGACAATGTTGGCTTGCTCTGGGAAGCCTTCAAAGTCACAATTAGAGGTGTTTGTATGTCTAAGAGCTTTGGGGAGCTTCGTGACCTTAGGAGAGATTTGCAACGTCTTGAACTCAAAATTAAACGACTGGAGGTAGACATGTGGGCGACCAGCTCTGGTGATAAACGGACTGCCCTCCGCAAGCTTTTAATGGAGTATACCGACACTGCGAACCGTGAGGTAAAATTCTGAGGTAAATGTTATACTGTTCGCCGCTATGGCGAAGTGGAGAGACCTGGTCGAGCACTTGCGAGCATCATTAAAATGCCCCGTTTCTCCAACCACATATTGGACGTGGTGGACGATAGTGGCGTGCGTTATAGAGACAGCTTGGACATCCTCGGTATTTTCACTGCCTACTACTCGAAACTATACGCCTCACACCGCACCTCCCCTCTCGACTTCCCTCCTTAATTTTGTGACATAACTCTTGGGTGGCTAGGAGATTCCCAGCAAGAGTTCCTGGCGGCCCCGTTTGAGGACAATGAGTATAGGGAGGCCATAATGCAAATGGCATCGGGGAAGGCGCCCGGCTCGGATGGGCTACCTATTGACTTTTACAAAATGTACATGGATAAGTTGATCCCAGTGCATAAAGAGGTATTCCTTGAGGCGGATGAGACACTCATCCTCCCTGGCACCATGAGAGAGGCACTCATCACGTCTTCATTAAAACCTGGTCAACCCGCGGATCATTGAGGGTCCTACAGACCTCTCGCACTAATAAATACTGATGCAAAAATTCTGGCTAAACTATTGGCCAACCGGCTTAGTCTACTTATGGACAAACTAGTTCTCCCAGACCAGGCCGGGTTTATACCAGGGAGAGCCACATCCCACAATCTTAGGACCCTGTTTTCCATCTTGCAAGCCTTAGACCCAAAATTACAATTGATAGCTGTGTTCCTTGATGCCTCAAAGGCTTTCGATTCAGTGGAGTGGGACTAACTATTCACTGTTTTACAGTGTATGGTACTCCCCATAGGTTTTCTCACATGGATTAGGCTTTTGTATACCTCTCCCACTGTGAGGGTTTTAATTAATGGACACACCTCACCATCCATCCCTCTCTCCCGAGGCACGCGTCAGGGATGTCCACTCTCCACCCTCTTGTTCGCCCTGATTATGGAGCCCCTTGCAGCGAGAATCAGGCAACATCATCACCACATGGGCCTGCGCTGTTTTCTTTGTCTGATACTCATCTCTTTATATGCGGACCACGTGTCCCTGTATATTAAAGATCCCCAACATAATCTTAATACACTGCTGCCAGAGTTTGTCAGATTCGGAAGCCTATCCGGGATGCACATAAATTGGTCCAAATCGCAGATATTCCCCTTGACTAACTCAGTTACTCCCTTTAAGTCTGATCACCTGCTCTAGTGGTGTACTGATGATGATAAATATCTAGGGATTCGGGTGACCTCAGACAGGGACGAATTGATGCGCATCAATTACGGATGTGCAATGGACCACATCACGGACTGTATTACCCGGTGGATTGCCCTCCCCCTTACCAGGGCTGGTCGCATTTCCCTTATAAAAATGGTAATCCTCCCAACATTTGTATACCTATTTCTAAACATTCCATATAATCCTGGGCGACACTTCTTTGCCATGTTCCGATCTGAATTGATCCGCCTTGTGTGGGGCGGGAAGCAACCACGTACAAAATGGAATGGGATGATGCAGCCATACTCTCTCGGAGGGTTTGTAATTCCAAACTTCAAGCTTTATTACCTTTGTGCCGAAGCCCATTATGCCCACTTCTGGTTTCACCCGCCGCGATACACGGCTCATGACGCCACAGAACATTGGCTCGCCGACCCCGTTCCACTATATGGTCATTTTGGCCTCCACGACATTTCGGAATAGCAGCCCATCCTCTTTGGATTGCACGATTCTGGTCTGGTCCCGCATATTACAGCACATGCATACACCTATTTTATATTCCCCACTTCTTCCACTTTCATATTACCCTGAACTAATGCTCCTATAGGAGGGGTTCTTCAAAAACACTGCATGCAAACGACACCTCTGTTGTCTCTATAGTGATGGCAAATTCCGTTCTCTTCCCCAACTGTTCTCTGACCCCCCACCCTCCACTATGGAAACGTTTCTGTATGTTCGCCTCCGCCATGGTATACAGGCCTGCTTTGACACATACCCCTCCGAGCCGGCTACATTTGCCCTGCTGCATAATGTCCTACGCGCCCCCACAGCTTCTCATTTGGTATCCACACTGTACCATGGCCTTTGCAGTGACATTGACTACCCCGCCTTTCCAGCGCGTGCCAAGTGGTCAGCGGAGTTGGGCCAGGACTTCACAGACGCGCAATGGCTGTACTGCTGTGGGCAGACTGGGCAGATATCAGCCAATAGTAGACTTTCCAACATACACTATAGACTCCTAAATCGCAGCTATTATACCCCAGTTTCACTTCACAGATTCGGCTTGAGAGACTCACACAGGTGCAATAGATGTAATCTAGAAAATGCCGACTTCCTGCACTTGGCATGGGGCTGTCCCGATATCAACACTTATTGGGATGATGTCCTCACGGCCCTCGAATCCATGGCCTCTATACACCTTCCAAGGTCTCCACTGTTCGCTCTGTTAGACTATACTGAGCCACTACCTGCTAAGCATCGGCGTTTTGTGTCCTTCTACCTGGTGCTCGCTAAACGGCGCATAGCCTGTCGATGGGGTAGGGGACGGGTGCCCAAATTTAAGGACTGGCTATTGGATTTGATACTATGGTAAAATCAACTCAATACGTATGCTGAACTCCTCCCATGCTCCTCTCGCCCCGAGACATCTGGGGTACGTTGCAGACATATATATTAGAACATCCTCAGGCGGACACTGCTGCGTCTCAAAGCACGCCAATGTCTGTTCTCCTCTGTACAAATTAATTATTACTTCGGCACTCCCTACCTGTCCAACATTGCACCCTACTGCATTGTCATAAGCCCTGGCGTTCTAATCTTACGGCACATGGTGACATCAAATGTATAATTTGTTGCTTTGCTTTTTTGACTGCCCTTACTTCATCTGTGGTGTGTATGGACTCAAGTAACTTCATGTGACCTCCCACTTGTATATGTCCAGGTCTGTCTCTGATTTGTGATCCGAATCGTATACGCTTTGTCTCCCTTATGGTTTTTGCAAATGCTTGTCTGTATTTTTGACGGAAATATTTTCAATAAACAAAGTTAAAAGAAAACAACAAAAAAACATGAAATTAAACAAGCTAAAAAGGAGTGGGAAATAGAAAAGTGGGATAGCTTGAGAGATGCTCTAAACAGGAGGGACATGAGGAACTTTTGGAAATTAATAAGCTCTGGCACAAAGGAGGATAATCATGCTTTCGAACCAAACTTGGGCGCCGAGGTCTGGAGGGCACACTTTCATTCACTTTACTCTAGGGAAGAGGGTACTCTTGAGCAAGTCGAAACCTCCACCTACCTCATACACCTAATCAGCTCGGAAACCCCGGCAATTTCTCTAAAAGAGGTTACGGCCGCAATTGCCTGAGTAATACCTGCTAAGGCCCCGGGGCTAGATAAGATCCCGGGTGACCTCTACCGCAATGTACCTAGTTTCTGGGCCCCCTACCTCTGGAGCATATTTCACGCTATACTACAGGGAATGGAGATCCCCATAACATAGCTAGGGGCTGAAATTATCCCTATTTTCAAGAAGGGCTCACCCCTCCATCCTGCAAACTATCGGCCCACTATTGGCCCATTAGCCTCATTGATGTCACACAAAAAATCTTTTCCCGAGTGCTCCTGGACCAATTGCAGAACTGGATGGAGGAGTTTTCCATTCTTACACCCTGTCAGGCCGGTTTTCATACAAAAACGTCCACAATTGATCAAGTTTTCAGGTTGCAATTACTGCACTGGAAAAGAGTAATCTCAGAGGGTGGCAGTCTCTACATGATCTTTGTGGACTTGAAATCGGCCTTTGATCTAGTCCCCAGAGAAAAACTATGTGCCATTCTATCTGATTTAGGGGCGCCTCAGTACTTAAGAGCGATCCTGAAAAGACTGCATGCGAACAACTATGCCCAAATCAGATTTGGAAAAAATGGAGATCTCACTGATCGTATACCCATAGAGAGATGTGTGAGACAGGGGTGTGTCTTAGCCCCAACCCTTTTTTGTCTATTTATAAATGGCCTAGTGGGAGCATTGGCAGCGGGAGGGGACATAGATGCCCATAATCTAGCGGGCCGCAAGGTACCTGCCTTGATGTTCGCAAATGACACCCTCCTGATGTAAAAATCACTGATGGGTATACAAAGGGCACTAGATATTTTTTCTCAGGGGCCTGGAAATAAACACCCAGAAAACAAAATATATGCTGTTCAATGCAGGCCACTCAAAGCGTCCCAATCCACAACTAGCCAGGGAATTTTTAGAGAAAGTCCCTGCCTGTGACTATTTGGGCCTAACACTCAACGAGAAAATGGAGTGGGGTGATCAAATCAGGAAGATCTGTCTCAAGCTGACGCAATTGTCAGGGGGCCTTGCAAAACAGCAGAGGAAGTGTGTACCCAAGATGCTGGGGCCGGTGTTGGAAATCTATAAGGCGCAAGTTAGAGGGGCTGCTATGTACGGAGCTCAATTATGGGCCCATAGGTCAAACGAACAACTTGTAAGGATCGAAAACTCATTCCTTAGAGAGCTGGTGGGTCTTCCAAATAGCACCCCTTTGACTCCGCTCTGAATGGATCTGGGCGTGAGCCCAATGGAACAGGAGGTAGCGCTCAGACTCCTACTTTACTGGTTCCGCTTATGGAGTACCCCAGAGTTATCCACGTAATGAGAGGAACTGAGGGAGGTGGCCAATCTCAGGGGGGCAAGCACAATTTCCTGGCTCACCTATATTAAGAACTCCTTTGTAGCCATTGGAATGGGAGACTTATGGGATAGCCCGGAAGAAAGCTCTTAGGTAACACCAAGAAAAGTTTTGATAAAAACTTTAAGGATCACCATCTCAGTTTATTCCAGAGGGGCCCCAGGACAGGCACACTTACTATATCCTTTCTAGATGTCAAATTTCTATACCTCTTAGAACCTAACATTTATGACATACAGCCCTCCCTAGATAAAAAAAACTCTACATGCAGTTTAGGCATGGCGTACTCCCCTTATGTGCTGTTACCTATAAGTGGGGGTGGGGGGGTAGTCTGACGAAAGATTGTCCGTCTTGCAAAAACTGCACGGAGACCGACTTGCATGTGTTGTTTTTCTGCCCTACCTACAAGGCTAAAGGGGCTTGTTGGTTTAGACAGCTTTGTAGGAACCTTGGAACTTCCCATTGCCTACAGGCCCACAGAATCCTGAAATATGATACTGGCATTCCGATTGTTTACTCTGTCTCCCGTTACATGTTCTCAATGTGGTGTGCTCTTGCGCAGTTTTAAAGAAAGTACAAGTTTAAACTGGCCACCCCCTGCACTTTCCAAGACCCCGGACACGGCATCTTAATTATTTTTATTTCTCAATACATTTGATTTTGCGTTTTATGACTGAGATACTTAATGCCTACCAAGCTACTCAATATTTTATCTTTTTAACTTTTTAGATGTTTTTATATTATCTTATGAGGATGCAAAAATGTCAACATTGGTAAATTGTAATGAATTTGTAATTGTTTCATATGTGCTTTTAAGGACTTGACTTAACAATAGGTATATTGAATAGTAAATTCACTAAGGCAAAAGAAAGACTAGCCGCTGTGATTGAGAAAGAAATTGTAACAGAGCCAGTGAAGCCTGTAGCTGCAAAAAACTGCAACACTGTGTGTTTTTAATAGCCCTCTGGCGATTAGTGAGGACTCCCCACCCGGGGAGTTGTCTCCCCCGCCAGCAAAGAAAATCTGTTACTCAGCAGATACACTACCTAGAGTTTAACTATAGGAGGTAACTATAGGAGGCAAGGATAATAATGGTAAAATAAACCACCCAGACCTAAAGGGAAATTTCTGAAGACCGCAAAAGTAACAGACTGCTCTTTAAAGAATGTACGTAATAGATTGACAATTTTAGAGGAATCTCTCAAAAATGACCTGAGGAGCATAAAATCAGGGATCTATTCACTTGAGGCAACTGTTAAGGAAATATTAGATCACCTAAAATTATACATTGGTCAGCCTGCTATTAGAGAAGCTATACAAAGTGATACTTGTATATCTACAGACCCAGATAAGGTCCCTATGCAAACAATAACAGTTTTATCCACAAATTATAACCACCAACAACATCAAAATACAGAAACCCAGGTGCCCCAGATATCTTTACATCTACCACCTGAATCTACGCCTTTTGTAACCATATTGAGAAATGTTCCCATCTTAAGGCCCAATGTAATAGAAACTTGGTCTGACCTCCAAAGCAAGGAGATACACTGGCTGCCTAAACAACCGTGGAGCACAAATTTGCCTTGCTAGAGAAATTATAAAGGTAAGAAGAGCTGGGTGGATAGGCCCCTGGAGTAAAAGTAGCAAAGGTGACTGTATTGTGGTGAACGTTCGTACCCCTTATGTGGTAAGATCCCTCCTCTCTAATCTTGCAAATAAATCTGGTGGCAGGTGCAATAACGGGACCATTCGAGACGTGTCTTTGGGTTATTTTTAAAGGCCAGAAATGTTCTTGGGTAGAACTGATATTTCTAAATAAGCAGAATCTCAAGTTGGACAGAATGCTAATCGATATGATATTAGCTCTATAAATAAACACCAGATTACAATTCCAACAAGGAACCAGTTCCTCCCCCTATCCTACTATGATGAACAGGATTGACAACAAGAGGTTGTGGGAGGATATAGCAGTAATTGTAGTGGTCCATGTCAGACACCGGAAATGGGAATTGTAACCGGGCAAAGGATAAATGTAGAGGGAAATGTACAAGACCTACAGAACGCGGATCACAGTACCACAAGGTGCTAAAATACGGAAACCTCAAATTAGTAATGAAGACCTGGAATATTGCAGGAATAAAAAAACAAGTTATCAAATCCAGAGTGGCTAGAGATCATCAATCAAACACAACTAGTTTGTCTGCAAGAGATATGGACACTAAATAACTTTTCTGTGGAGGGTTTTACTTAATTTTTAACTCCGGGGAGGCGGGCCAAGGGAGGCTTGGAAGTATTATTATCTACAACCTCTTCATTGAAAGTATTAAGGTCCTATCTGTCTTCCTCTGTTGTATAGCTCCTATATATCCTTATATCGTGTTAAGTTAGCATAGGTACATTTGAGATTTAAACGCCATTTTTCCTTTCTTGCAACTTCTGCACACGACCCTTAATTGTTGACTTAGCTTTCAACCTAGTGGTTTGCCGTGGTGTATGTGAGAATAATATGTTATTGCTCTGATATCAGTCTTGTTTAATAAAACATGTCTGCACGGAGAGTGCTGAAGTTTCAGGAGCAACACGATATGGAATTGTTATGAGGTCTGATCTCCACGCCTTCATAGTCATAACACAAGTGCAGCCTTTGCCAACTTGGGCTTGAGGCGGGATTGATATTGCTTTGCACGAGAATTGTTAACACACTTGATGCGGTGCACATGCAGAGAGAGCTGGTGTATGCTGATGTGATTCCTTCATGCTAGGACACTAAGGTATGGGCCCGCCCTAAAACAACCCAAAGAGACCTTCTTAGATAATAATATAATATATGTGTTAGGGAGGGTGAGATATAAGTGTTGTTAACTCTTATTCATTACAGCATGTTAACATGCTGTCACCATTCGCTTTTTATGTCTTAGTAACTATGCTGATAATTTTGCTACTGATAATAAGTATACTTGTATTATCAAAGATACTGCGCCTGAGAAGACGGCATTAGTAAATAAACATTTCAAATGCACATGTGTCTTCTTTACTCCATGTTCTGGTTTGTAATGATAATATAACGAAAGAGTGTTCATGAGTCCCACGTACCCTGAGGTACTGTAAGTTCATGTTCTGGTTTGTCTAAACATTGGGTGTTTGATATGTCCAATGAGACACTGTAGCTAGCTCGGTAAGGGGTGAGTTGGTTGCTAAGGTAAGTTTTGGGACACCCTAATTTGCCGAGGTTCCACTCCTCTGTGCACAGTTCTGTGTGAGTACAGAAACCCTGCAACATGGCGCCCAACGGTTTCGGTGGTCTTATATCATGACACTCGAGTAGTTTATCGTTCATGCCTTAACCCCTTCACGTCCGTTTCCGGAAAACGGGGTGTCGGTGAAACCTACCTATTTTTTGAAATAGGTCTTTGTTCAAGCTTGATTCTTTCTTAAACGGTTTCTTTGAATTACTACCCAGTTGTGCTACAAAGTATTCTTTGTGTTTTCTTATTTCCAATTCTGTAATGGCGGCAGCGGTGGCTATTGCGCAGCATAGTCGCGTAGCGGTACGCAACCATCTTCAGACGTACCAAGTCCCAGTAGATGGGATGGCTGTGATTTTCGTGGTATGTGCAGATCCGGCGTTTCCTTACGAGTTGTTTTACTCTTGGGTTACGTTTCCGGCTGTGGACGCTAATTCTGGTTTGTTCCACTCCTACACCGCCTCGGATGTCCCGGCTGAATATACGCCGTACAGGGCATTGGAAATACCTATTGATCATTGGCAGCATCGAGTTTGGTTTGATGGCGCCCTCCCCCACTCTATGTCCCCTGCGAGGTTGGGCCCACTCTCAATTCCAGGTACTAATTGGCCTGCGTTGGGTGGCTTTACCCCGCACCCGAATCACGGGGCTTGCACCCTGGCAGAAATTCGCAGGCTGCATGTAGTTTCCATTTCCGTGATTCGTGCTTTAGTGCAATACATCGGTCGACATCTTCCTGGTGGTCCCCAGGGGGGTGCGGCCGCTCCCCTGGAACGAGGCGGAATGCGTCTCAATCCAGTGATGGTAAATTCGGTTTTTGGTGCGCGTCCGGTTGACAACGATGACTTCCCATTCTGGCTAGCAGAGAAGTTTGATCAACTGGAGGCGGTTTTTCCGAATTCTACTCCGGCTGATAAACATAGAATGTTGACGATTACTCTACCGAAGGATATTACTCCTGAACTTGCTGACTGTGACAGCTGGGGAAAAACATTTGCGGCAGTTTATACAAGGTGCTTCGGCACCCCGTCTATGACTGCCCTGCCTGAAATCGTTAGACGTGTTCAGAATGATCACGGTCCAGAGGCAGCGGTTGAATTGGGTATGCGCCTGTGTGGTTCTTTTGAGATTGTAAGTGATCTCATTCTCTCCAATGTTAAAGGAGATGCAGTTAACTTTCAGGTGTCGAATGCTTTGGCTGCTCTGCCCGATGCCGACAAACCCCGCCAGTTAGCAAAAATTGTGGTGGCCGCTTATAAAACGATTGGCCGCACAAGTAGAGGTCTGAAATATTTTCCAGTGAAGGAGAAAAAACAACCACAGGGACAATCTGCAGTGACAGATGCCCAGCCCAAGTCCAAGAAACAAAATTGGCCTAAAAAACAGACACAGGGGAAGCAGACAACGCAGACTCAGGGTACTTTTCCTGCAATACAAGCTCCTGCGCCACCCGAAAAAGTTTATGATTTGCGCGACCGCGCGATGATTAAATCGCCTGATCGTTTTCAGGGTTCTGATCAACGCTCTCCTCGTTCCTTTCAGGACACATCGGCCCCGAAGACCGGTGGAGGAGGAGGGGGTGGACGTGGACGTGGTGGCCAACAAGGACGTGGCCAGTCCCGCCAGACGGACGGCGCAGTGAAGCAGGAGGATTCTACGCCTAGGCGTCCGCAGTTTGCGAAAAAGAAAGTCGCAGCCTTAACAGCGCATCGATATGCCACAGATAGTGAGAACGCGGCTTCGGAATCTGACGTGGGCTCTGACCTTGCTGGACAGCGCGGCGGAGATAACCATAGTCAGAGAGGCGCTGCGTCCACTACTGAGGGTGACAGCGACTGATGTCTACGTTGTGATAGAAACAGCGGATACTAGACTCGCTCCCCCTGAAAGACTATATGAAATTGTCCTGTTAATTGAAGGTGACATACAGCGTACCGTTAAAGGTGTATTTTGGGAGAATCTGTCTTCTACATATGATATTTTACTTTCGGAGGCTGACTGGCCCCCACCTTTTGTGCTCGCGGCGCCGCGAGGGGAGGAGGTAATCCTACCCAGTTTCGCGAACACTGTCTCGAAAGAGCATGCGCAGCATTTTGCAGAAGAGTGGGCTCGGGCTCTCGCGCCGGCTCTGTACCGTAACCAATGTGGTTGGGATAAATTGTCGCCTTGCCACGAAATTCCGTTGCGGTCTCAGCCGCAGCCTCAACCTCAATATCCCATTCGGCGTGAAGCAAAATCTTCCGTCGCGGAAATCCTTGAACAATTGGAATATCAGGGAGTTATTGAAACGTGTGTGTCACCGATGAATAATCCACTTTTTACTGTGAATAAACCTGACGGATCATATCGTTTGGTTTTGGATTACCGGCATTTGAACTCGCATTGCCGTAACTGTGCAGTACAGAATACCCACGGCTCTGCCCTAGTGGATAGTCTCGTGCGTAAGCGTTTCAAGACAACGCTTGACATATCCAATGGTTTTTATGCCCACAGATTGGACAGCTTTAGCTCCCAATGGACCAGTTTTACAAGCGCTGGAGTGCAAAAGCAATTCCGGCGTCTTCCAATGGGCTACAAGAATAGTCCTGGTGTATTTACCGCTCGAATTGTCTCTATTCTGGAGGCACTCGACCCTGATGCTTTTTCGTATGTGGATGACATATATCTCACAGACGACGATATTTGGGAGCATCTGTGTCGTGTAAATTCTCTTGTTTGCAACTTCGCAGACATGGGTTACAAATTCAACTTTGCAAAATCGCACATTGCTGAACACACAGTGTTGTTTTTGGGCTATGAGCTCAACAATGAAGGTAGAGGTTTGGCTCCTCACTTCTTGGAGAAGTGCGCACAATTGCGCGCACCAACAACTCTGAAAAAATTACAATCCTTACTGGGCTTTTTGAATTTCGGCAGAACTTACATTCCGGAATATGCCCAGCGTATCAAGCCTTTGTATGCTTTGATACAACCAACTTTCTCAAAATCATGCTGGCTGCCTGAGCATTCAGCCATTTTGCAATCCTTGCAGGCTGATCTGCTCGCTTCTAAATATTTACTGACTCGTGATAACCACACCAACCTGGTCATAAGAATAATTCCTGGGACGGTGGGTTTCACTTACCTCACTTTTAATGAAGGTGACACAGTACCTATTGCTTACAAGTCACACTTGTACACCTCGGCTGAGATGCGGTTTCCCACCATAGAAAAGGTTTTAACTGCTGTACAGATGGCTATTCTAAAGGAACGAGCTCTGTCACAGGGGAAACGCATGCTAGTGGTAACACCCTGTCCTCATTTGGAGGCAGTCACGAAAGCCAGTGTACCAAATTCGAAAGCTTTGCACCCTCGGTGGATTCAGTGGGCTGCGTCATTGTCATCCTCGGATGTCATGTTTATTTTTGACGCTTCCTTACGGTCGCAGGAGTTCTTGCAGTATGAATTCGTTCACCCTGCTCCTCTGGCGATGCGACCTTTGGAGGACTTCCATTGCATCATTTACACTGATGGGTCGGCGCAGGTTGCGCATGGCTCTAAACATGCCTACGTTTCCGCATGCGCCATTGTGGTCGGTGCTATGTTGAATGATGAGTTCATTTCCAGGGAGGTACACACGTTGCCCCTGGGCGATTGCACCGCACAATTGGCAGAGCTTCGTGCTCTCTTACTAGCTTTGGAGTACGCAGATCCAAGTGTTACTACTCTAATTGTAAGTGATTCTTACTACTGTGTCCAGTCTTACAATGAAAACTTGTTCTTTTGGATTCAAAATGATTTTCAAGATTCCAAGGGTAGCACAATAAAACATAAAATGATCTGGGTTCGAGTGGCAGAGCTTAAGGCTATGTTGCCACTCGTTTATGTGATTCATACTCTCGGTCATCAGCGCGTGGGAGTTCACGCTTTTGGCAACTCGCTTGCTGATGAAGCAGCGTAATCAGCAGTATCTACATACTTAGTTGCAGCAGTTACTAGGTCTAAAACCAAGATTGATAGCGACATCTTGGCAGCGATTGCTGCCTCTGAGAAGGGAAGTAAACATCCTTCGGGATTCCCTTCGAAGTATAAATACCACTTAAGTCCCGAAGAGGTTCCTTTTGTGACAATTCCTGATGTTGGGGAACGGCTGATTCCCAACTCGGATCGCAGAACAGACTTGATTACAGCGGCTCATGAAGGTGTGGCGTCTGCGCATGCGGGCGTCTCAGCCACTGTATCGCAACTACAACAACGTTTCTGGTGGCGGGGACTGTACAAACAGACGCGTGATTATGTCCTTCTTTGTGACATATGCCAGCAGATTAAACCTTCAACTGCTACGCGTCCGCCTCAGACTCAGTTGTACATTTCTAATAAACCACTAGGCTGTGTTTATTTAGATCACTGCGGTCCATTTTCATCTGATACTGCGTATAAATACATCTTAGTAGCAGTTGACTCATGCACACGCTTTGTTTGGGTATGGCCACATCGCAGCGCTGATTCCCGGACTGTCATCAGAGATTTGCGTATCTTTTTAGGGATTTTTGCCTGTGGTACCTTCCATTCGGATCAGGGTCCGGCTTTCGCCTCTAAGGCGTATAAGGATGCCATGACTTCGATGGGGGTCCAAGTCAAGTTTTCGTCACCCTACAGACCCGAGGGTAATAGTGTAGTTGAACGAATGAACCGTGATTTAAAGCAATCTTTGACAGCCCGAGTTATAGGCACTGGCAGAAATTGGCTGGCTCACCTCTATGGCGTGCAGCGTGCTCTTAATAATCTCCCTAGAAGGTCTCTGGGTGGGCGGACCCCATACGAAATGCTCTTTGGCATCAAGATGTTCGTCCCTGACCTTGACGGTCTAGACTCGGTGGTTCGCGCCACTTCCTTTGACGCAGATGAACATTGCAATGTTTTACAGAATCTACAAAAGACGAGAGACACTCTTGCAAAGGAACATTTGCCCTCCACGTCGGATGATGCGTTGCAGATCCCGGTAGTTGGCTGGCTACCCCAAGTTGGAGAACTGGTTCGAGAGAAGATCGACAACAAGAAAGAGTTTGGTCCCTCCTATCGAGCTCCGGTCCCAGTGCTTGGAGTGAAGGGCACAAGAACAGTCATTTTACCACCACTTCCAGGTCGTAAGGAAAACAGGTTTATTTCTATTGACAATGTCAAGATACACAGAGTGGCCGATTCTTCTTAGCATGACACCGGCTGTTTCCTGTCCTTCCATTGTGAGAAATTCAATTATGCCCACTGCTTATAATAATGAACCTGAGGTGGCCATCGAATTACCTGCTGTTTCCACTCCATTATTGAATAATTTACCAGGAACTAACCTTGATGAGACAGACTATACATACCCCACTGATTTGTCCATGCCTGACCTGCAAGCTCGTTTAGCCACGGAATCCAGATTTTCATTTGACTCTGCTTCCCTTGCCTCGAAAAAACCCTCTAAAATTGCATTATATGCTAGCCTGTTTAAAAAACATTTTTTGATACCTCCTTGGATATACATTTGGCTGGTCCTTTTTTCAGTTTACCTTTTTATGTCAATTGGTTTTGTGTTTTATTTTTTTCGGATTATGAATGGACACTATGTCGAGGAGAGAACTTGCATTACTCATTTGAATGGAACTTTGGCCCCACTTTCCTCTTCACATTCTACACACAGATTAAAAAGAGACTTGACTTTGGTTAACATCACAGCGTGGCCTGTTCTGGATGGAATCGCGTGGGATGCAGTTCGTTTTCAGATTCATGGTCCAACGGAAGTCGTTAATGTCCCTAATGTACTAAGAGTTAATATGGGGGATGTGGTGAAACAAAACATTCGTTCTGATGATTGGGATGTTAATGCTGTGGAAAGTTTGTTTTCTGATTTGAAATATTATGCTGCTTTTGATGCTGAGGATTTATATTTAGAATCTGCTAATTATGGTGAATTGTTCTGTTACCAACATTATGGCAATCACTTCTTACACAAGACATCTTCCCGAAGGGATGCGGTTAATTTTACTCAGTGGGAACATTGCCCAGCACCAACACAAGGGAGTTCAGAAACGTTTCTTAAAAAGTATACTTATTTCACTGACTTTAATCAGTCCAATCCCGAGTCCTTTTATTTTAAATTTCACAAACAGCCACTGTCCAAGGTTCGACTTACAAATACAAAATTGTTATATTCAAAGGCCTTCCTGGATCAATTAGTTACTGGAGGGTATGAGTTATGGAAGGATACCATAGACCTTAAATCAGTTTGGGGCTCAAGGGCCTGGCAGGTACAAGGCACTGAGGCTTTGCACCGTGCATGTCTCATCCCAAATCATATGTGGTTTTTAAATGAAACCATTTCCCAGACCACGTGCTTTGGATTGGCTACATCTAAAAGGTTAAACACCCCGTCTTTCCCGGAGTTGGAGGAATATGAGAATTGGAGTAATTTTACTAAATTGTCCATTAGAGATATACAGGCTCTGCTTCTGAATTCCTCCTTTAACATTTCCAGTATGAATCCCAAGGGTTGGCTGCTTTGGCACCGTGGTGCTGATTCTTGCCAAAAGAGATTTTTAAATATAACTGACGGTTTTAAGACTGTTAGATCTGATCCCCGTTTTGATTTGAGTCATACTGTCACCTCTTACTCTGTTGGCAAGTTGTGTCAAGCTTGGCTGAAACATTCAACTTTACCTGCGGTTAAGTATCACCTTTCCAAACTGAATGCAGACGTGGATTTGAATGATTTCATTAAGGGCCCAGCTAGTGGCAGGTCGAAAAGGTGGTTATATGGTGTTTACAATGAAATTTGGAAACTCTCACAGATTGAGGCTGCTTCACGCCTTAGGGCTATTGATCAGGCAAATCTTGAGAAAGTGCTTGCAGTGGTTGACAATAGCATTAACGTGCTTTCCTCTAGAATTTACACATTAGATAATATTGTGTCGTCTGTTGTTGATATTGTGCATGATGAAGTGTCTGTATTATACCATGGTCAAAATCAATTACGTTCAATCATGCAGTTTGCATGGACACTACAGACTCTAAAAATGGGTAAAGTTCCCTGGGGATACATGAACGTTTCCTCTTTATTTGCACCATTTAATTTGACAGACAAACAACGCTTGCTTTCAATGCGTGATGCTTCCTTTTCTATGCTCCATATTGAAAGATTGGAATCTTTACCTTTTTCTGTGGCAGAGACCACTGCTGCTACGTGGCTTATCCACGGTTTAATAACGCTGCCTTTTGCTTTATATAAGTTTTCAAATTGTATGAAATATGTGCCAATAGGTCGTTTTGAACCCTTAGGTAGCGGTTTTCTTCATGAGGTCTGGTCACTCCCATACACATACAGATGTTTCAAGGATGAACAAGAGGTTTATGTAACAGGGGATGAGTGTACTGAGACGCCAGATCATTCTTTAATGTGTAGACACATACAGTTACACGGTTCGTGTAACAGGGACAGACCGAATATGGCTTGCGTTTTACAGGGCACGCCAGTTCCTGCTATCATCCCCACGTTTAAATTGTTAGAGAATGGTAGTTATTTAATGCTCAATAATGAAAACTGCTGTGGTTTAATTAAAGGTATAGCTTTCATAGTAACGGTTAGTGAGCGAGTTATTTGCTGCAGAAATGTTCTTTATCCTCCCACACGTGAACATAGGGAGTCTTCCATTTGGCCACAGATACCGACCTTGGGAGCAGAATTCAGCGGCATGGCTAGAATAAGAGCTCTATTGTCCCAGAAAGAGGTGGCCTTGAGCTCGGCCCGTGAAACTTTCGTGCTTCACATTGCTAACACCCGCACGGAGGTTCAGGCTCTTTTAAACACTGATTTGCCCTTGCATTTCGGAGCCATGGTCCGTTCTATCTTTAACGCATCCTCCACAGCGGGCCTAGCACATTTTTTTAAAGTTGTTAGCGGTGGTCTCGTGACTTCCTTTGAGAAGATTTTTGGAGTCATCCCTGCTTTCTTCCATTCTATTTTTTCATCCTTGTTTGGAGGGTTCCCGTTTTTGCTTGCATTAGCGGCTGGCGCATTGGTGGTTTTCTGCCTTTTTAAATATGGATGCCCTTCCTGTGCAAGACCACGCACGGCTACTACTGACGCGGTTTCGCAACCGCATGCTTGATTACTATGGCACACTGCCGTTAGCGACTCTAAGCACGGCGTTTGGATTATCTTTTCGGTTCTCCTATTTCACCTGTGTCCAGCCTGTATTTCGCTGTCTGACCTGTGATTTCCTTTGGGCCATTGATTTGTGTCTCTGCGGACCAGCATCTTCTGACGTCGATTTTGATCAACTGATGAGTCCTATCATTGCTCACGAGTTGGTTTGTTCTGACGAAAGGGTTATGGCCTTGGCGGTGGCACATGGACTAATGGGTCCCTGGGATGTGTTGTCGGCAGCGCAAAATTTCTTGGAACTAAGTTTTCTTGAGAACCCACCGAGCTGTCCTCTGATGGTTATAGAGGATCCGGTGCTGGAGGATCACGTATGTTCCTTTCATCTTTTAAATTGGATGGCTGAACTGTTTTCGGATGAGGACAGTGACTTCCTCCTGGAGGCTGTTGCAGCTTACTTTTCATATACAGTCTTATCATAGACACTGCCTCAAATTGACATGCTGATTGATAGCATTTCCTTGATTTTATTGACTTTTGGTCAAGACATTTTATTTTTTGCTTGCCTATTGGCTTGAGCCACATTATATTGGCTATTTTTTAGCATTAGTTTTTATAATTGAATTTTTATTCATGCTCGTTTATAAATGGATTCTGCTCTCATGTGATGGCACTTCTGTTACCTTATTTAGTCCGTTCTCGGATCATGGGGGGGTGTTGTATAGCTCCTATATATCCTTATATCGTGTTAAGTTAGCATAGGTACATTTGAGATTTAAACGCCATTTTTCCTTTCTTGCAACTTCTGCACACGACCCTTAATTGTTGACTTAGCTTTCAACCTAGTGGTTTGCCGTGGTGTATGTGAGAATAATATGTTATTGCTCTGATATCAGTCTTGTTTAATAAAACATGTCTGCACGGAGAGTGCTGAAGTTTCAGGAGCAACACGATATGGAATTGTTATGAGGTCTGATCTCCACGCCTTCATAGTCATAACACAAGTGCAGCCTTTGCCAACTTGGGCTTGAGGCGGGATTGATATTGCTTTGCACGAGAATTGTTAACACACTTGATGCGGTGCACATGCAGAGAGAGCTGGTGTATGCTGATGTGATTCCTTCATGCTAGGACACTAAGGTATGGGCCCGCCCTAAAACAACCCAAAGAGACCTTCTTAGATAATAATATAATATATGTGTTAGGGAGGGTGAGATATAAGTGTTGTTAACTCTTATTCATTACAGCATGTTAACATGCTGTCACCATTCGCTTTTTATGTCTTAGTAACTATGCTGATAATTTTGCTACTGATAATAAGTATACTTGTATTATCAAAGATACTGCGCCTGAGAAGACGGCATTAGTAAATAAACATTTCAAATGCACATGTGTCTTCTTTACTCCATGTTCTGGTTTGTAATGATAATATAACGAAAGAGTGTTCATGAGTCCCACGTACCCTGAGGTACTGTAAGTTCATGTTCTGGTTTGTCTAAACATTGGGTGTTTGATATGTCCAATGAGACACTGTAGCTAGCTCGGTAAGGGGTGAGTTGGTTGCTAAGGTAAGTTTTGGGACACCCTAATTTGCCGAGGTTCCACTCCTCTGTGCACAGTTCTGTGTGAGTACAGAAACCCTGCAACACCTCCTATTTCCAATGTATCCATCTAATTACTCAAGAAAAGGTTAATTTGGTTATTATTAACTTTTATAATAATGTTTTTGATAAAACCAAAGTATCGGTTATAATGGATTTGAGTAAGGAAATCAAACTATTCCTAGCTCACCTTAAGGATGCTTATATTTTACTATGGCTAGGAGATTTTAATATGAGTAACTGCTACAGACAGAGATATGAAATTTGTGGTTATGTTAAAACAAATGGAGAGAGTATGTTACACTTTTTGCACAACTCACACAGAGAGGCATTAAATGAATTGATTCCAAAATATAGTTTAGTTCTCTTGGAACAATGTATTGGTGAAAACCAAATTATAGTACCCACATATTATGGGAATGGAAGAAGCTCTGTAATTGATCAAATCCTGGTGACAGGAAGTGGTCAATACCAAATAGACTGGCTTACAGTTACCCCAAATGCCCTTAGTGATCATGCTGCACTGACATTGGTCCTTAATATAAATATTACAAGGTTGAATAGCTTTCAAAATATGAAACAAATTGAAATACAGGGCAAAGGTGGTTTCTCGTTAAGATTGGCTAATATTGATGGGATAGCAAAAACAGAAGAAATGATGGCAGAGTCCCTTAGACATTTCTATATAAAGACGGATTATATGTCACCTCGATGCATATTATGGAAGCTTTCTGTAAAATCACGACTAGAATATCAGAGAAATTTAAGTGCCCAACCAGAGGGAAAAGTAACAGAAACAGGGGCTGGTTTAATACCGAATGTTCCTCGATAAATAGAGATACACCCGTGCAATACTCTCTAGGTGTATATATGCCCTTATAGAGAGGTATATGCACTGAGTAGTGTACGGGCATATCTTAATTGTCGAGACTGTCCGATTCATTGTTATTGGAGCTAGCTGTCGTTTTTTGAGCAGTAGGAATGAGGGGCACAAGGCTTTTTAACAGACATTTAATAATCGACAGAAGTATGAAGTCAGTCCTTCCTAATTCTATGTTCCTATAGAGTGTGGCGATTGGACCACGGTCCCACCACGATCCCGGGTTCAGCCAATAGCTGAGAAATTGGGGTAAGAAATGAGTGCATGTAAGAATCTTTATGCACAGATGTGGTGACATGATGGCAAGATCTAATGCAGATAATAGGTTTTTAGGTTTACACTGACCTAAATTTAATTAATGCGTGTTTGTCACAACCAAAAATAGGGGGGCTATTAACAACATTTTTTAAATTCATTCGTCCTTTATTCTAACCACACGAGTGTGATAGCTAATAATTAATGATTAGGGTGGTGGTGGCTACCTTTTTTAAAGCACACAAGGGTGTAGGGAAGATAACAAGGGGAACTTGAATATTAGCTTGTTCTTTGTTTTCATTTTACAGTTTTTCTGTTCCTCTGCGCTATTGCATAAGAGTGAGATATGGAGAATATCCAGTGACTAAGACCTGAATGTGAGTCTAAACCAAGTACGTTTTTAAGGGATCAATAACCTGACGAAGGCCGCTGTGACCACTGGGGGCATACATTAAAAGCCGAAACATGTTGGTTCCTGCAAAGAGGATATAGGGGTGCTGCTTCCCCCGGTGTATTTTATACATTGTTAACCCTATGGAGGGTGACCAAAAATAAAGGTAACCTAGGTTCCTCTCGGATAATTTAATAATTATTTTTGTCTTGCACTTTCTGATCCCTTCTTGAAGGAACTACTCTTTTCCTTCACCTGTCTATATATTTTCTTTCCTCACCACTTTCTATACAAAATATTTGCTCTCCGCCCAGTGTGTTGGTCTGCACCTGGGCATCAGATGTGGCCCAATGATGAAGCATGACACCATATGGTGTGTGAGGGCAGTATTAAGAAAGTAGATTTCTTTCCCACGCCCCTTCTCCCTCCCCTTTGTTTAGATTGGGGTACAACATCGCCCCACTCTTTTTTAGTTTTTTTGTCCTTTTCTTTATAGTGAGTATACAATTAAAATTCTTACCTACTCTAAAATAGAAGGTATGACTCTACTTAGGGAACAAAAAGAAAAAGTGAGATTTTAATGAAAGTAAAAAATCTACGGTAGCTAGCGACTTGCTACATTATGTACAAGAGGGGCAGCAGCCGTATCGGGCCGTATCTGGCCGTAGCGGGCACCGGGCATTTCCCCGGTGGGCCATCACAGTGGGGGCCGGTTTTGAGCCCCTAGGGGGCCAGTTTTGTTACATGGCTGTTTTTGCAGCATAGCTGCAATATTGGTCCCTGTAACAAAATCGGTCGAAACCGGCCCTGGCAAACAGCACGGCCGCACACCCAAACCCCCGGGGGCCGGCCGAGCACTTTGCCAGGGCCAGTTTTTTGTTCCCAGTTCGGCCCGAGGGGCAGCCAAACTATCTGACAATTGTTAAAAATAGTCAGCAAAGATTTTACCTCACTAGACTCAGATTAGGCATTTTGCATATACAGTTTGCGTTCCCAAAAATTGGGGCATGGAATATCAGCCTACCAAAATGCCCATGTTATGGTAAATCACGACAAAGCACAATGCACTTTCTTTTATTTTGTAGTTTTTATGAGGATTGTAGGAAATATTTTTAGCCCCACTTTTTAAAACTGACAAATATATCTACTATCAGGATGCTTTTAACTATTTATGTGCATTGGAAAAAAGTGAAATCTGTTTATCTGCTATTCATTGCAATGGCCATAGGAAGAAGGAGAACATTTGTACAACTGGAGGCTTTAACCTATGAAATATCAGAGTAAATTCGGATTCCCCCAGTTCGATTGTATAATTAGAATTTTTTCACTTAAAGTGAATAAATACTGGGTAGGGTCTGAAGCTACGTGATCCGTAATGACCCTTAGCCCCTATATATAGACATTTGCTGGTCCCTAAGAGATGACCCTATGCTGTTAAACTATATATGTTATGGGGAATCTGTCTAAGGAAGACATATTTGTACGTAAATGCGAATCATGATTTTTTTTGTATTCTTTGATCATAAGTGTTTTTATTTTGTACTTTTATGGTTTTATGCTTATAAACCGAATAAAGTTTTCGACTGAATGAATGAAGGGCTGTGCGTTGCAATTACTTATGCTTAGTTTGCAGTGTTTTGCAGTGATTGTGTGGTGTTCTGCAGAGATGTTTTAAGCTGTTGTGTGAATGTGGTTCTTAATGCAGATAAGTTGAAAGGGTTATTGTGTTCGACATGGCCTAAAATCCTGGGATAGATAAGGTGTTGGTGTAAAAGACACTGTGGTGTAGTTGTCTGCTGTGTTGTGGTGCTAGTCGTGAGTTGTTATCGACAGCACTATTGAAATACGGACTTTTGCATGAGTGTGAGGTGTGGTTGGTATTGTGAATCTCAGTGTGCACGGAAGAACTTTATCAATTTGAGTGAGACCCCCACTGGTCTATGCTTCATTCAAATATTATTGGCAGGATAGGTCAGGAAGTGCTGCTCCAGACCGTTTATTGTTTAATTGAATACTTTAATTCTTTTAAAGGAGCAAACAAAGTTATTTGTTGAAATTGCTTGCCTTTGTTTTGAGCGTCAATTGCTCTACTGCAAGGAGTGAGATTAACTTCACAGAGTGCCGCGCTGGTATTGATCAGTTGGTGTAGAGCTGCACTGCTAATGGTTGGCGATGCCATAGAGAGTCACGTTGGTATTGGTTGTGACCACCGAACTGAGAATTGTTGGTGAAGAATCATTTCCTGGTTTAAACATGAGTAATTTGTGATTTTTTCATATTTTGATCAAAAATGAAATTCTTTAAGCACTATAAAGTCTATTATGGTGAGATGCGACTGGACCTATTAGAAAGTTGAAAAAGGCACCACCTGAAGATATGTGTCAGGTCATTATATGTTGATAAACATGGGTCTTCACACGTGTATTTGACTTGAAAAATGGCATAAGATTACTGAGAATGATGATCCTTTCATGTTTCTCTGTTATGGCACATTTAATTTGAGAATCATTGAACATTTAAAATGGACATGAAACCGCCTCCTAGACATACACTATTTGAATCACTTAATGCCTGAGAACACACAACTCACATTTGACAGAGGGAGAGATTTCAATAATGGGTGAAGAAATCCATTCACACTTGCACAGATGCTAGATGGGATGCAGAACAGAAAACATGAAGAACTGATATGACCGAGGGAGCTAGAACAAGTGAAAAAGATGTGAAAAATAAATGAAAAGATAAGAAAATGGAGAAAGTGGCAGATGAAACCGAGAATGTAGTTGAAGACAGTGTTAGTGATTAAAATGATGATTTCATAAATAAACAATTGTTAAACCGTCCACCCTCATACAATGTGGCTCAAGCTGGAGGAGCGAGTAATGCACATACCGGTGAGAATTGTGATGTGCTTATGGCACCAGTACATGTATGTTCTTGATCGATAGGAGAGAGCACAGGGATGACAGTCCTTCCAAATTCACTTCTCTTAAAAGCCCCAGGTGCCCTGGCTGTTCCTGTTACAATTATTCCTGTAGTTCCTTTATGTAAACTGAACAAGATGATGGATGGAGTGCTGAAATGTTTCAAACACTTACTCCCAGTCAAGAAATCTGGGTTAAATCCATTGTTCTTTTGCTTACCATGTTACCCCAGTTTGGAGCCAGCCATATGCAAACCAGTCTTAACCCTGCTCCTCATGCGAAAAATCCAGCCCGAACTGCCAGGCCAGGTCCTACCTGGAAGGAAACAAGAATCCTGGGACTGGTTTTGGGGTATCATCCCTCATCAGCAAGGCTAACTTGAATTCAGTGGCACGAAGAGCAAGGGAGCCACATCTGGGTGTACCCTTGGTCACGTTACTATTGGTCCTGTAGTTCCTTTAGATAAACCTGGATAGGCAGGAAAAGCTGCACAATCTCTCACTGCTCCTACTGGGATGAGTACCGCAACTTTTAATCCTGTGGCCTAACAATGAGACTAATTCCTCAAATTCCTTTGGTTCTGACACAAGGGAATACCACATTTGCTGCAAGTGCAGACCCTACATTAAATCAGACCGGGTTCAACCCAACTAGAATGGTTACCCAAAGAACGGCACCCTTTTTTATGCCCAAAACGAATGTGCTTCCAAGTGATAACAATGCTTCCAAGTGTTACCAATACTCCCAATACTGTAATATCTCTGGGTTTGCCAAGTATGACATGTCTCTTTTGAACTCACTGGCAAATAAATATCGTGGTACTTTAAGCGGAGAGATAATTATTAATACCCTGGTAGAACAACCTGGTCTTACTGCCCTTGAACGCAATGATTGGTCCAAAGGTATAGACCCCCCAACTGGTAGTGGGAATCCTGGACCAAGTGGAATGATTACTGAAACCCCACAGATGGAAAATAAAGTAGATGTGGCCAAACTGAAGCTAGAATTAGCTGAATTTATACTTGGAAATCTTGACATGTCCCAACTAAACGCCTATCGGGATGATGAGCTATTATTCATATGCAAAGATATTAATAGACATGCTGCAGAGGCTCATGAAAGGATGCCTGAATTGGCTCACAAATACGAAATTGACTTACAGAGATCTAAAGCCTTTCAGAGAAGTTCGAGTTTAAGCTTAAATGAATGGGATATCGCTAATATGAGACCATCAGGAATGAAATAACAGATCAAGGAATGAATTACTTATGTCCTAAAGTGGAGTGAGTTGGGGGAGCTAATCAAATTGTCAAGAACCCTACCTGACTGCACCTGAGCGAGGGAGCGCTCGGAGAGTGAGAGTCTTTGCGCCAGCTACCAGCACCGGAATCCCGCCTGAGCGAGGGAGCGCTCGGAGAGTGAGAGTATTTGCGCCAGCTACCAGCACCGGAATCCCGCCACCAGTCGCGCCGCCGCCTGGGACTACGTTTCCCATCAGGCTCAGCGGCGGCGCGTTCCCCGACGCGGCACAAGCGCCGGGAGGGGCAGTACAAAGCTGTCTGCCCTCGGTGGAGCGGGGGGGAGCTAATCAAATTGTCAAGAACCCTACCTGACTGCACCTGAGCGAGGGAGCGCTCGGAGAGTGAGAGTCTTTGCGCCAGCTACCAGCACCGGAATCCCGCCTGAGCGAGGGAGCGCTCGGAGAGTGAGAGTATTTGCGCCAGCTACCAGCACCGGAATCCCGCCTGAGCGAGGGAGCGCTCGGAGAGTGAGAGTATTTGCGCCAGCTACCAGCACCGGAATCCCGCCACCAGTCGCGCCGCCGCCTGGGACTACGTTTCCCATCAGGCTCAGCGGCGGCGCGTTCCCCGACGCGGCACAAGCGCCGGGAGGGGCAGTACAAAGCTGTCTGCCCTCGGTGGAGCAGGGGGGAGCTAATCAAATTGTCAAGAACCCTACCTGACTGCACCTGAGCGAGGGAGCGCTCGGAGAGTGAGAGTCTTTGCGCCAGCTACCAGCACCGGAATCCCGCCTGAGCGAGGGAGCGCTCGGAGAGTGAGAGTATTTGCGCCAGCTACCAGCACCGGAATCCCGCCTGAGCGAGGGAGCGCTCGGAGAGTGAGAGTATTTGCGCCAGCTACCAGCACCGGAATCCCGCCACCAGTCGCGCCGCCGCCTGGGACTACGTTTCCCATCAGGCTCAGCGGCGGCGCGTTCCCCGACGCGGCACAAGCGCCGGGAGGGGCAGTACAAAGCTGTCTGCCCTCGGTGGAGCGGGGGGGAGCTAATCAAATTGTCAAGAACCCTACCTGACTGCACCTGAGCGAGGGAGCGCTCGGAGAGTGAGAGTCTTTGCGCCAGCTACCAGCACCGGAATCCCGCCTGAGCGAGGGAGCGCTCGGAGAGTGAGAGTATTTGCGCCAGCTACCAGCACCGGAATCCCGCCTGAGCGAGGGAGCGCTCGGAGAGTGAGAGTATTTGCGCCAGCTACCAGCACCGGAATCCCGCCACCAGTCGCGCCGCCGCCTGGGACTACGTTTCCCATCAGGCTCAGCGGCGGCGCGTTCCCCGACGCGGCACAAGCGCCGGGAGGGGCAGTACAAAGCTGTCTGCCCTCGGTGGAGCGGGGGGGAGCTAATCAAATTGTCAAGAACCCTACCTGACTGCACCTGAGCGAGGGAGCGCTCGGAGAGTGAGAGTCTTTGCGCCAGCTACCAGCACCGGAATCCCGCCTGAGCGAGGGAGCGCTCGGAGAGTGAGAGTATTTGCGCCAGCTACCAGCACCGGAATCCCGCCTGAGCGAGGGAGCGCTCGGAGAGTGAGAGTATTTGCGCCAGCTACCAGCACCGGAATCCCGCCACCAGTCGCGCCGCCGCCTGGGACTACGTTTCCCATCAGGCTCAGCGGCGGCGCGTTCCCCGACGCGGCACAAGCGCCGGGAGGGGCAGTACAAAGCTGTCTGCCCTCGGTGGAGCGGGGGGGAGCTAATCAAATTGTCAAGAACCCTACCTGACTGCACCTGAGCGAGGGAGCGCTCGGAGAGTGAGAGTCTTTCCGCCAGCTACCAGCACCGGAATCCCGCCTGAGCGAGGGAGCGCTCGGAGAGTGAGAGTATTTGCGCCAGCTACCAGCACCGGAATCCCGCCTGAGCGAGGGAGCGCTCGGAGAGTGAGAGTATTTGCGCCAGCTACCAGCACCGGAATCCCGCCACCAGTCGCGCCGCCGCCTGGGACTACGTTTCCCATCAGGCTCAGCGGCGGCGCGTTCCCCGACGCGGCACAAGCGCCGGGAGGGGCAGTACAAAGTTGTCTGCCCTCAGCGTCGCGGGACGCCCGGGGCTAAGCCCGGGCAAAGGGCGGGCCCTCTTAGGCCCTCAGAGGCACGAGAAGGCCAGGCAAGGCCAGTTCCCTGACATCTAACTCGTGAATACCAAGGTACTGTGCATTTGTTTTGATCTTGGGCATAGCCTATTGCATAGAGAACTCCCTTTGTCATTTTACATAACTGTTGTATGACTTACATTGCATAGTGCTATTGCCATCTTTCGATAGTCCTCCTAAGGCACAGTTCATAGCATGGGGAAGAAACTGGTACCTGCCCCAGTTGAAGCCGTGAACACTTTAGACTCGTATCTTGTTCAAGTCGTCAGTAGTATTAATAATAAGCGTAGACAATCTCTGGGTTTGAGTCAATCACCGGTGTTGCCTGAAGCAAGTCCATCAATAGACGCTGCTAGCACCTCAATGTCTGACCCATTGCTAGCCAATTCTTCGCTTATTATGGCCGATCCTGATTCCTCAGAAAATGTCATTGAGGCCACCGATGATTTGGAGTCCTCGATGGGTAGAAACGATTTGATAGATCTGTCAGACAATACCCTCATAGACTCAAACAGTCAGACAGCCACCCAGAATGAAGACCAACAATCTCCGCAGCTAGAAAAACGCGCGGTCAGAGCGTGTAGAAAGCCACCTACTAAACGAGGTGGAAAGCATCTAGGCAAGAAAAAGCCCGCAACACCTCCCCTTAGGAGGGCGGCCAAACACACTGTTGTCGAGGCGGATTCCGAGTCCAAACGAACAAGCGATGATTTTCTTTTCAATCGGATCCAAGATATGATTGACATCAAAATCAGGACCATAATCAAACCTCTGATTGGGAAAGTGGACAAATTGACTGCAGAAGTGAAGAAGTTGAGTGGGGTACAGAATGTTTTGGTGAAAGAGGTAGAGAATCTCTCTTCCCTCGTAACAGACCTTATATCTACGGACGAGGAGGACTCCCCCACCGAAAGTAATTTACAGCCCACCCAGAATATTCAACAAGGGCTGGTTCCTTCTCCCTCATTGCTTTCACCACATGTCATGGATCAGAACGCTGAAACCGGAGCCCCTCACATTAGCATAACCGACGCAACAGTGGTTGCGCACCAAGAGGCTCCCGCAGCACAATTTATAGTGGAAGCCTCTCCGGTAGTTTTGGTGTTGGCCAACGTTCCAGTCCTTGTTCAAGACAAAATTGAGTCTAATCAGGGTTTAAAAGACAAAGCCCTACACTGGCTCTCCAACAACATGCACATGGCTGAAGGAGGGCTGGATAAACTGGCTGGGGACATAGTTTTCACCAGGAGGGTATCCTGGATTGGCAGTAAGCCCAAAAAGTTTAAAGGCGACTGTGTTATTCTAAATTTTGCAAATGCCGAAGTCCTCCCAGACATTTTAAACAGCGTGTTTCCACCACAACGCCGCAGTGGTTCTATAATCCCACTGACTCTCAAGTTCTTTTATGATGAGATTCAGTCAGCCACTGTGCCAAATGCCATCAGGCAACACAAGTCTACTAGTATTGGTAGCCGGGGGAGGGCTACTAGCCTACAACATCCAAATGAGTGGTTCCAACCAATGGTACATCGGGACGTAGGTAGACCTAGTTACCCGTACAAGCAAAATCATCAGTTTGATCAGCAGCATGATATAAGAACAAACGGGTGGGGGCCAGGTCCTTTGGGATATAATCACAACGAGTGGGGCTTTAGGCCCACACTGTGGCAGAGATCGGACCCTTTTTCGAACCACTCAAATAGTTTATATCCAAGTTGGAACGTAGCTTATAACGGTTATAACCAGCCATCTAATCCATCCGTGTGGGGTATCCCCACAGGAAACAGATTTGGCCCCTTAGCTGACCTAAATACCTGCGACTGACTTGTAACAGGAGCAGATCAGCGGGGGCCTAGCAACCAAAAAACTAGTAGCAACGATATCATAACAGAGAAACACTTTAGTTCGCAAACCTGTAAGGCGGTGGCTGAGTCTAATCCATGTATAAATCTCACCCAGCAACTATCTTTATCTGGGCTTGTGGTCAGTGAGATACTGGGTGTTAATGGAGAAAACACACAGTGTGGTGGTCAGGGGGAATCTAGAGAGGCATTTCCTTCACCAGTTACATCGCAAGGAGACCATGAGGGCGGAAACAAGCCAGGCAAAATTATTGATTCATGTAAGGTCATAAGCTGGAATGTAGCAGGACTAAATTCTAAAAACCAGGACCCAGTCTGGCGGAGCTTTATCGTTGAACATCATATTATCGCTCTGCAAGAAACCTGGGTCACATCTAGTGATATCTGGTGGGACGGGTTTACTAGTTTTATACAACCTGCAGTTCCAGGTAGAACGGGCAGGGCTAAAGGGGGCCTGGCGCTCTTCTTTGCTCTGAACCTAAAAGGAAGCTACAGGCAGATCACCACTGATTCTGACAACATCCTAATAGTAGAAAGGGTAATCAGCAAAACCAGCAGGACTTTATACGTCAATTTCTACAATTCTGGGAATAGCGATTATGCCGGCCGTAATATTGCCAGTCTGGACAGTATTTTAAATAGAGTCTCACAGAATATCGTATCCGCTTCTGAGTTTATTTTAGTAGGTGATTTTAACATTCATTTGTGTAACCTAGATTGTAAGGGATTGGAAGTTGATGAAATGGATGATGTGGTACCATTAGGTCCTCATTTTGTACATTCTACAGAGGGTCAGGAGCTTGAAGACCTACTCGCCACCTATAATCTATTTGAACCCGACTTTGGTATGAGAACTCCAACTTTTGTGGGCGGCAACCATGGAACGGTGATAGATTATATTTTTGTTTCAATGGGTATTCTCAACCGAACTATTGCTTATCGCACCGTAGAAACCCACTATGGTGATCACAACCCAGTATTATTGGAAGTGGCATGGGGAGCCGAGATGGGCGTCTCACCATCAATTGTAAAAGCTTCACACCCCCTGAGGACCACTGACCAAGACAGAAGGTTGAAGTGGGCAAAAGTGATCCCGGACAATTTCTACAAAAAATGTTTCCCTAAGATAAAAGAACAGGTGGAGCTTTGTCAGAACCCGGATGCCCAGGGGAAACAGATTGTAGAGGCTTTTGAGGAGATATGTGCCCAGGTCTCTAGTGACTTGTTAGCTAAACCGATTCAGGGACCTAAAGGACACAAGCGTTGGTTCGACACAGCATGCTCGAAGGCCCACAGAGACCTGATGGTGGCATTAAAAATTGTACCGAGGGCAACAGATAAAATCGCGAGGCTAAGGAAAGTTTATAAGTCAGCAATAAAAAATCGCAAAGACTCCATCAAACATGAAACATGGGAAAACCTCCAGTCAGCGGCAGTATTGAAGGATAGTAGGAGGTTCTGGGAGATCATCAAGCAGCCTTTATTCTCCGAAGATAAAAATGAATCCATGGACTGTGTGATTGCTGATGATAAATGGCTGTCTTTCTTTAAAAGTGTATATGAGGCCGACGAGGGGGATGTGGGCAATAAGGGATTAATGTACAATGGACCCGCTCACCCTATTATCTTCAACCCACAAGAAGTTGAAAATGCACTTAAGGAAACTACAAAACATAAGGCACCCGGTCCGGATGGAGTCCCGGCTGACTTTTTTATCTATTCACCTAAACTATGGTCGACCGTTTTGTGTAATGTGTTTAATGCTGTTACTGATAACTCAGCACCCGCATCATGGGCAATATCTACCATCGTCCCTATTTATAAAAACAAAGGTCAGCGGGACGACCCAGCATTCTATAGACCTATCTCACTTTTGGACTCAACTGTAAAAGTTTTGGGAAGAGTCCTTCTGCATAGATTAAGGGAGAATGTGGAGGGCTGTGGTGGGCTCTCAGAACTGCAATATGGTTTCAGAGAAAAACAAGCATTTACAATGCAATAGGTCTCGCATTTACACGAGTTTGAGCTATTGACATTGTAAATGACAATACCTTTTATTTTTGTTTTTGTTTTTAAAACATAAATAAAAGGCATTGTAATTTACAATGCTAATAGTGTAAACTCACGTAAATGCGAGACCTATTGCATTGCAAATGCTTGTTTTCAAAGTTGATGCCGGAGCAATTGCATAATCACAATGAAAACATGAACAATCATCCACCAAAGCACATACTCAAGTCAGCTGTCAGATACTTCAGTCAGAGGGGTACAAAAAAAATGTTGGCAGGGTTTGCTAGTAGCAAGAGAGTAGAAATGATTCGCTCACGTATCACTAAATGGCTCACTCACTAAACATTTCTTGATTTGTGAACAATCTTCTCAGCAGACCTCGTTAAAACCTCAATCAACCAATCAGGGGTGAGTTCCCACACTTATTGTTTTTACCCTCGTGCTTCACACAAAGGTCAGGCGATGCCAGGGCTCTCTATTACAAGTTGGAATCTGGCACAGGGGAGAAACGCACACAGTACTCAGGTGCCTGGCCTGTCGTCGTCTCTACTGAGGGGCAAAACCAGCTTCTAGCTTTCCTTTTCAAAAACAAACATGAACCGAATGAGCAACGGGCCAGTCTTTTATATAGCGCGGACTTTACCTGGGCTCCGACGTGCTGGTATCCGGGACGCTGTCTCCCCACTGCACTTAGCAATGCCTCTGCGGCCGCCGACGCTGTAAACATGACGCAGTTAAAAATGACAACGGACCAGAGAGGGAGCATGTCTGCAAGGAGTTCTGCCTCCTGATTGGCTGTTTAAATAGAAACCTGTGGTGAGGAGCCGACGCGGGAATCGAAACTAGTGGTGCGCGCGCACACCAGAGGAGCGGGGCAAGGGAGCGCGAAGACGCCGAGACGAGGTAGGGGATGTGTGTGTAAGTGCCGGGGGTTCTCTGCTATGTGTGTGCGTGCGTGTGTGTATGCGGGCGTGTGTGTATGCGGGAGGGGAGGGGGTTCTGTATGTATGTATGTGTGTGTGTATGGGGGGGGCTGTATGTGTGTTGTGAAGAGCCTGCCGGAATCGGAGCGCGTGACCTGATCCTGGCAGGCTGCTGCTGCGTGCTTGCTGCTGCGTGCGCGTGACAGTCTGTTGTCCTCTCCGGCTCCCCTTGAGTCCTTGAAAGCCGGAATGATGACAATAGTCTCGCTCTGCGACTGCAGGCCTTTGGCCTGCAATCGCAGGGCGAGACCTAAAAAGGCACAATTGAGCAATGCATTAATTTGCATTTGCTCATTTCAAAGTACACGGTGGCCAAGGAGGGGTCCGTGTACTTAGCTTTCATGGACCTCTCCCCGGCTTTCGACCTTGTCAATAGGTCCAAATTATGGATCATCCTATTGGAACTAGGCATAGACAAAGCGTTGGTCACATTTATGGCCACTTTGCACCGGGAACTCTTTGCAGCTGTCCGAGTGTCTAACAATGGAAGGTGTACCCCTTTATTTAAATCTTTAAAGGGGGTTCGGCAAGGCTGCATTTTGGCCCCCACGCTTTTTACGATCTATATTAACGACCTGGGGGCATACCTGCGAGGCAGGGGCACGGACGTACCGCGTGCAGTAGATACCCAAATTCCGGCTCTCCTGTACGCGGACGATGCCGTGCTGATCGCCCGCACTGGTATCGGTCTTCAGGTTCTCCTGAATGCCTTTGGCTCCTTCATGGAGAAATTGGACCTTAAGATTAACGTGTCTAAATCGCACACTATGGTCATGGGTCGTGATTGCGCAAAAAAAAGCCATAAATCCTTTTTTTGTAGTGGGGCTCAAGTCTCCAAGGTCACCACATTTCCCTATCTGGGCGTCTTGTTTGACCACAAAGGGACGTGGGGCCCACAGGTAAGCGCAAAGCGCTTGGCGGTTACTAGATCAGCCTCAGCTCTCTTAGGTTTTGCAAGCAAGCTGGGAGCAAGACCCATGGAAGCCTTGTTAAAAATCTACAAGTGCAAACCTGTGGCTATTGCCTTATATGGTTCCCCCGTGTGGGGACATGTAAATCTTGACCCCATCCAGAGAGCCGAGAACAGATTCATTAGATCACTTTTATCTGTACCTCAGTCAACTCCAACCTATTCTATCCATAAGGAGGTGGGTTTAGCGTACTTATCAGACCTATTGAGTTTAGCGCCCCTGACCATGTGGATGAAAATGTGGTTAAATGAAGATCTTTCATTGAACCACAGTATCTTGAAGGACGTTCTATCTTTAGACAAATACAGGAAAATCCCATGGCTGGAGTATTTGCTTAAATCCTTCACGAACTTGGGTCGCTCAGAACTTTCCTTTTGTCCAGAAAAAATCAGGGCTCAAGACATAGGTCTAATTAAAACGCTATTTTATGAAAGGAAGGAAGCCTGCCGTGAGGTAGCCGAACTGAAGAAGCCAGCAGTCAGAGCACACTACCTTTTGGTTAGCGAACCCCATCTCGCACCTTATCTCAGCTACGTCACAATCCCTTATCATAGGTTTTTATTAGTTAAATTTAGGTTTAACCTTTTACACTTTCACCTTGGTTCTTTTAACGGCTGGCAGAAGCCGGAACAAGCTGCTCCTTGCAGCTGTGACAATTTTTCAGTGCAGGACACAATGCATTTTGTCATGTTTTGTAGTCTGTATCACGAGCAGAGGAAAAAATACTTGCTCCCCATCTTGAAAGAAGCAGGGTTCACACAGGTGCGCCCTGCTCTGCTCTTCTTACAGCTTCTGACAAATCCTAGCACTACTTTTAGTGTTGCAAAATTTTTAGTGGCAGCTGCAAGGGCTAAAGCTAAAGCCATTGGCAATTCTTTTTCTTAAAAATGCCCCCATTCAGGGGAAACAAAAATGCATCTTCTTATATAAAATGAATTCTTAAAATCTGTATATAGTATTTAATATGTGTTTGTTTTTAGGCAGATGCTTTTTAGGAATACTGTATGTTTAAGTATTGTTTCTTATGTAATTATCACATGATTGTTTTGTCTGAATGTGTTTTTTCTTTTGCGTCTCTTTGTATGACTTGGAATAAGTCGAATAAAGATATTCTGACTGACTGAGTGAGTTGGATAGAGGGGAAGGTAGATGGGCAAAGAAAAAAGAACCCAGGAAATTAAGGCTTGAGCTACCTCCAGAGGGAACAGAGAAAGAGGATGAGGATACACATATGCTTCCAATGAGAGTAGAGCCTGGTGGAGACTATGTCCATATACCTTGGAGTAGAAGTGATTTTGCCTCACTCACAAATGATTTCCTGAAATTGAGAGAAAACCAAGTGGAATTGTACAAGCAGGTTGACCGGTTTGTAAAGATATCAAAAGCTCTATTGATAGATCTGAATACCTTGTTTGAAATTTGGTTCCAGGTGACTTGTGTGCTGAATGCAAAATTGCTGTAGAGTGACCTAAGAAGAAGCTTATGAAACATCCCATATCAAAGTCTTCGAAGCCTATGAGACATCCCATATCAAAGTCTCCGTCACTAGTGGTGATGAAAAAGTATCATCGGGTGATTACATTTTTCAAATTGAAAATATCCCCTAAAGATGTTGATTGGGTCAAGATTGACAGAACAATTCAAGAGTCCAAGGGCTCAATACATGCCTATTATAAGAGACTGTTGCAGGCATTTAAGCAATATAGTGGAACAAACACTATTGAGACTAAAGATATGGGATGTTTTGTGTACAGGTTTGTGCATGGATTGAAATCTGAAATTAGTATAAGGGTTAAGCAGCATTTAATTTGTTGACAGAGTAAGCCAATTGATGAAATATTGTGATACATAAAATATTGTAGTAATGAACTGGAAATGAAACATAAGAAATTGAAAGAAAAGCTGATGGTGGCACAAACGAAAGCTGCACAGTGAGGTCAGAATCAGCAATCATTTGGGAATGCTGGTCTCATGCAGGGAGTGTATCAACAGGGAGCTCCTGTGATACAAGGGGGAAATTGATTTCAACCGCAAGGTAGAGATTGGGGTGTCCGGATTGATCTAAGTACAGGCATTGATGTGCCTACTTTGAAGAAAATGAATCCCCGCCACATTTGTGGCACGTTCCGGCATTGGAAGCAGGAATGTCTCAATGCTGGTAATATGGTGACTGGGAATCAGGTTCCGAATGGTGGATTAGTGCAATCAAACTAATATGGTTCAGATACAGCAAGTACAGAGGCAGAGAGTACAAAATTTCAATGTGCCCGAAGCTCAGGTAATGCAGGTTCCACAAGCACCAATGCCACAACTAAATGCAAATGCTCACAGATGTAACCCGAATCAAGTTGCCAATGTGAACACCAATTCTTTTGTGAATCAGGTTACATTTCAGCAGTACCCTATGATACAAATAGATGAGGAGAACAGCTCAGAATTATCACAATGACGGTGCCTGGGAATGGCAGGGAAGGGAGGATTGCATGTTTGGCGCAACTTTAGAGGTAGACCAGAGAGTTACATTCATGGATGGTGAGGTGAATGGCCACCCCATATCATTCTTGATCAATACTGGTGCTACTGGCTCTACTGTGAGAACAGCGGAGGTTCCCAACCTACCGCTTTTGGAAGAATAAAATCCATGTTCTAGAAGTGGCAAATAAACTATTGACTAGCCCTGTCACTGAAGCAGTACCTGTTAAAATAGTGTCCTCTGAGGAGAATCACTGATTTGTGGTGTGCGATTTGAGTTCTGAAAATCTGCTTGGACGTGATCTTTTGTTCAAGCTGAATTGTTCTATTTACTGTGCCCCTAAAATGGCATCGACTTTCAGACTCAAGATGAAGACGATGCCTTTAAATTTGCAAACCAGAGTTCAGATGTTACAGTGTACCCTAGGTTGACAACAGATGATCTGCCCCCAGAATTGAGAGTTACATGACATCTGGGACTTTTCAGTAAAGGACATAGGTCTTATCTTGTTAAAGGTGTTGAACCTGTTTGCAAAACAGTGAACACTAATACTGAGTATCTGGGAATCCCACAATATAATCTGACCCCTGAAACCCTTGTTGGGATTACTCCTGTGATTGACTCAAAGATTCAACATTGCATTCTGAAGGAGATTATGGGTAGTCCATGTAACTCACCTATTATGAGTTTGCAGATACCCAATGACAAATATTGCATAGTGCAGGATTTGACAAGGATCAACCCTCTAGTTGTCCCTGGTTGTCCTGTGGTACCAAATCCAGCTGTGATTTTATTTCAGATTCCATGTGAGGCCAAGTGGCTCACCGTCATTGACTTTACCATACTGTTGCATGAGGACAACCAGCTCCTCTTTGCTTTTTGGTTAGTCAACCATGTTTTGGCATGGTGCCGAGTCCCTCAAGGATACATGGAGTATCCAATCCATCTTTAACCAGAGCCTCAAAAAGAATCTGGAGTCCTTGGTAATGCCCTATCACTCAGTCCTGGTTCAGTACAGTGAAGACCTATTGGTAGCGTCAAATACACAGGAGGCTTGCAGACGAGATTCCATTGATCTATTGCAATCACATAGCTGAGAATGGACAATAAAAATGCAAGACTAAGTTGCAGTGCTGTTATAAAGAGGTTTTGTACGTAGGACATCACATTGAGAAAGGAGGGAGGAAGGTGTCTCAAGAGAGCATCTCTGCAATTTTGAAAATGAATCCGCTAACTACCCAGAAAAAGTCGGGATGCTCTTGGGAACGATGGACTAATGTCGATCGTGGTTTCCCAACTTTTCCCTAATGGCTAAGTCTTTGCAGAGGCTGACACACAGGGATGTGTCAGATCTAGTACCATAGGGTGACATCTGCATGTGCGACTTCTCAGAGCTGAGAGAAAGTCACTGTCGTGCCCTAGCACTAGGAATGCCTGATTACACTAAATGTTTTACTTTGTTTTGCAGTGAGAGGGAGGGCTGCGCTCTCTCAGTGCTAACCCCGATGCATGGGAATGCTCACAGACCCATCGCAAATTTCTTAGCTACACTTGACCCAGTAGCTGCTGCTATGCCTGGCTGTTTCAAAGCTGTGGCTACCACAGGTGTCAGCATCAAACAGTTTGAGAGCATTGGTTTTTTTGGGGGGGAGTTTCAAAAACCTTTATTGAAGTTATGCACATTACATTTATGCTATTTACGGTTATTAGTGCACATTGTACAATCAGATACATTGTCTCAGTTCGCATCTACTACAAGATAACATCTCAAACGCCCACCCCCACTTGAAAACTTCCAAATGCTACAGACTATCTAGTACTACAGGGTCTGGTGCGCTGTGGTAACTTGGAAGTGTACTACTCCCTCCTACCGCACGTTAATGTCAGTATACATTGCATTAGTTCCGCTATCATAAACTTGGGCCAGACAAGGACCGGGCTTCGCAATGCGGTTAGTGCCCATATCCCTCTTAGCTCCCCACACTTTCCGATACCTCCTCCTCCTCCCCTTGTTCTGCCTCATTGCTTACATTCTGCGCCAGGAGATATGTTACCAGGGGCCGCCAGATATATTTGGGGCGGGATTTGATAGGTAGCAGGTCTGCATAATTATGTAGTTGTTCCTGCCAAGTGGACAGGTCTGCACCCAATCTTTAAATTTAGGTGCCCGTCCTCTTCCCCACCTGCATGCCACCCTCCTTTTCGCTATCAGGACTCCCATAGCTAGGAATTTCTTATGTACTGTCCGTATACCTTGTGTCAGGCCCAGGAGGCCTATGAGCGGGGACATTGTAATCTGCGCACCTATCATTACTGACAGTCCTTCAAAGACCGCTTCCCAGTAAGCTTCCACTCTCGGGCACCACCATTACAAGTGCATGAAGTCTGCTCCTTCCCTCCCACACCGTTCACATTTGTCATCCTCCCTTAGTTGGAATCTGTGCAGTTTAGCTGGGGTATGATACAGGCGATGGAGAAACTTCAAGTGTATCAGCCGTGTTAGATCTGGGGGTCTCTAGTTGGCAATGGTTATCACCTTTGTCCAAATAGGGACCCTTACTTCTAAGTCAGGACAAGGGGATTTCTCTCCTTAATAACCCCTGCTCACCCCCTTGGTAGCTTGGCACGAGCAGACAGGCTTATGTTAAGCATTTGTGAATATACACCGTAATACAGTGATAACATTACAGATGGACACAACACAGGTTTTATAAAAATAAGTATTCTTTATATAGACTTAAACACAAGACCACAAACGACAAAAATCCACAATACTATACTAAAGGTTACTTAAAAGATGATAAAAGTCTCTTAATTCAAGTTGATGGTAAATGCGACAAAGTTCTCAACAAAGTTCTTGGATGCGGCACGCAAAGGAAACAAAAGGCTCGCAGAAGGGGAGATGCATCGGTTCCGTGACCCGGGGGAATGGTTGCGTCCTTCCTCAATGCTTGCGCAGAGTAGGGGACTCGTCATGAGCCTTACCGGTGCGGAGGTGATGCGTAGTTTCTCGACCTGTTGCGGTGCGCAAGATGGCGCCTTGATGCGATGCGATGACGATGCGATGATCCAGTTGCGATGCGAGAAGATGGCGCCCTTGATGCGGCGATGCGATGACGCCCTGGCAGCCTTGCGATGACTCTGTACTTTGGAGCCGCGACAGGCCCTGCGACAAGCTGCTCCGGTGATGCGATGACGGCTCTCTCGATGCGTCGCGCTTCTCCGGCGATGTGACAGCAGACAGCTTCGATGAACACACGCTTCCAGGGAGATGCGACAAACTCACGCTTCTCCGGCGTTGCGATGATTTCAGCTGCGGCGGCCACACGCTTCTCTCGATGCGACGCGCTTCCAGCTCCCAGCGGCACGCAAGTGACTGGAGTCAGAATTCCCAGCAAGGAAATTCAGGAGGGAGCTGGAGGTGAAGTCTTTTGGCCCTGAGACTTCAGCAGGAGGCAAGCACAGTTCAAGCCCTTGGAGAATATTCTATAGATGAAAGTCCTTACAAAGTTCCTTCTCCTTTCCCTTGGCAATGAAGCAACCACTGCAGGCCAACCCAGCAAATAGCACACTGGCAGAGGGGCAGGCCAAACTCCTGCAGCTTCCTTGGTTCTTCTCCTTGGCAGAAAGGTTTCTTGTTCCAGAAGTGATCTAAAGTCTGTGGGACTGGGTCCCAATATTTATACCAAAAACTCCTTTGTTCTCTGAAGGCAGAGAGGCCTCTGCCTAGTTCAAACCAGTTCCGGAGCACTGTTTTTACATGACTCTTCTCTTCCTTTCACTGTGCAGGGCAGAAACATCTGACGCCCCACAGGAGGTGGAGCCAGCACAGGGGAGGGAAGATACAGCTCTGGAGCACTCTGTTGACAGGATTTCCCTTCTCCTTTCACTGTGCAGGGCAGAGACATCAGACAAGCCACAGGGGGTGGAGCCAGCATTGTGGAGGGAAGGCCCAGCCCTATTCAGGTCCCAGGTGCACTCTCCCCCTCTCATCTGGAGGTAAATCTCCCTATTCACCACTGGGCTGTCCCAGACTGTCTCCTGGAATTTCCCCAGCCCTGTCACACACAAACCCAGACAAGGAATACACAAGTCAGCAGAGGCGGGCTCAAATGCTTAGGCAAGCAAATACCTACTTTCTAAAAGTGGTATTTGCAAACACAGAATATTAAAATGAACTTTACTTAAAGATGTATTTTATTATTCTGAGTTCAGGCATACTAAACTCGAATTTCTACCATGTTCCCTGAGTCAATTAGGATTGTAGGGATGTAACAATCTTCACTGCCCATTCTGGTCTATGAGAACAGGTAGCCTTCAATAGTGAAAAACGAAGATGGCTGTAATTCACTATTGGAACATGCTACATACATCAGAGCATGTCCTACCTTATACTTACAATGCACCCTGCCCTTGGGCCTACCATAGGGGTGTCCAATATGAAGCAAAGGGAAGGTTTAGGGACTGGCAAGTGTGTGCACTTGGCCAAGTCGACATGGTAGTCACAGACTACACACAGGCCTTGCAATGGCAGGCCTGAGACACACTTTACAAGCTGCTTCTGTGGGTGGCACAACCAGTGCTGTACGTCCACCAGCAGCATTTGCTCTACAAGCCCTTGGCACACATGGTGCACTGTACTAGGGGCTGACAGTAGATCAAATAACCCAATCATGGAATAACCAATTAGTATATCAATTTAACATAGGGAGCACTTGCACTGTGGCACTGAATAGCAGTGGCACAGGGCCCAAAACATACAACCAGCAAACATATGTCAAAACAGAGGAGGCAATCCGTCAAAAATGGAAGGGAGACTCACGCCAATGATGTCAGGTCTAACACTTGTCCCCTCCAGCTGAAATGTGGGGAGAACTACCCTTCCCCTTGGGAGTTCTCTTCACTAAGGTGGAAAAATCTGGACAGACCATCAGCGTTGGCGTGTTCTGTACCAGGGTGGTGTTCCACCGTAAAGTCCATACCCTGTAGGAAGATGGACCACCTCAACAACTTTGGGTTCTCACCCCTCATCTGCATCAGCCATCTGGAGGGCCTGTTGTCGGTCTGAACCCGGAAGTGAGTCCCAAACAAGTATGGTCTCAACTTCTTCAGTGCCCAAACCACAGCAAATGCCTCACGCTCAATTGCACTCCACCTCTGTTCCCGTGGAAGTAACCTCCTAATGATGAAGGCTACAGGTTGGTCAAAGCCCTCCTCAGTAATCTGTGATAGAACAGCCCCCACACCATGCTCAGAAGCGTCTGTCTGTACAATGAATTCTTTTGAGAAGTTGGGTGCCTGAAGCACGGGTGCTGTGCACATGGCAGTATTAAGGGCATCAAAAGCTTTCTGACAGGTGTCAGTCCAGTTCACTTTCTTGGGCTGCTTCCTGGAAGTCAGCTCAGTCAAAGGTGCAACAATGTTGCCATACCCTTTCACAAACCTCCTGTAGTACCCCGTGAGTCCTAAAAAGGCTCTCACCTGTGTCTGAGTCTTTGGGGGCTCCCATGCCAGGATGGTATCAATCTTGGGTTGTAGGGGCGCCACCTGGCCGCTTCCTACCTGGTGACCCAAGTACACAACGGAGCCCTGCCCGATCTCACACTTACTTGCCTTGATCGTGAGGCCTACCTTGCGCAGTGCCATCAACACTTCCCAGAGGTGCTGCAAGTGTTCCTCCCAACTGGCGCTGAACACTGCAATGTCATCCAGGTAGGCAGCACTGAAATCCTCCAGTCTCTCCGGAGGCGTGGGTTTGAATCCCACCGCTGCCACCAATGTTAGATCTGGGGGTCTCTAGTTGGCAATGGTTATCACCTTTGTCCAAATAGGGACCCTTACTTCTAAGTCAGGACAAGGGGATTACTCTACTTAATAACCCCTGCTCATCCCCTTGGTAGCTTGGCACGAGCAGACAGTCTTATCTCAGAGGCAGTGTGTTAATCATTTGTGAATATACTCCGTAATACAGTGATAACACTACAGATGGACACAACACAGGTTTCATAAAAATAAGTATTCTTTATATAGACTTAAACACAAGACCACAAACCACAAAAATCCACAATACTATACTAAAGATTACTTAAAAGATGATAAAAGTCTCTTAATTCAAGTTGATGGTAAATGCGACAAAGTTCTCAACAAAGTTCTTGGATGCGGCACGCAAAGGAAACAAAAGGCTCGCAAAAGGAGAGATGCGTCGGTTCCGTGACCCCGGGGAATGGTTGCGTCCTTCCTCAATGCTTGCGCAGAGTAGGGGACTCGTCGTGGGCCTTACCGGTGCGGAGGTGATGCGTAGTTTCTTGACCTGTTGCGGGGCGCAAGATGGCGCCTTGATGCGATGCGATGACGATGCGATGATCCGGTTGTGATGCGAGAAGATGGCGCCCTTAATGCGGCGATGCGATGACGATGCGATGACGCCCTGGCAGCCTTGCAACAACTCTGTACTTTGGAGCCGCGACGCGCTTCTCCAGTGATGCGATGATGGCTCTCTCGATGCGTCGCGCTTCTCCGGCCATGCGACAGCAGACAGCTTCGATGAACACACGCTTCCAGGGAGATGCGACAAACTCTCGCTTCTCCGGCGTTGAGATGATTTCAGCTGCGGCGGCCACACACTTCTCTCGATGCGTCGCGCTTCCAGCTCCCAGCGGCACGCAAGTGACTGGAGTCAGAATTCCCAGCAAGGAAATTCAGGAGGGAGCTGGAGGTGAAGTCTTTTGGCCCTGAGACTTCAGCAGGAGGCAAGCACAGTTCAAGCCGTTGGAGAATATTCTGTAGATGAAAGTCCTTACAAAGGTCCTTTTCCTTTCCCTTGGCAATGAAGCACCCACTGCAGGCCGACCCAGCAAACAGCACATTGGCAGAGGGGCAGTCCAAACTCCTGCAGCTTCCTTGGTTCTTCTCCTTGACAGAAAGGTTTCTTGTTCTAGAAGTGATCTAAAGTCTGTGGGACTGGGTCCCAATATTTATACCAAAAACTCCTTTGTTCTCTGAAGGCAGAGAGGCCTCTGCCTAGTTCAAACCAGTTCCGGAGCACTGTGTTTACATGACTCTTCTCTTCCTTTCACTGTGCGGAGCAGAAACATCAGACGCCCCACAGGAGGTGGAGCCAGCACAGGGGAGGGAAGATACAGCTCTGGAGCACTCTGTTGACAGGATTTCCCTTCTCCTTACACTGTGCATGGCAGAGACATCAAACAAGGCACAGGGGGTGGAGCCAGCATTGTGGAGGGAAGGCCCAGCCCTATTCAGGTCCCAGGTGCACTCGCCCCCTCTCATCTGGAGGTAAATCTCCCTATTCACCACTGGGCTGTCCCAGACTGTCTCCTGGAATTTCCCCAGCCCTGTCACACACAAACCCAGACAAGGAATACACAAGTCAGCAGAGGTGGGCTCAAATGGTTAGGCAAGCAAATACCTACTTTCTAAAAGTGGTATTTGCAAACACAGAATATTAAACTAAACTTTACTAAAAGACGTATTTTATTATTCTGAGTTCAGGCATACTAAACTCGAATTTCTACCATGTTCCCTGAGTCAGTTAGGATTGTAGGAATGTAACAATCTTTACTGCCCATTCTGGTCTATGAGAACAGGTAGCCTTCAATAGTGAAAAACGAGAATGGCAGTAATTCACTATTAGAACATGCTACACACATCAGAGCATGTCCTACCTTATACTTACAAAGCACCCTGCCCTTGGTCCTACCATAGGGGTGTCCAATATGAAGCAAAGGGAAGGTTTAGGGACTGGCAAGTGTGTGCACTTGGCTAAGTCGACATGGTAGTCACAGACTACACACAGGCCTTGCAATGGCAGGCCTGAGACACACTTTACAAGCTGCTTCTGTGGGTGGCACAACCAGTGCTGCAAGTCCACCAGCAGCATTTGCTCTACAAGCACTGGGCACACATGGTGCACTGTACTAGGGGCTGACAGTAGATCAAATAACCCAATCATGGAATAACCAATCATTATATCAATTTAACATAGGGAGCACTTGCACTGTGGCACTGATTAGCAGTGGCACAGGGCCCAAAACATACAACCAGCAAAAATATGTCAAAACAGAGGAGGCAATCCGTCAAAAATGGAAGGGAGACTCAGGCCAATGATGTCAGGTCTAACAAGCCGTAACCTACTGCTGCTAATATTCGCATCCGTCTGTGTACAACTTATTTCCCATTGGTCATCCGTTAGCCGTTCCCTCAAGTCCTTGTCCCATTCTGCTCTAGCCCACAGGGGCCCAGGAGGGGGGCAGCTTCTGACCTGTCTATACAGTAAAGAAATGGCATATGTGGGGGCCTCGGTCTGCAGCAGTGCGTGTAATGTCGCAAATGTGTTGGGTTCTGCTGGGAATGCCTGGGTAACTGCTTTCATACTCTGCCTAAGTCGGGTGTACAGGAATGTGTCCATAATTGTGGGCGTGTGTCCCCCAAAAAACTGCTCTTTATTGCGAAATTGTCCCCCCGTGTGTAGGTCTCCCCCAGTGGTGTACAGTAGTGCACTCAGCATTCTGCAGCCCAATCCCTCACATGTAACCTACAACATTGGATTGCGCAGTAGCAGCATCCTGGGGGAATACATTATAGGGGCTTCCATCTTACGCGCCATCCATCTCCAAGCCGCCTGGGTACAGTCTACCGTGGATGTATCCCGTCCCCGTTCCCTCACCTGTGTGTATAAATATCCCTCCGGGGGCGTTGGAGCCATATATCCATCTTCTACAGCCAAGTGCGCCATAAAGGGGGGTGGATGTATCCAACAGACAGCAAAATGCGCCCGTGCACAGTAATAGTATTGCTCAAAGTTGGGGACATCATACCTGCCCTGATGGTATGGTAACATCAGTGTCGCTAAATACAGCCTTGGCTGTTTCTCTTCCCATATGAGCCGTACCAACTGTGTTTTGAGGGTGCGGAAGAAGAAACCGCCCGGGTAGTATGGTATGTTGATAAATAAATGTAGGAATTTCAGTAAAATCGTCATCTTAATAAGGGATATCCTTCCCGCCATCGAGAAGGGCAGCTTTATCCATTTGGATATGCTGTCCGTAATTTTATCAATGGCCTTGCATTGTTCATGCGCATTAGTTCGTCTTTGTGCCTTGTGATGTGTATTCCTAAATATTTTAAATCCTCCGTCTCCCACTGCAACGAGTAGTCCAGCTGATGCTGAGCAGTCTTACTAGTCAATGGGAATACCGCCGACTTGGCCCAATTAATTTGAACCCCCGATATAGCCCCAAATTTAGTGATTTCCCTCAACACCGGATTTAAGTTTTCCTGGGGTTTATGTATGTATAGTGTTATATCGTCCGCATATAGGGAGATAAGTAGTTGCCTAGCCAGGTACACTATGGCCCTATGCTTATGGTGTTGCCTTAATTTCGCTGCCAAGGGTTCAGTTGCTGGCGCGAAGAGGACCGGAGACAACGGGCATCCTTGTCCGTGCCCCTTGAGATAGGAAAGCTGTCCGATCTAGTACCGTTCAGCAACACCGAGGCTCTCGGACTGCTATACAGGAGCTTCCCCCAATTAAAGAAGGTGTATGGCATTCCCATATGACTTAGGGTTCCAATTAAGTAATCCCACTCTACAGAATCGAATGCTTTGGTGGGGTCTAGAAAGAATGCCACCGCCGCACTGTTAGAGTCTATATCTTGCATTACAGCCAGCAAGGTTCTGAGATTATGGGACGTAGCTCTTTTTGAGACAAAGCCCGCCTGGTCTGGCAAAACAAGTCTCTCCATTAGGAGGTTGAGCCGTGTCACCAGCACCTTAGCGAGTATTTTAGTGTCGCAGTTTAGCAGAGAAAATGGACGATAGGAGTCGCAAGAGATTGGGGAGTTTCCTGGCTTTAGTAATCAAATTAGCTGGGCTTCCCTCATGGTTAGTGGTAACCTCCCCTCTTCCATCGCCTCATAGTATACTGCTTCAGAATCGGAGCCAGGATTGACACATATTTGTTACAAAATTCCACAGGCAGTCCGTCAGACCCCGGCGCTCGTCCTGATTTCATATGCATAATTGCATCCGTGATCTCATCTACCTCCAGCTCCAAATTGAGGAACTTTTGCTGGGTGTCTCCCAGCCACGCCAGGGCCGTGTCTTCAAAATATTGTTGCAGGTCTAAGGGGGAGGCCCTCTGGGAGGTGTAGAGTGTTTTGTAGCAGTTCACAAATGTGTTCAGTTGCTCCGGCAGGTTCCTATGCGTCTGGCCATTCTCATCCTGTATTTCTACAATGTAATTCACAAATTTAGAGGGTCGTACCACGTTCGCCAATGCCTTCCCTGGGCAGTCTCCCTCCCCATATATCCGCGCCACATGAGCTTTCCCCCTAAATTTACACTCTCTATCTGCTGCTTCTTCATACTCTGTCATTTTAGTGCGTAGTGCGGCTCTAGTGGCTCCTACCTTGCCCCCCCCTCCGATAATTCCCTCTCAAGTGTTTTAAATTCCCCTTCCAGTTTATGTAAGCTTCTGCTTAGGTCTTTGAGGATGCCTCCCCCCTTTAGAGATACACTGTGACCTTGAGTGCCTCCCACACTGTTGTTAAGCTGGATACCGAGTTCATATTATGCTAAAAAAAATCCTGAATTTCCTGTTCTATTTCAGCCTTAAACACTGAGTCTTGCAGGTGTTGAGGATTTAGCCGCCAGTTAATATATGGGGAATGGTTGACCTGGGTCCGCAGTGTAGTCATGACTGGCGAGTGATCGGAATATGTGCGGGTATGGTGGGACGCCCTCCCCACCCAGTGCGCCATGCCCACCGAAACCAGTAGATAGTCCAGCCTGGCCCAGGATGAGTGCACCGCAGAATAGTGTGTCCCTTTTCTCAGTGTGGGGTGCTTGTATCTCCACGTGTCTAACAAGTAATTGGTAGTTATGATATCCTTTAATGTCCGCTGCGGGTTGGTGTAATGCATGGGGCTGACGCAGGACCTGTCATTCATTGGGTCTGCGACTGTTTTGAAGTCTCCCCCACAAATCGCGTAAGTTGTGCCAATCGTCTGAATCTTGCCCCACACTTCAAGTAAGGCTTGTGTATCGTCCGTGTAGGGGCCATAATAGTTGGCAATCGTTACGTCATGGGAATTCAGTCTCCCCCAGAGCAGGCAGTATCTACCATTTACATCCATTTCCATGCCTCCCTACACAAACTGCACCCCTCTTCTAACAAGAATGGCCACCCCTCTAGAATAACTAGAGTATGATGCGAAACAGTGATGGGATGCCCACTTTGCTGCAAATTAGGGCTGGTTCCTCGGGGCTCGGTGGGTTTCTTGAAATATGGCCACCTGGACATGGTGTCTATCTAAATACCCAAGTGCCTGTCTCCTTTTCCTTGGGTCGTTCAGTCCACGTACATTCCAAGATAAAACGATAATTTCTTTTACAGCATTTGCCCCATCATCCATTTTCCCAATTCCTGCCTATGCCTAGTACATGCATGCCTTGTCTATTGTTCATCCCTGCAACAATAAACTTCCCTGCATCCCCATCCCCCCACCCACACCGGCTTCCCCAATACGCCGGGCATGTAATCCCTCCCTGCTCAATAATGCAAAAGTCCATTACGTTCTCCCCCTCTCTTGAGGGAAGTCAAGGGGTTCGCCCTCCTATGGGGTACACTAGGGTCCCACAACCCGCCCTCTTTCCTCCACTATTTTAGCCACCCGCAGTGCCGCTCGATTAAGCTGGCGGTACAAAAGGGGGTGGTGATGGACGGAGCATCTGATTCAATCAAACACTCACACCCAGTCAATCACCACCCCCTTTTGTACCGATTAAGCTGGCTGCATTAGTGGGACGGAGGTGAGTGTCCAGGCGGAACTAATAGTATAACAATAACATTGTTAATACATCCCCAACTTGGAGATATTCACAAAACACATATTGGCCGTGTCAGTCTATAGTACGCTTTCCAATTCCAGTCCCTCAGTCCGGGTTTGACATCGGTGAGTGGGATCTAGAGCGTCTGCATGCCTCCGCCTCCTGGGATGCTGCTCTTTGGTTCCTCCTGAGGTATTCTTCAGCTTGTTGGGGGTTGTAAAGAAATGTTGCTTCCGTAAGTGGTTGATTCTAAGTTTCGCCGGATACATCATGGCATACGGGATGTTTTGTGCCAATAGTTTTTTCTTCACTGCTGCATATTTGCATCTTGCCTCTTGAACCGGTTGCGTAAAATCCGGGAGGAACGCCAGGGTAGTGTTCTCATATCACACTTGTTTCTTTTCCCGGGCCAAACGTAGCACTGTGTCCCTATCCCGATAGTTTAAAAACGCACTATTACAGGTCAGGCAGTGCTCCCAGTGGTGGGTGCACCGCTAACGAGTGGTGGGCCCTCTCCACAGTCAAGTGGGCCGAAAAGACTTCCTTGTAAAACAGTTCGATAACCAGCTTTTCCATGAAGTCCTCCATTCGGCCCGTGTTGGTTGATTCCGCCAGCCCAAGGACACAAACATTATTCCTTCGGGAGCGCACCTCCAAATCTTCGTTCTTATCTGCTTTCACTTTCAGCACTTTTTCCATTTGGAGTACTTGTTCTCTTATCGCCACTGCTCCATCCTCCAGTTCCGACACCCTGGTTTCTGCCTCTTTGATTCTCTGATCATGCTGTTCAAGTTTGTTCACCACAGAGTCCATTCTGACGTTCATGTTATCTATTTTGGTGTCAATAGACGTGAGGCTTTGTTTCATGCCTAACAGGATTGCTTTCCAGTCAACTTCTTGGTGCTCCGCTGGGCTCGTGTCTCTCTGCTCCGCTGAGCTTGATCTCTGCCTTCTGCGGGGGTCAAACGAAAGGTTGGATTGTTTAGCCTCTGTGCACCCCATGTTGATGGTGCCTCATCTCTCTATGATCAGGGTGTAGTATTAGGGCGCACGCACCCTCCTGGCTTGCTGTTGTCCCCTTACCCCCGTCTCCAGAAGCTAGTTGTGGTACCTGCTCCTGCTATGCTTGGGTCCTGCTGGCCATCCTTTTTCTTTGTGCCCCTCATGCACTCTGTTACTCTTTGGGTTCTGCCACCGTTATTCAGCCACACGGGGTTATGCGGGCTTACCACTTGGTCAGATCTGGAAGTCCCTCTGCACGGCTCCCTCCTGTCCCGCCAGGGTTTGCTACCGAGGTCTGTGGGCTGGCGGCATAACGTTGGGTGGCCCTCGCTCTCTGGCACCCCCTTGCTGTTCAAGTCTCTAGCCTCGTCCTCACACTAGTTCCCAATGGCAGTGCGTCAGTTTGAATTCTGTTTCCTCCTAGTGCCGTCTGCCCCGGGGCTATGCAGTCCCTGTCCCCTGTCTTGTCACTGGGATGCCGTGCAGGGGTCCCTTATGGCAGAGAATGGGCTATGCGCTCCAGCCTCCTCCGATCTCCTGCTGTGCAACACAAAATGGCGGCTTCCTCTTCCCTCAATCGCACCAGTACCAGTTGCTAAGGGCAAAGTACGGTGAGGTTCAGTATGGTCCTCCCCCTCGCAGCACCTCCACACACCTTCTGGGGCATTTATGGAACTCCACACTTTAATATGGTGCCCCTCCCTGCGCCGATCACGTCGTCCTCTTTCTGAGCGCGGGAGCCCACTTCTCTCTTCCAACCTCTCCCGTCACAGTTCCTCTCCCGACCCTGTTGCAGGCGCTCGGGCAGTGCACACGCAGCTGCAGCTCACCGCTACCTCAATGACTTCCGTGCGTGGGTCGTCCGAGCCCGCATCTGCAGCTGCTCGGGCCGTTATTTCCCCGCGACTCCTCCTTTAGCAGGGCCCAGTCTCCCCCAGACTTGCCTGACTTCCACGGCCGCCACGTCTCTCCGGTGCTCCGTTCCCGACTTCCGCGCGGAGATTCACCGGCTCAGTTCTCAGCTGTAGTTTACTCCTGGGCGCTGTAAGTTGCACCATGGCAGTCAGCGTTATTTTGGCTCTCCGTGCAGGTGCTTGTAAGGCTAGTTATTCAACTCAGGATGGGGGTTATGGTTGAAGTTCCGCCCGAACTGGTAGGAGCCTTACTAGCGCACTGCCATTTTGGTTGTGCCCCCTCTAGCGTCCCCAGTTTGAGAGCATTGTTATTGGTCATTCTCTGACTGTTTCTGTCCCCCCATTCTGTAGAATTAATGTTAACTCACACCGTGACACAGTACCTCACCAACCGCCACCTGATTAAGTATGAACAAGTCATACTTGCAGATAAAAATATAATACTGTTGCCGATGTACTGACATTAATCCTGCCACACTTATACCTGTACCTAGAAATGATGTTGAAGGTCTAGTTGAGCATTACACTCTTGCTGTTACTGAACTACACACCAAGCCGAGTCCTGACATAGAAGATGTGCCTTTGCCTGAATGAGATTATGTGTTGTTTGTTGATGGTTCCGATTTATGAGACCATGCAGGAATCCTGTACTGCGTCAGGCGTGGTTGAATCCTCCTGCCTTCAAGGAATATCTTCTGTACATGTGGTGAATTGGTTGCTCCTACTAGAGCATGTTGTGTTTCAGACCAGCTGAGAGTGACCATTTTCACTGGTAGTCAGTATAGCTTTGGTGTTGTTCATGACTTCGGACAGTTGTGGTCACAACTTGGATTCATGATCTCTTTGGAGTCATCAGTTTGCAACGGGGAAAGTCTGCACAATATGTTGAAGTCATTACAGCTACCTGCCCAGATTACAGAGGGGAAGTATTCCGCACATTGCAATGGAACAGATTATGGAACCGTGGGCTATAGGTATACAGATATTGTGCCTTAAATGCATGTGCTTTCAATGTAGAGTACCAAAATTAAGGAACATATGAGACCAATTACAATTTGTTGTGAACCACAGCTGATACATGGGAGGAAGTTAAGAGGCTAAAAGAGGAAATGTAAGAAGCAGAACAGCAAGGCTGGGTTGGAGCAGGCTGTGTTAAAAGAGATGAGGATCACAAATGGGTTTCAGGAGATGGAAAACCTGCATTGCCAGACAGCTTGTTGCCTCCAATGGAGAAGCGTTATCATGGACCCACACATGTTGGTAGAGACGCCATGGTGCATTTGTTCAGGCAGAGCTGGTTTAACCCCAGGTTCAGACTGATGGCTGAAGGGTTGTGTCACAGATGTGTTCTGTGTCAGCAGAAGAATGTAGGCAGGTGGTCAGCAGTAACACAAAGGGAGGTCAGGGGGTCCCTTTAACAGATGCAACAAGACTTTTTCAAGATATCTGTGTGTAATGGGCTGAAATATGTCTTGGTGATTGTGTACATCGTCTCACATTGGGTTGAAGCTTACCCAACTGAGAGAAGTGATAGTCTCACAGTGGCTAAGTTGTTGTGTAGGGAGCTAATGCCACATTTTGGGTTCCTGACTTCTTTGGAGTCAGACGAGGAACTCATTTTAATAATGAGGTCCTGCAGAAGTGTGAAGCATTACAAGTTGAACAGAGACTACATTGCAGTTTTTGACTAGAGTCTACCTGTATTATGGAACAAGTCAATGGGTTTTGAAATATAGGTTGGCTGAAGTGTGTGCTTCAACATCTTTGAAGAGGCCTCATGCTTTGCCTCTTGTGTTGATGAGCCTACGCAGTACTCCAGATAGAAGGACAGGATTGTTTCCCCATGACATATTCATGTGCCTGCGAAAGTGCTTGTGAACATTACAGATGACATTTTTCTTGATTAATGGAAAGGGCTGGTTGATGTGGTGTGTTCTGTGTCTCATCAGGTTGGAGAGGCTAAAGCCCCCAACTCAGCAAGATCAGTCCCATTGACTGAGCTATAATGAAGAACCATGTGCGCAAGTCTTGCTTGGAACCTCGGTGGCAAGGTGTTATCCTGGTCACTACAGCAGCTGCAAAGTACATAAGTCTCCCCAACTGGGTGCACCCCGCCCATACTTGCGGAGTCTCTTGTCCCCCATATCATATAACAGAACCTGTCCCTTAAGTGCGGGTGTATACCATGAGACAAAGGGAGCAGGTTAGTCAACCAGTTGTATTCTATTCTTGAGGTCTTATATAGTACATGGCTACCCGAAGGCCTCCCAGAGCTGTCATAGACACTGAAGGGAGCGAGATAGAACTGACGAGGAAGATCAGTCTCAAAAAAGCCAGGTCTTTAAGGCTTTTCAGAATGAAATTTCACTTTCCAGTAGATGCAGTTTCAGCGGAAGACTGTTCGAAGGTCTGGGGACACAACGGAAGTGGCTTGGCTGACCCAGTGGGTACTGCGAATCCTGGGAACCTTCAGTAGGTGGGCTGAAGAGAACCTGAGGGCTCTCCCAGGGAGCTAAGGAGAGGCTAATGGTCTTAAAAAGAAAGGGCCCTTTCTATGAATTTCCCTGTGCATAATGCAGAGAGTCTTAAACTGCACTCAGAGTTCCAATGGAAGCTAGTGTAGATCTCTCAGAGCTTTGGTGGCTGATTGGTGTTTCAGAATGTTTGTCAGGAGATGTGCTGCAGCATTCTGCACAATCTGCTGACTCCTGAGGACAAATAGTGATGAGCCCAAAAACAGGGCATTCCCATGATCGTCAGGAAAGCACAAGGGCCGGAATGATCACTCTTCTGGTATTAGAACGCAGTAGGTTAAAGACCTTCCACAATAGTCTCATGATGCGTAGCAGCTGGCAGAAAGTTTTTTGGCTTGATGGTCCATGGTAAGACCAGAGTCAAGCCAAATTCCAAGGCTCTTTATTGAGTTTTTGGGAGTGGACAGTTTGCTCAGACACTTTTGGAGGGGGCTCAGAGCAAACTTGCTGAGACAGCAACATGACTTCTGTTTTGTCTTCATTGAGTTTCAATTTGCAACCAGCCATCCAGCTGGGTATATCCTGAAGACAAGCAGTCACAGATAGATGGCTTGAGCTAGAGTCAGGGGAGATTGACACAACCAGCTGGGTGTTTTTCGGCATAAGACACCAACGACAACCCATAGGATTACACAATGCCAGCAAAGGGGCTTAGATAGAGATTGAACAGAGTGTGGCTCATGAAGGAGCCCTGAGGCACTCCACAGCATCATAGGAGCCTGGTTGAGAGACAGGACTGATTCTGAACCTGAAAGATATGATTCTTCAAGAAGGAGGAGAGCTAATCGAATGCTCTGTTTATAAAACAGAATTTAGAAATCCTCTACAAGTGCTGATTCCTTGCAGTGTAGAGGGCGGAAGCTCATCTGGGTTGGATTCTGGTGTTCCCCTATGTTTGAAGAAGGCGAAAGGTTTTTGTTAACATGTTTTACTAGCAGCTTCGCGAATTCGGGAAGCAGGGAGATAGGCCTGTAATTAACTAAGATTAGAGGGATCAATGTTGGATTTTTTTAGGATTTGTCTGACAATCACATGCTTCCACTGGTGAGGAACCCGTCTGCAGGACAAAGAAAGACTTATTAGTTCTCTCAGTACAGGGACAACACCGTCAGACCCTTGACGATGGATGTGGAGGGGGCTGGATCCAGAGGCGAACTGGATTTAACAGTGTTTAGGAACTCCTTTACCAAGCACATGGTGAGGGCAGGAAAACCTGACAGGGATTATCCTTGAGCATCCCAAGGAAAATGACTGGGACAAAGGTCCACCAGATCAGAAATGTCTGGAAACACGGAGTAAATGCCCATGATTTTTTGTGGAAGAAAGAAGCCAATTAATCACAATACTCACCAGATGCAACTGAAGTAGGGCTGATTAGAAGAGTTAGTAATATTTGTTGAGCAGAAGGCAGCTTGCGACAATTTAATCTCTGCATGATAAAGCCTGATTGAGTTCCTATATTCAGCTTTACTGATCACATAACAGGTATTTCAACATCTTCTTTCTATATGCCTGCATTCTTTCTTCCAAGAAATTAGATGATCTGTGAACCAGGGGGACTTGTGACAACTCTGGATGTCTTTATGCCAACTCATGTGAAGGACCTCATCCAATGAGTTGACCTTCCACTCATTAAACTGTGGAGCAGCTAGATCGATGTTACCTGAGGGAACGGGTTTAGAGGCCTCCAAGGCCTCCTGCCAATTCTCCACATTGAGTTTGGCCCAAGGACATTTCGGCCAATTAGCTAGGGGAGGAGGGATGGAAGAGAGGACATGAGGAGAGTAAGGGAGATAAGAAAGTAATCTGACCAAGTCAGAGGAAGAAAGGTGTGGGCCGGAAGATTCCAAATACTGCTAAACACCGGGTTAATAGCATGACCTTTATCATGAGATAGAGGAGAGGATGTGGCCTAATGACTAGAGCAGTTGACCTCAAAACTGGGGAACCGGGTTTGTGTCTCGGCAGGGGCACTCAACATCCTGTGATTCTGGGCAAATCACTTAATCTTCCAGTGCCTAAAAAAAATTAATATGTCAGTCTGTATAGCAACGGGTGCTCTTGTAAGATACCTTCGGGTCGAGTTCGCGCTATATAAAACAAAAAAAAAAACAAAAAAAATGTGATAGTCCCTCCACTAGCTGAAGCAGCTGTAGGGAGGCCATATCATGCAATAATATTTTAGAGGCACTATCAGGCAGGTCATCCATGTGAAGATTAAAATCTTAGAAAAAAGTGAAATTAGGCCTAGCCACAGTTAACCCGGTACTACCTCTGGGAGATCTTGAAAGAATTCGGTATGGGTGCCTGGGTGTCCATATAGGATGATTCCAGCAAGAATGAAGGTAGGGCCTGAGGTTGAAGAAAAAGCTATGCCCGTACAATTAGATATGGTGGCCAAAGATTAAGCCCATTTAAGTGGCTTCCTATAGACAATTGCGATGCCACCGCCAACTTTGCCCTGTCTATCCAGCCTTAAAATGCGGTAGCCCGGGGTAGAGCTTGAGCATCATCAAGTCCACCTTCCTCTGAGAGCCAAATCTCCGTAAGAAGCATTGCGTCCGGACTAGCCTCAGATGAAAGATCAAATGTGTCTGTCATATGGCTAGCAAGAGAGCAACTATTGGCTAGATAGAAACACCAATCTACTGGGTAGGATAGGGGGATCCCTGGGATGACTCAATCCAGGCTGTGCTAACCAATCGCAGTAGTTGCAAGACCATTATGGAAGATTAAGGTCAAAGGCATGCATAGAGGAAGTCGATGGTGAAGTATGAAGGGCCAGCAATTGCCACATGTATAAGTTACCTTATCTGTTGGTATAAGGGCAGCATATCTGGCCCCTACACCCGGAATGCCACGTACAGGCACAGAAGGGCTTACCTTAGGTGCATCAGCGTCTGGTCCCTCATTTAAGGTGCGCCAGGTGAACAGCTAGAATGCACGAAAAATTGCAGCGTATTCCACACAACATATTTCGAACAGGAAAGTATTTTAAAAATGATGTCTGCATTAAAAATGCAAAAACAACAATTGATGGACAGAATCCAGAACAATGTCATACATTCACCCCAGTACAGTGATCTAGGCCTAAATCCATCGTTTTTTTGCTCCCCATGCCATTCCAGTTTGAACCCAGCCATAAGCAAATCAGCCTTGAACCTGTGCCCAATGGGAACAGTCCAGTCCGAACTGCCAGGCCAGGTCCTCCCTGAACTGGAAACAAGCATCCTAGGACCGGTTCACCCGTCATCAGCCAGGATAGCTTGACTCCAATGCATTAAAAAAACAGTATGAACAGTGCTCATCAGTTACAGTCCCTGCAGAGGCAGTGTCTAAGACAGGGCTTTCCAAACTTTTCATGTTGGTGACGCACATTTTGGAGATGCAACATTTTTGTGACACGGTAATGCAGTGTAGCGAACAAGCATAGCGAGCATGCCCGAACCGCCTAAGGGGGTCCGGGGAGAAGACATTTTTGAAAAACAGGTGGGCAAATGGTACATTTCCCAGCAAATTTGAGAAAGCAGGAAGGTTACTAAAGCAATTGTGAATCTGTTCTAACAGAGACAGTGACTAGCAAAACTGGGTTTAAGGTTAGGTGGTGCCCGAAACAAGAATATAATCATGCTCACATTGACACATGCCCCAGTGATTTCCGGCACAAAAAGGGAGGGTTCACACACTGCCTACCCTTTCAACCATGCACAAAGTCCACCTGCTGCCAAGCGAGCGTAGCACGCGAGCCCAAACCACCTAAGGGGGGTTCTCCTCCCTGAGAAAAGTTTGGAAAAAAAGTGGGCAAATGGTGCATTTTCAAGCAAATTTGAGAAACCAGCAAGGTTAATAAAGACATTGTGAATCTGTTCTAACAAAGACAGTGACTGGCAAAACTGGGTGTAAGGTTAGGTTTGAGCATGAAGCAAGAATATAATCATGCACACATTGACACATGCCACAATGATTTAGGGAACAAAAAGGGCAGGTGCACGCACTGCCAACCCTTCCAGCCATGCACAAAGTCCGCCTGCTGCTTTGCTGAATATGAGTTATACAAAAATCCGTTCGGGAAGGGGAAATTGTGAGTGGTAAATCAATCATGCAACTTATTAGCTGGTCTCTGCGCATTGAACTCAGATGGGACCGCTCTCTGCAGCACGCCCAAAAGCCGACAGAAAATAAGACGAGTCATATGTTTTTCCATTCAGCACTTTGAGGTAAAATTAACTGCATATAAGAAATAAGGACAAATACATATCTCATAGAAATTGTAAATATCAAAATGTATGGGGACACAACATATCTCACGAAAACCTATCATTATTTTTTTTTTAAATATGATTTGTAATATAACACACATACATTTCCAAAACATGTTGTCCTTTATGAGTAACAATATGTAAATATGTGCAAGAATTAAAAAACTTTGACTAGGCACAACAGCACTTACTATTTTATTGAGATGAATGAGGTTGATAGGATGAACGCAGCTGGTCAATATTTGGTGGCATATTAGATAAAGACACTCGCATTTCGTCATTAAGCATCAAGCTTCCACGTTTCAGTGTCATTTTTTATTTCAGCCAATTCTTCTCCAGAAAGTGAAAGTTCCCAATTGCAGTTGAAAGAAATGAATTTCTGATGCAATAATAGTCAACATTTGGGAAGTAATGATGAAGGTGAAATTTATATTTAGGCACTTAATATTCTGTTTTACCTGTCACTTACTCCCAAACTAAAACTCTTTTCATGTAAAAACAGAAAAACAGTATAATGTGGTTTAAATGTGTGGTTAAACGTGCATGTTAAGTTGCACATTTGTATCTGGAAATAAACTACAGCCTGCTTTAAAAAAGGTCTAAATGCGGTCTGGCTAAATGTTTTTCCTTACTATAGTATTATGGCTGAGAAACTTTCTGTCTTGGAATATGCTACAGGAAATTTGGAGCAGCAAGAATGTTCCTAATGTAGTCTGTAAGTGTGGCGTGAGAAGTTATGAAGACTAGAAAAACCTGCAGGAAATGTATGTAATCTGGGTGAGACATAACGGAAAAGAATGAAGATGTTTCTATTGTGAGCATTGTATTAAATATGGATCTAGGCCAAAATTAGTATTATAAGAGTAGACTCGAAGTGTATGTACTAACACTGGTGACAAGGATAGTTTTCTTTACCATAAAATGTGAACCTGTGAACGGGTAGACTGGAATCCCGGGTCCCATGACAACAGTAAAGAGTGGTGGACTGTGTTACCCCCGTCACCTCCTCTCTTTGATACCCAACAGGAGGACTGGTCATGGGATTGGAACACAGCAGAAGAAGAAGAATCGGGCGCCTTTAACTGGGCGTTCTACTGTGACGAGACTCAGCCCACTCGGGCCGTCATAGGAAGCCCTTCGGAAAAAGTCTGGGAAGTGCACAACGAGGTGTGCGACGTGACTGATGCGAGAGAGGACAGCAGAGGAGCCACGGCGGAATCGAGAGACAGCGAGAACGGGTCCAAGGATAGAGAGGAAAAGCAGTCCAGCGAAGAGTTGCTGGCAGCGGAGGCAGTGCCAGGAGGCCAACCGTTCCATTTATCTCCGAGCCACGCCCACGGAAGAGCTTGGCTTCTGCAGGTACGGGACCGTATCTCAGGCCTGGGTGGGGAGGCGGGGCCACCGTTGAATCGCCATACGAAGTCCGGCGTTACCTGAAGCACTCGCAAACACCCCGCCCTTTTTCATCACTCCTTTTCCCTTCACGCTATCACGGCCCCTCCCTATCACCATCCTGAAAGCGGCATAGTGCACTGATATTCACGAGTGACTTAGGTGTTTCCTCAACCCCGGCCCTACTAATATTGATATTCAGAGAGTAAACCTCACTGACAGCCTTATCTCTCTCTTGCTCCTTTGGGGTTACCACGCCTATCCCGGGACTGACGAGGAAGTCAGAGAGAAGCCAAACCAGCAAACTGGAGACCTGGGACCCTTCCGCCAACACGGATCCAGCCAAGTTTGCAACCGAAAGAATAATCAGTAGAAACAAGCGTGTCTTAAAGAAAATATAACCCTATTTACCTAGACCCAGTTTCGGGCCCCTTCCTTCCCCCGCCACAACTGGTGTCAGAAGTGGGATCCCCCTCCATCAGTGATCCCATGATGGATACCCTCATACAACATGTTATGGGCCAAGAGAAATTGGAATGGGCCGTTGAAAGACAAATGGTCTCAGCCCAACAAAACCGCGAGGTGTTTAAAACCACTATTTCCGCCCAGTTAGAAGGGCTACAAAAGGTGATACACGAGCCCACCACACTGGGGCAAAGTGAACGACGCCCCCCGCTCCCCATCCCTCCGGGGTCTCTCTACAGAAATATATATCAGGAGAGGACCCAGATTCGTTTCTCACAAATTTCGAGAGAGCTGCCAGAGCCTGTGGCTGGCCGGAGGACAAATAGACATTTTTTCTAGCTCCGCTACTAACAGAGGAGGCTCAAGCTGCATATCAAGTAGCTAACGCTAGCGGACTCATTCCTTATGCCGAAATTAAAGAAGTGATCTTGGACCATTTGGGACTAGATGCAGAAGCCTACCGTGTTAGGTTCCGCAAAGAGAGAGGTGTATCGTGGGAAAATCCAAAAACCCTTTTTTTAGGTTAAGAATTTATTTGGAGCAATTTCTGGAGGCGCTACCTTATGGCACCCAGAGGTGGCTTAACAATATTCCCACCTCACACTGGAACAAGCCGTTGAGATGGCTTCCAATAATGCCCGAGCGCAAACACAAACCTTTCCATGGGAGAATGAAAAGAACCCCAAGGTTGGGATGGTACAGAAAAGAGAAAAGAAGCCTAAAATCCCACTGGATGCAACAAGAAGCAAACCCATAAAAATTTAGCCCATACCCCATACCCCATAGAGGCCCCCAATGTTTCCAGTGTGGGGAGTGGGGCCATATTGCTCGTCTATGCCCTCGAAAGAAACCAGCGGATGAGCCCATGGAGGTGGGGTACATCCCTAAGGCGCTCCTATACTCATCAGAAATGGGCCCCTCATTTCATGTAAGTGTAAGGGTTAATGGTAAGAATGAGAGCGCCTTGTTAGACTCAGGATGCAAGCAGTCAGTTATTCAAAAAGAATGGGTTCTACCGCTCCAGTATGTAAAGACACTCTAGTTCATATACGTTGTGCCCACGGTGATGTAAAGCCCTACCCTGTAGCTATTGTCACATTACTCCCTAATAACCAAACACCATGCACAGTAAGGGTGGGGGTGGTGGACTCTCTCCCCGAATACCTCATTATAGGGATAGACAATCCTAAATTCCTGGCCATGTTTTGAAATAATCTGGACAGCCATACAGAACAACAGGTTCAAACCTATCCAGCCCTGACTTCAAAAGAGCCCTGGTTGTTGGACCGTAGTTTTAGATTCTCTCAGGTCAATGACCCTACTCTTTTTAATTCCTGGGAAAATGCACATGTTAATAAGGATGTTACCTCCCCTCCCTATCCACGTTTTCTCATAAAAAACGATCTCCTGTACAGAGAAGGAAGTCAGGGAGAAGCCTTACAGTTGGTAGTGCCTGTTGCTTTTCGTGAGCAGATACTTTTTTATTCACACGCACACATCACAGCAGGACACTCCGGAGCGGAAAAGACCACACAAAACCTTCTACGTCATTTCTTGCGGTCAGGGATATACAACGATACCCAGAACTATTGCCAAAGATGTGACGTATGCTAAAAAAGGAATCTACAACAACCAGCGGCCGTACCACTCCAGCCTTTACCAGTCATTGTTAAACCTTTTGAAAGGGTAGGAATGGATTTGATAGGGCCCCTTCCTAAAAGCGCAAAAGGGAACATATACACATTAGTCATTGTGGACTACGCCACTCGCTTTCCGGAAGCCTTTCCCCTTAGAGCCCCCACTAACAAGAATATATCCGAGAAGCCTATTGAGTTGTTCTCCAGGGTTGGCTTCCCTAAGGAGATATTAACGGACCAAGGCACGCCGTTCGTTTCTAAATTAATGAAGGAAGTATGCAAAACCCCAGCCCCCCCGCACATTGTACCTCTATATACCATCCGTAAACGGATGGATTAGTTGAGAGATATAACAGAACACTCAAAACCATGTTGAAAAAAATACTCACGATGGAAAGACAAGAGTGGGACCTATTTCTACCTCTGGCTTTATACGTACTTAGGGCTCAAGTGCAAAGTAGTATGGGCTGCTCAGCGTCTGAAATGCTGTATGGAAGGCAACCTAGGTCGCTTCTAGAGATCACCCGAGACGCATGGGAAAAAGAAGAGGAAGACGAGCAAAAGTCTCTACTTGATTACACTCTACAGCTACGGTCCAAGATTTGGAAATTACGAGAACTTGCCACCGCCAATCTGGAAAAGAGTCAAGAAAAACAAAAAAAATACTACGATAGGGGGGAGAAATGGAGAACACTAGCAGTGGGTGACTGGGTGCTGGTCTTGCTACCCTCCTCTACCAAGAAATTCCAGATTGAATGGTTAGCACCCTACCCCGTTGTGGAAAGCATCGAAAAACGACTTATGAAGTACAGATCTCACCCTCCAGAAAACAATGCTATCACATCAACATGTTGAAAAAATGGTTGGGACCCCCACCCAAAGATACGCAAGTAGCATTACCATCCTCCAAGAAAGAAACAACACTCAACCTGCTTCCGATAAATAAGGAACTCACAACGGAGCAGCAACTCGGCCTGCAGAACACTCTAACACCCTTTGCCGACATCTTTTCGGACTTACCGGGGAGAAAACACCTAGCAGAGCATCATATTGAGACTCCTGAAGGAAAACGTGTCAAGCAAAGACCATATCGCATCCCCGCCGCCAGGCGAGAAACTATAAGAAAGGAAGTCAATGACATGTTGAAACTAGGAGTAATCGGGCCCTCTAAAAGTGATTGGGCTTCGCCAATCGTGATGGTGCCTAAGCCTAACGGGTCTACCCGTTTTGGCATGGATTTCAGAGCTCTGAACGTCATATATTCCTTCGACCCTTACCCTATCCCTAGGGTAGATGAGCTAATAGAAAAACTTGGAGGTTCAAAGTTTATAACGACCTTAGATTTAACAAAGGGATATTGGCAGGTCCCTTTAAGAGAAGAGGACAAGAAAAAGACAGCCTTTTCCACAGAAGACGGACTATATGAGTTTAATGTGTTACCATTCGGGCTACATGGAGCCTCAGCGACTTTTCAACGCATAATGAACACCATTCTAATGCCCTATTCTTCAATCTGCCCAGCTTACCTAGATGATATTGTGGTATTCAGTCCGACATGGTCAGAACATCTACAACACCTAACAACACTACTACAAGCCCTGAAAAACGCAGGTTTGCACATTAATGCAAAGAAATCACATGTAGCATACACCCACGTAAAATATCTAGGATACATACTGGGAGGGTAGGTGATAGCCCCCCAATCGGAAAAAGTCCGGGCTATATCGAGTACACCTTTTCCCTCCACCAAACGGGAACTAAGAGCATTTTTGGGCCTCATCGCCTATTACAGACGATTCATACCACAATTTGCAGAAGTAGCCGCCCCTTTAACCGACGTCCTAAGAAAAGAGGCTAAACAGCAGACACTGGGACATCCCACCGAAGCTATGATCTTAGCCTTCAATAAACTGAAGGAGATTATAACAACCGACCCAGTGCTCAAATCCCCGAATTTTCATAAAACATTCATCTTGTCCACAGACGCCTGCAGTGAAGGTTTAGGGCCAGTCCTGTCTCATATAGGGGATGATGGGTTGGAACATCCAGTCCTATATATAAGTAGAAAACTCTTTCCCCGGGAATGTAAATATCCTACCATTGAGCGGGAATGCCTAGCGATGAAGTGCGGGGGTGGAGAGTTGAGATATTATTTAGAGGGGCGCCCTTTTCTTCTATATACCAACCAAGCTCCAGTACAGTGGATGTGCCGAAACAAATCCCAAAACTCCAGGGTACTTCTCTGGTTTTTATCGCTCCAACCCTTCTCCTTCGAAGTAAGACATAGGAAGGGCAAGGACAATGGCAACGCTGACTATCTGTCTAGAATTCCTCCTCTCCCCGATCGGGAGAGTCCAGGGGGGGTGGTGTGTGACTGGGTAGACTGGAATCCCGGGTCACATGACAACAGTAAAGAGTGGTGGACTGTGTTACCCCCGTCACCTCCTCTCTTTGATCCCCAACAGGAGGACTGGTCACGGGATTGGAACACAGCGGAAGAAGAAGAATCTGGCACCTTTAACTGGGCGTTCTATTGTGACGAGACTTCGCCCACTCGGGCCGTCATAGGAAGCCCATTGGATAAAGTCCGGGAAGTGCACAACGAAGTGTGCGACGTCACCGACGCGAGAGAGGAGAGCAGAGGAGCCACGGCGGAATCGAGAGACAGGGAGAACGGGTCCAAAGATAGAGAGGAGAAGCAGTCAGGCGAAGAGTTGTTGGCAGCGGAGGAAGTGCCATGAGGCCAACGGTTCCATTTATCCCCGAGCCACGCCCACGGAGGAGCATGGCTTCTGCAGGTACGGGACCGTATCTCAGGCTGGGTGGGGAGGCGGGGCCGCCATGGAATTGCCATACGAAGTCCGGCGTTCCCTGCAGCACTCTCTTACCCCCTCCCTTTTTCATCACTCCTTTTCCCTTCACGCTATCATGACCCCTCACTATCACCATCCTGAAAGCGGCATAGTGCCCTGATATTCACGTGTGACTTAGGTGTTTCCTCACCCCCGGCCCTACTAATATTGATATTCAGAGAGTAAACCTCACTGACAGCCATCTCTCTCTCTTGGTCTTTTGGGGTTATCACGCCTATGCCGGGACTGACGAGGAAGTCCAAGAGAAGCCAAACCAGCAAACTGGAGACCTGGGACCCTTCCGCCATCACGGATCCAGCCAAGTTTGCAACAGAAAGAATAACCAGTAGAAACAAGCGTGTCTTAAAGAAAATAAAACCCTATCTACCTAGACCCAGTTTCCGGCCCCTTCATTCCCCGCCGCCACAGAACCCTAGTTTCATATCAGCTTTATTATATAATCGAGGATTAGAGACTTTTCCTTTACACTTCTTACGTACTGAGACAGATGGTTCAGTTGATTCTTGGGTACTTTCCTCAATTAGTATTATAAGAGTAGTCTCGAAGTGCATGTAAGTTGAGACTGACTTGTGCTTTTCCTATAGCTCATCACTCTCCCAGCTGAACTAGCCTGGCATATGCAATAAACCTGTTTGTACTTCCTTTTCTAGTAGATGTGGTGATTAATTGATTTGCACTGCTTAAGATTTTTTCCCAACAAAGGGTCTCTCTGACCAATGTTAATTATAATGTTCTTATAAGAGTAGACTCGAAGTGTATGTAAGTTATATGTGTATGTAGGTAAGTTGTAAGTGTATGTAATTGTATGTAAGTTGAGACTGATTTGTGCTTTTCCTATAGCACATCACTCTCCCAGCTGAACTAGCCTGGCATATGCAAAAACCTGTTTGTACTCCGTTTTCTTGTAGATGTGGTGATTAAATAATTTGCACTGCTTAAGATGTTTTCCCAACAAAGTTTCTATCTGAGCAATGTTAATTATAATGTTCTTATAAGAGTAGACTCGAAGTGTATGTAAGTTATATGTGTATGTAGGTAAGTTGTAAGTGTATGTAATTGTATGTAAGTTGAGACTGATTTGTGCTTTTCCTATAGCTCATCACTCTCCCAGCTGAACTAGCCTGGCATATGTAATAAACCTGTTTGTACTCCTTTTTCTTGTAGATGTGGTGATTATATGATTTGCACTGCTTAAAGGATTTTTTCCCAACAAAGATTCTCTCTGAGCAATGTTAATTATAATGTTATTATAAGAGTAGACTCGAAGTGTATGTAAGTTGTATGTGCATGTATGTAAGTTGTAAGTGTATGTAGGTTGGGACTGACTTGTGCTTTTCTTATAGCACCTCCCTCTCCCAGCTGAACTAGCCTGGCATATGCAATAAACCTGTTTGTACAGCCTTTTCTTGTAGATGTGGTGAATAAATGATTTGCACTGCTTAAGATTTTTTTCCCAACAAAGGTTCTGTCTGAGCAATGATAATTATAATGTTCTTATAAGAGTAGACTCAAAGTGTATGTAAGTTGTATGTGTATGTATTTAGGTTGTAAGTGTATGTAAGTTGAGACTGACTTGTGCTTTTCCTACAGCTCATTACTCTCCCAGCTTAAGTAGCCTGGCCTATGCAATAAACCTGTTTGTACTTCCTTTTCTTGTAGATGTGGTGATTAAATGATTTGCACTGCTTAAGATTTTTTTCCCAACAAAGGCTCTCTCTGAACAATGTTAATTATAATGCTCTTATAAGAGTAGACTCAAAGTGTATGTAAGTTGTATGTGTATGTAGGTAAGTTGTAAGTGTATGTAAGTTGAGACTAACTTGTGCTTTTCTTATAGCACATTACTCTCCCAGCTGAAGTAGCCTGGCATATGCAATAAACCTGTTTGTACTCCGTTTTCTTGGAGATGTGGTGATTAAATAATTTGCACTGCTTAAGATGTTTTCCCAACAAAGGTTCTCTCTGAGCAATGTTAATTATAATGTTCTTATAAGAGTAGACTCGAAGTGTATGTAAGTTGTATGTGTATGTAGGTAAGTTATAAGTGTATGTGATTGTATGTAAGTTGAGACTGATATGTGCTTTTCCTATAGCTCATCACTCTCCCAGCTGAACTAGCCTGGCATATGCAATAAACCTGTTTGTACACCCTTTTCTTGTAGATTTGGTGATTACATGATTTGCGCTGCTTAAGATTTTTCCCCAACAAAGGGTCTCCCTGATCAATGTTAATTATAATGTTCTTATAAGAGTAGACTCGAAGTGTATGTAAGTTGTATGTGTATGTATTTAAGTTGTAAGTGTATATAAGTTGAGACTGACTTGTGCTTTTCTTATAGCACATCACTCTTCCAGCTGAACTATCCTGGCATATGCAATAAACCTGTTTGTACTCCGTTTTCTTGTAGATTTGGTGATTAAATAATTTGCACTGCTTAAGATGTTTTCCCAACAAAGGTTCTCTCTGACCAATGTTAATTATAATGTTCTTATAAGAGTAGACTCAAAGTGTATGTAAGTTGTATGTGTATGTAGGTAAGTTGTAAGTGTATGTAAGTTGAGACTAACTTGTGCTTTTCTTATAGCACATTACTCTCCCAGCTGAAGTAGCCTGGCATATGCAATAAACCTGTTTGTACTCCGTTTTCTTGGAGATGTGGTGATTAAATAATTTGCACTGCTTAAGATGTTTTCCCAACAAAGGTTCTCTCTGAGCAATGTTAATTATAATGTTCTTATAAGAGTAGACTCGAAGTGTATGTAAGTTGTATGTGTATGTAGGTAAGTTGTAAGTGTATGTAATTGTATGTAAGTTGAGACTGACTTGTGCTTTTCTTATAGCACATCACTCTCCCAGCTGAACTAGCCTGGCATATGCAATAAACCTGTTTGTACTCCCTTTTCTTTGAAACGTGGTGATTAAATGCTTTGCACTGCTTAAAGGATTTTTTCCCAACAAAAGTTCTTCCTGTGCAATGTTAATTATAATGTTATTATAAGAGTAGACTCAAAGTGTATGTAAGTTGTATTGGTAGGTATGTAAATTATAAGTGTATGTAAGTGTATGTAAGTTGAGACTGACTTGTTCTTTTCGTATAGCACATCACTCTCCCAGCTGAACTAGCCTGGTATATGCAATAAACCTGTGTGTACTCCCTTTTCTTGTAGATGTGGTAATTAAATGATTTGCACTGCTTAAAAAAGGTTTTTTTCCCAACAAAGGCTCTCTCTGAGCAATGTTGAATGGTCAGCAATCAGCGGGCTGATATCACATTTCAGCTGGCACTCAGCAGTTTTGGAAAACATTTCAAAATGTCCTTCTTTCACTTTGCTTTTCCAAAGTGCTATTTTGTCTCTCATAGCACAAGAAGTAAAAAACTTTGAATAAAAACAACAGCACTTGCTATTTTAAATATATATATGACGTTGATAGGAAGAACATAGCTGGTCAATATTTGGTTGAATATTAGATAATGACACTCGCATTTCATCATCAAGCATTTTCAAACTTCGGTGTTTCAGTGTTTGTAAGTTTGTCATCGTTGAAAAGGATACTTCACAAATGTATGTAGTAGAAAATTGCAAAATAATTTTTAATGCTTTTTTACCTATGTTTGGATGCATTTTTGTAACACAAATCCAAAAGCTGTCTAAATCACCCTCTTCATGCATCATTAACATACATCAACCATTTTTTTATTTCAGCTAATTCTTCTTCTTCAGTAAGTAAAAAGTTCCCAGTTTCAGTTGAAAGAAATGGATTTCTGATCCAATCATAGTTTTGGATTTCAACATTTGGAAATTATTGATAAACTTTCTCTCCGAGCAATGTTAAATGGTCAACAATCAGCATGCCGATATCACATTTCAGCTGATACTCAGCAGTTTTGGAAAACAATTCAAAATTGCCTTCTTTCACTTTCCTTTTCCAAATTTGTATTTTGTCTCTCAACGCACACATTTTATCTACTGCTGTTAACATATTTTCTCCTTTTGCTTGCATACTGGTGTTAATTTTAATCAAATGTTCAAATATGTCAGCAAGATATTCCAATTTTGTGCACCAAAGTTTGTTTTGAATTAGATCGCAGAATTTGTGTTGCTGATTTTCCTCAAAAAGTTTATGCATCATTTCCCGCAATTCGTATACACGACAAAGCATGCGACCTCTTGAGAGCCAACGATCCTCTGTGTGCAGTAGAAGCTTTTTAAACCTTGCCTCTGTGTGACTGATGTCTGCTACCTCAGGTGCTATTGTCTCAGGTGTCTGTATCTGCAGTATGGCTGTTTCTGTGGCTAGTGCTGCTGCATCCGCTTCTTAAAGCCTATAATGCTGCTGTGTCCAAAGTTGCTGTTTCTGTGACTGCATCCAGGAAACTATGGGGCTGCTTCCTGGAAAAGGAAGAAATTTGGAAATCTAGAGATAGGAAGAACATGAGATACAAAGTTTAACATTCTTACACCTTGCTTACAATCCTCATTCTCTCTAGTAACATTTCAGGATTTGAGTAGTAGATAATCATGTGAAATCAGAGCTCTCAGAATAAGGTGGGACAGAAGTATTAACTGCATTGACAGTGGCTCGGACAACTCAGGATGTCAAGTGAGCTGTCCAGAACCCACAATTATATTCCCTCTTAATTTATCAGAAGGCCCTTACATTTCCATGACATGGTCTTCCCTGCCACACTAGGTTGCTTACTTTCCTAAAAACACAAATGTATGTCTCTGTTTTAACCTACTTATTTGAACAGGAAGCAATCAAGAGGTATTCACTTTAACAACCACATTTTTCTCTGCTGTGACACTGAAGCCTTTTTGACTGGATCAGAGACAGGCAACCTAAATGAGGTAGCAGTGCGGCACGTGAAAAACATGACATTGAAGGTGGAAAAGCCACGCCAACATTGCCCATGGGAAATTATAATTAAGTTGAATGACCACGTTTCTGAAACTTCTAAAATGGTTGGGAAATCCAACTGTTGACCAAGCTGTGTTGAAAATAATGGCTGCCATCTTTCAAGAATCTTGTTCCAATCTAGTCAATAATATCACAGGACTTAAGATTGGTCTATAAAACAATGAAACAAACACAAGGAGATGATGGACGGAGCGCTGAACTTTTACAGACACTCATCCGCAGTCACAGATCTGGGTTGAATCCATCATCATTCTTTAATTCACTTCGCCACCTCAGTTCAGACCCAGTAATATGACAATTGATCAATAAATCACAATATTGATATACACTGGAAGAATACGCAGTAAACATAGAACTGGAATCTCAACCAATTTTGAAAGTCAAAAATATAAACAAAGCATTTACTTAACAGCAAAGAAAAAAACAGCTTGCTTGAAACGTGAGTTTCAGAATGTAGAAACAACCAGAGTGCAGCACTATCTTGACGGCTAACTGAACAACTCTAGTTTTACAGTTATATTCACACACATCTCAATCCAGAATTCAGTAAACAAGGCTCACTTTATTGCACAAGTAACTGAGCAGTCATAGGATGGTTAGCATGTAACACAGGTTATTTGTACATGGTGTTTCAAGTGTGCAACTGTAGAAATGAATTTGAAGAGAGATATATAAAGGACCTGGTGAGGTAAGGTTGGTGTCAGACATGTGAAGCGGAGTGGCATGGAAAGGCAGAATGGATGATGAGTGTGATATTGGAGTTCCAGGAGTCATGGTCACACAGAGGGACAGCGGAAACAGGGTATTAGCGAAAGTGGGGGGCAGGGGCATACTGAGGGCTTGCAGGAGAACGTTGCCACACATAAGCACTACAGTTGTTAGCTCATAGAGGGTCTGCAGTGATGAGATGAGGCAGAGCACATACAAAATGGTGGCAGGGCAGGCAGTTAAACAGGCTAGGCCAGGGCTAGGCAGTTACAGAGGGGCTGTAGAGGGGCTAGGAAGCAGATTGAAAGTGGGAACACATATAGGGGTTGCAGGCAGTGTAGCTACTACAGGGAGGGGCTTCAGAGATGTGGGGACACAGAGAGGTGAGGCAGGAAGCTAGAGTTGGGAAGAGGGCATGCAGACTGCAGTAAGACAGGCCAAACATTGGCGCTTCAGGGTGATTTATGCTAAAAGAGGGATTGTTGAGAAGCGCTAGACAGGCAGATGGGTAGCAGCAGGTACGCCAACACCCCCCTTCATACAGCCACACAAAGAACACCATATATCAACACAACCAACGATCATATCATATACTCCATACACCACCATTCCTCACATACCGCATCACAACAAAACTCCTGTAAATTCCCTAAAAAAACACTAAAGTTGAATGGGTGTACTCACTGTTAAGGCTGACTAATATATATATATATATATATATATATATATATATATATATATATATATATATATATATATTTTTTTTTATAATTTCTTATTGTACAGTTGAAACAGTTATACCGTTTCTTGCCTACAACCCTGGGGCCAGAAGCATATACATTGTAGTCTTCAGTTAGTGAACACAGCTGTAATGCCAACATCCCGGGGGACCGGCAGCGAATGCGATGTTTTTACTGTGGCATGCATACTTATGAAGAACAATATAGGTATAGTTATGAACCTATGGCTACCGTCCCATGTCTGTACATACAGTTCAAATACCTACCCTCCTCCCCGCGCCTGCCTTGTCTAACACAAAATAAGGAAGAAAAAGTAAAATGATCAGTTCAACAATACATACGTGCATGAGTACCTGGCATGTGCCCTCAGCGGCTTTCTAATGCTCTGTTACTGGCAATGCGACCCTTCATGTTCTATGTCGTAGCAACGCTCCTACTATCTCCGTTTCAACTAAATGACCCCAGTCTTGTTCCACCTCCCAGCCTGAGTACCTCACTCCGGGCGCTCACCCCACAGGTCTGAACCCCCAGACCCCAACCAGGACACAAGAGGCCCCCAAATGTCTAGCGGTCTGGATCTACTTGGCATGAGCTCCCAGTAATTAGTCTATTGGTTTTTACAATAAGTTGCTGCTTTTAGCCACCTTGCCATTGTTGGGGGATGTCGGGCCTTCCAGTGAATGGCGACCTGGCCTTTAGCCAGCAGTAGCAGCATGGCTGTAAGTTTGCGGGTACCCTTTGGAACATCCTTCACGAAGCCCAGCAGTGCTATTAATGGTGTAAGTTGTAGTGGGTTTTCTATGATTCGCCCAATATGTCTACCCACTTCCTCTCAAAATTGTGCTACTGGCCTGCAGTACCATGCCAGATGAATAAATGTCGCATCTTGTGCTCCGCATCTCCAGCATCTAGTATCAGGGTGGATGCTCATGCGATGTAATTGAGCCGGAGTTCGGTATGTGCTGTGTAAAAAATTGAAGTGTATAAGCCTCAATCTATAATTTGGTGGAAGATGTTCCAGTTGTGAACAGCAGAATTGCCACTCCGCATCAGTTATTGAAATGTCGAGTTCACTTTCCCAGTGTGCTTTGAATATGCTGGTGACAGTGGGAGACGTTTCTTGTGTTATGCTATAGATGCCTGTTATCAATTTATGAGGGGATGGGTTTGACAATATATTCTCCAATGCTGGCAAAGTAGGCGGCACCTGAGGGAAGTCGGCGTATCTCGCTTTGCTTGCTGCTCTGAGTTGGTAATACAGCAACATATCTGATGCCGACGGCGTCCCCTGTTCGCACATTTGTTGAAGGGTGATAAATGTGTCATCAGGGTACAAATCACTGCCTTTCATCAGATTATGTGCCTGTGCTCTAAGTGTTGTGGCCTTAGCCTTCAGCGGAGCCAGAAGCGGATTATCCCCTAGCGGCATGGACGGTGCATACAGTTCACTGTGACCTGCCCTTCTGGCTATATTTCTCCATGCCCATCGCGTGGCTTCTACCGTATCTATCTCAAAGTGTGGTCTCTTATAAGGCTGGTATACTGCCGCGTTGAGCGGGGTAGGTGCAACTCTGTCGATTTCTATCGCCACATGGGGTTGATATGGTGTCGAGTGATGCCAGAAGTGCAGGTACTGCGCCTGCGCACTGAATGCGTAAGCTCGATGTCTGGAGCCCATAAGCCGCCCTGAGCAAATGGCAAAGTCAGTAATTTTCAGGAGACCCTGGGCTGTCTGCCAGCCCAAACCAATTCTAGGATACTCGTGCGGATACGTTTGAAAAAATGAGAATTCAGTGGCAGTGGTATGTTTACAAATACATATAAGAGTTTAGGCAGGATAACCATTTTTGTAATGGCAATGCGCCCTGTCAGGCACAGCGGAAGCTGTTTCTAGCGCTTGATCTTGCTATCAATCCAGTCGGTAACTTTCCCATAATTGGGTAAACATATTTCTTGGGTGGACCTACTAATCCAAATGCCCAGGTAGCGAACCTCGCTCGACGCCCATTGTATAGGATACTCAGTTTCACATGGAGCAGTGTCATCCGTGAGTGACAGCAACGTCAGCAGGGTAAATAAAAACTTCCACTCGAAGGAGTTGAACGCTTTCGTTGCGTCTAACAATGCTGCCACCGCTTGAACATGTGGAGCTAAGTAATGTTATAGTCCAAATATTGTTCTCAGATTATGGGCAGTAGATCTGCCGAGAATAAACCCAGACTGATCTGGTAACGCAATTTGAGGCAGCATAGGCTGTAGCCTGTTGGCCAGGAGTTTAGCATAGATCTTAGCGTCCAAATTTATTAGCGACAGTGGTCTATAGGAATCCGGTTTAGTAGGGTCTTTATCTGGTTTTAAGAGAGTGATTATGGTGGCTTCCCTTAGTGCGGGTGGTAAAATAACCGTTTCCATCACCTCCAGGTAGACTTGTAGGAGACCGGGGCAAGGATATCGGCATATTCTTTATAAAAGGCTGCGGTCAACCCATCTGCTCCCGGGGACTTGTCTGCCGGCCTACTGCTTATCACTTGACAAACATCCTCTATCGTGATTGGCAGATCTATATACTCACGGGCACCTCTGTTGAACCACGCCAGCGCAACAGTGTCCAGGTAGTCCGTAATGTCTGATTGGGCCGGATCAACGTGGGAAGTATATAGAGTTTGGTAAAAGTGGGACATTATGTGGAGAATTTTGCCCGGGTTCCTAGCCACCTCTCCATTCTCCTTTTGCAATTCAGTGATGTAGTTTGACCCCCTCGGAGTCCTGAGCAGTCCGGCTAATGTTCTTCCAGCCCGTTCACCCTCCCCGTATCGTCTCGCTTGCGTATATTTGTGCATATATTTTGTTTCCCTCTCTACCTCTGTTTGGAAGTCAGTCAGTTTGGACCGAAGCTGGGCCATGATATCTACGGTCGGAGTGATTTGGAGCTCTCTGATTTCTCGTTCCAACCTGGGTAGGGTGTTACGTATGTCTCTAAGTACCCCAGTCTTCAGCACTATACAAGTGCCCCTGGCAACCACATTAAACGCTTCCCACAGCGTACTGGGTAAAACCAACGACCCCTCATTCAATGTGAAATATTCAATAATTTTTTTCCCCATAAGTATTCTCTGAAGACCAGGTTGAACAAAGCACCGGCGGGAAAGCGTCTGGTGAAAGGCTGCCGATATGACGGTGGGATTTGCAATTTTGTCTGCGTGGGTGCGTGATCAGATAAGGTGCGCGAGCAGTGTTTTGCCTCCAACACCTAGGTGAGCAGGTCTCTAGAAATCAGCCAGTAGTCCAGTCTGGACCATGCATTACGGTGATGTGTCATGCACGCCCTTCCCTGACCGCCGGATTAAGCATTCTCCAGGTATCTATGAGATCGAGTTCCTCAATTATACCCGTCAGCATTTCAGCTGCCTTCGGGTGATGTTCGCGTGATGTACCCTATCTATCCGCTGTAGGCGACAGCACAACATTGAAGCCCCCTCCACAAAATCGCTATACCACCCAATGTTTGGATTTTCTGCCATAGATGTTGAAAAAAGGCAGGGCTGTCCGTGTTTGGGCCATATGTGTTCACAATCGTCACAGGAGTGTTGTATAATGAACCTTGTAATATGATGTACCGTCCTTCACTATCTAGTATCTTGTGATGTGTTTTCCATTGTAGTCCTCTGCGAATAAGGATTGCAACCCTCCTCGCATAATTAGAGTAACCTGCTTCTATCACCTCACCCCATCTATTATGTCTGAGCTTGTTAACAGCTGCAGCCATTAAGTGAGTCTCCTGCAGCAGACAGATGTCTACTTCGTGTCGCAAGAGGTACGAGTGTACCAATCTGGCCTTCCTGCGGTCGTTTAGGCCTCTAATATTCCAAGAGAGACATGTAAGAACCGACATTAGGGGCATCGGTAGTGCAGATACAAATGAGTCCACGCAGTCGCATCGGGAAGCCACGCAAGGGCGAGCGTGCGTAATGCAGAGACAGTGAGTCAGAGATCGGGCCTATGTTTCGAGACCGCCCGGAAAAATGCCCTAGTATGTAACAAACAGTTCTGTTGCGTGATTTGTGGTTTTCGACAAGGCAGAACAGGTAAACAACACCCCCTCTTCCCTCCAACCAACAAACAGGTTGTGACTCTCCCACCCCCCCCCATAACTGCAAACATACGGTCCACAGTAGTTAACCCAAGGGAGTCATCCCAATGGGGTACGCAAGTCCGTCGGCAATCTACCCTGCACTCATGGCAAGGTGGCCGAGATCTCAACACGCCTCCACAGTCCCAGGTACCGGTCAATACCAGGCACCAACAGTCAATCGCCTATTCCTGTAAATCAATATATAGAGCAGCCTGCAGCATATATATTATTTAGGTCAACTATAAGTAATATCACTGAATAGCATCAAGTGACAGCCCCACAGCAATTACAATATGCACTTATCTGCATATCCAGCGTATGGGCACATGTCCTTCAATCAGTGTCACTCAAGTTGTTCACAGCCTGTGATGTATCGCTCGACGCCTGTTGTTTCTGTTCCTTCGCCATCTGTTTCGCATAATGCAGTGCTGCTTTAGCATCCGTGAAAAAGTTGGGCGTTCCGTGACCCTGAACCCTTAGTTTAGCAGGATAGATTAGGGAATATTTGGTCCCGAGTTGTTGAAAAATTGTCTTGGAAGGAACGAACTCCCTCCGGGCTGGCTGTACCTGGAGTGTAAAATCTGGGTATAGCGCTATGTTATTCCCTTTATATTGGACGTCACCTTTCTCTCTGGCCATCCGTAGTATTGTGTCGCGATCCCTGTAATTTAGGACTCTTGCCAGAATTGGCCGTGCCGGAGCTCCGGGCCTAGGTCGTGGACCGAAAGTGCAGTGTGCCCTCTCAATAAGAAACATGGCATACAGCCCCGATCCGAAGAGGTCCGTCATTATCGTCTTTACGTACATCTCCATATTTTGTATGTCTGTCGTTTCCGCAATTCCTGTAATGCGTATGTTATTTCTTCGTGACTTGGCTTCCAAATCCTCATTCTTTTGTTGTATAGTGTATAGTAAGCCATCCATGGCCCGCAGCTTCTTATCCATTTCCGTTTGACCTTCCTCCCTCTCCGTCACTCTTGTTTCCAATACACTTACGCGGCCTTCTTGTTTGTCCATGCATTGCGTAATTCTATCCATCCGCTCAGCCAGTGAGTCCATCTTGGTGTCTAGGTCTTGTAGACTTGATTTTAGGTCTTTAAACATAGCTCGGATATCTTCTGCTGGTGGTTGGCTCGCGGTTGCCTTATCTGACTGTTCCTGATGCCTGGATTCGCCTTCTGCCCCTTTAGCTGCCCTCTTGTCAAAGTTTATTTTCGGTTGACGTGTGTCCGGTTTGCCCATTGCTGCCCTTAGTGACTTCGCCGCAAGATCCGCAACGTCAATGTCGCAATTCAGTGTTTTCAATTCTTGGTACAGTTGTCATATACAATCACTGTCTATTCAGGGCCACTCTCCCACTGCCCTCACTGGTCTCCGAGTGAGCCTCTAACAAACCGCGCAGCGTGTTGCGCCCGCTCCGGCGAATCTCTGTCTCAGTGTCAGGGAGAAGGGGGGCTACTCCACCTCACTTACACTTCTGCCAGCCTACTTTAGTTCCATCTGCCTGGCGCCCAGGGTAATCACACTTCTCTTGCCTTTCACCAGGATGGTCTGCTATACTAGATGCCTCCACCTCAGTAATTGGCCAGGTATGCGCCCCCTCACTTGGCAATGTTTCTCCCGTCTGGAGCGAGGCACCTTCACTACCACCAAGCTGTGGCCTTTCTCCCGATGTTGGTGGCAATTCGGTGGAGTCGTGCAATAATGGTACGATGCGAGGCGCCACAGTCTTGAGCACCTGTCTTAGCCAAGCACATCGGACGCTACGCTCTTCTCAGGTACGGCGGGAAATGCTGCTTTACTTTAACACCGGTAGCGCCTATGTTATAAAACAGCCCGGCTCTCACCTACGTCAGTTCCCGGTGCTTTAGTTGTACGTTGCTGTCTCTTCCCCTCACTCCTCCCCAGCACAGCGCAGGAGAAGGGAGACCCACTGTTGCCGAAACGAATCTCCTGCCTGCCGCTGAATGAAGTCAGCTCCGCAATCAGTGCACTCCAATGTCTCCGCTCCTGGCCTCACAAAATGGCAGCGCAACCTTCACTTTCCTGCCCGGTGTACTCCAGAGAGCCCGGCCTCAGCTCCTCTTCCACGATTTCCCACAGGGCCGCTTACTCCCCCATGCCCTCCGCCTCTTACAGCCCGCTTACTGAATCAGAGCCAAGTCCAGGCAATACGGCCACCTCCTCGGACCCGATGCCGCCCGGCAATCACTCCACTCACGGGCCCTGGCATCTTGCTGCTCCGCTGCCCTTGGCTTTCGGCCACTGGGGTCACGGTTTCAGGCCAGGTAGGCTTTTCCGTTTGTGCACTGTACGGTGCCCTCGATGCGGTCTCAGCTGGTGCCCGCCGATGGGATGTCTGTTGATCGCTGTCCTGCTTGCGCCCTCCCACAGAGCTTACGGGCAGCGCTAAACTCCAGGTCCCGGCTTTTCCCCACAGTCCGGCACCAGGCCTCAGCGCTCTCAATCAACACTCTGTCTCTAGCACAACGGGGCTTCAAAACTGAAGTTGTTCCGGGCTGCTCCTCCGATCGTGCGGCGGTTTCCTGTGATCAGACCATGGTTTAAGGTGTTTTGATTGGATTCTTGGCGGATTAATTCAACTCGGCCGGCGGAGCGGCTCTAATGTGCGGCCATTCCGCTGCTCGGCTAAGCCACGCCCCCAAGGCTGACTAATATATTAACAGTGCCTTTGCCATAAAAATTAACAGGCCATACAATTAATGAGGAAATGTGCTACATTTACCTTGTGGGCCCAACCCCACCATACTAATTGACCCAGTATTCTCACCATCAGAGTAATATAACATTTGACACAGTTTATTAAAACTGTGAGTAACTACTTTATATATGCCAACACCTCCAACATCCCAAATGTCCTCACAGTCAGCCATATATGTTGCCAAGCCCACCATTACAAGATAACTGAGTAAGATCCAAGATTGTCCACCGTACAAGCAAATTCTGATTTTCTCCCATACATGCCTGAAGCAGTTAACAGTGCCACAGCGTGGTAAAGTCAAAAAGTAGTCATCTGCTGCAAAGGCAAACACACGTTTTATCCGAATTCACAAGCTGTACTGGTCTGCTGGATGAAGAAGCGTGCAGGGCTGGCTCTGCCCACCCTGACTCAGAGTGCTTGGGAAGGATTATTTATCATGGACTGCTTCTGCGACTTTATCTGGCAGCAGTCCATACTGCTAATGAAGCCACTCACTGCGCTCCCTTGAGGGTCATTAATCCCCCTATTGCCCCTGTCTCCAGTCCTCTCCCAAGCCCATGCCCGCTGGTATTTATGGGCCGGGGTGCAGCCTGGCAGGAAGAGGGAGCTTTTATCAAGGCACTAAGATAGTAGTAAAATGCAGTAAATGGGATCAAATAATTATTAATACAAAGTCCTAGATGCCAAGGTGTCAGATTGCTATGTGTGATACTTTCATAATCTCAGTGTAATTATGAGTGACATTTTCTCACGAGCAAAATCAAGCAATGAATGAGGGGGAACATATAAATATCAGAAATTACACCTATTTGAGCCATGAGAAACTGTAAGAAGATCTTAAAAGTGCTACAAAGCACCAAAAATGGAAGGGCACTTAGGAAGTAAAGTGGTGGCAAGGGGCATGCTGAGTGGGAAAGAAGCATTCCACCTCCCTGGTAGAAAGAGTGAGCAGCATGGACAATGCATATGACCTAGAGTGCCTGCTTCTAAGCACTATCATCAGACACAAAATAAAGACACGATAGCAGTTATAGATATTATGACAGCGCTGTGATTAGTCTGAGTTAGCAGAACCCCTGAGCTCACGGCAGAACATGGCATTGAGTGGGAAGTAAAGAGAGTGGCTGTTGTTGGGAAGCTTGGGTTCTTTTTGTAACTCCTGATAGCATGGGGTGGGGGAAAGGAGAAAAAAAGGGGGCTGGCAGGCGAACTACAGAGTTTTTATGGCCGTTTTAGTGACAGGTTAGATCTGTGTTAGATCCTTCACAACTTGATATTTTTAACTTTATTAAAAAGGCATTTTAGGTTGCAAAATACCAATATTTCAATTTTTAAATAGTACCTCCGGCTAGTAGAAATAAAATGCAAAACATTATAGGTAGGCATGTGCTGGAGCCAGTTTACCTTGTGGTGAAAGGGACATGCTCAGTGCAAACTCATCTAGCTCGCCCATGATGCAGGTTAGATTACCCGGGCATTGAATATGGGCAAAACAAGAGTTAGACTATTTAAATAATTTTAAAAAAGAGGGAAAAAATATGCTGCACTTCAGATAGTAAGTTTAAGAATTCCAAAATGTAGTACAGCAGTGGGCAGGGCTTGAAGGTAATGCCTAATGCTTTCAGTACAGAGCAATGACGCTGATCAGCTTAACTTTGTTGTCTAATTATACATGTTGTCTCTGTGGAAATGCACACGTCCCACCATTCAGTGTGTAAATAACCAGGGTTTGGGTGTAAAATTAATGACACATTAAAGAGGTGTGATCCAGTGGAGCAGGCACAGCTCGTAGTGAAAGTGGCAAGATTACGTAAGCTTTGAGTGATGAACTTTGAAATTAAGCTCACCATTCAAATAAAATCGGAAAGAACGATCAGCTAAAAAAAAAAATATCTAAGGAAAAAGCAAAGCATAAACAGATCATGTCAGAGACAAAAATCATAATTTTAGATGCTCGTTTTAGTACTTTTTTCATCAGCCCTCTTTGTTTTCGTGACAGTCACGTAGCCAGAGATTGTTACATAGGCTGGGTGTCCTTAAAGGTCTTGTAGAGTTAGGCCTCATAATCCCTGACGGCCTTGGTCATCCAGCTCTCTGTAGGTACTAAATAGTTGGTATATGGTTGAGCCCCGAGGAGTGCCACCGACCATTGGGAAGGCTGGTTTTAACGAAGCAGCACCCTTTTACCCAACTTGAGATCTGTTGGCAGATAATAAAAGAGTAACTGCAACGCCAAACCCCCAATTCCCGTGTGATCAGTGACAAGGGCAAAACTACACTGACCAGCAGGTAGCTGATCACGCTAAGCACTTAATTTACAAGCAAATTAGATTAAAATTTAAACACGGAGTAAGTAGTAATTACCGACCTACAGCAGGTGGCGGGAGCGCCCGGGTGTCTCAGCGCTCCGCGGCACAAACAGACAGCACCTTAGCCCGGCTCCCCTCAGCAGCCTACGGGCAGTGCTCCTCGTCTCCGGGCTGCCTCTACTAAAAGTGCAACGTACCAAGCGCCTGGGATGAGGAGCAGAGGCTACTCCATGAACTGCTGTGCATTCTGTAGAATCCTGAATGCTGGGCCCCCACCGACCCCGGCAAGGGTGGCACGCTTGCGCGGGGGCAGATCGCGCACAGCGAAAGCACTCAGGCTGACACCGGTGTCTATGTCGGAAGTGACGTGCACGAGCGCCCGTCCCTCTTTTATTTAGCCCTGCAGGCCACGCCTGGCCTGCGGATGTGGGGATGCGTGTACGTGCGGCAACTAGACCGCTGGCGGTCTTACATCCCTATCCAACCATACAATTTTCTCAACAGCAATTGAAGATTAGTTCTATCTTGAAAAATAGTTCAGACAAAGAGACTCAGTACTTGCATGTCCCTTGATGATAGCTTCAGGGTCTCAGCAGGCAGGCATAGTCCTTTAACTTCTGACTCGGTGGTGGATTAGGCCGCAGATTGTACCTCTGGGTGTTGCCCCGGCTACTTTCACTACCTTGATATGCGTCTCCGATTGCATCAGACGGCGTTTGAGATACCAACGCCGGATCATGTCTTTCCGTCTGGCTTTCCGGGGGTATGTTATCTTCTTCTCCGGGTGTTGTGGTTGTGTGTGGTTCGTTGTCCTCTTCCGCTGTCTCCGCGCATTGTCTGGGCTCTGGTGGTACTGCCTTGAACCAGGAGGTATTTTGTGACACTTCCTCTTCACCTTTCCTTGCGGTGACCATGGTGCCTTTTGTGGACGTTACTGTCCAGATACCCGGCTCATACAGAGTTTGGAAATTCCCCCAGGACGTCTGTTTCGTATGATCACCTGGGTCCCCTGGCTTAAGTGTCTTGGAGCGGCTCTCCGGCATCGGCTAGCTCGCTGATTCCTTTGTCGCCTCCGTTCCTGTGCTTCATTGGTGTTGGCCAAGTTCGGTGTCCATTCCGGGATAGAGGGAAGGAGGTCTCTTCGTTGTCCTTGGAACATGAGGGTCCATGGGCTCTGTTGTGTGGTGCAGTGAGGAGTGCCCCGGTGTTCCCGTAGAAATTCGTGTTGTCTCTGTTCGGGATCGGCTTGCTCCACCACCGCTATCCGGAATACCTTATTGAGGGTCCGCATAAATCTCTCAGCGTCCCCATTTGCCTGGGGCCATTGAGGCGTGATGCGACGATGTAGGATGCCCCTTGCTTTGAGAAACGTGGCAAATTCGGCCCCGTGGAATGGCGGTCCATTGTCACTCCGTATTTCAGTTGGGTATCCAAACATGGAGAATATTTTTTCCAACGCCGGTCCTACATGCGTGAATGCAGTGGAGACAACCCTCTCCACTAGCGGGTATTTTGAATAGGAGTCAATGGCCACGAGCGTGTGTCCTTCCCCCGGGAAGCTTCCAAAGTCTATGCTGACCTTGGTCCAGGGAGATGTGCAGGCTTCTTCCGTGATTACTGGTGCGGGTCTCTCAGGATCGCTCGTCAGTTGGCAGGACATGCAGTTTTTCACGTACTCCTCCACCATGGCTTCCAGTTCCGGGAACCACACCTTTTCCCTCATACGTGCCTTCATTTTCGTCACGCCTTGGTGACCCCCATGGGCGAGTTGTGTTGCCCGGTGTCTCAGGTTCTGTGGTATCACCAGTCGTGACCCTCTTAGTAATACTCCTTCTTCCGTGGCACTTAGCTCATGCCGGACCCGCCAGATCTTCGTAAGTGCCTCTTTGTCTTCCGCGGTCCATGAGTTGGGTGGGTGTAGGTAGTCGGCCCACGAGCCTTCTTGAACTGCCTGAAGCGACCTCATGTAGATGTTGTCAGCGGCAGCTGCTTCCTTGATGTCTTCTATCATCATGCACTGTGGACATGAGGTGAGGGCCACCCACTGGGCGTATTCCTCGCAGTCGTCGTCCACTGATTCTGGTTCCTGTTGTGAGGGATGGCGCGACAGATAGTCTGCAGGATTTTAGGCCCCTGGACGGTATACCACCTCCATCTCGTATGGCTGTAGCTGGATCACCCATCGTTCAATGCGAGGCGGTGGGTGTGGGGCCGTTCCCTTGAAGAGGGGCACTAGGGGTTGGTGGTCAGTGACCATAACGAAGGAATGACCTTGTAGATATAAGTGGAAATGACTACAGGCCCATTTGATAGCGAGAGCCTCCCTCTCGATCTGTGCGTACCTTGTTTCAGTTGGAGTTAAGGCCTTACTGGCAAAAGCTAAGGCCGTCCACTGTCCGGGTTCATGTTCTTGGGTCAGGACAGCGCCGAGACCTACCGGACTGGCATCGACGATCACCTCCGTGCGCTTTGTGGGGTCGAAGTAGGAGAGGGTGGCTTTCTCCAGGAGGGCATTCATGATTCCCTGGAATGCTTCATCTTCCTTCGGGCCCCACTGCCACGTTAGCATTCGTCTTGGTCAGTGCTCGCAGTGGTTCGCTTCGAGTTGCGAGGCCCGGTATGAACCGGCCACAGTAGGTGGCCATTCCGAGAAAACTTCTCACTTCCATCGGGGACTTCGGCGCTAGGGCCTCCTTTATGGCCTTGGACTTCCTCGGGTCAATCTGAATTCCCTCCTGGTTGAAGACATAACCAAAGAACTCGATGGTGGGTTGAAAAAACTGACATTTATCTCTGTGGAGTGTCGCTCCATAGGTGCTCAGTCTTTTCAGGACATCTCGAAGGTGCTTGTGGTGTTCTGACGCGGTGGCAGAGTGTATCAAAATGTCGTCGCTGACATTTATTACCCCCGGCAAACCAGACAGGAGTTCTCTGATAATGTTCTGGAACACTTCCGCCGCCGATGAGATACCGAAGTTTAACCGCTTGTAGCGCCGGAGGCCAAGATGGGTACTAAAAGTGGTGATGAATCGGCTTTCCTCCGCTAGTGGTAGTTGATGGTATCCAGCGTTGAGGTCGATTTTCGAAAACCACTTTGATCCGTTCTCGTCGGCCACGATGTCATCCATAGTGGGGGTCAGATGTCTCTCCCTCCGGATCGCTGCATTCGGTAGCCGCATGTCGATACATAGGCGAATTTCACCCGGTTGCTTAGGCTTTTCTACAATGACCATTGGCGAGACCCACGGGGTGGGCCCCGTGACCTTTTCTATGACGCCTAGGCTCTCCAGTTTTTCGAGTTCCTTTTCCACCAGTGGGCGAAGGTGAAAAGGTATCCTGCGGTGACGCAGGGCGGTGGGAGCGACAGATTTGTCAATATGAAGTTTGATGGGCTCACATTTTATGCAACCCAGGCCTCTGAATAGTTCAGGGAATCGTCCTAACAGTTCCTCCACTTGGTGTGCTCTAATGCGATTGGCAAATGCTATTAGTTTCAGGTCCTCAGCTGTGTGGCTACTTAGTAGGGTGTCTGCTTCTCGGTTGATGATGTGAACCGTCGCCATTACCTCTGACTCGTCGGCCTGAATAGGTATTGTGATTTTTCCCTTGAGAGGCAGCGGTGTGTCCGCTCCGTAGGCGAATATCCTTGTCTTGGATGGTAGTACCTGGGGCCGTGGGCGTAGTTTGTTAAATTGTTGCAGGCCCATCACATTGACGGTGGCGCCAGTGTCAATAATGGCCTTGACCTCGTTTCCTCCCATCTGCACAATGCACGTTGGTTGTGGCCGCCGTCGTTGCTTGAGCTCCCGTGCGAATGAGACGATGTAGGCCTCTTCATCCTCCGACTCCGAATCGTCGTACACCGTGGGTAGGTGTCTATCTATCTTCGCTGACGGTGGGTCGGCCAGCGACAGCTGACGAATGGCCTTGGTAGGCGTCCGTGATTTCTTGAAGCTCTTGGATGTGTTCTTTCTGCGGCATACCGATGCAAAGTGGTTTGGGATTCCACAATTTGCACATGTCTTACCCTGGGCCGGGCAGTCCTTGGCCGCGTGGGGCTCATGGCCGCAATACCCACACCGGATTCGGGGCGGGTCTCTCCGATATTCCTTCTGTGGTGGTCCACGTGGTTGAGATCGTACTGCGTCAGCCCGTTCATCCTTGATAGTTTCAGTTTTGATCTGGGGTTTGTGTAATGCCTGTTCCATGGCGGTGGCTCTGACGTTCGAGAGTTCGTGAGATCTGGCCAAAATAAGGATATCCTCCAATGAGATCCCTGGTTTGCGCAGAATCGACCCTCTCAATGTCTTGTCTCGACATCCTTGGATAATCTGCCTCCTTATGGCTCTTGGTTGGTCCTCGTCGGTGGAGCTGGCTAGCTCCCTGACGTGAGTATGGAATTGGTCCATCGTCTCGCCCTCCCGCTGACGTGCCTGTCCCAACTTAAACACCTCGAAGTCCACGTTTAGTTGGGGGTCGAAGTGGCTGTTGAGAGCAGCAACTGCTGCGTCATAGCTGTCTGCTGCTCCCGTATTAGGTAGATGTTTGAACAATCTGAATATCTCATCCCCTGCATAGTGTAGTAAGAGTGACCTCTTTACAGCATTGTCAGTCTCTCTCGTGACCACAAAGTAATTTTCCAGTCTCTCAAGCCATATTTTCCACCTTGGGGAGGCGGTGGATGGGTCTTCCGCTTCGCTGAACGGCGGTAGCACCCCCGCTGCGGCGTGCTGAAACGGGATGTTGATGGTGGTTGCTGGTGGGTCTTCGTCCCCCATGGTGGCCGTGCGACTGTACTCGTGTAGAGTGGTCTGGGCGTTCCTCTAGCTCCCTCTTGTGTGGGGACGACGTGTGGTCCTGCCGGCTATCCACCCCGAAAACGCGGGTATTCGACGCCACGTGGCAGCTGCGCGGCTCACCTCGGTTCCACCGCGGGTCCAGTAGGCCTCCGAGGGCGTGAGGGTGTCGTGGTGCTATCAGGCGTCCTCCTCCAACACCAGGTCGCCGTCTGCTTCCCTCCTGGACGCAGCAGGGAGTCCCCTTGACGCTCCCCACGATGTACGCGCAATGCGTGAGCAACTGCAGGGTGTTTTCCGCGTCTCACGCTCAATGCGTGAGCTTTGGCAGGGCGTTGCACTGGCCCGCGACTCACGCGAGATGCGTGAGGAATTGCATCCAGTCGCGTCAGCGGGCCGGCCGTGACAGCCACAACGTCGCTTGTCCCTCCTGCAGTGGCGGGAAGTGCCCCAAGGCCCAGGCGAGGAAAGCAGGGAAGCAGGAAGAGGTGCGCGTGCCCGGGGCAGGCAAGTGCCGCAGCCGGCGAGCACTCGGCCGGCACCGCGGAAGGGAGCGTACAGCTCCGGGCAGGCTTCCGGTGCACGGGCGAGGGTTGGGCCCCCTCCGCTCGTCGCCAATGTAGAATCCTGAATGCTGGGCCCCCACCGACCCTGGCAAGGGTGTCACGCCTGCGCGGGGGCAGATCGCGCACAGCGAAAGCACTCAGGCTGACACCGGTGTCTGTGTCGGAAGTGACGTGCACGAGCGCCCGTCCCTCTTTTATTTAGCCCCGCAGGCCACGCCTGGCCTGCGGATGTGGGGATGCGTGTACGTGCGGCTACTAGACCGCTGGCGGTATTACACATTCAACGATCAACGCGCGTGGCAAAGGGAATGAGGCTGCACGCACACGCTCCACTAACGCCTCTCCTGCCTCCGCGTACCGCGTACTGCATCACTGACATGCGCAGACGTACGGAAACAAAAAAATGAACAAGAATGTACGTTTAAAGATTTTTAGACATCCGTACATGCTTGATTAAGAGCACCGTTGCGCGACACACTAACACATGTCAGGTGACAGTACTGTGTCGCGACACAGAGTTTGGAAAGCTCTGGTCTAAGAGCTGCGCATCCGCACTTCTTCCCTCATTTGAGGTGTGCCGGGTGAACAGCAAAAGCATTCAAACAAATGCCAACTCCCAACAATTTCCCGCTACAAAATTCAAGTAGCCAACTTTTTAAAAAAGATCGATGTTAAAATACCCAGACCCCCTGTATTCCCTGCAACAGATTTCAAACAAACAAGTATTTTTAAAATTATGTCCACGTTAAAAAGTCCACGTGAACAGCACTGATCATTTACACTCCTCGCATAGGCAGCGTCTAAGAGCAGTTGGGGACCAGCAAGGAGCTGGGACAGCACTTGTTCGACCTGAGGGGTGTCTGAGAGAGTCAACAGTTGAAGTTGGTACCTGAGGATCTCATCCTGTTGTGTTGACTGTGTCAGATTCAGACCCTGGTGAAGGGCCTAGTGAAGCAATAACACAAGTAGTGCCTTGTGACCAGTGGCCAAGAGGGCAAGTGAGAGGGAGATACAGTTTGACTGAAGTACGTGTGCCATACATTCCAGAAGATTCTAAAGCATCTGGCTTAACTGACAATGATGAGGAACAGCCAGCAGTAAGGAGATCAAAGAGGCAAGAGTACCCTGTCAAAGGTATCCTTCACCTGAATGGACATATCTGGCTGTCAATGACTGGGAAATAGATTTTGTTTTTTACATTTTGCTATAGCAATTCACATTCAACTGAGCATCCTTAAACTGAACTTTGTGACTGAACTGAGCTTTGAGATCACCTTGCCACTAACAGACCGTGGTAATTTATACTGGATGTGGGCGTACATCATGGGTTCACCATTTCTAAGCATTCGGGGGTTCTTAGATCGATCCAGGGTCGGTTGAAGACTCTGGAGAAAAAGCTTAAGGAGCTAGAGGCCCTACGGCTGCGGGACAATAGTGAGGCCCTCGCGCAGGAACTTGCCCAAACATTGAGCGAATACCACGAGGAGGACGAATCCGAAGTAAAACACTTAGGAAAGTATGCCACTGCTAGATCCTATGGTGAAGAGGTACATCCTGGATCGGTTCTTGTGCAGCTCGCTAAACAGAACAGAAGCAGGGAGTCGGTTCGGGATATGAGGTCCTCTCCGTTGGACAAACCACTTTCGGATGAACAGGTTGCGCAATGATTTCGCGAGTATTCTGTGGCCTTATACACCTCCCGAGGGCCTGCCCCGGAGGAACGAATACTCGACTATCTCTCCCATATTAAACTGCCCTGGCTGTCTGACTTGCATCACGAATTCCTAGTTTGCCCGGTTGAGCGGGAGGAAATTGTATGGGCTTTATGCGCTATGAGGGCCGGGAGCGCGCCGGGGAGTGAAGGGCTAACGGTAGCCTTTTATAAGGCATTTACAGATCTGCTGAGTCCTCGGTTACTTACCCTCTTTGAGGACATGGCGGACACTGGCACTATGCCACCCACTATGCGGGAGGTCATATTGGTAGCCATTCTTAAGCCGGGGAAGACACAGGGGGACTGCGCCTCGCATCTTCCCTTATCATTATTAAACGTGGATACGAAGATATTCGCTAAACTGATCGCAAACCGCCTCAGCCCCATGGTTCCTTCGATGGTCGCCCCAGAACAGGCGGGATTTGTGCCCAGTCGTAATCTCACGTATAATCGCAGGACGGTGTTCGCAGCGTTCCATTACACACGCCCAGAGGTCTTAGCTGTCGCAGTCTTTCTGGACATGGAAAAGGCCTTCGACTCCGTCGAGTGGCCTTTCCCGAGACAAGTCCTAAGCTGAATGGGAGTGGGTGCGCTGTTCCTTCAATTATTAGCTACACTGTATACCTCCCCAACGGCCCGCATACGGATATGATCGTTGACCACGGACCCCATAATTATTAGCTGAGGCACGAGGCAGGGATGCCCCCTTTCCCCTATCCTCTACGCCCTAGTACCCGAGCTTCTTGCCTGCGTCTACGTGAGTACCACGGGCACAGGGGTATTCAATTCCCCACACACAATTTGATTGTATACACGTACGCGGATGATACCCTCTTATATGTTCGGAACCCGGAAGTGCATTTACCGGCAGTGCTGCGCGAGGTGGTCTTGTTTAGCTCCCTTTCGGGCATACATGTGAACTGGGGAAAATCCATTATGTTGCCACTCACACCGGCCACAAACAGGTTTGACCTGGAATATCCTATTCAGTGGACTACTGAAGTAGTGAGATATCTAGGGATCCGCTTGCACACGGACTCGGAGGTAGTTCTTTTAGAGAACTATGGGGTGGCCGTCTCCAAACTGGAGGATGATATTGAAAAGTGGATCACTTTGCCACTGTCACTGTTGGGTCGCATCTCTCTTATGAAAATGATTGTATTGCCACGCTTTTTGTTCTTGTTTAGTAACATCCCTATGATGCTGTCGCAACTATTCTTTCAGCAGCTACACTCGTTAATGATACGACTGGCATGGGCTGGTAAACAGCCAAGAGTGACGTGGAAAATTCTTATTCGTCCGTACGCGGCGGGCGGTCTAAATGCCCCTGATCTTGAACTTTACTACCGTGCTGCGCAAAGCGCACATACTTATCACTGGATAAACGGCCCAGTGGACATTCCACATATACGCATAGAGTCAATACTTGCAGACCCGGTTCCTTTACCTGCGTTGCTCGCTCGAACTCGGGACCGACGAATGGGTATCCTGGACTCTTTGAATACAGTCACCCATGCATGGTATCATATGATGGATGTCCAAGCGTGCAGTCTGCTGAATGCCCCGAAAGCCCCTATCGACTGGTGTACATGGCTGGCCGCATGTAAGGACAAGGGGGTGCTTGCTGCGATGGATACATTGCACATACGTAATATGGGTGACCTCTTCTCAGATGGCACCGCACGCACTTGGGGAGAGATTGAGAGGGAGGGTATTTCCTTCCCGCTCCTAACGGGCTTTCAGTTCCATAGGGTGAGGAACGCGCTTCGAAAACGTTTTGGGGAGGATATGGCGGAACCCCGGGAGGTTACGGCTTTTGCTTACATCATCAATGCAAAGACTCCTGCTAAATTGATAACCAACTTGTATCGCAACGCCCTCTCAGAGAGGACGACAGACTATGCTAAGCCCCGCTTGGCATGGCAGAGTGACCTAAATGCTGACCTGTCTTGATAAAGATCAATTCAAAATGGTCAGGCGATTTCAGTAGATGTTTCCTAAGTTAAATTTGCCCGGCGTAAAACGCCTCTAATACCATACGAAGTTATTCAATGAAGAGGCAGGCGCTGGAGACAGGAAGGCAGGAAACAAGTTTTATTCCGACGGAGGAGAACACATCAGATCGGACAACAAGGTATCGTCTCGAGGTGCTCTCCCAGCCTCTCTGAGACCTGGTCTTTTATACACTGGTTTAAGACATGTGAACGCTCTTTATTACAACAAGACATTGTAAAGGATGAAAACGACATCACCGGCACCCCCCCCAGTTCCGGCCCCTTCCAACACATGACAACAGTAGGGGCCCTTTCCCCTCATATGATTGGGAGGGGGCTATCACGCAGCTGAGTGTTCTGCCGATTCCTTTGGAATGTGTGCGCCTGATCGAATCTCAGGGGGTGGGGAGGTCGTGATCAATAGTGGCTCTTTTCAGGAAAGGCGAGTGCATACAGTAATGGGCAATAAAACTGTGTCCTCGAGCTAAGGGATGACCAGCGGTTCATACAGGCAGTCGGGCTCAGAGGAAGGGGTCATCAAAGGAGGGGTATTCATGGACGGAAAGGAGGTGTTGATCAGGCGCGGGTGTGATTCCCTAAGACAGAGTCATGGGAGGGGAGGGTTCATGACTTGGGCATGTGAGTGCGGGGGCAGCCAGGGTGCGCGGGGAAGGCTTGCAAGGTCAGGGAAGTGTGCTGACGGGGCGATCGTGAACAGGGAGACCATGGTACCTAAAATGGCTGTCGTGTATGTTCGTACGTGAATCTGCAAGATGGCGTAGATGATGTTCAGTACACGAACTAAAATTCCACAGTCCTCCCTTTAACATGTCTCGCCAGCTTGTCAGTTCGGATCAATCCCCATGAGACCACGCACCTCTATTTCGTATAGGGGACTCATGTGCTCAGGTTTAAAGTTCAAAGTCTTTGGGAACATACAGTTGGAAATAAGAGCACATAAAGGTGGTAAACATTGAATACCTAAGCAACACCCACACAGTATCATGATTGGTATCAATATAAACGTAAACAGTCTCCATCCCCAGTTCTTCAAAGTGTCCCAGAACCAGCTTCCAAGCGACCATCCCTCCTGCTCCTGGTGAACCTCGGAAGACAGTCTGTGGAGGTGTTCGATTGCTTTGTAGACTGAAGGTGAGTTATCTGGCACGTAGGTGCAACAGCTGGAGCCGATGATGCGGCATGCACCTCCACGGTCGGCCAGAACCACATCTAGAACAAGACGGTTTTGAAGAGCCACCAGGCGGACGGCCTGAAGCTCAGCCGTGTTGTTGGCAAGGATGCCAGCGGTGATGTTAATGGTTGTTTCTAATGCCTGAGTCAGGTGTCGGATAGCGCGGCTATTTGCCATTGGTCCCCACAGAGGAACAAGTCCCTTTGCTGCATCCAGGAACTGTGCTCCGGTGGAGTCGGCTTGTTCAACATCTCCGGCGCGCTTTTGCCGGTGGTGGTTGGCTGGAGCCACGTACGTGGGAGGAAGAATGAAGGCGATGTAGCATGTACCCCTCCAGCCTTTTGGGAGCCACGTGTAAGCTTTGGTGCCACAAACAAAGTACATATTCGGGGAAGCAACAAAGGAGGGGGGGTCGGCTGAGACCAATGTTTTGGTGATGCGGCAAGAACTGTGACCCACCAGCTGCGTTCCTTGTCCTTCGAGGCATACGAGTCCTGTGACATTGATGACAGACAGGGCCACGGTCAGGGTGGCAGCCGTTTGTTTCCGCAGGTGGGAGAAGGTGGGTCTGGCTGGATTGTGGAGCACTTGCATTTCGACCCTTTCTTTGGCAGGGATGTTCGTAAGGAAGGTTGAACCTGAAATTGCAGGACAAAAGGGTTTTCCTGTTTTGTTCAGCTAGAACCCATAGTAGAAGTGTGACACTGTCTGACCAGAAGTGGCGTTGTCTTTGTGGCTTTCCTGCATGAGGATCAACCAGGCGAGGCAGGAGCCATGAACTGAGAAAGGAGAAGGGATGAAGGGGATGGAGTGTCCGGTAGCATGTGGGAGCAACCCACAGATCCAGCAGTTCGTGGCATTTGCAGCAAGGTTGTGCTGGTGCAACAGTTGTACGAAGGAATTGTTCCAGAACTCCCTACGCCTTTCTCGGAGCTGAGGTGAAAGGGTGATCAGGTGGTGCTCTTTCATGGTGGTTGGCTGGACAGTGGTTGGCAACATCTGGTGAGCGGGTGTGCTTTCCTCCAAGATCCAGAAGGAAGTCATGAGGAGGAGGCAAAAGAGGAAGACAATGAAGAAAGCGATTGTCTTTGATTTGTGCAAATTGTCAGTCTTTGGATTCCTGTAGTGGGTATTTCCTCTTGCTTCCGACGTTTTCTTATCTGGCGCTTCCATCATCTTCTTGTCTGGCGCTTCCATCATCTTCATCTTCAAGGTGCTCGGTAGTGGGCAGAACCACAGACTTTGTTTAGCTTCTCTCCGGGTAACCCTTGGTTGCTTTGGGTCACCGTTCTGAGATTTTTAACTTAGTCAGTGGCCTACTTAGCCGAAGCTCCCTCCTTTCGACGCAGGAAATACCCTTCTCGAGATGGCACAGTGGGATCAGAGTGTTTTGCAAGTTCAAGTGCCTCGGTATCAGGATAGCAGTTCAGTGATGGTCGGTCTTTGTTCAGGAGCTCTTCTTGGGTGCTGACGTTGTCTGTCGTGGCCAGGGTCGAGGAAATCTTCTTGCAGTGGTGCGCATGTAGCCAGTTCTTTTTCCCCTCCACTCGAAGAGCCGTCCGAGTGGTGATCAGTACTTGCCAGGGACCCGTCCACCGGGGTTCCAGACTCTTCGCTCGTTGAAAGTTCCGGATCAGGATATAGTCCCCCGGTTGGATATCGTGACCGGGACCCCTGGAAGCATCGGGGATGGCCTGCTGCACCTGTTGATGAATGACAGACAATGTTTTAGTTAACTTGTATAAATAGTCTGACAGCAGGACGTCGGGGAAGTCGTGAATGGAGGTCGGTTTAGGGGCAGTCCAGAGGTTCATAGGCCGCCCAAACACAACTTCGTAGGGGGTCAAGTGGTGCTTAGTGGGAGTGGAGCGCATCGATAGTAATGCCAGTGGAAGGGCATCTGGCCACTTAAGTCCTGTGGTGGCCACTATTTTTGACAGTTTCAGTTTCAGTGTAGCGTTGTGTCGTTCAACCAGGCCAGCGGATTGGGGGTGGAAGACTGCGTGGAATCTTTGTTTTACCCCCAACCCCTTCAGGATTAATTGGATAACTTCAGCTATGAAGTGGGGGCCATTGTCGCTCCATAAAATTCGACAAAGGCCGTAGCGAGGGAAAAACTCTTTCAGTAATACTTTGGCAGTAGTCATGGCAGTGTTATCACGGGTCGGATAGGCTTCCACCCATTTGCTGAAGGCACATACAATGACCAATACGTACTTCAAGCCTTGGCACCTCTCTAATTGGATGTAATCCATCTGGAGGACCTCAAAGGGGTGGTCGGGGATCCCAAACCCTCCCCGGGGTACCACAGTTCCTTTCCCGGGGTTTTGTTGTAAGCAGATAAGGCACTGCTGGACTAGGCGTTTGGCCGAATCGGGGATCTTGCTGTTGTGCCAGACTTTGGAAATGAGTTCAATCATGGGGGCAGAACCTATGTGTGCAGGGGAGTGTGCCATTGTCAATATGGGGATCAAGTATGCATCAGGCAGCAGCCATTTGTTCGTGTCTTTTGTCCGCCAGCAGCCTTCATCGTCCCTTAGACCCACCCGTGCCCACTCAGTCAATTCGTGTGGTGTGCTGGCCGATTGGATGTCCCTGATCGTTTCCCTAGCGTCAGTCCATTTTTCTGCTTGCGACCTGGTCGCATACATGCGTGTCGTTGTCCTATTCTCAGCTGTGGTTCGGGCAGTGATGTCGGCTAGTGCGTTTCCCTGTCCAACTAAATCTGTCACCTTCTTGTGTGCCTGGCATTTGATCACTGCTAATCGTGTGGGGAGAAGAACTGCTTCAATCAGGGCGGAGACTAGATCTCCGTGAAGGATGGGCGTACCGTGGGACGTCAGGAATCCCCTTTCCCTCCACAGGAGCCCAAACTGATGAACTACCCCGAAGGCGTACTGGCTGTCCGTGTAGATGTTTGCCGTGGTTCCTGCTGCTATGATACATGCTCGTGTGAGGGCAATTAGTTCTGCTGCCTGTGCGGATCGTTGTGTGATGCGAGCTGTTTCAACTACTGTTCGAGCTGTCGTCACCGCATAGGCAGCAGAAGTGGTGCCGTCTGGGAGTTTGATACAAGAGCCATCTACCTATAGTTCTCCATCAGGATCTGTAAAAGCAATGTCTCGGAGGTCAATTCTACTCCTAGTCTGTTCGTCCGTGAGGGTCACACAGTCGTGTATAGGGGGCACATCGGGGTCATTTTCGGGCAAAGGTAACAGTGTAGCAGGATTCAATGTCGTGCATCTCTTCAGGGTGATGTGGGGTGCAAGTAGAGTCAATTCGTACCCTGTCAGTCGTGCACTAGTCAGGTGTTGAGTCTTGGTCTGGTTCAAAAGGGTGTCAACTGCATGGGGCACTAATACCTGTGAGAGAGTTCGAAAGCACAATTCCCTCACTCTGGCGGATAGAGACAGCAGCAGCGGCTACTGCTCGAAGGCAGGCAGGTAGAGCTCTTGCGACTGGATCAAGGGTGGCAGAGAAGTAGGCACAAGGGAGGATAGGGACATTACTAACCACTTCCTCTACCACTCCTGCATCCACCAAGGACTGAATAATCGCTACCAATGCCTTCTCGCCTTCGGGCGATATCCGGTACTGTGGGAGTTTCGGGAGTATTGCATCTGGTCGAACAGTTATGTGTACAGGATCGATCATCATTCGTCCTACATCCGAGTCGTTTCTGGCCCATAGGTACAGGGGTAGGGTATCGAGCAAGATTAGGTCAGCATCTGTTATGGCGTACATATGTCGTGCGGAGTAGGGTCTGGACATGCTCGGGTTGTCGTACAGGATGACTCGGACTCCATCCGGGGAACACCTAATAGTAGCTCGGAAATGTTTCAGTAAATCAATACCCATAATGGCGTCAGGGGAGTTGGAGGAGAGCAGAAATGTTGTGTCAGTGGGATTGTTTCCTAGGTCAAAGGAGATAGGTACAGACAGGGGATTAGTGGAGGGCGTTCCATCGAAACCTATCGAGGTAATGTGTGAGCCAGACAAGGGTGCCCTTGGAATCAGTCGTTTTGATAATACACTACGTGTCGCTCCAGTGTCTACCAAAAATGGAGACTTTGTACCCAGGACCTTAGCAGTGACGTAAGGACCTTGCTGGTCAACACAGAGCTCGACTGGATCCCTCCCTTGCCCCTGGCAGTCCTATGCAGAGTCGTGAGCATTGTCGCAGTCGGATTGTTGGCACTGATTCTGTCGGGGGCGGTCAAATGTGTTTGGTCTACCAGATCGGTCATTGGTGGTGTCGCGGGTCTGCCCTCGTCCCTGCCCTCCAGTTTTGGAGCCATTTGTCATGTCCCTTGTCTCTTTATTTTTAATCATTTCCCGAAGGGCCAGGCATTGAGACTTCCAATGCCCAAATTCTTTGCAAAATGCACACTGGTTCTCATCGAGGTCGGTTCGTGGAGCACCAGGTGTGGAGTTGCGGTCTCTAGGGGCCGAATTCCTAGGGGCATTCGACTGGTAGTTTCCCCTATATCGTTCCCTTCCTGTAGTTACTTCATGCAATTGGGCAATCATCACTCGTTCCTTTAAGTCCTTTTTCTTTTTCTCATTCGCCCTCTCGTTCTCGTTCTTTTGGTGTTCATAATACTGAGCCATCTGAAGGATAGCTGCAGGTTTGGAGGCTCCCCAACTACTCTCACTCGTCTGTAACTTTTGGGAGACTTCTTGCGATAGCCCTTTTACATAGTTTTGCACGAATAGGTGTTGTCCGGTTGCGGTGGTCATGTCTTGACCACTGTAGTCGGAGAACACTGTTTCAAATCGGGAGAAATATTCTGATACATCTTCCTGAGGTTTCTGACGACAAGCCGTGACTACCGACCAGTCTACCTTCTTTTCTGGGATCAACGTCTTTAGCTTCTGTACTATTTTGTCGGGGAGTTCCAGTATGTCTTTTACAGGTTTCTTTCCGGGCTCTCGCTGCCTATCTAGTTCATCGAGTTTTGTCCAGGTGTGTCCGAACAGATCCGTGTGGTCGGCTCTCCGGATTTGCTTCCACACATCAGCCGGCAGACACAACCCGAACAACAAATCCATGCCCGCTAGAGTCATTATGGTTGAGCCCAGGGCTGTGCCTAGTTCGGTATAAAATGCTGTAGGGTTCTTTCGTAAATCGGGCAGGGTTTGTCTAAAAGTTAAAATATCTTGCCGATCCCATGGTTGGTAAACCCAGTTATACACAACCCTCCCTTTTGCATCTGCGTGATTGATATCATCGTTTGTTCCCTGACCTCTTGGGGGAACCCAGTAGGGGGCGGCTTCTCTGATAGGCATCATAGTGTTGGCTGCTTCTAATGAGGGCTCAATCGTCTCAGGGACTGTGATCTTGACCTCTGGTTTCTGTTCCGTGAGGTGGCGGAAGACCTCAAGCGTTTGCATGAAGAGGTCCGTCACATCGCTCTCAGTCCCATCTCCAACATCGACCCTTCTATATAGAGTCGTCAGTTTTGCAGGACCCTTATTCTGGTACCTATCCTCATATGCGTTCAGGGTGTGGTAGCTGAACCGTAAAATAAAATGCCGTCTGTGACTACCGGCATGTGAATTGTGCATATTCATCGTATATTCTTCGCTCTCCTTCCGTTCTACCAATGTTTTTGCTATCTTGTCGATTCCATCCCGCTCATCTTTGCTCAACCTATTTGGTCTGGCTGTTAGGTGCCTGCTAGTCTCATGTTCATCTGCTGTTGTTACCAATGCGGCTGGTGCGGAGGCCGTAAGAGCCGGGGCACTAGCGCTAGGGTCACCCACACCTGTACTTTGAACTGGTGAGTGTTGTGCTAGAGGCTGGCTGGGAGCATAAGGAGGAGGCATGTAGATATTTGGAGGACCGAGCAGTAACTCGTCATTTGCCCGCTGTTTGGAGGGAATCTCCGGGTAGAGCGCAGAGGTGGTCCTGACAGGGCATTGGCCTGCCAGTCCTGATTCTTGTGTTTGTTTAACTTCCTCTCTTCTTCTTATTTCTTCATCTAGTTCTTTTGCGGCCAGATGGGCTGCTTTTCGTAATTCTTTCACTGTTTTCGCTTCCTCTCTTTTCCTGCGATGTTCTGCTTCTTTGCGCCACATGCCAATACTATCAAGCATAGTGGGCGTTACCTTGTTTATTTTTACAGCTGCTTCTAGTGTTTTTATTTTATTTTCGTCAAAAGAACCTATCAGTGGCCACTGACTTTTAGGATCCCTTTTTGTATATTTATGCCATAACTTACTATAAGCTATAGCGACTAGTCCTTGCTTAGTAAACATGTCCTTATTAGGGGTGCCTTCCAGTGGAGCTGGATGGTTCATCTCTAATAAGCGGTCCGGGTTGACCCAACTATGAACCAATGGGGAGAAGATAGGCATGACGGGTTACAATGGGGGGCAAAAGCCTGCACTACCTATCTTTTCACTATTTGCAAAGACTGGACAGAATATTCTATTCTACGATATTTGCAAACAGAGAATACCTCCAAAAAGAACCAATTCCAAACAGTCAATGTTCGGACAATCAATCAATCAATGAGGAATGAAATAGGTACGACGTGTTAAAGGCTTGCGTTACCTACCCTTCACTACCGGCAAAGGGAGGGAGAATATTCCTATTCTTCCCCGTTTGCGGGCAGAGAAGATCCTTAAGAGAACCAACTTCGAACAATTTAATGCTCGATTCAATCAATCAATCTATGAGGAGAAAAGTAGGCACGACGTGTTAAAGGTTTGCGTTGCCTACCCTTCACTATCTGCAAAGACTAAACAGAATATGGCGATTCTGTGCTTGTTTGCAAATAGAGAATTTCTCAGAAACAGTCAATAAGTAATACTAGTATTTTCAATCAATCAATCAATCAATTTCGCAATTTTGTCGTGTCACGACCTTACCCGGACCGTATGGACAGTTTCTCGTCTTCCGCTTCCAGCGCCCGATCGTCCTCAACTCTCTGTTGCTATCGCGGCACTCCTGGTGGTTCCCAGTCAGGACCGTAGATCACTCGGGAGAGGTCTGCTCGGAATCAGTGAAGTTCAGATGATCGGCTGTCAGACGAGGGTCTATCGGACAGGAGCTCTTCCGATCGTTGCAGTCGTTCACTCTGTCGTCGGGACCTCTCCCACTGGATCCACGTGTCGCTGATGGGCCCCGCGTTTGGGACGCCAATTGATAAAGATCAATTCAAAATGGTCAGGCGATTTCAGTAGATGTTTCCTAAGTTAAATTTGCCCGGCGTAAAACGCCTCTAATACCATACGAAGTTATTCAATGAAGAGGCAGGCGCTGGAGACAGGAAGGCAGGAAACAAGTTTTATTCCGACGGAGGAGAACACATCAGATCGGACAACAAGGTATCGTCTCGAGGTGCTCTCCCAGCCTCTCTGAGACCTGGTCTTTTATACACTGGTTTAAGACATGTGAACGCTCTTTATTACACCAAGACATTGTAAAGGATGAAAACGACATCACCGGCACCCCCCCCCCCCCAGTTCCGGCCCCTTCCAACACATGACAACAGTAGGGGCCCTTTCCCCTCATATGATTGGGAGGGGGCTATCACGCAGCTGAGTGTTCTGCCGATTCCTTTGGAATGTGTGCGCCTGATCGAATCTCAGGGGGTGGGGAGGTCGTGATCAATAGTGGCTCTTTTCAGGAAAGGCGAGTGCATACAGTAATGGGCAATAAAACTGTGTCCTCGAGCTAAGGGACGACCAGCGGTTCATACAGGCAGTCGGGCTCAGAGGAAGGGGTCATCAAAGGAGGGGTATTCATGGACGGAAAGGAGGTGTTGATCAGGCGCGGGGTGTGATTCCCTAAGACAGAGTCATGGGAGGGGAGGGTTCATGACTTGGGCATGTGAGTGCGGGGGCAGCCAGGGTGCGCGGGGAAGGCTTGCAAGGTCAGGGAAGTGTGCTGACGGGGCGATCGTGAACAGGGAGACCATGGTACCTAAAATGGCTGTCGTGTATGTTCGTACGTGAATCTGCAAGATGGCGTAGATGATGTTCAGTACACGAACTAAAATTCCACAGTCTGAGGAGATATGGCAATACTGCTGCTCTAGTACGATGAAAATTTCCCTTAACAGCCTCTCTACCTCCCCCTGTCCTTGGTCCGACCATTTTCTGATATCCTTTTCCCTACATCTTGATTTAGCCCCCAAGCCCCTACTTTCCAAAAACATCTGGGCACGTTCTTGGGGCCGGGTGGATGTGTCCCAATTGGCCTCCACACTCTTTCCCTTCTGCCCAGATTTACTTGCCTTACCCCTTTCAGCACAAGCAGACTCCATCAACTCTTGGCTTCTGTCAGGTTGCGACTCGGTCGCCCCTCTCAGACGTGTTTCCGCCAAACGGCCTAATGACTCCAACCGCTGGTTCAATGACGAACTGAAGGCCCTAAAACTTTCGGTCCGCCACGCTGAACGAGCCTGGAGACGTCATTATTGCCCCATTCTCAAAGCCCAGTACACCTCCCTCCTGTCGCAATACTCTCCCGCTCCACCTCAGATCCTCCACCCAATATCCTCTTTTCCGAAAGGCATTAAAAACCTTTCTTTTCCTACAGGCATTTCCTCAATAATTCTCCTTATGCCCCCCGGCCTCCCCCGCCAACTGAGGTTCAGTGAACCACAGCGCCATGAAACCGTCAGGTGTACGCGCGCTTAAGAAATGTTTTAAACTCAAACTCAAACTTAAACTCAAACTCAGGATATCAACTGTGATATGACTATATTTCAAGTATTCTGCCAGCCACTTGGATGTCCCAAATCCCTCCTGCATTGCACTGTCATATAGCAGTTCTGTCACATGTTATTTTTACTACTGTCAGGTGCGGTGCCCCTGTTGATTCTCTCTCCGTCTCTCCTGTCTCCTTGCTCCGAAGGTATGTTTGATACGGGCCCCAGTGCCCAGTTTTGTAGGGCGACTCTGAGGGGGGAGTAACTGACTATATACACCAACTGCGTATTGCCGTAGACCATGTCTATGTGCCACTTTACCAGGGTGAGAGCCGGACCTCTGGCCCAGCGCATCGCTACTCGGTCCCTGGCCAGTAGTAGCCCAATAGGCACAAGTTGTCTATTATTTTATCCACCCCCTTGTCATATTCCAATAGAGATAACATGGGGTCTATCTTCAGGGAGGTGCCAAAAATCATTCCCAACTCTCAGAATACTGCTTTCCAGAACTCAGCAACCTCAGGGCATTACCATGCAACATGCTTAAAGTCAGCCACACCTATATGGCATCTTGCGAATTTCACATAATCTTTTAACCCATATTGGAAGAGTCTTTCTGGGGTATAATGTACTCTGTTGACGAATTTAAAGTGAATTAATCTATATCACCCATTTAGCTATACCAACTACGTCACACAGCAACAGTCTTCCTTATCCACGGTCTTCCCTAAGTCCCTCTGCCATGCCAATCATGCATATGTGATGCATGGCCTACACGCTTCCTGTGCTAGAGCATAGAATTCTGTTACCAGCTTAGTGGGAGTGCTTGATTTGATCAAAAGTGACAGGGCAGGCATGAATGGAGTCTCCTGCATGTCATCTCCTAAGAGGTCTTGTAAGGAGTGTTGGACTCTGAAATATTGGAAGCGGTGAAAGGTTTCTGTGCCTGCTTCCTGTCTCAGAAGGCATACCAAGCTTTCACTTCCCCCCTCTTAAAATAGGTTGCCTATTACGGTAATCCCTAGTTTATGCAATGTGCTTACTACACCTTTCTTCCAACTCAGAGGGAGCCTGAAACACCATTCTACAGAAATGTGAGGGGAGTATAGCATGGAGCCAGCCTGCTGATCCAGCAGTTGCCGCCAAACATGCACCGCAGAATTAAGTGAATCATATATACTAGGGCATTGCATCAGGTTATAGAACAGTATCTGGGGGGAGTGTGAGCGGGTGTGCAATGTCTCTTCCAAAGTATAAGCATAGCAGGTCATGTGGGCCATGAAGCCAGTGAAATGCTGAGGTGTGCTGCGCTGTCCTGTAGTCCTGAGCATTTATCCCCCCATGTCTTATGGCAAAGTGAGAACCTTCCAATGAACCCTGGCCGGCTTACCCGCCCACGCAAACCGAAGAACAGAGACAGCAACTCTGCAAACAGGGAACGCGGCAGAAGCATTGGAATATGTTGGAACAAGAACAAAAATCTGATGAGCACCACCATCTTTATGAGCACTATTCATCCCATTAGAGACCGGGTGAGTTTAATCCAGGCTCAACGTCCTCACCTGGGGGCTGATTCACAGAACTTATATGAGACAAATTCCTAAACTTACTACTTTTGGTATTCACAGAAGACATTTAGTAGTAGTAGTAAAGTTAGGATTTTGTCTTAAGGTAGGAGTTTAACTTAAGTTTAACTTAAGTTTGTCTTAAGTTTAACTTAAGTTTGTCTTAGGTTTGTCTTACGTTTAACTTAAGTTTAACTTAAGTTTGTCTTAAGTTTTGGTCTTAAAACAAAATCCTAACTTAAAACAAAATCCCAATTTAAGACAAAATCCTAACTTAAAACAAAATCCTAACTTTACTACTACTAAATGTCTTCTGTGAATACCAAAAGTAGTAAGTTTAGGATTTTGTCTCAGATTAGTTCTGTGAATCGGCCCCCCAGTTTGTGCATTGCTCTGCCATAGTTGTCTCTGAGGACCTGCGCCAGGTCCATATGGATCTGTACCCCCAAGTGCCAGACAGAGTCATTCGTGCAATGTAGTTGGTATTCCAGCACTATTGGTGTCATTGCAAGGGTGAGTGGAAAAAATATGGATTCGTCCCAATTGACCTTGAGGACTGAGAGCCCCCCGAATCTCATAACTTCTTGTAACATGGGCGAGAGGTTCTTCTCTGGGTCACAGACATATAAGGTATCATCCGCGTATGTTGATATTACAAGATAGTAACCTGGGAAGTGCAATCCTCTATGCCCATGGTATTCTCGAAGGGCACACACCAATGGCTCCGCAACAAGTGCATACAGTAAGGGGGACAGGGGTCATCCTTGTCAAGTTCCCCATGTAATTGGGGATTCCACAGTATTTCACACTCAGATCCGGGCCGTTAGCTCATTGTACAAGACCTCTATCAATCTCAGAAAGATTTCTCCCACTCTGATCTGGGGAGGACAGCCCGCTTAAAGGCCCACTCCACAGAGTCAAATGCTTTTTCTGCATCTAATTATACAGTAGCTGCCCTCACGTCTGGGATCTACGTGCTGCATGACACCAAACAGTGCACGGATATTATATGTCAGGCTGCGACCTAGAACGATTTCAGCCTGCTCTGGTCCCACCACCCTGGTAGCAGAGGGCAAGCCTATTTGTCACCACCGTAGCATATTTTTTAGTATCCACATCAGGGATCTTGTCAGGTTTCAAGAGAGTAACAATTAAGGCCTCTCGCATTGAGTGGGGCATGATATCAAACTTTGCCATCTCGTCATTACGTATGACCAAGTGTGGCATAAGTAGATCTTGGAAGGTATTTTAAAGGCCACCTTTAGGCTGTCCGAGCCTGGTGATTTATCCGACTGATGGTAGAGAGGTTAGCGCGTATCTCCGCAGGGCGCAGTGGCACCATTAAGTGCTCCGTGTGCTCCACTGCGAGCCACGTCATGCCAATATGCTACAGGTAATCATTAATAGCCGCTTCATCACTACTATGTTGAGCTTTCTGATGGTTCCGGACCTCAATGGCTTCTCCTACTGCTTCTCCGCGTCCTCATCCTGTCCGGAGGCTGTGTGGAGATCTTCTTCTGCTCCCAGCCCCATCCCTCTACTTGAGAAAATGGAACACCTGCTTTCCCATCTGAGATGATGCGCAAATTGGCTGGATACAGCATGCTGTATTCGAGCTGGAGATCAGAGTTTATTTCCTTTTAGGAGGAAAAATAGTGGTTGTGCCTCCTGAACCTGCTGCATGAAGTCAGGGTATAAGGACAGCTCCATGCATTCATATTGCAGGGTCTTTAGGTCATGCGCCTTCACGGAGTTCGACATCCCTTTCTCTATAGATTAGGAGTCTTACAATGATTAGCTGGGGATTTGCAGCCGGGGTCGATCTGGGTGCAAGGGAGCGGTGGGCACGCTCTACCACAAAAATCTCTGAAAAAGTGTCCTTTCCCAGAACAGAAGTCAGGAGTCATTCCACAAATTGCTCCATATTGTGTATGTTGGTTGATTCCACAACCCCCACGATATGTATAATTTTTCTGCTGGAGCTTGCCTCCAAATCTTCTGTCTTTGCTTTTAGCGAATATAGTAACTTATCCATTTTGTTGCTGCTGACTCCGGTGTTAATGAATCTTCATCGTCAGACACTCTTCTCTCCATATGCTTGTCCAGCTGTTCTGTCATTCTGTCCATTCGAAATGGGAGGGCATTTATTTTCCTATCTATCTTAGTCAAGCTGCGTTGCAAGGCTGCGAGGATCTGCTTCGGTTCGGAGTCGGTGAAAAGATCATTGGTCTCTGACCCTGATTACACGGCATTCATATCTGTTTCACGCCTTGATTTGAAGCTTTGGCTCACTCTTTATAGCGACAGTAATGTGTTGCGGTTGCTAGCAATGGTCAATGCCGCAGAATGACACCACAGGGTTCGTTACTGCCTTTGTTGTGGCTTAGCATACAGCAGTGAAACATTCCCTCTCACCATCACATGGAGGCACACCACCATCGGTGGACTGGATAGGTTCAATCATCAACTTGCCCCTAGCGCAGCACCTTCCGATCTGTCTGTCTCTTACTTTCCATGGGTGTCTGCAAGCAATGGGGCAGGGCCCAAGGCCACGGGTTACGTGCTGTGAATGAAGTGGCAGTCCTCAGTCACCTCTGATGTTAACTATTTGAGGCAGTATCACCGGTAAGACTGCAGGCCTCTGACGCTTTAGGAGAGTGAGCACAGCAGTCTATAGAGATGGGGTGTGACAGTAAATATAGCGACAAAAGGGCCACTGACCCATAAAGCACCTGGTTTTTTCTACCTTCTGGCATTTGGTCACTCAGCCTCTGCACTCACAAGGCCTCGCTCACACACCCATCCACCAGTGAGGAGTTTCTTTACAGCAGTTAGAGGCACATTCACCCCTGGCTTGCGGATCTCACGAAGGGTGCGTGTCAGCCAGGGCACTGATCACGAGAGCCGCATCTCACAACTGCACACCGGCAGCAGCACCGGCGCTGCATACTCTGCCCAGCCTTTGGCCGAAATCAGAGGTACACCTTGCAGGCCTCTTTCCGGTTTCTCTTCGTCTGTAATCCAACAGGCACCACAGGCTGAGCCGCACACAATTCTTTTTGGCGCGGTCCACAGAAGGCAGCGCCAATGCATCTGACTCACGTCAGGTTGATGAAGGCCATTTTTGCCTATGGCTTATTTATCTATGTCATCCTGTCTCTATTCCCTAGTTTGTAGCAGTCAGGCTCACCTCCCAGCTCTCCGCCTTACAGGTTCAGAGGCAACAACCTACTTTCTGCATTTTCCCAACTTAATGAGATCCTTTTAAACGTAACCATCATCTTTAGTTTGGACTTTAAATTAGATGGTTTTAGACTATACTCTTATATAGAAGAGAGAATCAGAAACACTTCTCTAAGCATCAAATGATGTCATTATTTTCTGCGTTCCTGTGACTGAACCTCTTGTATACCTTATTCTTGTATGCCTGAAGATCAAGTGTACTATCAGCTGGCGTAGTATCTTGACTTACAGATTTTAACTATAGCAAACGTAACTTGAATAGAACATAACATTTTACCCTTCCCCTTGGATCATTTACAGTATACCTTCACATACCCACGTCCGTTATTTCCTCATCTCATTACACGGTCCCAGCCACCCAACCTGCCTTTATATGGTATGAACTTAATTCCTTATGTCGGCCAATGCCCAAAGTTTGCAATTTACATGATTTTCCTTGGTATTTTGGGGGCTAAATGTATAGCGGGGGTGGGGTAGAGGAGGCGAAGAAGGGGGGCTACGGGGATGAAGGGGAAGGAATGGGGAAGTTGGGGAGGGAAGAGGGAGTGGGGGGGAAGGAGAGGGAGGGCGAGGGATAGTGCCACACCCGCAATGCTTGTTAAAGAGCTGTTGTAAACGTATCTAGGACCCTATTTAAATATTCCCGATTTATGCCCTTATGTGGTTATAACAAATCATATCCTTATAAAAGCATAAGAATCATATCCATATTTAGTCATAGCCAATGCAGTCCAAATACGGCAAGGCTACTCCCATAGACTCCTAGAAAGCACAACGCGCTCTTAAGCAAACCAAACCTCCAGAAGCCCGGGAATTCCCCCTGCTTCTGTATTGGTTTGTCCTAGAACTCCTGGAGTCCTGAAAGAACTGTGAGTTCTTAGTGACGTCTTATGTCCAATCTTGCGTCAAACTCGGCACCTTCCAGGTATAAATATACCAGCATCTGCCCTAGCAAAACACACAGTGGTTTGGAGCAGATCAGCTATCTACTTGCCCGACGCCCTGCTGTGGCAAGTGCCGAAGGAAGCCGACCCTCCCATTGATGCACTGAGAGAGACGCTGTCTTTTCTCCTGCCGAGAAATCCAGCTCCAGTGTTTCCGGTCACCCTTGCGGGTTGCCGGGAGATCGAATCCTGAGAACGAGATACAAGACCTCCTTCATTCTATAAACAAGGTATGGAGCTGATTAGACCCTTAGAGAATTATTGATTCAGATTCTTGGCAAAACTATCTTAACTCAAACTGTAGCTCACTTACTCCTTCCCACGTACTATGCTTAGGTTAGGTACACTGGGGTAGGCGTATCTTAGAAGCACCAGTTGAGTACATTTAGTTATGATTTTATCTTTGTATGTATTTTAAACCATTTTAAACACCGTATGGCTCTGAAACCATACCATGCTTTTACAGTATTACTTTGTAATACTCCTTTTACTGTACGCACTTTACTTCATGAAAAATATTGCAATTGTGGCAACTCACTTCTCTTGCATGAGAAAGAAGATTGTTCAATAAATAACCTCTTTTATTGAAAACGCCCGTCTCCCTGTTTCTCTGCGATTCTGGTGAAACTAAGCATGCACTATTGACTGAGTGAAATAGCTATCTATTTTTTCCGCGACTCTGGAGATATACTCCTTATTCTCATGTCATGTTTATGCGGTTGTCAGAAACTAATCCCTTCTTGTCTATTCAGGAAAGTTAACACCTTCTTGTTTACTCAAGAAAGTTTCTAGTGACCTCTGAGCTAGCTGGCATTCATAATTAAGTCTAACATATTCAATAGAGACCTAGTCGACCTCAGTCCTACGTCTAAACTATCGTTTATGTTATTCCAATACGCAGAGCCTATTGGGAATATAGGAACTACTCTACATGGCGCCCAACGTTTGGTAAGGCGTTAATTTAACGCTAGATACTAGAGTAACTCAGTCGTGCTTTTCACACAGAACCCTTTTTCCCGTAAAAACTCCAATAGACGTCTGGAGTGGGTGAAAGGTTAATATCCGCCAAAACTTAGTAGGATGAGAATCCTATGTATTAGTTCTTGGTTTAGTCAACGTTGAAGGATACAGTGTTCCAAAATATTGTGCACCTAATCTTTGTTTCCTTGAAACTTGCTCTGCAAACTTTCTGTCAGCAAAATGTCGGAAGGTGAAGAAGATAAAGACAGAGAAGCTTTAGCAGCTCAACTTTTAGCGGAAGACACAAGTCTTCGGCAAGATGCCCCGGATGCTATACTCATCCCAGTCAATGTAAGGAAGAGTGTAACTTACAAACTTATAAATAATGGAGTATCACCAAGAGGTGGTACAGTCATATATGTGGTAAAGGCCCAGGAATATCGGCAGACAGAAGTATTCTATTCCTGGATACATTTTCCAGCAGCACATGCTGTGACACGCGAGTTCCACTACTACAAGATAGGGGAATCTCCGACGGAATACGTTCCTTTCGAGGACATTGAAATTCCGCTAACATACCAAGAGCACCAGCTCTGGTTTAATGGCGCCCTAAAACATCAAAATCACTTCACCAGGCTCGGTCCACTAGGTAGACCAGGAGCCACATGGCCGGTTCTAGCCAGCTATACACCACATCCTGACACTGAAAAAATGTCAAGCGGAGAACTTTTAGTTCAGCTAAAACAACTAATAAAAGTACATAGACAATTGGTCCAATATGTCATACGGACTTTAACAGTCCAACCAGCGATAAAAATTCCACAGCACACCCCTCACCAGGGGAACACAAATAAAATTACACCACAGACTATACAATCAGTCATTGGCAAATTACCCGCGAAACGGGAACAAATTCCGTTCTAGTTAGCTCAAAAAATTACTCAGATAGAGGCAGTATTTCCTGATACTACACCTAATGAGAAACACAGAATTCTGACAATCTGTCTACCAATGGGGATCGTACCACATGTGGAGGACTGTGACACTTGGGGAACAGTCTGTGCTTCGATATACACAAAAACACATGGTGTTCCGTCTATGGCGGTTATATCAGACGTACTAAGACAGATTCAAAATGAATACGGTCCAGAGCCTGCTTTAAATCTAGGTATGAAATTACTGAAAGACTTTAAGCAAGTCTCGGCTATACTATTAGCCAACATAAAAGGAGAAGCAGCATCTGTGGCGATCCGCCAAAAATTGAAAGAAACAGATATAGCAGAACAACCTTTTGAACTTGCCAGAATAATTGAAAAATCCTATGAAGAATTAGGTAGAGATAGTTTGGGTGGGAAACCACTAAAACCACAACTAACTGAAAATCCTGAAAAAAACTTTATTAAGAATAATCTCATTACTCCAAAAAATAAGTGAGAGGGTAATAAACAAACTACTCCCAGAGAAAAACAGTTCCAGTCCAGAGGAAAGTCTCCCCAACGGAGAAATAGATCTCCAGAACGGGGGGGGGTAGGTCTCCACAACAGGAGCCCTCTGAAAAAAGATACAACCTTAGAGATAGGGATAAATTAGGAAAACCTGACAGATATCAAGATAATGATACACGTCCCTCTCGATCTTTTCAGACTTCCTCACAGAAATCGGAAAGAAGAGGACGGTCAGAACACAAAGAAGAGCGCGTCAAGTCCAAAGACAAGGAACCTGCTCATCAAAGTAAAAAATTACAATTTCCAAAAAAGAAGGTAGCCAGTATTAAAATAAGACATGCCGAGGATTCTGAGGACACAACTCAAGACGGAGAATGGGCCCAGACAATGCTAGACAGCGAAGTAGAAGTGTCCATAGCTCGCAAGATCCTGATGAATCTTCTGGAGACAGTGGACACGAATGAATACATTCAAGTGGAAACTACAGACACCAGAGTTAGTGTACCCAATAAATTATATGAAATAACATTACGTATAGAGGGGGACAAAACTAGGAAAATAAGAGGTCTATTTTGGGAGAACTTATCAAAAGGCTATGATATCCTTCTAGCAGAGAAAGACAAAAAATCAACCTACTGCGCAGAGGCAGTATCCTGTTAAGCAAGAAGCTAAAAACCAAGTCAGGGAGATCTTAGATCAACTTGAATACCAGGGGGTGATTAAAACAGGCACCTCACAAATGAACAATCCTTTGTTTCCTGTCTCCAAGCCAGACGATTCATATTGTCTAGTTTTGGACTACAGACACCTAAACTCTTGTTGCAAAACCTTTGCAGTACAAAACTCACACAGTGCAGCACTAATGAATAACATTGTGCGCAAAAAATATAAAACAACATTAGATATTTTAAATGGTTTCTTCTGCCAAAACATTGCACCAGAAAGCAGGTATTTGACCGCTTTCTCCTGTATGGGGGCCCAAAAGCAATTTTGTCGTCTCCCACACGGATTCAAGAACAGCCCAGGATTATTTTCAGCCAGGGTAACAGAATTACTACAAATGTATGATGTTGAGGCATTATCTTATGTCGATGACATCTATCTTACAGACGATGACCTGGAGACACACTTGAAAAGAGTGAACACCATTATACTTGGGTTCGCAGCTGAAGGGTACAAATTCAACTTTAAAAAGTCACGAATTGCCCACCTCGCTGTCCTATTTTTGGGATATGTGTTATCAAGTGAAGGCAAAAGCCTAGCAGACAACTTCTTAGAGAAGTGTGAAGTACTCCAAGCTCCAAAAACGCTGAAAAACGTACAATCAATTCTAGGTTTCCTGAATTTCAAAAGAACTTACATTTTAAACTACGCAGAGAGGGTTAAACCACTCTACGAATTAATAAAACCTGATTTCAAACCAATTAATTGGACTCAGAATCACACAAAAATTTTATGATCAATACAAACAGACATGTTAACTAAAATAAAACTGCAAACACGCGTAAACGAACGCAACCTTGTAATCCGAGTCATCCCAGGAAGATGCAGATTTACATACCTGACCTCTAATGAGGGAGAAACGGTACCAATAGCTTATAAATCACACTTGTACACACAAGCTGAAATGAAATTCAGTTCTACTGCAAAAATTCTGACTGCGGTTCAAACTGCTGTAGCAAAAGAAAGAGCCCTCGCTCAAGGTAAACGTATAATAATCGTTACACCGGTACCTGCCCTAGAGGCAGTAACAAGAGCCAGCATTGCGAATGCTAAAGCTCTACATCCGAGATGGATACAATGGGTTAATTCTCTTGCTACATCAGACGTAGTATACGAATTTGATCCTAACTTGAAAACACAAGAATTTCTCCAATACGAATATGAATGTCCTCTGCCGACTGAAATTCTGCCTCTCGAACACTACGGCTGTATAATATATACAGACGGTTCAGCACAGCCCGCAGTCCGGGGTAAGCAAGCATATAGTGCTGCGTGCGCGATCGTTAAAAGTCGGTGGCACGAAGGAAAATTTAGACCCTTGGTCACTAAAACTCAATCACTCGGAGATTGTACAGCTCAGCGAGCTGAACTACAGGCTTTCAAGATGGCGCTTGAAAATACCGATCGCGAATTCCTCACACTGAAAGTGTGCGATTCAAAATATTGCGTCCAGTCTTACAATGAATACTTGCAGAACTGGGTTCAAAACGGTTTCAAAAATGCAAAAGGTGGCAGAATCAAGCATAAAATGCTTTGGGAACAAGTAGTTCTTTTACAGAAAGAACTACAAAAGACTCATGTGATACATTCACTGAGTCATCAACGTGATGGCGTTCACGTTGCAGGGAATTCATTGGCTGATGAGGCCGCAAAGACAGCTGTGCAAACGGCTTCCGTAGCTGCCATTACCCGGTCAAAAACAAAAATAGACAGCGAGATAATGCAAGCTGTCAGTGCTTCAGTAAAAGACAGTGGCAAGACACTCCCGAAAGGCTTTCCAGTAAAGTACTCATACAAAACTGATGCGAATAATGTTCCTTTTGCTGTAATTCCTGGAGTGGGGGATAGAGTAATTCCAAACATGGAACATAGGTTAGGACTAATTTTAGCGGCACATGAAGGGCTCGCTTCTGCCAATGCTGGTGTTTCCGCCACAGTATTGTTATTAAAACAGAGATACTGGTGGCCACGCATGAGAAAACAAACTAGAAACTATGTTTTAGAATGTGAAATATGCCAAAAATGAAGGTATCAACAGTGAAACGACCAGCACAGACGCCCCTTCTGATCTCAGAGAAACCATTAGCATGTGTTTACCTGGAACACTGTGGTCCCTTACAAAGGGATGGCAACTATAAATATATCATGGTCGCAGTGGATTCCTGCACGAGATTCATTTGGATGTGGCCCCAGCGCTCGGCTGACGCCAGAACTGTTATAAAAGATTTGCGAGTCTTTATCGGCACTTACCCAATTGGCATGCTACATTCTGACCAGGGTCCTGCGTTTAGCTCTCGAGCTTACAAGGAGGCCATGACCAGCTTGGGCATTGCATTGCGGTACTCTAGTCCATTCCATCTTGAGGGAAATGCGGTAGTGGAGAGAAAAAAATGTGACATAAAGCAATCTATAACAGCGAGGGTATTAGGTTCGGGTGACGGGTGGGTCAAACATCTAATAAGTGTCCAACGTAGTCTTAACAATCTGCCAAGACATTCTCTGGGTGGAATCACTCTGTATGCACTTTTGTTTGGTACTGGAATGATCATCAGTGACCTCGATTGTCAAACTTCAGTGGTGGAACAAAAAACCTTTGATATCAAAGATCGTTTGGCTGTTTTATAGGACTTAAATGAAACAAGAAGAAGTCTGAGTAACACAACACAAACGGCAACGATTACTGAAGAAAAGCCACCTGTCCCAGCAGGACCTGTCTGGATTCCAAAGATTGGAGATCTATTTATTTATTTCTGGCGATTTTTAGAGCGCGCAAATACCCTGGGGTGTCTCGGCGCTATAGTTGCAGAACTCTCCAGAAGGGGGGTGGAATTAAGCAGGGAACAACCATGTCTTTAGTTGTTTTCTAAAGTTCAGAAGGGTCGGAGCGCACTTGATGTTTAGGGGAAGTGCATTCCACAGTATGGCCGTGGCCACAGCAAAGCGTTTGTCACCCCAGTTGGCCCTTCTTGTCCGGGGGACCATGAGTAGGTGCGCTGAGGATGACCGCAGAGTTCTGGTATGCTCCAGCGGACGGAAGGCTCTTCTTAAGAATAGGGGTCCTAGGCCGTGAATGGCCTTATATGCAATGCATAAAGCCTTAAACTTGATGCGGCTCCTCACCGGTAACCAATGCAATTGTCGAATGTAGGGGGAGACCGATGCAAATCTAGGGATGGATAGAAGTGTTCTGGCGGCAGCGTTCTGGACAGTTTGCAGTTTATTAAGTACCTTTTGTTGAGTGTTAAGTAGCAGTGCATTACAGTAATCAGTTTTAGAGAATACTAATGTACTGACCAAGGCTTTACCTGCATGTGACGGAAGGTATGGGATTAGTTTTTTTATCTTTTTTAGTACGTGGAAAGAAGAAGAAACCACAGCATTGACATGTTGTTGGAATGTCAATTTGTTATCAAAGATAACGCCCAAGTTGCGTACCTTCGTCACCGGTTCTGGTGGTTGTCCCATTTGGTGGGGCCACCATTGAGGGGACCAGGTGGGTTGAAGCCTCCCGAATGTCATCACTTCTGTCTTATCCGAGTTGAGTTTAAGACAGTTGGATGACATCCAGGAGCTTATTGCCTTCATTCCCCTTTGGAAATTGGCTGCTACTGAGATTCCGTCATTGTAGATCGACAGCACCAATTGGGTGTCGTCCGCGTAGGTAGTGAGGGAGATTCCGCAGGATTTTATGACCCTCGCCAGGTCCGACACGTAGATATTAAACAGTGTCGGACTTAGCGAGGATCCCTGTGGTACTCCACATGGCAAGGAGAAGGTCTGGGATGTGAAGTTTCCCAGTTTCACAGTTTGTGGACGGTTTGACAGGAATGAGGCCAGGAGGTTTTTTGCTTTGCCTGTGATTCCTATGGCTTCGACACGGTCGATCAAGGTGGCGTGGTCGACCGTGTCGAAAGCCGCAGATAGGTCCAGGAGTACTAGAACTGCGGCTCCTCCATTATCCATTGTAGACCTAATCTCATCTGCTGCTTTCAGCAGTGCCGTCTCTGTTCCGTGGCCCTGTCGAAACCCAAATTGGGTGTCGTCCAGTAAATTATTGTGATGGATGTAATTTGACAACTGGATATTCATGATCTTTTCAAAGATTTTTGCAGGGAATGGGAGACAGGCAATGGGCCTATAGCTAGCAGGAAGGAGAGGGTCTAAACTGGGTTTTTTCAGCAGTGGTTTGATTATAGCTTTTTTCCATTGCGGGGGGTATACACCGGATTCAAACATTGCATTGCAGATGGTGGTTAGGGGAGGAGCAATGACCTCCGAGATGAGGTTGAGGATGTTTGGAGGGCAAGGATCCAAAGGTGAGCCAGATTTGGTTCGAGCGATCAATGGTTGAATAAGCTCACGGGAGGTAGGTTCAAAGCCTGTAAATGAGGGATCGGTGTGAGCTGGGGAGTGAAAGGGAATGGTCGCTACCTCGGGTGTAAAGGTATTGAAAATAGCTCTAACCTTGTCCTCAAAAAATTTGGCTAATGCATCAGAAAGGGCTTGAGAGCCTTCTGACTGAGGGGGGGATGGATTGGACAGGTATGTTACTACTTGAAATAGTTTCCCTGAGGAGTTTTTCGCCTCATTAATTTGGCTGGTGTAGTAAGTGGTTTTTTCTTTTTTTATGAGTTGTTTGTAGTTGGTGAGAGCGCTTTTGTAGCTAATCTTGTCAGCTATGTTGAAGTTACGGCGCCATTGCCGTTCAAGATTTCTGCAGTACTGGCGCTGGAGTCTGAGCGACTCAGAGAACCAGGGGGCCGATGGGTGTTTTCTGGTCCGGTGAGAAGTTTTGGGAGGTGCTAATATGTTGCAGGCTTTGATTAAAGTCTCCGTATAAGTGTCTGACGCTGCTATGGGGTCATGCTCATTAAGTGATGGGCTGTCCTGAATCAGCTGAGTGAGACGTTCAAGATTTAGGTTCTTCCAGTCTCTAAAAGTATTAGTGTAGGGAAGAGACAAACGAGGGGGCGTGGGTTCAGTAGGGATAGAGAAGCATATAGCAGAGTGATCAGTCCAGATTAGAGGAATGACCTCTGTGATGGAGATTTTAGGATTGTTGGTGAATAATCCATCCAACGTTTGGCCTGCTTTGTGCGTGGGTTTTGTTACAATTTGTATGAGACCGACAGTCTCTAAGTCTCCGAGTAACATTTTGGTGTCAGGGTCTTCTGAGACTTCGAGGTGAAAATTAAAATCACCTAGGATGGTAAACTGTGGTGATCCAATGGAAGTCTCGATTATGTGATCCAGACGTGCTAGGAATTTAGCTCTGGATCCTGGAGGACGGTAGATCAACATCCCTTTAAATGATGTTTTGCTGGATAGGCCTATTGAGAAGAGGAGAGCCTCGCATTCAGGATAGGTAGTATCTGTAATGGATATTTTGAAGTGATTTTTATAAATGATTGCGACTCCCCCACCCTTCCTTATAGGTCTGTCTATTTTACATACGCAGTAGTTATTTGGTGTTGCGTCTCTAAAGTCGGGGCCAGAGGCCTCATCTCCCCAAGTCTCGGTGATGAACAGAATATCTATCTGTTGTGAGTCTATGAACTCGGCGATTTCAAATTTATGTTTTGGTAAAGATCTTGCATTAATCAGGGCTGCTGTTACTAAAGGGGGAGGTGTAGGGGAAAAGATAGGTGATATCTCAGTGCAAGTGGGACACTTGAGTGGGCCGAACCTAGGATCATTATAGTTGAAGTTTGGTAGTGAGTGAGAATACCTGGTGGTTTGTTTGATGCTAAGGAGTTGATCCGAAGTGTAAGTTATTGGCACAGAGTTGGTTGCGGGGTACGGGGATGAAGGTTCAGGGGGGGTGGCCCTTGGCCCGGTCTCGGCGCGGACGAGCGCAGACGAGCTTGCCTTATGCGCGCCTTCGGCGCGCAATCGTCGCGCCCGCTGCGCTCATCCGCTGCGCTTCCGGTAGTTACACATTCTTATGGAGGGGATTGGGGGCGGGGAGGCGGAGGGGGGGTGTGGCCTCGTAAGTGGGCGTGTCCCGTGCCTTAGCGAGGAGAATGGCGGCTTGAGGTTTCCCTTTCCAGCGCTTAATCCGCTGTGAACTAGGAGCCCTGCCCAAGAGTGTCTGGTGCCAGGAGCAAGTAAGTGAGTTTTAAAAATGCTATTTTTTTGTGCTTTAAAATCAGAGTGCGAGCAATTCTACTCCCGGCTGAGCCTCAGGAGGTTCCACAAATTAATCAGGCGTCGCTAGTGTTCAGCGCGCTTTATACCTGTTGCGGGGGGCGTGGCCTCGTAAGTGGGCGTGTCCCGTGCCTTAGCGAGGAGAATGGCGGCTTGAGGTTTCCCTTTCCAGCGCTTAATCCGCTGTGAACTAGGAGCCCTGCCCAAGAGTGTCTGGTGCCAGGAGCAAGTAAGTGAGTTTTAAAAATGCAATTTTTTTGTGCTTTAAAATCAGAGTGCGAGCAATTCTACTCCCGGCTGAGCCTCAGGAGGTTCCACAAATTAATCAGGCGTCGCTAGTGTTCAGCGCGCTTTATACCTGTTGCGGGGGGCGTGGCCTCGTAAGTGGGCGTGTCCCGTGCCTTAGCGAGGAGAATGGCGGCTTGAGGTTTCCCTTTCCAGCGCTTAATCCGCTGTGAACTAGGAGCCCTGCCCAAGAGTGTCTGGTGCCAGGAGCAAGTAAGTGAGTTTTAAAAATGCAATTTTTTTGTGCTTTAAAATCAGAGTGCGAGCAATTCTACTCCCGGCTGAGCCTCAGGAGGTTCCACAAATTAATCAGGCGTCGCTAGTGTTCAGCGCGCTTTATACCTGTTGCGGGGGGCGTGGCCTCGTAAGTGGGCGTGTCCCGTGCCTTAGCGAGGAGAATGGCGGCTTGAGGTTTCCCTTTCCAGCGCTTAATCCGCTGTGAACTAGGAGCCCTGCCCAAGAGTGTCTGGTGCCAGGAGCAAGTAAGTGAGTTTTAAAAATGCAATTTTTTTGTGCTTTAAAAGTCAGGGATAAGATCGCGGTGAAGAAGGAATTTGGGCCTTCTTACAGAAAAGCAGTACCTGTCTTAGCTATCATCGGAAGAAGATCAGTAGTACTACCGCCCTTTGCTGGTAAAAAGGAGAACAGAGTTGTATCAATCGACCTGGTAAAACCACAATCATGTGGCCAATAATAAGTAGTAGACCCAGTGGACTCCCAAGAAGTAGCAGAAGACCAAACCTTGCTACAATTCAAGAGGTTCAAACTGAGAGACTAATCACATTTGATAAACCTGCAGTGAATAAAAAAGGACTATGCAACAAAGCCATGGAACTTGTGCCTCTTGAAACCCAAATTGCAACAGCTCGTCAAGAAACACCAATCTACAACGATGTAGCCTCTGACTATACAAATCCAAAGATTAATGAAAATCCAGAAGCAATTCCAACAATTGACAGAACAGCATCTGGCTACTTCATCAATTTCGATGACTTTTCTGAAGATCCAAGTGAACATGAAGAAAAGCCAGCAAATAAAACTTTCAAAGAAAAAATGACTGAACTCTTTCATCAACTTGGAGAAACATATCTGAATTCACCATGGATTGAATTGTGGATTGTGTTAGGTGTACTTTTCCTCCTACTATGGCTCATTTTGGATTTAAGCTTGGGAAGATTTATTGATGGGAAATACAGTACAATGGACACAGAAAGTCAGAACATCAACTTGGTTCTAAAGCCTCACAGATCCTCTCACATTGAGAAAAGATCATCAGTGAACATCACAGCCATTCCTATATCTGGTGGTGTAGTATGGGATGCTACTGAATACGACATTTATGGCCCGGTTATACTCTTGAAATATCCACATCAGTTCAAGGTTTCATTAAGTGACTTTGTATCACCTAGTACTTTCTCTGATGATTGGGACTGTGAAAATATTAATAATATGATGTCAGATTTAGAAATGTCAGCAAAATTCACAGAACATAATTATTTAGAAGGTTCATCAGATTATGAAGAAATGTATTGCTATAATCTTTATGGTCATCACTATTTGCATAAATCCAGTAATCCGAGAAATGTTTTTACTTATAATCAATGGGAACATTGTCCGACACCGCCAACAGGCAGCTCGAAAACATTTTATGAGAAATTCCCATACTTCTCAGGGTTTAATACAACTGATCCAGCAATGTTTTATTTTAAAATTGTAAATAAGACAGGAATGAAAAACATGTTGACATATACTAAATTGATATATTCTACAAAATTTTATGAAAAAATGTCTACATTTGGTTTTGAATTTTGGAAAAACAACATTGAGACAAAAACCATCTGGGGTACAAAAGACTGGCAGGTACAAGGTTTAGAATCATTATTTAGAGCCTGCATGATCCCAGAACAGATAATATTCCTGAATGACACCATTCAACAAACAACCTGTCTTGGCCTAGCCAAGATAAAGGACTTAAACAAACCGTCTATACCAAAGCCCATACCTGACAGTAATAGCACTACAGATGTGGAGATAGACGTATCCCACATTTTACACCAAAACAGAACTAATCCTGATTGGAAAAAATGGTTGATCTGGCCTACAGACACTAATAACTGTCAAGACAGATTCCTGAACAACAAACAGGGGTTCAAACAGAACAAGCCAGACCCAAGATATTCCCGGAGACAATATCCAGGGATTATAACAACATACAGTGTAGGAAAACTATGCCTCGAATGGCTACAGAAATCCACACTACCTGAAATTAAGCAACACTTGACTTTACTTAAAGAAGGTGCTGACTTGCGAGATTTCTTATTGGGACCTCGCAAACAGCGTCAAAAACGTTTCATATACGCCGGTATATACGCTGCTTCCAACGAAGCTTGGAAAGTAATGCAAATTGAAACTGTTGAAAAAATACGAGAAATTGATCGTATTAATTTGGAAAAATCACTGTCTGTAGTGGACAATGGGTTAACGACTCTGTCCTCCAGAATGTATTCACTGGACAGCATTGTATCATCTGCTATTGATATAATAGAACAGGATATGCTAAGGTTACAACATGGCCAGTCCCAATTACGTTCTATTGTACAGCTAGGCTGGACGTTACAAAGTCTCCGTTCAGGCCACGTGCCATGGCGTCTAATCAACACAACGTCATTGTTTTCTATCTTCAACCTTACTGATAAACAAATCTCTTTGGCACAAAAAGGAGCAGACTATACGGTGCTGAGCATTGAAAAACTAGAAAAATTGCCATTGACAGTCTCTGAAAGACCCGTCATTGAATGGATAATACATGACACCATTACAATTCCGATAACGACTTTTCAGTTTCAATATTGCCAAAAGCACATACCAGCAGGCCTGTATGAAAGGTCGGGTAAAGGGTACATCAAGTCGACCTGGAATCTACCTTATACACATAGATGTTGGAGTGGGGGGAAAAAAGAGGTATTTCTTAGTGGTAACAACTGTAAAAATTCACTGAGCGGTACACTTCTGTGTCAAGGAATTAACTTGCATGGAGCCTGCGAAGGTTCATCAAATAACCTTTCATGCCATCTGCACGGCACCCCTACTACACGAATAGAGCCTTTTTTCAGACACCTTTCCAACGGCAGTTACGTTATATTAAGTGACCGCAGCTGTTGTGGCATGGTGCCAGGAACGCCCTATCTCGTGAGTGTTACATCCAGGGTCACTTGCTGTATGCAAGTATTGTATCCAAACAACAAACCAGACAAGGAGGCAACAATATGGCCTTCTCTGAATAACTCTTCTATTCGAATTGATACTTTAAGCAGAATGAAGTCTATTCTTTTACAAACAACTGTGCCTTTAACCTCGTCTGATCTGCAAGTTGCAAGGACAGCAGCAGAGATACATGCATTATTATCAATAAATTGCCCCGTACATTTCGTAGAAATGTTAAGTCAAATCTTAAACATGTCTGATACCAGTGGCATTGCACATGTATTTAAGACAGTTTTTTCGGTACTGTTAGCACCGTTTGAAGCAGTCCTGAGCATCTTCCCGGATTTCGTGCACTCTGTATTCGGCGGCCTGCCTCTCATCTGGGGACTCGTAGCAGGAATTTTATTTTTGTTCCTTCGGCTCCGATATGGCAAGTCCAGCCACAGACAAAACTCAGGCTACAATGGAAGAAACGCTCCTAGCGATGAGATACAGAGACCGGATAACTAAAGTACTCGGCCTGGCTCGGCTAAGAGATCTGAATACTACCTGGTTTCTTTCATTCAGACCAGTCTGGCAAGATTGCATCTACCTCTACTAAGATGCCTGCTCTGCGGAGAAGAATGCGTGTTGGACGTTTGTCTCACACTCCCATCAGCAGTACCTTTGGATGTCGATACTTTGCTTGGTTCGGTAACGGCTCATGCAACGTGTTGTCCCCAGCGGCTACCTATTCTGATGACGGCATTTGTTGAGACCTCACCATTACGAATAGGTACAACCTTCTGTGACCATTGCTGATCTAGACACCGATGATGGCAATGCATCTCACATATGCACTATTTCTACTTTTTCGGACCTGGTCCAACTTTCACCTACTGTTGTAGACAAATTCTTTGCAAGCCTATCTGAGTTAATGTTCTCTCCTAACAACGAGAATAACTTTTGAAAACATGAGCACACAGCGTTCCCTGAACTCTGAATTCGGCTTTCAGTTTTGATAAACAGAACTCCTGATAAACTATTGGAATTATTTTTTCCCCTGAAAGCGAAATTCTTTTTCCCGTTTCCAAAATATTTACCTTTTTTTGGCACATGGTACTCTGCTTAAAGTAGAACAAGATTTCTATTATCGAAACTCTAGAGACAATATTTTGATTTAGCCTCTAGCACATGTACATTCTTGTATAAATATGTGATGAAATGGATGTATGACATTACAACGCATGGTTTTACCACGCATGCCTTTACATCGCAGTTTTTACAACGCATGCTGTTAGAACGCATAGCGTTAAGGGGTGCTGGATAGTGAATAGTTTAATTTACTATTCCAACTCCAGTCCCAGTGGATAGTAGGGAAGGTGTTGGATAGTAAATTAAATCTATTCCCTATCCTAGAGTGCCCCCCAGCGCTATGCGTTGTAATGACATGCGTTGTAATAGTTGCGTTGTAAAGGCACTGCGTGGTAAAAGTTGCGTTGAAAAGGATGTTCCCCGATGAAATGGTCTCAACCTTCTCTTCTGTATTGAGAGCCATTTCATAAATGTAATTTTCGTGATTCATTCAGCCAAAATTTCAATGTACTTTATATGCATTATCTGAATGATACCACTGCTTGAAAACGTACAGTATATTACTCATTTTTCGTGTATATACCAGTTCAAATGTATTTTATGTATTTTGGGGTGGAATGGAAAACACATGCATAGCCATATGTTTAAAATTGCTTAGTATTTAAGTAATGATGGACATTATAAGTGGAGTGGGTGTTGTAAACGTATCTAGGACCCTATTTAAATATTCCCGATTTATGCCCTTATGTGGTTATAACAAATCATATCCTTATAAAGGCATAAGAATCATATCCATATTTAGTTATAGCCAATGCAGTCCAAATACGGCAAGGCTACTCCCATAGACTCCTAGAAAGCACAACGCGTTCTTAAACAAACCAAGCCTCCAGCAGCCCGGGAATTCCCCCTGCTTCTGTATTGATTTGTCCTAGAACTCCTGAAGTCCTGAAAGAACTGCGAGTTCTTAGTGACGTCTTATGTCCAACCTTACGTCAAACTCGGCACCTTCCAGGTATAAATATACCAGTATCTGCCCTAGCAAAACACACGGTGGTTTAGAGCAGATCAGCTATCTACGTGCCCGACGCCCTGCTGTGGCAAGTGCCGAAGGAAGCCGACCCTCCCATTGACGCACTGAGAGAGACGCTGTCTTTTCTCCTGCCGAGAAATCCAGCTCCAGTGTTTCCGGTCACCCTTGCGGGTTGCCGGGAGATCGAGTCCTGAGAACGAGATACAAGACCTCCTTCATTCTATAAACAAGGTATGGAGCTGATTAGACCCTTAGAGAATTCTTGATTCAGATTCTTGGCAAAACTATCTTAACTCAAACTGTAGCTCACTTACTCCTTCCCACGTACTAGGCTTAGGTTAGGTACACCGGGGTAGGCGTATCTTAGAAGCACCAGTTGAGTACGTTTAGTTATGATTTTATCTTTGTATGTATTTTAAACCATTTTAAACACCGTATGGCTCAGAAACCATACCATGCTTTTACAGTATTACTTTGTAATACTCCTTTTACTGTACGCACTTTACTTCATGATAAGTATTGCAATTGTGGCAACTCACTTCTCTTGCATGAGAAAGAAGACTGTTCAATAAATAACCTCTTTTATTGAAAACGCCCGTCTCTCTGTTTCTCTGCACTTTTGGTGAAATTAAGCATGCACGATTGACTGAGTGAAATAGCTATCTATTGTTTCCGCGACTCAGGAGACTTACTCCTTATTCTGGAGGGGGCAAAGTTGTCATGTTTATGCGGTTGTCAGAAACTAATCCTTTCTTGTCTATTCAGGAAAGTTAACACCTTCTTGTTTACTCGAGAAAGTTTCTAGTGACCTCTGAGCTAGCTGGCATTCATAGTTAAGTCTAACATATTCAATAGAGACCTAGTCGACCTCAGTCCTACGTCTAAACTATCGTTTATGTTATTCCAATGCGCAGAGCCTATTGGGAATATAGGAACTACACTACAGAGCCATTAGTTGAGAGCTGATCTCCACCTCCCTTTTGGTGTACTCTATGTTACCTCCTGTTACCTACCTCCTTTTCATTCTTGGGAGCGTCCGTTGATACCTCTGAGTATTCTTGCCAAGCTATGCAAAAGTTGGATAGTATTGCATCCGATGCTGCCGCTATCGGCTGTTTTTGCAGCCCCACTGCGTCTTCGTGGTGGAGCTCTATTCTTTCCGCCTGTGCCCAGCACTACAAGGACTGATACCAGGCCTTTGCTGCTGGGGGAGCAGGGGACTTCCAGCAGCGCATGAGTAAGCACTTGGCCACTATGAGGCCTACATCTATATATTGAGACGTCACTTTGGGTTTTTTGTGTTAATTTACCTTACCTTAACTGCTGACTTGTAATAAATCTTCTTAACTATAGTCACTAATTTGTGGTCCTTATTGTGCATCCAAATGGGTTGCACTGTAAATTAAATCTGTTTGATTACATGCTAATTCCCTTTAACTCTCAGTCAGCGAACAAGGTCTATCGGATAACAAATGGGTTGGCCCAGTGCTCCCTCCAAATAATGATGCTTAGACGTCTTTGTCATATATTGTTTCATTTCTTTCTGTAGATGAGAATGTGCATGAAAAACATTGAATGTGGAGCTTTCTGTGACAAAATACCCCTCAACTAAAGAAGGAAGCATCTCTCTCCCCTATAAAGGGTAATGTGTGAGCAGCATGGCATCGACTGGGTTTAGCTTTGACTGCTGTTTTTAAAAAAAAAATTCTAAAACCTTTATTGCCATATTCAGCATAATAAAAATACACTTTTGCATCAGATCAGAGCATCGTACGCAGCGGGTTATGTGCGGGACATCTTAGACATAATGAAAGTACAATCCTACAAAGACCTTATACTGTACAACACAGCTATGGCACCATAAGTAACACATCACTAAAGGAGGTGGTGACACCACTGTAGAGATAGGAGCAGGCAAGGTCAGAGGGGAAGACGAGGACATGGATAGAGGCAGTTCCTGACCAGCGCCAGCAGCTGCCGCGGGCGAAATGCCGGCAGGGAGCGCGGGGGAGGCAGCACGGCTCATGACGTGGGCAGGAATTAAGGTATGTCACGAGGGGGCCCCATTTGTCAGGTGGGAGGGATCTCGCAGGCAGTAAGTCCCAGTATTCAGATAACAAGGTATGGCATCACAAAGCATCTTTAAGCCAGTGAGCGACCTTGGGCGCCAGTCTACAACCCCAGCACATGGCCACCCTACGCCTAGCAAGAACAAGCAGCATTGCAATCAGGGGCCGAGAAGAATCCAGGCAGAATTTAACAAAGCCCAGCAGACACAACAGCGGATCGGGCTGTACCTGTGCAGAGGCGATCTCGGAAGTGGTGGCGCAAACGGCCAGCCAGAAGTCAGACACCTTAGGGCACAGCCACGCAAGGTGAGCAAAGTCCGCGGCAGGTGCAGCGCAGTGCATACAGCTTTCTTACTTTATATATCTCAATATACCTTTATTGCCATATTCAGCATAATAAAAATACACTTTTGCATCAGATCAGAGCATCGTACGCAGCGGGTTATGTGCGGGACATCTTAGACATAATGAAAGTACAATCCTACAAAGACCTTATAAGATGCTTTGTGATGCCATACCTTGTTATCTGAATACTGGGACTTACTGCCTGCGAGATCCCTCCCACCTGACAAATGGGGCCCCCTCGTGACATACCTTAATTCCTGCCCACTTTTTTATATATGTTTTTTTATTTAGGTATGAGTCCCAGTTTATGGAGCTGAACAGGGGTACAGTATAGCCTATGCAGATACTTGAAATGTATGAGACGGAGCCGATAGTTGGCGATAGTTTCTTCATCTGGTTGCAACAGTAAAGCCAGTCCGCTTGAGCAATGTCCATGCCCAAGTCCTCACCCCATGCCACGCGTGAGCGGTCAGTGGAGAGGAAGGAGGCCGACAGCGTGAGGGCGTATATTTTAGTAACCAACTTGCGGGGAGTGGGGGATGTATATTTAAAGTCAAGAGCAGGCAACAAAGGTGGAGGTGGGAGAACGTTGGATGCAACTCCTTACAGATAGCTGGCAGCTGATAAAAAAGCAATGTGTCTATCGGACCAGAAGAAGCAGGGAGAGAATAGAATGTGTTACCGGGGTAAAGATCCGACAATGTCGTCAGCCCCAAGCGGATGGCATGTATAGACATGCCAGTTGGTTGGAGAGGAGGGAAAGAAGGATGACGTACAATCGGCATGGTGTTAGCTGATAACAACGGAGCATTGGAATGACGGTGCAGTCCAGACCAGGCCCAGCGCAGGGTCTCAACAGTGTCTACATCAGCATGCGGGCGACTCGCCGGGGCAAACAGGGCGGTGGTCAGTGGCCAAGGAGTAGCGAGGTCGGCCTCAACCGCTTCCTGCGGCTGATAGGGAGAGGGGTGTATCCAGAAATGTAAAAAGCTGGCCTGGGCTCTTAAGGCATAAAGCTTAAAATTAGAAGCGCCCATACCACCTACCGACATGAGGAGAGTGAGGATGTCTTATGCATTCATGGGCTGTTTACCAGCCCAGACCAGAGAGATAATCAAGGAACGAATTTTATGAAAAAAGTGAGCAGTGAGAGTCAATGGGGACATTCAAAAAAAGATAAAGGAATTTCGGAGGACCACCATCTTGGCGATGGCTATGCGGCCAGCCAGGGACAGTGGTAGTCGATTCCAATGGGGTATCTTAGATTTTAGCCAGTCCACCGCACGCCCAAAGTTGGCTCTCCAGAGGTCATCCAAGTCGCTGCTGAGTCATTTACCCAGGTAACGGGTGGGACCAGAGGCCCAAACAAAGAGAAAGTCCAGCGTGAATGGCTTGGTGGCATCAGTGAGAGGGAACAACACTGACTTGCTCCAATTCACCTGTATGCCGGACAGTCCACTGAATCATATTATCTCTCACACAAGGGGGCTGAAATTGTCTTGGGGGTGGCGAATGAACAATGTAATGTCGTCTGAAAACATGGAGACCAGGAGGGAGCGGGCCAAAAAGCCGATAGCTCTCTGAGTGTGGTGTTGCCGGAGTCTGGCACGAGAGGCTCCATCGCAATAGCGAAGAGCATAGGGGATAGCGGGCATCCCTGCCGAGTGCTGCGCTCAATCAAAATAGGATCTGATACCTGACCATTGAGTCGAAGACACGCGGAGGGGCGAGTGTAATGGAGAGAGATCTTACGGATGAAAATGTTACTAAAGCCAAGGCGCGGAAGAAGAAAAAATAAAAAAGGCCAGTCCAGTGTATCAAATGCCTTGGTGGCATCGAGTAGAGTGACCACAGCGGGGAGACTAGGATTACTTTGATGAAGGACCGAGAAAATAGTATGAAGGTTATGTTATGTGGCTCGGCCAGGGATGAAACCGGACTGGTCAGGGAGGTCAATGAAGAGCATGAGGAGAAGGAGACGGGAGGCCAATAACTTTACGAAAATCTTGTTGTCGATATTAATAAGTGAGAGGGGGAGGTAGGAATCGCGGCAGTCCGCAGGTTTGTCCGGCTTGAGCGTTATCATCGCCTCGTGGAGAGATTGCGGGAAGAGGCAGTTGCGAGTGGTAGTCCATATAGCGAGTCTGGATTTCTCCGGGGAGGTGGTTCTAGTGGGGCCACCATCTTGGAGAGTAGCAACAAATGACGCAGCTCAAAGTCAAAGGTTGGTGCTTCAGTTTGATAGATGTATAACACTAATAAAAGTACAAAGACATACATTAGTGCGGAGTAAACCAAAAAATATGTATTTGAAGTCCCATCCCATGACCTCCAGAGTCAAACTGCCTAGATCACTTTATAGGAGATATTTTTCCCTCCCTCCGCCAGGCCATGAGCAAAAGAATTGAAACTCCAAAGGATTACTCTTTTGGCAGCTCAACTTAGGAACACCTTCACAGATCTGATCTGAAGTCTTCCAGAACAGTCAGCTCAAGAGACCCCCTTAGGCAAATGCTAAGACATGCACCTTCTGTTACTGTAATTATCACAGGTCTCAGCATAAGCACACATTTACTTATTCTACCCTTTATCTTCACCAAAATTCATTGTTTTTACCAGTTTTATGGGTATACCAGTTGCAAGAAATTGTGTTATTTTTTGAGGGCTGTAAGTACCCACCTCAAGTAATAATCACAGTCCTTGTCCTTGTCAGGGTGAACCACTAAAGTCACCAAAGAAACCTGAGCTCAGCCCCTGGTAGCCATGGCCCAGAGGAGGCAGGCCTAACTAAGAGGCAATGTGTAAAGTGTTTATGCAGTACTTAAGCAGTAATACAGTTGAAATCCAAAAAATAAATAAATGGAGCAATGCAAAGTGGGGTGGGGTGATGGAATACAGAGTGTATACTCTGACCAGGTTCCTCCTGGTCAACGTTTTCACCTTGTGGCTTTAGCCCTTTAAGTCCCAATCCACCACAGGTTTACACTCAGAGACTCCCAAGGTGACAGACAGGGGCCAACAGGAGAGTCCAGCCCAGGTCCAGCTGCCACTTGTCTGCTGGGCAGTTTCATAAAAAGGCCTCTTGTAGTTGTTGTGTTCTTGTAGTTTTAACAGGAGACAAGCTTAATGACCGTTGGAGCAGGGGCATCTTAAGGGTTTTCAGAACCCTAAGCCAAACATATTTTGGGGGGCCCTGTTCGGAACAGCTTTGAATTTAGTATCCAGTTTCATCTCTTTCATGCGGGTCCCTGACATTGGACAGTCACACTGGTCCAAATTCTAAATGTGCTTACATCTAATATTCAGGGATAGTGAAGTGTGTTTTCAATATTGTAACACAGCAGCAGCTCACTAATGTTACTGAAAATAATCTCTGCTACACCCTCCCATTTCTCATATGTGAGGTCCAGTTTTGATCTAAAAGAAACTTTTTTAATGGATGTCGCATGGACCACAAACACAAAAGTTGTCTGTAAAATGTCCATAATAGACTTTCACACATCACCCACACTACAAATAAATGAAAGGAAAATGGCATTTAAAATAATGTAAAAGTATCCAAGGTCATCAGGGCAAGACCCTCTGCAGAACAGAGGTGGCTCTATCAGGGGGCACCCTGGGCCAGAGCACATGTTGCCCTCTGCCTTGGAGTCCACTTTGTCCTGAGTATAAGAGGAAGAGCAGGTCAAGTTTTCTAGACTCTTCTCAGATGTCAGACAGCAGGTTCAGTCCTCTTCTGATCTTCCACAAGTCTAGGAGTGTTCTGCAGTGGGTGACTGGAGATGCTACTTTTTTCCCTGGCATGAGCTAGTGGGTGGGAATGACCCCTCGGGACGTCCTAACGAATGGGGTAAAGGTGTCTGGGGTAACCCTACCTACTTTCGGCATTTTCAAGATGGCCAAAGTCTTCGGCTACACTAAACCTGGGCTCTGTGGGCTGTGTGTGTGAGGAGTGTAGTAATATAATCCTAGCGTTGTCCCACATGTAGCACCAACATCCAGTTTTAGGTAGTTCCTGGAACCCACAACAACCTGAGCGACAGAAACCTGGTAAAATAAAACAGAGTTTTCAGCAATGAGACATGAGATACACAAGAACTGTTTTGGCCGCTGGTCTTCGTCCTTTGAAGTGTACCCCACATTTTATATGCAAACCCCGCAGCCCTGTCAAACAGGCTGTGACACTGTAAAGTCCAAAACAAGCCCACTGTGATTAGAGCCTGACTAGCTGGTGGGGACAAAAGAAGGCCGATGTAGGAAAGTAGGATCTGCTTCTTATGGTTACCCTCACTTTTTGCTTGATGTCTCACTGTTTTTGCCTAGTCTGGCTGGGATCCTGCTAATCAGGACCCCACCCTATCTGCTTTCTCCCTTAAATTGACATGCATGTACTTTGGTACACTCCAGATTGGATACCGGGGTACCTTTATCAATACCTAGTATATGGTACACAAGTACCCAAGGCATAGGTACCCCAGAGGCCTCCTATGGGCTGAAGCATGTATTATGCAACCCATGAGAGGCCATGCAAAATGGAACTATAGGTCTGCTACTGCAGCCTAAGTAAGATGGTGCTTGCACCACTTACTTTAGATATAGGTTCACTATATTTAATGGTCACTGCACTTTAAACTTATAAGTCACCCCTATAGCAGGCCTTAACAATCCTGAAAGCAGGGTGCTGGGTTTTATGTGAGAGGGTGCCCCTGCATGAGCAGAGCCTCTCTGCAGCCTTTTGAGATCATTCTCCCGGGTTGTCTGTGACTCCGTCAGACATATAGGTAGAGGTGCATTATAACCGCGCGGTAAATGCTATCTTGAAAACGGCATAGAACCATATTGAGTTTGGTGTCAAACACCTTGGAATCATACCTCCACACCAGTAACTGGTGTGGGAGGTATGATTCCACCTTTCAGAAGCAACCTTCGTGGGGTCCCCGGTCTATCCGGTACCAGCCTTCTGGACCCGGACAGCACAAAATGAATGCTGCCAGCCAGAGACACTTTATGTCCTCCTGCTGCTGAGCCAAGCTCGAGCAGAGGAAGGGAGCACAATAGGCATCCTGTCCAGGGAGGTGTGACCACCTTTCAGACAGGTCTAGTGTATTGGGGCTGGGTGGGTGCACTCTGAGAGTGCCTAAAAGTCTGCACTGGGGGCACATTTGGTGTCCCTGTGCATAGTCCAGCTCAAAGTTCTGGGAGTGAGGAGCAATGAGAACCGTTACGATGCTAGCGAGGGTGGTATCTATGAACCGTAAATGACGAGATTAATAGGTGTACGCATTTTCGATACGCTACTTAGAAGGGTTCGTCTTATTTACAGGTTTCTTCATTTTTACCCTCGGGTTCCATTTTAGATACGGCATCCATTTTGTTTCTTGCCCTCACGTAGCCAGCGAAGGGACAATGTCCGCTTCGTGACCCTGGGATTCCCAAGCTCTGGCGGAAGATGAAGATTCTTTGGGGTCGTCTTTACGACCGGGGGAACGACACGGCAAGGGCAGATGGCTCAGCTTGAGGCTTATTCTGCCGCGTTGGTCTATTGTTTCAGCCTTGCATGCGCTCGGCTCGAATCCTTTGATCCTGGGATTACGCTTCCGATACTACCTCCACACTCCTTCTTCTCCTGTTGTCTGACTTCCTTGCACCTGTTCCTGTCTCTTACTTTCGTCCTTTTACAACTAGAGTGGAATGTGCATAGCAGCAGGATAATGTGCTTTTACAGTTGGGAACCGACAAATGTTACTGTGATTATGTTCCGGGTTTCCGACACCATGAATGAAGCCTTTTAAGTTTATTGTGGGAACTGAGTTGTAACCTTTTGTTCGTTACGTTATTGAATGCTGAAAATGTGTATAAAAGGAGCGACGCACATTTGCAATTTGAAGCAGGCTCTTGGAACCTACACTCTGTTGTACTTCCCATGACTTTTGCATCCCTGCAGTAATAAACGCTGATCTTTGACGCCGAAGGAAGTGTCCCGTGTCTCTGTCACTTGTACGCCGAACAGGTATCCTACGAAGGTTTCGGGTGTTGTCCCCTGGCACCGCTGGTACTTAAAAGTCCAGTCCTTCAGGAGCCATTGGCTACTGCTCTGGTGCAAAACTGGACAAAGGACATGGGTGTAGCCACCACTGTGTCCTGCCCCTCCCCCAGGAGGGTCCCCTGAATCGGTCCAAACCTCTCCCGTGGTTATAAAATGGGATACCTGGCTGCAGGACATTGGATTTTACATGGGCAAGATTCTACAAAGAAGAAACCACTGACCTTCGACCGTCGGGACACCTGGACTTCGCTGAACCTCGACTGGGCTTGACTTCATCCCCCTTCCGCCCGAAGCATACTCCATACAGGCTCCGTGCAGGACCTGTGAGGCACTTAAAACAAAAGAAGAATCTCCCTTGGAGTGAAGAAGTCACTCCCCTGCTTTGCAGGCACCTAATGTGCAACTGACTGGTAGCTGCTCCTGAGTTCCTGCGGACTATGAAGATTTCAGCAACACAGGAGGTGGGTTGCTGAAGGTCTCTGTCGGGGATTGCCAGTAGCCCAAGAATATATAAATGCCACTAACCTTGTCCTTGTGACCAGCGGAGACGATGTCTGAAGACAGGCCCCCCAATTCCTCCTAGACACGACCCCCAACAAAGGAGTCTGTAAACCCTCTGAGTGGACTCGTGCCCCGGGGAAAAGGGAAGTGGATAAAATAAAAAAACTAGCTGTGGGTTCTGTGGTTCCCTCAAGGTCTGGTCAAAAGAACTGCTAGGTACCAGGAAGGACGTCCACACTACATCAGAGGATGACAAAGCATAAGATGTAACACCTGCTCTCTTCTGAATATCTATAACTAAGTACCCAACGTCTTCTCACTCCTTACCAGAATGTCATACAGCCAGACAAGGTATTTCCTGTCCCTTGTGTCCCAAAACCAAAAATATAAAAAACAAGGGAATAGTAGTCCAACTCAAATAGTTCTTTAGCTGGTTCGGTATATTCCAAAAAATGCGCAGTCTGTACTTGCTGCTGGAAAACGTGAAGAATCACAATGTCACCACAAGATTAAATACACCCAGGAAGTGTTCTTTTCCAAGTGTGATAGCGTTGTTAAAAGGACACAACGCTAATGTTCATGGACTGTTCTATCGGTGATTGTGTTCACAGAATATATAACAGAAAGAACTGGAGCAATAGTGTTCAAGAAAGCATGAGCGTTATAAACAGGAACTGCGGCCAGAGGTCACCAACAGAATGAAGTAAACAAGACAGCTCCCCCTGAAATACTACTGAAAGGAAATTACACAGAGCGTGTCTTATCATCAGACGCGTTCAAAAGCAATAACCCTTCTCAAGCCGCCGAATGCGATGTAAACGCAGAATAGCGCGTTTAAAATACACCACGGCTTTTCCTTTCTAAACTATGCACAGGTACGAGGCGAATGCGGAGGAGGCGAGCCCGCACTCCTTCCGCTGAAATACCTGACTCGATTCCGGAATCGGTAGTAAATAAATGTCCAGAACAGCAACGGCTGCAATCTTCAAGCTGAAATCCGGCGGGGAACACCATCCGCCATTCCCACTGAAACAGGTTGATTGACAAGCACCTTCCCATTGTGAAGGAGGTGCTTTTGTAAGTTCCGCCCTGAGCCTTCAGGTGTCTTGTCCCTAGGCATGCTGGTCGCTGTAGTTTTCCAGGACTTTACCCTCATCTCATGTCGGACAGGTAAATAGCGGAGAATACGAGAATGGTATGGTTGTAGCCCCCTCGACATCGAGATCGCTACAGAACCCCCTCTCGAGGACTGCCGACCCGGCGGTCGTCCAGGCCTACCCGGGTGCAGAGCATGGAAGAGATCCACCAGCTCTGGACAATGTAGGTTGTCTACAGGTTCCCATGTCCTTTCCTCGGGTCCATAGCCCTTCCAATCCACCAGATACTGGACCCTTCCCCTAACCAACCGGGAGTCAAGGATTGTCTGCACCTCATATTCCTCCTGCCCATCTACCTCAACAGGAAGGGGTTTCTCGGGCAATCTCATACCGGAAGGACAAGGCAGGAGCAGGGAAACATGGAAAACAGGATGGATCTGCCAAGAACCAGGAAGGGAGAGTTTCATTGCCACAGGGTTGATGACCTCAACTATACTGTACGGACCCACATATTTAGGTTTCAATCTGGTAACCCCTTTTATATGGAGATTTTTAGTGGAGAGCCATACCTTATCCCCCACCCTGTAGTCTGGTTCCGGGGTTCTCCTCCTGTCGGCAAACCGTTTCTGTGTGGACTGAGCATTGGCCAGATTGTGTTTTGCGGAGATAAGCACCGCTCGAAGATGTGCATGATGTTCATGAATACTAGGTACAGGAGAGCGAACAGGCCAATCAAATGGGAGAGCGTTGGGGTGGCAGCCCTGGAGACAAAAAAAAGGTGAGCAACCCAGAGTTGTGTGCACAGCGTTGTTATAGGCGAATTCCGCCATCCATAACAAAGTAGTCAAGTCCCTACTGTTTTGCAGAGAGAAGCATCGGAGGTACTGTTCCAGCGTCTGGTTCAGACGTTCGGTTTTACCATCTGTTTGGGGATGGTAACTGGAGGAGAGGCGTGCATCGATGTCCAGTGTCTTACAGAGAGCCCTCCAGAATCGAGACGTGAACTGAGTCCCCCTGTCAGTAATCAAAACACAAGGGATACCATGAGCCCGTACAATGTGCTGGAGAAACACCTCTGCCAATTCCGCAGCTGTGGGCAATCCTGTCAGTGGTACAAAATGCCCCATTTTTGTCAGATGGTCAACAACAACCAGGATCACGGTCTTCTCGTCACAGGGTGGCATCTCGACTATGAAGTCCATCGATAGCGTATGCCAGGGTTGTGGAGGAATAGGCAAAGGTCTGAGGAGGCCCACAGGTTTTGCATGGGTAGCCTTTCCTTGTGCACAGATTGCACAGAACTTAATGTAGTGTCGCACATCATCTCGTACTCAGGGCCACCAAAAGGAACGTTCCACACTGGCAATTGTTTTATACGTTCCCATGTGTCCACCCAACATAGAATCGTGGGTCCATGCTAACACTTGCTGTTGCAATGTCACTGTCGGAACGAATAAGGCAGTGCCATGATAGGCGAGATCATCCTTTTCAGCACGTTGCTCCGGATCTTCCTGGACCCATTCCTGTACGTTCATATTTGCTAAAGCAGTCCTCACTTCTTCCAAGAAGTCCTGTGAGGACAGTAGGGCTACCAATGGGGTCGGATCGCCCACTTCCGTCAATATGAAAGGTGGCTTGATATCCACGGTTTCTCTCTGCTCATCTACTTCTTCTATGCGGGAAAGGGCATCCGCTTTCCCGTTTTGCGACCCAGGTTTATACTTGATAATAAAATCGAAATCAGAAAAGAACAATGTCCAACGTAATTGCCGTGGGGTAAGTGCCTTGGCGGTCTTCAGAAACAGTAGATTTCTGTGATCCGTGTAAATTTCTACAGTATGCACCGCACCCAGGAGATAATGACGCCATTCTTCACATGCTCTTTTTATAGCAAGGAGTTCTTTGTCCGAGATGGTATAGTTTATCTCACAAGGCGTAAGTTTTTTCGAGAAAAAGGCAATCGGATGTACTTGGCCCGTCACAGGATGTATTGGGATAACACGCCTCCCACAGCACTTTGAGATGCATCCGCTTCAAGTATGAATGGCATTTGCGGATCAGGATGACGAAGGATTGGAGCCTGGGTAAACTGCTTCTTTAGGAATTGGAACGATTTAGCTGCCTCCTCGCTCCAAACAAAGGGGGTATTTTTCCTCAAAAGGCTGGACATTGGATGTATTATTTTAGAGAAATCTTTAATGAATCGTCTATAATAATTTGCAAAGCCGAGGAAGCTCTGCACCGATTTGACATTCCGAGGGGTGTTCCAATTAGTTATGGTATCAACTTTCTTCATGTCCATTTGAAAGCCTTGTGCATTGATTACGTACCCAAGGAAAGAAACTTCCTGAGCATGGAACAGGCATTTCTCAAGTTTTGCATAAAGCGAATTCTGCTGTAATTTGCCAAGCACAGTCTTCACGTGGGTTACATGCTCCGAAAGGGTAGAAGAGTAAACCAGAATGTCGTCTATATATACGACGCAAAAGGTTTCCAGACATCCTCGCAGCACCTCGTCCATAAAAAACTGAAACGCGGCAGGGGCGTTACACAGCCCAAAGGGCATCACACTATATTCAAACAACCCAAATTTTGTTCGAAACGCCGTTTTCCACTCGTCCCCTTTTTGGACCCGGACCAGATGATATGCTCCACGAAGATCGAGTTTGGTAAAATAACGGGCTCCTTTCAGTTGGTCCATCAGCACAGGAATTAAGGGGAGAGGATATAGTTTTTTGATTGTCACACGATTTATTGCTCTGTAATCAATGCAAGGTCTTAATTCGGCGCAATCCTTTTTGGGTATGAAAAACATAGGGGACGAGGCTGGCGATGTTGAGTGTCTGATGAAACCAGTCGCAAGATTATCCTCAATGTAAGTCTTTAGGTATTGTGTTTCCTTCTCGGTCAAGGCATAGACTCGACTGCACGGGATGTCTGCTCTGGGCACCAGTGCAATACGGCAGTCATATACCCGATGTGGAGGCAGGGTGGTCGCCGTCTGTTGATCGAACACAGGGAGATGTTCGTTGTACTCCTCAGGAAGGATGGTAGCACAACAATAGTGTTCATGGTAACTTTCCATTGCCAGACACACTGAAGGCGTTATGCCAGGGGTGTTGTTAACAGGAAGGTCCCGATTGCAATGTTCCTTGCAATAGTCAGATGACAAAGTGATGGTACGTGCCGCCCAACTTACTTTGGGATCGTGAAGGGTCAACCACGGCATGCCCAAGATAAGCCGGAACTGAGGTGCGTCGATAAGATCGAACTGGATGTATTCCTGGTGATTTTGGCTGGTCTGCATCAACAAGGAACACGTATGATAAGACACAGAACCGGAAGACAGAACGGTCCCGTCGACAGCTTTCACCAGCTCCGGTTTTTCCTTCTTTTCGCAGACGATTCCGGTTTTCATGGCGTATTCTTGATCGATATAATTCCCTGTGGCACCGGAATCAAGCAATGCATCTATATCCAATGCGTCATGGGAAGTTACCCATAGCGTGACTTTGAGGTTCATGTGTGCGACAGCGCGATGTAACGTATTGGCAAGCACTGGTGAGGTCGTTGAAGGTTGGTAACCCAAGGCAGAGACCTCTTCCTGATTTGGGTTTTTTAGTTTTCCGCCGGCTCTCCTGTCTGTACAATTGCCTGAACACGAGGCACGAAAGGGCGTCCGGGTAGCGCGTTTCTGGCTCTGCACTCCTTAATGAAATGTCCTCCTTTACCACAATACAGACATTGTTTCAACCTTCGTCATTTCTCCTTTTCCTCCCGTGAAAGGGGACCGCGGATGCCTCCTATTTGCATAGGTTCTGTGCCTTCGGTTGCCTTGGGACGGTCTTCAATAGGGCTTTTGAAATGGGGATAAACATACCGACCATCTCCCCTGTTTCTATCCCCTCTTCGGTCAAGGAGTCTGTGGTCCAACTGGACAGTCAGATCTAAAAGTTCTTCGCAGGTATTAGGAAGCTGTACCACTTGTGCCAGGATGTCTTTGAGCTCCCCTCTCAAGCCTTGATAGAACAGAGTGATTCGTTTATCCGGAGGCCAGTCAGTTTCAACTACTAGTCTATTAAAAGACGTAATGAAGGTCAACAGGTCTTGGGAGCCTTGACGTAGTGTTAACAGTTCCCTGTCAAGGGTCATCATATGGGATTTCCTATCAAAAAGTTTCCGTAATTCTAAACAAAAATTAGGAAAGCTCTGCAACACAGGGTGATTTCTCTCCAATAAAGGAATGGTCCAGCTCGCAGTGTTACCACCCATATACGACATCATAAATGCCGTTTTTGCAGGGTCATCGTGAAACACCCCAGGTTTACATAAAAAATGTAGTCTACACTGGTTTAGAAAGGTCTCGAACTTCCTGGGATCCCCAAAGAATCGTTCAGGGGGTGCCAAGGGTATTCCCATGTTTTGCAAGACATGTGTGTGGACAGGATCAGTTGGAGGAACAGTGGCAGGAGGAGGTACAAAGAACCCACCCCCTTCTGCTCCTACAGAGGGAGTGTCACTGGCAGAAATAGGGGCTGGCAGTGTGGCAGGTTTAATATAGGGAATCCCTCCAGTACTTTTACGTGTTAGTCCTGCTACCTTTCTCCGCAAGGAGCCTACTTCCTTATGTAGTATCTGGTTCTCAGTTCTGGAAGTGTGTACCTCTTGCTGTAAAGCTGCCAAGCTTTCCACCACAGAGGCCAACACGACATTGATGTCCATCGTCTAGGCCGGGCGTGTATACGTGGGCTTGTCAATCTGTCGGGGATTGCCAGTAGCCCAAGAATATATAACTGCCACTAACCTTGTCCTTGTGACCAGCGGAGACGATGTCTGAAGATAGGCCCCCCAATTCCTCCTAGACACGACCCCCAACAAAGGAGTCTGTAAACCCTCTGCGTGGACTCGTGCCCCGGGGAAAAGGGAAGTGGATAAAATAAAAAACTAGCTGTGGGTTCTGTGGTTCCCTCAAGGTCTGGTCAAAAGAACTGCTAGGTACCAGGAAGGACGTCCACACTACATCAGAGGATGACAAAGCATAAGATGTAACACCTGCTCTCTTCTGAATATCTTTAACTAAGTACCCAACGTCTTCTCACTCCTTACCAGAATGTCATACAGCCAGACAAGGTATTTCCTGTCCCTTGTGTCTCAGAAACAAAAATATAAAAAACAAGGGAATAGTAGTCCAACTCAAATAGTTCTTTAGCTGGTTCGGTATATTCCAAAAAATGCGCAGTCTGTACTTGCTGCTGGAAAACGTGAAGAATCACAATGTCACCACAAGATTAAATACACCCAGGAAGTGTTCTTTTCCAAGTGTGATAGCGTTGTTAAAAGGACACAATGCTAATGTTCATGGACTGTTCTATCGGTGATTGTGTTCACAGAATATATAACAGAAAGAACTGGAGCAATAGTGTTCAAGAAAGCATGAGCATTATAAACAGGAACTGCGGCCAGAGGTCACCAACAGAATGAAGTAAACAAGACAGCTCCCCCTGAAATACTACTGAAAGGAAATTACACAGAGCGCGTCTTATCATCAGACGCGTTCAAAAGCAATAACCCTTCTCAAGCCGCCGAATGCAATGTAAACGCAGAATAGCGCGTTTAAAATACACCGTGGCTTTTCCTTTCTAAACTATGCACAGGTACGAGGCGAACGCGGAGGAGGCGAGCCCGCACTCCTTCCGCTGAAATACCTGACTCGATTCCGGAATCGGTAGTAAATAAATGTCCAGAACAGCAACGGCTGCAATCTTCAAGCTGAAATCCGGCGGGGAACACCATCCGCCATTCCCACTGAAACAGGTTGATTGACCAGCACCTTCCCATCGTGAAGGAGGTGCTTTTGTAAGTTCCGCCCTGAGCCTCCTGGTGTCTTGTCCCTAGGCATGCTGGTCGAGGTAGTTTTCCAGGACTTTACCCTCATCTCATATCAGACAGGTAAATAGCGGAGAATACGAGAATGGTATGGTTGTAGCCCCCTCGACATCGAGATCGCTACAGTCTCTGAGGTCGATCTGACCTCTCACTGAGTTTGAGGCCAGTATGCCTCCTGGGGGCTGCCCAACCCCTGTGCACCGCATCTTTTCGCAAGTGCATATGCTTGTTGGCAATTCCTGAGCTTGTGCATTGGACCCCGTGTGGTCCTGCCCCTGAGCAGTATTTGCACCAAAGAACTCTGGCTCCGTGGGCTGGTGCTTTGCAATCATGCTTGAGATCCCCCCGCGACTCCAGGTCCTTCAGCCTGTGAGTCCACCTGAGGGTCATCTTGATTGTTCTTGAACTTTCCTGTTGCATCCAGATGTGCCCTGACTCTTCATTGCTTGGAGATTCCCCTGGAACTTGCTGGTCCACACCATAACCTGCTTGTCCTTCCTGCGTGGGTTGCTGTTGCCAAGGCTTATTGATGCTCCCACTGGACACCGACACCTCAGCACTTGACATCCTTCGTGGGACAGCTCACCTCCGGCTCCTGGTCATCCTTGACATCTTCTGGTCCTCGTGGCTGCGGATTCAAGCATCCCTTCTTCGCACCTGAAGCACCCGACATCGGTGGGCATTCCTCTACCAAGCCCCTGGTCACTCTGACATGACCCAGACTCTGTTCCCTCTGCTTTCAGGTTCAATCCATCCAGAATCCAGGCTTGGATTCCTCCGGACCCTTTTCACCTTCACGGCAGCAGCACTTCTTCACTTCCTTCTAAAGAGAACAACAAGAGTTTCCAACGCCACTTCAGACCTATGCACCCCGCTCCCCTGGGATAGGTAACAATGATACTATGGTATCCACAGGTGGGGTGGCTCTTTAAACTCTTAAGTTCCCAAGGGTTGGCTCGAAGTCTTCCTAGAAGGGTCCTTAAATTTTTACTTTACAACCACGACTTTCCCATAGAGTTGTACAGAGCACGCGGTTGTGTTTCCTCCCTACACCCATACTCCGTTGGTCTCCTATGTCATCACCTTGGGTGGTTCCTTGGAGCCCCAGCGAATCTACGTGCTCTAGCCACTGCGTCTAGTCAAGTTGTGGTGATCGTTTTACCACTATTTTAGTATATGGTTCGGTCTCCCCCTGGAGCCCGCTGTGTATTGATCTACTTACAACTGTTTCTTTGCTAAAGTATTGTGTGCTTTGTATTCTATCCTCGTGTAGAGGATAGTAGATAGTGTTATATTAATAAGTACATATTTTTTATATAACTACTGTGTGGTTCTCCTTCATTTAGTCATTCAGGAGGTGATCTTCTGGTAAAACAAGCTGCTTTACATTCCTTCAAGATTAAGCCTGAAGGCTGCTCTCCAAAGCTACCACTAGGATAGCTTTCACAAAGGTTATCTTTGAACTCATATATCATAAGGGTTGTATGGATTGGTACAGGGTGCCCACTTTTAACTAGTGGACAGCAAATACCAAGCCACCTTCTCACAGCTGCTCCTTAAGTGTCAGCTGACAGATGAGGCCTCTTTGAAGTGCCCCTCAAGATGCTCTGGATAGGGTGGCAGGATTCGAAATCTCAGCGCGCCTGCAGGAAGGCCTATCTGGGAGGTGGAAAACAATTTCTCTTGGTAATGGTTTTAAACAATGGCTCGCTGTACTTTTGGGATGCAACACAACATACTGCTTCCACTGCTTGCTCCTGGGTCATAGGGAGTGTAGTCTATGTAAATCTTGTCTCCCTGAAGTGGAATATTTCTCTGTTCCAGATGCTCAAAGTTGAAGTGCAACACTAATATTCTTGAAAAATGGAGCATAAATATTGTCTATTTAATCAATGTTGTACAGACTTTGGCATTGACTTACCTCTGTGTTAAGGTAACTACCTTCTAACTTGTGAGTATGTTTAGATATTCAAGATAATATTTTAATCAAACTGTAATATTACAAACACCCTTTACAAATACATAGCTCACATTGAAAACAAATTAGTTTCTTTCCTTAACATCACCACTAACTTAAGTATATTCCGGGAAGCTTTATCAACACTTTGCACTGCCACAGTATCGAACAAACTGAAGCAAAGTGGCGCAAAGTGACAATTAAGTATTTAGTTCAAAATATTTTGCGCTAGATAGTTTCCCTTACAGTAACGTAAATAGCAATTCGCTCTGCGATACTTTAGGTCAAGGGGGTGTTCCATAGGTGGTACTTGGGCTTTTTCACATTACCACCCTGGGTTTTTGACGCAAAGCCAGATCTACAAATATTGTCAGACCTGACTTTACATTTTATTAAAACACATTCTTCAAACAGGTGCTAAGCAGGAGAAATATGTAAATTTCTCCAACTGTTTCAACCATTGACTGGGCGCGGCCCTGTATGTAACACATCCAAGGTGAGAAATGTTGAACAATGGTTTAAGTGTAAGATTGTTTTCTACAAGGGTACCCTTCCATTACAAAACATCTGCTAGACAGCATGTTCACCACTTTGGTAATGTGCAGACGTGGATGCATGGCACTAGGCAGACCGTTTGTGTGTCCCTGCATGGGACGAAAGGAACACAAGGCCATATTTAGGAAATATGGCTGTGCACTGCTGTCTCCTTCGGCAGAATGCAGAAAGGCAACTTTGGTTGCTGCATTGTACTATTATTTTGGGAAATCTACCCTACGCATTGTGAATATCTAACAGTCTTTTAAAGTGAGAAAGAATCCCTTACTTTGCTTAACATCAATAGGATCTGGTAATATGTAACAAAAATAATATTGTACTTTACTCTCTTAAAGGAGTTCAGAATTGGTACTTCAGCAAGCAAATGTAGTTTTCTAAAGATAACTACATTCCTTAGAATACTTATTTGTATTCAGGCTTCCATTTCCGATAATGTTTACGGTTCCAAAAAATGAACAGTCTCTTATGCATCCTCAAGATCTGAAGTCAAGAACCCTAGCTGCAGCAACAAAGTATATGAATTCCTAGAAAAGTTGCTGTGGAAATTGAGGAAGCATACTGAATGACTTCAAAATGGCTGCTTCCATTCTAAACAACATGATATTTCAATGGAATCATAGGAATTGTAGTTTGTGTTAGCACACCATACTTTAGTGTGTCCTCCAGAGATGCAAAACCTTTCACCAAGTGGCACCTGTAGTGTCCTCCCCAGCCCGGTACATGTAAATGATCACGCAACTCAGGGAGCACAGTATTAGACTTCTTTATTCTTCTGAGTGAAACCGTTAACTGCCTGTACTACGTCATGAATTCCTGAACCACACCCAACCACTTGAGTCACTATTCTACGGAGTCTGTTAGGGACCAAAGGGGTCCCACTATCTCTAGCATGCACTACATTACATCTTACCCGTTGTTAAATAAAGTCACCACAAAAATACACTTCTTTATCATAATTCCTCAATGAGTCTTTGAGGTGCTAGAATCAATCTTCCAGATCTTGTTGCAGGAGGATGAGGAGGTATAGCAGAGACCTCTGTGGCCGGCACAGGTGACACACGCACAGGTGCAATGGACTCTCCTGATTCCCAGATGGAAGAGTCTCGCCCTGAATGTCTGGAGTCAGCGAACCTCAAAGCAGGTGTTTGAAATTAGAATAATCTCTTGTGATGGACTTTCCAGGACGATGAGCAGTCACCATATATCCTGCTAGTCATAACCCTCAGTGGGTCAGCATCAAAAGGAGCATCAGACTTGCATTTTCATTTCTGCCTGACAATGACTTTGTCTCCTCTTTTGAACACAGAACTCCGAGCACAGCGGAGTCTATTCGCATAGGTCTTGATTTTGCATTTGCGAGACAAATCAATAGTGCGAAGTTTATCAATGTCAATAGATCGTTCAGTGGCCCATTGTGGCAATTTGGTTCTCATGCCTCCCCCAAACAGTAAGGTGGCAGGGCTTTCACCTGTGGTAGAATGGGGAGTTTACCCATATGCACAAAGAGTATAATGAAGAACTAATTTCAGCTCAAGCCTTTCCAGCAAAGCGCTCTGAACGGGCTTCTTGAAGGTGCCATTATATTGCTCGACTACACTATTCGCCTGAGGCCAGAGAAAGAGGTGTGCTTTTCTAATGCTTAACATTTAGGTGAGTGAGAAAATCTTTAAATTCTGGACTATTGAAAGGTGGGCCATTGTCAGATTTCAAAGTCGAAGTAACACCCCAGCTGCAAAAATACTTTCTAATCTCTCTATGATTCTGTTGTGAGTGTTCGATGACAGGTCTTCCACAAGGGGCAAACAGGAGTATTCATCAATAATTACTATGTCTATTGTCAAGTGGCCCAAATAAATCAATGGCAATCTTATACCATGCATGCTTTGGAAGATTAGACATGTTTAACCCATGCTGAGTTGTTTTGGATGATGAACAGTTGCACAAATAACATGTCCTGAATTGCTTCTCAACTCTTTCATCAAGACAAGGTAACCACACTCGGTCCAGTAGGGCTCATTTAGTAGCAGCAACTCCATGGTGTTCCTCATGTGCCATTTCAATGACTTGGTGTCTCAGACTCTCAGTTATCACAATTCTTGACTTGTGTATAACATTGTCTGGGGTCATTGAAATTTCTTCCTTCACATTTGTGAATTTCTAGTTTTCAAGGTCATTGTGAAGAGGTCGAGTATGTTTTTTACTAGATTGGTGTTTGTTAGCAAATCTATGCCAGTGCTCATGGCAGCACAGATTTGTTCCATTGATATGGCAGCACAGGTACTGGATTTTACGATGAAGTTAGTAAAAGCATCAGCTCGCTTTAGAAGTGGTGCCATGACACAGTATTGGTACACGTGAGAAGTAGTCTGCAGGATTTTGATCTTTGATCTCACAAGCCCACACCACAGCGAGGCTTTCATTTTCAAGTTGTGAATATGCACGCTCCATCTGTGACAAACTCCAGCTATCATGAGCTACAGTGTGTGTTGGTGCATTAGGATGTCCATTGTGTTGGGCAAGTATGGCGCCAAACCCCACTGGGCTGACATCAACAATAATTTCATTTTGTAGTTTCGGATCAAAGTATGTCATTTCAGTGGCATTCTCAATCACATGTTTGATTTTCTCGAATCTTTGGTCACAATCTGATGACCATCGAAATGGACCATTTTGTTTCATTAAGTCTCTCAATGGAGCACTTATAGTGGCAAAGTCATGTATGTACCATGAACAGTTACTAGCCATACCAAGAAAGGAATCGCAGCTTAGTTACATCTTGTGGGGGAGAAGTGGATGGCAAAGCTTGTACTTTATTCGGATCAGGAGTCATTACCCCATCACAAAAGATATGACCAAACAACTTGAGTTCTGTTTAATGAAACTCACACTTTGCTGCATTTAAAGTGAGACCTGCATCAGCAAGTATATGACACACTTGTGTACGAGCTTTATTATGTTCCTTAAGTATGGCCCCAAAAAACAGTATGTCATCATTGTAATTGAAAGCAGTAGTGACGGGTTGTATTGTGTGATGAATGACATCCTGAAAGAAATCTGCAGCTTATGACACTCCAAAACTCAGCCTTTTACATCTTAATAAACCAACATGAGTCGAAAAGGTAGTAATGTACCTGCAATTTTCGTCCACTTTGAGTTGGTGATATACTTTGTTCAAATCAAGGCGGCACAAGACTTTGGCTCTATTCAGATGTGTAATCATGTCAGCAATATGAGGAAACGGATGTATGACGTTACAACGCATGCTTTTACCACGCATGATGTTACAACGCGGTTTTTACAACGCATACCATTACAACGCATAGCGCTTTGGGGTGCTGGATAGTGAATAGTTTAATTTACTATTCCAACTCCAGTCCCCGTGGCCACTAGGGAAGGTGTTGGATAGTAAATTAAATCTATTCCCTATCCTAGAGCGCCCCCCAGCGCAATGCATTGTAATGGTTTTCGTTGTAAAACCTGCATTGTAATAGCACTGCGTGGTAAAAGTTGCATTGTAAAGGATGTTTCCCTGAGGAAACTGGTGTCATTCTCTTTCAATTCCCTTTAGAAACTACCACTATGGGTGGCATCCATGGCATCGGACCAGTGGATTGCTCAATGATGTCATGCTTTAATAGGCGTTCCAGCTTCTTGTAAATTAAATACAATTTGAGAATTTGGTTGAGCAACAGGGTGGGTGTCCTCATTTACGTGAAGTTGCACTTTCATTGTCTTAACTTGTCCTAGACATAAAACAACGAAATTGGCCCTGGCAAAGTGCTCGGCCAGCCACCCCCACCCCCCATTTGGGGGGGGAGGGTGTTGCGGGAGACCGAGCTCTGTGCCAGGGCCGCAAAAATGGCCCTGAAACAAAATCGACCCCCAGGGGCCCCAAACCGGCCCCCACCCTTGCGGTGCACCGGGGGATTACCCGGTGCCCGCAACGGCCAGTCCGGGCCTGCCTTGACATCCCACAGCAACGTACCAACTTCATTTTCCACTGCTTTGAAATATGTATCTGGGACACGGTTTGGGCAGTTCTGAAGAGTGTATAAAAATCGTGGGAGAGCCAGCATCTTGAAGAGGGCAGTGCGGCCTACTAGATATAAAGGCAGGGACCGCCAGTGCTTTACGCTGACTTTTTTTCCTTTCTTGACTGAAAATATATCTTTCATAGTCAACATCTGACATTGGATTGAACTTGGTATTCAACACTCTTTGAATTGACGGTACGTCACTTAATCACTGTGTGCTATTTTCTTTATCACTCCTTTTACTTCTTCACCTGCCAAATTCTTTGGATAATTAATGATCTTTTTGTCATTTGCTTCTACCAGCGCATCAATGAAATAATCAAAGGATTTGATCCAGGCAGTTTGTCTGTTGCCAATATTCAGTTTTGGTGGTATCCAAAGGAGGTGGTGGTTTTAGGAATGTGGCAGCATCATAACCTGTGGAATTTTCTGTTGTTGGGAGCATTTGCTACCCACTCGGATAAGCACCTTCGTTAAGCAATTGCCATGTGCTAAAATGTGGGTCATTGCGCCTTCTCCCTAGTTGTGAGATGCTGCCTTCCTATTTTGTAGTTAGTTGCGGCTTTGTTTCTTGCATGGGATCTTCCCAACTCCCGCCTCTTTGCATTGTACCTGATTTTTACTACCTTTAGCGTTTCTTTGGGTCAGAATTTTTCCTTTTTTAGGGCTTCCTTGTACTCGGCTATTATGGCCTTTAGCGCTTCTTGGTACCTGGTTGTCGCTGCCTCTAGTGTTGGCGTACTGTATGAATGCCTGCTCTGTGTTAGTCTGTGGTGCAGTATCTCTTGTCCTGACTTTACCAGCAAATTACTAGCCGACTTCAAACAAACTTTCTGTAAGGCCTTCACTTTCTTCACAGGCCTGGCACTGGCGGGAGTGGCACTTTGACTCCACATACACCAACCATCGATTTTTCACTTTGACTGAGGCACATGTAGTATGCACAAGCAGTTTGCTGGACCAGGGCAAGCTCTACAGAAGAGCACTCTCGGTTCTTGTGGGTTGCAGGGTTTACATAATCCCCTATCACGTTTGCAGTTGGAGCAGCCTCCCCAGGCCGGGTACATGTAATTGATCATGCAACACACAGAGCTCAGTATTACACATCACTATTCTTCCGAGTGTAACCGTTAAATGCCTGTACTACATCATGAATTTCTTAATCACACCCAATCACTTACGTCTCTATTCTACAGAGTCCACTAGAGAACCAGAGGGGTACGACTATCTCTAACAAGCACGACACTACAGCACCCACTTTTTGACGACCATATTCAGCATTTCCCTTTCTTGAATGTTCTCAGAGTGAGTGGGTTTGGAGTAGGACTCTAAGGAGCCTTCTGGGAGCCATAAGCAACTGATCATGCCAACAAGGAGAGCTTCTACTATTATTTCCTGACTGGAAGAGTACAGACAAGGGCATCTTCTGCCAATCTCTTTTCAAGATGGGTGTGATTTCACAAGTCAGTCTTTGGTGGAGCAAAAACTATGGCTTTCACAATGCTCTAATGTTACTCACATGTATCTCAATTGGACAAAAGAGAGAAGGGTGGATCTTTCTTCTCTTTTTGGGCAGGAGAGATGGGTGACACCACTATTGTTTTGTAGAGGGGTTCTTTTCATGGAGAGAAAGATTACTTGAATTCCTGTCTCCTTGCTAGCTGGGTAATACATGGCTTCTGTGTCCTCTCAATGGTGGAATAGAATAGAATGACTTTATCTTCTCTTTTGAGAGGGAAAGAGAACGATGGCTTTGTTACTGTCTCCTGGGCATGGTAGAGTAGGATCCCATCTCCCTCTCTCATAGTTAGAGGCAAAAGGTGTGTCCTTCATTCTCAGTCCTGGGCAAGGATGAGGAGGATGACTATCACTGCACTCGTCTGGATTGGGGAGAGAAGGAATGTATTTAAGGCCAAATGTGCAAGTAGCGACCAGTATTTTTGCAACCAGTGTGCTATTTAACAAACCGACGTATGTACTAATAGGTCATTTTGCTAAATACTGATTCGGAGTGGGGCGCAATTCAACCTACCTCATCGATATTAATGAGATAGGTCACACATTGCCACCCTCTAGGACAGGGGTACTCATAGTACGGCCCGCGGGCCGGTGGCGGCCCGGCAAGCCTTCCTGGGCGGCCCGCGGACCTTGCAGACACATGTGTTTTAAAAAGAAAAAATCAATAGTGTTTGCAAATACAGCCGCAGCAGCGCGGCCTCAGACTCTGCTCTGTGGGGGCCGGGGTATTCCAGTATTGTCAGAGGGGAGCTGCAGGGGCCTAAGAGGTGAAATTCAACAAAGCCTCATTAACATCTAAATGGTCTTTTAAAGACCCGTGAAAGACCCGTGAAGTACTTGGGGCGGCTGTGTGTGCTTGAGCTGAGAAACCTGTCGCTGCCCGGGCGGAGGGCTGACACACACACACACACACACACACAGGTGAGAGGGAGGGAGGGAAACGGAGACAGTGGGAGGGAGACACAGAGGGTGGGAGGGAGATACAGAGGGAGGGAAAGAGACACAGAGGGAGGGAGGGAAAGAGACACAGAGGGAGGGAGGGAAAGAGACACAGAGGGAGGGAGGGAAAGAGACACAGAGGGAGGGAGGGAAAGAGACACAGAGGGAGGGAGGGAAACAGAGGGAGGGAGGGAAACAGAGGGAGGGAGGGAAACAGAGGGAGGGAGGGAAACAGAGGGAGGGAGGGAAACAGAGGGAGAGAGGGAAACAGAGGGAGGGAGGGAAACAGAGGGAGGGAGGGAAACAGAGGGAGGGAGGGAAACAGAGGGAGGGAGGGAAACAGAGGGAGGGAGGGAAACAGAGGGAGGGAGACAGGGAGGGAGACACAGAGGGAGACACAGAGGGAGAGTGGGACACAGGGAGGGAGACACAGAGGGAGAGTGGGACACAGGGAGGGAGACACAGAGGGAGAGTGGGACACAGGGAGGGAGACACAGAGGGAGAGAGGGAAACAGAGGGAGGGAGACACAGAGGGAGGGAGGCACAGAGGGAGGGAGGGAAACAGAGGGAGGGAGGGAAACAGAGGGAGGGAGGGAAACAGAGGGAGGGAGGGAAACAGAGGGAGGGAGGGAGGGAAACAGAGGGAGGGAGGGAAACAGAGGGAGGGAGACAGGGAGGGAGACACAGAGGGAGACACAGAGGGAGACACAGAGGGAGACACAGAGGGAGAGTGGGACACAGGGAGGGAGACACAGAGGGAGACACAGAGGGAGAGTGGGACACAGGGAGGGAGACAGGGAGGGTGGGAGACACAGAGGGAGGGAGGGAGACACAGGGGAAGGGAGGGAAACGGAGAGAGACAGACAGAGGGAGACATAGAGAGAGAGCGGGAGACAGGGAGGGAGACACAGAGGGAGAGTGGGAGACAGGGAGGGAGACACACAGGGAGGGTGGGAGACACAGAGAGGGAGGGAGACACATAGGGAGGCACGGAGGGAGACACAGAGGGAGGGATGGAGGGAGACAGAGGGAGGGAGACATAGGGAGGGAGGGAGACACAGATGGAGGGAGAGAGGCGTAGAGGGAGAGAGACGCAGAGGGAGAGAGACGCAGAGGGAGAGAGAGAAGGAAGGAGACACAGGGAGAGAGAGGGAGGGAGACACAGAGGGAGAGAGAGGGAGGGAGAGAGATGGAGGGAGAGAGGGAGGGAGAGAGGGAGGGAGAGAGAGAGGGAGAGAGAGAGAAGGAGGGAGAGAGAGAGAAGGAGAGAGAGAAAAGGAGGGAGAGAAAGATATGTGCATGCTGGATCTGGTAGCTCAGTGGACGAAGGTGTCTGCTGCAGGGACCTGTGTTTAACCTCATGGTCACAATTTGTTTTGCTTTCGCCCCACCCCCTCCCCCTCTGACCCTGCCCCCCACCGGTGCGGCCCTCTGCCGCAAACCACACTGTAAATTTGGCCCCCAAGAGAAAGTTTGTGAGTACCCATGCTCTAGGAATTGAAGCCATCACAGGGATAGTGGCTTGCTGAGGTCAGTAGATTGCCATGGCTGCGATTGCTTGTATATAAATTAATTTTTCAATGCAATGCAGTTTGTTTTCCTTAAAGGAAAACTTGATGATTTGGATGTGTTTAATTTTTTTTTCAACTGGTTTTAGAGGGAGAAGGGGTCCCTTGGGGACACTTTCCCATTTCCGAATGCCTTACACTACCTTTGAGTAGTTGGTAAAAGATTAATGTTTTGCGACCAGACTTTAGCCACAAAAAATTAGTACTGACAATTTTTTTCTCCTGGCAGCACAAGAAGGAGCAGCTTAGAGAAGAGAGCTATCTCGGGTTATCATAACATTGGGAACATCCTACAACTTTAGGAACTAGTGACATACTGGGAGCTATAATGGTACCCTCCCCCTCAAATGTTACTCATGGACACATGGACACATTCTAAATGCAGTCAGTAGGAACGAAAGGGCCTTGCAGTGATATACTTCGAGAATTTACCATGACGAGGCAGTAGTAGTCTCCCCACTGATTCCTGTAAATAAGGCCTGTATCCCACTACTATAATCAGCTGCCACCATGCATCAAGGGGGTAGTGATCCCAATTAGTAACTCTAGCAGCAGCTGCGAGGTATGCATTTCCGGTTGCTTTTACATTCCTGCTCAAGTAGCTGGTGTTCACCTCGTAAAAAGGCCAATCTGCAACTTCAAGATATCAGGTTGATAACTCTATGGATCCTGTAGCTGTAGTTTACATGAAAAGTGGGAATTTACCTCCTATATAAGGGACGTACTGATAAGTAAAACGTTATGCAGTTTGGTTTATACCAACAGTCCCCCCACCCCCCCTCCCCGCACAAATGATTAAATGATTAAAATATCCTGCTCAGGACTGGGCTCATGAGATCATTTCTGTAATAAGTAACACTTCGCCTTCACTGGCTACGTAGCATGATGTGGGTGAATTTATCTTGCGGCAATCGCTGTCCCCGCTGACGAATTGAAAGAAGCATGCAGCCCACGCTCTTGACTGAGGTATTGTTTTTGCGTTCACGACTCCTTCCCCGTCCTGGGCACAGCGCTGCATTATGTCATCCAGTAGCATTCTCTCAGCAGCGCTCTCAGGACACTGGTTTCCCCATTCACAGGCAGCGAATAGCGGTCTTTGTACCATGGTTACCGTGGAAACTGCATTAGCATGGCAACGAACATATTGCCTCTGAAAGGAATCAGAGGTGAAATGAGAGCTTGGGGAACGAGGCACTTTGCCACCGAATCGCCTTTATTGTCCTCCTTCTATGCATAAATGGGAGCTTAGATAGAGTTAAATGTTCACCCTAGGGAGGGAATGGGAAAAGCTGTGGCACAAGTCATTCTTTTTAGATTCCTATTCACAGCTACGTCATACATGGGCAATCTATATTTTGGGATCATTTAAAAAAAAAAAAAAATTGGACCTTCCTATGACAGAATCTAATGCTTCTAGGCAATACTCAGATATGTTGTATATGCAAGAGAATAGGCAGTTCACATCTTTGGTATCACATTTCTGCTGCGGGGATGATTCAAAGCATTTCAGTAAAATTAGCCAATGACCATAGACGAATACTGATTGAGCGATGTGAGAAACAAAACTTTGTATACCCCTCGTGAAGTCACTTTCTCATAACGGTAATATGAACTAATTGTGTGGTTTGAATGAAACTAATCAACATAGAATAAAATGCACACACAAATACATGTGGGATTCTAAAATTGCTCGTGTTGCAAACATAATCGACTAACTGAGTGACAATGTGATGTCTGAAACTAATGCCAAAGCTATAAAATAACCAAAAGCGGCATAAATGTGCTTACTGTTTGTCTATTTGTGGCAGAAACAGGAAGACAGGTGAGAAAATCATGCACATATGTGGCTTTATTTGCTAGGTAATCACTAACAGGGATACCTTAGTAAGGGGGAGGTAAACAGAAGGGCTATAATTCACCAATTAGCGTTAAATTGTGTTTGTTTCTATAATAGTTCTCGTATGGCCTGTGAGGCCTAGTAAAAGATGGAAGATTTTTAGGACTCCCAGATTAATGTGAACCACGCATGCACTCACTGAGTGGAGCTGCAGACGCGTACAAGCTGATTGTGCTGAATGGGATGGGTCAAGGATGAGATGCCCTGAAATCCTGAATGACTGCCAACAGAATGGACTGCATCATTGTGAACCCAGGGAAAGAATCCCAAATGAACAATTTAAAGGACATGTAGGAACCAGTTGACCCAAAGACAATAGTCAAATTCATTTAGCTGACTCGACGGAAGTAAAGTAATAAGATGATGAGGTTATGCTCATCCACACCTTGGAACAGCCAATAAAAATCATCGGACACCCCAAATGTTTCAAAATTTAGATAGTTTAACAAGGAGAAAAGGGTATAAAAGAATAGGTCCGGAGTTTAGAAAAAAGCTCTCTTTTCGATTTCTATCTGTGTATCCTGACATGCTGCCAGAATGCTGAATTTCCTTGGAGCATAAGGACTTTGTCTTTTTACTTTAAACTTTGTTTGAGTGAGTATGGAGTCTTTAGATGAGGGAAAATAGTTAGAGATGATGAAGAAATTGACTTTGGGAACTATTTGTCTTTTCTAATATTTGTGTCTTATGAACATCAAGTTCTGTATTCATTTTCCATAAAATTAGAATTAAATGAAAATAAATGTATGAGTTAAATTTCATTTCTTCCTTTATGACTGATTACAATAAAATGAATTTAAAGTGAATAAATATTGATTATGCTAGGAGAATTTTCTAAATAAAATTTAGATAAATGAAGAATTAAACTGGTCTTGTTCATTCTTAGCCTAATTTTTTACTAGCAGATCTATCGCCAAATAATGGTGGTGTGTTTAAATAATATTCTCATTTATAATAAACCATGGTAAATGAATTAAACTGCAGATGTATATATTATAAATAGTTAGTAAAAATGTAGACACTCCGCTAATGCAGCAACTCTCCTTTGATTCATACCGATCCATGAAATAGAAGAAAGTGTGTATGAGTGATTTACAGTGTTATGGGCCCCACTGGTGAATAAGTCTATGATTGGCTATTTCAGGGAAAGGTAATGTTAGTTTTGGAAATTATTTCCGGAGATTCGCTGCAACAGTTAATTGCTTGGTAGCAGAGCTTTGGTTGCTATAGAATTAGCTAGGATAATGTATAAGTCAATGTATCAGAGATTTGGTGTACAGAATTATGACTAACATCTGTTGAGTTCATATTACGTTATATGTAGTCTGGAAAAGGCTTCCGAATATTGCGAGAAGCTGGTGCCTTTGTCTGCAGGCAGAGGAAGTGTGGCAAGTGAAGTCGCACATCGCATAGTCTGTTTCAAAGTAGTGGTATCGTCGTATATCACAAGTGGTGTCGTCGTACATCACAAGTATAGGGAACCTACGTCTGAAAGGATAAATGTATAGTGAGGACAGTCTATATAATCTTAGCCTTCAAGTACAGGGATCATTGCGTATCCTGATTTAAATCTTACTGCTGAGAGAGTAATAGAGCTTAACCCGAGCTTGTGAGAAGGGTAAAGGTAGAGGTAAGCGCTGCTTTATCGGCGAGTGTAAAATTCTGTGGTAGAGAAGAGGTAAGCACTGTCTACTGGAAATACAGAATACTTGATTGATTGCGAAAACTATCACTTTGGTTTAGCGAAACAGACGAATGGAGTTGTTTTGTGTAAGCTACTAACCGATTCAGTTGTATAAAAGTGTAAATACGGCCTCTCGATATTCCTTGTAAAGGAGGGGTCAGTCGGCGCTGCAGAAGCTGGAGCACTGCTGACGTCAAAAGTGTCCCGCAGGGCTTGGTCCTCGTGACCAAGACAGAGTAAGAGCTGATTGGTGCATCAGCGAAAGCAGCAAAGTAATTGGTTAAACGCTAGTGAAACATATCTTGTTCTAATTGGTACGATAGTGTGAACCGCGCTGCGATAGGCTGGTGTTACGAAGCAGTACACGCAAGAGTGCGCAATCTTTTGAAAGACAGGAAATATTCAGAAAAATTGATTTCTATTACGGAGAGGGAAAGAAGAAGCCTTTATGGTTTCAGAAATTGAAAAATGTATTTAAAACAGACAAAGCGATAGTAACAAGGGAGGATAAATTATTACCTCCGCTGAAAACGCATGCTTCTTATATGATGACAAAATTTGGCTATCATACATGTATATGGTTAGAGAATTGGGCTAGATATACCAAAAATGATGGTGCATTAGCATTCCCAGAAGTGGGATATTTTAATCAGGCAGTTTTACGAAATTTGAGAGAAAAAATGATGAGACTTGAACCGAGACCTAGACCGACTCAATTTGAAGCACTAACTGAGTGGAAAGACGAGATGCATGAGTTAGAGCGAGAAAGAAAGGCAAATCCTAGAGGAACTAGAGGTAGATTACGTGGATTGTGGGGAGAAACACATGAAACTAGAATGCGTAGATGGAGAATTGCAGATATGTGTGATGGGATGTATCCAGTCAGATTAATAGATGAAATAGAAAGGCAAAAATGCACAGAGAAAAGGAATAATGTGGAGATAGCGAGAAAAGATTATGGTGACAATGAATCAGAGGATACGGTGCTGGAGGAGATATTAAATAGGAGACCACCATCATATCAACCAGGTTCTATGTGGATCACTCCAAACGCACCACAAATAGAAGACCAATTTAATGAAACCCCAAAAAGATTTTCACATTTGAGGGATCTTTCAGAAAGAACAGAAATGAGATATGATTCAAACAACCCATTAGTGGAAACTAGACTTACCGGTACTCCTAAACAAGATAAGGAAATGCAAAGACGTGTAGCCAGAGTAGAGAGACAAACTGAAGAACAGGCAAGTACTTCTGAATATATACGTTCCACAAATGAATTAACAGAAAAGATACAGGAACTTACGAAAAATATAGAAGCTGTGACTGTTCCAGTAACAATAGACCCTGTAATTCCAGTATTTGAAAATCAGAAAATAAAGGAACTGACTTTAACAATCCCTTTGAATCAGGGTTTGCAAAAAGTAAAAGAAAAGATTTATCCAGTTTTGTCTGAAATAGGCGAATAAGTAATGTGAAACCACCTGAATTGACCTTTAATCAAAGCTTACCATATAAGTTTCCAACCGGAGCAGAATCTGATTCTGCGACCCCTGAAATGAATGTAGAAAAAATAGATTTAACAAAAACTCCAATTGGACCATCAGAACAGGAATTAAGTGATTGGCTCAAAACCTTAAAAGCGAAAGACTATGAACCTAGAGTATTAGATGTGGCTAGATTGAAAGTCGATATGGAAGAATTAATTATTGGAACAATCGGAACTGATAGATTAAAGGCATATCAAGATGATGAGGTAATGTTTATGTGCAAAAGTATTATTTGGAAAGTCAAATCTGTATATGACCAACTGGAAGGATTAGCTAATGAATTGGATGTAGATTTTTTCGAAGCATAAATCATTACAGAAATCTTATAGAGTAGATTTTTCAGAAAAAGATATTGAGAATATGAACACAGCAGGGCGATTGACCCAGATAAAATAACTAATTGTTTTACTGAGAAGATGGGGAGATGTGAATAAGTGGAGAGTGAAATGGTCAAAGAAAAAGGAAGAATCTAGTGATAAATCCACACTGGCATTCGCAATGAGAGAAAAAGAGACAGTAGTAAATGAATTCCCAATGAGAGAAATACCAGGAGGAGGGTATGTACATGTTCCTTGGACTAGACAAGATATATTATCATTTACAAATGATTTTCCCTAGATTGAGAGAAAAGTTAGTAGAGTGGTATTGATAGGCGGATCGATTTGTAAAAGTTTCAAAAGTACTGTGGGAAGATTTAGATGGATTGTTTGATATAGTAGTACCAGCAGACCTATGGACTGAATGTAAAGTGACAGTGATTTGGCTGAGAACTGAATATCCTCAAGATAGAGTGACAGGTGCTCCTTCACCTGAAGTGATGCGTAAATATGATCAAGTAATAGTGTGGTTGAAAAATAAGATTCCTCCAAGAGAGACAGATTGGGTAAAGCTCAACAGGACTTTGCAAGAACCAAAATAATCTGTACATTCATTTTATGAGAGATTGTTGTTAGTATTCAAGCAGTACAGTGGTTATGAAGAATTGACCAAAAAGGATATAAGTAATTTTGTTTATCAATTTGTGTTTGGATTGAGATCGGAAATAGGAGACATGATTAGACACAGTTTAATGGGATGGCAATCATCCTCAGTCGATGAAGTACTGAGACATGCCAAATACTGTAGTGATGAGATTGAAGCTAAACAGAAAAAAAGCTCAAAGAGAAAGCAATGTGGGCACAAGTGAAGGTAGCAGAACATCAAGCAGCACAATTAGAAAATAAAATTACTGCTGGAAGTCAGGGAAAACCAAAAGGAAATGTTATTAAAACTAAATTGGTATGGAATATGGATGAGCTTAAGAAGAAATACCCTTGTCATAATTGCGGCAGGATAGGGCACTGGAAGAAAGAGTGTAAATATCCACCAAGAGTTATTCCTGAAAATACATCATTGAATCCACAGGTCCAGAATGAGGTAATTCCACAGACACCGCAACAACAGCAGGTAGTTAACCAGCAAACAAAGTGGAATCCACTGAGGGGTTAATGTGGTCCCCACTGTGGTGGGGAGCACACAGCGTTGTTTTTGTACCCCTCACACACCAAAAGGACCATTGGTGTCATTCTACTATCATTGGGGTCTTCGCACCCCTCTACGGAGTGCGGCGTGCTGCGACCTACGAATACGCAGGAGCACTTCAAGTGTGGACTATGTGTGGTAGTGTGTGGGGCATAGAACGTGAGTGGTGGAGTGGTGAGAGTGATAATTAAAAAATACCTGGCACGTGGGAAAAAAAGGACTTTAATTACGCCCCGGCTGGTATTGTTAAAAAAGGGGTGCTCTGCGAGGTTACTACTGTAAAATTATGTACAGCTACCTCTTAAGTGCATCGACATGGACATGTTTCGGAGTATCCAACTCCTTCTTCAGGACGGGAAAGCACAAAATTCCCACTGGATTCAAGATTTTGGTTGTTTCCAGATGGTGCACGTATAGGCCAGCCAGGCTGGGCGCGAAGGTGCTGCCCATGCTGGTCCCATGGCATTGTAAATATATGGTTCCCTCATACTCTAAGACGTTTTTGGTTAGAGCTGTGGAGATGCACTCCATGACAACATTCCGTGGGGTTTGATACTGCCAGGTGGTTGAGTGTAATACTTCCTCCATGATGAGCAGAGTCTCATCATGTGGCAGACTGGTATAAAGACTCTCCACGTCCAACGACAGCAGGATCTGGTTGACACGGTTGCAGACGTTCTGGAAGCATCTTGTCTGAAATGAATTTTTTCTGCTCAAATAGTGGAATTGATTGCTTTGATACGAGCATGTGAGCTGGGAAAAGAAATCAGAGTTACCATAGTGACTGATAGTCAGTATGGCTTTGGCGTTGTCCATGATTTCCGGGCAACTGTGGGCCCAAAGAGGTTATCTAACTTCTGCAGGATCACCAATCAGAAATGCTGAATTTGTAAAAAATTTGATTGATGCCATCCAATTACCTGAGAAAATTGCAGTGGTTAAATGCGCTGCCCATAAGAGGGAAGGCGATTACATAACCAGAGGTAACAGGTATGTCGATTGGATTGCAAAATACTGTGCCAGAAATCTTGCATCCATAAATCGGGACAGGGAAAAAGAACATGTTTCAAGTCCTTTGATGCTAACCACGATAGTTGAGACATGGCAAGAGGTAAGACAGATACAAGAAGAAACTAGTGAAGAAGAAAAAAACATTTGGCTAAAGGCAGGATGTAGACAAAGAGAAGATTATGAAATTTGGGTTTTCAAAGACGAAAGACCAGTAATGCCTGATAGCATGATTTCCAGTATGGCCCGAATGTACCATGGTCAAGCTCATATTGGAAGAGACGCCATGGTCAGACTGTTTAGACAGACATGGTATAATCCAAAGTTTAGGATGATTGCTGAGAGTTTGTGCCAGAGATGTCTGGTGTGCCAGCAATTCAATCCAGGGAGAAAAACAACTGTGAGTCTGGGAACCATAGGCCGGGAGGGAGGTCCATTCACACGAATGCAGTTAGATTTTATAGAGATGCCTCCTTGCAATAGACTCAGATATGTGCTGGTGATCATTTGTTTGTTTTCTCGGTGGGTCGAAGCCTTTCCGACCCGAAGGAATGATGGAGTAACTGTTGCAAAACTGCTTTTATGTTAGATCATACCATTATACAGCTTTCCAGTAACGATTGAAACAGATCGTGGCTCTCATTTTCAGAATGAAATGATACAGATGATCTGTGAAGCATTGGACATACGTCACAAACTATACTGCGCTTACAGACCAGAGGCTTCAGGGGTAGTTGAACAAGTGAATGGAACAATAAAAAACAGAATTGCAAAAATGTGTTTGGCAACAGGACTAAAGTGGCCAGACGCATTGCCACTTGTTTTGATGACCCTAAGGAGTATACCTGACAGAAGGACTGGATTAAGTCCACATGAGATTTTGATGGGCAGGGTGATGAGACAAGCTTTTGTACCAGTTGATAAACTGTTTATTATTGATGATGACATCATACTGGATTACTGCAAAAATCTGTCTGACGTGATAACTTCTGTGTTCCATCAGGTGGGAACTGAAGCAAACATGAAAGAGAAACATCCAGCTCATGATTTAGTACCTGAAGACTGGGATCGAATACAGATACACCGAAGAAGAAATTGCTTAGTACCTCGGTGGCAACGCCCAAGACAGGCTATTTTGGTCAGTACAACTTCTGTCAAATGTGCTGGAGTAAAGATATGGGTGCACGCCAGCCACACCATCCGTGTACCTGAACCAGAAGATCCCCAAGAGGAAGGTGAAAGCACAACGGATTCTGATTCTGAAGGAGAACCAGAGAGAAATCCAGATATTGAAGCTCAACAGGAACGCCGACATCTGGAAGTTTCGGATGCCAGCTCTGCATCTGAAGGAGAAGGTGAAACTGTGAATGTGCCAAGTTGTGAAGATTGACTGTAATGTCGAGACTTGGTAAGAACTGAGACCAGTAAAGACATTGAGCAAAGTGCAGATAAAACTGGTAATCAGGATAATACTGAAGAGAAGTCAGAAAACTCTGGAAGCAGGAACCAAAACCCGGACACTGGAAAAGAGGAAATAACTCACGACAAGGATGAGATTCCACGTACCAGTTAAGGAGATGTTCCTAACAGAGTGAAACTGCTAGGCAAAGAAAGACCTGATTCTGAAAAGGATACAGACATTATAAAGTTTATCATAAATGAAACAGTTGAAAATACTGAAAGTGAAACTGATGACAGTGAAGATGAAACTCAATTGAGAAAGAGTCCAAGAAAAAGAGCTTGGAAAGTGGAACATAATACCGCAGAACCTCAAACGAAAAGAGCTCGAAAAGGAGATAATTGGCCTAGAGAGAATGATGGACTGAGATTTAAGTTGGTTAACAAAGCAAGTAAACCAGAGGATCAAGTGAATGAAATTACAAGTCAGAAAGAGCAGTTGGGAAAGAAAATAGAAGTTGTTCAAAGGACAGAAAGAGTAAGGAGACCAAACCAAAAGTACAAATCACCTGAATGGACATATATGTTTTTACCTCCCATTGAGGAAGTAAACAGCAGCCAAGAGAACCTGAACTCTACAGGTCAAGAAACAAGAAAGTGAATAAAAATCTGAGAAATAAAGAAAAGAGACATTTGATCTGATATTACCAGATAAAAGGTAAAAGACTTGAAGTACTGATATATGACAACTACTATGAAATTGGACTGAAAACGATTTGAGACAGAAATTTGAGTAAAGAAAAATTGTAAAACATTTGCTGTGTAAAAAAAATGGCTACCACTACTAATGTTGATACGAAATATTCTATATTTGGAAAATGTTACAAAATGTGGTTCATATGTACTGGATTATTAATATTAGTATGGTTAATTCTAGCTATTATCATTCCTTTTAGAGACAATTTTGAGAAAATGAAACCTGGTGACTATGAGTGGGAAAAATAATGAATTGAAAACTGATAAACCACATGTATATGGGCCAGAAATTCATCAGGATGGGTCGATTAGTGATTACTCGCAAACACCTTTTTAAGATTATTATCTGAATATGTTAGAGCAATGGATGCCCAAGATTGCTATATGTGTGTGAAGGTGCCAGCTTCAGTGTCAGAAGGGGTGACCTATCACCACCTTCCACTTACCTATGGGATAACTTGTAGTGTTATAGCAAGTTTGTTTTAGAATACAGGGAAATTGGAATATTATTATTCAGATTCTGATGATATATTTGCAAAGTTGAAAGTTGTGAATGCCCTTAACAAAGTCAAACCAGCAAAGGTTATGGGAGAATTTTTCTTAGTAACGCAAGAATTGACGGATGAAAATGCCTTCAGACACAATTTGACTTGTAAAATGAGAAGTGAAGAAAAAGCCTTTTTGAATATGGGAAAGAAGGGCTGTGTATAAGAGAAATGAAAAATTGAAACATACTGTGAGAAGTTGGCCTGGTATATGATGTCCACTATTCTAGTGGGCACCCTGTATCAGTCCAAACAACCCTTATGGTGATGGTTGTAAAGTCAACCTTATAGACCAGCTATCCTAGTGGTAGCATGGACAAAGCAGTCTTAGGCTAAAACTTCAGAGAGCATGTGAAGCCAGCTGTTTTGCCAATTATAATCCCTTGAATATCAAATGAAAGATCACCACACAAGGTATATATCAAATATGTATGTATTTATTACTAACACCACACCTCTGCATTCTTTATGAGGTCAGAGTTCGAGATACAGCACAAGTTACTCAATACATTATATTACGTTATTACATTTGTACAGCGCTCTACATACCCGTGAGGGTCTCAAAGTGCTGGGGGGGGGCTGCTATTGATTGAAGAGCCAGGTCTTGGGGAGTCTTCTGAAAGCCAGTAGGACCTGGGTCTGCCGTATGTCGGTGGGGAGAGTGTTCCAGGTCTTGGCGGAGAGGTAGGAGAGGGATCTGCCGCCGCCTGTGGTTTTTCGGATGCGTGGAACTGTGGCGAGGGTGAGGTTGGCAGAGCGGAGGCTGCGGGTGGGGGTGTAGAAGCTGAGTCGGTCATTGAGGTAAGCTGGTCCGGCGTTGTGTAGGGCTTTGAGTGCATGGATGAGGAGTTTGAAGGTGATCCTCTTGTTGACGGGGAGCCAGTGCAGGCCTCTCAGGTGGGGTGTGATGTGGATGTGTCGGGGGACGGCGAGGATCAGTCGTGCTGAGGCGTTCTGGATGCGTCAATAAGCATACTATAAGTTGCACAAATACAATTCTGCCTTAGGGACCTCACAAACCATATACTAAGTAAGTGGTATAAGAACCACTTCAGAAAAGGTGAATAGGCCTAGGGCCTAGGGAATCGCTGGGGCTACACTGGACAACCAAAGGTTAGGAAGTAGGAGTCCCACAGGATGCGTGTGCAGTGTCTAAACACACACGCGAGTTACCATAGAGCTATAATGGGAACGTAAAAGTTACAAAGTAGTAGATTTCGGGCACTTCTGGATGGACTACGGGAAAACCCTGTTAAACTAGGACACTTGGATAGTTAATACCCACGGGAGCACCGGAGTACTCGAGTTACCTCACCCAGGGAAGCCGGGTGCATAAGTGTTCTTTCGTGTCGGGTTTCTTTGCTGAATCCTATGGAGAACTGCAAGAAAGTGCTGCAGGCGACCAGGAGGAAAGTGTCCGGGTGGATCCAAGGGTGGATCGTAGTCTAGAAGAACCTGAAAGCAAAGGGGACAGAGTCTGGGTCACTAGCGAGTGACCAGGAAGGAACCAGGAAGGAACCAGGCGATGTCGAGATGCAATCAGGTGAAGAGGTGAAGGTCGTCTCTGCAACCACAAGGACCAGGAGGCGTGAACGATGACCAGGAGCTGGAGTCGAGCTGTCCCACTATAGATCTAGCTGTTGGCAGTGTCGGTATCCGCATTGGACCCAACAAACCTTGGCAAATGCAATCCACACAGGATGGGAAGATTGGCTTCTGTTCAGACCAGCTAGGTCTGGGGAGCTTCTCCTTCGCAGAGATGCTGAAGCAAGCCAGGAGAAACCAGACAAGTAGTGTAGTTTTACAAAGAAGTCTTCAGAGGGGCCACTAGCCAACGGGCTAGCAACCGCGAAGATGCGTTGAGCTGAAATGCGGGCACAGACCCCAAGCAGCACTCGTGGGGTGTGGAGGGCTGAGTTTCAGTGCAAATGCTGCTCGGGTCTGGGGCTTCTCAAACCCCAATGCACAGCTTCGAGGGTACCTCATGAGCTGCACAGGTAGCAAAAAGCAGGTAGTCCAGGATGTCTGGTCCCACGTCTCTCGTGTCCGCCACGGGTCTCAGCTTTGCTGTGGGTATGGGTCGGAGTCAGAGAAGTCTGGAAGTCTAGTTCCTGCGTCGCTAAGTCTTCGGGTTCTGGCGGGAGCATCAACAAAGCAAACTGGCAAGTTACTGATGGTGCCTGTTTGCACAGGGTGGTCACTCCATGACCACAAGGGAGAGGTCTTCAGTCTTCCAGTCGAAATGGAACGCCGAAGGTCCAAGAGTTTGTTTCAGAGTTTCTTTCCAGGATAATCTAATGTCTCTAGACACAGCTCCTATCTTTATACTAAACTAAGGGGCTGGATTACCTGCTAGGTCCCTCCTATGGGTGGAACCTGAGAAGGGGGTGGTTACACCCCTTTCTCTTTGTCCAGTTTCGCGTCAGAGCTGGGGCTGGAGTGCCCCAGCAACTGGTTTGAACCGGGCTATGCATGGAGCACCTTGTGTGCCCCAGGCAGTGTCTGGAAAAGCATCTTTCCATTGAACCCGCCCTGCTCCAATCCACTATAGGCTGTCTGGGGAGGTGCTAGCACCTCCTTCGACAGGAAACCTATTGTCCAGGCCTCCCCTGCCGGAGTTTCGTCCAGCAGCAGGAGGTCAGACTCATGTCTGTGGCAGCAGCATCCATTTTGTGATGCTGAGGCTCTGTTTAACTTTAACCGGGTAAGGCAGTAACTACATGTCTTCTCCCTCTAGAAGGGTGGAATGCTACCCCCCCCGCTAGGACTGGCGGGTGGGGGGTAGTATTCCAAAGTGTTTGACACCTTACACGACATGTTTTGATAAAGCCAAACCAAAGTTAGCATTAACCTCGAGGATTATAATGCACTTAAGAGTATATGGTATGGCTATATCATAGAACAGCTATAAGGACATGGTTCCGAAAGCTGCAGACAGGCTCAGCTCATGCTAGAGCACCATCTGACATAAAACCAAGCACTCTGCCATCAGGATTGTCAAGGCCTGCCGTAGGCGTGACTTATAGGTATTTATGTGTCTATATATAAGGGTAGATATAGGAATACTATATCTAAGCAAGGGGTGATTATACCACCTTGCTCAAGCTGTGTGTTCAGCCTGTGGTGTCAGTTTGGATTGCCAGCCAGGGGTGGCATAATTCATGCTGCAGCCCTTGGCAGGCCTTGGATGCACCTATGCCCTGGGTACCTATGGTACACTATACAGGGGCTCACAAAGGTGACCCAATACCCAATTAGGTATGTACCTAAAGTACATGGTATGAATTTAGAGTGAGAACAGATAGCATGGGGCCCTGAATAGCAGGATCCCAGGCCAACTAAGTCAAAAACCAGCTAAACACCAGGCAGAAAGTTGGGGTAACCATATAGTCAGATATCCACCTTCCTACACAACCCCCCCCAAATGAAAGGAGATAAGGCTATCCATGACCAGGTAAGCCTATATTGCCTAAGTGGGCATATAAGGAAGTACCTGCACTAGCATGGTTACCCCCTATCTCATGGTCCACTAAGCAATCCCTCACCCTAAGGGTATCACAGGGTCTCAGCCATAGGGAATCTCTACCTGTGGTGTGTTTTGGCAAAGTAAAAGGCTGGTGTTGAGATGGAGTACTGAAGTGAGTCTCCTCTAATGTAGGGCTCAGATTCCTCCAATCACTTTCCACCATGTATGCCTTTCTTTCCATGACTGAGTTGCACTGTGCTCTCAGGGTCAACTTCTGGCTACCTACAGCTGGAGGCTGGGTCCCTTTTGTTGGACCACTGGAGGGACAGTTCAGGTTTGGGGCCATTAGGTCCCAGGTTTGGCTGTGCCCAACAGAGTCCCTCTGTGGGAGGTTCCTACCTAAGGGGAAGGGAGATCCCTCAGAGGTTTTTGGAATTTTCACCTGGCTAGGGCTGCTAGCTTTGGTGCCCCAAATCTGATGTTGGGGGGTTCCTTTGGACACAGGGCCCTTTGGGGTCCCCTGGCCTCCCTGACCTCTAAGCCCTGGGCTGACTGAAGCAGGGTAGAGAGGGGCAGGTTACCTGCCCCAGACTGGGTCCCACCTTGGAAGGGTCCACTGACATCAGGCGTTCTGCCAGGCTAGGCCTGACTACCTCTGGGGCAGTTCCTTCACAAGGGGTAGGATCAGTTCCCTGAGGAGGCTGACTCTCACCTAATGTCTGGTGGGAGGGAGACTTTTCTTCCTCCCCAATACTCTCTGTCTGTGTGGAGTGATCCATAGTTTCAGGCTTCGCAACACAAAAATCTGTTTGAGTTTGGGCTGTGACCATCACAGCCCTACCAACCTTTTCAGGAAGGAACTCTGTTTGAGTGTGAGCTGTGACCAGCACAGCCCTGCCAACCTTTTTAGGGTAGAACTCTGCTTGAGCTTGGGCTGTGACCATCACAGCCCTACCAACCTTTTCAGGGAGGAAATCCGCTTGAGCTGGGGCTCCGACCGTCCCAGCCCTTTTAACCTTATCAGGAAGGCCTACCATTTTGGAATGGGTTTCTTGTTCTACCTCAGCCCAGGCTGAGATCTCTAGATCACTTCCCAGTAGACACTCTACAGGCAAGTTTGTAGACACTGCCACTCTCTTTGGGGCAGTGACACCTCCCCAGCTGAGATTTACTACTGCCATGGGATGATCTTTCTGCACCCCATCAATATTGATCACCTGGTATGTGAACCCAGGTAAAAGTTGTCCTGAGGGGACTAGTCTCTCAGTCACCATAATGATGCTAGCCCCTTTGTCTCTGTAGTCTTTAACTTTCTGACCATTGATGAGGGGCTCCTGTCTGTACTTGCCCAAGGTATTGGGACAAGCAGTGAAGTTGGCAAACCCCATGCCATCCTCACAGTCTAGAGTTTCTGTTTTAGGGGGCCTGGTTAGGCCAGAGACCACCTGAGTTCCCCAAGTATACCCAGCCACAGTTTTGGGGGTTCTCCCACCACCTGGGGATTACTACTAATAGTAACAGGAGGTTTTGGAGTGTTACTTGGAGGACTATTTTCCTTATTGTAGGCTTTTGGGCAACTGCTGTCAGTTTTCCAATGGCCAGGCTGCTTACAGACATGGCAATAAGGTTTCATGAGGTTAGAGGAAGGATTTTGGGACCCCCCCATTGGAGTTTTGGGGCCCTGTAGAGGATTTGTCCTTAGATTTATCCCCACCTTTCTCTTGAGGCTTGGTAGAATCTTTCTTCTGGTCACCACCCTGATTTTTAGGCCTAATTCTGGTTCTGACCCATTTGTCCGCCTTCTTACCCAATTCTTGGGGAGAGGTCAGATCAGAGTCCACCAGGTGCTGGTGTAGAAGCTGGTTTTGACAAGTACTAAGGATCTTCTCCCTCATAATCAAATTATACAATCCTGTATAGTCATGTACTTTGCTGCCCAATAACCAGCCCTCCAGAGCCTTAGTAGCACAATCTATAAAATCAATCCAGTCCTGAGTCTGTGTCTTCTGGGTATCCCTGAACAACAACCTATATTGCTCAGTGGTTAAGCCAAAGCCATCAATCAGAGCACTCTTCAGGGCTTAGTAGTTATCAGCATCCTTATCACTAACTGTAAGGAGCTTATCTCTGCCTTTATCTGAAAAGGAGAGCCATAGTATAGCTGCCCACTGACTCTGAGGGACCTGTTGTACTTTACAGGCCCTCTCCAAAGCAGTTATCCACTTGTGGATGTCATTCCCACTCTTGTAGGGAGGGACAATCTTACTTAGCCTTTTATGGTCATATGACCCTTCCCTACTTCTAGGGGTACTGCTGCCACCAGTGGACTCTAGTCCACTCAATTTTTTCTCTCTCTCAAAAGCCAGGGTTTATTTTGCAAGAGCCATTTCCTGCCTCTTGATCCTAAGATTGACTTCTCTCAACCTAGCTAGATGTTCTCTTCTCTCAGGGGAAGTCATTCTCCTGAGAGCAGAGGCATCTGACCCTATTGAGTCACCAGAGTGGTGAGATTCCCTGGAAAGGGATCTCCTCCTTCTGGGTGCATGGTTAAGCCTGCTTGGGGGCCTGGATGGGGCTATGCCTCCTCCAGCCCCATATAGGCTTCGGTTGATCTGGTTAAGTTCTGCTACTTTGAGCTGATCAGTGTCATCATCCTCATCATCATCATCCCCTAGATTTTCATCAGGGAAATCTTCTGTTGAGGGATGGCCCTCCCCTGTACCTCCTGAAGGACCTGGGTTAGTTGCTTTATTAGCATCATATTCCTCTAGGATTTCTATCAGGTGCTTGAGGGTAGGGTTTGAGCCTTGGCTCAACTTTCTAACTCTGCATAAGCGTCTCAGCTCATGGAAGGTAAATGTATCATATCTAGAAGGTGCCCTGGGAGGGTCAACTTCTACTGGGAGAGATCCACTAGGTTCTGCTCTCGGAGACATGTTCTAGTGAGGTGTGGTGTGTGCACCTACCTACACTAAGTGTTACCTACTAAACCTCTCTAGGAGTTGTAGTCAGGGTGTGCTAGGCCATTTGCTCTACAACAACTAAGTTCAGTAGAACTTAAGTGTTTAAGACTTGATTTATATGTACCTCTAGGTACCTTAATGTGATCTTTCAAATGATATCTTAAGATTATATGGTAAAACAAACAGCAAGCTCTTATCCCAAATGCTGCACACCAATGTGAGAAGTTGGCCTGGTATATGATGTCCACTATTCTAGTGGGCACCCTGTATCAGTCCAAACAACCCTTATGGGGACGGTTGTAAAGTCAACCTTATAGACCAGCTATCCTAGTGGTAGCATGGACAAAGCAGTCTTAGGTTAAAACTTCAGAGAGCATGTGAAGCCAGATGTTTTACTAATTATAATCCCTTGACTATCAAATGAAAGGACACCACACAAGGTATATATCGAATATATATGTATTTATTACTAACATAACCCCTCTGCACTCTTTATGAGGTCAGATTTCGAGATACAGCACAAGTTACTGAATAAGCATACTATAAGTTGCACACATACAATTCTGCCCTAGGGGCCTCACGAACCATATACTAAGTAAGTGGTATAAGAACCACTTCAGGAAAGGTGAATAGGCCTAGGGCCTGGGGAATCGCTGAGGCTACACTGGACAACCAAAGGTTAGGAAGTAGGAGTCCCACAGGATGCGTGTGCAGTGTCTAAACACACACACGAGTTAGCATGGAGTTAGAATGGGAACGTAAAAGTTACAAAGTAGTAGATTTCGGGCACTTCCGGATGGACTACGGGAAAACCCTGTTAAACTAGGACACTTGGATAGTTAATACCCACGGGAGCACCGGAGTACTCGAGTTACCTCACTCAGGGAAGCCGGGTGCATAGGTGTACTTTCGTGTCGGGTTTCGTCGCTGAATCCTATGGAGAGCTGCAAGAAAGTGCTGCAGGCGACCAGGAGCAAAGTGTCCGGGTGAATCCAAGGGTGGATCGGAGTCAAGAAGAAACTGAAAGCAGAGGGGACAGAGTCTGGGTCACTAGCCAGTGACCAGGAAGGAACCAGGAAGGAACCAGGCGATGTCGAGATGCAATACGGTGAAGAGGTGAAGCTTGTCTCTGCAGCCACGAAGACCAGGAGGCGTCGATAATGACCAGGAGCTGGAGTCAAGCTGTCCCACAACGGATCTAGCTGTTGGCGGTGTCGGTATCTGGATTGGACCCAACAAACCTTAGCAAATGTAATCCACACAGGATAGGAATATTGGCTTCTGTTCAGACCAGCAAGGTCTGGGGAGCTTCTCCTTCACAGGGAAGCTGGAGCAAGCCTGGAGAAACCAGGCAAGTAGTGTAGTTTTACAAAAAAGTCTTCAGAGGGGCCACTAGCCAACGGGCTAGCAACCGCAAAGACGTGTTGAGCTGAAATGCAGGCGCAGGCCCCACGCGGCACTCGTGGAGTGTGGAGGGCTGAGCTTCGGTGCAGTTGCTGCTCGGGTCTGGCCCTTCTCAAACCCCAATGCACAGCCTCGAGGGTACCTCAGGAGCAGCACAGGTAGCAAAAAGCAGGTAGTCCAGGATGTCCTGTTCCACGTCTCTCGTGTCCCCCACAGGTCTCAGCTTAGCTGTGGGTGTGGGTCGGAGTCAGAGAAGTCTGGAAGTCCAGTTCCTGCATCGCTAAGTCTTCGGGTTCTGGCGGGAGCATCAACAAAGCAAACCAGCAAGTTACTGATGGTGCCTGTTTGCACAGAGTGGTCACTCCTTGACCACAAGGGAGAGGTCTTCAGTCTTCCAGTCGAAATGGAACGTCGAAGGTCCAAGAGTTCATTTCAGAGTTTCTTTCCAGGATAATTTAATGTCTCTAAAAAACAGCTCCTATCTTTATACTAAACTAAGGGGCTGGATTACCTGCTAGGTCCCTCCTATGGGTGGAACCTGAGAAGGGGGTGGTTACACCCCTTTCTCTTTGTCCAGTTTTGTGCCAGAGCTGGGGCTGAAGTGCCCCAGCAACTGGTTTGAACCGGGCTATGCATGGAGCACCTTGTGTGCCCCAGGCAGTGTCTGGAAAAGCATCTTTCCATTGAACCCACCCTGCCCCAATCCACTATAGGCTGTCTTGGGAGGTGCTAGCACCTCCTTCGACAGGAAACCTATTGTTGAGGCCTCCCCTGCCGGAGTTTCGTCCAGCAGCAGGAGGTCAGACTCGTGTCTGTGGCAACAGCATCCATTTAGTTATGCTGAGGCTCTGTTTAACTTTAACCGGGTAAAGCAGTAACTACATGTCTTCTCGCTCTAGAAGGGTGGAATGCTACCCCCGCCGCCAGGACTGTTGGGGAGGGGTAGTATTCCAAAGTGTTTGACACCTTAAACAACATGTTTTGATAAAGCCAAACCAAAGTTAGCATTAACCACAAGGATTATAATGCACTTAAGAGTATATGGTATGGCTATATCATAGAACAGCTATAAGGACATGGTTCCGAAAGCTGCAGACAGGCTCAGCTCATGCTAGAGCACCATCTCACATAAAACCAAGCACTCTGCCTTCAGGATTGTCAAGGCCTGCCTTAGGAGTGACTTATAGGTATATATGTGTCTATATATAAGGGTAGATATAGGAATACTATATCTAAGCAAGGGATGATTACACCACCTTGCCCAAGCTGAGTGTTCAGCCTGTGGTGTCAGTTTAGATGGCAAGCCAGGTGTGGCATAATTCATGCTGCAGCCCTTGGTAGGCCTTGGATGCACCTATGCCCTGGGTACCTATGGTACACTATACAGGGGCTCACAAAGGTGACCCAATACCCAATTAGGTATGTACCTAAAGTATATGGTGTGAATTTAGAGAAAGAACAGATAGCCTGGGGCCCTGAATAGCAGGATCCTAGGCCAACGAAGTAAAAAACCAGCTAAACACTAGGCAAAAAGTTGGGGTAACCATATAGTCAGATATCCACCTTCATACAATTACTAAATCATGATTTTGGAAATTTGAAGATGAAAATTTGAATGACAGAAATGTGAATGTAGCCATAAATACACTCCATATTTAGGTAAATTTTGTATTCGTATAGATAATACTGTGTATGACAATTATTTTGTTGGAGCGAGTCAATGTGAAGACACTTACCGTATAATAGGGGGATGGGGATTTATAGGTTGAAGAGATCCAATTTTTTCTGGGATATATTTTATCTGCGGGAACAAGGCTTATTAGAAATTACCGGACCACTGGTATGGTACCTGCTATGTGGGCGTGGTCTTTCCTAAAATTTTCCATGTAGATAGGAGTACTAATGGAATGCGCGAGATAGGTAAAACAGTAAGTCGTAGAAAAAGAGAAAGTGTAGCAGAAATAATAGGTGATATTTTTGGAACACTGATACCAATGGTGGGAATATCTTTTAATGCAAACAAAATTCGGAAATTGTCAACGATAGTAGATCGTTTGTCAACAGACACTGCAGGTGGATTTTTAATGGTAAATACAGAATTAGTTGCTATGAGGGCTATGGTGCTGCAAAATCGTCTTGCCCATGATATAATCTTGGCAAAAGAAGGAGGAGTTTGTGGAATTTTACATGTACAACACTGTTGTACATACATTCCAGATAAAAGTCAAAACATTGAGAAATGTATTAAAAACATTACAGAGTTGCACAGAGAAATTAAACCACTGGAGGTTGATGGTGTTCTTGAACGAATAGGTAGAAGTTTTTCAGCAGTTAAACATTGGTTTCATGAATTAGGTAGTTCTATTATAGGTAAAATAATGTTTCCAGTGATAATAATAGCGATAATCATTTTAATATTAAGACTATGTTGCATGATAAGAAAGAGAAGGAATGTTAAGAGATCAATAAAGAAAGCAATTCAGGAAGAAAAAGATAGAGAAGGAGAAATGACTGATATAGAAATGGAAGAGTTTCAAGAAAAAGCATATGAAGATACAAGAAAGATAGAAGAAAGTAGAGTATAGATGTCATACTAATCAAAAAGAATTTGAAACATGTTAAGATGGGAAAAGATTTCTACATTTTGCGAGGTATTTGGTATTAAATCACCAAAGGAGGGAGTTGATGGAGCGAGATGAGAAACAAAATGTTGTATACCCCTCGTGAAGTCACTTTCTCATAACGGTAATATGAACTCATTGTGTGGTTTGGATAAAGCTAATCAACATAGAATAAAATGCACAGACAAATACACGTGGGATACTAAAATTGCTTGTGTTGCAAACATAACCGACTAACTGAGTGACAATGTGATGTCTGAAACTAATGCCAAAGCTATAATATAACCAAAAGCGGCATAAATGTGCTTACTGTTTGTCTATTTGTGGCAGAAACAGGAAGACAGGTGAGAAAATCACGCATATATGTGGCTTTATTTGCTAGGTAATCACTAACAGGGATACCTTAGTAAGGGGGGAGGTAAACAGAAGGGCTATAATTCACCAATTAACGTTAAATTGTGTTTGTTTCTATAATAGTTCTCGTATGGCCTGTGAGGCCTAGTAAAAGATGCAAGATGTTTAAGACTCCAAGATTAATGTGAACCACGCATGCACTCGCTGAGTGGAGCTGCAGACGCGTACAAGCTGACTGTGCTAAATGGGATGGGTTAAGGATGAGATGCCCTGAAATCCTGAATGACAGCCAACAGAATGGACTTCATCATTGTGAACCCTGGGAAAGAATCCCAAACGAACAATTTAAGGGACATGTAGGAACCAGTTGACCCAAAGACAATAGTCAAATTCATTTAGCTGACTCGACGGAAATAAAGTAATAATGAGGTTATGCTCATCCTCCCCTTGGAACAGCCAATAAAAATCATCGGACACCCCAAATTTTTCGAAATTTAGATAGTTTAACAAGGAGAAAAGGGTATAAAATAATACGTCTGGAGTTAGAAAAAAGCTCTCTTTTCAATTTCTATCTGTCTATCCTGACATGCTACCGGAAAGCTGAATTTCCTTGGAGAGTAAGGACTAGGACTTTTTGACTTTAAACTTCTTTGAGTGAGTAAAGAGTCTTTAGATGAGGGAAAATAGTTATAGATGATGAAGAAAAGGACTTTGGGAACTATTTGTCTTTTCTAATATTTGTGTCTTATGAACATCAAGTTCTGTATTAATTTTCCATAAAATTTGAATTAAGTGAAAATAAAGGTATGAGTTAAATTGCTTTTCTTCCTTTATGACTGTTTACAATAAAATGAATTTAAAGTGAATAAATATTGATTATGCTAGGAGAATTTTCTTTAAATAAAAATTAGATAAATGAAGAATTCAGCTGGTCTTGTTCATCCTTAGCCTAATTTTTTACTTGCAGATCTATTGCCAAATAATGGTGGTGTGTTGAAATAAATTTCTCGTTGATAATAAACCATGGTAAATTAATTAAACTGCAGATGTATATATTATAAATAGTTAGTAAAATTTAGACACTCAGCTAATGCAGCAACTCTCCTTTGATTCATACCGATCCATGAAATGGAAGAAAGTGTGTATGAGTGATTTACAATGTTATGGGCCCCACTGGTGAATAAGTGTATGATAGGCTATTTCAGAGAAAGGTAATGTTAGTTTTGGAAATTATTGCAACAATACCACAGGTTGTCCTGGAGTTAGAAACTTGTCTATCTTTGTGCATCGCATGGAAATTGCGTCGGATGGCCCACAAACTGAACACAATTCAGTCAGATACTTTCTGAATCGGAAGTATTTGGTAACTGGTCCTATCAAATCAATAGTATATTTGGAAGCTGTGGCGGCCTGATGTGGTAGGCGACCGCGGCTTAGGGTTGAGCTGTGCCTCATCCATAATGGGAGCCCACGGACGTTGGTTATACTTTGGCCGGAAGACCCCGAGCGGTCTTCACACTGTTTATTTATCTCCTCGGGACGAGCCTGCCCCCAGGAGTGTGTTTAATGGTTACCTCGGGTGGCTCTCTACAGTAGCTTTCACACTACTTTGAAAAGACAGAAGTCTATTATGACAAAGAAGCAACTAACGTGTTAAGAAAGACGATTGATAGCCGAGAAACGCTCAATCAATTTTGAGCTTATCACAGATGCTGGAACAATATTCAGAGTTGGGGTGGTGCCATCGGTGTTACATCACTGAGGACACAGGGGTTGTGAAAATCCAAGTGTCAGGCACAGAAGAGGTGTAGTAAATGTGCCTTACCCATTGAGCAGGAGAATGGTAAGGGCACATGTAAGAAGTAGCTTGTGGTGCATGTTGCAGAACACTGTTCAAAAGGATGAGGCTGGACGCAATCCAGGTAGAAACTGAACTCCTTTATTGAGAGTCCATGATTAGGACCAGTCGAAGCAGGCAGCCAAGAGTAACTGCCAATCCACACCACCATTCCACATGCCACCATTCCACCTTAACAACAGTTGTCATGGTGGCATGTGCATAACAATCCTAAAGCAAAATCCAACACATCTTTCCCCCCACAATAACAGTAATAAAATAAGTAATTAAATGATTTAATATAGATCTACATACAACAAAACTAGCAATTGACTTAGCATATACAACATGGAAATAAAACACAATGAAATTACGTGAAGGCATAAAAACAGAGAGCCCCCAGGAAAGAGTAACGCATTAATATTTCACATAATCCTTAAACCATGCAGGAGGTCTCCTTTCCCTTCTTGACCCATTCAAATCAGGATCATCTTGTGTAGACAAACACATGCTCTCTCCTTTTTCCACCATTTCCCATCACTCACTGGGACAGTTCTATCTCGGACTTCTTCCATTGATTGGCTCCTTGGTAACATACTTCCTTTGAAACTTCTCACAATTCTCTTTCACCAGGTCACGTTTCACATTGGGCACATTTAAATCACTCATCCAGGTTCTAACTAATTTGGTGGCAGCGATTCTACCTTTCAATAAGGCAAAAGGAGACTCCTGCCCGTAGTGCGTAATGCCCACAACAAGTCTACAAGTTCCTTCTCCCAATTCAACCCATTAGCCACCAACAATTGAATACTGTCTTTTATGACTTTATTACACCATTCCACCAAGCCATTACTGTGGAGATGATACCACAAGGTGGTAACATGCTTAATGCCCCAATGAACCATGAACTCTTGGAACTCCTTGGCCATAAATTGTACCCCATTGTCAGAGATCAGTTCAACAGGAGCTCCTTTTCTCAAAAATAAAGACTGGAGAAATTCCAGCACCTCATCAGTGTTGGCAGATTTCACAAATTACACTCCAGGCGATCTTGAACCCATAGTCCACTGCAACTAAAAGGTACCTGTTCTGCTCATCCAACACGTACATGGGTCGATGATATCCAAAACCAACTTGAACCATGGTTGGTCTGGTACAGGCACCACTTCAATTGCGCTGGGAAAAGTGATCTGGGTTTCGTTGCTCACTGCACACGCACCACAATCTCTCACAAAATGTTAAACTCCCCGATCCATCCCTGGCCCCTAAAAGATTTCTCTAATCCTCCTCTTCATAGCTCTCACGCCCACGTGACCTTCATGAGCAAGTGCCAATATTTTGGTCTGCAATATCTGTGGCGGGAAACGTCCATTTCAATGCAGGCATTACATCATAATGCTTTTACAACACAGGTGTCATTACAACGCATGCCATTACGACGCATCCCATTATGAAGCATGCCATTACAACGCATGTGCCATTAAAACGCATGCCATTACAATGCATTTTAAGGTGAGTATTGGAGGTAAGTGTTTATTTGTAAGGTGAGTATTTGAGGTAAGTTGACTATTTATTTTAATCTTGGATATTATACAATATGTAAAATTGAATTAATTAAAAAATATTTACGAATATGTTTAGCTTACAAAATGTATTAAAATAGCTTGGCACCCATTCCCTGGGTGGGGGAGTGTATGAATACTCAGGAATTCATTTTAATAATTGATAATTATTTATTATTTAGTTTAGTTGTCAGTATTTTTTAAAATTAATATATATATAAAAAAAGTAATTTAAAGGTGTGGCACCCATTCCCTGGGATGGGATGTTTGGTAAACACGGGTTTTGTGTGTGTGTGTGTTGGTGGGTATTAATACTCGGGCATTAATTGTAATAATTGAGCATTAATTATTATTTAATTAAGTTGTTAGTATTTTCAAAAATTAGTATATATGAAAAAAATGAATTAAAATGGCTTGGCAACCATCCCATGGGATGAGATGATTGGGGAAACAGGGGTTTGGGGCGGGGGAGGGTATTAATACTCAGGTATTATTTGAATAATTGAGTATTAATTATTATTTAGTTTAGTCGTTAGTATTTTTAAAAATTAATATATAAATATATGAAATAAATAATGAAAAGTGCTTGGGCCCCATCCAGTGGGGCGTGATGATTGGAAAACAGGGGTTTAGGGTGATGGAGTGTATGAATACTCAGGTATTCATTTTAAAATTTGACTTTTAAATGTTATTTAGTTTAGTAATTAGTATTTTACCAAAATTAATATAGATCAATAAAATTAATTAAAAGTGCTTTGCACTTATCACCTGGGATGGGATGCTTGGGAAACAGGGGACTTGGGTGGGGGAGTGTATTAATACTCAGGTATTAATTGTAATACTTGAGTATTCGTTATTATTTATTTTAGCTGTTAGAAAGTTTTAAAAATAAAATATTTCTCAAAATTAAATAAATAATAAATAAACATGCATATATGTACAACATAAGTTTGCAAAAATAGACATAGAAAATGATAAAAAATGAAAAATGACTAATAAATAATATAATATGTTACAAACCAAAAATGGAGTCATTGTAGCAAACTTTATTACATTTAAAAAAATAAGACAGTTTTGAAAAATGACAAAAAAATGTTTTCCAAAATCTTTATTAAAGGTAACAATTTTTAAAAAAAAAAATGTTTTTTAACTGTATTGTAACATATACTTTTTAATTTTTTTGTAGGTTTTCTCAAGATTTCCCATTAGAATGAGTGAGAGTAATTATGCTTTTTTCCTTTTTACAAAAAAATGTATGTTGCCGCTTGTACGTAAGTTTCATCAGTAGGAGGAATGTCGCGTTCAGGATCAGAAGCAAGGAAGAGCTGCATACAGGTAAGGTTTTAAATGTTTAAAAATATATTAAGGGTGGCATAGTTTATTGTAAGGAGAGAGAAGGGAGATAGTAAGAACAAGCATAGTTGTTTTTTGATAGTTTTGTATGTTTTAACTCAAAAATGTATTAATATACAGGTAGAAGTTGTAGGCCCATGTCGGGTTGATTGCTTTTGTAACACTTTTGGTTTTAGAGAATAATTTTAAAAGAACAATTATCTTTTCTTTTAAACCAAAGTGTCACAAAAGCAATAATTGTTAAATATTTTTGATACTACGGATTTGGAAATAAGGTATTGCGTCGTCGTGGATTTTCGGGAAGAAGAAAGAAACATGGACACAGTTGGCATGGATCACAGAACTACTTTTTGAAAAAATGTAAAATTTTTGATTCATGGTTTTTGAAATTAGGCTGGATTTTGTTCGAGAGAAAATTGCAGCGATGGATTTCTACTTGCGATTTCTGCCAAAAATCTTTTATTATTCAGTTTTTTTTTTGCTGGATTTTGGTCTAGAGTGGATTGCAGCGATGGATTTCTTGTTGCAAATTTTGCCAAACATCTTTTATTTTTCTGGATTTTTTTGGGGGGGATCCGTTTTTTGTAGGTGAGCACAGTACAGTTTTCAGGTTCTTTTATGGTGTAAAAATTGGCTTTGCCGAACTGTGTCCATTTTGGTTAGTTTGATTCAGAATTTGGTTTGCATCACAGATTATGGATTATTTACAATGGATTAATGGACTGCATAAGACTCTTGGTGAAATGTGGGATTGTTCACAAATCCAAGAGTTGAAAAAAGAAGACAACTGAAGGTAAGAAAGCCGACTTTATATTTATATAAAAAAAATCCTTCGAAAAAAGCCAAATGAATTAGGGAAATACATTTTCAAAACAGGCAAGTAAGGTGGTTCAGGTGTTAGTGTAGATTAGAAATGTAGGATGTGCGCAATATTGTCTAGGTAGTCTGAAGACACCAACAACAAAAATTGTTGAAATGCACCCAATAGTCGCACAGACATTTCTCTTGTTCTTCTTGAAATCCGTGGGGTCAGACTACCAGACAATGATTGCGCAATTCTCATTTCTTGGAAACTTTGCACCTTCTTCAAAATTTCTAAAAAATGATAGAAGTTAGGATGTGGTTTACTTATCGATTTGTTGAAGGCGTTGTGCCATCCCTCCAAGGGTTTGTTTTTGTTCCTGCCTCTAAGCAGGTCCTGTAGCAGTTCCACCACTTCACATGGAAACATGGCTTCCTCCTGCGACCTGCCCTGCTTAGAGGCCCAATCCATGTGTCTTCAAAGTAATTTAGCAAGGGTGCCAATTTGTCCTCGTTTGCAGAAAATTGTCAGATTTAGTAATAGATGTGTAGTATTAATCTACATTGTCAGGAGGAATACGCAAACTGCTGTTAGTTTCTAAAATTCAAATTGCAGTTTACAGCAATCCTCAATTAAGGATTTTAAATAAAAAAATCTCCAATAAGCCTGTGAAAAGTGAAAAGAAATCCTTGAATCTGGGTATCGTGTACATTGTGGTACTTGGGTTAATCATAGGTAATTCAAAGTCAATTAACACTTTTCTAGGACTTTTGTTCATGGTTTTAGCTTTTATCACTGACAAAAATTCAGTGTATGTTGAGGCTTGTTTATCAGGTAGTAAACTATGCACTAAGGGCATCACTGTATGACTAATGTATGTGTGAATAGTGTATATTTGGGTGAATGGGTGGGGTGTGGATTTAAACATTCCATCCATCATCCAAATATCACTAGTCTCTACCGTAACAAGATTTTGGGGTGTGCTAAAGATTAGATTTTATAAGAGGGTTTTTGTTGTAATGCAAAAGAAAGGTTTTATTTGTAACAGTTACAGTAAGCTCAGGAGGAATGTTAATATTAGAAAAGGTTTGAGGTGTTAAACGTAGAGGCTTACTTGCCTGTTTGTATGCTGTATAATTCTGTGTAGGTTGGGGATTATGGGCATACAACTTGCTACATGGATAGGAATGTTTTGTGATGCCTCCCTCAAAACTGAGTCATTGGAGGTGGATGCCTGGTCTTTCATTTCCTTAATATTTTCTCTTATCTCTATCTCCATTGCAGAGGCAGAGTGGTTATGCTCGGTGGTCCTCTCAACAGTGTCACCAAGAGTAACTGCTCTGTCTGTGCAATGGGATGAGTAATAATGCACACACCTACAATGACACCTGGGCTCATTTAATCTCTCCTTACAATAAACATAGGCACTGTAACTTTCCCCTGCTTGATTTCAAATATTTGGCTTCGTTTCTTGCTGCCATTCTCTGTAGAAAGAAGAAAAAGAGAACACATTGTTTTAATGATTTTGTGTATGATTGCTTTTAAAAATATTTTGCCTGCAATAGTAAAATTAATGTACATTAATTATTTGTCAGCTTGTTTTTTTTTTACAAAATTGAAGCGAGATTCAATTGCATTGGCTTGGCAAAGTTGGTTTGGAATTGTTTGCTGCCTTGATACCTTTGCTAAAAAAAAGGTTATTTTTGGAAAGACTTGACAGAAAGAAACAGGTTACTTTTATTAGGTTTTTCTGATGTGTGGCCGGAAAGTCCTGGAGTTGATGCAGGGCTTCTTTGCATTTTTCTTTCAATTTTTCTTTCTGTGGTGTTTTGTGGTTTAGCTTCTTTGTTTCTGAAAAAAATGCAGAAATGTTATTAGTTTTTGCTATGAAAAATCTATGCTTGCAAATAGCCTATAAAGAAAATGTTTAGTCATTATTTACCCCCCCAAAAAAGTAATTTTCTTTTTGAGGCTCTGTTTTAATGCACTGTTACTTTTTCCATAGAAACGTTACTTAACGTTAAACCTGCGAAAAAAAGTTTTTATTTGTGGTTTTTGATCATTTTTACTTGTATAGTTTGGCTTCTTCTGTGTTGATGTGCTTGATTAGATTTTTTTGTGGTTATGGATGTCTTCCTCCACCCTGGTGGGGTAATATGATATTATTTGTTGACAATTGTAAAACAAATCACTGTCTAACTGCATGCTTGAAAAAGAACAGAAATGAAAATGTGAAATTTACTGTTTAAATATTCATTTTTAATTTAAGTTCATTAAATTTGCACCCAACGCCATCCAGCACTTTCTCTGAGGCAAGCACCTGTTGGAGTAGGAATAGAAAATGTGCACCCACCACCATACTACACGTTCCCTGAGTCAAGCACCTGTTGGAGTAGGAATAGTAAATCCCCCCCACCGTCCAGCACTTTCCCTGTGGTGAACACTTTTCAGGGAAGGAGAAGCAAATTAGCCCCCATCACCATCCACTGCTTTCCCTGAGAGAAACACCTGTAGGAGTAGGAATAGTAAATTTTCCTGTGCCACCATCCAACACTTTCCCTGGGGCAAACACTTGTAGGTGTAGGAATAATAAAATTGCACCCACCACCATCCAGCACTTCCCCTGAGGCAAACACCTGTGGGAGTAGGTATATCAAATTTGCCCCAACCACCATCCAACAATTTCCCTGAGGCAAACACTTGTTGGTGTAATAATATTAAATTTCCTCCACCACACTGTGTATCTATCCCGGGGATGCCCCCAAAATGGGGGGAGGTGTGTAGCAAATGGAATGAGTATAGAGGTGACATATGCGATCCCCCCCAGCCTAACAGATCAGCGCTCAAGGTCGATATTTAACTGTCTAACGCTGTCAAACCCTGTCGCTAGCACATGAATGTACCTGATAGTCCCACTGTGATCTACTGTGCGCCTTTGTAGCTTGTTTACGTGACCACTTTATGTTTTGTTTGTTCAAACTGCAATAAAAAGATTTTTTTAAAAAAGAAAAATGTCCTCCACCTCCATCCAGCACTTTTTATGAGGCTAGCACCTGTCGGAATAGAAATAGAAAAATTGCACACACCACCATCCAGCACTTTCCTTGAGGCAAACACCTGTTGGAGTAGGAATAGTAAATTTGCCCCACCACCATCCAACACTTTCCCTGAGGCAAACACTTGTCGGTGTAGTAATAGTAAATTTGCCCCACCACCACCCAGCAGTATACCTGAGGCCAGCACCTGTCAGAGTAGGAATAGTAAATTTGCCCCCACCACCATCCAGCACATTCACTGAGGAAAACACCTGTTGGAGTAGGAATAGTAAATGTGCCCCCACCACAACTCAGCACTTTCCCTGAGTATCTTCCCTGAGGCAAACACACAGAGGTGTTAGAATAGTACTTTTATACCATATCAATAACCAGTGCCTGCTGATATATTTGTGAAATTAATAAAGTATTTTTTGTTCAGATCATATTTTACAGTTTAGTTTCAGCTGTTTTGTCCAAGGTTAGTAATTGGTAGTGCTGGAGGTCCAGTATCTCTTAATATTTAAAGGAAACATTTAATAATTTATTTATTTTTGCTTTTGGGATTTTTACTTTAAATACATTTTGTTAATTTATTCATTTGCTTTTCAAAGCAAAGATAATTTTAGGAGTGTCTGCCGTACACTAGGGGCTGTTTTTCAAATGCTGCAAATGCTGTAAATAATTTCGGAATATATTATAAGTACTTCTGTCTGTAGATGGCAGTCTTCAACTCCTATTGGAGTAGGAATAGTAAATTTGCCCCCCACCATCCAGCACTTTCCCTGAAGCAAGCACCTGTCAGAGTAGGAATAGTAAATTTGCCCCCACCACCATCCAGCACATTCACTGAGGCAAAAACACCTGTTGGAGTAGGAATAGTAAATTTGCCGCCCCACCATCCAGCACATTCCCATACGCAAGCACCTGTCAGAGTAGGTATAGTAAATTTGCCCCCACCACCATCCAACACCTTCCCTCAGGCAAACACTTGTCAGTGAAGGAATAGTAAATTTGCCCCCGCCACAACTCAGCACTTTCCCTGAGTATCTTCCCTGAGGCAAACACACAGAGGTGTTAGAATAGTACTTTTATACCATATCAATAACCAGTGCCTGCTGATATATTTGTGAATAAATAAAGTGTTTTTGTTCAGATCATTTTTTACAGTTTAGTTACAGCTGTTTTGTCCAAGATTAGTAATTGGTGGGGATGGAGGCCCAGTATCTGTTAATATTTAAAGGAAACATTTAATATTTTTTTTTTTGCTTTTGGGATTTTGACTTTAAATACATTTTGTTAATTTATTCACTTACTTTTCAAAGGAAAGATAATTTTAGGAATGTCTGCAGTACACTAGGGGCTGTTTTTCAAATGCTGCAAATGCTTTAAATAATTTAGGAATATATTATAAGTACTTCTGTTTGTAGATGGCAGTGTTCAACTGGAAAGTCTGAACATTTATCCTGCCACTCCTGCTGCGTGTGGTCACCATGGAAGCCAGTGGAAGGTTTCTTTTATATGTTTTTCGGTGGTAAACAACAATTTAAATGAAAATATGCTTTGGAAACGATTTTTTGCACTATTCACCACCTGACAGAATTTAAATGTATTTTTTCTTGTTTAAAAATGTTTGTTTATACGTTACTTCTCGGAATGTCAGCCATTTTGAGCAGATGGCGGGTCAGGGGCTGTAATAAAAATAGTTGAAGGACTGCCGCTTTATGTATTTCAAGTTAGTTTTATGTATATTCTCTTTTTGTCTCTGACAGTAATGTATATTTTATAATGTGTTTTGTAAATATATGTCTTAGTTTTGCAGTTTTTTTAAAACATACTTTTGATTTTATTATTACTACCCAGGTATTTTAATGGTTAGGTAGTATAAAAATACCAGCGTATTAAAATGAATACCTGGATATTAATACTCCCCCCCCACCACCTATTTCCCTTGCATCCCGTCCCAGGGAATGTATTATAAAATTTAGACTTTATTACATTTTGGTTATAAACAGTGAAAAAATATTATGCGTTGTAATGGTATGAGTTGTAATAGTAAACATTGTAATGTAATGCGTTGTAAAATATGTGATGTAAAAGTATGTGTTGTAATGGTTAGCTTTGTAACGTCATATATTCCTCTGTGGCACCACCAAGTCCATTCTCCTCATGACTTCCATGTGCATACTTAGCTCAGGAAACATGTTTGAAAGAGCTGGCTTCCCCGTCTGTAGGTACCCAATCCTTTCCTAACATTCCAGCTACCTCTTGAATAGTTACATCCTGCTGTACTGCCACTTTCCATTCTTCCTCTGATATGCACCCAAAACCAGACTCACCCAAAGAGGCCACCATGAAAACACCTCCATTCTCTTGCTCACACACCTGTTCATTGCTGAGCGACAAACTGGACAAACAGTCCGCAATAACATTCTTGGCACCTTGAATATATTCTAACTGAAACTAGAATTCCATCAACCTATAGTGCCACTTTGCAATGCGGGGAGTGGCATTACCAGCCCCCTTCGTGGTGAACACATTTATCAAAGGCTTGTGATCCATCCAGATGATAACTCAAAACCCCACAGATATTATCTAAAATGGTCCACACCACACCAGCAAGCCAGAGCCTCACGCTCTATTATAGAGTAAGTGCTTTTCATACCTCTTAAAGCTTGGGACGCAAACTCCATCACTTATTCATTGTCCTGTCTTATTTTAAGTAAGACAGCACCCAATTTGTGCTGTGACCACAATAGATGGATCATGTGTATCAAAAGATTGAAGGGGAATGGCACAACTGAATTCAAGTTGTATTTTTTGGAACTCACGTTCCTGCTCTGATGACCAAACAAACTGCTGTTTTGGTTTCATCGGAACCTCATATTATGGGGTTTCTCACTGCAGTTGGGAATGAACCTGGCATAAAATTCCAGCATACCAAGAAATTAATGGAGCTGATCCTTGTTTTGTCGTGTGAGGAAACCCTTTATGGCCATTACCAAAAACTCCTTAGGTTTCACCCCCAAGCAGTCAATTTATAACCCAGGTAATCCACCACAGCCACAGCGAACTTACACCCCTCCACCTTTAAAGTGACCCCCCCTTCAGTTATAATGGATAACACAGTAGCCAAGGTCTTATCATGGCATTCCACATGCTTATTGCACACCAAAATGTTGTCCTGAAAGCATTAAAATAATTAAACAACAGGGGGTGGTGATGGACAGAGTTTCTGAATTAAGCAGAATCTCTCACCCAGTCAAGAGATCAGGGCTAGATCCAACACCGTTTTTTAGCTCATTGCACCATCCCAGTTTCAGAACCTGGCTGTATGCAAATTAGTCTGTCCCTGGCCCAGTGCATCATGGGAACAGGGCAGACCAGACTACAATAGCCAATTCTTTCACTGGGAAGGAAACAAGCTTCCGGGGACCGGTTTCTGGCATTACAGCCGTCTTCGGCCCGGCTTGCTTGAATCCTGATGGTGCAATGAGCAAGGGACTCACGTCTGAGTATACCCTTCCACGCTTATGGTGGACAAAATAATTAAACAACAGGGGGTGGTGATGGACAGAGTTTCTGAATTAAGCAGAATCTCTCACCCAGTCAAGAGATCAGGGCTAGATCCAACACCGTTTTTTAGCTCATTGCACCATCCCAGTTTCAGAACCTGGCTGTATGCAAATTAGTCTGTCCCTGGCCCAGTGCATCATGGGAACAGGGCAGACCAGACTACAATAGCCAATTCTTTCACTGGGAAGGAAACAAGCTTCCGGGGACCGGTTTCTGGCATTACAGCCGTCTTCGGCCCGGCTTGCTTGAATCCTGATGGTGCAATGAGCAAGGGACTCACGTCTGAGTATACCCTTCCACGCTTATGGTGGACAAAATAATTAAACAACAGGGGGTGGTGATGGACAGAGTTTCTGAATTAAGCAGAATCTCTCACCCAGTCAAGAGATCAGGGCTAGATCCAACACCGTTTTTTAGCTCATTGCACCATCCCAGTTTCAGAACCTGGCTGTATGCAAATTAGTCTGTCCCTGGCCCAGTGCATCATGGGAACAGGGCAGACCAGACTACAATAGCCAATTCTTTCACTGGGAAGGAAACAAGCTTCCGGGGACCGGTTTCTGGCATTACAGCCGTCTTCGGCCCGGCTTGCTTGAATCCTGATGGTGCAATGAGCAAGGGACTCACGTCTGAGTATACCCTTCCACGCTTATGGTGGACAAAATAATTAAACAACAGGGGGTGGTGATGGACAGAGTTTCTGAATTAAGCAGAATCTCTCACCCAGTCAAGAGATCAGGGCTAGATCCAACACCGTTTTTTAGCTCATTGCACCATCCCAGTTTCAGAACCTGGCTGTATGCAAATTAGTCTGTCCCTGGCCCAGTGCATCATGGGAACAGGGCAGACCAGACTACAATAGCCAATTCTTTCACTGGGAAGGAAACAAGCTTCCGGGGACCGGTTTCTGGCATTACAGCCGTCTTCGGCCCGGCTTGCTTGAATCCTGATGGTGCAATGAGCAAGGGACTCACGTCTGAGTATACCCTTCCACGCTTATGGTGGACAAAATAATTAAACAACAGGGGGTGGTGATGGACAGAGTTTCTGAATTAAGCAGAATCTCTCACCCAGTCAAGAGATCAGGGCTAGATCCAACACCGTTTTTTAGCTCATTGCACCATCCCAGTTTCAGAACCTGGCTGTATGCAAATTAGTCTGTCCCTGGCCCAGTGCATCATGGGAACAGGGCAGACCAGACTACAATAGCCAATTCTTTCACTGGGAAGGAAACAAGCTTCCGGGGACCGGTTTCTGGCATTACAGCCGTCTTCGGCCCGGCTTGCTTGAATCCTGATGGTGCAATGAGCAAGGGACTCACGTCTGAGTATACCCTTCCACGCTTATGGTGGACAAAATAATTAAACAACAGGGGGTGGTGATGGACAGAGTTTCTGAATTAAGCAGAATCTCTCACCCAGTCAAGAGATCAGGGCTAGATCCAACACCGTTTTTTAGCTCATTGCACCATCCCAGTTTCAGAACCTGGCTGTATGCAAATTAGTCTGTCCCTGGCCCAGTGCATCATGGGAACAGGGCAGACCAGACTACAATAGCCAATTCTTTCACTGGGAAGGAAACAAGCTTCCGGGGACCGGTTTCTGGCATTACAGCCGTCTTCGGCCCGGCTTGCTTGAATCCTGATGGTGCAATGAGCAAGGGACTCACGTCTGAGTATACCCTTCCACGCTTATGGTGGACAAAATAATTAAACAACAGGGGGTGGTGATGGACAGAGTTTCTGAATTAAGCAGAATCTCTCACCCAGTCAAGAGATCAGGGCTAGATCCAACACCGTTTTTTAGCTCATTGCACCATCCCAGTTTCAGAACCTGGCTGTATGCAAATTAGTCTGTCCCTGGCCCAGTGCATCATGGGAACAGGGCAGACCAGACTACAATAGCCAATTCTTTCACTGGGAAGGAAACAAGCTTCCGGGGACCGGTTTCTGGCATTACAGCCGTCTTCGGCCCGGCTTGCTTGAATCCTGATGGTGCAATGAGCAAGGGACTCACGTCTGAGTATACCCTTCCACGCTTATGGTGGACAAAATAATTAAACAACAGGGGGTGGTGATGGACAGAGTTTCTGAATTAAGCAGAATCTCTCACCCAGTCAAGAGATCAGGGCTAGATCCAACACCGTTTTTTAGCTCATTGCACCATCCCAGTTTCAGAACCTGGCTGTATGCAAATTAGTCTGTCCCTGGCCCAGTGCATCATGGGAACAGGGCAGACCAGACTACAATAGCCAATTCTTTCACTGGGAAGGAAACAAGCTTCCGGGGACCGGTTTCTGGCATTACAGCCGTCTTCGGCCCGGCTTGCTTGAATCCTGATGGTGCAATGAGCAAGGGACTCACGTCTGAGTATACCCTTCCACGCTTATGGTGGACAAAATAATTAAACAACAGGGGGTGGTGATGGACAGAGTTTCTGAATTAAGCAGAATCTCTCACCCAGTCAAGAGATCAGGGCTAGATCCAACACCGTTTTTTAGCTCATTGCACCATCCCAGTTTCAGAACCTGGCTGTATGCAAATTAGTCTGTCCCTGGCCCAGTGCATCATGGGAACAGGGCAGACCAGACTACAATAGCCAATTCTTTCACTGGGAAGGAAACAAGCTTCCGGGGACCGGTTTCTGGCATTACAGCCGTCTTCGGCCCGGCTTGCTTGAATCCTGATGGTGCAATGAGCAAGGGACTCACGTCTGAGTATACCCTTCCACGCTTATGGTGGACAAAATAATTAAACAACAGGGGGTGGTGATGGACAGAGTTTCTGAATTAAGCAGAATCTCTCACCCAGTCAAGAGATCAGGGCTAGATCCAACACCGTTTTTTAGCTCATTGCACCATCCCAGTTTCAGAACCTGGCTGTATGCAAATTAGTCTGTCCCTGGCCCAGTGCATCATGGGAACAGGGCAGACCAGACTACAATAGCCAATTCTTTCACTGGGAAGGAAACAAGCTTCCGGGGACCGGTTTCTGGCATTACAGCCGTCTTCGGCCCGGCTTGCTTGAATCCTGATGGTGCAATGAGCAAGGGACTCACGTCTGAGTATACCCTTCCACGCTTATGGTGGACAAAATAATTAAACAACAGGGGGTGGTGATGGACAGAGTTTCTGAATTAAGCAGAATCTCTCACCCAGTCAAGAGATCAGGGCTAGATCCAACACCGTTTTTTAGCTCATTGCACCATCCCAGTTTCAGAACCTGGCTGTATGCAAATTAGTCTGTCCCTGGCCCAGTGCATCATGGGAACAGGGCAGGCCAGACTACAATAGCCAATTCTTTCACTGGGAAGGAAACAAGCTTCCGGGGACCGGTTTCTGGCATTACAGCCGTCTTCGGCCCGGCTTGCTTGAATCCTGATGGTGCAATGAGCAAGGGACTCACGTCTGAGTATACCCTTCCACGCTTATGGTGGACAAAATAATTAAACAACAGGGGGTGGTGATGGACAGAGTTTCTGAATTAAGCAGAATCTCTCACCCAGTCAAGAGATCAGGGCTAGATCCAACACCGTTTTTTAGCTCATTGCACCATCCCAGTTTCAGAACCTGGCTGTATGCAAATTAGTCTGTCCCTGGCCCAGTGCATCATGGGAACAGGGCAGACCAGACTACAATAGCCAATTCTTTCACTGGGAAGGAAACAAGCTTCCGGGGACCGGTTTCTGGCATTACAGCCGTCTTCGGCCCGGCTTGCTTGAATCCTGATGGTGCAATGAGCAAGGGACTCACGTCTGAGTATACCCTTCCACGCTTATGGTGGACAAAATAATTAAACAACAGGGGGTGGTGATGGACAGAGTTTCTGAATTAAGCAGAATCTCTCACCCAGTCAAGAGATCAGGGCTAGATCCAACACCGTTTTTTAGCTCATTGCACCATCCCAGTTTCAGAACCTGGCTGTATGCAAATTAGTCTGTCCCTGGCCCAGTGCATCATGGGAACAGGGCAGACCAGACTACAATAGCCAATTCTTTCACTGGGAAGGAAACAAGCTTCCGGGGACCGGTTTCTGGCATTACAGCCGTCTTCGGCCCGGCTTGCTTGAATCCTGATGGTGCAATGAGCAAGGGACTCACGTCTGAGTATACCCTTCCACGCTTATGGTGGACAAAATAATTAAACAACAGGGGGTGGTGATGGACAGAGTTTCTGAATTAAGCAGAATCTCTCACCCAGTCAAGAGATCAGGGCTAGATCCAACACCGTTTTTTAGCTCATTGCACCATCCCAGTTTCAGAACCTGGCTGTATGCAAATTAGTCTGTCCCTGGCCCAGTGCATCATGGGAACAGGGCAGACCAGACTACAATAGCCAATTCTTTCACTGGGAAGGAAACAAGCTTCCGGGGACCGGTTTCTGGCATTACAGCCGTCTTCGGCCCGGCTTGCTTGAATCCTGATGGTGCAATGAGCAAGGGACTCACGTCTGAGTATACCCTTCCACGCTTATGGTGGACAAAATAATTAAACAACAGGGGGTGGTGATGGACAGAGTTTCTGAATTAAGCAGAATCTCTCACCCAGTCAAGAGATCAGGGCTAGATCCAACACCGTTTTTTAGCTCATTGCACCATCCCAGTTTCAGAACCTGGCTGTATGCAAATTAGTCTGTCCCTGGCCCAGTGCATCATGGGAACAGGGCAGACCAGACTACAATAGCCAATTCTTTCACTGGGAAGGAAACAAGCTTCCGGGGACCGGTTTCTGGCATTACAGCCGTCTTCGGCCCGGCTTGCTTGAATCCTGATGGTGCAATGAGCAAGGGACTCACGTCTGAGTATACCCTTCCACGCTTATGGTGGACAAAATAATTAAACAACAGGGGGTGGTGATGGACAGAGTTTCTGAATTAAGCAGAATCTCTCACCCAGTCAAGAGATCAGGGCTAGATCCAACACCGTTTTTTAGCTCATTGCACCATCCCAGTTTCAGAACCTGGCTGTATGCAAATTAGTCTGTCCCTGGCCCAGTGCATCATGGGAACAGGGCAGGCCAGACTACAATAGCCAATTCTTTCACTGGGAAGGAAACAAGCTTCCGGGGACCGGTTTCTGGCATTACAGCCGTCTTCGGCCCGGCTTGCTTGAATCCTGATGGTGCAATGAGCAAGGGACTCACGTCTGAGTATACCCTTCCACGCTTATGGTGGACAAAATAATTAAACAACAGGGGGTGGTGATGGACAGAGTTTCTGAATTAAGCAGAATCTCTCACCCAGTCAAGAGATCAGGGCTAGATCCAACACCGTTTTTTAGCTCATTGCACCATCCCAGTTTCAGAACCTGGCTGTATGCAAATTAGTCTGTCCCTGGCCCAGTGCATCATGGGAACAGGGCAGACCAGACTACAATAGCCAATTCTTTCACTGGGAAGGAAACAAGCTTCCGGGGACCGGTTTCTGGCATTACAGCCGTCTTCGGCCCGGCTTGCTTGAATCCTGATGGTGCAATGAGCAAGGGACTCACGTCTGAGTATACCCTTCCACGCTTATGGTGGACAAAATAATTAAACAACAGGGGGTGGTGATGGACAGAGTTTCTGAATTAAGCAGAATCTCTCACCCAGTCAAGAGATCAGGGCTAGATCCAACACCGTTTTTTAGCTCATTGCACCATCCCAGTTTCAGAACCTGGCTGTATGCAAATTAGTCTGTCCCTGGCCCAGTGCATCATGGGAACAGGGCAGACCAGACTACAATAGCCAATTCTTTCACTGGGAAGGAAACAAGCTTCCGGGGACCGGTTTCTGGCATTACAGCCGTCTTCGGCCCGGCTTGCTTGAATCCTGATGGTGCAATGAGCAAGGGACTCACGTCTGAGTATACCCTTCCACGCTTATGGTGGACAAAATAATTAAACAACAGGGGGTGGTGATGGACAGAGTTTCTGAATTAAGCAGAATCTCTCACCCAGTCAAGAGATCAGGGCTAGATCCAACACCGTTTTTTAGCTCATTGCACCATCCCAGTTTCAGAACCTGGCTGTATGCAAATTAGTCTGTCCCTGGCCCAGTGCATCATGGGAACAGGGCAGACCAGACTACAATAGCCAATTCTTTCACTGGGAAGGAAACAAGCTTCCGGGGACCGGTTTCTGGCATTACAGCCGTCTTCGGCCCGGCTTGCTTGAATCCTGATGGTGCAATGAGCAAGGGACTCACGTCTGAGTATACCCTTCCACGCTTATGGTGGACAAAATAATTAAACAACAGGGGGTGGTGATGGACAGAGTTTCTGAATTAAGCAGAATCTCTCACCCAGTCAAGAGATCAGGGCTAGATCCAACACCGTTTTTTAGCTCATTGCACCATCCCAGTGTCCTGAAAGCATTAACATTGGGAACCCCTGAAAACATCTCCTTGACCCTCTGAAATACCGTGGAGACAATGCCAAACCAAAAGGCATTCCCCGGAATCTATAAGCATCAAAGGGTTTACAAAAGATGACAACTTTCTTTTTTCAAAGTGATTTGGTGTTAAGCAGAGGACATATCCTACGTGGTCTTTTTTGTACCCCTTTTAATGAACCTAGCATCTCCATAATGTTGGGCAGAGGATGTCTATCCACCCATATTCTCTTGTTAAGATTCCTCAAGTCTATCCACATCCTAAGGGCACCATTACCTTTCCTGGCCAAAACAACAGGAGACAACCATTCAGAGCTTTCAATGGGCTTGATGATACCCTGCTGATGTAGACATTTCAACTCTTGAGACAACTCTTTCCTCATGGCAAATGGTACATGTCTGGCTTTGTGAACTACAGGTTGGACTCCTTGCTTCAAAATTATATGATGATAAAAAGCTTCAATCTTTCTGAGTGTTTTGCTAAAGCCATTTGGGATTACACACTCCAATCCTGTGCTCCTACAGTCCAGCAGACCTATTTTCATCTTTGAGCAGCACCTGCTCTGTACTATTTGGGTCTAAAATAACACCCATAGTTTTCTTCTTCAGACATTCCAGAAGTGAAGGCCTGTCCTTTGCTAAGTACACACTGTCAAAAGTGGAATGCCCCTTAAAACTTAACACACAGTCAAACTCCCCCAAAACCTGTTCTGGTTTACCACCATACGCTATAGGTTTAACCAGGGATTTACTCAGAGGAATATTGATAAACCAACTCCACTCCTCAGGACCAGTGAGAGTGAAAAATGATCTGGAATTAGCATCATAGAAAGAAGTTCTCCAGCTACTCCAATTTGAACCGAATGGCCTCCTGACACTTGTAGGATCAAGCTTTATTACATCAAGATCGTCCACATTTTTCATAGAGTCACTCACTTTGCCACAATCACATAAATCATCCTACTTTTCAGAAACACCATATTCACAGGCATTTAACACCATCATAACCAGATTTCATTCCTCACTGTCAGCATCAGAATTGGTTTCTGATATGCTTTCAATTGAAAGAAATTTTTTAGCTTTAGGCTCGACATACACTGGCTTATATTTGCACGCTTTTGCAATTCCTTTTGCACCTTGCACAATACTTCTCAGATGCAGGACATTATGAAGCATTCCCCAAATAACATCGGCTGCCACATCTCTAGCACTCTAATGGTCTCTGTCACCCTTCCTGTCGCTTTTGTTCGACACTTTATCCGCTGTAACTGCATGCACTTTAGTTTCTAACCCCATGTGATTCATGTACATAGCAGTAGTTTCTACATTTTCAGCTACTTCTAATGCTTTGTCCAAAGTTAAGTTTTCTGTTGTCAAAAGTTTCTTCTGATCCTTCTTGCTATTAGTTTTTTCAACAAATTGATCCCTCAGCATTTCATCCTCAAAGGTTTTATAGTCACATGTTGCCAGTAAGACCCTCAGATCACTCATAAAATCCTCCACTGGCTCCCCAGGATGTTGCTTCTTCATATAAAACATGTGCCTTTCCATAATGAGGTTACGCATCTTTTTAAACCTAGCATCCATCATTTTTATAGCTGAAGCATATTCATCCACCGAATCACCTTCACCCATTACAAAAGCTACAGGTAAATTCTTTAAGACCTTGCTTCCGTGCCCGAGGAATGCGTAATATAGCAAATCTTTTCTTCTGGGTGAAATCCTCTGCTTGAATGGCTACTAGATAAGCTTCGAACCCTTGTAACCATAATTCCCACCTTGCAGGGGGATTTCCTGGGGTTGATAGAAATGGAGAAGGGAGTAGCACTGATTGTTGCATATTGGCAAATCACATCAACCAGTGCTGGAATTTATGCAACTATAACGTGGATGTGCACTGAACAATTTGAAGGCTGATTAAGGAACTGGAAAACAGTAAAAGACTTATACAAAAACAAGTACTATATGAAGAGAATGCAAAGTGTGCGTATCACTGACTGTGCACTCAAAAATGGCCTAATTACTGAAATGGTGTGCATGTCACCAAAAAATGCACGCCGCCTTGTGAAAAGAAATATTTAGAGATACTGTCACTGACATGCATGTAGCAACTTGCTGAATGAATGCTACATTCCTATCTCTAAAGGATGGTTACTTACAAACTGCAGAATTAGAAACAGTTGAATTGTGCGTGTCACCGACACACACTGTGCCTTAGAAATGACAGGCAAGATCCTTGGAATCCGACCATAAAGTCCGGCACCAAAGAGACAAAAGGTGTGCGTATCACCGATACACGCTGACAGCCGTGAACACAGCTCGCGAAGAGACGTAGAAGATGCCTGGATTCAGTTACCAGGATGCCTGAACATGTGATGACGCAGCTGTTTACTGAAGTTACCGGAATGCCACATGCTGCTCAGGTGTTGCAGTTGCCAGGAGGCGGAGATCTAAACATGTGATGACGCAACCGCAATGGTTGTGAGGGAGATGATGTCACCGTTGGTGCCAAATTGGTCCCAGAATCCCAATTCCGTGAAAGAGCAGATGGATAGTAAGGCGGCTGCACAGAGCAAAGGCAAGGTGCCATACCACTCTTAGGTCACAGCTCCCACTGTGTCAAAGCTGTAAAACCACTCCTGCTGGTTTCAGGACATCGATGCGGCAACTCCTGCTTCACGTATCCTCTGGTTCAGATCTGATCATCGCCACTGAAAGGATGAGGCTGGAGGAAATCCGAGTAGGAAACAGAACTCCTTTATTGAGAGTGAGTGCAAAGGACTGGTCGAAGCAGGCAGCCAAAAGCAACTTCCTATCCACCCCACCATTCAAACATGCCACCCTTCCACCCTAACAACAGTCGCCATGGTGGCATGTGCCCAACATTCCTAAACAAGAACCAAACAACTGTCTAAAATATATTACTAACACATGGTGTTGGAAGTGCACTGTAATTGACAGACAGCACATCTTCAATTGAAATGGCCACTAAATTTGCATAGACGTACAGTTTTACTGCCAAACCACAGACACTGATGTGTAGAAAATGGGTTTCAACAATATTGATCATTTGTGTAAAACCATTTGTCTTGTTTTTTTATATACTATTAAAATCTTTGTTTCAGTCATGATTCATAATTAAAAATGTGCTTCATAGGTGATATCCTAACTGCTGATATATTTTGAAACATTTGTATAGTCCCTGTGCATGTATTTTAATGTTATATTTTAGAAAAAATGACACCCTATAACCTTTCCTTTAATGGTCCCAGTACGCCAGCGGGATTGCACATAGTTCGCTTTACAAAAACCTTTGCAGTTAAAGAAAGAAAAGTAAACAACAGTCTCAATGATAAAATAATAAGTAGCAATTTGTCAGAAGACATAGACTGGCATTTGTCCTCTGTCTTTAAATGCACAGCAAATGTGACAATATAAAAAACAAACAACATTTAAAGACATCACCTTTTGAACTCCAGCATGGATATTGCAGCAGCACCCCAAACCCTACCTCCAGAGCCTAATGGGTTTATTGGAGCAGAGCAGAAACTCACACATGGCATCAAGGTTCAGATCTCCAACACCAGCTTTTGTCAGCTGGAACCCAGAATGCAACCAGTGAACAGGCGAGCACACAACCTTCTAGAACAAAATACCTCACCCAAGAGCATAGAGTATATGTAATATACACCGACGACAGCCCAAAGAGTGAATTATATACAGTGTATCTGAGCTACTATGCCACCCCATCCCATTAAAACAGCAATCCAAGAGCTTCATAATAAACAAGCAGTGACAAAGCCAATAGATTTTGTCTCCATGAGAGCTATTGCCTTTGCCATTGTCTTTTAGCCATGTTGTACAGCAGTGTGGAGCAGATTGGACTGGCATGACATGGTGTAGAGTGGTATGGAATAGTGTAGTGTGGAGTGGAGTAGCGTGGGTTGAGTGGGGAAACATGTAGACCACTTTTTGTTTTGGATATACAAGACCAATTTAGTCTATACATTATCCACAATTTTACCTTTTAAACTAGTCCTATAACCGCATGAATAAAATTGCTCTATTTGGCTAGAGGAGCCTTGGGGCATTTTTAATCTGCACTCCATTATCAGCCTTGGCACTAAAATCACCAGGTCAGCTGTAATCTGGCATCGTAGCACACCTGGGTTGCATTTCCCCGCCCAGGTGTTAAACCATTGTTGAAACATGCCATCAACTAGGTTGGTGGGTGAGGGTTCTTATAAAAAAACAGCATGTTTTTTCGCTTTACCCATCCCAGCACTGTGCAACAACATTTTGGATTCCACTCGCGGGTCCGTCCCTTGTGTTGTCTGACTAGTCATTTGGGGATAAGGACGTACCCATTTTCTTCCTCGCTTCTTCTGATTCAGTTAGGGACAGTTGTGAGAGCACTATATAACTTTTATATATATATATTGCTATATAGGAGGCTTCTCCTACTGCACAAATCACAGAGAATAACTTACGGGACCCTTCAGAACATAGGGTCCACCATGGCAGAGAACCCAGGTCTCACATTTATGGAGGAGGATGTTAATTTAATTCTTTCCCGTCCTCTTTTGATGGCTGATCTCAATGTAGCGCAAACTATAGCACAAATAACAGAATGGTAAAACCTAAGCGAACCAAAAAAAAACAGGATTAGAACTATACTGCATGGCGTAATACTTACCGAATATTTGAGGAACAACATTGTCCCGAAAAGGTTTTATAGTCACCAATGCGCTCCGGATTTTCCTGGAAGATGCTGCCTTCTGGAAAGACTGGGCTAAATAGCATGGGATTGCACTTGGGACTGGATCATTTTGATCATCCAGACCGCGAAAAGATTGTCAGAGGCAATGCTAACAGAAATCCAGGCCACTGAGAACCACCTTAAACTTTAAAACAACATTAACAGCATTTAAGAAAAGACTGGATGAAGTGAATAAAGAAATGGCGGAATCCAAAGGGAACCGCACATAATACAAAATATACAAATTCCCAAAATATCTGAAAAGGTTTTCCTACACGAAAACGTACCCTTATGCGGAACCTGACTACATCCAGGCAAAAAGAACAGATAGTTCTGCAGATACTTCTGATGATAACTCATCGGTCAATAGCAGATCTAGCAGACGAAGCTACCACAACAGGCAATGAGGAAAAGGAAGACCCGAAACCTGGCCATAACAGTGGTAACAATTTCCACCAGGAGGCCCAATGAACTTCCCGGGACCCTTTCCCCAGCCAAGTCCACATCCGATGTTCGGATAGAATCCACAATTTGCACATGCTCCCCAACCCTTCTTTAACAGCAATCCCGGGTTCCCTTTTTTAGGGAGAGACAGAAGGGGGAGAACCAGAAGAAGAAGACAAAATCAGGTTCACTGGGAGGAAGAACAGAACATGGGGGCCAGCAGACAGAGCAAAACCAGGGACCCTCAAGCAGGACCAAGTTCCCAAAGAGTCTAGTGACCTACCTGTCCTCCCATACGCTTACCATAGCAGAAGAAAACATACAGAATAAAGGTCTAGGCTTCATGGGAACTGCACACCTGGACAAAGTTAAACTGCAATAAGAACTTGCCGAGTTTTTCCGAAAAACTCAAGTTAAAAGCTTTTTTTTAGAACCACACCCTGGGAGAAGAAATGGAGAACACAGGTGACAACAACCTAAGACTTAAGTCAACATTCACTCCGCCACCAAGTACCATACCAGTGGAACTGATTACGTTTGAGCAAACCATCATCAACGAAGTAGAAAAGACGACAGGAGCAGAGGTATTTAAGAACACCAATAGTGACGAATTTGCAGCACTAGAGACCCTACGCAATAACAGAAACATTGTCATCAAGCAAGCGGACAAAGGTGGTGGAGTTGTACTCCAAAATAAAGAGGACTACCAGAAAGAATGTAGACGCCTACTGGATGATCCAAAATACTATAGACATCTAGTCTAGTGGCCCCACCAGGATCTTACAAGGGAAAATAAAAAGCCTGGTTGAGGAAGCTGAAGGAAGGGGAACCATAAGAAAATGAGAAGCAGCTTTCTTGACAACAGGGGATGCGAGGATTCCTTATTTTTATACACTACCAAAAATCCATAAAAAACGGAATTCCCGCCGGTCGCAAGATAGTCTTGGGTATTGGTTCACTTTTAGAACCACTTTCCTGTTTCTGCGATCTCTTCCTGAAACCGCTAGTACAAGCCACTACCACATATTTCAAGGACACCAAAGACCTGCTAAAACAACTGGATACATTAACTTTCAATTGCAAAACTTCCCTGCTATTTGGCCTCGATATCTAGAACCTCTACACCAGTATTCCACAGGATGACAGATTAAGAGTTCTAAGAATCGCCCTGAAGACTGCAGCATGGGATTACTAAACCCCGAGATTGTTTGTAGTTGAATGCGCAGAATTGGCATTAAAAGACAACTTTTTTTAATTTGAAGGCTACTTTTTCCTACAGACATATGGGACATCTATGTGCAGCACCTTTGCCCCAAATGTGGCTAGCCTGTACCTCTACGAATTTGGGAAAAAATACGTCCTCAACTCTGATATGCCATTCAATGAGAATATCCTATTTTACAAATGCTACATTGATGACATCTTCCTTGTCTGGGAAGGTATGGAAGAACCACTCACCCTCTTTCTGACCTGGAGCAACAGCTGTGATAACAATCTCAAATTCACACACAGTGTGGACAAAAAAAAATCTCATTTCTGGACGTGGATATCATAGGTGAGAGTGGCAACTTGGGAACAAAAACATACTTCAAACCAACAGCAAAAAACTCCTTAAGATTCAACAGTTTCCACGCGAGACCATTTTGAGAGAAATTACCTTTTGGCCAATACCTTCGACTGCGGACGACTGTTGCAACATTGAGGACTAGAAAGAGCAGGCCTCATTACTCTCCTCTAAGAGAACACGGATACCCAGAATAAATCCCCAAAACTGCCCAGAAACGGGCCCACAACCAAAACAGGGATGGCCTCCTGGAGGAGACACCTAGATCAACCACCTCAATTTTGCTTACCTGTGTTACCACCTACAATACCATCTCTAACCAGGTATCCAGAATCCTCCAAAACACATTGGAGGATACTCGGAACTGGCAAGCTGGGTTAGAAAAAACCTTTGTTTTCCTACACAAAAGAGTGAAGTCTGAAGGACAGCTTAGTGTCCACTAGACCAAGGACACAGGGACAAGTAGCAAACACAGTCCTCAGTGCTTGGAGCCTGCCTAACGTTACGTTCCCATGTGGGAACTGTAGTGTTTGTCATTTGACAAAAACTGCAAAGACCCTCAATTTGGAACCTGGGAAGACATAGGACCTCAGAAAGCACACCAACTGCAACTCATGCAATATGGTCTATTTAATCACTTGACATCGTCATATTGAGGCTACTTTTCCCCAAATCCAGTGGCGACAGCCTTTACTGCAGTCGCAGGTACGCTTGTCCTTCATTTTATTTATCCTTCATTTTATTTATCCATCTCCTTTATACCACATTTTTTCTCTTCTGTAACTTTTAAACATGCTGCATCTCATGCAAGGAAATGCAATTTCCAACATTTCTCATGTCCAAGTGGGCCATCCGAACCTCTTCAAAGAACACGTAAAAAGGCAACGTTCGTCAAAAGCAGTTTATTATAGCCCAATGCTACTTGAGAAAGAGCAACAATGGGTCTACCACCTGGCAACACATAAGAACGGCCTGAACGATAACATCCCGTGGAACACAATAAAGATTGGCTAACATGCAGGGGATGTTATCACTCAAAAGAGAGGAGAGAAACTATACTCCCATTTGTTGCAATTTGTAATGTGGAGTTCAACTTGTCAGTATTCCTGGTATTTGATGGGCGCTGCCCATGTAAGGTTAATTGCTTTAGCAACATTTGGGTACAGCTGATATTTGACGGGCGCTGTCCCATCATGTTTAATCACTTCAGCAACTTATAAGCACTTCTGCCCGCACTTTTTTGACCCCTTAATGCGATTTTCCTGAACATCTCTTTGTCGAAACCAACATGGTTATCAGTCTCCTTACTACACAGTACTTGGGTCATAATAACCCAAACTCTCCCCTTAGACCTTCTAGGTCCTGAGTCTATAGGCATAACTAAATGTCATCAATCAGCATAAAATGAGTGACTATATGCTGCCTTGTATTTCTCTCTACCTTGGCCATTTAACAATATAACAGATTTGTTTATATGCCTTACAAATCATGCACCATTGCTCCCTGAACATCATTATTAGTTTTACAACTGTACGATCTCTTGGTGATCTCATGGTCACCCTAATTTACCCACTTACGGATGATTGTTATAGGTCCTTTAATATGAGGATTCCTAGGGCAATATTTGTCCACACACATTGAGCATGGTCCGTCATAATTATGTGTCCCTACTATCTGAGGACTTTTGACTGTCTAGTTCCCTTAGTTAGACTAATCGTGCTTACACGTCATCAGGCGGTATGACACAAGACACGACACATGCTATGCATCCCCGCCTTCCGGGTTGATGCCATTCAAACCGGGAGACACTGAGGGAGTGGCTCAAATGGGTTCCCGTGCAGGACCTAAGTAGGTATTTATAGAGAGCGGACAACCTTGACGAAGTAAGTCGCGACCTCTCTTCCTACGGATGGAGGTTTTATGCTTTTCTTAATCTATAGGCTACGGTCAAAAAAAATTTCCTCTGCCTACTTAGTGTGTGACTACAGGTGTCCACTTCCCGCCAGGAGCAATAACTCTGTTTAATTGAGATATTTACAGTAAAATGTATACATCATAGAAGTGATGACTTTCTAGCCATATAGGTCAGTTTTCATTCGGTCAGTTTAGATCCTGGTAGCCACTCCCGCAATTGGCAAGTGTGGAGGCTTACAACTTTTGCCTTTTATTCTTAGGTGGTATTTTGCATGCATTTAAATAAATTGTGTACAAATATGACAGAGCTGTGACGCTGCAGTTGGGCTCCTTAAGCTCTGTATTTGCTGCCTTCCAGGGAACCACTGGAGTCAAGCTATCCATGCTGATGAAGGCTGATAGCCAGAAACCGGTCCTTGGATGCTTGATTCCGGTCTGGGAAAGACATGGCTTGGTAGTTCGGACTGGACTGTTCCCATGAGGCACAGGGTCAGAGCTGATTTGCATATAGCCAGTGTCTAACCCAGGGTGGTGTGGAGTGCAAAAAAACGATGGATTTAGGCCCAGATCCTTGTACTGGGGTGAATGTATGAAATTGTTCTACATTCTGTCCATCAACTGTGTTTTTTGCAATTTTCACCCCAAGTGGGCTGGGTATGCTCAGACGTGAGTCCCAGGCTCTCCACACCACTGGAGTCAAGCTATCCAGGCTGATGAAGGCTGATAGCCAGAAACCGGTCCTTGGATGCTTGATTCCGGTCTGGGAAAGACATGGCTTGGTAGTTCGGACTGGACTGTTCCCATGAGGCACAGGGTCAGAGCTGATTTGCATATAGCCAGTGTCTAACCCAGGGTGGTGTGGAGTGCAAAAAAACGATGGATTTAGGCCCAGATCCTTGTACTGGGGTGAATGTATGAAATTGTTCTACATTCTGTCCATCAACTGTGTTTTTTGCAATTTTCACCCCGAGTGGGCTGGGTATGCTCAGACGTGAGTCCCAGACTCTCCACACCACTGGAGTCAAGCTATCCAGGCTGATGAAGGCTGATAGCCAGAAACCGGTCCTTGGATGCTTGATTCCGGTCTGGGAAAGACATGGCTTGGTAGTTCGGACTGGACTGTTCCCATGAGGCACAGGGTCAGAGCTGATTTGCATATTGCCAGTGTCTAACCCAGGGTGGTGTGGAGTGCAAAAAAACGATGGATTTAGGCCCAGATCCTTGTACTGGGGTGAATGTATGAAATTGTTCTACATTCTGTCCATCAACTGTGTTTTTTGCAATTTTCACCCCGAGTGGGCTGGGTATGCTCAGACGTGAGTCCCAGGCTCTCCACACCACTGGAGTCAAGCTATCCAGGCTGATGAAGGCTGATAGCCAGAAACCGGTCCTTGGATGCTTGATTCCGGTCTGGGAAAGACATGGCTTGGTAGTTCGGACTGGACTGTTCCCATGAGGCACAGGGTCAGAGCTGATTTGCATATAGCCAGTGTCTAACCCAGGGTGGTGTGGAGTGCAAAAAAACGATGGATTTAGGCCCAGATCCTTGTACTGGGGTGAATGTATGAAATTGTTCTACATTCTGTCCATCAACTGTGTTTTTTGCAATTTTCACCCCGAGTGGGCTGGGTATGCTCAGACGTGAGTCCCAGACTCTCCACACCACTGGAGTCAAGCTATCCAGGCTGATGAAGGCTGATAGCCAGAAACCGGTCCTTGGATGCTTGATTCCGGTCTGGGAAAGACATGGCTTGGTAGTTCGGACTGGACTGTTCCCATGAGGCACAGGGTCAGAGCTGATTTGCATATTGCCAGTGTCTAACCCAGGGTGGTGTGGAGTGCAAAAAAACGATGGATTTAGGCCCAGATCCTTGTACTGGGGTGAATGTATGAAATTGTTCTACATTCTGTCCATCAACTGTGTTTTTTGCAATTTTCACCCCGAGTGGGCTGGGTATGCTCAGACGTGAGTCCCAGGCTCTCCACACCACTGGAGTCAAGCTATCCAGGCTGATGAAGGCTGATAGCCAGAAACCGGTCCTTGGATGCTTGATTCCGGTCTGGGAAAGACATGGCTTGGTAGTTCGGACTGGACTGTTCCCATGAGGCACAGGGTCAGAGCTGATTTGCATATAGCCAGTGTCTAACCCAGGGTGGTGTGGAGTGCAAAAAAACAATGGATTTAGGCCCAGATCCTTGTACTGGGGTGAATGTATGAAATTGTTCTACATTCTGTCCATCAACTGTGTTTTTTGCAATTTTCACCCCGAGTGGGCTGGGTATGCTCAGACGTGAGTCCCAGGCTCTCCACACCACTGGAGTCAAGCTATCCAGGCTGATGAAGGCTGATAGCCAGAAACCGGTCCTTGGATGCTTGATTCCGGTCTGGGAAAGACATGGCTTGGTAGTTCGGACTGGACTGTTCCCATGAGGCACAGGGTCAGAGCTGATTTGCATATAGCCAGTGTCTAACCCAGGGTGGTGTGGAGTGCAAAAAAACGATGGATTTAGGCCCAGATCCTTGTACTGGGGTGAATGTATGAAATTGTTCTACATTCTGTCCATCAACTGTGTTTTTTGCAATTTTCACCCCGAGTGGGCTGGGTATGCTCAGACGTGAGTCCCAGGCTCTCCACACCACTGGAGTCAAGCTATCCAGGCTGATGAAGGCTGATAGCCAGAAACCGGTCCTTGGATGCTTGATTCCGGTCTGGGAAAGACATGGCTTGGTAGTTCGGACTGGACTGTTCCCATGAGGCACAGGGTCAGAGCTGATTTGCATATAGCCAGTGTCTAACCCAGGGTGGTGTGGAGTGCAAAAAAACGATGGATTTAGGCCCAGATCCTTGTACTGGGGTGAATGTATGAAATTGTTCTACATTCTGTCCATCAACTGTGTTTTTTGCAATTTCCAGGGAAGAGGCAGACTTAATGCATGCGACTCACTCAATTCGCACACAGTGGGTTAACGCTTGCACATTAATAAGTTGATCATTAATGGGAATCAGGTTGACCGGTTCACCGGCCAACCCTGGCACTTTGGCTGTGAATACTATGGGTACCTGTGCATCACACAAGCGAGATAGATGCATTGTGGTTACCTTGACCATTCACTATACTGGTATATGAACGTTTGTATGCTCTGCTTTGTTGTTACAGATCTGTAGTATGCTGCTCAGCCAGGATGTGTGTGTGTTAGAATGTTGGAAGTTTGAATGTTGGAATGGTTTGAGTCAGTTGGTCTTTGGGCTGAGCAGCAAACAGGCTGCCCCTGGTGGGGCTCGCTTTCTATATACTTTCTTACTTGTAACTTCAACCTTCAATAAATATACTTGAAGTTACCAACAACAAACGGACATTCATGTATCTGTTCATTACAAGATCGCACAACTGTTGATGGGAACTGTAAGTAGGCAACACCCATTCACAGCACACCTTAGTGTGTGTGCTGATTATTCATGTGGCCACTCGATTCTGACCACACCAAATTGCCTGGTCCTGAAAAAAGCCTCCTTGAATATGCAGGCTGAAACATGAAGACCACTTCTTTTTGTTTTGGAAATACAAGACTAATTTAGTTTTTACATTATCCACAATTTTAGCTTTTAACCTTGTCCTTGGACCTCTTGAATACAATTGCTCTATCTGGATCGAGGATCCTAGAGGCATTTTTAATCTGCACTCCATTATCTTCCTTGGCACTAAAATCACCAGCCCACTGTAATCGGGCATCGTAGCACACCTTGTTTGCATTCGGCCGCCCAGGTGGGAAGCCGATTATGAAGCATGCCACCAACTAGGTTGGTGGGTGAGGGTTCTTTTTAAAAAACAGAATTGTTTTTTTGCTTTACACATCCCATCACTGAGCAATGATGTTTTGGATTCCCCTCGCCGTTCCGTCCCTTGTAGAGTAGAGTGATGCAGAGGAGTTTGCAGTAGCATAGAGTGTACTGGCATAGAGTAGAGTAGTGTGCAAAGTGGAGAAGAATGGTGCAGAGTGCAGTGGTGCAGAGTAGAGTGCGCTGGTGCAGAGTAACATAGAGTGGCCTAGGGTAAAGTGGTGTAGAGTGGAGTGGGTAGAGTTGAGTGGTGGAGAGAAGAGTGGCATAGAATGCAGTGGTGTAGAGTAGAGTGGCAAAAAGTGCAGTAGAGTAGAGTGGCGTAGAGTGCAGTGGCATAGAGTAGAGTGGTGGAGTGTAGGGGAGAGTGGCATAGAATGCAGTGATGTAGAGTGGCATAGAGTGCAGTGGTGTAGAGTAGAGGGGTGTAGGGTAGAGTGGCATACAGTGCAGGGGTGCAGAGTAGAGCAGATTGGCACATTGTAGTGGCATAGAGTAGAATGGTGCAGAGTGGAGTAGAGTGGCATAGAGTGCAGTGGCCTAAAATGCAGTGGTTTAAAGTAGAGTGCTTTCAGTGGCATAGATTAGTGAGGTGCAGAGCAGAATGGCACAGAGTTCAGTGGCGTTGAGTAGAGTGGTGTAGATTGCAGTGGTATAGGGTGGAGTGGTGCAGAGTAGAGTGCATTTGTATACAGTGCATTAGAGTAGAATGGTGTAGAGTAGAGTGGTGTAGGGTAGAGTTTGGCAGCATAAAGGGGAGTGGCATAAAGTGGAGTGGTGTAGAGTAGAGCAGAGTAGAGGGGAATAGAGTTGAGTGCCATAGAGTGGAGTGCCATAGGGTGGAGTGGCATAGGGTGGAGGGGCATAGAGCGGTGTACAGTGTAGTGGAGTGGCCTAGGTACAGTGGCATGGAGTGCAGTGATGCAGAGTAGAACGGAGAGGCGTAGAGTGCAATGGTGTAGGCTGGAGTGATGGAGGGTAAAGTTGAGTAGCATAGAGTGCACTGACCTAGAGTGCAGTGGCATAGCGTGCAGTGGTGCAGAGTAAAGTGGAGTACAGTAGTGTGGAGTACCGTACAGCAATGGTCTACAGTAGAGTAGAGTGGCATAGAGTGTAGCTATGCCACTTCTTGACATGTATCCAGCATACTATTAGGTATATATATCATGTCCTACTCAGCTCTGCACCACTCTACGCCACTGCACTCTATGCCATGCCACTCTATTATAAATCACATAAGTTGCATGAGGCGTTCTCCAGAAGGTCATCACTTACCTCCAACCAATTCAATATTTACCTGCACAGATCGGCTCAACTAATTAGTCTCTATGAAATAGAATTTTGTAGTAAACTTTAAACAAATCCATCCTCACCAGGAAATGGAGACTGAAAACCATGGAAACATCATGAACTGCTGGTGTTGGTGGCTCAGTTAACTAATGACTCCAGTGCAGGGATCTATTTTTGACCTCATGGTGACAGTCTCAAATCATGGCGAGCTTTCATTTCTTGAAAGTTGATAAAATAATTACCATTGAGCTGGGTAACAATAAACATCTGTTATTCGCTGTATTCTGGGTGAACTTCTGCATTACGAATACAAATTATGTTAAGAGAGCATGGATCCTGGCTTTTATCCAATGAGGGAGAGATTTCTGTAGAGCAGAAGTCTCCACCATTTTCTATATTGAATGAAAGATATCCTGAGCTACTAACAGGCGTTTTTCAGAGTACAAAAGGGACTACATCTGTTATTATTACAGTAGTGACCACCCCATGTAGGATTATCAGTAGAGACTCACCAAACATTTTAGACAAGGGGCCTGATAAAATATTGGGTGGGAAGCACATCCTCTGCCAGGGCGATGGAGTGAATTACTCCATCAATCAATCAATCATTTGTAAAGCGCACTACATACCCGCGAGGGTCTCAAGGCGCTGGGGGGGGGCCCTGCTGATCGAACAGCCAGGTCTTGAGTATCCTCCTGAAGGTCAGCTTGTCTTGGGTCTGTCGTAGGCTCAGTGGGGGGGTGTTCCATGTCTTGGCGGTGAGGTGGGAGAAGGATCTCCCATCATGGTTGTTCTTCGGATGCGCGGGATGGTGGCGAGTGAGAGGTCGGCGGTGCGTAGCTGACGGTTGGGGATGTAGAAGGAGAGCCGTCTGTTGAGGTAGGCTGGGCCGGTCTTGTAGAGTGCTTTGTGTGCGTGGAGGAGGAGCTGGAAGGATATCCTCTTGTTGACGGGGAGCCAGTGCAGGTTTCTCAAGTGGGGGGTGATGTGGCCGTGTCATGGTACGTCGAGGATCAGTCGTGCAGAGGTGTTTTGAATGCGTTGTAGTCGTTTGATGAGCTTGGTCGGGGCTCCCACGTAGAGGGCATTTCCGTAGTCGAGTCTGCTGCTGAAGAGGGTCTGGGTGACTGCCTTTCTTGTATCTGTCGGGAACCATCTGTAGATCTTGTGGAGCATGCAGAGGGTGTTGAAGCAGGAGATGGCGTTGACTTGCTTGGTCATTGAGAGCATTGAGTCGAGGATGATTCCCAGGTTGCGTGCGTGGTCAGTGGGTGTCGGGGCTGCCCCCAGTGCTGTTGGCCACCAGGCTGAAGGTTTGGAGCCGAGGATGAGGACCTCCATCTTGTCCGAGTTCAGCTTCAGACGGATGATCTTCATCCAGTCGGCGACGGCCTTCATTCCTTCGTGGAGGTTGGCTTTGGCGGTGATGGGGTCCTTGGTGAGGGAGAGGAAGAGTTGAGTGTTGTCGGCGTAGGAGATTATGTTGACGTCGTGCTGTCGGGCGACGTGTGTGAGCAGGGCCACGTAAATGTTGAACAGTGTTGGGCTGAGGGAGGATCCCTGGGGTATGCCGCAGATGATCTCGGAGGCTTTGGAACAGAATGGGGGGAGGCAGACGCTCTGGGTTCTGCCAGAGAGGAAGGAGGTGGTCTATTCCAGAGCTTTATCTTGGAGCCCTGCAGCGGGCGGCATGCGCGTAGAGTGTGGTGGCAGACGGTGTCAAAGGCGGCGGAGAGGTCTAGGAGGATGAGTGCTGCGGTCTCACCATTGTCCAGCAGGGTCCTGATGTCGTCGATGGCGGTGATGAGGGCAGTCTCGGTGCTGTGGTTGCTGCGGAACCCTCACTGGGAAGGGTTCAGGATTCTGTTTTCTTCGAGGTATCGGGTTAGCTGTCTGTTGACGATTTTCTCGATGACCTTGGCCAGGAAGAGGAGCAGAGAGATGGGCCGGAAGATCTTGAGGTCTCTTGGGTCTGCAGAGGCACAGACAAATGGTGGTGTGTGATGTGGCTGGCGATGATGTGCACGCGCATAGCTCACATGAACTATACGCGATCCGCAGCTAGGTAGACTTTTCTTTTCCGCTTACTATAATCTCGCCTATTTATTCCTGCGGGATAGAATAGGCGAGACCTAAAAAGGCCTGATTTGGAAAGGTGCGACTTGCTTTTATCTTTTTACAACTTCTTTCAAATGATACCGTATTGTATATGCTCAGCTTTTTAAAGACAGCCATCCGACTTGGATCGTGCTGTGATTACCTTTGACAGTGGGATTTATTTTTAAACTGTAATTAGATCACACTGGCCACACTGTTTGGGTATTCTGTACATATGTGGAGTGTTGTTTGTATGACTTTTATGGTTTTATCTGAAAAAACAAACATAGTTTGATTTAATTTGAGTGCATGAGTAAAGACTGAGCCTTTCATCAGTGCAAGCATGTGGCTCAGTATATCAATTACTGGATGGGTTGTTAATCGGTGTTTAGATGGCTGCCTAGGTTCTGCACTAATGTTATAATGATTTCATAGTTACAGCCTTGAAAATTTTGTGATAAGTTTTTTAAAAAAAAGTAAAAGAAGGAGAGATGCAGTAAAACAGAAAGAACAAGTTGAGAGAGTAGTTGATAGGCCTTTGCTTTGAAGAGGAAGCTTTTTATTTTCATTCTAAATAGAATGAAGACTCTTGACAAAATAAATTTTGCATGAGGAGACAAAACCACAAGAAAAGATTAGTGAATAGAAGTAACTATTGTACAGTTTTTTGGGACAATGGATACATACTTCTTGTACAGAGGATTTCTTTAATGAAGAAAGCTATTGTAGGATAACAAATTAGTTCATGCTATTGAAAAAAATAGGACTATGTTATGAAATGAAGAATGGTAGTCATATAGCAAAAGAGGTGAAGGTACCTGGAAATGTAGAAGAAGTTATTGCAGAAGAGGTACAAGGAACATGTAGTCAGGGTACTGTATACAAATGGAATTGTAGTAGTGTTTCTAGTATTCTACAGCAATCCATTGATATATTAAGAAAATTCCTTTGTATCTTACCAAGGCGAAGTTTAAAACACAAAAAAAGTTCCACCACTCAACAATGGCAAAATGTAGGTTGGAGGCTTTATTATGTGAACACCTCTGCTTTATATTTAAGAGAAATAAATAGAGTGATTTTGCATGGTAGTGTGGCACATGTAGAAAAGGTTTGTGGTGAAGTGCAGTTTTGCTTCTATGGTCCTGAGTAGCAGTCTAGGGAAAATGAAGGGTTGTTAAGAAGAAGAGTTGCAGAACAAGACATATATCACAGCTCATAGTTTTAAAAAAGAGATTACAAAATTTAACACAGTGTTCTGTAAAAAAAAGCAGAGTGTATTTGTATATGTTGCTGATGCTCTTACTAGAAGATTTAAACACAGACTGTTGACTTTTAAAAAAAAAATTAAACTTTATTTATTAAGTTTGGCGTTATTCATCTCCAGTACAGTAAATCCAGCAAGGTACAAAATTACAGTATAATTGCTCTAGGTACAGAAAGATCCTTTTAACAATTCTAGCAATCGGTCAACAGCATAACAAGAACGAGGACCTTGCGATCCCCGACTGCCCCTTACGTAGCTACTGGGTAGTTACATGTCTCTCAGCGCAGATAAAACTCAATAAAAACTCCCTCCACCCCTCTACCCCCACACCCACCCCTCCCCCAGTTCTCCCCAACTGTACCCCCCCTCCCGCTGCTGAGTCCATAACCCCCCTCCCGTGCGGTCTGGTTTCTACCTGTATGGTCAAAAAGTGATTCCAAAACACTAAACATAGGGTCTCTGCCAAGTGTACCTCATAATGAGCCAGCACGCGGCGCATCGTCTTGGGGCTGCTGCTCTCCCTGTCCTGAATCTACCAGTTCTGAGTTAGTGAGTGTTAAGGGGGTATCTAGTCCCACCAGCTCCTGAAACATCGCCCCCCAAGTCTGGAGGACCTCAGGTAGCTTCCCGTCCCTCCTCGTGCGCCTTATGTGCTCTTCCTCTGCCAGCGCCCATTCTCTCAGATCTGCCTTTCATTTTTTCAGCATTGGACCCTGAGGGGTCAACCAGTGAATCACAGACTGTTGACTTATATGTAAAAAGTGAAAAAGTAAATTATGATAACTGGCAAACGTTACCTGTGTATTTATTTGTAGAGAGATGGTTTGACTTGTCTATAAGGCAAGTTATATGTAAATAGTGTTATAATAAATTGGACGATAGTAAAATGAACAACACATAGCTATTAGATACCAATTTTGGAAGATAATAAAATGCCTGCTAATGTAGACAAGCATTGGCATAGCCAATAGGTCTCACCTTTGGGACCTTATATGTGTTTAGCCATGCAACAGTTGATGTTGTTGCACCAAGGACATTGTGCTTATAAGGTACCAAAAGCGAGACCTATTGGCTATGCCAATGTTTTGTTATTTATGTGTTGGTTTTTAAAACAAATATAAGGTCTTGTCATTCACAATGCCAATAGCTTAAGCTCGCGCAAATGCGAGACCTATTGTATTGCACATGCTTGTTTGTAAAAGCGCCCCTTGCCGCTCTTTCACTTTAATGGAGGCTAAGCCCCTTTCTTTAGCTGACCCGCATCTAAAGAAAGGTGCACGGCTGCCATTTAAGTGAAAGCACAGTATGGGGCGCTTTTACAACAACAAAAAAACATTTGTTAAGTTGACAAACAAATGTTTTTTATTTGTAAAAGTACCCCATGCCATGCTTTCACTAATAATATTTAATGTTAAAGCGTGACGTTGCAACGCTTTAAAAAAAAAACATTAATATGGTGAGGGACACATAAATAAAGGCGCATGCTGGTTAAAGAATGGCTCACATTGTTTAAAAAAACATAAAAGCAGGTGAGAGCACGTCCCGACTGCAACGGCAGGCAGGAGAAAGTCATTAACTCTAATTTGAAGAATATTTTCTTTTTCTCATAACAATGACTTGGGTTTTACCCAGATTTATTACACGATAAATTTGATATCAATATACTTGTTTTACTCTTGGGTACTCACGGTCTAGGTGGGTCAGATCTAGCAAGACAGCATTATTGGCATGAGTTAATCAGGCACCCTGGCATCAACACTTTTTTGTTGAACGAATTTGGCCTTCTATTGGAAATCCAGTTTTTACAATGGTATAGAACGAAGAGCAGAGGCGCTAAAATGTACATTTGCTCTTTAATCTCACTACTAAGTTACAAAATGTGCAAAGGAAGCAAAAGAAAAATTCATCTGATCTAAGTAGGAGGGGACCGAGAAATAAGTAATGGCACACATTTTCAGCCACAGAGAAGCCACAATCCAGAACTCCAAGGCAATGTAACCCTCCCTTTACAGTGGCCAGTGGAACCTGTCCCAATACAATACTATAAAGCTTGCTAGATGGAGAGATACATGGGACAGATCACTGAATCACAACAGGATTCCTGAGCATTTCTGATGCACTGAAGATGCATAGTCACCAGCCTTTAATGAGAGGACTAAATGAACCTCTATTATGTGCCTGGAAAATGTATATGCTGCTTTTCAAGACGCAGTGGAAAGGTGTTTGTACAACGACTAAGATGTTTTGAAATATCGATCCACCCTATAGAACGGGACAATTTACAGACTCAGACTAGTGTCAACTAACTGTTATCAAAAAATCTCAAGCGTCCCAAAAACTATACATTACGCTTCGTACGGAAATGTGGAAGATCCAAAACGAGGCATACAGTCAAGTCACTCAGGAGCCCACAATGCATGAAATTGTTTATATACGTTAACTCGCTTATGCAAAGTAACATATATTTGCCAGTAGGTCACTATCGTTTGTCTATAACAAGTAATATGGTTCAGAAATCAGGGGTACCATCTTTACCGTTCTTGATCGGGCAGTGATTGGGGGGACCCAGGGAGAGCCAGGCGCGAGCCGGTCTCTCCCTGGGTAGGTTCGCGCGAGAATCAGGAAATCAGGTGTGGACTGATTAGTGAACAGATATAAGGGAGTCAGGCTGGGCAGTGGGGAACTGCGTAGCGGGAGGCTAGTAGGGAGGTTTGTTTTGCGGCGCTCGTGGTTTACCTTGTGTCCTGGGTCATGGAGGAAGCGGCGGAGGTCCGGAGGGCTGTGAGGATCCTTTGTGAGGCGGGGCGTGAAGACCTGCTACGGCCGGGTGTTCCGGCGGAGGCGTGGGTCGGGTTGTCCCGCCCCCCTCGCAGGGCGTCTGAGGGCGTCTCCAGGGCGGTTGAGGCCTGTTTATCGCAGGGCCTGGAGGAGGAGGAAGACGGAGAAGCGGCTATGCCGGCAGACGGGCCTGGGCTGGTTTCGCCCGCCGTCGATGTGGAGCCCCCACTGGATGCCCCGGGTGCCCCTCAGCAGGTATGTGCTTTGCCATTTTTTATTGCTGGCACGCGTGGGGCACCCGGGGGGAGGAGGGGTCGCTCGGTGGGCCGGCAGGTCCCGAGCCCCAGCGGGCTGGTGCGGGGGAAGTCGGGGAAGCCTCCGGCGGGCCCAAAACCCAAGCGTGGGCGGAGCCTGGATGTGCCTGGGCGTGTGCAACTCCCCCCCCCTGCAGCGGTGCCCCCTGCCCCCTCCTCCGCGGTTCCTCAATTGCCGGACGGGGCCTCGCCTTACCTGTGGTTGAACGGGCAATGTTTCCTGCTCTCCCCCGCTGTGCCGGGGCCTGGTACGGCTCCTCACCTCTCTTTTGGTCCCCCACCCCAGGGTGGGGCTGATGTACGGCCCTTGCCGGACGCGTTGCCGGTCTGCCCCCTCCCTGAAGCCCCGCCCCCTGCTGCTGTTATTCCTCCTGCGGGTGCTGCACCCAGTGGGCTGCCACCCCCGCCTGCACAGTCTACGGACGCTGGTGTGCCTGGCCTGGGAACTGCCACCTCCCCTCCTTTGGCTCCGGGTGGGAGGGGTTTGTTGCATAGGGGGGTGCCCGCAGGCCCTGGTCCTTCCCTGTTCCCGGTCCCCAGGGGTCGGCCGGGTGGCCGTTTTGGGGGCCCTGAGCCTGGGGCGGTGGGTGGCCATGGTTTGGCGTCGGCGACTAGTTCCTCGGGGGGTGATGGCGTTTTCGTTTTCAGGGAGCCTGTTCTGGGGTCCTCTTCCTTGTCTGGCTCGAGCGGCCGCAGTTTTCGTCCGGCGCCTTCGGCTGGGCGGCTGTCGGCTGTTTCTACGGGCCCGGGAACTGTCCACACGGCTGTTTCCAGTGGTGGGCTTAACGGGGGGCTATCTGGAGCGGATAGCTCTTCTACAGCTTTCAATGTACACAGTTTTCAGCCTATTGATTGGCAGTTTTATGATGGGGGTATAGGTGATGGGGCTATGCCCAGTGGCAGTGACCAAGTTTTCTTTTCTGATGAAGCTTTCTGTGGTAATTTTCGTGAGGAGGATTTGGAGGAAGGGGAATTGAGAGACACCAATGTTGGGCTTTTGGCAGCACGGGCCCAGGGGGGTGGGTTGGGGCAACCCCCTGTCTCTCGTGTTTCGCAGGAGTCTCAAGCGGACCATGCAGGTGTACGAGGGGCAGTGAGATCTGGACCTTCGCAGAAGGAGCGTGGGGCTGTCACACTGCAGTCGGAGCAGTTGCCCAGAGGTAAGGATGGGTGGTGGTCTGTGTGGCAACCTAGGGAGAGTCTCCCTGTGAAGAGTACAAGGTCTATTGGTACGGGAGATGGGGTTGTGGTTGAGCGAGTCGCTCTGGCACCAAGGCTTGAGCGGCCTGCACTTTCGAATGTTTCTACGGGGGATGGGGTTGTGGTTGAGCGAGTCGCTCTGGCACCGAGGCTTGAGCGGCCGGTATTTTCGAATGTTTCTACGGGGCATGTTGCCAAAGAGGTTTCTACTGCTGGGAATGGTGGAATGGTTGCCCCACAGGTGGCGGAGGATAGTATCCTACCGAAAAAGTTGCCTTATTCTGGGGTGGGGATGCCTTTGGGGTCTCATTTGTCCGAAAAAACGAAGAATCTGATATGGTCTGGGGCATTTGTGGATGTTTTTCGACTTCTCCATAGAGATGTTCAGGCAAAAGAGGGGTCGAAGGAGGAGGAACTAGAACTGGCTCGGAGGCCTCGTGTTCCGAAGTCTATAGAGAATTGGACTTCGGCCTTTCTGATTTATGCCAGTGTTTATTGTCAACGTCATCCTGAGAAGGCAATTGCTATGTTTAAATATGCAGATATCGTCCGCAAGGCTCACAGTTATTTTGGTGGCTTTGCATGGTTGTCCTATGATGACGAATTTAGGGCCCGCATGAGCGCTTTCCCCGAGCGTTCGTGGGGTGAGGTTGATTCCGAATTATGGTTACAGTGGATGGCATCGGCAAATCCGCCTGCTACGACCCACACGGCTAGCGGTCAGCCGGTGCATTATCGGCCCTTTTCAGCTCGCCCCGCTCAGTCTGGGGCGGGGGTTTGGGGCAGAGGTCAAGCAGCCGCCACTGGCACTTGCTGGCACTTTAACCGGGGTTCCTGTAACAGGCCAGCTTGTAGGTACAAGCATGAGTGTTCACAGTGTGGTGGAAAGCACCCCCTCACCCACTGTTTTCCTGGACAACGATTGGGCGATCAGGGACGAGGTTCCGGGGGTAGGGGACAGCAACAACAGTCTGTTTACAAGGGCTCCTACTCCTATTAGGCAGACGGTTCTCGATCTCTGGCTGGTTGATTATCCAGATTTTGAAGCCGCTAAGATTTTGTCTTGGGGTTTCAAACTTGGTTTTCGGATTGGGTATCAGGGACCCAGGGTGGGCAGGTGGTCGGACAATTTGAAGTCTGCGAGGGAGAGTCCCCATGTTGTGCGGAAAAAACTGGATGCCGAGCTGGCGGCTGGTAGGATTGCTGGTCCTTTTGTATCTTGTCCTCTGCTTGACTTGATTGTTTCACCCCTGGGCGTGGTGCCCAAGAAGGCGGCAGGGGAGTTTTGTCTTATACATCACCTGTCCTGGCCCGAGGGTGCATCCATTAATGACTTCATCGATCCGGCCGACTCGAGTGTTACTTATGCCTCGGTGGACGATGCCTTACGGCTCGTGCGCATGGCAGGTGTGGGGGCATTGCTGGCGAAGAGCGACATTCAGTCGGCTTTCCGGCTTTTGCCCATCCATCCTTGGGATTTCAGTCTGTTGGGAATGCAGTTTGATGGTTGTTTCTATGTGGATCGTGTGTTGCCCATGGGCTGTTCAGTGTCCTGCTCCCTTTTTGAAACTTTCAGTACCTTCCTGCAGTGGAGATTCACTTTTGTTACTGGCCACGTCCTGGTCTGTCATTACCTTGATGATTTTCTTTTCATTGGGGAAGGTCGCTCCGGGCAGTGTCAGTCGGCTTTGAACAGCTTTCAGGCCCTGGCGGAGGAATTGGGTGTTCCTTTAGCGCCGGACAAGACCGAGGGCCCATGTACGTCCCTGACTTTCTTGGGGATTGAAATTGACACGCTGTCTATGAGGGCGAGATTGCCTGCAGCTAAAGTGACGGAAATGTCTGACTTCATACAACTGGTTTTGAGGGAGCGGAAAGTCGTTTTGAAAACTGTCCAGAAGCTGTTGGGGTACCTCAATTTTGCTTGTCGGGTTGTTCGGGCGGGCAGGACGTTCTGCAGACGTCTGGGTCTGTCCATGTCCGGTGCGAGCCTCCCCCATCATCGGGTACGCATTACCACTGCTGTCCGGGCTGACCTGACAGTCTGGCTTAGTTTTCTGCAGGATTTCAATGGCGTGTCCTTGTTTTTTGCGGATGAGGACATGGTGTGGCAAGTACAGTTGTTCACTGATGCTGCAGGGGCTCATGGCTTCGGAATTTTTTGGGACGGTCGGTGGTGTGCGGCCGGCTGGCCGGCGCTCTGGCAGGACCAAGGTCGTAGCATAGCATTTCTGGAGCTCTTCCCACTGCTGGTTGCTTTGTATCTGTGGGGGGATGAGTTTCGGAATCGGTCAGTTTTGTTTCATGTGGACAATTTGGCAGTTGTACATCTTGTCAATCACCAGAAGGCTCGTGATTTGCGGGTGTTGCGGCTCTTGCGCGCATTCATGCTGCGGTGTCTGCAATTAAATATTGTCTTTAAAGCACGGCATGTTCCTGGTACTTCTAACTGCATCGCTGACTCTTTGTCTCGATTTCAGTGGGCCGAGTTCCGCAAGTTAGCTCCTGGGGCGGACCTGGAACCAACAGCGATCCCACAGTACGTATGGGACCTGGGGGATTGAGGGTTCACCAATTAGTCGAACATTCGGTGGCTGCCTCCACGAGGCGGGGGTATGTGAAGGCTTGGAGTGAGTTTCTGCAGTTCGGTAAGGATTTGGTGGGACCGGCTGGGGCTGGTTGGTCTGATGAACGTGGCATCTTACAGTTTGTGTTGCATTTGGCTGACAAAGGTCTATCGCCCACTACCATTTCGGGCAAGTTGGCTGGGATTTCTTTTTATGGGCTACTTTGGTGGGGGAGGGATCCGGTTGGGGGGGTGTTGGTTCGTAAAATGTTGAAAGGTTTGGCTAGGATTCGGGCTGGTGGTCCGCAGCTCCGGCAGCCGGTGACTTTTGAGTTGCTTCAGTTGTTGTTACCAGAGTTGGAGTTGTGTTGTCATGATGCTTTTGAGTGTGCCAAATTTCGTTTGTGTTTCATTTGGTTGTTCTTTGGGGCATTTCGGGCATCGGAATTGTTGGGGTTACGGGGTAGGGTAGGCATGACTAGCAGTGAGGTAGTGTTGGAGAGTGACAGGGTGCGGCTGTGGCTGCGGGCATCCAAAACCGACCAGTTGGGGAGGGGTAAGTGGGTGTTCCTTGGCAGGAGTGGTGTTTCTGCATGTTGCCCGGTTGGGGAATGGGAAGTGTTTGTATCATCTCCACATTTTCTCCAGGGGTCTATATTTTGTCATGTGGATGGTAGTCCCATAGTGGCTTCCCAATTGTTGGCTGTCTTGCGCAAAGTTTTGTTGCGCTTGGGGAAGGATCCGGTTCAGTTTGGTACCCATTCCTTCAGAATTGGTGCGGCGACGGAGGCCGCTCGTTTGGGGTGGGACTGGTCCCAGATCCGACGCATTGGTCGTTGGCGTTCCAAGTGCTGTGAGAAATATGTGAGGAAATAGTGCATTTTTGGATTGTCTAACATTTCTTTCTCTCCTAGGTCCTTGGCCGTCGGCCCCCGGAGGCAAACGGAGGGTGTGGATACTGGGGCACTCTTTTATTAAACATGCAGCGTTAGCCGCTGCCACTCAGCTCTGTGGGAGATCGCTTGGTCTCAACAGCACGGCACACGAAGTCTCCTGGCATGGAACAGGGCTCATGCGCTGGGGTGGGCTTTTTCCCGCCTTAGCTGCTTTGGTTTCCCAGTGTTTGGGGGGCTCTCCGGATCTCCTGGTGCTCCATCTGGGCGAGAATGACTTGGTTTCTCTCTCTGGGTTAACTTTGTTGAAACTCATGAAGCAAGATCTGGAAATTATAAAAACCACATGGGTGAGCACCATGCTGATATGGACTGAGTTTGTGCCTCGTCTGCAATGGCGTGGAGCAAGGAACCATTCCGCCCTTGAAAAGGCCAGGAGAAAAGTGAACAGGACAATGCGACCTTTTTGTCATAATTTGGGTATCTACTGTTTGAATCATTATCATTTACAGGTCTCTGAACATCATTTATTTTGTGAGGACGGTGTGCATCTCTCGGCTTTGGGTATTTCTTTTTACCTTTTAGAACTCAGGGATTTGATTAGTAAGGTTCTTCAGGTACAGTTATGGTGTGCTCCTTCCTGTCCTTTTGGTGGGGCAGGAAAACACTAAAGGTTTTCCTGGGTGGCGGGTTTTTTGGTAGTGGGGGTGGGCAGCCTGGAGCGGGTTGGCCATCCTGAAGGGTAGCGTGGGTAGGTTAGGGGTAGTAGGTAGGAGTTTCGTTCTGGGTTTTGGGATTCAGGTTTTGTAAGATCATTGTAGAGTTGGATTTTGTAAATAAATAAATAATGAAATGTGTTTCGTGAAAAATTATGATGCACCTGTCCTAAAAATAAAGTGGCCTTTTTTGCTCCTAAAAGAGAGATGTGGACAATGATTTCTTGCGCGAGGGGGGACCCAGGGAGAGCCAGGCGCGAGCCGGTCTCTCCCTGGGTAGGTTCGCGCGAGAATCAGGAAATCAGGTGTGGACTGATTAGTGAACAGATATAAGGGAGTCAGGCTGGGCAGTGGGGAACTGCGTAGCGGGAGGCTAGTAGGGAGGTTTGTTTTGCCCCACCCACCCTCCCTCTTTTTCTTTTCCATTTGGGTGGGGGGTGTTTTTTCTTCTGTGGTACCCTAGGTGCTGCTCCTTTTCTTAGCCTGCCACGGTTAGGATGGGTGCCTTTGTTCTACTTATAGGCGGGTTTTTTGGTAGTGGGGGTGGGCAGCCTGGAGCGGGTTGGCCATCCTGAAGGGTAGCGTGGGTAGGTTAGGGGTAGTAGGTAGGAGTTTCGTTCTGGGTTTTGGGATTCAGGTTTTGTAAGATCATTGTAGAGTTGGATTTTGTAAATAAATAAATAATGAAATGTGTTTCGTGAAAAATTATGATGCACCTGTCCTAAAAATAAAGTGGCCTTTTTTGCTCCTAAAAGAGAGATGTGGACAATGATTTCTTGCGCGATCAGCATCTTGATGGATTCCGCTTTAAAAAGAGTCTGGCGCGTGCGCACTGGTTAACTGTAAAAATTAACAAAGCGTTAAGCTTTCATTCTTTTCTTGCCTCATAACAAAAATGAAATTTAGAAATGTTTGGCGTCCTCAAGGACTGGGAACAAGGCACAGGCCCTGCGCCATTTCAGGACTTGTAGTTACGGGAGAGGTGTGGCGCCGCGGCCAGGGCGACTGACACTGGAATCTGGGGATCAGGGTTCGATCCCCGGCTCCGGCGGCAGGTTAGCCCAGCACCATGCGACGCTGGGCAATAGCTTGCTTAATCTTCCCGACGGCCCCCAGCGCCTAGAGACCCTTACGGGTGATTGTGCGCTATACAAATGTGGATTATTATTATTATTATTATTAGTAACACAAGTCAGATTTCTCTAGGATTTCAACATTATGGATGCTCCACTTGCTGGTACCGCTCTGTCAGCATAGCAGCGGACCTCTTAGTAGAGCATTAAGTGGCGTAGGACTGAGCTCAATGAGACTCTCTTGCCTCATGCCTTCTCTTCTCACGAACTTCTCCTCATGTCTCTGATCTCTATCTATCTACATAAACGAGGAAACAAATTCAGTGTCTACATAATGGAAATTTAAGGGTTTATCACTATGGATTTGGTCTATCGTAGTTCATATGATGTCAGGGCTTTCATAATGGTAGCTGCATCAATTAGGGATAAGAAATGTCTGCAAATTATTTCCTGTGCCTAGCTGCGCAGCCTTGCAACTCTCGCGATTTAGTTCACTGAACCAGCTATTTCAAACTAAGACTGCCTCTAACATGATGAGTAAGTGGGCTTGGTTTTTAATAAAGATAAATAGTTTAACCTAAAATGTGATTGACCCTGCTGTCAAAAACTGAATGATGCCACCTCCTGTGATGTCAGGTGTGGGGGGGGGGGGGGGGGGGGGGGGGCAAAGGGCAGTTTGTGTCACCTAGACTACCCCTATGGTTATCGTGAAGTAATGGTTGTACATAAAGGATGTTACTGCTGGAACGTAAGTGAGTGATTTTTTTGGAATGAAAATTAGTTGGAAAACATAACATTATTAAGTAAAAACCTTTTCTGTGCATTATTCAGTCAAATTTAAATTGTGTCTTTCTGTTAATCTAAAGGTTACCAAAATGAACGTGATAAGGATGTCTTAGACATGGATTGATGTGAACAGGGCTTTGGGGGGGGGGGCGGCCGACCAGCGGGAGGCCTGCCTCCCCCGGGGGGTTTTGGGGCCAGGGGAAGGGGGGGGGGGGGTAGAGTCCAGCACCGTATGTGGGCTGGTTTTGGGCTAGTTGGTAGCCTTGGGCTGGGGTGGGCTAGTTTTGGGCTGCATTTGGGCTGGGTTACATTAAAACCGGCCATTTTGTGTCATAGGCCACCATTTCGGTGGCTTGTGGCACAGCAGCCGGGCGGGGGTGTGGGGGACTTAATTATTTTCATTTTAGGTCGTCTTTTGATGGTCCAGGGGGGGCCTGTTTTGGGTCTGGGAGTCGTGGTGTCGGTCGAGTGAGGAGCGGAGGCGGTCGGCGCACATCGGCGGACCGAGGGTATGGAGGAGGCGGGCCGCAGGGACTGGTGTGGCCCGCCGGTGCAGTGAGGCCGCCGCGGCATGCCGCTGGCTTTGCTGCGACAGCCGGCGTGGCGGTGGTGCTGCCGCGTGCACGCCCCAGGTAGGAGGTGGGTGGGGGGGGCATCGCAGGGCCTGGGTTGGAGGGTGGCGCAGTCGCGCCACGGTCAGGGTGTGGGTGGAGGGAGAGAAGGGGCGAGATCAGCGTGGGTGGTGGTGGCTGATTACACTGGGCATTTATGTGAGCGGGAGGGGGCCGGAGGGGCCCCGCGTTGGGGGGCTCACGGGGGGGGGGGCAGCGGTTGGAGGTTGCACGTGGAGAGGCCGGGGAGGGATGCAGAGGGTATGGGGAGGGGTGGCTCGGCATGGGAAAAAGGGAGGGGGACTCCCATGATTATGGATGGAGCGGAGTGAAAGTGTTCGGAGCTCCAGAGGTCATTCAGCTAAATAGAACCTTGCTATCAAAGAATGATCCTGCTTGTGAATTTTATTTAAGATTAGGCGTTGACCGATGGGTGGAGCACAGTGGGCACGCTGTTGAACCTTATGATGATCGGATTAGATGATCGGATGCAGCCAAGTCATGACATACCTAGCAGAGTTTGGAGGCACGCCAAATGGAGGAATATTCCCCTAAAATCCCAACCGCTGCTCATGGTCACAGCTTGTCACTGAGGGGGTGGTGAACATGGTGGGGCATAGCAGGTCCTCGTCTCTGCGGGCGGCCGGGGCGGAGATGGGGCGGGCTGGGGGTGCCGGGGGGGTCGGAGGTTGAGAGCCTGGGGGGGTGGGGGGAGCTGTATGGCGGCGAGTGTACGACGGGGGGGTACGGATTGGGTGGAGGGGTGCGGGGCGTGTGGGGGGGCGGGAGGCCTGTTTTCAGGGGAGGCCTTCGAGTGGGGGGGTGGGTTGTTCAGCGGGGAGCGGGGGCTGGGCAGGTGTGGGGGGGGCTGGAAGCACGACTGGCGCGGAGGGGGGCATTCGGTGGGAGCTTTTGGGGGCGTGGGGGTTTTCCCCGGCATGCTGGACCCACCTCTTGTGCGTGGCAGGGACGCTGGGATAGGCACTCGTGAGAGCAGCATGCTGCTCCACTCGACCGAGGGGATGGGCCCGCACTGCCTGGTACGGTCGGTCGCGCTCCAACGAGGGACCATTCCTGGCAGCACGAGGGGAAGCGGGGCGGTGCGCCCCGCCACTCCCACCCCGAAGGGTCGTGGCGGCCGCCGGGGGTCGGGGATGGAGACGAGAGAATGTTGATCAGATGCACAGTACTATTTATTTATTTAGTTAGTAATGCGTTTTGATGTAGCGTGGGCTTTACCCGAGGGTATCAGAGTGCTTCACAATAGGAACAGACGTGAGACAGGAGCATTACGGGTGAACAAATGGCAAGAGCGAAGTTACATTACATGTGGGAAAGTGACAATCGTGTGCAAACAAAATGCCGGAGGTGGCAAACGGTGCGTTAAAGGAGAAACGGTGGCACGTGCGCAGGTTATGAAAGCGGGCAAGGTGCGAGTAGCAGTATAATACTGCAATAAATGGAGGTCGATCGAACACAAGAGCAGGAGTTACGTAGGCCATGGTGGCACTTGTGAAGGTATGAAAGCAACCAAATGGAAGGGGTAGCCAACAGTGTGTTACGAAGGGAACAGTGCCGTGTACATGTATTAGAGTACCAATCACAGGTAAAAGGGTATTACTGCAATAAGGGCAGTCTCACAGACCATGCGCGCGCTGGGAGGGCACTTCCGTAGTCGGGGAGGATACAAAAATTTCTATACTAAAATGTCTTCCTGCAGGTGATGGTGAGGGCATGAATTGACCTTGGAGGTGTCTTGAAGGAGGCGAGCGTGGGGTCAGTTTTGAAGGTCTGGGAGGAGTTGGTGTTTCGAAGCTGAGGCGGAAGTTAGTTCCAGATTCTCATTGTGTTGTCTGGAAAGTGTCGGGCCATCGATCCTTCCTTTTGAAGGTGGGAGGTCCAAGCTGTAGATTGTCTGCATTTCGTGATGGCTAGTGCCTTCAGAGAGTTTCAGCTCCTTCGCCGGATAGGGAGGGGCCAGCGATGGGTGGATAATATGGGTGTGCTGTGGTCCCTTCCTTTGGCCCCATAAATGAACCGAGCTGCTGAAGGGGGAAAAGACTTAAGGGGTGTCGGGGGGATTTGGGGAGGCCAATATGAAGAGAATTGCAGTAGTCCAGCTGGAGAGGACCAGCGAGGGGACCAGGGTGGTCCAGGTCATGCGCCGGGAAGAAGCGACAAATCCCCCACAGAAGGCGCAGTGGTATCGAGCAGGATTTGCAATTTACTTAATCGGGGAGGGTTGATTGAGTTTTGGGTCGGGAAGAATCCAAAGGATTTTGCCCTGTCGACAATGATGAGTTTATGGTTTAGTGGATTCATCTGGTCCATCTATGATTGTACCGGGGTTGGAGAAAGTGTGGAGGAGTGGAGGAGGTAATGAGAGGAGAGAGAGCTTTGATCGGGGGGACTCCATGTGGTTTTGTTGGCAGGAGGCGGGGTTGAGTATGACGGAGCCCCAAAGGGGGGGACTAGGGGGCGAATGGAAGGATGGGCCCAATGTTGGGCAGGAGGACCTAGTGCAATTGGACTATGTGGAGGATTCTGAGGAGGAGGGCGTGATGCGGGACGGGGGTGGGAGGGAGCAGAGTAACGGTGTTGGTAGTGTGTTTCAGGTATGCCCACGGCAAGGAGCGCCGAGTGTGACGGCCCCCCCGGCTCCACTGGTTAGGCGGCGGGATCCAGTGACGACGCCGGCCTTGACGCCAGGTAAGGATGGTGGCGGAGCGGAGAGTGGTTTGGGAACACCTCGACTGTCGGTTGGTGGGATACCGGGGATCTGGGGTGCACCGGGGAATGGCACGGTATGTGAAGGGGTGCCAGTGGGGTGCGGGGAGGGGGGAAAGGAGGTCAAGGTTCTGGGCATAGGCTCGTCGCCTGGTTAGGGTGGACCGTCTCGAGCCCATCCGGGCGGCTTATCTGCAGACATGGGATGCGGCCATGTTGCGACAGGGATCTCTTGAGGGTACGTTGGCTGGGGTACGAGGGTCCGCGGATCGCCGGGTGGGTGGAAATTTGAAGCCCTCAATGCGAACGCAGGGATGGTGTGGGGCAGTTGTTTAAGGAGGTGAGCGGGGTCCGGATGGGGCCCCCCCCTCCTTTTTGTAACCGCCGCTGCCGGGTTTGATTGTTTCCCCTATCAGGGTGGTGCTCGAGTAGGAGCCCGGTCAGTCTCGGTTGAGCCTGTTACGTATAGCCTATAGTCCACTTGTGGACGCCTCCAGCAGCGGTCGGGGTCGGGGGGTACAGCGGTCGTTTACGTTGTGGCGAGGTTGTCTTATGCGGGGGTGGCGTGGCGTGGCGGATCGCGGCGGCGGTGGGTGAAAGGCTTTCCTGTCGCGTGCGATGTTAGGTAGCGTTCTGGCTGCTTCCGGGTCATCCGGAGGGTCACCGGTTGGTGTGGATCCGGCCTGACAGGGGGCGTTTTGGTGGACAAAGCTTTGCCCATGAGATGTTCGATCTCGTGTGTGCTGTTTGGGCGATTCAGTTCCTTGTTGCAGTGGGCTTTTTCCTGGTGGACAGGCTCTGAGACGGTGACACACCATCTGGAGGACTTCCTTCTGGTGGGACGGCCGGGTTCGACGGACTGCCAGCGGCAGCTGGTCAGTTTTACGGGCCGTGTGGGTTACCTGGGGGTGCCCCTGGTGCCAGAGAAGAGGTACGGTCTCCGCACGGTGCTGTCCTTGCTTGGTATAGAGCTCGACTCCGGGCCATGGAAGCACGCCTGCCAGAGGACGAGGGGGCGGCAAAGTTGGCATGGGGGGCGACAGCACTGCCCATGGGAGGTTTGATTGCGTGGGCGCTGTTGGTGCCATTCAGTTCTTTTTGCAGTGGGCTTTTTCCTGGCGGACAGGCTCTGGACGGTGACGCACTATCTGGTTGACTTCTTTCTGGTGGGACGGCCGGGTTCGACAGCCTGCCTGTGGAGCTGGACGGTTTTACGGGCCTTGTGGTTTACCTGGGGGTGCCCCTGGCACCAGAGAAGACGCAGGGTCCCAGTACGGTGCTGTCATTCCTTGGTATAGAGCTCGACTCCGGGGCCATGGAAGCACGTCTGCCGGAGGACAAGAGGACGGCAACGTCGTCGTTTGGGTCTAACGCTGCTGCATCAACAACTACGATTGTCGGTGGGGATTAGGGGGATTGGCTTGAGACAGGCGTTCTAGGGGCATTTCCCTGGTGTGCTTATGAGCGGACATGGGAGGAGTTGCTGTGGTCGGGAGCAGTAAGGCGAGGGATCACTGGCTTCACGAGGTGCAGGTGGTGCGGTTCAGGTTGTATTTGATGGACGGGGGCTTTCGGGGTGACGATTCGCCATCGGCGGGGGAATTGGGGACACGGCTGTTGGAAGGCTGGGTGGGGGTTTGGTCGAGGAGGGGGTATCAGAGTGTATGCGCCACAGGTGTTGGGGGTCCTGTGGCACGCCCTATGGTGTATGGGTGAGGACCCGAAGGCGTTACGGAGGCATTCCTTTGGAGTGGGGCGGCGATGGAGGCTGCGTGTCAGGTTTGTGGAAGGCCTCGGGCCCTGGGGGTCGGACTGTTGGCGGGCGTCTGTCAGGCTGCGGGACGTGGGGGGTGAAACAATGACATGAAGGACATTTCTCGCCTCTCACATGTGTGTCTTTTCAGGTGCAGGGGCGGGGCCAACTGCGGCGGCGCTGGAGATTTGTATTGGTGGACACTCATTTATAAAGCAAACAGAAAGGGGGACTGGGTCAAGCACCGGAACCAGAAGTTGGAATTGGACGACAGGTTGTTTCATTGTCAGTGGCAAGGAAAGGGGGCAGGCGCGGGCATGCGTTATTGCCAGCTTTGTGTGAAGTGGTAAAGGGGAGAGTGTGCCAGACGTGGCCTTGGTACCGTGTAAAGGGTTAGCGTTGGTTAAACAAGTAAAGGGGGACCTGTTAGAGATACGGCGCGGGTAGGTGGTGTGTCCTGTCATTTGGTCAGGGTTTCGGTCCCAGGCGGGTTTGGAGGGGGGCTGAGAGGCCAGTGGCCATAGATAGGACCCGGAAGAAATTTACAGGGAAGTGAAGGATTTTTGGGGAGAAAGAAGGTTCTGAAAGGATGGAGCACCCGGAGCTTAGGTACGGGGCAGTGGATTTTCTCTGGGAGGATGGGGTACACCTGCCAGTACGGATTGGAGTTGTATGTGGTCCGCTTGAAGGAGGCTCTGGATCAGGCTTTTGGTGTGCGCAGATACCCGAAAGTGTAGGAGTCCTAGGGGGGGGGGGTCGAAAGCCATTAGCACGTCTTTCGAGGGGCGGTTCTTCCTAATATATGGGGAAAGTGTAGGAGTTCTGTTTTTGGATTATCGGGGGGTAGGTCAAGCACAATAAAGTATTTAGCCAGGTGGAGAGGCAAATTGACGTTTTTGCTAATTGTTTACTGTTTGTGGATTGAGGGAACCAGTTTAGGGGAGGGGGTGGGGGGTTTGTCAGGAAATTACATATTTAGTGAGGTCTAGTTTTGTACGGCGCAAGCCGAGGGTTTTCATTGTGTAAGGTGCACCTGCTTCCAATAAAGCGGCCTTTATCACACCTAATTTTGTGTGTCTGGTCGGTGCTGATGCCTTCCCCCCCCTTTCCCGTTGGGCCCCAATAGGGCTTTGGGGGGGCGGCCGACCAGCAGGAGGCCTGCCTCCCCCGGGGTGTTTTGGGGCCGGGGGAAGGGGGGGGTAGAGTCCAGCACCGTATGTGGGCTGGTTTTGGGCTAGTTGGTAGCCTTGGGCTGGGGAGAAGCGACGGGGGATCTTTTGGGTGCTGTGGTGTGTGGTGGGTTTCTGTAAGGCGAAGTGGATGCAGTGGTTTTTGCCTAATCTTGTATTTTTCCCCTGTGCCTAACTTGCTTTCTTGCCCTGACTTATTTTTATTCCCCTGTGCCTCTACTTGCTTTTCGGGGTGTAGCAGGGTTTTTGAGGTGTTCAGTGGTTTTTTGGAAGGAGTTTTCTTGGGGGCCGGTGCATCAGGGTTTTGTTCAATGGTTGTGAGGTTCGGTCGTGTCGCTGGAGCAGGTGTGGGTGTGATTTTCTGCCTTTGGGGGCGGTTCTTCCTAATATATGGGGGAAGTGTAGGAGATCTGTTTTTGGATTATCGGGGGTAGGTCAAGCACAATAAAGTATTTAGCCAGGTGGAGAGGCAAATTGACATTTTTGCTAATTGTTTACTGTTTGTGGATTGGGGAACCAGTTTAGGGGAGGGGGTGGGGGGTTTGTCAGGAAATTACATATTTAGTGAGGTCTAGTTTTGTATGGCGCAGGCCGTGTAAGGTGCACCTGCTTCCAATAAAGCGGCCTTTATCACACCTAATTTTGTGTCTCTGGTCGGTTCTGATGCCTCCCCTCCCCCTCCCCCGTTGGGCCCCAAATACCATTGCAACTGCTAGGAGATTTTTTTTTTTAAAGGAGTATTGCGAAATACTTTGTTTTGCTGGTTGAGGAAGAGTAGAAAATAGCAACTTTACAAAATAAGACTTGACATTGAATTTCCAGGACATATTTGTAAAGCCAAATACATTTCATTAGTTTCAACTCCCTTGAGCATGTGACTATCACAGAGATGGAGAATATTAAGTCAACTGTCCTTCCTCATCCCTTGGTCCCAATTAATAACACTTCATTAGTGTTGCATGAAGTAATGGCAGAACTGCTTTGACTCCTAGCATTAAAGACAGTATATGTTAAGAGACTTTGTAGTGTAATCGATGGCCACTTTCATCAGAACCAGGAAGTTAACTGATGCCGTCGTGGAAACCAGTATCCAAAATTGCCCTATCTCAACAGAAGGGCCTTAAAGAGGTCTTGTGACACCTGAAGTGTATTTCTGAAAATCCGCACTCGATTGATGCTAGAAATGTATTTCCACTCCACAATAATGCCAATATGTTAGAGGTCCAACTGAAGATGTTACATCACAATCATCTCGGCATTGGGATGACAGCACACACCTGCGGTCACACTATCAGTGTTACACTATTAAATTTCATTGCAAGACCGGAGGCTACATCATGCATTAATTCTTTAATGCAGTCCAAGCAGCCGCTTACATCACAATATTAAAAGGTTCCAGAGTAGAACAATAGCAACACGTGAAAGGCATGAGCCAGTAACAATCTCCCTCTTTTAAATGCAGCTCCAAGCAGATAAGTTAAATTTTCCTTCATTACCATTATTCATTTGTATCTCTATTTTGAAGTTCCCTAGTGTGTGGGTTAACCCCACCTCCCCTTCCTACTGCCTCTATACTGATCTCCAATTTACGGAGATCTTCCTACACCCCCTTCCCTAGTCCCATCCTTGTGTGACTGACCAGATTAACCTGCCTTTTCTTTCAGCTTATGTACTATTTCTAATGTTTGAATATATTTAAAGATTTTTAGATGTTTAATCGAACCTTAATATTTTGTTTTTTGCATAAACGATTATTCTTCAATTTCATCCTTGTTTTGTTCTACTTCCTCGTGCCATAATGAGCTTACCTAATTTCTTCGTTTAACTCCCGTTTTTCACCTCTTTTCACCGATGCAGGCTGTGCACTTCAACGTGGCTTTGCATCGCTACCTTTTATTATTTTGGATTTTATTTGCAAGATGTTATTGTTTTACAAACTTATTCATAAAAAAAGGGTTTTAGCAGGAAATCCTCATTTAACTGGCCTTTTCAACATTAAGCAAAATTAATTATAATAAGAGAGGAATTATTCTATTGACATTCCTTCATCTATAAACCTCGTCACTATTATTAAGGGAAATCCTCCCTAATTATCTTTCATTAAAGGGTTTTACCACTTTTTACAAGTTAGCATTTCCTATATACGACCTATGACCCTGCTCGCAGGCAGGTCGCTCCCCACGCTGCTGCAGAGTGGCTTCAGTCCGAGGTTGGTGAGGTTATCGATCAGGGTTGTGGAGTTGTTGTCGTTGTTGTTCTCAAGGTGCCCACCCACCGAACCCTCGAACACCGACGACGCTGCCCACAGCCTCAGACACTGGATCGAGGACTGCGCCAACACCCTCACCCCGCTGAAGAAACCCCCCAACAGAGACACCAGCAAGAGGGCCAGCTGGTTCACCCCAGAACTCCTTGCCTCCAAGCAAGCCTGCCGGAAACTAGAGAAGGAATGGCACAGTGAACAAACTCCGGACAGCCACGCATCATACAAGGACGCCATCCGCAACCACCACCACCCCATCAGGGTGGCCAAGAGGACCTCCTTTAAAGACCGCCTCAACAACAACGCACACAATAGCAAGGAGCTCTTCAACATCGTGAAGGAACTCTCTAACCCTAGCTCCAACACCAACGACATCCCACTGTCACAAGCCCAGTGCGACTTCCTCGCCACCTTCTTCCACCGCAAGATAGCAGACATCCACGACAGCTTCAACACCCAGACAGCCCCAACAGACAAGTACACAACAGACTCTCCGCACACCATCGACCACGACCCACTGCTAGCCTGGGCCAGCGTGACCCCCTGCCCCCCAGGCCTCAAAACTTCAACCCCCCTTTTCAGCTGAAGAAAACCCAGGGTGGGAGGGAGGGAAAATAATTAAGTCCGCCACACGCTCGCCCGGCTGCTGTGTCACAAGCCACCGAAATGGTGGCCTATGACACAAAATGGCCAGTTTTAATGTAACCCAGCCCAAATGCAGCCCACTCTGCATCAGACTTCAAAGGCTGCCGCTCCCCCGCCCCCTGCATCAGACCTGAAAGAAATGCACTCCCCCGCCCCTACCACAGCACTGCCAGAGTTTTTTTTTTTCTACCTGGCTCGTTACTTCCTGTCTTTCTCTGGCTCACATTTTACTTTCTTCTCTGACTCATGCTTTTTTCGTCGGATCGTGCATTTCTTTCCCCACTCTTTCGTCAGCTAGTGCTTTTTTTCCCCACTCTTGTCGGCTCGAGGTTTTTCCCCCACTCTTTCATCGGCTCGAGTATCCCCTCCCCCACTTTTTTGTTGGCTCATGCTACCCCCACTCTTTCTCAGTGCATTTTTCCCCCCACGCCTCACACTGCTGCACGCCTCACACTGCTGCACGCCTCACACTGTTGCACGCCTCACACTGCTGCACGCCAAACACTGCTGCACGCCACACACTGTTGCATGCCTCACACTGTTGCACACCACACACTGCTGCACACCACACACTGCTGCACACCACACACTGCTGCACGCCTCACACTGCTGAACGCCACACACTGCTGCACGCCACACACTGCTGCACGCCTCACACTGCTGCATGCCTCACACTGCTGCATGCCACACACTGCTGCACGCCACACACTGCTGCACGCCTCACACTGCTGCACGCCTCATACTGCTGCCGCCTCACACTGCTGCATGCTGCACACTGCCGCACGCCTCACACTGCTGCACGGCTCACACTGCTGCACACTGCTGCATTACTCACACTGTTGCATGCTGCACACTGCTGCACGCCACACACTGCGTTCCCCACTCTTGTCGGCTCGAGCTTTTTTCCCCCAACTCTTTTGTTGGCTCGTGCTCCCCCCACTCTTTCTCAGTGCATTTTTCCCCCACGCCTCACACTGCTGCACGCCTTACACTGCTGCACGCCTCACACTGCGGCAAGCCTCACACTGCTGCATGGCTCACACTGCTGCATGCCTCACACTGCTGCACGCCACACACTGCTGCACGCCACACACTGCTGCACTACTCACACTGCTGCATGCTGCACACTGCTGCACGACACAATGCTGCACACCTCACACTGCTGCACACTGCTCCATTACTCACACTGCTGTATGCTGCACACTGCCGCATGCCTCCCACTGCTGCATGCCTCACACTGCTGCATGCTGCACACTGCTGCACTTGCAAAAACAACAAGTGAAGGACTGAATGTGGATCAATGTCACACACTCCCCCAGTCAAAAGATCTGGGCCCAAATCCATCGTTTTTTTGCACTCCACACCACCCTGGGTTAGACAATGGCGATATGCAAATCAGCTCTGACCCTGTTGCCCCATGGGAACAGTCCAGTCCGAACTACTAAAGCCATGTCTTTCCCAGAACGGAATCAAGCATCCGAGGACCGGACCGGTTTCGAGGTAACACCTCTCTTCAGCCCGGCTAGCTTGACTCCAAGTGGTGTGGAGTGCCTGGGACCCACGTCTGGGCATCCCCAGCGCACCCAGGGCGGCAATTGCAAAAACAACAAGTGATGGACTGAATGTGGATCAATGTCACACACTCCCCCAGTCAAAAGATCTGGGCCCAAATCCATCGTTTTTTTGCACTCCACACCACCCTGGGTTAGACAATGGCGATATGCAAATCAGCTCTGACCCTGTTGCCCCATGGGAACAGTCCAGTCCGAACTACTAAAGCCATGTCTTTCCCAGAACGGAATCAAGCATCCGAGGACCGGACCGGTTTCGAGGTAACACCTCTCTTCAGCCCGGCTAGCTTGACTCCAAGTGGTGTGGAGTGCCTGGGACCCACGTCTGGGCATCCCCAGCGCACCCAGGGCGGCAATTGCAAAAACAACAAGTGATGGACTGAATGTGGATCAATGTCACACACTCCCCCAGTCAAAAGATCTGGGCCCAAATCCATCGTTTTTTTGCACTCCACACCACCCTGGGTTAGACAATGGCGATATGCAAATCAGCTCTGACCCTGTTGCCCCATGGGAACAGTCCAGTCCGAACTACTAAAGCCATGTCTTTCCCAGAACGGAATCAAGCATCCGAGGACCGGACCGGTTTTGAGGTAACACCTCTCTTCAGCCCGGCTAGCTTGACTCCAAGTGGTGTGGAGTGCCTGGGACCCACGTCTGGGCATCCCCAGCGCACCCAGGGCGGCAATTGCAAAAACAACAAGTGATGGACTGAATGTGGATCAATGTCACACACTCCCCCAGTCAAAAGATCTGGGCCCAAATCCATCGTTTTTTTGCACTCCACACCACCCTGGGTTAGACAATGGCGATATGCAAATCAGCTCTGACCCTGTTGCCCCATGGGAACAGTCCAGTCCGAACTACTAAAGCCATGTCTTTCCCAGAACGGAATCAAGCATCCGAGGACCGGACCGGACCGGTTTCGAGGTAACACCTCTCTTCAGCCCGGCTAGCTTGACTCCAAGTGGTGTGGAGTGCCTGGGACCCACGTCTGGGCATCCCCAGCGCACCCAGGGCGGCAATTGCAAAAACAACAAGTGATGGACTGAATGTGGATCAATGTCACACACTCCCCCAGTCAAAAGATCTGGGCCCAAATCCATCGTTTTTTTGCACTCCACACCACCCTGGGTTAGACAATGGCGATATGCAAATCAGCTCTGACCCTGTTGCCCCATGGGAACAGTCCAGTCCGAACTACTAAAGCCATGTCTTTCCCAGAACGGAATCAAGCATCCGAGGACCGGACCGGTTTCGAGGTAACACCTCTCTTCAGCCCGGCTAGCTTGACTCCAAGTGGTGTGGAGTGCCTGGGACCCACGTTGTAGTTCGGACTGGACTGTTCCCATGGGGCAACAGGGTCAGCGCTGATTTGCATATCGCCATTGTCTAACCCAGGGTGGTGTGGAGTGGAAAAACGATGGATTTGGGCCCAGATCTTTTGACTGGGGTGAATGTGTGACATTGATCCACATTCTGTCCATCATTGTTGTGTTTGCAGTTACCGCTCTAAGTGTACTGGGGATGCTCAGACGTGAGTCCCAGACACTCCACACCACTGGAATCAAGCTAGCCGGGCTGATGAGAGGTGTTACCTCGAAACCGGGCCGGTCCTCGGATGCTTGTTTCCGTTCTGGGAAGGACATGGCTTTTGTAGTTCGGACTGGACTGTTCCCATGGGGCAACAGGGTCAGCGCTGATTTGCATATCGCCATTGTCTAACCCAGGGTGGTGTGGAGTGGAAAAACGATGGATTTGGGCCCAGATCTTTTGACTGGGGTGAATGTGTGACATTGATCCACATTCTGTCCATCATTGTTGTGTTTGCAGTTACCGCTCTAAGTGTACTGGGGATGCTCAGACGTGAGTCCCAGACACTCCACACCACTGGAATCAAGCTAGCCGGGCTGATGAGAGGTGTTACCTCGAAACCGGGCCGGTCCTCGGATGCTTGTTTCCGTTCTGGGAAGGACATGGCTTTTGTAGTTCGGACTGGACTGTTCCCATGGGGCAACAGGGTCAGCGCTGATTTGCATATCGCCATTGTCTAACCCAGGGTGGTGTGGAGTGGAAAAACGATGGATTTGGGCCCAGATCTTTTGACTGGGGTGAATGTGTGACATTGATCCACATTCTGTCCATCATTGTTGTGTTTGCAGTTAGCACACTGCTGCACGACACACTGCTGCATGCCACACTGATGCACGCCACACACTGCTGCAAGACTCACACTGCTGCATGCCTCACACTGCTGCATGCTGCACACTGCTGCATGACACACTGCTGCTCGCCACACACAGCTGCACGCCACACACTAATGCACGCCACACACTGCTGCACGCCTCACACTGCTGCCAGCCTCACACTGCTGCAATCCTCACACTGCTGCACGCCTCACACTGTTGCACACTGCACACTGCTGCATTACTCACACTGCTGCATGCTGCACACTGATGCACGCCGAACACTGCTGCATGCCTCACACTGCTGCACACCACACACTGCTGCATGCCACACACTGCCGCACGCCACACACTGCTGCACACAGCTGCATTACTCACACTGCTGCATGCTGCACCCTGCTGCCCGACACACTGCTGCACGCCACACACTGCTGCACGCCATACACTGCTGCATGCCACACACTGCTGCACGCCTCATACTGCTGCACGCCTCACACTGCTGAACGCCTCAGACTGCTGCACGCCTCACACTGCTGCATGCTGCACACTGCTGCACGACACACTGCTGCACGCCACACACTGCTGCACGCCTAACACTGCTGCAATCCTCACACTGCTGCACGCCTCACACTGCTGCATTACTCACACTGCTGCATGCTGCACATTGATGCACGCCTCACACTGCTGCATGCCTCACACTGCTGCACACCACACACTGCTGCACGCCACACACTGCTGCACACCACACACTGCTGCACGCCACACACTGCTGCACGCCACACACTGCTGCACACTGTTGCATTACTCACTCTGCTGCATGCTGCACACTGCTGCACAACACAATGCTGCACGCCTCACACTGCTGCATGCCTCACACTGCTGCACGCCTCACACTGCTGCACACTGCTGCATTACTCACACTGCTGCATGCTGCACACTGCCGCGCGCCTCACACTGCTGCATGCGGTACACTGCTGCATGACACACTGCTGCACGCCATACACTGCTGCACGCCACACACTGCTGCACGCCTCATACTGCAGCACGCCTCACACTGCTGAACACCTCATACTGCTGCATGCCTCACACTGCTGCATGCTGCACACTGCTGCATGACAGACTGATGCACGCCACACACTGCTGCATGCCACACACTGCTGCACACCTCACACTGTTGCACGCCACATTGCTGCATGCTGCACACTGCTGCACGCCTCACACTGCTGCACCCCTCACACTGCTGCATGCTGCACACTGCTGCATGACACACTGCTGCACGCCACACACTGCTGCATGCCTCACACTGCTGCACGCCTCACACTGCTGCATGCCTCACACTGCTGCAAGCCACACTGCTGCACGCCACACACTTCTGCATGCCACACACTACTGCACGCCACACACTGTTGCACGCCTCACACTGCTGCACGCCTCACACTGCTGCACGCCTCACACTGCTGCACGCTGCACACTGCTGCATTACTCACACTGCTGCATGCTGCACACTGCTGCACGCCTCACACTGCTGCACTCCTCACACTGCTGCACGCCTCACACTGCTGCACCCTGCTGCATTATTCACACTGCTGCATGCTGCACACTGCTGCACGCCTCACACTGCTGCATGCCACACACTGCTGCACGCTTCACACTGCTCCATGCCTCACACTGCTGCACGCCTCATGCTGGTGCACGCCTCACACTGCTGCACTCCTCACACTGCTAAACACCTCACACTGCTGCACGCCTCACACTGCTGCACACCACACACTGCTGCATGCCACACACTGCTAAACGCCTCACACTGCTGCACGCCTCACACTGCTGCATGCCTCACACTGCTGCACGCTGCACGCTGCACACTGCTGCATTACTCACACTGTTGAACGCCACATTGCTGCATGCTGCACACTGCTGCACGCCTCACACTGCTGCACCCCTCACACTGCTGCATGCTGCACACTGCTGCATGACAGACTGCTGCACGCCACACACTGCTGCATGCCACACACTGCTGCACACCTCACACTGTTGCACGCCACATTGCTGCATGCTGCACACTGCTGCACGCCTCACACTGCTGCACCCCTCACACTGCTGCACGCCTCACACTGCTGCATGCCTCACACTGCTGCAAGCCACACTGCTGCACGCCACACACTTCTGCATGCCACACACTACTGCACACCACACACTGTTGCACGCCTCACACTGCTGCACGCCTCACACTGCTGCACGCCTCACACTGCTGCATTACTCACACCGCTGCATGCTGCACACTGCTGCACGCCTCACACTGCTGCACTCCTCACACTGCTGCACGCCTCACACTGCTGCACCCTGCTGCATTATTCACACTGCTGCATGCTGCACACTGCTGCACGCCTCACACTGCTGCATGCCACACACTGCTGCACGCTTCACACTGCTCCATGCCTCACACTGCTGCACGCCTCATGCTGGTGCACGCCTCACACTGCTGCACTCCTCACACTGCTAAACACCTCACACTGCTGCACGCCTCACACTGCTGCACACCACACACTGCTGCATGCCACACACTGCTAAAAGCCTCACACTGCTGCACGCCTCACACTGCTGCATGCCTCACACTGCTGCACGCTGCACGCTGCACGCTGCACACTGCTGCATTACTCACACTGCTGCATGCTGCATACTGCTGCACGCCACACACTGCTGCACTCCACACACTGCTGCCTGCCTCACACTGCTGTATGCCTCACACTGCTGCACGCCACACTTTTGCGCGCCTCACACTGCTGCACGCCTCACACTGCTGCACACCACACGCCACACACTGCTGCACGCCACACACTGCTGCATGCCTCACACTGCTGCATGCCTCACACTGCTGCACGCTGCACACTGCTGCATTACTCACACTGCTGCATTCTGCACACTGCTGCACACCTCGCACTGCTGCATGCCTCACACTTCTGCACGCCTTGCACTGCTGCACGCCTCACACTGCTGCACGCCACACACTGCTGCATACCTCACACTGCTGCACTCCTCACACTGCTGCACTCCTCACACTGCTGCATGCTGCACACTGCTGCACGCCTCACAATGCTGCACACCCCACACTGCTGCATGCTACACAGTGCTGCATTACTCACACTGCTGCATGCTGCACACTGCTGCACGCCTCACACTGCTGCACAGCTCACACTGCTGCACACTGCTGCATTACTCACACTGCTGCATGCTGCACACTGCCACACACCGCACACTGCTGCACGCCTCACACTGCTGCATGCTGCACATTGCTGCACGACACACTGCTGCACGACACACACTGCTGCACGCCACACACTCCTGCACACCTCACACTGCTACACTTCTCACACGGATGCACGCCTCACACTGCTGCATGCTGCACACTGCTGCACGACACACTGCTGCATGCCACACACTGCTGCACGCCACACACTACTGCATGCCACACACTGCTGCATGCCTCACACTGCTGCACGCCTCACACTGCTGCACACTGCACACTGCTGCATTACTCACACTGCTGCATGCTGCACACTGCTGCACGTCTCACAATGCCGCATGCCTCACACTGCTGCACGCCTTGCACTGCTGCATGCCTCACACAGCTGCACGCCTCACACTGCTGCATGCCTCACACTGCTGCACGCCTCACACTGCTGCATGCTGCACACTGCTGCACGCCTCACACTGCTGCATGCCTCACACTGCTGCACGCCTCACACTGCTGCACCCCTCACACTGCTACATGCTGCACACTGCTGCATGACACACTGCTGCATGCCACACACTGCTGCACGCCACACACTGCTGCACGCCTCACACTGCTGCATGCCTCACACTGCTGCACGCCTCACACTGCTGCATGCCTCACACTGCTGCAAGCCACACTGCTGCACGCCACACACTTCTGCATGCCACACACTACTGCACGGCACACACTGTTGCACGCCTCACACTGCTGCACGCCTCACACTGCTGCACGCCTCACACTGCTGCACGCTGCACACTGCTGCATTACTCACACTGCTGCATGCTGCACACTGCTGCACGCCTCACACTGCTGCACTCCTCACACTGCTGCACACCACACGCCACACACTGCTGCACGCCACACACTGCTGCATGCCTCACACTGCTGCATGTCTCACACTGCTGCACGCTGCACACTGCTGCATTACTCACACTGCTGCATTCTGCACAGTGCTGCACACCTCGCACTGCTGCACGCCTCACACTTCTGCACGCCTTGCACTGCTGCACGCCTCACACTGCTGCACGCCACACACTGCTGCATACCTCACACTGCTGCACTCCTCACACTGCTGCACTCCTCACACTGCTGCATGCTGCACACTGCAGCACGCCTCACACTGCTGCACACCCCACACTGCTGCATGCTACACAGTGCTGCATTACTCACACTGCTGCATACTGCACACTGCTGCACGCCTCACACTGCTACACTTCTCACACTGATGCACGCCTCACACTGATGCATGCTGCACACTGCTGCACGACACACTGCTGCATGCCACACACTGCTGCACGCCACACACTACTGCATGCCACACACTGCTGCACACTGCTGCATTACTCACACTGCTGCATGCTGCACACTGCTGCACGTCTCACAATGCCGCATGCCTCACACTGCTGCACGCCTTGCACTGCTGCATGCCTCACACAGCTGCACGCCTCACACTGCTGCATGCCTCACACTGCTGCACGCCTCACACTGCTGCATGCTGCCCACTGCTGCACGCCTCACACAGCTGCACGCCTCACACTGCTGCATGCCTCACACTGCTGCACACCTCACACTGCTGCATGCTGCACACTGCTGCACGCCTCACACTGCTGCACGCCTAACACTGCTGCACGCCTCACACTGCTGCACCCCTCACACTGCTGCATGCTGCACACTGCTGCATGACACACTGCTGCACGCCACACACTGCTGCACGCCACACACTGCTGCACGCCTCACACTGCTGCATGCCTCACTCTGCTGCACGCCTCACACTGCTGCATGCCTCACACTGCTGCAAGCCACACTGCTGCACGCTACACACTTCTGCATGCCACACACTACTGCACGCCACACACTGTTGCACGCCTCACACTGCTGCAGGCCTCACACTGCTGCACTCCTCACACTGCTGCACGCCTCACACTGCTGCACACTGCTGCATTATTCACACTGCTGCATGCTGCACACTGCTGCACACTGCACACTGCTGCATGCCACACACTGCTGCACGCCTCACACTGCTCCATGCTTCACACTGCTGCACGCCTCATGCTGGTGCACGCCTCACACTGCTGCACTCCTCACACTGCTAAACACCTCACACTGCTGCACACCTCACACTGCTGCACACCACACACTGCTGCACGCCACACACTGCTAAACGCCTCACACTGCTGCACGCCTCACACTGCTGCATGCCTCACACTGCTGCACGCTGCACACTGCTGCATTACTCACACTGCTGCGTGCTGCACAGTGCCGCACGCCTCACACTGATGCATGCATCACGCTGCTGCAAACTGCTGCATTACTCACACTGCTGCATGCTGCATACTGCTGCACGCCACACACTGCTGCACTCCACACACTGCTGCCCGCCTCACACTGCTGTATGCCTCACTCTGCTGCACGCCTCACACTGTTGCATGCCTCACACTGCTGCACGCCACACTGCTGCGGCCTCACGCTGCTGCATGCCTCACACTGCTGCACGCCTCACACTGCTGCACACCACATGCCACACACTGCTGCACGCCACACACTGCTGCATGCCTCACACTGCTGCATGCGTCACACTGCTGCACGCTGCACACTGCTGCATTACTCACACTGCTGCATTCTGCATACTGCTGCACACATCGCACTGCTGCCTGCCTCACACTTCTGCACGCCTTGCACTGCTGCACGCCTCACACTGCTGCATGCCACACACTGCTGCATACCTCACACTGCTGCACTCCTCACACTGCTGCACTCCTCACACTGCTGCATGCTGCACACTGCTGCACGCCTCACACTGCTGCACACCCCACACTGCCGCATGCTACACAGTGCTGCATTACTCACACTGCTGCATGCTGCACACTGCTGCACGCCTCACACTGCTGCACGGCTCACACTGCTGCACACTGCTGCATTACTCACACTGCTGCATGCTGCACACTGCCACACACCGCACACTGCTGCACGCCTCACACTGCTGCATGCTGCACATTGCTGCACGACACACTGCTGCACGACACACACTGCTGCATGCCTCACACTGCTGCATGCCTCACACTGCTGCAAGACACACTGCTGCACATCACACACTGCTGCACGCCACACACTACTGCACACTGTTGCATGCCTCACACTACTGTATGCCTCACACTGCTGCATGCCTCACACTGCTGCACACAGCTGCATTACTCTCACTGCTGCTTGCTGCACACTGCTGCACGCCTCACACTGCTGCATGCCTCACACTGCTGCACGCCTCACACTGCTGCACGCCTCACACTGCTGCACACTGCTGCATTACTCACACTGCTGCATGCTGCACAATGCTGCACGCCACACACTGCTGCACACCACATACTGCTGCATGCCTCACACTGCTGCATGCCTCACACTGCTGCACACTGCTGCATTACTCACACTGCTGCATGCTGCACACTGCTGCATGCCACACACTGCTGCACGCCTCACACTGCTGCACGCCTCACACTACTGCACGCCTCACACTGCTGCACGCCACGCTGCTCGACGCCTCACTGCTGCACGCCTCACACGGCTGCATGCCTCACACTGCTGCATGCCTCACACTGCTGCATGCCACACACTGCTGCACGCCACACACTGCTAAATGCCTCACACTGCTAAACGCCTGACACTGCTGCAGGCCTCACCCTGCTGCACACTGCTGCATTACTCACACTGCTGCATGCTGCACACTGCTGCATGCTGCACACTGCTGCACGACACACTGCTGCATGCCACACACTGCTGCACGCCACACACTACTGCATGCCACACACTGCTGCATGCCTCACACTGCTGCACGCCTCACACTGCTGCACACTGCACACTGCTGCATTACTCACACTGCTGCATGCTGCACACTGCTGCACGTCTCACAATGCCGCATGCCTCACACTGCTGCACGCCTCACACTGCTGCACGCCTCACACTGCTGCACGCCTCACACTGCTGCATGCCTCACACTGCTGCACGCCTCACACTGCTGCATGCTGCAAACTGCTGCATGCCTCACACTGCTGCATGCCTCACACTGCTGCACGCCTCACACTGCTGCACCCCTCACACTGCTGCATGCTGCACACTGCTGCATGACACACTGCTGCATGCCACACACTGCTGCATGCCACACACTGCTGCACGCCTCACACTGCTGCATGCCTCACACTGCTGCACGCCTCACACTGCTGCATGCCTCACACTGCTGCAAGCCACACTGCTGCACGCCACATACTTCTGCATTCCACACACTACTGCACGGCACACACTGTTGCACGCCTCACACTGCTGCACGCCTCACACTGCTGCACGCTGCACACTGCTGCATTACTCACACTGCTGCATGCTGCACACTGCTGCACGCCTCACACTGCTGCACTCCTCGCACCGCTGCACACCACACACCACACACTGCTGCACGCCACACACTACTGCATGCCTCACACTGCTGCATGCCTCACACTGCTGCACGCTGCACACTGCTGCATTACTCACACTGCTGCATTCTGAACACTGCTGCACACCTCGCACTGCTGCACGCCTCACACTTCTGCACGCCTTGCACTGCTGCACGCCTCACACTGCTGCACACCACACACTGCTGCATACCTCACACTGCTGCACTCCTCACACTGCTGCACTCCTCACACTGCTGCATGCTGCACACTGCTGCACGCCTCACACTGCTGCACACCCCACACTGCTGCATGCTACACAGTGCTGCATTACTCACACTGCTGCATACTGCACACTGCTGCACGCCTCACACTGCTGCACGGCTCACACTGCTGCACACCTCACACTGCTACACTTCTCACACTGATGCACGCCTCACACTGCTGCATGCTGTACACTGCTGCACGACACACTGCTGCATGCCACACACTGCTGCACGCCACACACTACTGCATGCCACACACTGCTACACACTGCACACTGCTGCATTACTCACACTGCTGCATGCTGCACACTGCTGCATGTCTCACAATGCCGCATGCCTCACACTGCTGCACGCCTTGCACTGCTGCATGCCTCACACAGCTGCACGCCTCACACTGCTGCATGCCTCACACTGCTGCACGCCTCACACTGCTGCATGCTGCACACTGCTGCACGCCTCACACAGCTGCACGCCTCACACTGCTGCATGCCTCACACTGCTGCAGGCCTCACACTGCCGCATGCTGCACGCTGCTGCATGCCTCACACTGCTGCACGCCTCACACTGCTGCACGCCTCACACTGCTGCACCCCTCACACTGCTGCATGCTGCACACTGCTGCATGACACACTGCTGCACGCCACACACTGCTGCACGCCACACACTGCTGCACGCCTCACACTGCTGCATGCCTCACACTGCTGCACGCCTCACACTGCTGCATGCCTCACACTGCTGCAAGCCACACTGCTGCACGCTACACACTTCTGCATGCCACACACTACTGCACGCCACACACTGTTGCACGCCTCACACTGCTGCACGCCTCACACTGCTGCACTCCTCACACTGCTGCACGCCTCACACTGCTGCACACTGCTGCATTATTCACACTGCTGCATGCTGCACACTGCTGCACGCCGCACACTGCTGCATGCCACACACTGCTGCATGCCTCACACTGCTCCATGCCTCACACTGCTGCACGCCTCATGCTGGTGCATGCCTCACACTGCTGCACTCCTCACACTGCTAAACACCTCACACTGCTGCACGCCTCACACTGCTGCACACCACACACTGCTGCACGCCACACACTGCTAAACGCCTCACACTGCTGCACGCCTCACACTGCTGCATGCCTCACACTGCTGCACGCTGCACACTGCTGCATTACTCACACTGCTGCGTGCTGCACAGTGCCGCACGCCTCACACTGATGCACGCCTCACGCTGCTGCAAACTGCTGCATTACTCACACTGCTGCATGCTGCATACTGCTGCACGCCACACACTGCTGCACTCCCACACTGCTGCCCGCCTCACACTGCTGTATGCCTCACACTGCTGCACGCCTCACACTGTTGCATGCCTCACACTGCTGCACGCCACACTGCTGCGCGCCTCACACTGCTGCATGCCTCATACTGCTGCATGCCTTACACTGCTGCATGCCTCACACTGCTGCACACTGCACACTGCTGCATTACTCACACTGCTGCATTCTGCACACTGCTGCACACCTCGCACTGCTGCACGCCTCACACTGCTGCACTCCTCACACTGCTGCATGCCACACACTGACACACTGCTGCATACCTCACACTGCTGCACTCCTCACACTGCTGCACTCCTCACACTGCTGCATGCTGCACACTGCTGCACGCCTCACACTGCTGCACACCCCACACTGCCGCATGCTACACAGTGCTGCATTACTCACACTGCTGCACGCTGCACACTGCTGCACGCCTCACACTGCTGCACGGCTCACACTGCTGCACACTGCTGCATTACTCACACTGCTGCATGCTGCACACAGCCACACACCGCACACTGCTGCACGCCTCACACTGCTGCATGCTGCACATTGCTGCATGACACACTGCTGCACGACACACACTGCTGCACGCCACACTCCTGCACACCTCACACTGCTACACTTCTCACACTGATGCACGCCTCACACTGCTGCATGCTGCACACTGCTGCACGACACACTGCTGCATGCCACACACTGCTGCACGCCACACACTACTGCATGCCACACAATGCTGCATGCCTCACACTGCTGCACGCCTCACACTGCTTCACACTGCACAGTGCTGCATTACTCACACTGCTGCATGCTGCACACTGCTGCACGTCTCACAATGCCGCATGCCTCACACTGCTGCACGCCTTGCACTGCTGCATGCCTCACACAGCTGCACGCCTCACACTGCTGCATGCCTCACACTGCTGCACGCCTCACACTGCTGCATGCTGCACACTGCTGCACGCCTCACACTGCTGCACGCCTCACACTACTGCACGCCTCACACTGCTGCATGCTGCACACTAATGCACGCCGCACTGCTGCACTCCTCACACTGCTGCATGCCTCACACTGCTGCACACTGCTGCATTACTCACACTGCTGCATGCTGCACACTGCTGCACGCCTCACACTGCTGAACCCCTCACACTGCTGCATGCTGCACACTTCTGCACAACACACTGCTGCACGCCACACACTGCTGCACGCCACACACTGCTGCACGCCACACACTGCTGCATGCCTCACACTGCTGCATGCCTCACACTGCTGCAAGACACACTGCTGCACATCACACACTGCTGCACGCCACACACTACTGCACACTGTTGCATGCCTCACACTACTGTATGCCTCACACTGCTGCATGCCTCACACTGCTGCACACAGCTGCATTACTCTCACTGCTGCTTGCTGCACACTGCTGCACGCCTCACACTGCTGCATGCCTCACACTGCTGCACGCCTCACACTGCTGCACGCCTCACACTGCTGCACACTGCTGCATTACTCACACTGCTGCATGCTGCACAATGCTGCATGCCACACACTGCTGCAGACCACATACTGCTGCACGCCTCACACTGCTGCACGCCTCACACTGCTGCACACTGCTGCATTACTCACACTGCTGCATGCTGCACACTGCTGCACGCCACACACTGCTGCATGCCACACACTGCTGCACGCCTCACACTGCTGCACGCCTCACACTACTGCACGCCTCACACTGCTGCACGCCACGCTGCTCGACGCCTCACTGCTGCACGCCTCACACGGCTGCATGCCTCACACTGCTGCATGCCTCACACTGCTGCATGCCACACACTGCTGCACGCCACACACTGCTAAACGCCTCACACTGCTAAACGCCTGACACTGCTGCAGGCCTCACCCTGCTGCACACTGCTGCATTACTCACACTGCTGCATGCTGCACACTGCTGCATGCTGCACACTGCTGCACGACACACTGCTGCATGCCACACACTGCTGCACGCCACACACTACTGCATGCCACACACTGCTGCATGCCTCACACTGCTGCACGCCTCACACTGCTGCACACTGCACACTGCTGCATTACTCACACTGCTGCATGCTGCACACTGCTGCACGTCTCACAATGCCGCATGCCTCACACTGCTGCACGCCTTGCACTGCTGCATGCCTCACACAGCTGCACGCCTCACACTGCTGCACGCCTCACACTGCTGCATGCTGCACACTGCTGCATGCCTCACACTGCTGCACGCCTCAGACTGCTGCACGCCTCACACTGCTGCACCCCTCACACTGCTGCATGCTGCACCCTGCTGCATGACACACTGCTGCATGCCACACACGGCTGCACGCCACACACTGCTGCACGCCTCACACTGCTGCATGCCTCACACTGCTGCACGCCTCACACTGCTGCATGCCTCACACTGCTGCAAGCCACACTGCTGCACGCCACACACTTCTGCATGCCACACACTACTGCACGCCACACACTGTTGCACGCCTCACACTGCTGCACGCCTCACACTGCTGCACGCCTCACACTGCTGCACGCTGCACACTGCTGCATTACTCACACTGCTGCATGCTGCACACTGCTGCACGCCTCACACTGCTGCACTCCTCACACTGCTGCACACCACACGCCACACACTGCTGCACGCCACACACTGCTGCATGCCTCACACTGCTGCATGCCTCACACTGCTGCACGCTGCACACTGCTGCATTACTCACACTGCTGCATTCTGCACACTGCTGCACACCGCGCACTGCTGCACGCCTCACACTGCTGCACGCCACACACTGCTGCATACCTCACACTGCTGCACTCCTCACACTGCTGCACTCCTCACACTGCTGCATGCTGCACACTGCTGCACGCCTCACACTGCTACACACCCCACACTGCTGCATGCTACACAGTGCTGCATTACTCACACTGCTGCATACTGCACACTGCTGCATGCCTCACACTGCTGCACGGCTCACACTGCTGCACACTGCTGCACACCTCACACTGCTACACTTCTCACACTGATGCATGCCTCACACTGCTGCATGCTGCACACTGCTGCATGACACACTGCTGCACGCCACACACTGCTGCATGCCACACACTACTGCATGCCACACACTGCTGCACACTGCACACTGCTGCATTACTCACACTGCTGCATGCTGCACACTGCTTGTTGGACAGGCCACATGGTCGGGCTGTCCCCCCTCCCCGCAACGGGACCCGGACCCTGGCTCTCCCTGAATCCCCAACCAGAGTCCCCGGCGACCACCCGAAGTAACCTGCAATCCCTCCACCACAAGACACCAGCTCCGGACCCAGCTGGCCCGGGTCACCATCCGCACCCCGGCCTCGGCCCAGCCGCCATTTTGGGGTACTACAGCACGAGGCCGCGTGGCCTCAACTCGACCCTAACCCTGGGCCCGGCCGGCCCCGACATCGAGGCACCAACCTCCTCCCAGGAGGCAGAGTGACCACTTGGCGAGTCAATGGGAGAAGGAATCGTCAACGGCTCTCCTCCGCCAGGTGTCGATCACCCCAGGCCGCCCTGGGCGCTGGCTCCACCCCCCTGCTGGGTGTCTAGACTCCCTCATCCCGGACCTCCCGGCCCCCAGGCGCGAGGGTCCGGACATCAAAGGGGACCAGACCTATAACTGGGGCAGGGCCAGACCAGGAAGGCAGTTGTATCCTGGAGTCGAGAGACCCGAGAAGAACTCATCATCTTGGCCTGCTGGCGCTGCCGCGGCCCTCTGCCTCGTGAAACCATCGTCTTGGCCTGCTGGTGCTGCCGCGGCCCTCTGCCTCGTGAAACCATCGTCTTGGCCTGCTGGCGCTGCCGCGGTCCTCTGCCTCGTGAAACCATCGTCTTGGCCTGCTGGCGCTGCCGCGGCCCTCTGCCTCGTGAAACCATCGTCTTGGCCTGCTGGCGCTGCCGCGGCCCTCTGCCTCGTGAAAACCATCGTCTTGGCCTGCTGGCGCTGCCGCAGCCCTCTGCCTCGTGCAACCATCGTCTTGGCCTGCTGGCGCTGCCGCGGCCCGACTTGCAGACTCGCCAGCCTCGAGGATTGTGAGCTCACCTCTTGCCACCTCCTGTACCGACCCGGTACCAAGACTGTCCCGCTACCCCCTTTTTCCCTACAGAGACTAGAAGTGAGAGGACCCTCGGGTCCGATGTATCCTGTATCGCCAATATCCGTGCCCTACAAACCTTATATAAAAGTATTGAACTCAACCTGGTGTGGTGGCTGTTTGTGGGGAGGGAGGTGACATATCTGTACAATCGCCGGAGGGGGTCCTCATCGGGGACCTCTCCCTCAGTAGACGGCCGACCCTCAGGGTCCCCGTCTAACATTGGTGGCCAGCGGCGCGATCCGAAGCTACGCATAATAGTACAGAGAGTCACTCTCCCCACGACACACAACCACCATGACAACAGAGAGCGGAACAACGGAAAAATTCCAGATGGAAAAATTGGAAGACTACAACCACCGGGAACTGAAGCAATATTGCATAGAACTTGGCCTTCCAACCACAGGTCTGAGCACAAAGGAAGACTTCAAACGAGCCCTAGAAGCTTGGGCAGAAACGGGTACGGCCGTACCCCGAACACGAACAACCGAGACGGGCCCCGCACCAATTGAAGAAAGAAGAGCGGGTCTCTCCCTGGAAGAGATCCAAGAAAGAGAAAAAAGCAGACTCCACGAATTAGAACTGGCCCGACTTCGCTTGGATGGAGAACTCAAACTGACGGAACAAAAAATAACTCTGGAACACTTACGGCTCCGAGAGGAGCGAGAAGAGAAGCAAAAACAGAGAGAGCTAGAGGAAAAGAAACTAGCGTACGAACATGAGCGCAATCTCAAGGAACTGGAAATCCAGAAACAGAATAAAGAACTCAGGTTCCCCGAACGACCGACCCTGCCTGCCTCTACCGAGCCCAAGGTTCACATCCCCAAAGATGTCATCCGGGAATACTACAAGAACGATGATATACAGCAGTGGTTTAAAGCCTATGAGGTGGCCATGACCTCCCACCGGATTCCCCGGAGCGACTGGGGAGCCGGGTTATGGGGGAGGTTTGTCAACGAAGGGCGGGACGCCCTGCTGCAACTCCCGGACCATCTGATGACATCCTACGACCACATGAAGGCCGCCCTCCTCACTCGATACGGGCTCACACCCGAGATGTACCGCCAGCGGTTCCGCGACTGCAAACGGATTCCGGGTACGACTTGGGTGGAGTACGTGAACTTCTTTAGTCGAGCCTTCGAAGGGTGGATCAAGGGCAACAAAGTGACCACCTACGAACAACTTTTTGACCTTATCGTATGGGAGCACCTGTCTAACAACTGCTTCGTGGAACTCCGGCAACACCTCTTGGACAGTAAACTAACCGAACCTCGACAACTCGCCGCCGAAGCCGACCGGTGGGAAAGCACCCGAGTTGGCCGGAACGGACCCAGCGAATCATCCAGACCGTACCCAGGGCCCCATCGCCCCCGGGGAGGAGGAGGAGGGGGCCAGGGTCGGGGGAGAGACCCCGGCCCCTTGTCACCCACAAGCAGCCCCTCGACCCCGGCCGGCCGAGGGAGCCCGGCCATCCGGGCCGGTTTCCGGGCCAACGTTATGTGCCACAGATGCCAGCGACCCGGCCACTACGCCAGTGATCCCAACTGGCCAAAGAATCCGAACACTACCCCCCGCCAGGTCGCAGCGGCCGCCCTAGGGGAAGAACTAATCCCGGACGACCAAGAAGAGTACGAGACCGACCCCTCTGAGTGGGCACCAGCCGCCATGGCGCTGGTCTGCTTGGGGGAGAGAGAGATGATTCCGCGGGCCCCCCTCCCCGCCAACACGCAGAAGTACAGCCAGTGGGTCAACATTAATGGCCGCTGGGCGGAAGCCCTCCGCGACACCGGGGCCAGTGTAACGGCGGTCCGACGCCACCTTGTCACTCCAGACCAAATCCTGCCGAACATTCTTTGCCCTGTCCGATCAGCAGACAACTCCGAAAGTCTGTGTCGCATGGCCTGCGTCCCCTTCGAGTGGGGAGGAGTAACAGGGATGTTAAAGGTAACTGTCCGCGATGATGCCCCCGTGGATTGCCTCCTAGGAAACGACCTCGAAAGCTCTCCCTGGGCAGCCGTCGAACGGAGAGAACACCTGGGGATGCTCGGCCTCCCCGAATGGGTCTGCGTCACGACCCGGTCCATGACCGCCCGGGCGGTCCCCAGTCTAGAAGAGCCCGAGTGGCCGGAACCTCCTCCCGCGCTCATCCCAGAGGAGGCCGCCCCAGAAGCCAGTCCCTCGACCCAAACAGAAGAAGGATCCGACCAGCTTCGGGACGTCCCTGACCTGGCACAATGGCGTCAGGAGGGAGGCCCCACTCAGGAACAATTCCGGGCCGAACAGAAAACATGTCCCTCTCTCGAAGGACTCCGGCAGCAAGCCCTGGCCCAGAGCACAGGGGATACCTCGGGGGCCCACTGGATCTACTGGGACCAAGACCTGCTCTACAGCGAGCAGAAAATTGCAGAACTAGGAGCCAGTCGGGTACTGGTGGTGCCCCTTCGCTTCCGAGACTTTCTCCTGAACTTAGCCCACGATGTCCCCCTTGCCGGACACCTGGGACAGGATAAAACCTACGACCGCCTGGTGACCCATTTTTTCTGGCCCCAAATGCGAAAGGATGTCACCAACCACTGCAGGGCCTGCCCCACCTGCCAGGCCAGCGGAAAAAGTGGCCGAAAAATCAAAGCACCTTTACAACCCTTTCCTGTCGTCACCACCCCGTTCGAACGAGTGGGAATAGACATTGTGGGGCCCCTCGACCCCCGAACAGCCCAAGGACACCGGTTCATCCTGGTCCTAGTAGACCACGCCACCTGCTATCCCGAGGCCATCCCTCTTCGGACTGTGACGGCCCCCGTGGTGGGCCGAGCCCTGATGGGGATCTTCTCCCGGGTGGGGTTTCCCCGGGAGGTCGTCAGCGACAGGGGCACGAACTTTATCTCCAGATATATGAAGTCTCTCTGGCGACAATGCGGGGTCACCTACAAATTCACGACCCCCTATCACCCGCAAGGAAACGGACTGGTCGAGAGGTTCAACCGCACCCTCAAGGGAATGATTATGGGCCTAGAGGAACCCCTTCGACGCCAGTGGGACGTGCTACTTCCATGCCTCCTGTTTGCCTATCGGGAGGTCCCGCAGAAATCCCTCGGCTTCAGCCCATTTGAACTCCTGTACGGGCACCCCGTCCGGGGCCCCCTCAGCCTAGTCAAGGAAGGTTGGGAGCAGCCTCCCCAGAAAACTCCCCCAGACATCTACAGGTATCTCCTGGCTCTTCGCAACCAGACCCGGCGGTTCCGAGAAACCGCCAAAGCCAATCTCGAGGCCAGTCAGGAGGACATGAAGAGATGGTACGATCAGCACGCATCCTCCATTGAGTTCGAACCGGGACAACGGGTCTGGGTGATGTCCCCGGTTGAACCCTGTGTACTCCAAGACAAATGGTCCGGACCCTTCAAGGTGATCGAACGCAAGGGGCCCGTCACCTATTTAATCGACATGGAGACTGCCCGGAACCCTCTACGGGTCCTCCATGCCAACAGGCTCAAACCCCATTTTGTGCGATCCGAACTCAGCCTCCTGATGGCTACCGATAACGGGACGGAAGAAGACTCCGAACCCCTTCCGGACTTGCTGAGGACCCTCGAGCGGGATGGCTCAGTGGAAGGGGTCCAGCTCTCCGAGGCCCTGTCCCCGGAGCAACGCCAAGACTGTCAAGCCCTCCTGAGGCGGTTCGCCTCCCTGTTCTCCCTCACACCCGGAGTCACCCCCTGGTGCCTTCACGATGTGGACACCGGGGACAGCCCTCCTATTCGACACCGGGCGTACCGCGTACCAGACCGGGTGCGCGCCTGCATCCAGACCGAGGTGTCCAAAATGCTGGCCCTAGGAGTGATCGAACCCTCAGACAGCCCCTGGGCAAGCCCAGTCGTCCTGGTTCCCAAGGCGGCCGCCCCGGGCGTTGCCCCTGAGCTCCGGTTCTGCGTGGACTATCGGGGGCTGAATGCAGTTACCAGGACCGACGCTCACCCCATCCCCCGGGCAGATGAGCTAATTGACCGGATGGGGGCCGCCCGCTACCTGAGCATCTTCGACCTAACGGCGGGCTACTGGCAGATCGCCCTCACCCCTAGGGCCCAAGAACGTTCCGCCTTCTCTACCCCGGACGGGCACTACCACTTTAAAGTAATGCCCTTCGGCATGAAAAACGCTCCGGCAACGTTCCAACGGCTGGTGAACCAGGTACTGGCGGGCCTGGAAGACTTCAGCGCCGCCTACCTGGACGACATTGCTGTGTACAGCCATCAGTGGACCGACCACCTCCGCCACCTGCGGGAGGTTCTACACGCCCTCCAGCAAGCCGGGCTCACCATCAAGGCCAGCAAGTGCCAGGTTGGCCAAGGGTCCGTGACCTACCTGGGACACCAAGTGGGAAGCGGGCTGGTGGCCCCTCTCCAGCTCAAGATTGCTGCCATCCAGGCCTGGCAACCCCCTACGACCCAAACGGAGGTCCGGGCCTTCCTGGGGCTCACCGGATACTACCGGCGGTTCGTGAAGGACTATGGCAGCATCGTGGGGCCCCTCACAGAGCTCACCTCCAAGAAGAGCCCCAAAACAGTCAACTGGACCCCGGACTGCCAATCGGCCTTCGAGAAATTGAAGACCGCCATGTGCACGGCCCCCGTGCTCCAGGCTCCCGACTACAGCCGGGAATTCATTGTGCAGACGGACGCCTCCGATCATGGTGTGGGGGCCGTCCTCTCCCAACTCAACCCCGAAGGGGTCGACCAACCAGTGGCCTTCATCAGCAGACGCCTACTGCCCCGAGAACAGCGCTGGAGCACCATTGAGAGGGAGGCCTTCGCCGTAGTCTGGGCACTCAAGAAGCTCCAGCCCTACCTCTTCGGCACCCACTTCCGGGTGCAAACAGACCACCGACCCCTGCAATGGCTGATGCAAATGCGGGGGGAGAACCCGAAGCTGTTGCGCTGGTCCATCTCCCTACAGGGGATGGACTTCACGGTGGAACATCGTCCAGGCCAGGACCACGCCAACGCAGACGGCCTGTCACGCTTTTTCCGCCTCAGCGAGGAGAGTCCCCAGGAAGATGGCTGACTCTCCCCGCCTTCAGCTGGGGGGGACGCATGTTGGACAGGCCGCATGGTCGGGCTGTCCCCCCTCCCCGCAACGGGACCCGGACCTGGCTCTCCCTGAATCCCCAACCAGAGTCCCCGGCGACCACCCGAAGTAACCTGCAATCCCTCCACCACAAGACACCAGCTCCGGACCCAGCTGGCCCGGGTCACCATCCGCACCCCGGCCTCGGCCCAGCCGCCATTTTGGGGTACTACAGCACGAGGCCGCGTGGCCTCAACTCGACCCTAACCCTGGGCCCGGCCGGCCCCGACATCGAGGCACCAACCTCCTCCCAGGAGGCAGAGTGACCACTTGGCGAGTCAATGGGAGAAGGAATCGTCAACGGCTCTCCTCCGCCAGGTGTCGATCACCCCAGGCCGCCCTGGGCGCTGGCTCCACCCCCCTGCTGGGTGTCTGGACTCCCTCATCCCGGACCTCCCGGCCCCCAGGCGCGAGGGTCCGGACATCAAAGGGGACCAGACCTATAACTGGGGCAGGGCCAGACCAGGAAGGCAGTTGTATCCTGGAGTCGAGAGACCCGAGAAGAACTCATCGTCTTGGCCTGCTGGCGCTGCCGCGGCCCTCTGCCTCGTGAAACCATCATCTTGGCCTGCTGGCGCTGCCGCGGCCCTCTGCCTCGTGAAACCATCGTCTTGGCCTGCTGGCGCTGCCGCGGCCCTCTGCCTCGTGAAACCATCGTCTTGGCCTGCTGGCGCTGCCGCGGCCCTCTGCCTCGTGAAAACCATCGTCTTGGCCTGCTGGCGCTGCCGCGGCCCTCTGCCTCGTGCAACCATCGTCTTGGCCTGCTGGCGCTGCCGCGGCCCGACTTGCAGACTCGCCAGCCTCGAGGATTGTGAGCTCACCTCTTGCCACCTCCTGTACCGACCCGGTACCAAGACTGTCCCGCTACCCCCTTTTTCCCTACAGAGACTAGAAGTGAGAGGACCCTCGGGTCCGATATATCCTGTATCGCCAATATCCGTGCCCTACAAACCTTATATAAAAGTATTGAACTCAACCTGGTGTGGTGGCTGTTTGTGGGGAGGGAGGTGACATATCTGTACAATCGCCGGAGGGGGTCCTCATCGGGGACCTCTCCCTCAGTAGACGGCCGACCCTCAGGGTCCCCGTCTAACACTGCTGCACGTCTCACAATGCCGCATGCCTCACACTGCTGCACGCCTTGCACTGCTGCATGCCTCACACAGCTGCACGCCTCACACTGCTGCATGCCTCACACTGCTGTACGCCTCACACTGCTGCATGCTGCACACTGCTGCACGCCTCACACAGCTGCATGCCTCACACTGCTACATGCCTCACACTGCTGCACGCCTCACACTGCTGCATGCTGCACACTGCTGCACGCCTCACACTGCTGCACGCCTCACACTCCTGCATGCTGCACACTGCTGCACGCCTCACACAGCTGCATGCCTCACACTGCTGTACGCCTCACACTGCTGCATGCTGCACACTGCTGCACGCCTCACACAGCTGCATGCCTCACACTGCTACATGCCTCACACTGCTGCATGCCTCACACTGCTGCATGCTGCACACTGCTGCACGCCTCACACTGCTGCACGCCTCACACTGCTGCACGCCTCACACTGCTGCACCCCTCACACTGCTGCATGCTGCACACTGCTGCATGACACACTGCTGCACGCCACACACTGCTGCACGCCACACACTGCTGCACGCCTCACACTGCTGCATGCCTCACACTGCTGCACGCCTCACACTGCTGTATGCCTCACACTGCTGCAAGCCACACTGCTGCACGCCACACACTTCTGCATGCCACACACTACTGCACGCCACACACTGTTGCACGCCTCACACTGCTGCACGCCTCACACTGCTGCACTCCTCACACTGCTGCATGCCTCACACTGCTGCACACTGCTGCATTATTCACACTGCTGCATGCTGCACACTGCTGCACGCCTCACACTGCTGCATGCCACACACTGCTGCACGCCTCACACTGCTCCATGCCTCACACTGCTGCACGCCTCATGCTGGTGCACACCTCACACTGCTGCACGCCTCACACTGCTGCACACCACACACTGCTGCACGCCACACACTGCTAAACGCCTCACACTGCTGCACGCCTCACACTGCTGCATGCCTCACACTGCTGCACGCTGCACACTGCTGCATTACTCACACTGCTGCGTGCTGCACAGTGCCGCACGCCTCACACTGATGCACGCCTCACGCTGCTGCAAACTGCTGCATTACTCACACTGCTGCATGCTGCATACTGCTGCACTCCACACACTGCTGCACTCCACACACTGCTGCCCGCCTCACACTGCTGTATGCCTCACACTGCTGCACGCCTCACACTGTTGCATGCCTCACACTGCTGCACGCCACACTGCTGCGCGCCTCACACTGCTGCATGCCTCACACTGCTGCACGCCTCACACTGCTGCACACCACACGCCACACACTGCTGCACGCCACACACTGCTGCATGCCTCACACTGCTGCATGCCTCACACTGCTGCACGCTGCACACTGCTGCATTACTCACACTGCTGCATTCTGCACACTGCTGCACACCTCGCACTGCTGCACGCCTCACACTTCTGCACGCCTTGCACTGCTGCACGCCTCACACTGCTGCATGCCACACACTGCTGCATACCTCACACTGCTGCACTCCTCACACTGCTGCACTCCTCACACTGCTGCATGCTGCACACTGCTGCACGCCTCACACTGCTGCACACCCCACACTGCTGCATGCTACACAGTGCTGCATTACTCACACTGCTGCATGCTGCACACTGCTGCACGCCTCACACTGCTGCACGGCTCACACTGCTGCACACTGCTGCATTATTCACACTGCTGCATGCTGCACACTGCCACACACCGCACACTGCTGCACGCCTCACACTGCTGCATGCTGCACATTGCTGCATGACACACTGCTGCACGACACACACTGCTGCACACCAAACACTCCTGCACACCTCACACTGCTACACTTCTCATACTGATGCACGCCTCACACTGCTGCATGCTGCACACTGCTGCACGACACACTGCTGCATGCCACACACTGCTGCACGCCACACACTACTGCATGCCACACACTGCTGCATGCCTCACACTGCTGCACGCCTCACACTGCTTCACACTGCTGCATTACTCACACTGCTGCATGCTGCACACTGCTGCACGTCTCACAATGCCGCATGCCTCACACTGCTGCACGCCTTGCACTGCTGCATGCCTCACACAGCTGCACGCCTCACACTGCTGCATGCCTCACACTGCTGCACGCCTCACACTGCTGCATGCTGCACACTGCTGCACGCCTCACACTGCTGCATGCCTCACACTGCTGCATGCCTCACACTGCTGCATGCCTCACACTGCTGCACGCCTCACACTGCCGCACGCCTCACACTGCTGCATGCTGCACACTAATGCACGCCGCACTGCTGCATTCCTCACACTGCTGCATGCCTCACACTGCTGCACACTGCTGCATTACTCACACTGCTGCATGCTGCACACTGCTGCATGCCTCACACTGCTGAACCCCTCACACTGCTGCATGCTGCACACTTCTGCACAACACACTGCTGCACGCCGCACACTGCTGCACGCCACACACTGCTGCACGCCACACACTGCTGCATGCCTCACACTGCTGCATGCCTCACACTGCTGCAAGATACACTGCTGCACATCACACACTGCTGCACGCCACACACTACTGCACACTGTTGCATGCCTCACACTACTGTATGCCTCACACTGCTGCATGCCTCACACTGATGCACACAGCTGCATTACTCTCACTGCTGCTTTCTGCACACTGCTGCACGCCTCACACTGCTGCATGCCTCACACTGCTGCACGCCTCACACTGCTCCACGCCTCACACTGCTGCACACTGCTGCATTACTCACACTGCTGCATGCTGCACAATGCTGCACGCCACACACTGCTGCACACCACATACTGCTGCACGCCTCACACTGCTGCACGCCTCACACTGCTGCACACTGCTGCATTACTCACACTGCTGCATGCTGCACACTGCTGCACGCCACACACTGCTGCATGCCACACACTGCTGCACGCCTCACACTGCTGCACGCCTCACACTACTGCATGCCTCACACTGCTGCATGCCACGCTGCTCGACGCCTCACTGCTGCACGCCTCACACGGCTGCATGCCTCACACTGCTGCATGCCTCACACTGCTGCATGCCACACACTGCTGCACGCCACACACTGCTAAACGCCTCACACTGCTAAACGCCTGACACTGCTGCAGGCCTCACCCTGCTGCACACTGCTGCATTACTCACACTGCTGCATGCTGCACACTGCTGCACGCCACACACTGCTGCATGCCACACACTGCTGCACGCCTCACACTGCGCATGCCTCACACTGCTCGACGCCTCACACTGCTGCACCCCACACTGCTGCATCCCTCACTGCTGCACGCCTCACACTGCTGCACGCCTCACACTGCTGCATGCCTCACACTGCTGCATGCCACACACTGCTGCACGCAATACACTGCTGCACTGCTCACACTGCTGCACGCTGCACACTGCTGCATTACTCACACTGCTGCACACCACACACTGCTGCACACCACACTGCTGCACGCCTCACATTGCTAAACGTCTCATACTGCTGCACGCCTCACACTGCTAAACGCCACGCACTGTTGCACTCTGCACACTGCTGCACGCCTCACACTGCTGCACCCCTCACACTGCTGCATGCTGCACACTGCTGCATGACACACTGCTGCACGCCACACACTGCTGCACTGCTCACACTGCTGCACGCTGCTGCATTACTCACACTGCTGCACACCACACACTGCTGCACACCACACTGCTGCACGCCTCACATTGCTAAACGTCTCATACTGCTGCACGCCTCACACTGCTGCACGCCTCACACTGCTGCACGCCTCACACTGCTGCACCCCTCACACTGCTGCATGCTGCACACTGCTGCATGACACACTGCTGCACGCTACACACTGCTGCACGCCACACACTGCTGCACGCCTCACACTGCTGCATGCCTCACACTGCTGCACGCCTCACACTGCTGCATGCCTCACACTGCTGCAAGCCACACTGCTGCACGCCACACACTTCTGCATGCCACACACTACTGCACGCCACACACTGTTGCACGCCTCACACTGCTGCACGCCTCACACTGCTGCACTCCTCACACTGCTGCACGCCTCACACTGCTGCACACTGCTGCATTATTCACACTGCTGCATGCTGCACACTGCTGCACGCCTCACACTGCTGCATGCCACACACTGCTGCACGCCTCACACTGCTCCATGCTTCACACTGCTGCACGCCTCATGCTGGTGCACGCCTCACACTGCTGCACTCCTCACACTGCTAAACACCTCACACTGCTGCATGCCTCACACTGCTGCACACCACACACTGCTGCACGCCACACACTGCTAAACGCCTCACACTGCTGCACGCCTCACACTGCTGCATGCCTCACACTGCTGCATGCTGCACACTGCTGCATTACTCACACTGCTGCGTGCTGCACAGTGCCGTACGCCTCACACTGATGCACGCCTCACGCTGCTGCAAACTGCTGCATTACTCACACTGCTGCATGCTGCATACTGCTGCACGCCACACACTGCTGCACTCCACACACTGCTGCCCACCTCACACTGCTGTATGCCTCACACTGCTGCACGCCTCACACTGTTGCATGCCTCACACTGCTGCACGCCACACTGCTGCGCGCCTCACACTGCTGCATGCCTCACACTGCTGCACGCCTCACACTGCTGCACACCACACGCCACACACTCCTGCACGCCACACACTGCTGCATGCCTCACACTGCTGCATGCCTCACACTGCTGCACGCTGCACACTGCTGCATTACTCACACTGCTGCATTCTGCACACTGCTGCACACCTCGCACTGCTGCACGCCTCACACTTCTGCACGACTTGCACTGCTGCACGCCTCACACTGCTGCATGCCACACACTGCTGCATACCTCACACTGCTGCACTCCTCACACTGCTGCACTCCTCACACTGCTGCATGCTGCACACTGCTGCACGCCTCACACTGCTGCACACCCCACACTGCCGCATGCTACACAGTGCTGCATTACTCACACTGCTTCATGCTGCACACTGCTGCACGCCTCACACTGCTGCACGGCTCACACTGCTGCACACTGCTGCATTACTCACACTGCTGCATGCTGCACACTGCCACACACCGCACACTGCTGCACGCCTCACACTGCTGCATGCTGCACATTGCTGCACGACACACTGCTGCACGCCACACACTGCTGCATGCCACAGCCTGCTGCACGCCTCACACTGCTGCACGCCTCACACTATTGCACGCCTCACACTGCTGCACGCCACGCTGCTCGACGCCTCACTGCTGCACGCCTCACACGGCTGCATGCCTCACACTGCTGCATGCCTCACACTGCTGCATGCCACACACTGCTGCACGCCACACACTGCTAAACGCCTCACACTGCTAAACGCCTGACACTGCTGCAGGCCTCACCCTGCTGCACACTGCTGCATTACTCACACTGCTGCATGCTGCACACTGCTGCACGCCACACACTGCTGCATGCCACACACTGCTGCACGCCTCACACTGCGCATGCCTCACACTGCTCGACGCCTCACACTGCTGCACCCCACACTGCTGCATCCCTCACTGCTGCACGCCTCACACTGCTGCACGCCTCACACTGCTGCATGCCTCACACTGCTGCATGCCACACACTGCTGCACGCCATACACTGCTGCACTGCTCACACTGCTGCACGCTGCACTTTGCTGCATTACTCACACTGCTGCACACCACACACTGCTGCACACCACACTGCTGCACGCCTCACATTGCTAAACGTCTCATACTGCTGCACGCCTCACACTGCTAAACGCCACACACTGTTGCACTCTGCACACTGCTGCACGCCTCACACTGTTGCACTCTGCACACTGCTGCATTACTCACACTGCTGCATGCTGCACACTGCTGCACACCTCACACTGCTGCATGCCTCACACTGCTGCACGCCTCGCACTGCTGCATGCCTGACACTGCTGCACGCCTCACACTGCTGCACTGCTCACACTGCTGCACGCTGCACACTGCTGCATTACTCACACTGCTGCACACCACACACTGCTGCACACCACACTGCTGCACGCCTCACACTGCTGCACGCCTCACACTGCTGCACACTGCTGCATTATTCACACTTCTGCATGCTGCACACTGCTGCATTCCACACACTGCTGCACGCCAGACACTGCTGCACGCCACACACTGCTGCACGCCTCACACTGCTGCACACCTCACACTGCTGCACGACTCACACTGCTGCACGCCTCACACTGCTTGCACGCCTCACACTGTTGAATGCCACACAACACCACCACATCACTCAGGGACACCACCACATCACTCAGGGAGACCACCACATCACTCAGGGGCACCACCACATCACTCAGGGGCACCACCACATCACTCAGGGGCACCACCACATCACTCAGGGACACCACCACATCACTCACAGACACCGCCACATCACTCACAGACACCACCACATCACTCAGGACCGCCACCACATCACTCAGGAACACTACCACATCACTCAGGAACACCACCACATCACTCAGGGACACCAGCACATCACTCTGGGACACCACCACATCACTCTGGGACCTACCACATCACTCTGGGACACCTCCACATCACTCTAATACAGCACCACATCACTCAGCCCAACCACATCATCACTCACCACCACAACAGCATCACTCAGCAGCACAACAGCACTGTCCTTGCTGGCTACCAACAAGCATTGCCATAGCCAATAGAACTCGCATTAGGAAAGTTTAAGCTATTGGCTTTGTGAATAACAATGCTATTAATTTATATATTTTCAAAGACAACACATTTTTTAAAAAATTGTCATTTACAATACCAATAGCTCACACTTTCCTAATGCGAGACCTATTGCATTGCAAATGCTTGTTTAATAATAGGAATGATAAAAGACTTTCTAGGAACTGCATAAAAAACCACAAAACATTAAAAAGTGCATCATGTCCTGAGGAGACCGACCGTCGCAGAGAGAAAAGCCATCCCCAACTCTTGGTGTACGACATAGGACTGAACACTCTGCAGTAATGAGAGCACCCTTCTCAGGATAGTGTTTCCTGCAACTTGCAAAGCCTCCAGCCCAGTGTGGCCCCATATCTTGCTCCCAAAACCAGCCTCTGCAATACATTTGGCTCTGTAAATCTTCAAAAAGGCCCCTATCGGTTCCCCCCACTTTAGAAGCAAAGTTTAAAACAGCTGCAGTCTCTCTGACCAGATCCCCCCCTCTGGATAATCAGGGGGGACTAACTCAGGGCATAGTCAAACACTACTCCCAGGTAAGAAAAGATATTCGTCATAGGGATTGACAAGGTTCCTAACTTAAAAATAAACTGCTTTGCTATACGAGGTTCCACCTGCATGCCAAATGATTTGCTGTGATTAACCAACAGATCCAGGTCCTCCATGACGTGGACGAAGGAGTTCAACAGAAGTTGTAGCCCCCTGGCTCCAAGAGGGCCTTCTCCAAAGAGTTAATATATAAATTAAAAAAGAAGGGGGCCAGTATACACTCCTGGTGCACCCCTCACCTAATATCAAACTTGCGGGTTACCTTAAGATCTTTTGAGTAGCGGACAACCGCTTTTGAGTCTCTGTGGAGGTCCCTTAGAAACAAAACAATGCCCCTGTCAATGCCAATAGAGGACAACATCTGCCAGAGCTTCAATCTATTAACACGATCGAAAGCTGAAGACATATCTATAAAGGCTAGATGGATTGTGCCGGACCGAGCTACAGTGTACTTGTTCAAAACCAAATACAGGTTTAAACTGATGAAACACTCCGGCTTTACTCATGCACTCATCTAATTATGTAGAGAGTACCATTGTAGTAAATCTATTTCCCAAATTGTCTAAAGACTACATATTCCTAAGTAAAACTTGTAGATACATGGGTTTGCGGTTGAACACATCAATACTCCCTGGATGATTGAATAAGTGTATAGGTGGTGCCTAGGTGATTCCCTGAGGATACAAGTAGTGCCCAGATGATTCCCTGACTATGTCATAACAACACGGTAAAAGCAATGATGGCCTTCTGACCACAATATTCAAGGGAGAACACCTATGTTATGTTATTTGCACTTGTAGAGCGCGCGATTACCCTTGGGTGTCCTGGCGCTAAGTACTGGTTACCTGGGGAAGCTGAGAGAGTACTTCTGCGAGAAGAGCCATGTCTTCAGGCCCTACCAAAATGAAAGAAGATCCGGGGCAATCTTAAGAAAAAAGGGAAGCTCTCGAGGCACAGAGAGTGAAACTCCTGCCCCCCCCAAGTAACTTTTTTTGACATGGGGACTTGCACTTGTTTAGCACTGGTAGATCGTAGTGATCTACCAGGAACATACCAGTGGAACTTTTGCTTAAGAAACTCAGGACCAATTCCATTGACGGCCTTAAAAACAATACAGAGTTCCTTGAAGCAGGCTCTTTGTTTTATCGGAAGCCAGTGTGGCTTCTTAAGCTCTCCTTTCACAGAGACAAATGTGGATGTTCCAGACAGCAGCCTGGCCACTGTGTTTTGGACTAATTGAAGCCTATACATATGTTGTTTTTGTATGTTCAGATATAGGCTATTACAATAGTCCAAACATGACATTATAAGGGCCATGACTACTGTCTTGAGATTGCTCTCGGTCAAGAAGATCTTGATTTTCCTTAAGATTCTAAGAGTCATAAAACAAGCTGAGGTCAAAATGCTTACTTGATCACCCATGGTGAGTTTGTTGTCCACTAATTCCCCAAGGTTTTTGGCCTTCCTGGTGGGTACAGGGCAAGAGCCCAGGTCTTCGGGCCACCAATCCGGTGTCGACACCTGTGGATTATTCCCAAACTTTAAGACCTCAGTCTTGTTGGAATTAAGTTTTAAGCAATTGGAGGACATCCAACAGGATATTGAGCTAATGCATTCATGAAACCGGTTCCCAGTTTCTTTCTCACCTCCCCTAGTCAACAATAACACTATTTGTGTGTCGTCAGCGTAGGAGGTGAGCTGGAAGCCAAAGGATCTAATAACTCCTGCCAGTGGTGCCACTTATACATTAAAAAGCGTTGGGCTAAGAGAAGAGCCCTATGGCACCCCACAAGGGAGTGTGAATGGTTTAGATGAATTACCATCCAGATCCGCAGTTTGTGACCTGTCAGCTAGGAAAGATTGTAAGAGTTTCCATGCTGTGCCTTCAACACCGATCACAGACAACAGGTCCATCAGTAATTTATGATGGACCGTGTCAAAGGCCGCAGACAAGTCCCAAAAAATTAGTACCGCACTACCTCCTCCATCTACGGCCTCTCTAATTTCTTCAGTGGATTTCAACAGAGCCAGCTCAGTGCTATGATCTGCCCTGAACCCATATTGCGATGGATCCAGAGAGTTATTACGATGGAGAAATGCACTGAGCTGGATGTTCATCACCTTTTCCAAGATTTTAGCAGGAAAAGGGAGCCGCGGAATTGGCCTGTAGTTGTTGGGGTCTTTTGGATCCAGATTCTGCTTCTTCAAAAGATGAAGAACAGAAGCTTGCTTCCAGATTATATGGAATATACCAGATGCAAAAATAGCATTTAACAGGGGAGTCAAAGCCATTCCTATCACTTCAGGTATTTGTTTAATGACCCAGGCAGGGCAGGGATCACCAGGGGCTCCTGAGCGGATCAAGGTCAGGACCTTAATTGTCTCTGATACCTCCAGTAGTGAGAATTGGTCAAATACCAATGAAGAACCACTACTGCCTGGTCTATTCATATACGAGTTTAACTGTGCCGTTTTATTGGCTTCAGTGAAGGAAGAAAATATCATTTCAACTTTATGTTTAAAAAAGTTAGCAATTTTATTACAAAATAAGGGATTGCTATGGCTCCTTGCGGCAGTAGGGGTAGACAATTTTTTAATAGTGTTAAAAAGTTCCCTTGAATTGGACTTTGCCAATGCTATCTGAGTTGAAAAAAACTTTCTTTTGGCTTCCAGTGACAATTGTTTTTAAATAGTGATGCAGTGTTTGTAGCTTTCCTTATCTGCTTCACCATCATTTTTACGCCATGCCCTTTCTAACAATTTAGAATCCAGGTTTTTTAGCTCTGAGTTCTTCCGAATACCAGGGGGATGATGGGAGGGCTCATTTGGGAGTCCACTGTTTCCCAGGAGCTAGCTGATTGCAAAATGTGGCTAGCCATTGCTATAGGCCGCCACTGCATTTTCTACTCCCGTGGGAGGGATCGCATCGAGCTACTGAGGGAGTTTCCGAATGTATTAATATCCAGTTTTCCCAAGGCTCTGGTCACAATCTCCTGGGCTGGTTTAGTATTAGCTAATTGGTTCACATAACTATTCAATTCAAACTGAATGGCACAGTGGTCCGACCATGAGATGGGAAGGATGGAAGTACAGACAAGGTCATGGCTGTTCGAGTATATGCCATCAAGGGTATGTCCTTTTTCATGCGTAGAGGCATTCACCAACTGTAGAAGGTCTCCAGCCCCCATGATTTGCTCCAACCAATTAGTGTCAGAATCCAAATGGCTTTCTAAATAAAAATTAAAATCACCCATTACTGTATAGGATCTTAGACATAGTCCTTCTTCAAGTAAGGTACCTACTGTCTCCAAAAATCCATTTTTAGGACCCGGTGGGTGGTATAAAAATATGCCTTTAAAGGCATGATTTATAGAATGAATATTGAAAGCTAATGCTTCACATGTTGTGTTGGAGACCGGGAGAAAGTTAGTTCCCAGGGAGTCATGATAAATGACAGCGAGCCCGCCCCATTTTTTATGTGGCCTAGAGGAGTTTAAGATGCCAGAGCCAGATGAGTTGAGGAAGCTAGCTAAGGGAATCAAATCTGGATCCCGGATCCAGCTCGCCCAGATTTGCTGATGCAAGGAGAGAACTGCATTATGCCGTTCATATCTGAGCTAAAACACCTCAAATAGACCTTTTGGTTCTAGAGAACCTATGCCCTCTCTCACTGCTACCTTTCTTTGCGAAAATAGCAGAAAAAGTAGTGAATATACAGCTGACCAATCACATTGACAGTAACAACCTAATGCACCCCTCACATTCAGGTTTCCAAGCTGCACATTCTACGGAGACAGCCCTACTCCTGGCTATGGAAACTCTAAGACAGCACACAGACGATGGTCAAACAACTGCTTTCATCCTACTGGATCTCAGTGCAGCTTTTGACACTGTCTCCCATGGTCTCCTCCTCCAAAGATTAGAGTCGTGTGGAGTTAGGGACATGGCACAACGATGGATGATGTCCTTCCTGGCGTCACAAGGCTTTCAGATCACAGAAGACACTTATACGTCCAAGAGATTTCCCCTGCCACAGGGTGTTCCACAGGGCTCAATCCTTAGCCCCATGTTGTTGAACTTATACATGGGGCCACTTGCGACTATAGTGGAAGGGCACAAGGTGCCCATTGTGTCCTATGCTGACGATATTCAGCTTATGATTACATTGTCCCAAAACCCGGGACTGGCTGCACATCAGTTCTCCCAATGCATGGTAGATGTAACAACATGGATGTCTAATCACTGCTTGAAACTTAATGGCAGCAAAACGGAGGTGATGATTGTAGGAAAAGCCCCATTTATCTGGTCGTCAGCATGGTGGCCTGAGACACTGGGCCAACTGCCAACTCCTAAAACAGAAGTAAAAAATCTGGGAGTCTGGTTCGACTCCAACCTGACATTTGAGAGTCAAATCCGGAGAGTCACCAGTAAATGCTTTGGGACTCTAAAGGTCCTGAGGAAGGTCCTCGACCTATTACCTGTCAGCACCAGAAAAACTAGTACATGCCTTAGTCACATCTCAAATTGACTACGGAAATGTCGTGTATCTAGGCGCAGCTAAAAAGGAATAATGAAGCAGCAATCCATACAAAATGCAGCAGCCTGCCTAGTGCTGAGCCTCCCTAAAAGAACACCCATATCAAACGCCTTAGCCAGATTGCACTGGCTACCAGTCGAAAAGAGAATATTGTTTCAATCAATGTGCCACTGCCACCGTATTCTGGCAAAGAAAGGGCCACAATACCTTCAAACCTTGATAGCAGCTTACACACCCAACAGAAACGTAAGATCCGAGCGTATAGCACTAGCAAGGATTCCAAGAATCAGAAAGGCTTGGATGGGTGGCTGTTCCTTTAGATTCCTAGCAGCTAAACAATGGAATACATTACCAGCTGAAATAAGAACAGAGCCAGTTGAAATTACCTTTCGTAGAAAAAGAAAGACTTGGCTTTTCCCACCAGCTAGTCACTAGACTTTCCCATAACCCCCGTTACAGGCCAGAGGCAAAGGATTGATTCGCAACCCTTACTGTCTGCTATGTGTTGGCAACTAGCGCGGGGACACACCGGCGGTGTAACTATGCGCTCTATAAATGGCAAAAATAAAAAATAAAGAAATACCTCCATGGGTCATTCCATATCTGCATACCTACTGCCTGCATGAGTATATCATTAGTATTTGGGTGTTTGGGTGAGTGCATGAGTAGAGCATGTATGAGTCAACAATTGCGTGACTAAAGCTTCAATAACTCAATAAATGCATAGATACTGGTAGTATGATTAAATGAGTGCAACTCTAGTACCTGGATGATTGCAAGAGTGCATACATAGTATATAGGTGATTTATGCAGTGCATGGATAGCTCATTCATGATTGTTTGAGGCCATGCATAGCACCTAGACTATAGGATGAGTGGATGAATAGTGTTTCAGCGATTGGATACTGCCCATGTATTTGTGGTTGACTGAACAGGTAGTGCCTGGATGCTTACATAACACATGGGTAGTGCCCCACGAAATGAATAAGTGCATCAGTAGTGCCTAACTAATTAGATGAGTGCATGACTGGTGTCTGTGTGACTGCATGATTCCATTGTTGAAGCTTGAGAGATTGGATGAAAGTAAGTATACTGCTGTAGTGATTGTATTAGTGCAAGACTATTGGCTCAGTAATTAAGTGACTGCATAGGTACTGGATGGGAGATAGGTTTACTACAATGGTACTCTCTGTTGGGAATTAGTCCGGATTTTCATTCCATTCTCCTTCCCTTCTGTCCTCTCTCTGTGAACATGCATCATTGCTCTCTATGTCAGCTGGTTTAGTATTGTCCTATCAGGGAGCTTTATAAGGGAGCCTGCACTATGGTTCCCTGCTTGGTTTCTTTCAGGTCAGATGATCATCAAGCGTGGGTTCCTTTCCCTTCCTGGAGAGACTATTGGATCTTACCTTCATTTTCATTTTGGAGGCATAGAGTGTCTGCGGGATCGCGGGCCTTTTGGACGCCGTGTTCGGGCCGAATTCCTGTGTCCTGGCTATTGTCTTTGTACCAAGAGTGTTTGGGGAAAACGCTTGTTCACTGCTCCAGTTTCGTTCGCACACGGCTGTGTGCGGAAGCGGCAGGGGATTCCTGTCGCGGTGCTTCCTGAACTACAGTATCCTATCAACCTCGTTATGTATAGTTTGGGCGCATTTACGAAGCTAGCGTCCTACTAGCGGTTTTTCTGTGTTTCCTTTTTGCAGTGGCCATAGTACAACGGGTTTCTCAAATCGGGGGATCTTTGGCTGGACACTAGTTCATTGCAAGGGTTTTTTTAATGTCTTTGGACTTTTTCCCCTTTTTTTTGTTACATGGTGGGAGTTCCTGTTCTTACTTTAACTACATTTGGGGCAGCCTATTCATTTGCCTGTACATTACCAGAAGGAGTAAAGGCGGTGCTACTTTTTATAATGTACTGTTGATGCATGTTCTAGGGGAGACTGACAAATTTGGGGACTTATGTTGTTTTGTTCTTGTTTCTTTCTCACCATTTGCAGATTACCGAAGTCATTTCTCAGGAGTGAGATGTGAACAGGCGGATGTTAGACGAAGCCCAGTGTCTTCCCTTTCCTTTTGTTTCTCCCACCCTCTCCCTGTGCTCGGACAGCAAATTCACTGTTTTTCCATCTAGCGGACCGCTGTCGGAGTGGGGGTAGAGGATTGGGCTTATCCTCGCTTCCGCAGTGCCGGGCACGGTTGAGTGATAATCTGACACTCTCTACCTAATTACATGAGTAGAGCCTGAGTGTTTCATCAGTGCACGTGTGTGCCTCTGTATTTCAATGACTGCATGGTTTGTAAGTGGGTGTTTAGATGGCTGCATAGGTTCTGTGCAAATGTTATAATGATTGCATAGTTACAGCCTTGTTAATTGTATAAGTCAATAGATAGTACCTAGGTAATTAGATTAATGTATATGTAGTGCCTGTATACTTCAATGACTTCATAATTTCTGGCTGCATGATTGCAAGAGTCCATGTATAGTTTTTGGATATTTGAATAACTCCATGGATAGTGGATCACTGATTTGATGGCTGCCTGAGTAGTGGCTGGGTGACTGATTCCATGAGTGCCTGAATACTGCCTGACTGACTGAGAAAGTACCTGTTTTACTGTATGAATGCTTATCTTCTGACCTATGTATGAATGAAATCTTGGTATCACACTTGATATATAATTGCATACATGGCCTTCTAGAAACATACATTGCTTTGTTACTGAGCAGGCACATGCATCAGTAAGTTATAAAATGAAAAACAACATTTGGATTGGTGAATGGCATACCTACATTCAGCATATCTCAAATAAAAGTTATACTCGAATTGAAGCTAGCATAAAAACCATGTTTAAAGAAAAACACTACCCTCACCATCTACATGAAATTTTCATCAGCCTTACAGAACATAGATCACCATGTAAACATATATGCGTTTTCTTAATAGATGTACACCTTCAGTCCATCTTTCTCAAAATATATACCTCTCTGCATCTTTAATCAAACTCAAAAGTCCTACCGTATATATAGCTATGTGCAAGCACAAAAACCATATCTCACCATCTAAGCATATGCAAAGCGGTCATATAAGTTAAAAACTGCATTGACAAACACTTCCCAATACATACCTAATAAGTATTTCTTCTTTCTAATTCAGATACATGCAGACAACATGTTCTCATCTTTTATTTCTCACTACACTACTCCTGTCAAATAATCTTACTAAAAGTATTACAACTCCCAGAATGCACATGACAGATATATCTATTCTGCACATGATGTTTAGACATTTAAAACATTCTTAGTGCCTCATTACAACTTTCCACAAAACTAAACTGTTATTTTCAATAAATACACAATGTATTGAACAGGTACAAATTCATTTTTAGGTCAAGCCTAGCGGCAGCGTGCACAAGCTGCTCGCTCTGCATTGCATGCTGTAATAGAGTATGCAGTGGACGCCCCACCCACTCTTCACCTATATTTTTAATTGGCTTGTGTCATTGTCCTTCGAAAACGCTGGCCCCTTTACTTTGGTTGTTACACAGAACGTCTTATTTAGTTTTGTAAGCACCATTTTCTTTATTGAGCTTCTCCTACTTCAGGCAGGACCTGCTTCGCACATGGCGCTTTCACTTTCAAAGAAACTTGGGACAACAGCGCCCGCATTTCATTAATATCAACAAGGGCACCACACGGCACCTGCTTTCATCAACACGGGTGTCACATGGTGCCAGCTTTCACTATTATAAATGTGCGCTTTCCATAATATCAACACGGGCCCCACACGGCGCCCACTTTCATTATAATAAATGCCCACTTTCATTATTATCAACACGGGCGCTGTGTGCTTTCACTATTAAAAATGCCCACTTTCATATCATCAGTGTGGCGCCCGCTTTCATTAACAGCAACAAAGGCGCCACACGGCCCCCGCTTTCACTATCATAAATGCCCGCTTTCATATCATCAACACGGGTGCCACACAGCACCCTCTTTTCACTATCAAACCCGCTTTATGTGCATAACTACTGCAGACTCTGTGTGACCACCAATCAGAGCCCAGCGTTCTACTTCACTGCAGCCATTTGCACGTGTGTTTACTTGGTGACCCTGTGCTTGTTCACCTGTTACCCTAGAAATGAGTGGTAATGCTCTTTCCAGTCAGACATACAAATGTGGAAAGGGCAGTGCTATAACATTGCGTTGTTTAGCAACTCAGTCCCTTTTCATTGGTGCAGAGTGGGGTGCACCTCGTCCCTGTCCAGTGCCACTCAAGCCTCAGTAGTGAACATGCATTGCTGTGCACCCAGTAAATGAGTGGGATGTCACGTGTCCTAGTTTGGCAATCAGTCCTGTCGAGAAGCACACAGTGGGCCACACTGCAGTAGAACAGTAATTACAGACAGTCCCTGATTTAATTAATTGACTGTGGATGTTTGTTGTTATTGTTCTGACAGTCCCTGGTTTCTACTGACCACCTCGGCCTAGCCCTCAGTGCTCCTGGATTATTTACAGGGTAATCAGAAGAGATCTTTGTCACAAAAAACCCTCAGATGTGGCGACTTGCTGTTCACTGTATTATACTTGTTTCAGTGTTTCAGCTTGGCACTGATGGAGGCAGTGTGGCAGCTGCTGTTGTCGATCTCTCTTTGCACGTATTTAATGTAGCATCACACGGTGCTGCAAGGTTATTTATTAGCTGACTGCTTTGGGTGTGGATGCAGTACAAAGGGGAGGGTTCCCAACAGTTAATACGCCCGGTTCAGCAGGGTAGGTTTTCTTGTCAGTTTAGCGTTTAGTAGTTAAAGGAAATAGTGCTGTAAGTGTCTCCTATCTAAATTTTGGGTGGCCCTATCTTGAGGCATGCACTTCTACAAGGAATTTAGAATTGAGGCAGGTGCACAGCTTCACTTCGTCGTTCCTTTATCACGGATTTAAAGTTGATTTAGAGGTGCTCCACAAGTGGCGTCCGAACGCCCAATGACGCCTGAAATGTATCAAATTGACGTGCTCCTAATGGGTCATTAGTTGCATCCTTGTAGGCACACTATCACCCCTCAATAACAAATGAGGGTTGTTGGACTTTGGCCCTTAGGGCAGGTTCACCCCTAGACTTTTTGCTTGAAATGGTGACCTGGAGATGGTGATTTTTGGGATTCTGCGCACTTTCACTGTGTCCCAGTGGAAAGTGCGTGCGCACTCTGAGTGCATGTGCTGAGCTAGGCCTGCCCGCCCATAGGAATGCATGGGGAATGTATGTGTCCCTGGTAGTTCCTGATGCGTGGGGTGTACAGGCTTGAGTCTGGTATGTGTGAACTCGTGTGAGTGAATGCTGCGAGATGGTGTATGCAGCAGGTATGTGTCTAGTAGGGAAGCGCCATTTCTAGACATGGCTGTACGTGTGCTGTGAGGGTGCTGGCGTGTGATTGGCTGGAGCTGGCTGGCATGCCAGGCTCCAGGAAGTCTGGATGGGTCTGCCCGGTGGTGAGTGGGAGATTAGCATGAGTGATGTGTGGGAGGAGTGTACCTGTGTCCTGGATGGGCTGGGTTTTCCCCACACAATGCTGGCTCCGCCCCCCTGTGGTGTGTCTAATGACCCAAGCCCTGCCAGTGAATAGAGAGGGTGGTTGAGGTAAACAGAGTACTCAAGAACCAGCTGCGACTGGTTCCGCCCCCACTCTGCACCCTTGAACAAAGGAATGCACTGTATAAAAATGGGGCTGTGTCCCCACAGAAGTTGTTCTCTTCTAGGATCCTGAGGGGGCTGTTGTTGCTGCTGCTGGGCCAGAGGACCGCCACTTGGGGTGTCTCCCTGCCTGGAGACCCAGTGTGCTGGCTCTGGGCCCAGCCTTGCCCCCTGCCTGCCCTGAAGGACTTTTGCTGGACTCTATTGTCCCTAGCGCTGGTGAGCGCTTCCTGATTTTCCTAGCGCCTGGGAGCGCTTTGTTTTGCTTATAGCGCTGAGCGCGCTTTATTGCGACCCCCTAGCGCTGAGAGCGCGCTCTATTTCCTGCAAGCACCTCGGGGCGCTTTATGGTTCAGAGCCGGTGCCCACCCGGCATTTGCCCCGGTCGCTACTGCATTCGCGAGTGCCACCTCGCTTATTTGGGATTAATTTGTCCCCTGGCAGGTGCCCACCCTGCCCGGGACATTGCCCCTCGAGATTCACCGCCGCAGCCCGGGGGGTTTAAAAACGTTGCCGGGCCGCTGCCAAGTGCGACCCGGAAGTGCCCGCCTCCCTGCGAGGAGCCGCGCTGCAATTGGCTGCCCGGCCGGAAGCCAGGCAACCTGTGGGCGGGACTGCGGGACAACCGGAAGCGGACGGGAGGCCACCCCGCGCTCCGGCAAGAGAATTTGCCCGCAACCGGCACCTTCCACGGGGCTCCCAGGAGTGAGGGAGAGCCCCGTGGTGACCGGCCTGAAGGAGAGGGAGCCCCCGAGGAGCGGGAGCTCCCGTGCAGAGCCGCCCAAAGCCGAGGAGCAGCCCCTGTGAGGAGAGCCCCGGACCTCCGCAGCCAGACCCGGTGAGTGCCTGGAAAGGGAGAGGGGCGTCGGGACACATTGTCGGTGTCCGCCCCTCCCCCGTAGCGCGACCTCGCGCTTTGTGATTTAGAGCCCCGAGAGGCTCGTAAAGGCGGGGGCATTTACTGTATGTGAGCCCGAGAGGCTCAGGGGGCATATCGTGTGTTCGAGCCCCGAGGCTCCAAAGTGCCCACTATTATTTTAAGAGCCCCAGAGAGGCTCTAGGTGCCCCAATTTTGCTTCGAGTCCCCAGGAGGGGGACTCCAACGGCGGCCATTATTGATTTCGAGCCTAGAGAGGCTCAGGGGGCCATTCTGTTTGTTTAGAGCCACGAGGCTCTTGGGGGACACTAGTGCTTTGTCCAGAGCCTGAGAGGCTCCAACGCTGTCCCCACCAGCATTGCACCAGTTGCCCAGCACTTTGTGGGCAACTGCTCTGTTTAGGCCCCCCCTGACATTGGGACACATGGACAGTCACAGGTGGTGACTTGTGAGTTTGGCGCAATTGTTCATTTTGCTTACACCTCTGAATGAATGTTATGCATTGCATCATGTGTTTTCCTCTTACACCCCTACAGGTATTGTAATACATAGGTGGTTGTTTTCTCCCTAGTACAGGTGGTGCTAGTGAGGTCCTGTTACCAGTAGTTACTGGTTGTGTGCTATTTTGTGCTAAAGTACATTTATATTTTACCTTCTAAGTGCTATTTCTGAAAGTGCTACTTCTGATTCCTGACAGTGGTCCAGGTGGCCCTGTCTTGTAAATATCCCCTTGTAAATTCTGCCCGTGCCTCTGGCACATTGTAAAGTGTGTGTTTTATCTAATGTGTTTTGGTGTAATACAAAGGCTATTTTTTATATAACCTTGTGTGGAGTTTCCTTTGTGGAGGGCCTTTGGGTGTTGTTGCTGGGGTGCGTGCGCAAATACTTAGCCTACATCGCCTCCAAGTTTAGCCTTGCTGCTCGCGCCACGTTACCTAGAGGGTGAGTAGGGGTTATCTTGGCGTGTAACTCCCTTGCCCTGACTTGGGGGTGGTGGTCTCTGACTGACTTTGGCGAAAGCCCTGGCCAGCCAGGGATCCCATTTCCAACATTGGTGGCAGCGGTGGGATAAGGATTTGTGTTTGCCTTGTACCTTAGTAGCGGCTGGCTGCACCACAAAACTCTGCATTTTAGATGACCACATTTTAGGGGATTGTTGTTTTTGGAAGTCTCATATTTTCTTCTCCTGAAGGTATCATTGTGCAATTGTGTCAGTACATTTGTCCCCTACCCTGCGCCCAGAGTCGGTACCTGTGTCACTTGTGGTCAGGTTGAGGAATCAGGGGTGGTAGAAACTGCCTTACCAGTCCGAGGGGAGGGTTGTGTGTGGATGAATGGTGGGTGGCACTAGGCAAGTGAGTGTGAGTTCTCTGGGGTAGAGAGCTTGCTGATACCTTGTGAATTGTGTACTCCTGTATTAGCTCAGACCCCTAGGTTCCCTGTGTGATCTTGTCTCCAGAACGTCTGCCAGAATGGAGCTGGTTTTTGATTTCAATGATCTAGCCACATACGGTGTGTGGGAGTTGAGAAAGTTCTGTGAAGAGAGAGGCATAGGGGCGGATCAGTCAGGATGGTATGCACTTAGGAGATGCATGGTCAAATGGCAAGAGGATCAATGGGATCTTGAGCGCAGTGAGGAAAGGGCCCGGGCTTCACACCAGGAGGGTGGTGGGTCTGTGGGGAGCCCTGAAGATTCAGAAGAGGAGGAAGAAGATGACAGCACCTGGATGCCAGTAGAGAGTGAGGACCCCATAGATAGGGAGTCCCTTGCTGGGTCCAGTGTAGGAGGCAGCGCCTCATCCCTTTCCCTGTCCCCAGAGGAGCTGGAAGATAGGAGGAGAGAAAGGGAGCACCAGCTGGCTTTAGAAAAGCTCAGGTTGGAGCATGCCCAGGCTATGGCGCAGCTGGAGCTTAGGAAGCAACAGCTAGAGACCGAGATGGTCTTAGCGCAGGAAAGGATAGAGGAGGCTGAGAGGGCCTCCACCAGAGGCAAAGTAGCTCTGGAGGATAGACTATCCCCTGCGCGCAGTTTTAATTTTCTGGATTCCCCAGGGAGGGCTGAGTCCAGTGGTGGCAGCTGTTTAGACTTCAGTGCAGGAAGTCCCCTACCCCGTGCCCAACGTATGGTCCCTTGTTCCCAAGAGGAGGAGTTAAGGTTAAAGTTCAGGGGCAGTAGGAAACCGCCTCAACAGAAGTGGGGGTCTTTTGTGGATGACTGTTCTGATGCAATGTGGGATTGGCTGGCGGCTAGCTCAGATGATGAGAAAGACGGAGTACTGAATATGTTTCTCAAGGAGCAGTTGCTCAGTGTTGTTTGTCTAGAGTTGCGCCAGCACCTGTTGAAGTCTGAATCCCTTAGTCCTTGGGCGCTTGCTGAGGAAGCAGAGCGCTGGGAGAGTGATAAAGGTTCTCTAGGGTCATTAGGGAGTGACTCCAAAAGTAGTGGTTCAGGTATCTTCCAGCCCAGCGTGGTGGAAGAGGCTCAGTGTAGCCCAGCTAGGTCCCAGGATAGCGAGGAGGGTGTAGGGGCTCACTGCCTGGCTCAGTGGAGCAGGAGTGAGGGGGAGACCGAGGTTCCCCGGACGCCCGAAGCCCTGCCTCAGGACTTGGATGGTTTCTGTAGGGAACACCAGGTTGGGGACCTAGGCTGTCCTGTTAGTCCACTTGAGGAAGATCTCTTAGTGAGTAGAGGACCTGGAGCGCCTGTAATCAGAGCTCCTGTGGTTCTAGAGGCTGGCAGTACCGCTCCGGTAGGGAGGGTACAGGAGTCCAGCGTGAGGAGTGATTGGGGGAGTTCCCCAGTGGAAGGACCAGTGGGTCAGGGACTACCCAGTTGGGCTAGGTTCCCGTGTAGTGACCATGGTAACACCACTTCTGGTCTGGGGGATCGTCACGCACTGTCAGGTGGACAGAGGGCGGGAGATCTGCGCCAGACAGACAGTCACACAACATATGTCTCATTTGTTAGCCTCAGGGGGATGGAGTGTAAGTCCCCAGAAGTCCTGGAGTGCCAGGCAATTGTTCCACCGAAGGTTTTAGACCAGAGGTTGGAAGGCCAGGTTCAGGATCAGCCTGACCTGAAGGGTAGGATGACTGTAACCAGTGTCCTGACCGGTTCTTCTTCCAGAGGAACTTCTCCAGGTGGGAGAGGGCAGACCTCTGGAAGGGGGTGCAGAGGGTGGGAGAGCCCCCCTCTGACCCCGGTGCAACCTGAGTGGATAAGCCCTGGGTTGGAATGGCGTTCTAGGGGTACCCCTCGCAGAGGGAGGAGGAACCCTAGGAGAAGAGGTAAGGGGAGGAGAGCCTTCCCTGAGACTCCTGGTCCGCCTGAGGTTGTAGGCCCTAGGCTGGAGAACCAGTGGCAGTCTAGTCCTGTCTTGCAGACAGGAAGAGTGGAAAATGGCCGCTATGTGCCAGGGGTTACTACCCCCCGCTCTGCGAATTGGCATGGACCAGTGGCACCTGGGTGGCCCAGGGCCTGGTCCTGGCCGCGGACAACTTGGGAGTACCAGTGGGGTAGCCCAGTTGGTCCAGACAGTGTGTTTAGAAGGAATCCCATGGGTTCACCGTGGCGTAGAACAGGAGGGTGTCCCTGCAGTTGCGGGCCCGCGTCCGTGTTCTATCGCCCCAAGCAGGGAAGTCCATCACGGTGGTGATTGGTCTCCCCTGCGTTTTGGCTGGAAGGGGGTTATGTTGGACTTTGGCCCTTAGGGCAGGTTCACCCCTAGTCTTTTTGCTTGAAATGGTGACCTGGAGATGGTGATTTTTGGGATTCTGCGCACTTTCACTGTGTCCCAGTGGAAAGTGCGTGCGCACTCTGAGTGCATGTGCTGAGCTAGGCCTGCCCGCCCATAGGAATGCATGGGGAATGTATGTGTCCCTGGTAGTTCCTGATGCGTGGGGTGTACAGGCTTGAGTCTGGTATGTGTGAACTCGTGTGAGTGAATGCTGCGAGATGGTGTATGCAGCAGGTATGTGTCTAGTAGGGAAGCGCCATTTCTAGACATGGCTGTAAGTGTGCTGTGAGGGTGCTGGCGTGTGATTGGCTGGAGCTGGCTGGCATGCCAGGCTCCAGGAAGTCTGGATAGGTCTGCCCGGTGGTGAGTGGGAGATTAGCATGAGTGATGTGTGGGAGGAGTGTACCTGTGTCCTGGATGGGCTGGGTTTTCCCCACACAATGCTGGCTCCGCCCCCCTGTGGTGTGTCTAATGACCCAAGCCCTACCAGTGAATAGAGAGGGTGGTTGAGGTAAACAGAGTACTCAAGAACCAGCTGCGACTGGTTCCGCCCCCACTCTGCACCCTTGAACAAAGGAATGCACTGTATAAAAATGGGGCTGTGTCCTCACAGAAGTTGTTCTCTTCTAGGATCCTTAGGGGGCTGTTGCTGCTGCTGCTGGGCCAGAGGACCGCCACTTAGGGTGTCTCCCTGCCTGGAGACCCAGTGTGCTGGCTCTGGGCCCAGCCTTGCCCCCTGCCTGCCCTGAAGGACTTTTGCTGGACTCTATTGTCCCTAGCGCTGGTGAGCGCTTCCTGATTTTCCTAGCACCTGGGAGCGCTTTGTTTTGCTTATAGCGCTGAGCGCGCTTTATTGCGACCCCCTAGCGCTGAGAGCGCGCTCTATTTCCTGCAAGCGCCTCGGGGCGCTTTATGGTTCAGAGCCGGTGCCCACCCGGCATTTGCCCCGGTCGCTACTGCATTCGCGAGTGCCACCTCGCTTAATTGGGATTAATTTGTCCCCTGGCAGGTGCCCACCCTGCCCGGGACATTGCCCCTCGAGATTCACCGCCGCAGCCCGGGGTGTTTAAAAACGTTGCCGGGCCGCTGCCAAGTGCGACCCGGAAGTGCCCGCCTCCCTGCGAGGAGCCGCGCTGCAATTGGCTGCCCGGCCGGAAGCCAGGCAACCTGTGGGCGGGACTGCGGGACAACCGGAAGCGGACGGGAGGCCACCCCGCGCTCCGGCAAGAGAATTTGTCCGCAACCGGCACCTTCCACGGGGCTCCCAGGAGTGAGGGAGAGCCCCGTGGTGACCGGCCTGAAGGAGAGGGAGCCCCCGAGGAGCGGGAGCTCCCGTGCAGAGCCGCCCAAAGCCGAGGAGCAGCCCCTGTGAGGAGAGCCCCGGACCTCCGCAGCCAGACCCGGTGAGTGCCTGGAAAGGGAGAGGGGCGTCGGGACACATTGTCGGTGTCCGCCCCTCCCCCGTAGCGCGACCTCGCGCTTTGTGATTTAGAGCCCCGAGAGGCTCGTAAAGGCGGGGGCATTTACTGTATGTGAGCCCGAGAGGCTCAGGGGGCATATCGTGTGTTCGAGCCCCGAGGCTCCAAAGTGCCCACTATTATTTTAAGAGCCCCAGAGAGGCTCTAGGTGCCCCAATTTTGCTTCGAGTCCCCAGGAGGGGGACTCCAACGGCAGCCATTATTGATTTCGAGCCTAGAGAGGCTCAGGGGGCCATTCTGTTTGTTTAGAGCCACGAGGCTCTTGGGGGACACTAGTGCTTTGTCCAGAGCCTGAGAGGCTCCAACGCTGTCCCCACCAGCATTGCACCAGTTGCCCAGCACTTTGTGGGCAACTGCTCCGTTTAGGCCCCCCCTGACATTGGGACACATGGACAGTCACAGGTGGTGACTTGTGAGTTTGGCGCAATTGTTCATTTTGCTTACACCTCTGAATGAATGTTATGCATTGCATCATGTGTTTTCCTCTTACACCCCTACAGGTATTGTAATACATAGGTGGTTGTTTTCTCCCTAGTACAGGTGGTGCTAGTGAGGTCCTGTTACCAGTAGTTACTGGTTGTGTGCTATTTTGTGCTAAAGTACATTTATATTTTACCTTCTAAGTGCTATTTCTGAAAGTGCTACTTCTGATTCCTGACAGTGGTCCAGGTGGCCCTGTCTTGTAAATATCCCCTTGTAAATTCTGCCTGTGCCTCTGGCACATTGTAAAGTGTGTGTTTTATCTAATGTGTTTTGGTGTAATACAAAGGCTATTTTTTATATAACCTTGTGTGGAGTTTCCTTTGTGGTGGGCCTTTGGGTGTTTTTGCTGGGGTGCGTGCGCAAATACTTAGCCTACATCGCCTCCAAGTTTAGCCTTGCTGCTCGCGCCACGTTACCTAGAGGGTGAGTAGGGGTTATCTTGGCGTGTAACTCCCTTGCCCTGACTTGGGGGTGGTGGTCTCTGACTGACTTTGGCGAAAGCCCTGGCCAGCCAGGGATCCCATTTCCAACAAGGGTTCTGAACACAGTATTCCTTCAATATTTCTTCATGTTTTATTTCACAAAATATCAATGCTTTTATGTTTTGCTTGCATTTATTCCATTCATCAGTTGATTTCACTGTTATACATGCGGCATATATTGCGTCAACATCCAATGCATTTCGGGCATATATGACTGCCCTTCATCAGGGTACAATACTAAAGAAAATTAAAAAAAATGAAAATAATCAACATATGAACTATACATCAGCACATTATTCGTACATACGATTTGTGTGACTTCAAATTCAGTATAAAAATGTGATACTAGAGTGTAAATATCCTACATGTCACAGCACGACCACTATTAATCCCGTGGAGTCCAAAAAAAATCCTACTAAGTGTCGGGTTTATAAAGTTGGCACACTGAAAAAAATATTAGTGTATTTTACATTCGAACACTTATAACCTTATAGCCTGTGAGAGTAACTATAAAAATTCAACAAAACTCACATGCCGGTGTCACCGCGTATAGCGAGAACTCTTCTAAGGAAAAACGAGGGAAAACCAGATTGTAACACATGTACTCATGCGGATTATCGCATTGTGATTTTTCAAAAATTCTAATCTCCAACAACACATAAACTGACCTGTTCTTAGCTCACACCAAAGTTTCTTCGAAGTTCCCAAAAGTTCTAGCTTGTTTGGACTATCAGTTTGCTTTCAAAAATAATCCCATATGCCTTCTCATTGGCCATGAGACCGATCATGTGGCAAAAAAAAGAGCTAAACAACATACTCATGCACTAACTAGTCTCCCTCCAGAAGTCTCACACTGTCTGTTGCAAAATAAATTCCATAAAGTATCACCTTCTAATACATGAAATAAAGCTAAATTTTTTTTTGTAAATTCAAAAATTACTGCTCTTCCCAATACAGGTAGGGGGCGCGAACCCTCAATAGCAAAAAAACTGATTCCAACATCTGATGTCCTGTGTGTAGAGCTATCTAGTGTGTCTGGGTGAATGTGCCTATTAACTAAAGCTATCCACAAGTCTAACCATGAACATTCAATATACAAATATATAGTTCATACAAAGTAAAATTATACAAGAGTCATCCATTTGATCAAGGAGCATTAAAGTCTTTATAGGTAACATGATAGTTCTGTGCGATCATTGAGACCATTTGGTTTTTGGGTAGATAATTTCTGGATCCAATGGTTTTCTCGCTGTAACATATGTTTAGTATTATCTCTCCCTTCTTTTTTCTCCACAATCTCCAGAATCATGAATTTCAATTGCGATATAGTGTGTTTTTCCTCTATGAAATGCGTAGCAACTGAGGATTTCATGTTTTTTGTACGTATATTGGATTTATGTTCCGTGAGTCTTATTCTTATACGTCTGTCGATTTTCCCAATATACAATTTCCCACAGGGACATTTAAGAGCATAGATGACATTTGCAGTTTCACATGTGGCATTGACTTTGAGTTTTATCTCATGTCCTTTCATAGGGTGATTGATCTTGTTACCCTTGATGATGCTATTACAATTTCCACAGTTCAAACATGCTTTTGTACCTTTATATACCTCAACCTTCGGTGGTTTGTTTTTCAATATTTCTCCCAGATTACGGGCTCTAGTGTAGGCAAACAAAGGTGGTTTTTCAAAAATTCTATTAAAGTCTGTTTCCAAGTTCAGTATTGCCCAATTCTTTATGATAATTCTCCTGAAACGATTACTATGTGTGGAAAATTTAGAAACTGCCACTATTCTTGACTCATCCGTTTTAGTTTTTGTTTGGAGTAATTCTCTTCTTTCCATTGTAATCACCCGTTCCCTAGATTCATCAATGATGTTATCCGGGTAACCTCTCTTCGAAAATCTTGTGGCCATCTCATCAATTCTACGTTTTAGTGTGATTTCATTGGACACGATTCTTTTTACTCTCGCCATTTGAGAGAACGGAAGGTGTTTTTTGAGGCTTGGCTGCTGAAAACTTCGGTAATGGAGCATATTATTCCTGTCAGTACTTTTCCTGAAGATATCAGTCTCAAATCCTTTATCTGTGATTGTTACTTTTACATCCAAAAAAGTTAATTGTGTATCTGAAATGTCCCAGGTTAATTGTATGCGGTCGTCCCTTTCATTAAACTCTGTAAGTGCCTCCTGCAGTTTTTCTTTTGTATTTTTCCAAACGATGAATATATCGTCAATAAACCTCACGAGTAGTTTCAAATTATCCTGCAACTCAGTTTTTTTCAATATGTGTGTCTCCTCACAATCCTGCATGAAGATATTGGCATATACCGGTGCCGCCGAATTTCCCATGGCCGTACCGACCAGTTGCTGGTACCATTCATCTTTGTAACGGAAATAGCTCTGATACAGAGTGAATAACATCAATTCCATGAGGAATGTCTGGAATGGAAGTTCTAGATTGGTGTTCATTAATGCTTTTTCCACTGCCTCTATACCTAGTAAATGAGGTATCGATGTATAAAGTGAACTGACGTCAGCTGTGCATAAGATCAGTTTTTCTCCAGGTTCCATTGTACATGATTCCAATTTCAATAGAAAATCCGTAGTGTCTTTGACATACGTCTTCATACCCTTAACAGTCGGCTGCAGATACTTGTCCAGTACCTGCCCTATCGGCTCATGCAAACTCCCACAAGTTGAAACAATCGTTCGGAGGGGAGGATCCCAGAGGTTTTTATGGATCTTAGGTATCATATAGAATACCGGACTTTTGGGATTGGTTTTAATAAAAAAATTCTTCGTCTTGTCGTTGATAATCCCCCTTTCGTAGGCTTTATCAATGATGTTCCTCAACACTCCCATATACTCCATTGTAGGATTGGAATCCAATCTCATGTACATATTGGTATCCATTATGTGTTCTCTGACTTTATCCTCATACATTGCAGTGTTCATAAACACTAGGGCGCCGCCCTTGTCTGCCTTAGTACAAGTTATCTCAGTCTTGGCTGCCAGTTTTCTTAAAGTGTCCATATCCTTTTGGGTGATGTTCTTCTTACCCTGTTTCCCAAATTTTAATTTCAATAGATCTTGTTTCACTAGTTTTTCAAAAAGATCCAATGTTTTATGGCTGATAGGTGCCTGAAATGTACTGATCGGTCTTAAACCTAACAGTTGGTCTGACTCACTCATGTCTGGTTTAGGTAGAACGTTATAAAAAAAATGCCTTAACCTCATCTTACGCATTAATTTGAACAAGCTTACTTCCAGTTCCAACCCATCTGTACTGGTTGTCGGTACAAATGATGTTCCTCTCTGTAAAAGTTCTTTCTCGTGATCATTCAAATTATAATCACTAATGTTTATAACTAGTTCGTCTGTTGTTGTTGTGGTTTCTTCCGTTCTTTGTCTTTTTTTGGTGCCGTCGTGCTCCTGGTAGTCGGATGTTCCTTTTCTTTTTCCTTTGTTTTTTCCCCTCCTGGGTCTCCTTTTTCTGCTTGGCCCTGATCTAAAAAAGGAGGGCTAATTTCAGTACTGGCACTTGTTGTTGGTTGTTCCACTTGGACAATGTCTCTTGCGTCTGGTGGTTGTGGTCTTTGCGTTCTCTGTGACGTGTCACTACCTGAAGATGACAAAGAATGTCTCACAAACATATAATTAAAAAGATTACTACACGGAGTTTGCAAAGGTCTGCTGTTCTCCACATGGATTTTCCTGTAAACGTTTGGACTTCTGCAGCCCTTTAAACAAAATCACCAATTTGTTTTTACACCGCTATTGATACCGCATGTATTCTATGTGTGCTCTTTACACAACAATACTACATTTATCTAGAGGTGAGCAACCCTCAGATTGTGCCATGTCTAACTAAACATTGGGGAGAGAATTTGGAATAACAACCACAGCTGACCAATTTAGAACTGGGGAACCAGGTTTGAGTATCGGCGTTGGATCCATATCCTGTGATTCTGGGCAAATCAGTTAATGTACCGGAGCCTACCAAAAATTAAGGTGTCTTTGTGTAATGTAACTGGTGCTCATGTAAAGCGCTATAGCGCCAATTAAACTCAAAAGTATTGGAACACTTTACTCAAGCAGTTCCCTTTTTATTCCATCCTTTTTCTGTCCGTCACAATGACGTGTGATGTGATATAGCCATAACAATGCACTTTTAACATACATGTACATAGGATGTCCAGTGAACGTCCCTCAATAATACTCTGTTTATCCACCTTCATCAGGGGTAGCAGCTGACCATCAGACCCTTTACCTAAGCCTGGCTAAGTATACAGATTCCAAGCTACCAGTCAAATCCTAAAATCAGACAGTGTTACGCAAAACATGGGGGAAAGTAGCTTCCACAATCTCTCATAGCGGAGCCCCAATATTTCCATTGCCTGATGTTTTGAAAGAATAATAAAAATGTTTTATTCAAAATGGCATGAACATTCATAACTGGACAAGCACACACCAAAAGTTCTGGCAACTAATACCCTTTATTTATAGCCCTGAGTTTTCTGAGATTACACTTGAAAAGATAACAAGGGTCAAACCAAACAAAGCCCATTTATCACCACACAGTGTTTTCACAGCATTGCAAACGATGTGTTTTATTAATGAACTCAATGGTATTTATCGAGGGAGCTTAGAAAGATGAAAGGCGGAGTAGACACTTCCTAATGGCTACAACTTTGTTATCACAAATGTATTGAGGCATTTTAGCTGCTTAGGATGGAACATTCTGCTGTAGCAATCCATACTCACTATTGGTTTTTTTCATGGACGCTGAAACAGCCTCCATTCCCCTTCCCCTTCCTGTCTTTCTTTGATTCAATCCTCTAGTACTCTTTTCACTTTCATTCTTCTCCACTGTATCCACTCTCTACTGCCTAATGTCCTTCCGTCCATCAGGTACTACTTCATTTCAATGTCTTCCTTCATGGCTCTTTCTCTTCCTTCACTCCTTTCATTTTTCCTTACCTCCGTACATTCTCTTCATTACTTACATCACCTCTAACCCACTCTTTTCCTCTAATGCGCCCTCTATTTCTCATTCAATAATTCCTTCTTTTTTCTCACAAAGTACTTTCATTTTCTTTCTTCCGTAAACCTCCTCGCTTCCTTCCTCCCTTTTGTCTTTTCCACTCTCTCTTCCACCCTACCTCCTTCCCTCTAACCCATCCTAACCTCCAACCTTCTTTTACTCTCTCTTCTGACATCTCTTTCACCCTACCTCCCTTTATCCTTCCTTCAAACCCACCCTTCCTTCATTATATCTTGATGCTTACTGTCACACACAACATCGCTGTCACGAAGTCTCACGGGAGTGGACCCCACAGGCGTCTTCTGATGTTGATGCTTTAATCCTCCTCCGTACACAGGAATGGCCTGGCCCCTTAAAGATCACTCCGGGCCTGTGGGAGGATGGATTAGCTAGCGTATGTCAGACCTTCTCCTATCGGAAGACCTCGCCGGGATGAAAAGGGAGGAACTAGGAAGGGATCAAGCCAGAAGACAGACTGGGGAAGAAAAATGTGAAAGTGAATCAGAGGCGAAGCAGCTGAAGGAACTGGAGGCAGAGCAGCTGAAGCCAGTGTCGTCCGGTGGTCCTGACGTCCAGGAGAAGAAGCCTGTAAAGGAACCTGTGCCAGGAGGCCAACGATCACACGCATCGCCCTGCCATGCTCCAGGAGGAGTGTGGCTGGAGCATAGTGCCAACATCGGCACATACCCCAGCCCTCCCACAACAATAACTGAATAACAGACACAGCACAATTGTTTGGTGGAGAAAGTTGTCGCAGGTTTCTTTGCATAACAATATGCCAACAAGTTGGGTTATCTTACGGGCGATTCCAGGGGCAGGCAGCCCCTCGCTACCTGCCCACCTGATGAGCCATTAAACCCCAGTGGTATTAACCGCGGGGTGTTGTCAATTTGGGGGAAGGGATAGCCCCTCCCACCAGCGGACCTCCAGTCCACCCTTTACTCACGCCCCTCACCGCTACAGGGGGTGGAGTGTTGCAGGCAACCCCCGGTTGCTCAGGTCCACAACCACCTGTAGGACTAACGGGGCGCCGTCGCTCCTCCAGGATCCCACGTGAGGACCTCCCTGGGGATAATTGACTTTAGCACCCTTACTGTGCTCCTGTAGAGGGTACTCTTCTGTACCTTACAGTCTTTGGATTGCCCTGTAACTCCGCCTGCAACACAAAGAAAATATTATTAAATGAAGGCCCCCCCCGCTGCCCGACAGCTGGGTTAGCGGTAGGGAGGGAAAACAGTGTCGGGCAGCACGGCCAGGCAGGAGGAGGGCAACTGTATCTAGCTACGTCCGGTAACAAAGAGGGCGCTCCGATGGCAGCCAAGGTAATTATACCCTCCCCCCACACCCCTCCTTCCCCCGCCGGAAGTGATGTCACCCGGGGACCCCACAGGTCCCCAACACTAGACTGCAGCTGAGTCTGTGCCATTGTGTGGCACTAAGGGTGGCCGCCCTCTTAGGTGGCCCCCTTCGGTGGCCCGGGGCAGCCTGGAATAGTGCCAACATCTTTGAAAGTGGCCAAATCCCAAAAGGCGATTTGGACTCACACAAGCACAGCATATGGGGTTAATACTCTCGATATTTCAACAGTGCTCAATTATAGTTTAGCTTATAGCCATTCACAAATTTTTACGATTCAAATCAAATGATTTTTAATCACTGTCACAAATTCATTTTCTCAAATGTATTGAAGAAACATTTTTGTTCAACAGACTGTGATCATTGTAAACAATTCAGAAATGATAATAAATACACATTAAATGAAAATCATTCATTAAAGCAACACAATACAAAAAATATGCAAACAAAACAATTCATGAAACCCGCCCGATGCATTTCGGGACTACCGTCCCTTCTTCAGGGGCCACAATCTGAAAAAAACTATTATAAGTAACCTAGTTTCTATTGCACAGTCGAAACAATTGCCATTTGCACAACAACTTCTCTAGAATCACACTCCAACCTGACCAATGTTTCAAAACGCGGGCATACGCCCATGGAATATCCTATCATGTTGACTACTAGTCAAACTGTATCCTATGTGGTCTCCTCATCAAACCACTAGTTACCGTCACCAGTACGACGGTTACTTTCAAAGTTTCATAGCTTCCCGCAAAGTTATTAAATGATTAAAGCCAAAAAGGTACCTTTGTGCCACGCTCTATCTTTTCAATTAGAAAAGTGTCCGGACCCCCTCAACTCTGTGAAAGTAACAACATAAAAAGATATAGTTCCTATGTTTAGTAACCAATTCCTAACACGCTTGCTTAAACATTGTGTTCGACAACCACCTACCTCTATCGTGTCAATGGGGGACAGCTGGTGAGTTGATGATATCTGTACTATTTACGAATACACACGGATGTTCACTCCCTGTAATATCAAAAACTCTAATAAGTTATGTTACTTAGGGGACGGAAATAGGCATGATCTGTGTGTCCGCGATCTTTTTACTCTTACCTTAAAAAAAGCAATCACAAGATGTGTTTGTAAGTTTCTTTTCTTTCCCTTTCACGATACGCTGCCGTTTCTCGCCTTCGTTAAACCATAACTCAAACCTTCCAAAAAAAGAGGCCTGCGGTTAGTTGAGCTCTCTTTACACTCTATGGATAATACTAAACTCTCAATGATGCCACAGTCTGCTCTTACCTTTCCGTGTACTGTCCCCGGTACGAAGAATCACTGAACGTCGAAAACGCCGTGCAGTGCTTCCCCCATAGAAATACCAGTGAGCTCAAGACAGGACTAAGCTCGTGTGTCGTATAACATTCCCGCCATATTGGAAGAGTGATACTTATATATAAACACGTACAAGTGTGGACATAATATTACTACTCTAGTGGGTATAGTCTGCAACTCAAGTCGAGAACAAGAATATGATGTGAAAATCACGAGAACACTTACTGTTCCCCAATTTCTCTAGGGAAAAACGTGAGTCAGTGAGAGCATCAATACTCACTTCCACGGATGTACCTGTGTTCATAATTACAGCTTGTCTGATTGGAATTAAAAGTGTCTGAAGTCCAAAACTAGGTTGCTTTTCACTCTAATTAAATCTATGTTCCATGAACAGTATCTCCATTCTGCCACATCTGCCCGATTAACATGCGCTCATGTTGTACCCATGGCAACCATGTCGGTTAGTCCTGTACACAAATATTCAACATATGCAAACAACAATGAATTCCTGCTACCACTAATACAAGAATATAATATATGTATAGATTATTGTAGATTTGGGGTGTGTGAGTATGTGCTACTAAATGAGTTGAGATTACGATTAAAGGACTTTAATGTGTTGTAAATTCCGGGAGTAATGGTGCTCTATAAGAAGCATGCCATATTTATTTTGTCATGAAGACCGTTCGGCATCAGTGTATCTAGTTTCTTGATCCAGAAGATCTCTCTTTGTAATAACCTTTTTACATTGTTTGCACCTTGTTGTAATTTTATCTGCTCAATTATTTGAAATTGCAACTGAGCAATAGTATGTTTTGCTTCTGCCCAATGTACTGCCAAACTTGAGGTGCTATTTTTATTTATGATTCTACTTTTGCGCTCAGATAATCGTGTCTTCATCTTCCTGTCTGTCTTACCAACATAAAGCAAACCACATGGACATTTGATGGAATACACTATGTGCGATGAATTGCAATCAAAGGCTTGTTTGATCCGGATTTTCTTTCCTGTTCTTGGATGCGAAATTATCTCTCCTTTAATCACATTATTGCAATGTATGCAATTTCCACATTTCGTTGTCCCTGATTTTGGTACAGCTTCAATTGTTTTTCTCATGGATAAATGCTCCTTAAGATTCCTTCCTCTGGTGTATGCAAACATGGGTTTCGCTGAAAACAAGCCATTAAACTCTGGTTCTTCCTGGAGCAGTTCCCACCGGTTATGAATTATGTTTTTGAATTCTCTAGAAACTTTTATTAGAATTTAGAATTTTGATACAAACACAATTTTGTTGCTGGTGACCGGAAGACGTTTTTGTAAGAGATCACTCCTCTTCTTTTTCGCCATAAAGGTGTTAGCGTAGACCGGTGCTCCTGGGAACCCCATAGACGTACCGTTTAGTTGCATAAAATACTCCTCCTTCCATTCAAAGTAGCTGTTCATTAAGCAGAATTGCAATAGTTCCAGTACAAACCTTTTTCTCTCAATGTCACCAGTGTTTTGAAGCAATGCCCATTCAACAGCCTCTAGACCTAATGCATGGGGTATAGACGTGTATAACGACACTACATCGATGGTACACAGTATCCACTTTTTTTTTGTAAAAACAATTTTTATTGGCAGTCCAGTGTAGAAGGTGTAATACAAGGCAAAAGCAATCAAAGCATTAGCCAGTAGGCCAGGATATCAGCACAGTTTCAGCAAGACACCTTTTATATATAACATTCCCCCAGCCGAGCTGTCCCACCCTTTAACCCACCCCCCGTAGCCAGTGTGCCACATTCCTCTCTCTCGATCAATTACGTGTGAGCTTATTCATGTCCTTAATAGGAACCTTAGTGAAAGGTAAAGAACGTCCTTCAATGGGGAACCAGAACCCTCAGATCTGCTATTATTAGGTGTAAGTAGTGTGTGCGCCATGGTGGGTGTGAGGCATCCTTGAACGCATAGTCCCTATCCTGGTGTTCCCCCCTCATCCTCGCTCAGGTCACCCTCTGGTTGCTGGAGCACCACAACTAGAGCCTCCCACGCCCTAGCCACCTCTAATGCCTTGTCACTATCTAGACTCCTGGCCTGTCGCAGCCGCAAGGTACTCTCCGCCTTCGCCCAGCGCTCCAGAGTAGTCTTCCAGCGCAAGTAGCTGGGTCCGTGGCTAGATTTCCAGTGCATGGTGATCTCTCGTTTGGCTAGTATCAAACCCAAGTCGTAAAATTTACTGGTAATTCGAGTACGAGGGGTGTGAGGGAACCACAATAACAGGCAGGTGCCCATTTCAGGATCGATCTGCCGGTCCGTGACAGCATTCAGGCAGGACATCACCGCCTCCCAGTAACCCGCCAGCGTACTGCAGGTCCAAAACATGTGAGCGAAATCCACGTCCGCTGTCTTACATCTAGGACAGAGCGATGATGCGCCCTCGAAATATTGCGAGATTTTAACTGGCGTTAGGTATGCACGGTGTAGGGTGAAAAACTGGACCAGTTGGAACCTGGCGTTCCTAGTGCCCTTCCATGCCCGGCGCAACAGCTGCGGCCATGTCGTCTCAGGGATTGGCCGCCCAATGTCCCCTTCCCATTTGGTTCGAAGCTCATCCAGGGGTCGCAGGGCCGCAGTCGACAACCTTCGGTAAAGGCATGTGACAGCCTTGTAAGTGCCAGCGGCCATGACCACGTATCGACAGCATTCTGAGGTCGGCGGTTCGGTGAGCCCACTCTTCCACTGACGACGAATACCAGCCACTAATGAAGCGTGCAGCAGATAGCCACCCCTCGGCAGATCATAAGAGTCCCGCAACTCTTGAAACGTGAGCAGCGACCCATCCTTGTAGAGATCGCCGATCATCTGCAAGCTAAGCTCCTCCCAGATCGCCAGTGCTGACCAGTCGCCACCGTGCGGTAAGGCCGTGCACATCCCTAGCGGGATTTCAGGGGCATAGGGGCGAGCGGCACCAGAGCGCCTGTGGCACCGAAGCCAACAACTGCGGATCGTGCGTTCCTCCAGTGTGAGCTGGGCGAGGTCCAGTTTCTGGCCCAAGATTATAAAGGAGATGACGTGCCTCGGGAACAGTCTGCCCGCTACTCCCTCTGGGCCTCGGAACTCCAAAGCCACCGCCTGGGTGAGCCACTGCAGCTGCGCCGCCAAGTAGTACCACTCGAAATCCGGGGCCGCAAGACCCCCGTCCGCCCTGGGGCGCATCATCGTGGTCAGCGCAACTCGTCGTCTACCTGATCCCCAAATGAACCCAGATGTTAGGGAGCGGAGTCTGTTGAAAACCGACGCAGGGATCCAGAGTGGCAGGGTGCGAAACAGATATAACAATCGGGGGAGTGCCACCATTTTCAATAATGCTACTCGTCCCGCGACTGAAAGCGGTAGCGTCCGCCAGAAACCCATGCAGCCCTGCAAACTCCGAAGTGCTCTGTTGATGTTGCCATCTAAGAGGGCCAATGGTGAGTGGTAGATGTGAGTGCCCATATAGGGGAGGCAATGGTATTCCCACCGTAAGTCGCCCTCCGGTTGGGAGTCATCAGCCCCTGGAGTCAGCGGGAAGAGGCAAGATTTCCCCCAATTGACTCGCAGTCCCGAGAGACGGCCAAAGTCCGACAGTAGTCGCTCGGCCCCACGCAGGGAATCGCTCGCGTCCGCCAGAAACAGTAAATAGTCATCCGCATAGAGAGAGATATAGTGGGTGTCGGCTCTTAGCGGAAGGCCTGCATATGCTCGACCCCGACGGGCATGCGCAGCCAGTGGCTCAATAGCGAGCGCAAATAACAGGGGGGACAGAGAGCACCCCTGTCGGGTCCCCCGACCTACCGCGTAAGGGGTTGAGATGGTGGTCCCTGTTTTAACACGGGCCGTGGCCGCAGCATAGAGCAGGGCAGTCCACTTCACGAAGCGCTCGCCCAGTCCAAAGGCCTCCAATACACGGAGCAGGTATGGCCATTCGACACTATCAAATGCCTTTTCGATGTCAATCGAGAGGACAGCAGCACCCGGGCGAGTAGCGGCTTCTCCCCTCATGATCCGGAGCAACTGGGGGATAAAGCCCGCCTGGTCATTGTGTACCAAGGTGCGCATGTGGGTCAGCAGCCGCGTCGCAAGGACCTTGCTCAGGATCTTGTAATCCGTGGTGAGCATGGAGAGTGGGCGGTACGCCGAACGGCAGCGCGCGTCTCCCTCCCGCTTCTGCAAGGGTATCACTAAAGCTTCGCGAGTAGACACCGGCAAGCACCCTGTGTCCCAGGCCTCTCGGTAAACCGCCTGTAATCGCGGAACCAGCACATCCGCATAGGCCGCATAAAATTCGATCGGCAACCCATCCGTGCCGGGGATCTTGCGGCGGGCCATGTGCTTGATGGCCACTCTGATCTCTCCCTCGGAGATGTCCCCGCCCAGGTGGTTCGCGTGTTCCGGGTCGAGTTTGGGCAGCTGCGCCGCCAGCAGGAACTCCTCCAGCTCCACCGGGGGATCCGGCATCCCGCTCCTGTAAAGGCGCGTATAATACTGAAGGAACTGGTTGTTGATGTCCGATTGCCTATAAACCATGCGCCCCTCTGGGGTGGCTAGCGCCACTATCGGGGAGCCACGGGTCCCAGGGCTGGCCAACCACGCCAGCAGTGAGCCTACTTTGTCACGCTCGGCGTGGGCCCGGACAAGAAACTCCTTGTAGTCAAAGCAGCGCAGCTTTTCCATTGTTGTCGCCACTACCTCTCGCGCAGCCGAAACCGCTCCGTGAGCGTCAGGGTTTGTGTGGCTGCGTCGTTCCTCTTCGCGCAAGCGGCCCTCGCTGCGCTCTACATCCTGCAGGAGGGTCTTACGGACTCCAGCGGTAGCCGAGATACTGACGCCCCGAATCACCGCCTTAAAGGCGTCCCACTCCAGCGCCCTACTGGAAGCCGTGCCCACATTAGCGTCGAAGTAACCTTTCACCCCATTGCGCACATCGGCCTTAAACGCCGGGTCTTCCAGTGTCAGTGGGTTCAACCGCCACGTCGGGATAGCTTGGCGTCGCCTCATCCATTGGACCGTCACTAAGCAAGGGTTATGGTCGGATATCGTCCTGGCCAAGTATTCGCTGTGGCGGACCAGGCTCTGAGCGTCCAGTGAACACAGAATGCTGTCAAGGCGTACATGCAGATCGTGCGGGGGGGAGTGAAAGGAGAAGTCCCTTTCCGTGGGGTGTTGGGTCCGCCATGCAACGACCAGGCCCCAGCTACTTTGCCACTCTCTCCTACTCTTCGCTAGTCTATGAGCGGACGCCTGCGCCAGTGGTGGGTGAGATCTATCTAGTTCCACGTCCAGTACAGAGTTAAAATCCCCCCCAAGCAGGACCGTGCCGGCCACGACAGTTGCCAGTTTCCCAGACAGTCGCGCAAAAAAGGTAGGTTGGTCCACATTCGGGGCGTAGACGCTGCAAAGCGTCACGTCTCTCCCATCTAGGCGGCCCTGTACAGCCACAAACCTCCCCTCAGGGTCAACCACTGTTACCAAAGGCTGGAAGGGAATCCCCGCCCGTACCCAAATCAAAGCCCCCCCTTGCAAAGGCCGAGAAGGTTGTGTAAAACATTTGTCCCCGCCATCTGCGCTGCAGAGCCCGCCCCTCAGGTCGATCAATGTGAGTTTCCTGCAAGAAGGCAACCTGAACCCCCCTGCGAACAAGATAGGCATGAAGTTTATGACGTTTCAGCATGGAATTCAGACCCCTCACATTCCAGGTCACACACTTCAGTTCAGGGAGGGTCCCCATTCACAATGACGAATACAGTTCCAATGAAAGCAAATAACGTATGCACACTGACTACTCCCCAAAACCAAAGCCCCGACATCTCCCAACAGTCCCACTTCCCACCCCTCCCCAGAATAGGTCCCAAACAGTAGAAACCCATCCAAATGATTAACTTCCAAAAAGAACAGTCTCTGGCAACTACCAGAGTCCCACAATAGGTGTGAGATAGGAGGGGGTGGCCTGTCGCCATTTCCAACAGACCGTTAACAGCACACTCCTCCCAGTCAGTTCTCCCCAACGTGCCCCATGTGCCCCGCATCTCCTCCCCAATTATGGCAGAAATCACTGTAGAAGTTGGCCGCCCAACACCAGCCCCGGGCCCATCCGAGTGACACTGCCTCCATCCCAACCCAGATCAGGAACACATCAGTTTATACAATACCACTTCAGGGGAGCAGTAGCATCATTCGTCCAGCAAACCATCAGCAGTCCCAGGTGTGACATGGGGCGGTGCGGGGCCCCCAGCCCCTGATTCCTCCGATGTCCCCTCATCAGTGCCCCCTCGTGAGCCCGACTCCACAGCCGATGCTGAGCCCATAGTTTGGGAAATAGTAGAGACTGCACGAAGGGCATCCCTGCGCTCCAGTTCAGTTTGCGAGATCGAAGGTGTCCGAACGTTCGGCGGTCATCTCTTGGGTCTCCTACTCCGCCTAGATCTCGGTGGTGCCCTCTGTCGTTCCCCGGGTGTTTGATGCGCATCCGCGCCGGTCTTGTATAACTCCAGCCAGTTCAACACGTCGTGAAGAGAATCGTAGAAGGAAGATTTGCCGTCCACCATGATCCGCAGGCGGGCTGGGAACAGGAGAGAGTAGCGGACACCCTCCTCCCGAAGAGCCTTCTTGACCGCCAGAAAAGTCGACCGCTGTCTCTGGACTTCCAAGGAATAGTCCGGATATATGGAGACCTGGGCGTTGTCCACCTTATAGGGCCCCAGTGCTCGCGCCTTTTGTAGGATGAGGTCTCGATCTCTGTAGTGCAGTAACCGCGCTACCACCGGGCGAGCAGGCCGACCCTCGGCCGGGGGACGAGCCGGTACGCGGTGAGCACGCTCTAGAGTGTAGAACGGCGAGAGACCCTCCGGGACCACCACGTCTCGCAGCCAGGCCTCCAGATAGCCCAGCATGTCTGTCCCTTCAATCTTCTCCGGCAGGCCCACCACGCGAATGTTATTGCGGCGGTTGCGTCCTTCGGCATCCTCCGCCCTCTGCTCCAGTAGTTGCACCCTTTGCTGTAGCTCCCCCATCAGGGTGTCCGCCGCTTTTGTCGCGGGCTCCAGTGCATCCATCCGGATCTCGGTCTGCTTGACCCGATCTGCCAACTTGCTGTGGTCCGCACGTAATAGGCCCAGACTCGTGGACACCTGTCCGATGTCGTGATGCAGGGCCTCCCCGGTGTCGGCGATGGCCTTCAGGATCTGCTCCAGCTGGCCCTGCGGCAGACCCGCCTCCGGACCAACATCCAGAGTGGAGCCCTGGCCGTCCGTCGCCCCCCCCCCGTGGCATCTGGGGGAGGTTTTAGGCGCTTCCCCATGGGGGCAATCGTATCTCGTCTCCGCAGTATCAGGGTTGGCGTCCACCCCCAATTCCAACTCTCAAGGCCGTGAGTCCTGGGGTCACTCCCCGCGTTGCACACCCGCCGGCTCCACGGGCCCTCAAGGCCAGCAACTCCCTGTCAGCACCAGGTCACCACTCTCCGCTGCGCAGATCACCGACCACGAGGAGCCCCCCTGGGTGTGCCGCTCCTCCGAGTCCAGGGGCGATGTCGAATGCAACCAGCCCAATATGGCTTCAGGGGTAGCCTTCCAAGGACCCAACCACGTGGGGGTCAGGGAGAAACACGCCCGGCATGGGCAGGTCCCGGAGAGCGGATCTCGCCACGTCCGCAGGGCCCCAGGTTGGGCCTCAGCCTCCCACCGCCACCGCCGTCAGCAGGGTCCCAAGAGAACAGGCCCCCCCCGGGGGTCCTCAGCGCCGGCTCATCAGGCCCTCCGGTGTTAGCAGGGCACCCCGACGGCAAGCGGCCAGGAGCCAGCGCCGGTCTGCCCTTTCTCTGGCGGGCTGCTCAGGGTCGGGCCTTCCCTCGATCCCGCGCCTCGCAATTGGAGCTCAGCAGGTCCCCGGGGCCGGGGGTTGCGTCCGGCTCCTCACCTTCAGGCGCCTCCGCTGTGTCCCCTCTGAGGCTCCGCAGCAAGGCAGCCCTGGCCCCGCCGCCGCGGCGAGCCCGCAAATCCGGAGCTCCGACCCTCTCGGCAGCCGGCGGCCGGCCGGTCACCACCGCAGGCCGGCCCCCTGATCACTCGAGGCCGGGGATGCGGCCGATCTTCTAGGCCGCAAAATGGCTGGCGCCGCCCACCAGGTCACTGGCGCGGCGCGGGCTCCACACAGTCGCGGACTCGAGCCCACCACCTCCAATCAGGCCCCCAGGCGTGTGGAAGGAGATGCGGGCAAAATTAGGGCTTCAAGGCCGTCAGGATGGATATTGCCAGGATTAATAGGGGAGGCCGACTCGGAGCTCAGCGTTCACCCGTCCTTCTCCATCGGCTGCCAAGCCATGCCCCCCACAGTATCCACTTAGTGCTGGCCGCAGTGTTTAATGTGTTTATGCTTCGTAAAAAATCATTGGTGTCTTCAATATAGGTTATCATGCCTTTCACAAATTTTTTGTAAGTGAACATCAATGAATCTCCCCGGGTTTTCAAAGACTGAACCACATCCGGAAACTATGGGTCTGAACGGTAGATTACTCAATGACTTATGTACTTTAGGAAGCATATAAAGCCTAGGTCTTCTTGGGAATGAAGTAGATAAATATTGTTTAGTTTTCTCATCGATGCAACCTCTGTTTACTCCTTTAATCAGTATGTTTTCCAATTCATGGCAAATTTCAATGGTTGGATCGTAGTCCAATTTCATGTAGATATCCGTGTTCTTCACATGTTCATCCACTTTCTTTTCGTAAAAAATTCAGTCCATGATCACTAGGCCTCTGCCCTTGTCAGCTTTTTGGAAAACAATCGAAGTGTTTCTTTTAAGATCATCAAGAATACTGTAATCAGCACGACTTAGATTCTTCTTAATTTTAGCCGTGTTGGTGTAGCTTATCTTGTCTAGATCCTTTTTGACTAAAGTCTCAAATGTATCTAAGATTTTATGTGATACTGGGGCGGTAAAGGTGCTTTTGGGTCTGAACTTAGGTTCCTCTGTTATAGCAGTGGTAGGCACCACGTTAGTGAAAACGTTTTTTAACCTCAAAATCCTCATGAATTTGTAGAAGGAGATTTCACTTTCTAGCTTTGTGCTGGTGTATGTGGGTACCTATGGTATGCCTTTATTGAGAACACGTTGTTGTGGTTTTGTCAGTGTTATGGACGAAATATTGATGATTAAGTCTTGTCCTGGCTTCTCAGTCCTGTTTTCACCTTTTGCTTTTCTTTTTCCTCGACGGGTTTTCTTTGTGGTTGAGGTTGCTTTGCTGATGTATCCAGTGGTCTTCCAGTTGTCACAACCTGGTCTAAAAAAGATGATGAAGAAGCTGTAGCAGAGCTTCCTAGTCCTCCTTCGTTTCCCTCTGTGGATATAATGCGGCTCGTTGGAGCCTGAAGGATCAATGGTACTCTCCTTGTGTCAGTGTCCTTATCTGTCGCTACACTTTCATCTGATGACCCCATGTTAGATCTCCTTGTGAACCTTTTTTGAGCATAAACCTCTGCCCATGTGTATGCTTCATTCAATTGGTAATCGATTGTATCCCTTTTAAACTTTCGCAGTTTCATCTCTTGTAGCTCTTTGCCATATTTGTCTATTTTTATGTTGAGTTCATCCAAATGATCTTTCCATGATGTTTCCTCCATCCTTGTTGATAAGTCTCTTTTGATGTTGAAAATTTCCTCCTCCAGATCCTTGATGTTTTTGACAATTCTTCTATTAGTAGTAATATCAGATCCAAGGAACATTTATTTAAAATGGCGTACCATTTTTCCATAAATACATGATTATGTTGAAGTCTAAATAGCATTGGTTTTATCGCTAACCTGAGGCCTCTAGGTATCCTTTTTACTTTGTGGTATTGGATCAACGTTGTCGCGTGTAAACGTTGGTTTAGTTCCCTTCGTGTTAAGAATTCAAGTTGTTTGAGTTGTTGGGTAATCGTTCCGCTCTGTGCGTCAAATGCCTTAGTTTCTTCAATGAGACCATAGATGATTTCTGCCTCATCCGTTGTGTAAGCTTTCGTATTCGCTCTATTATCAGTGATACTAGCAATTGTTTCAAAATACATGGTTTTGCTTTAGGGTGCATGTTAGACCGGGGGTTCCCAGTCCACATAGGGTAGCCTGGCACTAAGTGGACAAGGCCTTCTCTAAGGCAATAGTGTTACACTTGCATCACACCCATGTAGTAACCCAATGCCCGTTCACTCAAAAAGGAGTCACCACACCATGTTTAGAAAAGTAGAAAATCTTTATATTTCCTTTTTAGTTAGTTTCCTGTATCTTTCTTAGTTGCACAATCAATATCCTGTGGACAATTCAGACAGTACATTTGAGGTATTTGTTTTTATAATTTTTCCCAGCTTCATTATTTTTTAGTTCTCTGAATAACCTTGCTGGTTCAACACATTTCATTTACAGATGAATGATATATTCAAACTCACTTCGCAAGTCCCCCTCTGTTTATCTGAAGGAGAATTAAACTCTAGACAGCTCTGTTGAACTCTGTTACCATGCCTAGTCTTCTAACATTAACATGCACAAGTTCTACACACACTGCTCAGTTCCAGTAGCTATGGTGTTTTAGAAATTACTTCCTCCAGGACTTTAACTCCAATGGACAGTTATTCTCAGTTTCGCCAACAAGCCTGATGTACTCGGCAATTCTCACATAATGGGCGTTACCCTGACGAATGACTTCCCTCCTTTAAGGAACCGGGGCAAAAGGAGTACAATTAATAACACCTTCCCCAAGTCTCTGTTACGCTCCTCCGTGTTTTCCAGCCGAACCTTTCAACTCTGATGGTGGCAGCGAGACCCTCTCAGCGCCTGGGGCTCCCTCCCACTCTTTCACAGTCTTACCGGAGTTCGGCCGGGTAACTCTTTGTCCGCCAGCTCCACTCGTACTTCTGTAGCGATGCTTTGTCTCCAGCCCACACGCTGCGGAATTCCAGCAGCTGACCGGGCCGAAATTGCACCGCCTCACTCAGCACTTCTCTTGGCCTTGTGTCCCGCCCTCCTCTCGCTCGTCAGAAAGGTTGGGTGCGACACGGTCCGGCCTCCTCAGCTTCCCGCCCCCTTCTTCCGGCGCTCGCTGGGTGGCAGAACACACGGACTCCCGCGATGCGTTCTCAGGGGGTACTGACACTTTGCTCACTAGAACCAGGCCCCCTCATCTATCGCCAGCTCTTCTCAGCGGGATCCGGGGACGCTGCCAGTCCACACCGGAGGCACAGCCTAGCAGCATAGATTTCGGGTAGGGTTACACCTTCTCCGGGTTTTGACAAGCACAGTTCCGGGGCATTGGTGGTGATTACTTAGCTCTCACCTTTACTTGCCTCGTTCGATGTCAGAAGTTCAATTCATGTTATGGCCTAGGGGACAATTTGACAGACTTAAAGTCCTCTAACTCCGAGCAGCAACCGAGTGACGGTGAGCCCGGGTGGGAATCGTAAAAACTTTATCCCACAGCAATCCGGCTATTTTCCACCCTCCTTTTCTCTCGGGTCAGAGGTCTCTCACATCAGGTCTGTTACGGGGTTTCCCTCAAAAAGCTCAATGGGAATGAGTGTTCCCAAACAGGATTCAGGGCTCGGTCAACTAGTAGGAGGTAGTATCAGGGGAAAAGGCAAGAGCATCCAGTACTAGACAACTCTCCTTTTGCAGCGCACCTCCCTCCCTACAGGTAGCCTCCACTCCTGACCACTCCTAGCTCTTCTCCTCTTCTAAAATGGCCGCCCTGGATCTGGTCTTTTATAGACTGGCCTCTGGCTACTAGAACCAGCCAGAAGGTTCTGGAACTTCCTAATAGAGTCCTAGATCCTGAGGTAACCAGAAAGGTGGCAGTTGTAAGCCACCATTTTGTGGGTCCTGTGGATTCAGTTAGAAAGGCACCTAGGCCTCAGAAAAATAATCCTTAAGGATAAAATGACACCCAGCCCCAAAAAGGCAACACCAAAAATTCCAGTGGACATAAAAAAAAACAAAGGTTAGGAGGCAGAAAAAGAAAACAAAAAATAATTAATAGGAGGGTCCACCCAAAGGGCCGACAGGTCTAACAGTGCACTATTCCGAAGAATAGGCTAAAGTTATAATGTTAAACAAGTGTGGAAAGTGCACTCCTTTAATTCACTAAGTTTCTTAAGAACTTTTTGAGATTTCAAACTATTTTGCGTGCTATGTGTGACTCATGTTAGCCTAACATGTGCTACATAATTGAAAGTGGCCAAATCCCAAAAGGCGATTAGGACTCAAATAAGCACAGCATATGGGATTAATACTCTCGATATTTCAACAGTGCTCAATGATAGTTTAGCTTATAGCCATTAGCAAATTTTTACGATTCAAATCAAATGATTTTTAATCACTGTCACAAATTAATTTTTTCAAATGTATTGAAGAAACATATTTTTGTTCAACAGACTGTGATCATCGTAAACAATTCAGAAATGATAATAAATACACATTATAGGCTAACATGAGTCACACATAGCATGCAAAATAGTTTTAAATCTCTAAAAGTTTTTGAGAAACTTAGTGAATTAAAGGAGTGCACTTTCCATACTTGTGTATCATAATGCCAACATAGGCACATACCCCACCCATCCCACAACTATAACTGAATAACAGACACAACATAATTGTTTGGTGGAGAAAGTTGTCGCAGGTTTATTTGCATAACAATATGCCAACAAGTTGGGTTATCTTACGGGCGATTCCAGGGGCAGGCAGCCCCTCGCTACCTGCCCACCTGATGAGCCATTAAACCCCAGTGGTCTTAACCGTGGGGTGTTGTCAATTTGGGTGAAGGGATAGCCCCTCCCACCGGCGGACCTCCAGTCCACCCTTTACTCATGCCCCTCACCGCTACGGGGGGGCGGAGTGTTGCAGGCAACCCCCGGTTCCTCAGGCCCACAACCGCAAGTAGGACTAACGGGGCACCGTCACTCCTCCAGGATCCCATGCGAGGACCTCCCTGGGGATAATTGGCTTTAGCACCCTTACTGGGCTCCTGTAGAGGGTACTCTTCTGTACCTTACAGCCTTTTGATCGCCCTGTAACTCCACCATGGCTCTGGGTGTGGCCCCCGCCGCCTCAGGGCCCCCCACCTTATACTGACCTTTCACTTACAACCTGCTGCTGCCAATGCTTCGCCTAAGAAATATGTCCATACCCACTTTGGACAGGTGTATCCCATTGTCCTCAAAGCACCTCATGCATTTCACATGCCGCAACCCATGCCTGAGGTCCCCATGGCTGTGTCTAGCGCTCGTTAGAGAACCGTAGCACACTTCTTGGAAGACAACTTCCACCCTGCATGGCTGCCCGCTAAGTCTATAGGGTGGGAGAGTTCCCATACAATTAGTGACACTTAACTCCTTGGTACTAGATTTATTGACCTCAGATGAATGAAATGCGTAGTGGACCTCCCAGGATCTGAACCTGTGACCAGGAGGTCGAACACAAGTCCTCACAGTTCTGCCGCTCAACAGGCCTGTGAACTTGAAACTCAGGGCCGCCTTCTGGCCTCTAACCCTTACCTGGACATGTCTGACATCGCTTTATTAATTTCCGTGGCCAACCTAGTCACAAATGCTAAAACGAGGAACTGAAAATTACAAGACAACTGAGAAGATCGTTAGCTAAACCCAATACAGAGTGATCCTATGAAATGAGGTCGGGACCACCCCTCCCCGCATGTGATACAGCCCAGGTTTACTTTGCCATGCCCCCTACCCAGACCTTGATATCACCATAAACCCCTGCAGTGACCAGGCGGCAGGCACCCAGCGGTACCCGTCAGTCCTAATTTACACCAACCCTTGCCGCCTTGTGGCACTCCCTGCTGCAGGAGTCTAGTTGCGACCCCTAGCCCTCAATGCTTGCACCATTGAAGATGTGTGGTTACCCCTCATCGGGGTCGGTGGAACGTATAACATGTGCACTTGAATGTACAATATATGTGGTGGTGTGCCAGAGTAGGGGAATCAGAACCTAATAGTAACCGTGTCTAGGGCATGTGTTAATATCCAAAACTGTAAATCTTGATAAATCACGACCTGTGCTAGAAGCCACTGAGACATCTGGCTTGCGCATGGTGCAGCACCAATTGGCCCATCACATCAACTTTACAAACACAGGAGCAAGCCTGAGCTGGTTACCCCAGGTCCATGCTGCACACGCCTTAACCTAAGGAGCTCTTCCCGCGGAGCATTCGTCCCAACAGAACTGACCCATCCGTATCCAACTCGAAGTGTGTCAAAATAAGCGAACCAGGCCCCCTTAAGGCCAAAAGGATGGCCTGGGCCGAAGGCAATTGTCAACCATGATCTTGACCTACTGAGTGAAACAACATTATTAAACCACCAAGTCAAATATAGCACAGGAGAACTCGCTGCTGAAAGATCTGTATAGGGCCCTCGCCGCGCTTAGGGAAGTCCAGACTTGACTTTCTCACCTTGAAGGATTAAACAAGGTACACAATGGGCAAAAGTGTTGCCCGTGACTACCTGGACAGGCCCTTTCCCCTGCTGTGTGCAAACCCCATAGAGTGTCACAAGTACTGATCATCAGATAACTTCTAGAAAAGTCCCCTAGGCACCCCCCCAATGAGTACCATACAAGTCTTCTGCTCATCAACACATGTGGTTACTCCTCCTGTCACCTCTGAGCTGAGGCCAGTAGTTGCATAAGGTAACTAAGCACAACTGGGGCGATGTGTAAGGATGTCATGGTAATTGCAAAACCGCTACACTTAACAATGCTACTACTCCTCCCCTGCAAGAGGTTTGAACCGGGTTGTCACCTTGCCCCCAATATAAACTCTGTGGGTGACATGTCCCCCAAACCCCTATAACAGACAGGGCCCCTCCAAACTCCGGATATTTCCTCTCCAAACAATAAGAGGAAAAAATCCAATCCAACTAGCTCAGCTTGATTTGGCATTCTCAAACCTTATTCACTAAAATCTGTCTGGGCCCCATTAAAACGCTTACTACCTGTAAAAAGGCAAACAAAAGCCCCCTGTTGTGCTTCTGCCAACTTTGTCCGCCTCTCCGTTCGACAATTTGGAAATAACAGAGTTGACTCTCATGAGAAGATTATTTGCCACCCGGTTTTCCACACACCCGGAAGTCTATCCCTAATCCAGATCAGGCTAGGGCATGGCACGCCCGGCTATCCTGCCCTTGCTCCTGCTGTGTTGACAGTTAATACATACAGAAACACCACTGACCGGAATAGCTCACCCTCCACAGGCAACCGTTAACGTCAAAACAATGGAACAGCAGCTCCCTAGCACCTGGATTGCTCATGCAGGTGTCCGCGACGGAAGCCCATGATTCGCATGACTTAACCAATCTAGGACTGAAAATGACCCCAAGCATCCTGTCCTTGACTCATATCACCAGTCGCTAATGACATAGTGATGGACTTGCGATTGCCTCCAAGGACATGTCGGACAACTTTGAACTATCTGCTGGAAACCCAAGAGCCATACCCCTGAACGGTGTTAGCGAGTAAAGACAACATGCATTCATGTACACAAGCATGTCTCACGTCACTGTTGGTATAATGCAAGCTATGACAAGACATAGCAGCAATAAAATCTATTTACATAAATGCATAATAAGCGTTCCATGGCACCGAAAATGCCAGGCATAGACAACATTACTAAGCATTTCCACAGGTGAATCGCCTATTTAGCTGAAGCCTGGCCCGCCCCCTTTCCTCCACGGCCCGTGTCTCCCAAACCCTCAGATTTGGTGGAGCAGCGACAGTGGAAATCTGGACACCTCTCCCATGCACAGGGAGGCCCAAAACTCCTTGCTGATGGGAGATTAGAATGGGCGCCCCGTGCGCCCGTGTCCTGTCTGAAGACACGCGCCGCCACCCCATGGTGGCCACAAAAGCCAAAATCGATCATCGGATCGCACGGTAGTGGTATGAAAAACAGGACTGCATGTTACGTACCATTATTGACAAGAAACCGGGACCAACCCTGAGCCAATACTCGAAACCAACACACAGCGGTGCACATGTTCTGGAGCACTGTGTATATGAGGTACCCCAAAATACTGTCCTAACTTAACCACTAGTGTGCCGCAGCATATGCTGCACAAGAACACGCACAGTAAACTGTAATCATTAGCAAATACTGTCTTTCAATGGTTTAAGAGGCAGAATTGATGAGAAGCAGTGGACATTTACAGGAGGAAGAAGGGAGGAATAGGGAAAAACAAAAGTGCTGAATGTGTGAATGGGAAAACACAAGAAGGCAGGCATTCAAGGGTGATAGGAGATGTTGTATGGCATAAGGGCAGTGTGGAAAAGGAAGAATATTTTATAGAATGAGAGGATACATTGGCTGTAGAAATGACAGATAGAAGGAGGAGTACCATCAGAGAAATGGTGAGGATTGTAGAGTACAAACAGACAAGATGGGTAGAGGAGTTAAGGAATGTCTCCCTCATAATGCCATGTATGATATAACATTTCTAATATCCCCACTGATGCCATATTGTAATCGTTTTGCGAATGTCTTCACCTGAAAATTCTAGACGTGACCATGGCGTTTGTTACAAATGAGCCACATGCCTCAATAGTAAGTATAGAAGAGGTGAACAAACCATTCTTTAGTATGATGAACGCTGCTGATTGTTGGACTAGCACACAGTGCTGACTGCATAGTAAGTCATTGTGTGCTTTTGTTGTACAGCCATCGCTGCAGAGCACATAGTCCCTTCATTAATGCACACAGAGGAAAAGATTAGAGAGAACATTGCTGCTGACCCTGTCAAAAATATGTCTGAATCCAGTGGAAAGACTTCTTTGCATACTTCAATACCCCCCTCCGAAATTGAGCTGAGGAGGGACTGTGTCCTGTAAGTGCAGCTTTTTTAAAAAGACAATGTTCTGATCTTTGCTGTCAGACATTCTTATATCCCTATTTTGCAAATCAAATATGCTGGTTAGAGAACTTATCATTTTGTGCAATATCCTTGAAATAGCAATGATGTTATTGTGCCTAGTTTTACTGCTGTAGCAAACCCTGACAGTATTATTTTCTGTATCCTGTACACAGCCACCTCTTTCACTGTTGTCTATTGGTGCTTTCTTTTCTATTCCTATACATCCTGAAAAGCCATGTAATATTTATGTTGCTATCAAGCAGCTCTAATAATAATTTCCTTCTTTCTTAATTTTGAAAGAGCGGCTTGGTCCCGCGCATGGCCTGGAGACCAGTGGCCATTCTACCTGGCCCCCTTACTTATCGGGGAGGCACAAGCAGCATACAAGATGACCAATAGAGATGGTACAGCCGCCTACGGTCATGTAAAACAATTCATCCTGGACAGGCTAGGCATCGACGAGGAGGCCCATCGCCTAAAGTTTAGGCAAGAGAGGGGTATACCTGGTGACACCCCAAAAACATTTTATGAATTGAAAGACGCCGCCGACCGCTGGCTAAAGCCTTTAGAGTCCACCTGCGAGGAAATCATGGATAAGATTTACCTCAAGCAGTTCCTTGAAACACTACCCTACGGTATGCAACGCTGGTTACGCCAATACGCGGGTTTGACCCTGGCCCATGCCATAGAAATGGCCAGAATCAACCAATGTTAGAAGATTCAGAGAAGAACGCCAAGATCCCGCAAGCAGGAAAGGCAGAGAAAAAGCCTATAAAACCATCTTATGACTCAATAAAGCCAAGATATGGGAAGGCAGAAGTCCACCTACGTCAGGTCCTCAGTGTTTTGATTGCAGGGAGTGGGGGCATATTGCGAGATACTGCAGAAAAAAATGAAAAAACAGAGAACGAACCCATGTATGTGAGCTACCTTCCCCGGTCCATCCTTTATGCTCAGGAAACAGGTTCAACCTTCTATGTGAGTGTTGCCTTGAATGGCCAGTCCGTAACGGGTCTATTAAATTCAGGCTGTAAACATTTAGTGGTTAGAAAAAAGGTGCTGTCCTCCTACCCTCTTCTTACCAAGAAGACCGTCAGAATAAGGTGTGTACATGGGGACACAAAAGATTATCCATTAGACCGGGTTAACCTCAAAAGCAAGCTGGGGGTTGGGTTTCAGGTAGAAGTAGGGTTTTTGCCTCATCTCTCCGAGCCCCTTATAATAGGATAGACAACCTTTGTTTCTCTACCCTTATGTTGGAAGCCTTGTCAAAAGCACCAGAGTCCGATAGTCCCCGGGAACACCCTACTGACCTCTGAACCTTGGGCCATTGACACACACCATAGAGCAGCCCAATTCAATGACGCTACACTCAAGTCAAGTCAAGTCAATTCCTTTATTCGGTTTTCATAAGATATAGAAAAACCATAAAAGTACAGTAAAAAAGATACAATTTACATTTCAAAGTTGCACTACGTTCGCTATATACATTAAATAATTTAAAATTTAAAATATCGACTCATTCAGGAATTGAAATTCAGTAGAGTCAATGGGTCGCACTCCGACTCCACCCACCAGCGGGTGAACCCCAGGAGCATCATGGTAGATGCAGTTTTGTAGCGAGTGCGCTATTTCGAAAGTTCGTGTGTTTTATGCAAGTTTGCAGCACCAACTCTGGACAACGGTGTTTCGGAATTATTGTTCCTCGTCAGCAGAGTGTAGGTCGGTCAGGGGTTTGCTGTGCAGGCTGCCAAATGTTCTCAGGTTGATACCTCTCAAGGCGCGGGTGCGGGATCCGAGCTCGTCAGCTCATAGCTCGAGGGAGCCATTTAAGTAGAGTCAATGGGTCGCACTCCGACTCCACCCACCAGCGGGTGAACCCCAGGAGCATCATGGTAGATGCAGTTTTGTAGCGAGTGCGCTATTTCGAAAGTTTGTGTGTTTTATGCAAGTTTGCAGCACCAACTCTGGACACCGGTGTTTCGGAATTATTGTTCCTCGTCAGCAGAGTGTAGGTCGGTCAGGGGTTTGCTGTGCAGGCTGCCAAATGTTCTCAGGTTGATACCTCTCAAGGCGCGGGTGCGGGATCCGAGCTCGTCAGCTCATAGCTCGAGGGAGCCATTTAAGTAGAGTCAATGGGTCGCACTCCGACTCCACCCACCAGCGGGTGAACCCCAGGAGCATCATGGTAGATGCAGTTTTGTAGCGAGTGCGCTATTTCGAAAGTTCGTGTGTTTTATGCAAGTTTGCAGCACCAACTCTGGACACCGGTGTTTCGGAATTATTGTTCCTCGTCAGCAGAGTGTAGGTCGGTCAGGGGTTTGCTGTGCAGGCTGCCAAATGTTCTCAGGTTGATACCTCTCAAGGCGCGGGTGCGGGATCCGAGCTCGTCAGCTCATAGCTCGAGGGAGCCATTTAAGTAGAGTCAATGGGTCGCACTCCGACTCCACCCACCAGCGGGTGAACCCCAGGAGCATCATGGTAGATGCAGTTTTGTAGCGAGTGCGCTATTTCGAAAGTTCGTGTGTTTTATGCAAGTTTGCAGTACCAACTCTAGACACCGGTGTTTCGGAATTATTGTTCCTCGTCAGCAGAGTGTAGGTCGGTCAGGGGTTTGCTGTGCAGGCTGCCAAATGTTCTCAGGTTGATACCTCTCAAGGCGCGGGTGCGGGATCTGAGCTCGTCAGCTCATAGCTCGAGGGAGCCATTTAAGTAGAGTCAATGGGTTGCACTCCGACTCCACCCACCAGCGGGTGAACCCCAGGAGCATCATGGTAGATGCAGTTTTGTAGCGAGTGCGCTATTTCGAAAGTTCGTGTGTTTTATGCAAGTTTGCAGCACCAACTCTGGACACCGGTGTTTCAGAATTATTGTTCCTCGTCAGCAGAGTGTAGGTCGGTCAGGGGTTTGCTGTGCAGGCTGCCAAATGTTCTCAGGTTGATACCTCTCAAGGCGCGGGTGCGGGATCCGAGCTCGTCAGCTCATAGCTTGAGGGAGCCATTTAAGTAGAGTCAATGGGTCGCACTCCGACTCCACCCACCAGTGGGTGAACCCCAGGAGCATCATGGTAGATGCAGTTTTGTAGCGAGTGCGCTATTTCGAAAGTTTGTGTGTTTTATGCAAGTTTGCAGCACCAACTCTGGACACCGGTGTTTCGGAATTATTGTTCCTCGTCAGCAGAGTGTAGGTCGGTCAGGGGTTTGCTGTGCAGGCTGCCAAATGTTCTCAGGTTGATACCTCTCAAGGCGCGGGTGCGGGATCCGAGCTCGTCAGCTCATAGCTCGAGGGAGCCATTTAAGTAGAGTCAATGGGTCGCACTCCGACTCCACCCACCAGCGGGTGAACCCCAGGAGCATCATGGTAGATGCAGTTTTGTAGCGAGTGCGCTATTTTGAAAGTTTGTGTGTTTTATGCAAGTTTGCAGCACCAACTCTGTACACCGGTGTTTCGGAATTATTGTTCCTCGTCAGAAGAGTGTAGGTCGGTCAGGGGTTTGCTGTGCAGGCTGCCAAATGTTCTCAGGTTGATACCTCTCAAGGCGCGGGTGCGGGATCCGAGCTCGTCAGCTCATAGCTCGAGGGAGCCAATTAAGTAGAGTCAATGGGTCGCACTCCGACTCCACCCACCAGCGGGTGAACCCCAGGAGCATCATGGTAGATGCAGTTTTGTAGCGAGTGCGCTATTTCAAAAGTTCGTGTGTTTTACGCAAGTTTGCAGCACCAACTCTGGACACCGGTGTTTCGGAATTATTGTTCCTCGTCAGCAGAGTGTAGGTCGGTCAGGGGTTTGCTGTGCAGGCTGCCAAATGTTCTCAGGTTGATACCTCTCAAGGCGCGGGTGCGGGATCCGAGCTCGTCAGCTCATAGCTCGAGGGAGCCATTTAAGTAGAGTCAATGGGTCGCACTCCAACTCCACCCACCAGCGGGTGAACCCCAGGAGCATCATGGTAGATGCAGTTTTGTAGCGAGTGCGCTATTTCGAAAGTTCGTGTGTTTTATGCAAGTTTGCAGCACCAACTCTGGACACCGGTGTTTCGGAATTATTGTTCCTCGTCAGCAGAGTGTAGGTCGGTCAGGGGTTTGCTGTGCAGGCTGCCAAATGTTCTCAGGTTGATACCTCTCAAGGCGCGGGTGCGGGGTCCGAGCTCGTCAGCTCATAGCTCGAGGGAGCCATTTAAGTAGAGTCAATGGGTCGCACTCCGACTCCACCCACCAGCGGGTGAACCCCAGGAGCATCATGGTAGATGCAGTTTTGTAGCGAGTGCGCTATTTCGAAAGTTCGTGTGTTTTATGCAAGTTTGCAGCACCAACTCTGGACACCGGTGTTTCGGAATTATTGTTCCTCGTCAGCAGAGTGTAGGTCGGTCAGGGGTTTGCTGTGCAGGCTGCCAAATGTTCTCAGGTTGATACCTCTCAAGGCGTGGATGCGGGATCCGAGCTCGTCAGCTCATAGCTCGAGGGAGCCATTTAAGTAGAGTCAATAGGTCGCACTCCGACTCCACCCACCAGCGGGTGAACCCCAGGAGCATCATGGTAGATGCAGTTTTGTAGCGAGTGCGCTATTTTGAAAGTTCGTGTGTTTTATGCAAGTTTGCAGCACCAACTCTGGACACCGGTGTTTCTGAATTATTGTTCCTCGTCAGCAGAGTGTAGGTCGGTCAGGGGTTTGCTGTGCAGGCTGCCAAATGTTCTCAGGTTGATACCTCTCAAGGCGCGGGTGCGGGATCCGAGCTCGTCAGCTCATAGCTCGAGGGAGCCATTTAAGTAGAGTCAATGGGTCGCACTCCGACTCCACCCAGCAGCGGGTGAACCCCAGGAGCATCATGGTAGATGCAGTTTTGTAGCGAGTGCGCTATTTCGAAAGTACGTGTGTTTTATGCAAGTTTACAGCACCAACTCTGGACACCGGTGTTTCGGAATTATTGTTCCTCGTCAGCAGAGTGTAGGTCGGTCAGGGGTTTGCTGTGCAGGCTGCCAAATGTTCTCAGGTTGATACCTCTCAAGGCGCGGGTGCGGGATCCGAGCTCGTCAGCTCATAGCTCGAGGGAGCCATTTAAGTAGAGTCAATGGGTCGCACTCCGACTCCACCCAGCAGCGGGTGAACCCCAGGAGCATCATGGTAGATGCAGTTTTGTAGCGAGTGCGCTATTTCGAAAGTACGTGTGTTTTATGCAAGTTTACAGCACCAACTCTGGACACCGGTGTTTCGGAATTATTGTTCCTCGTCAGCAGAGTGTAGGTCGGTCAGGGGTTTGCTGTGCAGGCTGCCAAATGTTCTCAGGTTGATACCTCTCAAGGCGCGGGTGCGGGATCCGAGCTCGTCAGCTCATAGCTCGAGGGAGCCATTTAAGTAGAGTCTATGGGTCGCACTCCGACTCCACCCACCAGCGGGTGAACCCCAGGAGCATCATGGTAGATGCAGTTTTGTAGCGAGTGCGCTATTTCGAAAGTTCGTGTGTTTTATGCAAGTTTGCAGCACCAACTCTGGACACCGGTGTTTCGGAATTATTGTTCCTCGTCAGCAGAGTGTAGGTCGGTCAGGGGTTTGCTGTGCAGGCTGCCAAATGTTCTCAGGTTGATACCTCTCAAGGCGTGGGTGCGGGATCCGAGCTCGTCAGCTCGTAGCTCGAGGGAGCCATTTAAGTAGAGTCAATGGGTCGCACTCCGACTCCACCCACCAGCGGGTGAACCCCAGGAGCATCATGGTAGATGCAGTTTTGTAGCGAGTGCGCTATTTCGAAAGTTTGTGTGTTTTATGCAAGTTTGCAGCACCAACTCTATCTCTACTGATGAGGGAATCAATCCCGAAACACGAGCTAGGCTCGTGTCTAGAGATGACCACAATACAAGTACTTACTTGCACCGATTGAGGTGAAATACTTTGAAATTTGAACTTTGAACTGTTCTTAAATCACTTGAACTGCACAGACCACGATGCAGTGGGCCGATACAGCGGAAGAGGTCAGCGGTGTGCTCCCAACTCCGGTATCCACTTTTTCTTGGCTCCCGGTAGCCATGTAAGCTGACGAGCTTGTTGGAGATGCACCTGCGCGCCAGAGGGGCAACGAGGCCCGTGACGGATGTTTGGCTACCTGTTCTGCAACCCCGAATCTATCTCTACTGATGAGGGAATCAATCCCGAAACACGAGCTAGGCTCGTGTCTAGAGATGACCACAATACAAGTACTTACTTGCACCGATTGAGGTGAAATACTTTGAAATTTGAACTTTGAACTGTTCTTAAATCACTTGAACTGCACAGACCACGATGCAGTGGGGCGATACGGCGGAAGAGGTCAGCGGTGTGCTCCCAACTCCGGTATCCAGGAATTGAATTTCATTTAAGCGAATTAAAAAAAGGGATATAGACAAGATCAAAGGAACGACAGTTAAGAGCTGATAGCAACTGATTTAAAAAGGACCTTATTCGCATTTAGGAATATACAATGTGCATTACTATTCAAGATTTTTCCTATGCCTAATACAATTTTTTAGGAATTATGCAATATTTTTTGCAAAACACTCTGTTTCCAGACATTGTAAGGCGATGACGGCTGGGTGACATGATCTCAGACCGAAAATTCTTAAAATTGGTTTTATCCATCTTCCCGTCCACTCCTTATAGAACTTGCAAAACGACCACATGCATTGTCGACTGGGCAGATATGCCATCGCAAGGGCAAAATGACAGAACCTTTGTCCAGTCATTAACTTTCGGAAAGGATGTCAAGTGATGGAATGTGTTCATCCTAAACCGTATTAGCACAAATCTCTCATACCTATTTAAATTGAAAGTCAGATATGGTTGTATCGTTAGAGTGGTTTGGATCATTAGATTGTACTGTACTGAACACTTGTTAGCTTCAGTAAGCAATCTAAGCCTCTCCAGATGCCCCATGCACTGCTTTTTAAACTGTTTCCTCGGGATCTGAGCTATCAACGCTGGATTATAATAATACATTGAAAGGCCCAGGTCAACTTAAAACTTTTTCACGTACATGAGCCACCCAATCTTATCGACATTATCAAGGGCGAGGCAGTCCTTCAGTATCTCCCGGTTAAATTTTGTTTTTGGAGACGACCAAATACGATGCCATAATATAATTGGTTGTGCTTTTATTATGTCAGTGATGTAGGATATTCCTAGTTCCACATGGCAGTTATACGTTGCTGTTCCTCGAGGAACTGCCAGCAAATACCTCAAAAAAGCATTTTCCACTTTCTGTATAGCATCTACCCCACAGAAGCCCCAGATTCCAGCCCCATATATTGCCGTACTAGTGGATTTGACTTGGTATATCTGAAGCATTTCAGCCAGGGGCCTCCTGCCTAGCCTCTGGGCAAAATTGAGGAATGAGGTAGTAGCCCTCACAAAAAGGAGTTTCCTGGCGATTATTGCTTGTCAATTAAGATGCCTAAATAAGGGTATATAACGGTTGGTTCTAATTTCACGTTTTCTATCAAGATGCCCTTCTGCTTTTTTTGCCCAGCCCCACAGCTCATTACAAATGTCTTTTTTATGTTGATTTTTAATTCTAAGTTAGCCATGAATGCATGATACCTATTAAGGGCGCGTTGTAATTCTAGGGAGGTTCTTGCTAAGATCACAGCATCGTCCGTGTAGAGTAGGGTGGGTATTGGACGCTTCTTTAGCAACGGCAGGTCCTGACTCCCCTCTAGCATGGCTTTTTCAAGACCATTGGTATAGAGTGTAAAAAGGAAGGGAGCCAGGACACAACCCAGCCTAACCCCCCTCTCTACTTTGAATGGTGCCGTGAGCTCCCCGCCTGCACCAAACCGCACCCTGGCCGTAGCATTTGTGTAGGAATCTCTGATGAAGTTAACTATAGAGATATCCACGCCCATTTCTATTAGGATAGTCCAAAGTTTGGCGTGACTAACACAATCAAAGGCAGCGGTCAAATCTACATAGGCCATGTAGAGCTTTCCCCCCTTAGCTTTCACATATTTTCCCATAAGAAGTGACAGATTAAGGCCTTGTTCCATGGTGCCCAGACCTTCTCTGAACCCAAATTGGAGATAAGACAGTACATTGCTAACTTCTGCCCATTGCTGCAGGCGTTCAAGAAGAATACGGCCTGCCACCTTTCCCAAGGAATCCAAAAGGGATATGGGACGATAACAGGCCGGATTCTGTCGGTCTCCCTCATTAAAGATTGGGATTAAGATTGAATTTGACCATGAATCGATAAGACCCTCTGAACAAGTAGCTTGTAATACTCTTGTCAGTATTGGTGACCATAAGTCCATATTGCATTTGAAGAAATCCACTGGGACCCCATCAGGGCCCAGGGCCTTTCCTCCTTTGCTGGACAGTAGAGCATCTTCAACATCTGGTAAGTTAATATCAAGGTCTATGGGGAAAGATACAGGACTAGGAAGGCACCTTATCGTGGAATTATTGTCTGTCACAGAATTTACATCCATGTTTAGGCTAAAAATGTTGTATACAGTGGTTTTCGTCAATAGCAATTTCAACTGTCGGCCCATGACCCCCTTCTGAAAAAAAGGGGTTTTGAGAACTTTCCAAAAGGCAGCACTGTCTTTATTTCTACAGCTTTTATGTAGTTCAGCCCAAAGTTTTTTTTTCAGCTCTAGTTTTCGCGATTTTATGGCCTGATTATATGCTCTTCTTAGCTGTATAATGCTATTTCTATCCCTCACCTCAGCGTGTAGAGCGGTATTTAGCTCACGATATGCCTTAGTACAGGTCTTGTTAAACCAACCTTTGCTCTTCCCATTATTGTTTTTTTGTTTTTAAGAAATAATATTCTATTTATCTCCTTGGTAATTACCAAGAAGTTACTTAGAACCTCCTGGTGTGTGGATGAGGGATCTAAACTTTTAATTATCGAATCAAAGTAATTCACTACTACTGTTTTCGTAGTTTACTGTGGGTCAACTTTTGCCCATCCGAGGCAATATCCATTTGTTCTATCGATGGACAGATTTATTGGCCCTAACTTTCTTTCGGACGTATTGCTATCCGTATTAGAGGGGCAGGAAAGAGAAATGCTATTTGGAAAATGGTCACTGGTTGCATTTTCGTGGGTCTTAAAGTTAGTCAGATGAGTGGCATCCCTATCCATAATGAAGATAAGGTCTATAACGGTACTGACAACTCTACCGTTGAATGTTCGCGAGAAAGGGATTGGTGGTAAAAATAATTCATTTGCAAATCCCATTTCAAGTAACAATAATGTCTCATTTAGGCATTCACCACTTATAGTGTGAGGGAAATGAGTTAAGTTAACACTGTTTTCATCAGATAAACCACATGTTAAGTTACTACTTTGATTGCATGGCGATATGTTAAAATCGCCCCCCCATATCACCAAAGGTGGATTAGTGCTCCTACTCCGAATCTCCAGAAGAGTGAGGCGAATTTCTTTTAAGATTAAGATCAAGTGGTCCCTGTGCGTATTATTATAAAAATTGATCAAAACTAACTTTTCTCTCTTATTCGTAGGAATAGTTACAATTTGGTAATTGGGATCAGATTTCGTGTAAGTTATAGACCTAAACACCAGGAGATTTGAAATATAGACTATCAGACCTCCTTTAGCGCTACCAGAAATCGAGGGAATAGCGGGTGAAAAATAAGACTTATATCCCTCCATATGCATTGTTGTCCTGGCCCATGTCTCCTGTAGACAGAGCACCTGAAATGTAACAACTAAGGCGAGCCATATATCATTAGTGATTTTTGATCGCTGCCCGCTACATTCCAAAATAAGATATTGCATGTTTCTTCATTCGTTACTTCCAGGTGGTTACAATCTGGGACTTTCTGCCTTAGAGAAATATCTGAATCAGTACCCGAAATTTCTGAACCATTCTCCCTATTAGTGTGCGGGGCCAAATCTACATCTATTAGTGTTCTGTTTGAGATAAGGGTCCGAAACTCTGTGGGATGATCCAATACAGTATGTGACACATGTGAACTAGGGTTTGTAGTGGTCACAAAGCTATTCAGCCTGCAGAAAGCAGGATTTGCCTGGATCCCAGAAAATACTTGTTGTTTGGATGACATTACCAGAGTTAGTGGTGTATAACTCAGTCAATCTATTTCCTCCAAGTTTGATAAAAGGTCAAATCTGTTAAAAACAGGGACATTGAAATCATATGGATCTTGCATCTGGGGCCCGTTCCTACGGTAATCCCTACTTGGAATAAGCGGCATTGTATTGCGATAGAAGAACCCAAGTGGCAATATGGAAATTCCATCCTTACTCAAATGTCTCGCACCTGCTCTTTGTAAGATGGTTTGCACAAGTTTCGGGGACCTAAAATTCAAGACCACGCAATTGCCATTGCATTCTTTTTGTGAAGACCCGACCCAAGGAGTTCTGCGAATCATTTTAAACTCCTGAAAGAGTTAACTATCCAGCCCCGTTCAACTGTTTATTAAATGAAGGGCCTTATTTCTAAGTGCTGACCAATGTTCCTCCAGACCAGAAGGAAGTGGTGGGACATTGGTAAGGATAACAGTATAGGGCGTGGATTCTGGAGGTAATTTAAGGGATTCCTTAACATAATGCAAATCGTTCCTAACTTTTCCTGGGTCATTGCTCTTCGTCAACTCCGAAGGGGTCTTCGCCCTAATTGATGTGGCTTGCGCATTACAACTATTTGCAGAGGGAGCACCCACTACTTTACTAGAGCTAGCTACAGCATCAGCAAAGGATGTTGATTTAGCATGTGCTGTAGCTGGCCCAAGATCCTGTAAACCACTAGTGCTATCGTTATTAGCATTTGATTTCAAAGGGCAGAGATATTTCTCTATTTTTCCCAGCCTTATGTCAATTTGATTAATACAGGTTTGAGCATTGCAACAATCTTCGCCTCAAGTTTTGTTAACAAACAATCTTCGGAAGCTGGCTCTATCTGACCTGGTGGTACCTGAACGCAATTTCCAGAGGAGCCTGCTTCTGTTTCCACCAAAACCATTTTTTTTCTTCCCTCTAACCGTCCCTCCTGTTTTTGCTATTTTTTTTGCTTGATGTGAGGATAGTGGTAGAGTGCCGGCTTTTCTTTTTTTTGCCTGAGTGGCTAAAGTTACTCCCTCCCTCACTTTCTCCTGCTCTGAGTGTTGCTTACGTGTGCAACCTGCCCTACTGGAGGAGGGGTGGGAGTAGGTGTTATGGATGTGTTTGAGATAGTAAGTGCAGGCGATAAAATAACTTCTTGTGATTGTTGCAGCCCAGGGGAAACGTGCGATGAACGGTCAGAAATGGGATCAGTGAGGGAATGGGTACCAATTAAAGGATCTTTACTCAAAGAAAAACGAGGTTCCATGGAAAGTCTCCTTTGGGTGAGCTGTATCTCGTGGTTAAGAACAGACTCAGCCCACAACAGAAAGGCATCTAAAGTACCCACCACCCCGGGACTTCCTGGCCCCTTACGAATACCTTTACTCATATTCAAATTGTATTAAATTTGAATTTCACAAACAGATAATTAACAATTAATGCGGTGATTCCCAAACAATAGTCCAATGTGGTATTTAAATTTTCACTAACCAAGTCCTTGACAAGTCCGAATTGTAAATGGAAGGGGGGTGGCCCTGCCCAGCCTTCTCCTGGCTGCGACGGGCGCAGGACGGGCCCGCCCACTGCCCAGGCACTCCCGCACGCCTCCCCGCTGTGGGAGGCACCCTGCTGTTTTAAGCGCCTCCGGGCGCTGATGGATGACGCGGTGAAGAGGCGCCGCACAGGGACGCCGGGAGAGCGAGTCCCCCCACAGGCCAGCCACAACCCCCTGCTTCGGCGCTACTGAATCAAGTAAGTCCGGTCTACCCACGAATTTAAATGTGGCAGCAAGAGTTTTCCAGGCGATCCACTCAGCAATGCATGGCAGAGCGCTAGAGAAGCCCAACAGTCCTTACGACGGGTTTATCCCTGTTTTATCGAACAAAACGACTTCTCTATAGGGTAGCTAATAATGGTGAACAACCCCAGTTAATAGTACCAAGCGGGTTCAGAGATCACGTCCTTTTCTTAGCTCATGCCCATCTCCTTGCAGGGCACTGTGGAGCCGAAAAAACGACCCAATATATACTTCGCAGTTTCTTTTGGCCCAGGGGTATATGCACAGGTGCGGCGATACTGCCAGGAGTGCCAAATATGCCAGAAGAAAAACCCATATGTCCCATTGAATCCCCTTCCTATTATTGGTAAACCATTCGATAGACTCGGTATGGACATTATAGGCCCCCTACCCAAATCCAGCAGGGGTTATCAATATGTCCTTGTTATAGGGGACCATGCCACAAGATATCTGGAAGCCCTTCCCTTGAGGTCGGCCTAATCCACCACGATACCCCAAAGACTGATAGACGTTTTTTCAAGAATGGGGTTTCCCCGTGATATCGTCACCGATCAAGGGACTCCTTTTGTGTTAAGGCTGATGAGGCAGGTGTGCAAGGAATTGAATATCCAACACATAAAGACATCCGTCTACCATCCCCAGACGGACGGGCTTGTAGAGCCCTACCACTGCAATCTCAAGCTCACCTCAAGAAGATGCTCACTGGGGATGGAAAGAACTGGGATCAGCTACTACCTTTAGCATTATTCGTCCTGAGAAGTCAGACCCAGAGTAGTCTTGGTATGTCCCCTTTTGAGCTACTCGGCCAAAAACCCTGAACCCTCCTAGAGATTACAAAAGAGAGCTGGGAACAGGAGGCGGCACAGGAAAACCAGACTTTGTTGGACTATGCAAATCAAGTTAAGTCCCAGTTACACAATCTCAGAACCTTAGCCCACGTGTCACTAGAAGAGGCACAACAAAGACAAAAACACTTCTACAATAAAGGGAGGAAGAGGCGTGAATTAGTCGTAGGAGACTGGGCTCTAGTCCTTCTTGCGTCCTCCTCTCACAAGTTAAGGAAAAAATGGCAGGGTCCTTTCCAGATCACAGGAAAAATAGGAAAAACAACTTATATCCTGAGCCTCTCCCCGAGGAAAAGTCAAATGTATCATATAAACCGCCTAAAAAAATGGCTAGGCCCTACGCCTAAACATACCCATAGTGTATCCACGGTGGAATCTCTGCTTCACACAGTACACAACACCGTAATTAATACTGAGTTAACTGATAAGGAACGGAAAGAAATCAGGGCCCTCCTTCTTAACCATAAAGACAACTTTTCTGAACCTGGCAGGACCCATTTGGCCGAACATTCGATCCCGACCCAAGAAGGAGTTGTGATCAGACAGAAACCCTATAGGGTCCCTGAGGCCCGGCGCCTCGCTCTCCAGAACGAGGTGTCTCAGATTCTAAAGACAGGGATCATAGTACGCTCTACGAGCAATTGATGTTCCCCAATTGTCCTTGTGCCGAAACCTGATGGCTGCATCCGGTTTTGTATCGACTTTATAGCGATAAATCGGATCTCCAAACAGGACGGCTATCCGCTTCCTAGGGTTGATGAGCTGAGAGAGCGCCTTGGTGAGGCTCGCTACATATCCACAATGGATCTCACTAAGGGCTATTGGCAAATTCCCCCAAACCCTGCTGACCAAGAGAAGACAGCTTTTTCCACCCCTGATGGCCTATACCACTTTACGGTCCTCCCATTTGGGTTCCATGGCGCCCCGGCTAGTTTCCAGAGGCTGATGGATACGGTATTAGCACATCACCTATCCTACGCCTCTGATTATCTAGACGACATGGTGGTATATAGCAAGTCATGGCACAAACTCCTCCAACATCTTCAGGCCATCCTTGCCAAGCTTGGACTCGCTCGGTTACATATCAACGCAAAAAAAGTCCAGATTTGCTTTCCAGAAAGTCAAGTATCTGGGGTATGATTTAGGGAAGGGTCTGATAGAGCCCCAGACCAAGAAGGTAAAAGCCATCCAAAACACACCCTTCCGGCTACCAAACGTGACCTTCGGGCTTTCCTCGGGTTGGATGGGTACTACAGATGCTTCATCCCCCAATTTTCCAAGGTCGCTGCCCCCTCACAGACCTCTTTAAAAAGTCAGTCCCTGCCATAAGGTTGCGTACTCCCTCAATCCCTGAAAACCGGGCCTTTCTGCTCCTTAAGACCACCATGACAACCTCCCCTGTCCTGATGACCCCCAGACTTTCAAAACCCCTTTATCATCCAGATGAATGCCTCTGGGGTGAGAATCAGGGTGGTGCTGTCCCAGGTCGATAGTGAGGGTGAGAAGAGGCCAGTCGTCTATATCAGAAGGAAGTTGTTCCCAAGGGAAAGTGTCTATCCTACAATTGAAAAGGAATGTTTAGCAGTAAAGTAGGGAATCGAGAAACTGCGCTACTATCTTGAGAGTCAACCCTTTACTTTATACAGTGACCATGCTCCACTGACGTGGCTCCAACTGAACAAAGGCTGCAAAAACCGTGTCCTCCAGTGGTTCCTGGACCTACAAGCTTTTCGTTTTGAGGTGCCTCACCATAAGGGTACAGAACAGGGGAACGCCGACTTTCTTTCCCGTTATCCTCTTTCCCCCGATCAGGGAATCCCAGGTGGGAGGTTGTGTCACGACGTCCCGCTGGAGTGGACCCCACAGACGTCCTCCGACATTGACGCTTTAATCCTACTCCGTACACAGGAATGGCCTGGCCCCTTTAAGACTGCTCCGAGCCTGTGGGAGGGTGTATCAGCCAGCGTGACGTCAAACCCTCTCCTCCTATCAGAAGGCCCGCCGGAATGAAAAAGGAGGAGCCAGAACCAGGAAGGGATCAAGCCGGAAGAAGGACTGGGGAAGAGGAACGTGAACGCGAACCGGAGGCAAAGCAGCTGAAGGAACTGGAGGCCGAACAGCTGAAGCTCGTGTCATCCCGTGGTCTTGACATCCAGGAGAAGAAGCCAGAATAGGACCCTGCGCCAGGAGGCCAATGATCCCATGCTTTGCCCCGCCACGCTCCAGTAGGAGTGAGGCTGGAGCATGTACGTCGTCGTCTGCGGGGGCTCTCGTTGTCACGGGGAGGGAACAGGTGGGGCTGTGAGGGTGGGCACCGATTTCCAATCTTTAAAAAAGCACAAGTGACGGTTGTTCGCGGTGATCCCCTCACACACCCCCTGCCCTGGTCAAAACCGGCTCCCTCGAGTGCCCCACTGATCTGTGGTTGTTTTTGTCTTGTCTTTTGGTGCTGTCCCGGACGTTTGTCTGCTGGTGCTGAGACCACACGGACTGCCAAAGAAGGTATCCTGCCGAAAAGGATTAAACCGAACTGTACAAAGATTTCCGTTCTTCCCCCCCTTCCACTTGTCCATAGGAACACTGGATGGACATTATTATTTGTGACTCACAGTTCTCATTAAGGATATTAAAAACGGATAGTAAGGAACCAACTGTAATTGCGGTTGCCAAATCTTTACATGGAATGTGGATAACCCGTGCCTATAGGCTGAGTAAGATTTAACTGCTATATGGATGTACCTGGTCTTTTAAAAGACATTTTTGCTTAATCTGGTCCCAATCACATACTGGTTTTTATAGTATTAAGGCCTGGGATTTTTGTCACTTTTTATCATGTTTTAGACTAATTTATTGTACTTAATGATGGAGTAAATGTGGACTTACAATATATAAGGTTATTTTTCTACTATCACGAGAATGGAATGCTATGTTATTATTGTTTTAAATGTAAATGTCTTTTATGATCATGTATCGAAATAAAGACTTTTCTAAATCGAAATCGACTCACAGTTCTCACTGAATAAAGAAAGTGTTATCTTCCTAACTTCCTGGGTCTCCTCATCTTCTTTCTTTGACGCAACCGTCCCTTCTCCCTATAGCCACTCAGGGGTCTGTGACAATCGCACAATTCACCAGCACACAATTCAAAATCACCCAACATAATTACACTAGACATAATACCACTCAGCACAACATAATTAAACTCTACACAATAACTCTCTAATCACTACCACATAAATGCACCCCACATAAAAGCAATCTATACCAAATAGCAATAATCCACTTAAACACACTCCACTTAATTCAAATCAGCCTAATTTCACTCAACGCCACACACAAATCAACTCAGCATGTTTCAATTCCATATCACATAATTCAACAGGAAACAACATAATATAATCAACACAATTCCATAACACTCCACATACATACAATCCACACCACATAATTCCACATCACATCACAAAATTCAATAGCACACAACATAATTCAACTCCACTACATAACACTCTACAACACAAAATACCATACCACAAAATTACTCTCCAAAACACACAATCCCAATCCACCTAATTCCAATACACTAAATACCACACAGTTACTATCCACATTATTGCACTGAACACCACATACATCCACTCCACATCACAAAAGTAAAAAGATATTTACATTTACAACACCAATAGCTCTAACTGTTGTTTTCTAAATAATCACTCCACTGCAGACAAAAAAGCATAGGTAAAAAGCATTGTCATTTACGCCAATAACTCTAACTTTCACAAATGTGAGACCGATTGCATTACAAATGCATGTTTTTTTACTTCCCAAAACATTCATCACTAACATCTTAAACACATACCCTCTAATAGATGTAGTTCATCTCATATATTTTTTTTCATCACCGTGATACTCCTTTTAATCAAACTCCCATATACATCTTAATTTCTAATGCACGTTTTTAAAATAATTACAAAGATATATACGTTCCAGTGAATTGAGTTTGTAGATTATATTGTTATTTTAGCTCTTTCTGCATAGTTTTGACATGGTTAAGATTCGTAAAAACTAAGCACAAAAATGGTATACCACTCTCATACAAAACAAGTTTAAAATGGCAACCCCTTCAACTTTCCACTCTATCATCATAAGAAAGGCAGCAAATGAAATCATGTCTTCCATTTTAGACTACTGCATCTCCACTTGTGAATGGTTAGCATCTGTTAACCCATTCCCTCTCTTTCAAAACGAGGTTCCTGTTGCTGCGTTTTTGCGATGATTGTGGAGAAATAGCAAAAATAAACAGGAGTTCAACCCGATAACTACCTTCATTTTTCAGAAATTTAAATACTATACAACAGTTTATTACATAGACCTGAGTAAGAAATTAAAACTAGCCATTACTTACATTTTGTCATCACTCTTCAACTTTTCAAAAAAAATGCATGTGTCTTCAACACCCTTCCCCCAATAAAGTCTTAGCTCAGTGTAGCTAGGAACCCAGTGGAACCAGTAGGTCAAAAGTTCACAGCACATTCTAGAATAAACATGCTCCACCCAAATAAGATACAGCAGGTGTGGGTTATTTACTTCCCAGATTCAAAAGTATTTCAATGTCTGTATTACTTTTCTTTTACAAACAAAAGCCAATAATAAGACTTCTTTCATTTGTTTGAGTAACACCATGGTGATATAACCTGGTGCTCTTAGACTTGTGAATGAGAGAGTCAGTTGTACCTGACACAGCCCACTGGGTGGATGGGACCTTTTATACTTACAATAAACATACATATTCCTCTACTCTGGATCGTCTTTAATTCATTCAACTTGTTTTTACACTGGGAACGAGCTAAGGAATCTACCCCAGTGCATCTACGTCAATTTTTGAAGACTTTACTACGCCTGAAGAGGAGGAGTTTGGTCTCAACATCTTCAGGTCTTATTCTGGATGAAGCCACCTTTTTCATTCAAGTGGATACCAAGCTCCACGTGAGTTACTATTAAAATTTCCATTATTTGTTTGGACATTTGTCTGGTTGAATATGGAGAGCATTCGACGCACGTCTCACCCTTGAGCCTTTGGGTTGGGAGGTCTCAGTGCGAGCTCTCTCATATCCTAGACTATCTTTGAGGTGTCTTAAGAGCAGTCGCCGCACACCTCACCCCTGTGTTCTGTGGGTTGGGAGGTCTCGGTGCAGGATCTCTCATATCCTAAACTATCCTTGTGCTGTCTTGAGAGCAGTCGCCGCACACCTCACCCCTGTGTTCTGTGGGTTGGGAGATTTTGGTGCGGGGTTTCTCATGCCTTGGACTGCCTGCATGCTGAATTCTTGTACCCTTTGCTGCCCACTTTGAAGGAAACAAATCTCAATACAGCATGGAGTGCGTGGAGGGATTTGTGGTTGTGACTGTTTTTAAAGGAAACGTGTGTTGCGGCGCGGACTGTGGTTTTAAAGGAAGCATGTGTTGCAACGTGGAGAATTTTGTTTTGCTTAAATCACCTTTGACATTACTTGAATCTTGCGTCCCTTGGAATTTACAGCTTTGCGCACGCACTTGCCTGTATTGTTGTCCTTCGAATCCTCTTCGGCTTTCTGGTATTTCATGCTCCAAGGAATTCTTCCTTTCTTCATGCGCATGTGACGACACGCACTGTCTCACACTGAAACTGACATCACACGTTAATTGTGTGGCATAGCGGCCATTTTGGTACAACCGGAACTTTATTTACTGTTGAGTATGCAGCTCATCGTGACAAAGATATTTCAAGACTTTTTACTGTTCAAGAAATCTATAATTATTATCGGCTGTGTTCCAGTTACCTTCAATTGGTAACTTACTTGGACTGGTCTAAATTTCTTATTTCTCTGTCAAGCGTATGCTTTGCTATGCTTAATTTAATACTGTTTGTTTAGGAACAAAATGTTTGGTAGTGAGACGTCCTAATTTAATTAGACATTGAACTACATCTAACTCTTGAACTACATTTAACTCTTCATTTTCATTTTTAAATCTATCAACATTTTATTGGGTAATCTTTGGTTAAGCACACTTGGCTTACTTTTATCTTGGCTTATTACAGAATTATTTGTATAGATTTTCCCCCTTGACCTTTGCTTACCGTGCGCAACCTTGCAAAATGTTGCAACTCCACCGTTTTTTCTAGCATCTCCTGGAGACCCGCCTATTAGATGGCAAAAGTGGAAAATCGTCTTTGAAAGATATGCCAAGGTGTGTGGAACCAATCTCAGCGCAGAAAGTAGAACTGCCCTTCTCCTACATTGTCTTGGATCAGAAGGGCATAAAGTGTTTGATCACTTACCTGAAATAGATGATCAAAGTTTGAATGAGTATGAAATATGCATACTGAAACTAGACGGGCATTACCTGCCCAAAGTAAGCACAGTCTTGGAACAATATCATTTTGGTCGTAGGACACAAAATGATGGTGAGTCGGTGGAAAACTAGGTTACTGCTCTAAGAAAGTTGGCGTCTACATGTAAATTTGGACCATTGCTGGATGAAAGAATAAGGGATCCGTTCATGTTGGGTTGTAATGTTGAGAAAGTCAGAAGTAATTTTTGGCAGCTCTTTAGATGAAGGTATTACCATTGCTAAACAGATAGAACATTTGCTAAACTGTGTGGAAATTATTACCAATTATGAAGCTAAGGACAATAGTGTCTATTCGGTAAAAGGGAATTTGAAAGAGAAAAGTGTGAAGAAAGGACATTATGTGAAACCAGAAATGAAAGGTCTCCCCACTCTTCAACCCAAGTGTTACAGTTGTGGGAATGTAGGACATCTGGCTAATGACTGAAAACTACTTGTTCGAATTGTAAAATGTTTTGGTCACTTTACAGCTGTGTGTAAGGCTAAGAAAAACAAAGGGAAAGTTTTCGCTATCTAACATGACAGTAATAGTGATAGCGATGTTTACTCCGAGTTTGACTGTGGTTAAATTGTGTCTCAAGTATCAGACAATAGTTTGAAGGGTCCTTTAGATGAAGCCTTTATTGAAGGTAATAGTACAAAGGCACTTTTTGATTGAGGAGCGAAAATCACCATTGTCTCCAAACAAAATGAATTTTGATACATAGAGTAAAAATACTGAAGGCTGACATCATACCCAGTACCTACGGTGGAGAACCCATAAAGCTTATGGGATATTTTTGTGGCCACCACTGGACGTACCCCTTTTGAGTTGTTTAAGGGAAGATACCCTAACACGTTGATTGCACCTTATTGGGTTAATGAAGCTGAATCAAAAAAGGGTCTGACGATTTCTGATGGTAAGCAGAAGCTCAAGGAGGGTGAAAGGATTGATGCAGAAAAGCAGTCAAGGTTACTCCCGTGATAGTTGGTAATTATGTCATGATCAGAGCTCCTTTTGGTAGGAAAGCGTCCAGTTTGTTTCAGAAACCACATAACGTGGTCAAATTATTAACTAATGCCATAAAAATTGAAGATTCACGTATTTGGAATCTTAATAGAGTGGTTGTCATTAAGAACAGTAAGTTAGCAGGTAATGAGGGTAAAGGGCAATCCTCAGACTTACCTTCATCGTGTCCAATGTGTCAGCTCCTTACAAAGAATGCAAGAATGTGGTGTACCAAAGAGAGAAAAGGCTTGCAAGACAACCCTCAAGGTTAAAAGTCTAACCCCCAGATGCATCAAAGTTATGTTTTGCGAGTCCTTAATAGCGAATTTGAAGGATTCGCTATTAAAGACTCGCAAAACGGAATGCATGTAGGAATCGCAATATTATTTGCGATTCCTACTGATTCCTAATTTGCGATTAGCTAATTGCTAATCGCAAATAAGGAATGGCTTTCCCATTCATTCCTATGGGCCTAAAGGCCCATAGGAATGAATGGGGAGTCATTCCTTATTTGCGATTAGCAATTAGCTCATCGCAAATGTGCCGCAATTTCAAGGGTGCCAGGGTGTCCAAAGGACACCCTGTTGCACCCCTGAAATGATAATGTTCACTGGTGTTGCGCACACACATTTCCCAAGGACATGTGTGTGTAATATACAACTTCGAAAAATGCACTAAAGTACATATTTCTAAGTTTTTGCTATTTACCACATAGTTTGACTTTGCGGTAAGTAGCGGCCCCAGTTTGCGAATTCGCAATCTAGGAATGGTTCTTGCATTGCATTTAAGGAATCGGCATTTAAGGAATCGCAAATTGCGATTCCTTAAATGCAATCGCAATTTGAGAACTTGCAATTATTTGCGAATTCTTAAATTGCGAGTGCATGAACCCTTGATGCATCTCAAATGCCATTTTTGCGGGCGCAAACGGCCGAATTTTGCGATTCGCACCGTTTGCGCTCGCAAAAATGCTTGATGCATCTACCTGTATGTGATGTTATAATGTTATGTTTCTGTTTTTGCTTTTATCTTTTGTCATCTTATTTTGTTGCTATTACCTTGTATTCCACCCTCTTGTTATTGCATTTTGAACTTTTAGTATAAAGAGGAAATGTGTGCAGTAATGTACTTTATTTCTCCAAATCCTTATAGGCCTGACTTACAGTGTATTCGTTTGAGTAGCACCATGGTGATAGAACCTGGTGCTCTTAGACTTGTGGCTGAGAGAGTCAGTTGCACCTGACACAGCCCACTGAATGGATGGGACCTTTTGTACTTGCAGTAAACTTACATATTCCTCTACTCTGAATTTTCTTTAATTCATTCAACTTGATTTTACACTTACAGTATGGATTGTGGGCCATAGATACATCTATTGGGCTAAAAAGGCTGCAAAAAAGAGAGGTGTTGACAGGGACTTGGGTTTGTCAAATGTGCAGATTACGTGGTTTTTCCAGAGAGAGTTAAAGTTTCATCAGTTCCTGGCTGCGGTTAAATCCATTGTGGATTCTCAAGCTCCTCACCTCCTGATTGTGCACTGTGGTGGCAATGACCTAGGCACATTGACTAGTGTACGGCTGGAAATCCAAATGAAATAAACCTTTGCAAAACTGATGTCGCTTTTCCCTCTCACTGTCTTAGTGTACACTAATATATGCCAAAGACAGAAATGAAAGTGGTCAAATAAATTCTGTCCACAGATTTACACAGCCAGGAAACATATTAATAAAACTGTTTCTGTAACATTCAATGGCCACCAAACATATATTTGTTTATATTTCCACCAATATTCGCGACAAAGTCAGTTGTGGCAATGTCCCCACAATGATAAATAGGGGGCATGCTGGCAATCGCGGTGCCACCGTGAATACCCTGCCAAATTTGTTGTAAGTCTGTAAGGATGAGTGTGTACTTGTATCAGTGATTGTATAAAACAGTATGTATGCGTTTGTTTCTGTTTGAATAACTGATGTGGTGTGTGTATAACTGTAAAGGTCAGTAAATGGAAGTGTGATTGATTCTTTGCATGACTGGCTACGTGTGTGAGTAACTCTGGAAGAGTGGTGGTGTGTGAGTGCATGTATAGGGGTATGAGTGCTTATGATAGTGTTGTATTGATGAGGGCTGCATGTATGTGTGATTGTATGGGTTAATCAGTGGATGTGTGTGTAGACCCAGGAATCAGTGAGTACGTATGCAGTAACTGGTATTGGTGTACCAATGGTTTCGAAAATGATAGTCTGTATTTTACAGTGGGTGTATCAAAGGTTATGTTAGAGTGTGAGGAGGTGCATCAGATCTTCACGTGGATGATGTCATCAGTGATGTAATTTGAGATGTCATCAGTGATGTCACTGACCTTGTCATGATTGATGTAATATGTGACGTCATCAGCAGTGCATTGCGGGTGTGCAAGTTATAGTTAGCTAAACTAACTATAACGAGGGAATTTCTATGGTTTTTTACGAGAAGAATGTCCAGCTAACTATAACATCCCTGAAACCTATGTTTTTTTCAGTGAATTTCTAAAGTTTTTTCAGTGCTATTTCTAACTATAATGTCAATGAAACGTTTGTTTTTTTCAGTGAATTTCAAAGGTTTTTTTAAATGCTAATTTCTAACTATAACATGTCTGAAACCTATGGTTTTTTCAGTGAATTTCAAAGGTTTTTTAAATGCTAGTTTCTAATTACAATGTTCACTAAACCTATGGTTTTTTCTGTGATTTTAAATTATCATCCCATTCTCTTTTTTTTTTTAATTCAGAAAGAAAATGACATGAGCTTACAAAGTAAGACAAAGAAAATAACAAGCAAAAGTATATATCAAGATAATTAGAGGTATTAATATAAGCTACAAAAAGAAACATCAAATATTGAGAATAAATATAAGCAAAATTGGCAACTGGTATGATATAAGGTAATAAAAGATATACTAAATATACATTGTAATTACAAGAAAAGTGAAAATAATATTAATATGTTTAACAAAATACAGGAATTCATGGAGGTTTAGGAACTTCTTGTTGTAACGGGGACAAAGGCAGAGAACCCTGAGCACTTAAATCAAAAAATAGTGTAACTGGACTCCACAATTCTTTTCGCTTGGCAGCTAAAGCCAAGGGGTAGACAAAAGTCGTATCTAACCTGTGATTATAGCAAACAGCATACCACCAAGCCTGATAAGATATTTTGGTAAAATCCTTCCAATTTTTAGTTATTTGCTGGAAAGCTACTGCCAACAATAAGTCAATTATTCTAACCCTGAAAAAATCCCAAATGGATCATCCCATTCTCAACCTGGTGAAAACTGTCAATATCGTCAGTTTTCCAGTGATAGCTACCGCAAAAATAATCGCCACAAATGAGAGCTACCATTAACGCTAATGATATGCAGTAGGCGTTCCCGTTAAAAAATAACATGAAAACACCACTTCTCGATATTTTCAACGATCAGCCAAATCTGCAATGCGATCCAAAAACAGGCCAAGAGCCGTGTTAGCAGTAAGAATTTAACATCTGCCTTTTACTGGTATAAAGCAGGATGACTACCTACAGTATGAAAGGGAGCGCAGCCCAGAGCCACATCTGTAGACCAACACATGTCTTAGAGCTACTGATCATGCAGCTCCCAAACCCAAGAAGGACACAACACCCACCGCCATCACCCCCAGGACCACCCCCCTGGACCGCCCCCCCTACTACCACCGAGGCAGCGCAGAAGAGGAAGCGGACCTTCCCAAAAAGGCATGGCCCCTCAGCCACACAATACCTGAATGTTGGGAGATGTGGCAACCAAGTATGTGTGAAGGACACAAGTCGCCCATCAATAACAATGCACACAATGCCAAGTGTAGCGGTGATGTGCTGAACAGACCTCACTATGCAGAGCACAGACCTCTTCATGTGTACATATACTGCTGGTGCTTGTAGTGTTGTGGACAGTAGACGCAACCATGTTACCTCAGGCAGTGGGGAAAATCTTGGTCATGTAGCTGTGTCATTCCCCCGCTGCAAGCGTAAGCATAAGCTGAGTGGGCTGGTCCAACGTATGCCACTCCAGCGTAGGAGTGTGAATAAATAGGCAGGGGCTCTGGGTGTGGTTCACTTCTGGGAAGGTCAACGCCTCTTCCAGAGCGGCGGCCCTCACCCTGCCATGAGGCCACTGCCGTGACTACCGGCCACCTCGACACAGGCCCCCTGCCAGCCCAGCGGCGCAGCACCGCAGAGTTATGTCTATGCTGACTACTGCCTTCGATGTACACTGCAGACAGCAGGGCTCACAATTCAGATCGAGTCGCGATTGCAGATGACGCAGTCCATTAGGCAAGAGACATTGCTCCCAGTGTGGCCCGGCCGGACCACGCATCATCGCTGGCTGCACACACACTGAGGGCGTCAGGTGCCACTAACTGTGCAGCTCAAGTGAACACCACATGACTGTTGGCCCTTGCTGACCGCTGCCTCCAGCCTATCCTGCGGTCAGCAGGGCTGACAGTTCAGATAAAGTTGCGATTACAGATGACGCAGTTCAGTCGGCAACAGACATTCCTACCACTGCAGCCCGCCCGGACCATGCATCATCGCTGGCTGAGCACAGGCTGAGTGCTTCAGGTGCCACTAACTCTGTGCAGCTCAAGTCAACACCATGTGGCTGTGGTCCCTTCCTGTCCGCTGCCTCCGGCCTACACTGCGGTCAGCAGGACTCACAATTCAAATTCAGTCTTGATTCATTAATGTCAGAGTCCAGTAGGCAACTAACTATAACGTCCTTGAAACCTACATATTTTGACAATGTAGTCCATACATATTTCATCTTTTGTTCCATACGCCTACACTGCAGTCAGCAGAGCTCACAATTTGAATTCAGTCTTGTTTATTAATTGTAGACAGAATTATAGTCTATGTCCTCGGATTTTGTCAAGAGGAAGTGACAAAAAGCATTCGTCGATGTCTGTGCTGACTACTGCCTTCGATCTACATTGAGGACAGCAGGGCTCACAATTCAGATTGAGTTGCGATTTCAGATGACGCAGTCCAGTAGGCAACAGACATTGCTCACAGTGCGGCCCGCCTGGCCCACGCATCATCACAGGCTGCACACACGCTGGTTGCTTCATGTGCCACTAACTCAGTGCACCACAAGTCATCGCCACATAGCCTTATTAAGGCAGAATTCATTAGACAAAAGACATTGCTACCAGTGTGGCCCGCCCAGACCAGGCATCATCACAGGCTGCGCACACGCTGGTTGCTTCACGTGCCACTAACTCAGTGCACCACACGTCATCGCAACGTAGCCTTATTAAGGCAGAATTAATTAGACAACAGACATTGCTACCTGTGCCAGCCTGCCTGTACCACGCATCATTGCAGGCTGCGCACATGCTGGTTGCTTCAGGTGCCACTAACTCAGTGCACCACAAGTCATCGCCACGTAGCCTTATTAAGGCAGAATTCATTAGACAAAATACATTGCTACCACTGCGGCCCGCTCAGACCATGCATCATCGCAGGCTCCGCACACGCTGGTTGCTTCAGGTGCCACTATCTGTGCAGCTCAACTCAACGCCACGTGGCTGTGGGCCCTTGCTGACTGCTGCCTCTGGCCTACACTGCGGTCATCAGGACTCACAATTAAAACTGAGTCTTGATTCATTAATTGTAGAGTCCAGTAGGCAACTAAGTAAAACATTCCTAAAACCTACATAATATCCTTTTAGTATCCTTGCTTCAAGAACTCATTTTATATCAGTTATAGCTTTAGTACAATGACCAAATCCATCTTGCAAGTCCAAAGGAGCACTGAATGGCAGTCTACACTGCGGACAGCAGAGCTTACAATTTGAATTCAGTTTTGATGTATTAATTGCAGAGTGAACTGTACTCTATGTTCTCCGATTTTGTCAAGAGAAAGTGACAAAAAGCATTCCTCTATGTCTGTGCTGACTACTGCCTTCAATCTACATTGCGGACAGCAGGGCTCACAATTTAGATCAAGTTGCAATTTCAGATGACGCAGTCCAGTAGGCAACAGACATTGCTACCACTGCGGCCCTCCCAGACCACACCCCATCGCTGGCTGTGCACACGCGGAATGCTTCTAATGCTCCTCCCTCAGTGCACCACAACTCATGGACCCTTTATGATATATTCTTTTGAGTATGATTTCAGATCTGCTGCCCCTACCTCAGTGCACCACAAGTCGTAGACCCTTTTTACAATAGAATCTTTTGTGTATTATTTCACATCTGGTGCCCCTACCTTTGTCAGCACAAGTCATAGACCCTTTATGATTGAATCTCTGTGTGTGATCCGATAATTACTGTTGTACTTGTTGCCAGCAACAACCATTCCGAGGGCTGGCTTACACTCACCCACACGCACCCAACACAGACGTCACTGGACATGTGACCCTGGTAATAAAAAAGGCTGAGCGCACATGCCCGTACCCAGTTCCACTATCTATCTAACTGTGTCTGTGTGTTCATTATGTATGCATGATTCTGCCCCTGGGCCCTACCACATTACATTGTGCTGGGGACAGCACACCCACCATGTTACCTCTGGCAGTGGGGAAAACTTTGGTTATGTAACTTTGTCTCAGTCATTGTATATGTGCATAGGTAGAGACTGGATCATTAGAGTACTGCAAGGAGAGTGTATAGTGAATTTAAAAGTGCTTGGGGATTGGCGGAGTGATTGGATAAGTACATATGTTGGCAGAACCTAACCCCGAGCATGAGCTTGGCTCTAATTGGCTGCCCTCCATGTAGCAAAAAACAGCAATTTGGGCTTTGCATGGCCCTGTATTGCTACAGCTGTAACACTCCACTGAATATGCAATAAACATTCATATCCACACAGATATTGTTGTGTGGCGTTTTAGGCTCCGAGTGAATTTTCCCGATTCATGCCCTTATATAGGTACAATTCATATTGCCCTAATATAGGCATAAGAAATCAAGCCCTTATTGAGACATAGCCCATGCAGACCAAATACAGGCAGGGCTACTTCCACCTGTACCAAACGTCACAACAATTTCTTGGAAAATTGGCTTAAGCTGTTAGGGAACTTCCCCTTGCTCGAATATTGATTTGTCCAAGAACTCATGTACTTTGCAAAGAACAACTATTCCCTAGGGGTTCTTTCCTGACGTTATTATGCCCGACTTTACGTCAAACTATGGCATTCCTAGACACCTTCAAGGTATAAATATACCTTCACTTGCTCTAGCAAGAGACAACGGTGGTTCGGAGCAGTTCGACTATCTACTTGCCCGATGCAGTGCCGAAGTAAGCTGACCCTCCAGCTGACTCACTGATCAGGAAGCTGTCCTTTCGCCTGCCGAGAATCCAGCTCCAGTGTTTCCAAGCTCCCCTTGCGGGGTGTTGGGAAATCGAGTCCCGAGACAGAAATACCAGACCTCCTTCATTCTAACTAAGGTATAGAGCTGATTAGAACCTAAGAGAAATCTTGGATAGATTCTTGGCAAAGAAAACTAAACCTATGCTACACAATACTTACTTCTTCCCGCGTACTAGACTTAGGTTAGATACATTGGGGCAGGCGTATTTTAGAAGCACCTGTTGATTATTTTTAGTCATTGTTATTTATGTATGTATTTTATGGCTTAGAAACCATACAATGCTTTTACAGTATTATTTTATAAATACTATTCTTGCTGTACGCATTATACTTTGCAGTCTGCATTACGGTTGTAGCAGTTCACTTCTCTTGCATGAGAAAGAAGACTGTTCAATAAACCTTTTTATTGAAAACGCCCGTCTCTCTATTTCTCTGCAACTCTGTAGAAACGAAGCATGCATGTTTGACTGAGTGAAATCTATTGTTTCCGCGACTCCAGAAATACATTTCTTATTCTTGGGAAACTAAGTTGTCATGTTTATGCGGTTGTCAGAAACTAATCCCTTCTTATGTATTCGAGAAAGTTTCTAGTGACCTCTGAGTTAGCTGGCACACACACAATTAAGTTTAATATATTCGATAGAGACCTAGTTGACCTCAGTCCTACGTCGAATCTATAGGATATATTATTCCAACGTGCAGAGACTATTGGGAATATAGGAACTACACTACATGGCGCCCAACATTTGGTAAGGCACTAATTTAACGCTAGATACTAAAGTAACTCAGTTGTGCTTTTCTCAGCTACCCCTTTTTCCCGTAAAATACTCCAATAGACGTCTGGAGTGGGAAAAAGGATAAAATATCCGCAATAGCTGAGTAGGAAGAAAATCCTATGTATTAGCTTTTTGGTTTGTTCAACGTTAAAGGATACAGTGTTCCAAAATATTGTGCACCTTATCTTTGTTTCCTTGAAACTTGCTCTGCAAACCTTCAGCCAACAAAGTAACTGAAAACGAGGACGGCAATAACGCCGTAGCAGGCTTTGACGTTACAGGTTTCCAAGAGACCGACGCAGATACTATAATCATCCCAGAAAATGTAGGGAAAGCTATCACTATAAAACTTATAACAAATAAGCAAATCCAGTAACACATGTGTTTCACTTCTACAAAAAAGAGGAACCTCCAACGGAATACATTCCTTTCGGGGATTTTGAAATTCCATTAACATACCAAGAGCATGCGCTCCGGTTTAAAGGCGCCCTAAAACATTTAAATCACATTACCAGGCTCGGTCCACTAGGTAGACCAGAAGCAACATGGCCGATATTAGCCAGCTATACACCACTTCCTGCCATTGAACATATAACAGATGCGGAACTATTAGTTCAACTGAAAAAAAACGAATCAAAATCCATAGACAATTGTTTCAATATGTCATGCGGACTCTAACAGTCCAACCTCCTATAAGGATTCCACAACACACCCCTTACCAGGGGAACACAAATAAAATTACACCACAGACTATACAATCAGTCATTGGTAAATTACCCGCAAAACGGGAGAAAATTCCATTCTGGATAGCTCAAAAGATTACTCAAATAGAGGCAGTATTTCCTGATATTACCCCTCATGAGAAACACAGAATTTTAACAATCTGTTTATCAATGGGGATCGCACCACACCTGGAGGACTGCGACACTTGGGGTACAGTCTTTGCTGCAATCTACACCAAAACACATGGTGTTCTATCTATGGCGGTAATAACTGGCATCCTGAAACAGATTCAAAATGAATACGGGGCAGAGCCTGCTTTAAATCTGGGTATGAAACTACTGAAAGGTTTCAAACCGGTATCAACAATAATATTAGCTAATATTAAAGGTGAAGCAGCATCCGTGGCGATCCGCCAAAAGTTATGAGAATTTGATGTAACTGAGCAACCACATGAACTGGCCAGAATAATTGAAAAATCTTATGAAGAACTAGGTAGAGACAGTTTGGGTGGTAGACTAGTGAAACCCCAACTGACTGAAAGTCCTGAAAAGGTCTTTATTAAAAACACTCTTACTCTTCCAAAGAAGAAGTGGGAGAACACTAAACAAAATCCTAAAGAGAAGCGTTCTCAATCCAGAGGTAGGTCTCCTCAAAAGGAGCCCTCTGAAAGGAGGTACAACCTCAAGAATAGGGATAATTTGAAAAAACCCGATAGATATCAAGATACTGATACACGTTCCTCTTGTACCTTTCAGACTTCATCACAGAAATCCAAAAGAAGAGGACAGTCAGAACAAAAGGAAGAACGCGTGAAGTCCAAAGACGATCGAAACGTTCCAAAAAATAAGAAAACTCACTTCACCAAAAAGGAGGTAGCAGGTCTAAAAATCAGACATGCCGAGGATCTTGAGGACACAACTCAAGAACGGGGAATGGGCTCAAACAATGTTGGCCAGCGCAGCAGAAGTCACCATAGCTCGCAAGATCTTGAAAGATCATCTGGAGACAGTGGACTTGAATGAGTACATCCAAGTTGAAACTGCAGAAACCAGGGAGAGTGTCCCAACATAAGGTATATGAAGTAACACTGCGGATGAAGGGGGACATAACTAGAAAAATAAGAGCACTCTTTTAGGAAAAGCTCTCTCAGGTGTTTGACATCGAGCCTTGTGTTTGATTCCTTGGAGGCTGTAAAGAGACTGAGTGTTCATTTTGTGGAGGATACACACTTTTGAGACGGTCCCTAGTAGTCTTGGGTAGGTGGAGTTTATGGCTCTCTCATCCTTTAAATACCTTGATCTGCCAAGAAGCCGGTGCTTGGCGTTCGTTCCCATGAATCCTAGCTCCTTCCTCGGCATCCAGTTTCCAGTTCCAGTTTCCTTGCTCCTTGACTGCCTGTCCTCCTCTCCAGTGCCTGCCTCCTTGCTCCTTTTCAGTCCACTCCCCTTTCCTAATATCCTCTCTGGCTACGGTGCTCCCCTTTTGGTGTTCCCTTCTAGTTAGCCGTAGTCAGGCTCCTAGTCTTTCAGACTCTGCTTTTGTATTTCGCATTGTGGTGAGTGTGTTACTGCGGCTGCACGCCTTTCTGAATCACCTAGTGCGGTCGTTTATTGCTTACCGCTGCTTTGATAAAGTTGTCTCTGCTCCCGCGAGTCAATCTTGTGTCTGTCTGCCACCGCACCCTAGTGCAGCGCCTCAGCAACGTCGGAATCCAGGAGAAGGCACTGGAATGGATCATCTCCTTCCTCGACGGAAGAACACAAAGAGTCCGTCTACCACCGTACAAGTCAGAGGCCACCGGAGTCATCTGCGGCGTCCCTCAAGGATCCTCGCTGAGCCCCACCCTCTTCAACGTCTACATGAGCCCCCTCACGGCCATCGCACGCCAACACAACCTCAACATCATCTCCTACGCTGACGACACCCAGCTGATTCTCTCCCTCACCAACGACCCCGCCACCGCCAGAGCCAACCTTCACGAAGGGATGAAAGACGTAGCCGAGTGGATGACAACCAGCCGCCTGAAACTGAACTCAGACAAGACGGAAGTCCTCATCCTGGGCTCCTCGCCCTCCGCCTGGGACGACTCCTGGTGGCCCCCCGCCCTGGGCACCGCACCCAAACCGACGGACCACGCACGCAACCTGGGCTTCATCCTGGACTCCTCCCTCTCCATGACCAGACAAGTCAACGCCGTCTCCGCATCCTGTTTTCACATCCTGCGCATGCTACGGAAGATCTTCCGGTGGATCCCCACTGAGACCAGGAAGACGGTCACCCAGGCCCTCGTTACCAGCCGACTGGACTATGGCAACGCCCTCTACGCCGGAACCACCGCCAGGCTCCAGAAGAGACTCCAGCGGATCCAGAACGCCTCAGCCAGACTCATCCTCGACATCCCCCCGTCGCAGCCACATCTCCGGACATCTTAGAGACCTGCACTGGCTCCCCGTCAACAAGAGAATCACCTTCCGTCTCCTCACCCACGCACACAAAGCCCTACACGACCAAGGCCCGAGCTACCTCAACAACCGCCTCAACTTCTACGCTCCCAAACGCCACCTCCGATCGACCAACCACGCCCTCGCCGCCGTCCGCCGCATCCGAAGAGCGACAACAGGAGGAAGGTCCTTCTCCTACCTGGCCGCCAAGACCTGGAACTCCCTCCCGTCCGACCTGCGCCTGACCCAAGACCACCTCTCCTTCAGGAAGAAGCTCAAGACCTGGCTGTTCGAGCAGTAGCAGCACCCCCCCCCCCTCCCCAAGCGCCTTGAGACCCTCGGGGTAAGTAGTGCGCTCTATAAATGTCTTTGATTGATTGATTGATTGTGGCTGTCATCGCGTTTGCTTCTCCTGTTCTGCGTTACTGTTTGAAGGTGCTCTGCGGCTGCAAGCATTCTCCTTGGTGGTCTACAGAGTTTGTGCAATTGCAAAGGCCCTATCAGAGAACATTTAGTTGCATTCTGGGAATTGTAGTTTCCAGTTTGTTTTGAGTTTCACGCGCGGTGCGCGTTTCGTGTTTCCTTTTGTTTTTTGAGCAGCATCTATAATTTTTTATAGCATCGATGTGGTGTGCATGTATTTTTGGACTCTAGAGTGTTTTTTGCGTTTGTTGGAGGAATATTTCACTTCTAGTTGAAGTAGACTCTGAAGTCCTACACAAGCACTGTCAGTCACCTTCCTCCTTCCTTTCCTCTGGGAAAAGAGACTGTAGTTCTCCTGTGCTTGAAGATTGGAATTTCGCTGTTGCTTTGCTGCTCTTTTGATTACGTTTAGCACCTGGAGATGTCCAGTTGGTAAGTAGTGTGTATTTTCCATAAAAGCCTGTCTCTTAGTTATTAGGGGATTATAGATCTGATTGGAGGGTGGGTTCTGTATTAATCTTGTCCTCATTATCTTTTCCCTGTAGGTATCTTTTGTCTTTTGATCTTGCCGAGAGAACCAGCTGGGGGATTTGAAGTCTTTGCCTTTTATGATTTCTTATCCCCACATCTCCGAGAGTTCATTTGGGGGTGTAAGTGTTAACTTCTTGCATCCAGAAATAGATTTTCGGAGTGTGGGGAATTCTCGTCGCTCCTGTGGACTGAGCCTGAATAACAGGTTAGTGGTACCGGCAACAGAACGCCAAGCCCACGAATTAACTCCACCTGAGCGACGATGAATACAGAAGGGGCTAACGCCTTAATGGAGGATGCCCTCCAAAATCCATCAGTTGAAGACTTAGTGACAGCTCTTATGTATCTTCAAAGAGAGGTAGGGAGACTTAGAGTAGAAAACCAACAGTTACGTTCTGAGTTAGAATGACACCAACAGACTCCTAGTAACCCTGTAGGAGAAACCTCGCAAAGACACAATCGCACCTATATCCAACCAGCTCGTTTCACATTACCTCCTTCTTCAACAGAAACCCCTACCACAGCTTCAGCTACTCCACAGGCTATACAGGTGGCAGTACATACACACAACCCCATCCCGTTAGCAGTACCTGAGAGGTTTTATGGAGATAGTGCTAAATTTAGTGTCTTCATAAATCAGTGCCAATTACAGTTTTTATGCAAAGCATCCGCTTTTCCTGATGACGCCGCCAAAGTGGCCTTTGTAATCTCGTACCTAGGAGGAAATGCTGCCCATTGGGCTGTTCCTCTAATTGAAAACAACGACCCCCTGTTGTGTGATTTCGCTCTCTTTAAAGACAAGTTGAGAAGCCTATTCGTCCGGCATACTTATGTACAAGCTAGTGATAGTGAATTGCTGGGTCTTAAACAGGGAAAGAAGGATCTCCTTCATTATATTACAGAGTTTAATCGATTGATAGTGGAGACACATTGGCCCGAAGAGAAAAGGACCTCCTTGTTTTATAGGGGATTGAATGATGAGTTAAAGGATCTCCTCTCGCAAATAGTGGACCCCCCAGAAGATTGTCTTGCTTTTATCGATCTAGTGGTGAAATTAAACCATAGACTAACGGAGTGAAAAGGGGAAAAATCCCGTGGGAATCTGGCTTGTTTTCTGGTAGTTCGAGGAGACAAGAAAGAGGTCAAAGAAAATAAAGATACCAGTGAGCCAATGCAAATAGGTAGTATGAGATCCCCTTTAACACCCGAAGAAAAAGAAAAACGTAGAAAACAAAATATCTGCCTCTATTGTGGTAAAGGAGGTCATTATGCCAAAGGATGTCCTGCTAAGACCGTTCGGCCCACCAAGACTGTAGCAATGTGTCAAGAGTCCTCTCTAATGGAGGAAAACTAGAAAATATGGAGAATGTTGAGGCCGTTTCTTCAAGTTGTTCTGCATTCAAGGTCTCACAGAAAGTCGCCAGTATTACAGCTCCTGTGGCAAGACATTTTTTACTGGATGTTACACTCATAGTTTCTATTCAATGTCGCAAAGCATTGTCCATTCTCCTGGATTCGGGAGCCAAGGGTAATTTTTTAGATATCCGTCTTGCTCAAACTCTGGGCATCCCCTTCTTACCTAAAGATAAACCGGAACCCATCAGAGCGGTGGATGGAACAGAGCTGTCTTCGGGTTTAATAAAGTATCACCCCCCGGTCTTGACTATGGTGTGTGGCAATGGTCATTCAGAGAAGTTAATGTTTGATCTAATAGACACCCCAACTTTTGGTGCAATACTTGTGTACCATGGCTACAAGTACACAATCCTCATATTGACTCGACTACATGCACAATCACCTTAAAATCTCCATTTTGTATGCTGCATTGTTATAAGGAAGCTCAAGAATGGCACACCCCATTATGCTGTGCCATAGAAGGCATAGAGGAAACTCTCCCTCTCATCTATAGTGAGTTTAAAGAAGTCTTTGATGAAGAAAAAGTTTCTGTTTTGCCTCCTCACAGGAGTTATGATTGTCGAATAGACTTAATCCCTGGAGCCGAACTACCTGCGAGTAGAGTGTATGCATTAACAGAGCCAGAGACGGACTATTTACAAAAGTACATTGCCGAGATGCTGGATAAAGGTTTCATACGACATTCCACCTCTCCTGTATCTTCTCCCATCTTCTTCATACCGAAACAGGAAGGTGGCTTAAGGGCCTGCATTGATTATCGTGCGGTAAACAAAGTGACCATCAAGAATAAGTACCCCCTTCCTCTTATTCCTGTTTTACTGGACCAAGTGCGTGGGGCGAAGATATTCACTAAATTAGACCTCCGAGGGGCATACCATCTTATAAGAGTAAAGGATGGAGACGAATGGAAGACCGCATTCCGTACTAAATTCGGGTTATATGAATACTGTGTCATGCCATTCGGTCTCTGCAATGCCCCTGCGGCTTTTCAATTTTTTATCAATGACAGCTTACGCGAATATTTAGATCTCTTTGTAATCGTCTATATTGATCACATTTTGATGTTCTCAGAAAATGAGCAAGAACATGTCGATCATGTAAAAAAGATTTTGAAAAAATTACAAGAGAATAAGTTATTCGCTAAACTAGACAAAAGCACCTTCCATACTAACAGAGTGGACTTCTTAAGTTTCATTATATCCTCAGAAGGCATACACATGGACCCGAAGAAGATTGAGGCCATAATCAAATGGCCTAGTCCTACCAACACAAAAGAGATTCAATCTTTTCTTGGATTTGCCAATTTTTACAGGCGCTTTATCGATCACTTCTCAGACCTGATTGCTCCCGTCACGCGGCTGCTCCGCAAAGGGGTAGCTTTTGTTTAGTCTTCTGAAGTGGAGCAGGCCTTTTCTCAACTCAAGAAAAGATTCACTACAGCTCCCATCATTAGGCATGCAGACAATTCGCAGCCTTTCTATGTTGAGGCTGACGCCGCTCAATACGCTGTGGGGGGAGTTTTTTCTCAGCGCAATCCTACAACGGGTTGTTTACATCCTGTCGCTTATTTTTCAAAGACTCTTCTTCCAGCCGAACAAAACTATACTATTGGAGAGCGGGAATTATTGGCAATAAAGCTCGCATTCCAGGAATGGCGGCATTATTTATTGGTTTCTCCGCACACTATTACCCTCTACACTGACCATCGTAATTTGCAATTTTTCAAGTCAGCCAAGGCATTGACTCCACGACAAATGAGATGGGTTCTGTTCTTTTTTTTTCTTTTTTTTTTAATTATATTTACTTTTTCCATGTTGCACACACTTTATACATTATACATTTTTCAGCATTAATACTTCATGCTTCATAGCAAAATAAACTATTTTTACAAGATATACAAGCTTTTCATTACACATTTCCACAAGCAGTGTTTATAAAGTTCTTCCTTAACCACAATTAAACCTTAAGCCCTTCTTGGGTCTACCTGCGACCCAATTCCTTCCTTCCAAATACTTATGGGTTGCCATATTCTTAGGCCTAATGTCCTTCCCCTTTTCCCTTTTCGTGCATAGATATTCTTCTCCATATTATACGCATTCAAGAGATTAGCCAGCCAGGTTTGCAGTGCCGGTGGGTTCCTGTCAAGCCAGGCCCTTGCTAAGGTCAATCTATATACTGACATTGCCACAAACAGAAATTCCTGATGTGTGTCAGCCCCTTCCAAACCCAGACCTAGGATTATTCTAGCTGGGCTAAGATTAATTTGAATCCCCAGGGATCTATCTAGAAAACCCTTGATGTCCCTTATTAGCATATGTAGTTGAGGGCATGTAGCAAAAATGTGAATACTATCTGCTTCACTAGCGTTGCATCGGGGACAATTTATACCAGTGCTCCCTCCCCATTTGGCTATCTTGGCAGGGGTATGATATAATGAATACAGTTTTATAGTGTTGTGACTGCATGGAGGATGAGCACAGTATAGTACGGCCCAGGTCCAATGATTTTTTAAACCACCCTGCGTCCACGCTAAGTTTTTCCGCCCATTTATTGCCCACCTTTCCTAAGTCATCAGTCTTCCCTTTATCCAAACAGGCATAAAAAGACCTAATGGTGCGATCCCCCAAAAATCTAATTTTTTCCAGTATCTCATTCCTGCCTACTCCCACAGACCCCCCTGCTTTATCATTAAAAAAACTCCTGACCTGGAGATACTTGAAAAAACCTCTATTATTAATACCGTATTTAGTTCTTAAATCTGCAAACTGTACGATCCCCTCTGTAGCAAATAAGTCCCTGATCTGGATAATCCCACTGTTTGCCCATTCTAACATTGCTTCATCTGCAAAGATTGCTTGAGGAAACGACCTGTTTCTAAAGAGTCTAGTGTATCTATTATACTTCCCAATTTGACTTCTTTTCAAAAAGGCAGTCCATATCTTAACAGCAGTTGAGACCGTCTTGAACCTTGTTCTTTTAAAGTAGCCATAGTCAATACAGTTTAGAAAACAGTTTCCCGCATCTGTCCCTAGGACCGTAGCATACACTTTCGTAGACAGATTATTAACTCTTTCATCCAGGCCATTTCCTCCTATTAACCCTTGCATGTACTGTAGAGCAGCTGCCATATAGTATAACCTGAAGTCCGGTGCACCCCACCCCCCCCTTTCTCTTGGGAGCGTCATATATTTATATGCCCTACGCGTCTTTCCATGGGCCCAGATGAATCTGTTGCATAATGTCTCTAATGTATTAAACCAACTATTCTCAAAGAATAAAGGAATCGATCTAAAAAAATAAAGAAATTTGGGGAGAATCAGCATCTTAATAACGTTAGTGCAACCCATCAGTGAGAGGTGTAAGTTATTCATCCTTGTTAGATCTATTTTTACTCTTGTCATCAGAGGAGCCATGTTTATCTCTACCACCCTATCCAGATTTGCTGATATAGCCACCCCCAAGTACATGGCTGAACCAACTACCCTCGCGTCATTACACCCTGAATATCTATTTTCAACAATCTGTGTCTTGGGTTTGTTCAATTTATATCCGGAGATTTGACCGAAGCGTTCCGCCTCTGCCTCAATTTCCCTAATGGCAGTGGAGGGGTTGGGTGTCAAAATAGCGACGTCATCCGCATATGCAAGAGTTTTTATTGCACAGCCGTTTATATTCATCGGATCAATCTGTGGATTCTGTTCCAGCCTGCGCAAATAGGGATCCAGGTATAACGCAAACAACGGACAACCCTGTCTAGTCCCTCTACATATCTTAACTGCTGCCGAGTATCCCCTATTGACCCTAATCTTAGCCATTGGATTGATATACAAGGTCTGTATGGCCTTGATGAAGCCCTCCCCAATACCATTCCGCCTCATGGCTGACCATAGGTATCCCCAGGAGACCCTATCAAATGCCTTTTCTGCATCTAGAAACAGCGCTGCCATGGGGTCTCCTAGGGTATCTGCTGCATCAAACATGGTAATAACCTGCCTAACATGCTGTGTGGTTCCTTTACCTGGGATGAACCCATGCTGGGAAGGACTGACTAGACCCTCAACCACCCCTGCTAATCTTTTAGCTAATATCTTTGAGTAAACCTTGACGTCAGCATTCAACAGGGTAATTGGGCGGTATGAACCTGGTTCGGTTATTGATTTACCTTTTTTTGGTATTACGATTATATTGGCTGCACCCCAGGACTCAGGGACGGATTCACCCTTTTGTGCCATTGCCATGATGTTAAACATGTCCCCTATGATCGCTCTTTGAAATATTTAAAGAATTCCACCGGGATCTGGTTCCGGCCCTGCTGCCTTCCCAGAGGGCAAACTGCCAAGAGCAGTAACTAGTTCCTCTACCCGGAGTCCAGCATCTAACTCCTCCTTTTCCATTGTGGAAAGTACCGAGGGAGGCACCTCGCTCAGATATGTTTCTACCTCTTCCGTACTTGCTGTTATGTCTGAGGAGTAGAGATGTGTGTAAAACTGTTTAAAAACCTCCCTTACCTGTCCTAACTCTGTTACCAAGTTTCCTTGTGTATCAGCTATTTCTTTAACGTCTGCTGCTGCTACTCTCTGCCTGGTCCGCACGGCTAAAATATGTCCCACCCTTTCACTGAGCTCATGTGCGTTCTCCCTGTTCGCCATATATTTCTCAGCCATTTTTTGGGCAACTCCTTCCAGGGCGTCTGCTCTCAGCGATATTAGTTTAAGTATGTTTTGTTCTATCACAACCTGTTGTTGAATATCTACTACTAGTTCTTCTTCAGCCTTTAATAGATTTAGCCGTATTTCTTCTATCTTCTGTTTCTCTTTTTTTTGTGCGGACAATACAAAGCTTAACGTCTCCCCTCTAACAGCAGCCTTAAAGGCATCCCAAACTATCCCTGGGGGTGCTGTCCCTCTATTTATATCCCAGAAATCCTTGATCCATTTTGTCATGTAGTCCCTATATACATTATCTTGCAGCAGCGACCTTTCAAAAGTCCATTCCACCTCTTTTTTATTTAAGTTCCCTAATTTTATTGTCAAAACCAATGGGCTATGATCAGATATAATTCGGGGTTGTTTTTCAATTTTTGATTCGCCGATTAATCTGTTTGAAATTAAAAAGTAATCAAGTCTGACCAGTACCTGGTGAGGTGATGAGAAGAAAGTGCTGCCATCTAAGTTTGGATGCCATTTTATCCAAGGATCTTCCAATGAGTTGTGGGTCGCCATATCAGACAGTGCCCTATACACCTTCCTTTTCCTACCTCGATATTGTGAGCCTAGCTGCAAGAATGAACTGGTTGGGTCATGCAGATTGAAATCGCCACAGCATATGATTGGCTCAGGCCATTGTGCTAATTCCCCATCCAGATACTGAAACACATCTGGGTCGTCCTCTGTAGATCCGTATATTGTAACTAAGGTGAATGTCTCCCCCTTAAAGGCTATCTCGGTCAGCACCCACCTACCCCATTGATCTTCTTTCTTCCTCCTTATAATTGTGTCCCTACTCCTGCCCAGCACAGCCACCCCTCTAGTTTTGGTCCCTTGATTTGATTTTGCCATAACTTCGAACCCTAATTGGCCCAACAGGTGTGTATTGGTGCCCTCTAAATGGGTCTCTTGCAAGCAAACCAGATCAACGTGCAGTGTTCGGAGTAGTGCTGCTACCTTAAACCTCTTTTTTTGTTCATTGAGCCAACATACATTTATTGAGGCTATTCTACATGCCATATAGCTTTGTTGCTTTCATCCCTAAGCTGATAATTATCTATTTTATCTTTACTTTGCTGTATATCCTGTGTTCTTTTCCCTACCCAAGCTTGTAGTGTCGGTTTTCAAACATCGTATCCTTGTGCACCATTTCTGCCCTTCCCCCTCCCTTCCCCTCCCACCCCTACTGTCCCCTCCTTATCCACGCCCCGTGCCCTACCCTCACTGTGCTCTCCCCTCCCACCTCCCCCCTCCCCATAGAGACACCCTGGGTACAAGTTTCCAGGTGTGGTTGTCAGTTAGGGCAGTCCGTGTCAGAGAGGCCCCGTGGCCCGGAATCCTATAAATGTATTCCCTGCATCGCCTATGAAAAAAAATCTCTGCCTCACAATATAAATAGAGTTTCTGACTTACAATGATAATTCTAGTCAATATATACTTATTTTACTGACATGTGAAAATTATGTCCTGCGTTTTAAGTTGTTGCTGTGTATTTGTTCTTTAAAAAAAAGTGTTTTCAGGGCTTTTGCTGTTTGCCAGCTTCCTGATTCTTATTCCCCCCAATTTCGTTCAGATAAGCTTCTGCCTGCACTTCACTGGTAAAGGTTTTAGTGGTGCCTTTATAGATTATTTTTAGTCTTGCTGGGTTTTGGAGAAATATCTTTGCACCCTTTTGCTCGAAAGGAGTAATCAACTGCCTCATCCTCCATCGGCGTTCTACAGTCGTGTGAGCAAAATCTGGTGGCACGAAGAAAGAAAAGTCCTTGAATTCCTTCTTCCTTGAGGGCCTTGCAATGTCATAGATGGCTTCTCTTAGCCTAAAGTTCCCTATATAAACCAGCATTGCTATAGGATACTGCGCTGGTTTCTGGCTGCGTTTCGGGAGTGCCAGGGGGAAACGATGTACTCGTTGAAGTTCTGTGTTCATATCCCAACCTTCAAGCTCCGGAAAGGCTGCCTTTACCAAGTTAATCATATATCCCCTCGGGTCATCCCCCTCAACTCCTTCGGGAATGCCTAGGAAACGAAGATTATTCCTCCTGCCTCTGTTCTCTAAGTCTTCGACTTTTTGCATCAAGTCCTTGATTACTCCTTCATGTTCTGCCCCTTGTTTCTGAAGTTTGCTAAAGTCTGATTCTAAGTTTTCAGTGCGAGACTCTACAGAGGCCATTCTGTTGGATATTTCCGAACATGTTTGGTCTACTTTTTCCACAACTCCTCGGAGTTCCTGGATAGCATCATGATTCCTGTTGCTGTCCTTCTTTACGTCTTTGTGGAAATGCTTGATTGAATTTAAAACTTCGCTTAAGGAGGGCTCCCTTGTGTTTATCATATCAGAACCCCTTTCCTTTGGCAGTGGACTGCTTTTTTGCGGCTCCCGATGAAGTTGGGTTCTGTTCTTTAGTGAATTCGATTTTGTTATCACTTATCGACCAGGGTCCCAACAGGGAAAAGCAGATGCCTTGTCTAGATTGGGACCAGAAAAAAAGATCCTAATGCATGACCATCTTCCTCTCATTCCTTTTATTAAGATCGTTGGAGCAGGAATAATGGGAGATCAAGTTACACCTTTCTTGACACAATTAATGAGCGCCTGTTCTGAAATATCACCTCTTGAATGGTTAAAAGAACCCTTACATACTATAAAGGATGGGTTGTATCTACATGATGACAAGATTTATGTACCTTTAGCAGAATTACAACAACAAATCATTAAATGGTGCCATAACACATCGTTAACAGCTCATCCTGGTGGGGAAAAGACTGTACAACTTTGCAAAAGATGGTTCTGGTGGAAGGGTTTGAACAAGGATGTATTGTCTTATGTAGCGGAATGTCCTGTTTGTGCTAGACAAAAATCACTACACACAGCCCCTGCAGGATTGCTTCAACCCACAGACATTCCTTCCGCTCCTTGGCATACCATAAGTGTGGATTTCGTTACAGAATTACCTAGATCACATGGCTTTAACACTATTTTAGTGGGGGTGGATCTGTTTACAAAAATGGCGCATTTCATTCCCTTTAAAAAACTACCTTCATCACAGGAATTAGCTCAGGTGTTCATAGAACAAATAGTTCGTTTACATGGCATGCCATCCGTGATAATCACCGATAGAGGGGTCCAGTTCATTTCACGCTTTTGGGTGGGTCTATGTACTTCTGTGGGAATAGACCATAGACTGTCCACTGCGTACCATCCGCAGACAGATGGTCGAACAGAGAGGACCAATCAAACCTTAGAACAATTCTTAAGATGTTTATTGTCAACCATCACCTCTGACTGGGTATATGCCTTGCCTTTAGCTGAATTTGCATACAATAACACAACCCATTCTGCCACTGGTGTTTTTCCTTTCTTCTTTTCACATGCTCATCATCCTAGATTTCTTCCTTTCCCTATGCCACTTCATCTAGACCATATCCCTGCATTACACAAACATCATACAAATATTCTAACTATTTGGGAAGCTGCTACAAAGGAGTTACAGAGGGCTAAGGCAACTATGAAATTGCAGGCGGATAAGCATCGTAGACCCAATCCTGAATACAAGGTTGGGGATCAAGTTTGGTTATCCACCAAGAACCTAAGGCTAGAAGGGCCCCGTAAATTGCAACCCAGATACATAGGTCCCTACAAAATCACCAAGGTGATCACTCCTGTTTCGTTAAAACTTGCATTACCCGAAGAGATGCGTATCCATCCAGTTTTTCATGTCTCTTTACTTAAGGAGTATAGATCCTCGCAGGACCCTGAAGACCCTCCTTCCCCCATCATAGTGGGTGGAGAAGCAGAATACAAGGTAAAAAAATCCTAGATTCCCGTAGATTTAGGGGTAAGCTCCAGTATCTCATTGATTGCGTAGGATATGCACCTGAAGATAGATCATGGGAACCTGCTGAAAATGTTCATGCTCCTATTCTAATTCATAGATTTCATGCCTTACATCCTACCAAACCCCGTCCTGTGACACGACCTTTGGGTAGGAGAACTGTTAGACATCGAGCCTTGTGTTTGATTCCTTGGAGGCTGTAAAGAGACTGAGTGTTCATTTTGTGGAGGATACACACTTTTGAGACGGTCCCTAGTAGTCATGGGGAGGTGGAGTTAATGGCTCTCTCATCCTTTAAATACCTTGATCTGCCAAGAAGCCGGTGCTTGGCGTTCGTTCCCATGAATCCTAGCTCCTTCCTCAGCATCCAGTTTCCAGTTCCAGTTTCCTTGCTTCTTGACTGCCTGTCCTCCTCTCCAGTGCCTGCCTCCTTGCTCCTTTTCAGTCCACTCCCATTTCCTAATATCCTCCCTGGCTCCCGTGCTCCCCTTTTGGTGTTCCCTTCTAGTTAGTCGTAGTCAGGCTCCTAGTCCTTCAGACTCTGCTTTTGTATTTCGCATTGTGGTGAGTGTGTTACTGCGGCCGCACGCCTTTCTGATTCACCTAGTGCGGTCTTTTATTGCTTACGGCTGCATTGATAAAGTTGTCTCTGCTCCCGCGAGTCAATCTTGTGGCTGTCATCGCGTTTGCTTCTCCTGTTCTGCGTTACTGTTTGAAGGTGCTCTGTGGCTGCGAGCATTCTCCTTGGTGGTCTACAGAGTTTGTGCAATTTCAAAGGCCCTATCAGAGAAAATTTAGTTGCATTATGGGAATTGTAGTTTCCAGTTTGTTTTGAGTTTCACGCGCGCTGCGCGTTTCCTGTTTCCTTTTGTTTTTTGAGCAGCATCTATACTTTTTTATAGCATCCATGTGGTGTGCATGTATTTTTGGACTCTAGAGTGTTTTTTGCGTTTGTTGGAGGAATATTTCACTTCTAGTTGAAGTAGACTCTGAAGTCCTACACAAGCACATTGCGTTCGGATCAAAAACACTTTCTCTTAGTCCCCAGAGTCAAAAGGGCTCGTACTGGCGGGAGAAGGTTTTCAGTTAACACAGCAAAGCTGTGGAACTCGCTTCCTTTTGAACTGCGCGCTGAGACCTGCACACTGCGATTCCGCAAGTGTCTTAAAACCCACTTGTTTCCTGCTTGACTGCACTAATCTTGCCGTTTTTTCTATCTGATGGTGTCCGGAAAAAGCGCCGGGACGCCCAAGGGTATCTGCGCGCTATATAAAATTTTTAAAATAAAATAAATAATAAATAAATAAAAAATAAACTGTCAGTCACCTTCCTCCTTCCTTTCCTCTGGGAAAAGAGACTGTAGTTCTCCTGTGCTTGAAGATTGGAATTTCGCTGTTGCTTTGCTGCTCTTTTGATTAAGTTTAGCACCTGGAGATGTCCAGTTGGTAAGAAGTGTGTATTTTCCATAAAAGCCTGTCTCTTAGTTATTAGGGGATTATAGATCTGATTGGAGGGTGGGCTCTGTATTAATCTTGTCCTCATTATCTTTTCCCTGTAGGTATCTTTCGTCTTTTGATCTTCCCGAGAGAAGATTTGAAGTCTCTGCCTTTTATGATTTCTTATCCCCACATCTCCGAGAGTTCATTTGGGGGTGTAAGTGTTAACTTCTTGCATCCAGAAATAGATTTTCGGAGTGTGGGGAATTCTCGTTGCTCCTGTGGACTCAGCCTGAATAACAGGTTAGTGGTACCGGCAACATCAGGGTTATGACATTCTTCTAGCTGAACAAGACTGGCCACCTGAATTTGTCAGGGAGTGCCCACATGGCAAAAACATCATTATGCCACCCTTCTCCAACCATATTCCAATTCATAAAAAATATACTTATGCCAGAAAATGGGCAGTAGCCGAGGCTCCTGCATTATATAAAAATCATGTAGGATGGGATGAGGATTCTCCTCAACATAAAATCCAGTTAAAAAATCAACCAACTGCACAAAGGCAGTATCCAGTTAAGCAAGAAGCTAAAAAAACAGGTCAGGGAGATTTTAGATCAACATGAATACTAAGGGGTGATTGAAACATGCACCTTGTCCATGAACAAGCCTATGTTTCCTGTCTCCAAACCAGAAAATACATATCGTCTAGCATTGGATTACAGACATTTAAACTCTTGTTGCAAACCTTTTACAGTACAAAATGCACACAGTGCAGCACTAATATAAAACCACATTAGATATTTCTAACAGTTTCTTCTGTCAAAACATTGCACCAGAAAATAGGTATTTGACCGCTTTCTCAATTATGGGGAGACAGCGTCAATTGTGTCGTCTCCCCCAGGGATTCAAGAATAGTCCAGGGTTATTTTCAGCCAGAGTACCAGAGTTACTACAAACCTATGATGATGAGGCATTATCTTATGTCGATGACATCTATCTAACAGACGATGACTTGAATAGGCACTTGAACAGGGTGAACACCATAATATTGTGCTTCGCCTCTGAAGGGTACAAATTCAATTTTAAGAAATCACGAATTGCCCATTTAAACGTTTCCTTTTTCTAGGATATGAGTTATCAAGTGAAGGCAAAAGCCTGGCAGCAAACTTTTTAGAAAAGCGTGCGCTGCTCCAACCTCCAAAAATGCTGAAAAACTTACAGTCAATTCTAGGTTTCTTAAATTTTGGAAGAACATACATTCTAAACTACGCAGAAAGGGTTAAACTTCTCTGCGAACTAATCAAACCTGATTTCAAAAGTTAATTGGACTCAAAAACATACAGAAATTTTGCATTCAGTGCAAACAGACATGTTAGCAACAAAACATTTACAAACACGCATAAACATGCGCAACTTAGTGATTAGTGATCCGAATCATTCCAGGAAGATGTGGATTCATGTACTTAACCTTTAATGAAGGAGAAAAAGTACCTATAGCTTATAAATCATACTTGTACACACAAGCAGAAATGAAATTCACCTCTACAGAAAAAATTCTGACAGCGGTTCAAACTGCAGTAGCAAAAGACAGCGCCCTCGCACAGGGTAGGCGCATCATGGTCGTTACTCCTGTACCTGCCTTAGAGGCAGTAACAAAAGCGAGCATTCAAGTGCTAAAGCTTTACATCCGAGATGGATACAATGGGTTAATTCTCTTGCTGCATCAGACGTTGAATAAGTTTTTACCCTTATTTGAAAACACAAGAATTTCTACAATACGAACAAGAATGTCCTCTGCCTGCTGAGATTCTGCCTCTAGCACAATATGAATGTATAATTTATACAGACGGATCAGCACAACCCGCAATTGGGGGTAAACAAGCTTATAGTGCTGCATGCGTGATCGTTAAAGGTCGCTGGTGAGATGGCAAATTCCGACCTATGGTCACAAAAACACAATCTCTAGGAGATTGTACAGGTCAGCGAGCTGAACTACAAGCATTGAAGATGGCACTTGAAAATACTGATTGCGAATTCCCCACACTCATAGTGTGCGATTCCTATTATTGCGTTCAATCTCACAATGAATACTTGCAAAATTGGATTCAAAACGGTTTCAAAGATGCAAAAGTTGGCACAATCAAGCATAAGTTGCTTTGGGAACAAGTAGTTCAGTTACGACAAGAACTACAAAAGGCTCAAGTGATACATACACTGAGTCATCAACGTGATGGCGTTCACGCTGCAGGGAATTCATTAGCTGATGAAGCCGCGAAGGCAGCTGTGCAAACGGCTTCCGAAACTGCAATCACTCGTTCAAAAACTAAAATAGATAGTTAAATAATTCAAGCTGTCAATGCCTCAAGCAAAGATATTGGTAAAACATTACCAACAGGCTTTCCACTCAAATACTCATACATAACTGATGCAAATAATGTTCAGTCTGCTCGAATCCCTGGAGTGGGGATAGAGTAATTCCAAACATGGAACATAGATTAGGACTAATTTTAGCAGCACATGAAGGGCACACGCAGGTGTTTCCGCTACAGTATCATTAATAAAACAGAGATACTAGTGGCCACGCATGAGGAAACAGACCAGAAACTATGTTTTGGAATGTGAAATCTGCCAAAAGATGAAAGTCTCTACAGTGAAACGTCCTGCGCAGACACCACTGTTAATCTCAGATAAACCATTAGCTTGCGTTTACCTGGATCACTGTGGTCCCTTACAGAGGATGGAAACTATAAATATATCATGGACGCAATGGATTCGTGCTCAAGATTAATTTGGATGTGGCCTCAGCACTCGGCTGGCGCTCGAACTGTTCTAAAAGATTTGCGAGTCCTTATCGGCACATACGCAGTCGGCACGCTACATTCTGATCAGGGTCCTGCGTTTAGCTCTCGAGCTTACAAGGAGGCCATGGCCAATTTGGGCGTTGCATTAAAGGTATTCTAGTCCATTCCATCCTGAGGAAAATTCGGTAGGGGAGAGAAAAAAACGGGACATAAAGCAATCTATAACATCTAGGGTATTAGGCTCGGGTGATGGGTGCGTCGAACATTAAATAAGTGTCCAACGTAGTCTTAACAATCTGCCAAGAAGTTCTCTAGGGGGAATCACTCCATATGCAATCCTTTTTGGAACTAGAATGATTGTTCAGGACCTCGATCGTCACACTTCAGTGGTAGAACAAAACCCCTTTGATATCAAAGATCGTTTGGCTGTTTTGCAGGACTTAAATGAAATAAGAAAAAGCCAAAGTAATGTGTTACTGAAGCCAATGACCACTGAAGAGAAACCACCCGTCCCAGCAAGGCTTGTCTGGATTCCAAAGATTGGGGATCTAGTCAGAGAAAAATCGGGGACAAGAAGGAATTTGGCCTTCTTACAGACAACCAGTACCTGTCCTAGCCATCCATGGATCAAGAACAGTAATACTTCCGCCCCTTGCTGGTAAAAAGGAGAACAGGCTTGTTTCCGTCGACCTGGTAAAACCACATCATATGGCCGATCATAAGTAGTAGGCCAAGTGGACTCCAATATGTAGCAGACGCCCTAATCTTGCTACTATCCAAGAGGTACAAACTGAGAGACTCATCACCTTTGAAGAATCTGCAGTGCGAAAAGAAGAACTATGCAACAAAGCCATGGAACTTGTGCCTCTTGAGACCCAAATAACAGTTCGTCAAGAAACACCTGTCTACAATGAAATAGCATCTGACTATACAAATATGACAAGTGATCAAGTGGTTCCAACGATTTCAACAAACACTGATGCAATCCCTACAATTAAGAGAACTGCCTCTTGCTATTTCATTAACTTTGATCTGTTTCCGAGGATCCCATTGAACCTGAAACGACACCAGTAAAAAGAACTTTTAAAGAACAAGCAACAGAACTTTTTCCTCAACTGGAATAAGACTTATCTGGTTTCACCATGGATTGAATTTTGGATTGTGTTGGGTGTACTTTTTCTTCTACTTTGGTTGACTCTTGTATTTATTTTGGGAAAGCTGATAAAAGGAAGATATGTTATAAAGGACACAGCAAGTAGGAACATCTACTTACTCCTCAAGCCACACAAATCATCTTATCGTGAACAAAGAGACTTGTCATCAGTGAACATCACAGTCGTTCCTATACCTGGTGGTATAGCCTGGGACAGAACTGATTATGACATCCTTGGTCCTGCAGAGCTGTTGAAGATTTCACACCAATTCAAGGTTTCCTTGAGTGACTTTGTTTCATCTAGCACCTTTTCTGATGATTGGGACTTTGAAACTGTTAATAATATGATGGCAGACTTACAAATGTCTGCAAAATGTACAAATCATGAATACTTATAAGGTTCATCAGATTATGAACAAATGTATTGTTATAATTACTATGGTCATCATTTCTTGCATAAATCTGCAAATCCTAGAAATGTATTAACTTATAATCAATGGGAACATTGTCCAACGCCACCAAAGGGTAGCTCAAAAACATTTTATGGCAAATTTCCATACTTTCAGGGTATAATGTTTCTAATCCAGGATCATTTTACTTTAAAAATGTTAATAGGACAGGAATTAAAAGTATGTTGACAAATACCAAGCAAATTTATTCTGCGGCCTTTTATGCTGAGCTGTCTACATTAGGTTTTTACTTTTGGAAAGACAACATTGAGACAAAAACTGTCTGGGGCACAAAAGACTGGCAGGTGCAGGGATTAGAAGCTTTATTTTGAGCCTGCATCATCTCTGAACAAATAATGTTTTTGAATGACACTGTTCAACAAACATCCTGTCTTGGGTTAGCCAATATCAAGTAGTTAAACAAACCGTCCATACCTACACCTACACCTGATAGTAAAAACACTACAGAGGGGGGTGGTCGACGTACATACTATTTTTCTTCAAAACAGAACAAATCCTAATTTGAAAAAATGGTTAATCTGGCCCACAGACACAAACAACTGCCAAGATAGATTCCTGAATAAGACACAAGGGTTCACATTTACTAGGCCAGACCCAAGATATGTCCAGAGACAACATCCAGGAATAGTAACATCATACAGTGTAGGGAAACTGTGCCTTGAGTGGCTACACAAATCTACACTGAAGGAGGTAAAACAAAGATGGTGTTGATCTGAGGGACTTCTTACAAGGACCTACTAAACCGTATCATAAACGTTTTATACACGTCGGTATCTATGCTGCTTATAATGAAGCATGGAAGATTACGCAAGCAGAGACAGCAGAACGAATATGAGAAATTGATCGTATTAATTTAGAGAAAACTCTCTCTGTAGTTGACAATGGGTTAACAACTCTGTCATCCAGAATATATTCTTTGGACAGCATAGTATCTTCTGCCATAGACGGAATGGAACAGGACTTGGTCATTTTACAACATGGTCAGTCACAATTGTGTTCTATAGTGCTATTGGGCTGGATGTTACACAACCTTTGTGCAGGCTATGTGCCTTTGCCTCTAATCCACACCACGTCATTGTTTTCTGAATTCAACTTTACAGCTAAACAAATCAGACTGGCACAGAGGGGAGCAGACTATACGGTGCTGAGCATTGAAAAACTGGAAAGATTGCCATTAACTGTTTCTGAGAAACCAGCAACAGAATGGATAATACACAGTACAATCACTCTGCCTGTTACAATTTTCCATTTTCAGTATTGTTTAAAACATACACCAGCAGGCGTGTATGAAAGGTTGGGTAAAGAATACATCAAGACATCCTGGGATTTACCATACACACAGAGATGTTGGAGTGGGGGGAAAGAAGTGTTTATTAGTGGTACAAATTGTGAAAATGCAGTAAGCGGTTCTCTCCTCTGTCAGGGTATGAATCTACATGGGGCCTGAGATGGTTCCTCAAACAACTTATCCTGCCACCTGCAAGGTTCACCAGCTGCAGTGATTGATCCACTTTTTGGGCAACTTTCAAATGGAAGTTACATTATGTTGAATGATCACAGCTTCTGTGGCATGTTGCCAGGTTTAGCCTATCTCGTAACTGTGTCAGCCAGGGTCACTTGCTGTATGCAAGTATTGTTTCCAAAAACCAAGACAGACTGGGAGTCACCGTTATGGCCTTCACTGAACATCTCTTCTATACAAATTGATACTTTAAGCAGAATGAAAGCCATTATTTTACAAAAAACTGTGCCACTGACCTCGGCCAAAGAAAAGTATGATCTGCAAGTTGCAAGGACTTCTGCAGCAATACATGCCCTTTTAACCACAAACTGCCCTATACATTTCTCAGAGATGTTAGGTCGTATCTTAAACATGTCTGCTACGAGTGGTATTGTACATGTATCTAAGACAGTTTTTTCGGGACTGGTAGTACCTTTTGAAGCAGTCCTAGGCATATTTCCAAACTTCGTACACTCTGTGTTTGGCGGACTGCCTCTCATTTTGGGACTCGTAGCAGGGATACTACTTTTGCTCCTTCTGCTCCGATATGGCAAGCCAACTCACCATAGACACCCAGATCACCTTGGAAAACACTCTTCTGGCGATGAAGTGTCGTGAGCGCATAATCCAAATTTTGGGACTAACTCGTTTAAGAGATTTGAATACCACATGGTTTCTGTCATTCAGACCAATTTGGCAAGATTGCATCTGACCTGTTCTGCGATGCCTGCTATGCGGAGAACAATGCGTGCTAGACATCTATCTGACACTCCCATCAGTCCTGCCAACGGAAGTTGATACTTTGCTTGGACCAGTAATGGCTCATGCACTGTGTTGTCCCCAGTGGCTACCAATCCTGATGACGGCATTCGTTGAGATCTCACAGACGCAACATGCTGACGGTGAGATAGGTGGAGCAACAGGCGCACAGGTACCATCTACTTTGAACATTGCTAATGCGACCGACGCTGACGGCGATGCTTCACATCTATGTGCAGTTAATCTGCTTAACGAGGTAATCCAACTTTCACCTACAATGGTAGATGAATTCTTTACAGACTTAGAAGATTGCATGTTTTCTCCAAACAATAACACTGACTTTTGAAGTTGACACACAATGTTCTGAGAGACTCTGAATTCGACCTTCATTTTTCGAAACAAGTTTCTAACTTTGGAACTCTATTTTTTCTATGATCAAGCTTTTGTTTTTCCAAATTCATTTTTTGGTACAAAGTAATCTGCTTAAAGTAGAACTATTCATAGAGCACTAGAATTTCTTTGAAAACTTCCAAGAGACAATATTTGACCTTGTCCACATGCAAACATTTTATATATTCTGCCATGGAATGGTCTCGACCTTTTTCTTCTGTATTTAAGAGCCATTTCATAAATGTATTTTCGTGATTCATTCGGATAGCATTTTCAAATGTCATCTATATGCTTTGAATGAAACATTGCTTTTAAATGCGTACAGCACAAATGCTCTTTTCGTGTACGAACCAGTACCAATGCATTTTTATGTATTTTGGGTGGGTTTGTAACACTTCATGTTTAGATATGTTTTAATGGGTTTAGTACTTAGTAATGTTGTACATAATAAAGTGGAGTGGGTGTTGTGTGGCGTTTTAGGCTCCGAGTGAATTTTCCAGATTCATGTCCTTATATAGGTACAATTCATAATGCCCTAATATAGGCATAAGAAATCAAGCCCTTATTTAGACATAGCTCATGCAGACCAAATGCAGGCATAGCTACTTCCACCCGTACCAAACGTCACAACGATTTCTTGGAAAATCGGCTTAAGCAGTTAGGGAACTACCCTTGCTTGAATATTGATTTGTCCAAGAAATCAAGTACTTTGCAAAGAACAACTATTCCCTAGGGATTCTTTCCTGACGTTATTATGCCCGACTTTACGTCAAACTATGGCATTCCTAGACACCTTCAAGGTATAAATATACCTTCACTTGCTCTAGCAAGAAACGATGGTGGTTTGGAGCAGTTCGACTATCTACTTGCCCGACGCAGCTCGCTACAGCAAGTGCCAAAGGAAGCCGCACTGACACACTGATCAGGAAGCTGTCCTTTCTCCTGCCGAGAATCCAGCTGCGGTGTTTCCAAGCTCCCCTTGAGGGGTGTTGGGAAATCGAGTCCCGAGTCAGAGATACCAGACCTCCTTCATTCTAACAAAGGTATGGAGCTGATTAGAACCTAAGAGATATCTTGGATAGATTATTGGCAAAGAAAACTAAACCTATGCTACACAATACTTACTTCTTCCCGCGTACTAGACTTAGGTACATTGGGGTAGGTGTATTTTAGAAGCACCAATTAAGTATTTTTAGTCATTGTTATTTATGTATGTATTTTATGGCTTAGAAACCATACAATGCTTTTACAGTATTATTTTATAAATACTATTCTCGCTGTACGCATTATACTTTACAGTCTGCATTACGATTGTAGCAGTTCACTTCTCTTGCATGAGAAAGAAGACTGTTCAATAAACCTTTTTATTGAAAACGCCTGTCTCTCTATTTCTCTGCAACTCTGTAGAAACAAAGCATGCACGATTGACTGAGTGAAATACTTATCTGTGGTTTCCGCGACTCTAAAGATAAATTTCTTATTCTTGAGAAACAAAGTTGTCATGTTTATGCAGTTGTCAGAAACTAATCCCTTCTTGTGTATTCAAGAAAGTTTCTAGTGACCTCTGAGTTAGCTGGTACACACACACACAATTAAGTTTATTATATTCAATAGAGACCTAGTCGACCTCAGTCCTACGTCTAATCTATAGGATATATTATTCCAATGTGCAGAGCCTATTGGGAATATAGGAACTACACTCATGTGCACGATCTTTCATGTGTGGAAGTATGGATGAAAGTAGGGTCAGTGATTCTCCCTACCTTCCATGTTGGCCATGCTGTGGGACCTGGGTCACAGGGTGACACATTGGCGCTTGCGGCCCTCGTGGCACCATCACTACGACAGAGACACACGCATCAGCTGATTCCTCATACAGCCCAGGATGGAACCAGGCCAGCCCACTCCACTTACGCTTACAGGGAGGAACAACAGCGCCACATGTCCCAAGTCTTCCCTGTAGTAATCGGCTGATCACAGGTCTAGTTGTCAGCATGCCAAAGTCACTCCCTCACGGCTAGTTTACACCCACACCACACCCATGCAGCACAGGCGTCACAGGACACGTGACCTTGCCAATAAAAAGGACCGGGCGCACGTGCTCAACGCCATTTCCAACCTCTCTCTGGGTGTATTTGTGTGGTGTGCATGTGGGCATGGGGCCCAGGGGCCTATAACGTCACATTCTGCTGGGCCGAAGGTGACATGATGGCGTCTGCACCACGTTACCCAATCATACAGGGTCCATGACTTTTGGGGCACAGACTTGGTGACACCGGATGCACTGCGGCCAGCACAGGCACAGAGCCACAGGATGGTGGCTTTCGGTTCACTGAGGTAGGGTTACCGTAACTGCTGAGCGGGTGTGCAGCCTGCGATGATCCGGACAGCTCTGGTTTTGTGTTCCCTACTGGACCGCAGTGTAGGCCTGAGCCATCAGACAGCACGGGCCTACCACCACGTGGCATCGCCTTGCTGGTCACAGAGTTAGTGGCACCGCAAGTGCTGAGCGGGTGTGCAGCCTGGGATGAAAAGCTGGGTGCACTGGTATGTCCTCTGCCATGGCGAAATCAAGACCCTGCACCAAATGTGAGACCTGGTGGCCTGCGGAGCAGGGCTGCATGATATGGATGGTGCCCTGTCCGCAGGCCCTGGCTTGGGGCTTCCAGCGGCACGTGTTGGGCCCTCTTTTCCACAGACAGGTTGCAAAAGATGAGCAGAGAGGCGGGCAGTCACCTCTGGGCAGTGGGAATGGATGAGGTGCAGCAGCCTGGGTGCGCAGGGGCGCGCAGACACCTCTAGGCAGCGCAAGTGGATGGGGTGCAGGAGCCTGGGTGAGCAGGGGCGGGACAGCGATTTAGGCATGCGCAGTTGTATGTACTCTGTAAGCATGGGCGGATTTTGCGAATTGGCAATCCGCGAAATTGCGTATTTATGGATTCGCAATCCGCAAAATCCGTGAACTCTCGCGAATTTGCGGATTTTTTTTGTGTTCGCAAGGATTTCTGCCAGTTCGCGAGGATTTTGTACCAGTTCGCAAACGCGAACTTACTTTTCGGGTAGCAACGCTCGCGAACATGTTGTTTCTACATCTGGTTCATCACAGCACCCTCTGTTTCACCACTGCCACCCTCTGTTTCACCACTGCCACCCTCTGGCTCACGCATGCCACCCTCTGGCTCACCCATGCCACCCTATAGTTCATCACTGTAGATTATGGGTGGAAAAGCACACCTGCCCTGCCTCAACTGACATAAATGAATTAGGGGCTGATTAATGTGTTACTGAATTTGAACTTCCTGGCTGGAACCTGCTTCCTTATCTGTAATTGCTTTCTCTGACCCTGCTGTGAGGGTCAGAGCAGGGTCATAGAATAGTTGCAAGTAGGCAACTGAACTCTGAAGGGGCCCCTCAGGAAGCACTACAGGGAATGGTTACTAATGATAAGATTGAACTTTTGCACCTGCTGAGTGCTTTCAGTTTAGCAAAAATCCAAATATCCAGCAGCATCCACAAAAAGTAATCCTTCCAGGCACTACAGGGAACGGTTACTAATGATAAGATTGAACTTTTGCACCTGCTGAGTGCTTCCAGGTCAAGATCCAAATCAAAGTGACCAGCACATGAAGAAAGCACTGAGAGGAGCCTGCTGGACAGGAACAGGAAGTTGGAGACTGTGGGGCACTTCCTTCCTCCCCCCCCCCCCAAAATGGACTCCTTGCAAAAAAAAAGTGCAGGCAAATGTCAACCTGAGGAGTTATTCTGATAAAAATCATAATTTTCAAGGTTTATGCTGCCTGCTGGTGGATTTCTTGTGCGAAATTGCAAATTTTGCAATCTCGCAATTGCGAGATTGTCGCTGCCCGCCGCATCTACGTTTTCGCAAGTGTTTACTCCCGCGAAATTGTATAGTATTCTAGTTGGCAAGTGCGACCAAGCAAAAAAATCCGCTTCGCACGGATTTACGAATTTTCGGTAAGTTCGCGAGAGTTCGCGGATTGCGAATTTACCGAAAATCCGCAAAATCTGTGAGCGGAACGGATTTTACGCTCATGCTTAGTACTCTGCCATCCATACTATGTTTCAGATGAGTAAGCTTGAGGGCTGCACTATGTCCTGGCACATGGTTGGAGACACAACGGTGGTGGAAAGGTGAGCTGTGAGGGTTTTATCCACAGTGTCGGCACTCCCTCTCCCTCTTCATCTTTTCCTTCTCTCCATCACACTTTTTCTCTCTCTCTTCTTCTCTCTCACTCTCTATCTCTTCCTCTCTCTCACACTTTTTCTCTCTTTCTTCCTCTCTCACGCTTTCTCTCTCTCTCTCCTTGGATGGACGCATAACGCACAATCTTATCTAGCTTTTTGTCTAGCAGGCTCTGATTCATAGATTGACGACCCCCCCCACCCCCCGACACGGCCCTCCCACCATGTGGCGATGACTTCAGTTCCACTGAGTTAGTGCCACCAGAGCTGAGCGCGTGTGCAGCCTGTGATGATGCGTGGCCTGGATACACCATCCTGGCAATCAAGACCCAATTTGAATTGTGAGCTCGGCTCGTCCGCGTGTACGCAAAGGTTGAGGAGATTGCTTCAGCACGTGGTGGGCCCTCTTAGACACACGCCGGTGGCGGAAAATGAGCAGAGAGGCTTGTTTGTGCAGCGGCGGGCAGTCACCTCTGGTTAGTGGGAGTGGATGGTGTGCAGCAGCCTGGGTTCACAGGACCGGGCAGATACCTCTGGGCAGTGGGAGTGGATGGGTTGCAACAGCTTGGGTGTGCAGGAGTGGGCAGACACCTCCGGCACCTAATTTACATAGCCCTGGGGAGGTGGCGGTCCCATGGGCTGCGGAGGTCCCGCTGGCCCCCACAGGTCCCCACAATATAATTATAGGCGTGCCCCCGGAACCTGGCCCACCTGGTGGCTCATTTAAATTTAGTGGGGAAGCCCCGCTTCATTTTTTTTTCATCTGGATTCGCACACCCAGCGCGCATTCTGATGTTTTTATTTTTAAATAAAAAATAATTTTTGGGCCTGGGCCTGTGAGCAGAACTAGGGGGTCAGGGTTTTTCTACCCTGACCCCTTTTCTTCTCTTTTAATCTTTTTTCGACAGTTTTCTTGTGACTCTGTTCTACCGAGTCACAAGATGGCTGCCAACACTCCTGGTTTGGGAGTGTTGGCAGCCAATCACAGTGAAGCTCATGGTTGCGGCAGCCAATCACAATGAAGCACGTGGTTGGGAGGGTGCACCAACCCACCGCTGCCCCAGATATAAAAACTTTTATTTTTTGAATTTCTAAACAACTACTTAACAGATTTACACCATTTAAAAAAAAGTCACTTTCTAAATCAAGCACTACCTTTTTGCCAAATTTGGTGTCATTCGGTTCAGCAGTTCAGGCTGAAGCCTTGGCTAAAGTTTCCTATGGGAAATTTATTTTCTGAATTTTTCAACAACTACTGAACGGATTTACACCATTCAAAAAAAAAAAGGTCGCTTTTTGAACCAAGTTCTACCTTTCTGCCAAATTTGGTGTAGTTTCGTTCAGCAGTTCGGACTGTAGCCTGCATATATATATTCCCCTATGTTATTTCTATGGAGATTTTTCATTTTTTTAACACAGCTACAGTCCGAACCGCTGAATGACACCAAAATTGGCAGAAAGCTAAATGTTGGTCCAGAAAGGGTGCTTTTTGTGATTTGGTGTAAATCCAATCAGTAGTTGCAGAGATATTCAAGTTTAAAAAATATAGATATCTGGGAAGGCGAGTCCTTGCAGTGGACTCGTGGATCCAACTGAAATTTGATTGGCTGCCAACACTTAAGCCAGGAAGTGTTGGCTCGGCTTGAAGCCTCCTGTAATTCAACTGGTGCTTATTTAAAGCACTCTGATACCTTTGGGTCTAATTTGCACTATATAACCCAGAACCCCCAGATATGGTGGGAGGTCCCACACAGACCCGCCGGGGGTTAAAAGCGTTTTATTTTCTTCATTTTGTCCTGAATTTGCAGGCAGACCTGCATATCCATGACAACATTTTTTTTTTTAAATGCACGGGTCCACGTGTTTCTTTTATAAGAAGCCCCGGGTGGGCCAAATCCTGAGGGCATATTTTTTAATGTTGAAGTGGTGCCCATGCAGCACCCCGTGCTCTGGGGACGGCCACCTCCCCAGGGCAACAAACAGCAAAGTGATGTGGGGGACCCACTTGGCCTCCCACAGCCCCAGATACCAGCACCTCCCTGTTAGACTTGGCATCTTTAGGCATGTTTTCCCTGAGGGTTTGCTTTCTGCCCTCCCGGTTTGACTCTGTTTTTGCTGGCGTAGTGTTCCTGCGCACTTTTTTCACTGCTGATCAGTGATAAAGTGCAAGTTCTCCTGTGGTAAATTGTGTTATGGATTGATGTTTCCATAGTTGAGTTTATGATTTCCTTGTTAGTCTCTAGTAAAGTGCGCTGAGTGTGCCGGGGCCTGTAAATCAACTGTTACTAGTGGGCTGCAGCACCGATTGTGTCACCCACGTAAGTAGCCTTAAAAAGGTACCTCAGACCTGCCATTGCAGAGTCTGCGTGCAGTTTGTAACTGCCATGTGGACTTGGAGAGTGTACACACTTTAGAACTCTTTTGGATCAAGAAGACTGCCAAGAAGAAGAGCTGGAGAAGCTGTGAGGAGGAACTACCACTTTACTGTGTGCTTTGCTGTGTTGGCCTGCAGTGGCTGCTTCTGTCTTGGGCAGTGAAAGGACTGGCCTGAACTTTCTGCAACCTACTTTTGCGAGTTTCTCCAAGGGCTTGAGGTAGAGCTTGCCCACTGTTCAAAAAGTCTCAGGAACAGCAGTCTTCAAGCTCTTCGAGCCTCAGCACTGGGAACTGTGTGTTTTATGCTGCAACAGAAGAAAATCAACTCGACGACATCGACGACGACGCTGCAGACTCCGTGTCCTGATGGCACTGCAGAGGGCACAGCCACAATGCCGCACCGCGACCCTGGTCTCACCGAAGCTGTCTGCTAACACAGCCACCGAGCCGCTGCTCGCATCATGACCTGTGGGCACTGCACCCTGCACGCCTCGCTTCACGCCGAAGCCTGGGCACTGCGGAGAGCACTGCCGCAATGCCGCACTGCGACCTTGGTCTCACCGACGCCACCTGCTGACACTGCCACTGAGCCGCTGCTCGCACCGCGACCTGTGGGCACTGCACTCTGCACCGCCTTGCTTCACGACGACGCCTTGGTATCCCAGACGACGACGCTCCATGCCGCAATCGGCGCTGCTGCTTGCATCGTGGTTCGATAGCACCGCTCATAAAGTTACACCACGCAACGCCCTCATCCCACACCGCAGCCTTGGCCTACTGACGCCGGCACCATCGACTCCTGTTCATCAGCCGGCGCCACAGCGCTTCAGCAATGACGACGAGGCTGCTTGCACTGTGACCTGCCAGCACCATGATGAGCACCGCCTTCACCTCGCACCGTGACCCTGATCTCACAGATGACACCATCTGACGCCGCCACCGAGCCGCTGCTCGCACCGCGACCTGAGGGCACTGCTAGGCGCACCGCAGCACTTCACACCACAGCACCCGACACCTGCCGACACCAGCGCTCCTGATCCCAATAGAAAGGAGCACGACCTGCAACGCAAGTGACTTCAAGGGCCTCGGCGCCCTGCATCTCTAACAGGTACTGTTTGTTGGTCTTCGCGACACCGTAGCTGGTCCGCGACGCTGCAACCAGCATGAACTGTTTGGATTTGTTTGCTCACGACGCCATGATAGCCCCGGACGGAGCTATCGACATCCAGGGACTGTTTTTAAAGTGTATTTTGATAACTGTAGATTTTAAAGTACTGTATTGTGGATTCTTATCGTTTTTGGTCTTGTATATAAAAATATTGGCTATTTTTCTAAACTTGTGTGGTGTCCTTTTGTAGTGCTTACACTGTATTCCTGTTGGTTAGGTGCAAATGCTTTACAATGTCCCTCTAAGATAAGCCTGACTGCTGGTGCCAAGCTACCAAGGGAGTGAGAAGGGGTTATTTTAGGAGTGTAACTCCCTTATCCTGACTAGGAAGAAAGGTCCCTACTTGGACAAAGGTGCAAGCCCTTGCCAACTAGAGACCCCCATTTCTAAGCCCATATGGCCTCGCCGCAGTCCCTGGGACCACCTCCTCCCTGGGGCTAATACAATGGTGGGACCTCGTAGACTCACCCTGCCCCGGGAACCACCACCTCCCCGGGGATTTTTATTTTTTACCTGGTGGGGCCTCATGGACCCTCCTGCGCCCAACGACCACCACATCCCTGGGGCCAAATGTCTTTTTTACAAATGGAAGGGAGGCCACGTTGCCATATTTACAAGGCCTTGAAAAGCCACGCAGGGTGGCTTTGTGTGGCTTTGTAATTATCGCTTAGCATTGTGCGCCACTGGAGCATCAAAAAAGTGATGGTCTTGTGATGCAGGTGCCTTGTAAATATGCCCTTTAGTACAGATTAATAGAGTTGTCTCCATATGCTTTGATTCAAAAGGTAATAACAGCCATGTCTGGCTGTGTGGAAATAAACCTTTAAATGGTTTGAACTATCGCTTAAGTCTATGATTATTTTTTGTGGGTAATAGTTATTTGTTTTATGTTTAAAGGGGTTTAAGATTTTGTAGTAAATGATACTTTCTTTATTTTGTAGTAGGGCATATGTGAAAGGAATATTTTTGTTTTGATATTCACTATGTATTATGTGTATCTGAGTGAATGTTTTGGACACATTTTGAAGGTTCCATTTATAATCAGGTTGGACAGTGGCTTAAGGGAAGATGGTTAACATTCTGTTGGCCTTGTGCTGCACAACATAGCCTTACCAAACCTGAGCAAGTTACTACTTGACTTACCGGACAAAGAACTCTTAATAGAATGGGATCTAAATATGAAACTGTGTGATGAGTGTTGAAGGGCAGGTCGGATAAACAGACCCGGGGGCTAAATGTACTTTCCAATTATGCGCTTTTTATTATCAGTGATTGGGATAGTAGACTTTACAGATTAAAAAGAAGCCGTCAATCACTGTTTGATTGTGGAGTGAGAATTTAGGAACTACCCGTCACCACACCAGGTGTGTTGTTGTCTAAATGTTCAGAGAAAATTGACTCTGGGAGTCTCCTAAACAAAATCACTCAGGGGGAATGAAGGCAAGCGGGATAAGACAGGGCGAGTACTACCTCTGATTCAGCAAAGGAAGATAGACGGTGCTTGGCAGAATGAAAAAAACAAAGATGTGCAACAAAAGAGGGGGATTGTGCCACACTCGAGTATCTGTGTAGGTCGTGAATCTTATATCCTTCTAACCCGTACCCGTTAACTCGACCGTCCTCCCACCACCCGCGTACCCTCCCTCACTGTCCCCAGAGGCGCAGTCACTCACTGGCTCCGCCACAACTCTCCTGAGTTGCGGCCGCTCTCCAGCCTCCTCCGGTGGACACCACCACTCCTCATTCCGCCACTCTTGCAGTTCCTCGTAGTTCTCTCCAACACAGTCGCTGTCTTCGCTCCTCGGTTCCTCCTCGTTCTGCTTCCTGCTTGTCTCCACTCCGCTGTCGGTCGATGACGCCCCTCTGTTGTGCCAACTTGCTTTCATTGGAAACGGGGACTACTTCCGGTGTCATCTCCTCCCACTTCCAGTCTTGGGTCTCGGTTCTGCTGTAGGGAGATAGGACTAATGGGCATATCTCGTAGTTTTGCCCCTGCCCTCCGGAAATCAATTCTCGGGGACCGGACTTCGAGGGAAGCAGCGTTTCTATAGTGTGGATCCATGACGTCTGGTAGGAACGCGGTCCCCGCGCTTACCGTCTCACAATGAGATAGATCGAAATCCCCCTAAGTGCCAACTAGGTGATTTTTTTCGCTTGGTAGACTTCCTAACTGCCTTAGGACACACTGATGGTTGGAGGGCTCATGACCCACAAACATAACAATACACATTCCACTCAGGGACACATAACAGTCTGTCCTAAATAGATTTCATACTTGCCCTGGCTGAGCGGATCCCCAACTTTAGAGAGGCGAGGCATCTGGCATGGGGAATCTCTGATCATTCAATGGTATGGGCATGTTATGCCATGGATGCATTAAGTGCCCAAAAAACCATTTCACTAAACCCCTGGTATTTAAAAATCCTACACATAAAGGCAGGATTAATACAGGCCACAGAAGTCTATTTTAAAGAAAACGAGACAATGGTCTGGTCCCCATAGGTTCTTTGGGAAGCCTTTAAAACTGTAATCAAGGGGCAGGCAATTTCACTCACATTGGGCCACAAAAATAATACGAGAACGGCCTGCTAGACATGGGGACTAAAATGATTTGTGAAGATAACAAGACCATCAGGCACACACTAAATCTTAAGAGGCAAGAATATAAAGACCTAACAACAGAGGCAGCCAAAGCCAGACACTCAGTGACACAGCACAAAATGTATGAATTTGAATACAGGGCAGAACATTTGCTGGCCTAGCTTGATAGAGGCAAACGGGTGAGCCAATGGGTTCCCACACTTTAAACATAGGCTGGGGAGACTTTCAGGGTTCCAGAGGATATAGCTGAGGCTTTTGTAACCCACTTTACTCACCTGTATTCTCCCATGACTGAGAGCACAGCTGACAACTCAATAGAACTCTTGGCAGACCTTCCCCTCCCAGCCCTCTCCCCTGATGATTTGACTTCACTGGAAGGTGATCTACAGATGAAGAAATAACCACTGAGAACCGCAGTGTCCAGTCAGGAAAGGGGATGGGACCAAATGTCCTCCTAATAGAGTTGTACAAACTAACGGCCTCTTGCATAGCACCCCACCTACGTAAAATGTATTTGGAAAGTAGGCAAAAGGGTAGTTTGCCAGAGGACCAAAGATTGGCCTCCATAGCAGTAATGTACAAAACTGGCAGACTGGCGGGGAAGCTGCACCTCTTTTCGACCCATCTCGCTGCTTAACACAGAGGCCAAGATCCTGCCCAAATTGCTATTGTCCCTGCTAATTCAAACAATCACCAAGCTAGTGTACCCGGATCAGGACGGCTTTATGCCAGGGTGCAATAGAGTGCACAACGTACTCAGCCTTAATGGAGTATTGGGCTGAGTGGGCACGATAAGCGAAGACGCAGTGGTGCGATTACTGGACACCCGTATGGTCTTCAACACCGGCGAATGGGCTTGCCTATTTGTAGTCTTAGAGCGAATGGGATTTGGCCCAAAATATCTAGCATGGCTGCAATTACTATACGATGAGCCACTGGCACAAGTAATAGTGAATGGCCATACATCATAGCCATTCCCTCTCAGACGAGGAATGAGACACAGTTGCCCCTGTCACCAATAATCTTTGCTGTAGTTCAAGAGCCTTTGGTGACTTGGGTCAGAGGAGATTCGTTAATTTAGGGACTAATATCCCTATTGGCTGACGACGTGCTATTATATGCCACATCACCACATTCCTCCATTAATAGAATTTTACAGATCTTTTTCAACTTCAGAAAATACTCCGGCTATACAATAAACGAGTCCGAAATTGAGAATATTTAGTCTGCTTGACCCAGTTCCGGCTCAGCCACTGGAAAGTGGAGCGACGGTGGTGGCTGACGATTTATGTTATCTAGGGATATTTTCACGGCTTACCACATCTCTTCTATACTCTTAATCTACAGGACCCCATGACATGCTTACAGAGTGACTTTCGGCACTGGAGATCATTACCACTCTCCTTGCTGGGACGAGCAGCCTTTTTTAAAATTATGGCACTTCTGTGATTTCTCTATGCCCTTCAAAACACACCATTCAAGGTATCAGAGTCCTATTTTTGAGCGATTGACTGTGAGGTCAGAACCTTGCTTTGGGATGAGAAGCCCCCCGCAAATAGCAGCACAGAAGATCACGAACGGATGATACGGCAGTGGTATTGTACTACCTAACATTCAGACTTACTACTGGGCAGCCCAACTGGTAGTCATCAACTCGTGGGTGCACCAACAATACGACAAACCAGCGTACCGAATGGACAGGTTAGAACTAGGACCCAGGGGATACGTGAGAGCACTATACACAAACCCCAAACGCCAACGTCTTAAGGGCCCAACAAAACACACAGTCACACTTTGGCACCTAGTGAACAGGAAGTTGGGATTCAAAAGGGGGTGGTGATGGACAGAGAATCTGAATTAAGCAGAACACTCCTACCCAGTCAAAAGATCAGGGCTTGATCCATCACCGTTTTTTAGCTCACTGCACCATCCCAGTTCAGAACCTGGCTACATGCAAATTAGTCTGACCCTGGCCCAGTGCATCATGGGAACAGGGCAGACCAACCTACCAAGCCAATTCTTTACTGGAAAGGAAACAAGCTTCCGGGGACCGGTTTCTGGCATTACAGCCGTCTTCGGCCCGGCTTGCTTGAATCCTGATGGTGCAGTGAGCAAGGGACTCACATCTGAGCATACCCTTCCACACTTGTGGTGGCCAAAACGATTCAAAAGGGGGTGGTGATGGACAGAGTATCTGAATTAAGCAGAACACTCCTACCCAGTCAAAAGATCAGGGCTTGATCCATCACCGTTTTTTAGCTCACTGCACCATCCCAGTTCAGAACCTGGCTACATGCAAATTAGTCTGACCCTGGCCCAGTGCATCATGGGAACAGGGCAGACCAAACTACCAAGCCAATTCTTTACTGGAAAGGAAACAAGGTTCCGGGGACCGGTTTCTGGCATTACAGCCGTCTTCGGCCCGGCTTGCTTGAATCCTGATGGTGCAGTGAGCAAGGGACTCACATCTGAGCATACCCTTCCACACATGTGGTGGCCAAAACGATTCAAAAGGGGGGGTGATGGACAGAGTATCTGAATTAAGCAGAACACTCCTACCCAGTCAAAAGATCAGGGCTTGATCCATCACCGTTTTTTAGCTCACTGCACCATCCCAGTTCAGAACCTGGCTACATGCAAATTAGTCTGACCCTGGCCCAGTGCATCATGGGGACAGGGCAGACCAAACTACCAAGCCAATTCTTTACTGGAAAGGAAACAAGCTTCCGGGGACCGGTTTCTGGCATTACAGCCGTCTTCGGCCCGGCTTGCTTGAATCCTGATGGTGCAGTGAGCAAGGGACTCACATCTGAGCATACCCTTCCACACTTGTGGTGGCCAAAACAATTCAAAAGGGGTGGTGATGGACAGAGTATCTGAATTAAGCAGAACACTCCTACCCAGTCAAAAGATCAGGGCTTGATCCATCACTGTTTGGGATGGCATAATAAAGTGACCCATGCTACGCCCCTTTGGGAGGCCGACAAACTAGGGAGGTTGATGTGCTGCCCAGGTTTTGATAAATGGGACCTTATATGTATTTCAAGAGTCGGAGACCTGTAATCAAAGGGGGAGGTCATCCCATTTGTAGATTTACAGCAGGACAACGTCATGATGGCTTCAGAAACATTTAGGTACTTACAAATAAGACATGCCATCATGGCAGCTATCCCATCGGACGGTGACCTGCCAGATGCATCCCTTCAAGAAGATAGAATACTAACTGAGCATGGGCTCAACACGCAATCTCCCTGGCTTATCAAAAACCAATCAATAATTCACCTGACCCTCTCCTGTGTCTTTGGGAAAACTAGTAGGCTGACTTGGGGGAACTGGAAGTTGAGGGCTAGCAAAAGGCACTAGCCTCCCCAAAAGAAGCGCCTATGTTATCCAATCTTAGATTAATCCAACACAGAATACTTAATGGATCCTACCTCTCCTGTAGCACGCTAATTAAGATGGGAAGGGAAAATGGCTCCAAGTGTCGCAGACTATGCAGGCAAGAGGGTATATTTTACCACATACTATGAGAGTGCCCAGCAGTGAAATCATATTGGGAGGGTATTATACGTAACTTGCAAAGTGTGTGTGGAAGGGATCTACCACCTATGCCTAAATTTTGTCTTCTTAACATTTGGGAGGTGATGGACTTGAGCCGTAAAGAGCAACTTTTGCTAAATATGGGAAACACAATCTCAAAGTGTAACATTGCTCAACCCTGGGAAGCCCCAGAGACGCCAACACTTGTGGAGTGGAAAAGAGATATGGACTGCTGCATGTTGGCGGAGAAGGTCGTCTACAAGGGCAGGGGCTGCTACAGGATATGGGAACCAATATTGGGTTTTGGAATGCTTATAGAGGTGATATATGTCTCCCCCTCCACTATGACGGGCGGAGTTGCCCCAGGAATGACTACTTTTGAGGTAAATGACAATGAAGCGTAAGGGGGAAAGTGAGGTTGATAATGAAAACATAAACTGTACTGTTGCCTGGTCTGTCTTGATGAGAATGGTGACTGTGGCCTATTAGCTGCCGTACAACTGGCCACGTTTTCAATAAAAAGAGATTTTTTTTAAATGCAGTTACCAAGATTCCAGATTTCAACAGCTTCAAGCCTCTCAAACTTTGGTTCTACATTAGCATAAATATATGCATGTAGCCAACATTTTCAGAAGACGCTTGGTCACAGTCAAGTCATTCCCCATGTGAGCTCCTATATCATGTATGATGTTATGAAATGAAAATAGGATTTGCATAGTGTGCATTTACCCAAGGGTGTTAAGGCGCTGCCTCAATGCTAAAGGAACTACTGATCTTAGGAGATGAAAAAAGTGTCTTACTGGTTGAAAAGCCAAATTTTGAGGGCCTTTATAAATGTCAGGAGCTCTTTTTTTCTTTTTAGTTCTAAGGGGAGAGCATTCCATAATCTGGCGGTGCCTGCAACAAATCTTCTCCCTTCCCAATGTGACTTTTTAAATTGAGAAACTACTAGATTGTATGCAAATGTGGAGCGTAATGTTCTAGATGGAATGTACCATTGGAAGCCTTTTTTTAAAATATTCAGGTCCAGTGCCATACAGTGCCTTGAAGCCAATGCATAAAGCCTTAAAGTCAATCTGTTTCTTCACTGTGAACCAGTGGAGAAGATCAAGCACATGAGAGATTGACTTATATTTTGGAGTGGCTGGGACACCCCTCTGAGGTCTGCCTGTGGAGTCTTTTTGATCTGACCCCTAGGAGTTGCAGGACCTAAGGTTAGTGCCTATGCTCCCTGAAAACGTTCATACCTCTGTTGTGCCTACGTTGTCCATATTTGTTGGCCCTTTTACTTTTTGTGTGGCTTGGCCCCTGTTGACTCTGTCCTGTCTGTACTACTTTTTGGCTGCTATTTACACCGGGTAGCTTTAGACCAGTGGTCGCTTAGCAAACTTGATCTACCACTACGTGGCACACAAATACAACAATGGGGAAAAGAACTTGTGTTGGAAAGAAGCAAATGCCACTACCAAAAACAACAGCAACGTTTCAAACAACCTCGATTGACAGGATGCTTCAGTGGGCTTTAGGTGTGGTGACCACCAAAATCAATCTAACTGAAAGGCGTTTATCGCCAACCCCAGACTTAGACTTTCCCTTGATTAACCTTGATGCCACGCATACCTCACCATTCTTGGCCACTAACTCTCCTAAGCCCCAGCAAAGGGCCTGTGTAATGGTTCATGAAATATCCAGTACTGATTCGCATCTGGAGGTGGTTCCTCCTGGCCCTGTCAAGAAAGGGAAACCCAAATCTGCTGCTGTGAGATCGGGGCAAAACGCAAGAAGGGTGCAGGAGAGTCAACAGCCACTGGAGACATTGGGGAGGGAGGGTCAGGTGGTTGTTCAACTGTAGCCATTGAGCACCCAGCATGCATGGGTCACCAACCTGGTGGTGGAACTTCAGGCTCAAGTTAGGGCCATTGTGAAGGATGAGCTCAGTATTTTGATTCAGGGGTGAATAAGCTTACATCCTTGATTGAGGCCCAGGTAAGCAAGGCAGTAGTTACTACAAGGGGGGTCAAGTCAGCCAATCACCAGGTTACGCAAGCTGCTTTCCCAGCACCAGGTTGGATCCTCTACCTGGAATTAAAACGTCTTTCTTTACTCCCCAGATCAGATCAATTAGGGGGTTGTTAACAAAACAAGGGACAACCCTACAATGCCAATAGCATATGATAACACACATTGTCTGGGGCACAGTCAGGGGGTGGAGGATCATAAAAAAGTCAGGCCAATGCAACATTTTCAACAGTATAAGACAACATGCCTCACCAGGGACCTAGTCATGGGGGGGGGGCTGTTCCACCTGCAGAAATTATGGAAAAGAGGCCAGCCTTACCCTGTATCAATCTTCCATCTGCCTCAACCCCTTATGTCATTGTTTTAACTGGAGTACCAGAGCTTAAAAGGGGGCAAAGGGAATCACATTTTGAACTGAACAATAAATGTTTGTTTTGGCAGGCCAAAGAGAAGAAATGTTCCTATAAAAACACAGGTGAGATTCTCTTGACACAAAGGGTTGGCAGGGTGGGCTGGAGGCCAAAAGATGTTCAATGGAACTGTATTGTGATTAATTTCAGAAATCCACAGGTCGCTCAAGTTCACCTAGACTGGAACCACCACTGGCAGGTTGGTGGTGTCAGGTCTTTCCCACTGGGCTATTTTTACCCCCTAGGGCGAGTCCCCCAGATCAGCAAACAGAATGGTCATGAGGTGGGGATGTGGAACCGGAATATTCAATCAACTAACTTTAGCCAGGACCAACCCTGTCCGTTATTTTTCACCCTACCCCTATCAAATAGATTTGGGACTGTGGAATCGTCTTACTGACCCAATCCTGCATGGTACCCGATTGAGAATTTCCATAGTCAGAAGGAGTCCATAGGGAGTACTAACCAACGGGGAGAGCTGTTTCAAAAGAGCGTGCCAATTAAGGGGGGGGCATGGATCAGGGGAAGTTGGGCGTCACTGAAGAGGAAGGTGTTGAAAGGGAAAACTGACCCAGGACCACAACAAACCCACCCTCGTTTGACCTACCCCATGAGTCTAAGCTGGCCCTTAATACTCCAATATAGGTGGCCTTTAAATCTCCATCTCCCATAATTGACAAATATGTTGACAGCACTGGTTCAAGATCATTGGGGGCGCAGAAGACCATCCCCCTCCAACAGGTACACAGCCACCAATGCCTTCCGGACAGTTTCTTAAGTCAGATAACTGTAGGAGCTCACCCAGGCTGTGGGTTTTATCATGGAACATTCCTGGACTCATCACCAAACTAGATAATCCGGAGTGAGGGGGGGGGGGGGTTATAGATCAACAGGAGGTCTGCATGTTCCAGGAAAACTAGGCCAGGGTGGACACGCACAGATCAGGTGATGAGTCATTTAGTGCGCCCGCCACTTTTGCGTGCAAGGGAATGCCCTCAGGGAGGCTATGTACTTGGGTTGGTGTACACTTGGGTTGTGATGATTTTTTGATGATGATGATAATTCAGTAGTACCATACACATCATACGATACCCTGTCCCATACAACTCCTTCAGGAACCGGAACTGCTGTAATGTTCACCTGAGACAGGTCCCTTAATTCACTGTGTCATGATGCATGTGGTTTAAGAACCAAATTCCAAAGGTATACTGTGGGGTGTTCTGATAGATAACGTCCATTCTGAAGTAGGTAAAAGACAGTCAGGAAACCAATCCAGAGAACCAGGAAAAGTAATCCAATTGTAATCTAGAGATGTATCTAGGAAACAACAAGGTATGTCTTTTTCAGTCAAACATAGAAAGCATATGCTCCTAGCTTGAAAGGGAGCCCCGGTGTTGGCAGTTTATGTTCACTTGAATCCGATGAGAAGTCCGCGTAATGCGCAAAGTCGCCAGACACCGTCCGGTCTATTCTTGGCAGTTCATCAGGTTTTGTAGAACTGGTAGATCTGTGGCATGTTGACATAGACGTCGTCAATTGTTTCAAGTCAAGTCAAGTCAAATAATCGTTATTCGGATAAAGTATCCATAAAAGCACAGTTCATCACCACCAATGGAAAATACAGTACAAGTTTTAAAACATATAAATATGCAATATCATCCAATACAAATAAAAAATTACAAAAATAAAATCACGATAAAATGGTTGGACGGGCCTGCCAAATCTAGCAGCTTTAATAGCATAGTTCAAATTATGAGGTTTGGACCAATGTGCAAAGTAGGCAGTATGTTACAAATAAAGTGCGATGACGTGCATTAAGTCAAACAGTGATAGGCATCAAGGTGCAAGTATAATTCAACTAAAATCCCATTTATATTTTTACCAATACTAACAGCTTCACCAAGAATATTTGGTTTCAGGCAATGCCAATGACCATCATAAAAGCAAGGTAAAAGATGCGTTTCACTAGGCAGTTTATGGCACATTAGAATTCATTCATGGAAGCACGTGAGCGTACCGCAGCTTATAAGAACGTGCTTACACGGAGAGTCAAGTGGTCACTTCCTAGCTGTAAAATTTCAAGATATGCTCATTTAAAATCAAAGATAGCCCATGCCTTGAAATAGGGAGTTAAATACTGTTTAGTATATCTAGCATAGAACTTACTAAAGAGTAAGAAATGCAACATTGTTTGTTTGCTACCAGTACCGCATGGGCAGCACAACTGGTCAAGGTTGCAATTAAATCCTATCGGAAAGCAGAGTGAATATTTTATACTGCCATCCCTAAGGCGGAAAAGTAGGCTCCTATTCCATCTCCCTATATTTTTCCTGAGATATTTCTGTGGCATATGATGTTGATTGCTCGGTACCTCCAGGAGGGGCATGTATCTAACAATCGATGATTTATGGTACTCGATGTTATCTCTTTCTTTATGATACAAGTCATACAGCGCCCCCCTTAGTAATTTTATGCTTATGCCATCCATTGCTAAAGGACGTAAGAAAATGTGCTCCAACTTCACACTGGCTAAACTGTTTTTAACTGCGGCAAGCCATGGTATACAGCCACCCCTACCGCACTTGAGGCAATCTGTAATTATCTCTCTAGTTAAAATCGCAGCGGGATTCTGCCATATTTTTAGCCAGAATATGACTGGACGAGACCTGATAAAATCCTCCACATAATGTAGGTTCAATTCCTAATGGCATATATAAGTTGGAGATGAAATTTGGGCCCGAGAATTTTTCTACAAAATCTGTTCTCTTCAATTTGGATCCCGCTGCAATTTACATGCCCCCAGACTTCAGTACCATAGGTGGCCGTTGATACACATTGCGATTTATATATCTGAATTAAAGGTAGCACCACCTCTGCTTGTTTTGGCTGCCGAAGGCTAATGATAGAGTCAACCGCTTTGTAGAGTTTGGTTCTGCCATGGGCTTCGTGGGCTTGCCAAGAACCTGAATCTTAGAAAATTAGGCCCAAATAAGGGAAAGTGCTTGTGCATGTTAGAGATTCGCTGCCCGATGTTATAGACTTAATTTCGGCCCACACGTCATTATATAAGATTTTTAACAATTAGTGCAAAGGTCCAGGTCAGCCATAAAAGACACAAACCCCGACTAAAGTGCGAAGTGCATTCGGGGTGCGGCCCATAAGGACCGCATCATCTGCATATAAAAGCGCAGGGAATAATTTACCATTAATTTTGGGTACGTCACTGGTCAATTTAGACAGGGAGTTATGTAATTCATTTATATAAAGGATAAAAAGTAGAGGGGCTAGAACACAACCTTGTTTAACCCCTCTACCAATGATAATATCTCCAGAAACCTCCCCATCGTTACTTATCCTCACCCGTGCCTTCAAATCCCTGTGCAAATACGCCAAAAAATAGACCAAAGACTCGTCCAACCCATAATTTAGAAGGATCTCCCATAAACGCGATCTATTAATAAAATCAAAGGCTGAGGTTAAATTCATAAAACCCAGATAAAGTGGAACTTTTTGAGCGATAGTATATTTGCCCAGGATAAGATTTAGGTTCAAACACTGTTCGGCAGTTCCAACATTGCTTCTAAAACCCAGCTGACAACAGTTTAAGATGTGGTTGCCTTCAGCCCAATTCCTAATCTTATTAAAAACAACCCTGCCCAAGATCTTCAAAGTATTGTCTATCAGCGAAATTGGGCGGTAACAGCTGGGGTTGGATCTGTCACCTTTTTTAAAAATGGGCACAATGATGCTGGTCGACCAAGTGCTCGCGATAACTGTATTAGTCAAGTTATTAAAAACATTACATAAAAGAGGAGCCCAAAAATCTGGTTCATGTTTTATAAGGTCGATTGGTAATCCATCCGAACCAGGGGCTTTATTCCCTATACTTTGGTTAATGGCATCCTTGACTTCAATTATAGTTATGCCAACCTTTAAAACTGGGAAGCAGCTATGACTGTTAGAGGTCTTTGTGGGAGCTATATAGATTCTGACAAAGTGCTCCTCCCATGACTCACTAGTTATATTACAATTTATGGGAGTGATGTTCGAGCCCATAGTCCTCATGGCTTTAACTTCTTTCCAGAATCCAGTTACATCTTTAAGTGAAGCAGCACTAGCAAGATTCTCCCAGCGTTCCTTCAGTATCTCATCTGAGCGTAATTTAGTTATTTTCTTATAGCATGCTCTTAATGACCTAACTAGAGTTATATCCCTGGGTGGAGATGCTAATGCTTCTAGCAGTTCTCTGTTAGCCCGGGAACATGTACCATCGAACCATCTGGGATTCTTGCTTGAGTCGGTAACAGGTCTTGAGATTATATGTTTGATACCAACACATAGACCACTAAAGGCCTCAACAATCTCTGCGCCCTGAGAGCTACTTGATAAACACATCTCTACCAGTAGGGGATACGATTTTATCATGCGTGCAAATAGGGCTTTATTGTCTATGCCCTTCCAAATCACTCTAAGCTTGTCAGTGGATGCCACCAGATATTTAGCCCCTATTTCCTTTTGGGTTGTAATTTTAGTAGAGAGTCTAATAGTTGTTAAAATTGGATTATGGTCACCTTGACTAGTACATAAAACCTCAGCCTTAGCTAAATAGTTTACCAATGAGGACGATATAAAAACATAATCTATGATAGATGAACAGCCACGTCCTCTGTAGGTAGGCAATGGACCCTTATTTGAATCAACGCCAGCATTTTCCATTACATTGATTAAATTACGGGAGGATAAATAATTGTAAAGTTCTTCCCCTCTTTCACATGGGTTGGCCCTAACCGGGGCAATAGTAATATTATCAATATCACTATACAAACGTGCATTGAAATCCCTGCCTAGTCAGATTCTGTCCAATTTGCCATACCTCTGCTCATCTTCTAATTTGTCAATAAATTCAAACAAATTAATAAAATTCCTATTTGGTAGTGATGTAAAATCATTATTATAAAAATTAATTAAACATATCGAGGCTCCCTGTGAATAGATCGTAGCTTGAAAGTTCCTATTATCTGTCACCAGGGGTTTTATACTACCCCCAGCTGAGATCTTTATCCATATTGATGACCCCCCACATGGTCGACCTATTTTGGGTCTGGGTACAATACTATTATAACATACAAATCCCTCAAGAAACAATTCATTTGTGCACCATGTCTCCTGGAACAGCAAAATGTCATAATTGCTGACCAAACCGACCCACTCCATAGAATTCAGTTTAGATCTTAGTCCTGCAATATTCCAGCTTAGTACATTTAAGTTAGAGTCTAGAGATCTGGATTCAGTAACAGCTGGACGGACTATTAAGGGTTCCACCGACTCTGGTGCAATAATCGATGATTGGCTCAATAGTCAGTCTTGGCTCTCCAGACTAGACAGAACGGTAAACCGATTCTGTGTGGTGTGTGTCGGAATAGTAAAGTTACGTACTCCCCGGGAGGGGGGGGGGGGTTTGTAGAAAAAAACCAAAGGTAGTGAGTGTATAAGGGTTGGGGCAATGTTGTGGTGCATTTGTGCACGCAATAGCCATTTCACCAGGGAGGGGCGTCTAAAATTCACGACTATACAGTCACCTGTAATGTTTTTATCTGTGGGTCCTACACGTCGCACCATTAAAATTTCATTGGCATTTGCCATCCCTAGTCCCTTATACTTTGCTAACCAATCAATGCTCTTATTCTTTAGTTGTTCCCAGGACTCTATTTGGTCGTTCTTCAAGGGAGGGACGCCAGCTAAGATTACAACATAGGGACAGGCTTCAGGTGGTAAGTGAAGAACTTCTTCAGATGGACTCTTAACCTGATTTTCAAAAATAGGGGTATTGTTCAAGGCAGTCGATATATTTGTCAGAACAGGGGTCAACGGCCCAGGGGTGGCTGACACTGAATTTCGGGACAGACTATTGCTAGTGGTCCTGTTGCCAAATGCTGCACTTGACAAAGGTAACAAACTGGGAATAGATTTGGGAAGCAAACCATTCTTAGAGTTGCCACACTTATCACATGCATTATTAACACTAGGAAGCGTACAGTCGCCACTCTCCTTTGATATGCCCTGATCAATTGTCTCCCTTGGTTTTGGATGCTGTTCCCCCCTAATTTTATCATCAATAGTAGCTGCTTTTTTATGAATATCCGGTTTCTTAACCAGGTTTTCCAATCTGTCCAGACATTTAAAAAGAGCATTAAAGTGTTTATCTACCATATTTTTTAAACGATTATAAACAGAGTCCACTATAGTGTCAATTAGGGTATCACTCGACCTTCCATGAGTGCCATTGACAGTTGTATGCTCAGTTTGGGTATAAATGGAGTTAACTACAACTTCTGATGTAGTTAAGTCTACGGTGCTGTCATTTGTTTGCTCAGTAGGGCTAGCAGTCACAGCAATAGTTCCTTGTCTCCACATACTCAAGGGTGTAGGTTGGTTTTTTTTGCGGGGTGGCTGTTTCCTCTTACTGCTAGTCAGTTTTTTTTAAAAATAATATTTTATTGAAACAAAAGGCAGAGTCAGCATCCAGTAGTTATTTGACACTTTACAGAATCAATACAATGGGCATTACATCATAAAAACATAGTATATCAAGGATTATTGTAGCGTAGGGGTCTGGCCCTGTCCATGGCCATATCAGCCGTGGGGGAACTACAGATCTCACACCTATATGTATTCCAATGTCCCCATTTCTTGGGAAACCCCCTGACCTTATACACAGTTTTCTCCGCAAGCATACATCTGTCCATCTCCGCCACCCATCCCACCAGTAGAGGCCTTTGTGGGGCGCCCCATTGCATCGCCACTTCGCGCTTTACCAGCAGAAAACCCAACGACACCCACTGGAGCTCTATTTCCGTCAGGTCTATGGCGCCCCATATGTTGAGTAGCCCCCCTTTAGATGACAGAGGGACGGGCTTTCCCAGTGCATCTTTCATTTTTTGGGTCGCTCTCTCCCATAGTTGCTGAATTACAGGACAGTCCCACAGGATATGATAAAAGGAGCCTGTGAGTCTGCATCCTCAGAGACATAGATCGTCAGGACGCCTGCCCATCTTAGTCAAGAGGGGAGCAGCCATATATGCCCTATGTAGCACTTTCAGCTGGATCAATCTGAAACGATGATTGATCGCCGTTTCCCTGGGGGACATCAGTGCCGACCGCCATTCGTCATCCTCTAGGTGTCCCATGTCCCTTTGCCACTTGTCTCGTAGGGTCTGGAAGGAGACATGCATGTTGTTGCATAGTTTGCGATAAGTGCACGATATCGCCTTTGAAGGGGCTCTGAAAGCAATCTGTCCTCAACGGGTGAGGCCACCGGAAGGGAGGAAAGATCAGATATGTTCGTGAGAATAGCATGCTTAATTTGGAGGTATCGGAAGGCCTCGCCCTGGGTAAGAGTGTGTTTCTGTTGGAGGTCGGTGAAGGTCAATAATTTCCCCTTGTGAATCAGGTCTCCCAGTGTGGATATGTCTATCGTGTCCCATTTATCAAAGCCCATCTGGTAACAAAGGGAGGCGAGTTTTTGTGATGCCCAAAGCGGTGTGGCATTAGTAAATGTGCCGGACCACCCCATACTCTTATTGGCGCGGGGCCATATAGCTATTGTTTGTGTCATGGGACCTACGTATCGAGTACGGGGAAGCTTACTATATAGGGCTCCTAGGTAACCTTCTCGTCCCGTTTGGTAGCATTCTAGGTGAAAAGTCGGGTTGGTATGCGGCCCATGGAGCCAGTGGTTAGTGCCCACTAATTGGGAAGCCCAGTAATAAAGGCGCATCGAACGTCATTGTGGCATCAAGGGACAGTATTACGGCATCTTCTTGTATGTATGGCTGCCTACCTAGAACATTGTTCACCCTACGGAGGTTCAGGACCGTGTTGCGACCCGGGAGGAATCCCGATTGGTCATCATGGATTAAGGAGGTGAGAACTGTTAGGAGTCTAGTAGCTAGGAGCTTAGCTAATATCTTAACTTCGACACTTATTAGAGAAATCGGCCTATAGGAACAGCAGTCTGTGGTCGGTTTGGTTGGTTTGTGGACCACGACTATGGAAGCCAGCTGTTGATCGAGCGGCAGGCTGCCCCTGTCGCGGCTCTCTTCAAACATATTCTTCAGATGAGGGAGTACCCCCTGGGCCATTCCTTTCAGAAATTCAATGGGAACGCCATTAGGTCCCATGGCCTTGCCCGATTTTTATGGCGAAAATCGCGTCCCCAATCTCTTCAACCATGAGGTCTGCCTCTAGTTCATCCCTATCAAGCTCGGAGAGAGTGGGCAAGTGCATTTCTTCTAGGAGTTGCCGAGACTCTTCCGCTGTATATTGCGCTCTAGCCGAGTAAACCTGCGCTAAGTGGTCCACAAAGAGCTCTGCTATCTCCTGCGGATCTGTGATACGTGTGTCATCTGGGCAAACAAGCAGTGGGACCCATCTGGTGCCTTATTCGCGTCGTTCTAGCCAAGCCAGCATTTTGCCTGCTCTGTCGCCCAGTTCGTAGACTCGGTGGCGAGTCTTAAGGAGTTTAGCTTGTGCCTTTTCTTGGGCCAGTGTCTTGTATTCAAGTTGTTTGGTTCGGAGACGGCAAGCTGTATCCTCGGATGGGTTGTCGTTGTGGGCCGATTCTAGGCGAAGCAAGTCGGTTTCAGTCTGGAGAAGCTGTTCATTTTGGTTGTGTATGTACCCAGCTTTAAGAGCCAGCGCTCTACCTTTGATAAGAGCTTTATAAGCCTCCCAGATCATGACAGCCAATTGCACCGATCCAACGTTCTCGGCAAAATAATACTCTGTGTGTTCAAGCAGGCTGTCTTTAATGTCAGGGATTTTCAGGAGCCATGGGTTAATAATTATGGGTCCTCGGGTGACTTGTTGGTGGTATGTGAGCTCAATAGCAAGTGGGGAGTGGTCTTAAATGCCCCGAGGGAGTCCCCTCGGATGTCGAAAGAGCCCGACGTCTGTTGTAGGGCAGAAAAAATAATTGATGCGGGACATACTATTGTGTGCATTGGAATAGTGTGTGAAGTAGGAAGTGTCAGGGTGAAATGTCCGCCATACGTCCTCTAATCCTATCGCCTGTGTAAAGTCCATAAGGTCAAATCCCTGCCTATGGGAGCTATGCTGGGGGTGTCTGTCCATCACATCATTCATTGTCATGTTGAAGTCCCCACCTATAATCAGTGTGCCCTGGGGGAGATCCAGTAGTAGTCGTTCCAGGGCCTGTAGCGCCACCCTGCCTAGCGCCGGTGGGATGTAAACTGAGATAACATTCAGCTGTCGCCCTTCCAAAGTGACCTCCATCATTGCAAATCGACCCAGAGGGTCAGCCTATGTCTTTGTGCATGTAAGTGCGAGGCTCTTCTTAACCAGAATACCAGTGCCTCGGGATCCAGAGGTGAATCCCGCATGAACCAGCAGTTTATAGCCCCCCCGTTGGAGTGCCTAACAGGTATTGCCCATCAGATGTGTCTCTTGTAGTAAGAGTAAGTCAGGGGCGTGACGCTTGAGATATTGCAATACCACCCCCCTCTTTATTTTGCTACCAAGGCCATTAACATTCCATGTCATGAGGTTGAGCGTCCTAGCCAGGGATTGTGTGATGTTGGTGTTTGGGGTGAAAATCGGTCGGAGATCCCTCCCAGAGGAGTCCCATTTTCTCTAGAGGCCATTGATGCCATTGGAGATGCAATTTGGGAGAGACCCAGAAGGAACAAGGATATCTAAACCTCGGAACCACAAGGCCTCGCGGGGCTGGACCTTGCCGACCATTGTGCCCAAGAACAAGGAAGACTCTGCATCTAACAAAAAGAAACTGAACCAAGAATTGAAACCACGTTACCCCCCATCCCTTCCTGCCCCCCACCCTGCCCCCCTGCCCGCAGACCTTAAACTATCCACACCCCAACTCTGCAGAGTTCCTGTCGCCCTCCCAATCATTGATGGGGTACCTGGTGAACCGTTGGTGCCTCTCGTCTTTAACCATTGTGGTTATGTAGGTAAGTAAGAATCATAACATAACATTCCAGTGTGCACAGTAATATCCACAAAAACATAGCTAGAACTGTTCAAGTATCAACATCTGGGTATAAAGAAAACCTTGAGGAAGGCGGGGAGGAGTTTTAAGCTCCAAAGCGCTGCCTGGAGCAGGAGCTGCACCAGCAAGTTCAGTATCTGCAATCACAATCCTACCCAATGTTCCAAGTCAGTCTACAGCGGCGGGGGGACATCACTGGTCGTTGTGGTTGGCCTCATTTAACTGTTCCTGGCTCTCTAACCCAGGGTCCTGACGAGAGTCTGTCTACGAGGCCCTGCGATTGTTCGAAGTCCTTCCCACCTGGCGCCATCCCTCCAGCCACTCCCATGCTTCATCCGGGGACAGGAAAAACCAGGCCTTACCCTCCGATTCTATATGTAGTTTCGCAGGAAATAGCATGGAGTACTGTATGTTCTTGTCTCGCAACGCCTTTTTAGCTTGTAGGAAGCTGGACCTGCGTGCCTGTACTTGCATCGTAAAGTCGGGGAAAAATGTGATGCGGGTATCTTCTAGTTTCAGTGGTGGTCCTGCCCGTGCCGTTTGGAGGATGACGTCTCAATCACGAAAATTGAAGACTCTTGCGATAATGGGCCGCGGGAGGGCCCCCGGTTTCGGCTTTCCTCCTGGGACTCTATGTGCCCGTTCGATCGAGAAGTAGCTGGAGAGATATTTGGGCTGGAGATGTTTCAAAATCAGGTCCTCAACAAAGAGATCAACCGCCGGCCCTTCCAGCCGCTCTGGACCGCCTAGGATTCAGATGTTGTTCCGTCTTGCCCTCCCTTCATAATAATCCAGGAGTTCTCCCATTTGTCGCTGCTGTTTTTGGAGTTGGGCCACCTGCTGCTGAAGAGTGGAAGTGTCATCCATGAGAGCAGCAGTTTTGACCTCAACGTCTTTAACTTTGGAGTCCATTTTGCGAAGATCCGCTCGCAGTATAGTGATCTCAATGTTTACAGAGTCTATGCGAGTTTCTAGAGAGGACCGAACTCCTGCTATCGCCTCCATTACATCTTCCAGGGTTAAGGTCTTTGCTGCGGGCGAGGAGGGTGTTAATGTTGAGTTCTTGTCAGGAGTCGTCTCTTTGCTCCTCCCTTTGGATGCCCAGAAAAGCTTGGTGATCTGTTTCTGTGTGGACGGTCTGTTCCCCCTGTTGGAGGCCATCTGGGAAATGTATGAACGCCCTTGTTTGGGCGTAACCGGCAAGTGTGGACGGTTATGCAGAAAGAGGACCACTTTATGAGCAAATGAGGAGCAGCTGAGCCGTTCCCCCACCAGAGGCAGACCTGGGGAACCTGTAGCTAGGAGCCGTCGTCTCTGGAGCCCTACCACCAGGCGTTTTCTCTGCAAAAGCTAGTGTTATGTCACCCACGCCTAGTTTGCACTTTGCAATCGTTGTTAATTGCGCCTTGTGGAGTATGGTGTCGTGGTCCCAATGTAGGGATGTAGGCCGAAGGTATTTGGGGGGCCTGGGGATCCTCCCCCACCACTCCCGGCTGTAGCACCGGGGCTTGGCCTCCAGGCTCGAAATTACTGCCACGCTGTCTCTGGTGATGTCACTTGTGCCCCGGGACGTCCACGGGTGTTACTGAGCAGCGCAGGCAATTGAGGGTCCAGTAGCTCATTCACCGCCACCATCGGCGTAAGCCCATCTACGTAGCGGTCGCGTGCGAAGGCCTTCAAATGTACTCGCCCTTGCTTCCGTGCGCGAGTCCAAAAATGACGTGTTCTCCAGGGGTCGGGGGGGTCCCCGGTTGTCTCCGAGAGCGGGAGGCTCAGCCGCCGCTCCGATTTAAGAATATCTGGAATGACGTGGGTGGCGGACGCGCAGGCCCTAAAGCCGGGGGACTCGCGTAGATGCCGCTCCGATTCTAGATGCAAGCAGCCGTTTCCCTACCGCATTGCCGCTACGGGGCCTCCGGATGATGTGATGTCCCCCAGCCTGCAAGGGGAGCCGCTAGACGTGCTCCGGAGACAGTTGGTGAATGCGGCTCCACTCCGGCACCTCCAGCCACGCTCCAGTCTCGATAGTGCTTCTAGGCGGCGCGAAGCTCCGTTGTGCCGGTCGCCATCTTGGAAGACGTCGGGTCCGCCGCTTCACTGGTCCCGTTCTCCGCCTCAGCGCCTCTCGAGATCGTCACGCTGGAATCAGGCTGTGCACACGCGGTAGATAATGGGGATCTCCCGATTACAGGGGGATCCCACACCTGAAAACGGATCTTTGTGGCGGATCTACAGGCGAGGGCTGGGGTGTCACTCTAACTAGCGACCATTCCCACCGGCTGCTAACCACGCCCCCCATTGCTAGTCAGTTTTGACGTACCTCTCTTCCTTTTTTCCCCCACTGCTTTAGTGACCAGGGCCAATTTTCCAATGCTACCATTGACTTGATGCCATAGTTGGTAGTCAGGAGTTTCCACATCATTCTTATCAATCTCAGAGCCCACAGGCAACATTTCTTGATGAATGGGGTTTGTAATTATTACATTGGGTGATAATGGGAGAGGTGCAGTTAAATTACCCCGCTCTGCCCCTCCAGACATATGCAGTTGAGGCGTCAGTTGGCCCATGGAAAGTCTCCTCTCAGTTAGTTCAATTTACGATGAAACCATGCTAACAGCTTTTTCGAGCATGCTTTTGATGGTAGTAGTAGTGGAGGTCTTTGGGCCTGATGTGACTGTGCGTCTCCCCATAGTGCTTAATGTCACTCACCTTACTGAGGTACTTAGAGGGGTGGCCCGGCCTGGCCTCCTTCGGCCTCTGAAGAAATCAAAACTCCTTCTCAGGGGTCTCACTAATACTTGGTCCTTTTAAACTAACAAAAAAAAGTTGGCACAGAAACTGAAATATAAAAAAAAATCTTTATTTAAACTCAAATGAGTGTGACTACGTCACACAGAAGCCATAGCAACTGAATGAGGCAGTCCAAAGAGTACAGAACACTGGGGCCTTATATATGTGAGGGTTTCATACTCAGCATAAAAGCAAGGGGCAGTCCTAGCTCATGCAAGCATGCAAAATGCCTAATATGGACATGCAAGATCTGCCAAATATTAGCCAGTAGGAAAACATTCAAAACAAGGCATCATGTAACCAGAACGTTCCCCTTGAGTCGTGTTTTTGCCCAACCCCATAAGTCGATCAATGACAGCACCTATAGGTCAATCAGTGATGGCAGGACATGTTTGTGTGCTTCATAGGACAACTTGCAAAATAGGATAATGCGGGTAAGGAATACCGAAGGCCAACAGATAGTTGGGACAAGGATTAGTCAGTCTAGACAAGGATTAGTCAGTTTGGCTAGTTCCTGGAATTGGCTTCACAACAAGGAAGGGGAGGTTATTTGACACGTAGCAGTACAAAGGGCAAAAACACTCGGTTTACCAAGCTGCCTGAGTGAGGGCAACACAAAATAGCGACGGAATACAAAATGGAGTTGAAACTGAATTACCTCACCTCCAACGGCCACAGAGGGCCCACTCTTTGCCCGGGCTTAGCCCGGCGCCGCACGCGCGCATCCCGCGAGGCGGGAATGAGTAGTTCGCTATATCCTCCCCGATGTCCTGGGGGAGGGGCTGCTGGTCCGCTGCTCGCAGCCTCCTGGGACTTGGAGTCCAGTGCGCGGCGTCCCCCGCTCTCCTGCCACAAACAAAACAGCTGCGCTGGTACAATGCGTCTCCCGTTATTTCAATAGAGATTTCTGTACTTGTTGATTGTACAGTTGAAGCTGTTTCAACAGACAGAAGTATCATTTCATTGTTGTTTACAGCTCCTCTTTGGAGAGTGGAGTCGTCAGTCGTTATTAAAGCTTCCATCTGAACTTCTTGCACAGTAGCGAGAGGAGCGCGGTGGTTAACCAGGAGCCCAGTTTGCCTACTGCTGAGAATCAGCCCCATAGTGTGGTTTGATGTGATCAAAGGAGACAAACCTATGTTTCAGCAGCCCGCAAAGGGCAGAAGAAGCACAGTTCTGGTTTTACTTCTGGGGCTACAGCTCAGCACCATATGGATGTCACATGTCATCATGTCAAGCTAACATCCCTTCTCCCTCGCTCACTTTCACCCATCCGCAGCCACCGGACAATAATCGGTCCCTCACTACCATTCTCTCACTGACTAAAGAATCTCTGCTCCCTCTACTGAGGCGTGTCAAGTCGGGCTCCCCAGCTGACATCTGCCCGGCACGCATCCTCTGTCAGATTTTTACTGAATGCCCAGCCCCTGCCCTCACCCTCCTGAATAATTCCCTTACGCTTGGTTCTGTCCCTGCTTCCATCAAAACCGCCACAATCCTCCCAATTCTAAAAAAAACGGGCGCCGACCCATCCTCCCCGGCAAACTATCGCCCCATATCCCTTCTCCCTTATCTGGGAAAGGTAGCTGAGTCCCACGTCACTCAGGTGCTCAGCTCTTTTATAGAGAACAGTAATTATCTTGCACCCTGTCAGGCGGGCTTTCGTCCCCGCCACTCTACTGAGAAGGTGGTTATTTCAGTCATGGACCAACTCAGGGAGGGACTTGGACTTGACACTAACACCCCTCAAGCCCTGGTCCTCCTAGATTTGTCCGCCGCATTTGACACGGTGGACCATTCCATCCTTTTGTCCGGTGTCAAGGCGACGGGCATGGGGGAACAGGTACTGACCTGGATAGGTTCCTTCCTGGCCAATCGCACTCAGGCAGTCCATCTTGCTGAATTCTCTGCCCTGCCTCGCAGGGTGAATTGCGGCGTTCCCCAGGGATCTGCCCTCTCCCCCCTCTTATTTAATCTTTACATTTTCCCCCTTATTTCTGCACTGCAACAACTGGAGGTCACAGTCTACAACTATGCTGATGACCTCCCACTCATTTTTAATTTCTCTTCCTCCCTATCCGGTGCCGCTAGCCTCCAGTCCGTCATGCTGTTTATCCGGGATTGGATGAATGCAAACCATCTTAAACTAAACCCGGATAAGACAGAACTGATTTTAACTGGAGGCAGTGGCAACCCCTGGTCTCCTTCATTTTGGCCCCTTCCCTTGGTTTACCCCCCACTCCCTCTTTTTCTGTCAAAACCCTTGGTATTACTCTCAATCAAGATTTGACCCTCCATTCTCACATCAGTTCTGTTGTTTCTTCTTGTTTTTTCACCCTGCGCATTATCAGGAAAGTATCCCGGTTCTTTTCCCCCTCTGCACTGAAACTTATAGTGATGGCCATGGTCTTATCCAAGATCGACCACGGGAACATTATTTATAATGGTGCTCCCGCCTACGCACTCCAGCGCCTCCAGCTGGTGCAGAACCAGGCTGCTCGCCTGGTACATGGCCTATCCAAATATCAACACTCTTCACCCCTTCTCATTGCACTTCACTGGCTCCCCATTAAACAACGTGCTCTATTCAAACTTGGCTGTCTCACCTTTCAAGCTCGGGCGGGCACTGCCCCTGCTTTTATCAACTCCACCATCGCTAATTACTGCCCCTCTAGAGCGTTGCGCTCCTCTTCTAAATCTTTATTAGTTATCCCCCGATTTAAGAAAAAAAGATCGGGAGGCCAGAAATTCTCGGTTCTAACACCTACCTTCTGGAACTCTCTCCCACCCCAGGTCAGACTTTCCCTCTCCTATCTTGAGTTTCGCAAAACTCTCAAAACTTTTCTGTTCCAACAAGCTTTCAGCCTATAGCCCCCTGCGTCCGTCTTAGCTCAAGAACCCTCTAGCGCCAAGAAACTGCACAGTGAACGCGCGCTTTATACATTTTTAAAAAATTCAAAATACAGTTCATGGGCTCCGTTAAAACCTTACTAGGCTAGGCAAAAAATCATTATATGGCCGGTTCCAGGGCTCTGTCATTAACAGGGGGTAATGTGGTGTTCCTTATCTCATCTTGTTTGCTTGGGGTGTATTAATTGAGTGTCTACTTTGACTCGGGTAAACGAGGCTCCCAGAACCGTCCAGGGCGCCCACGTTTCAGAAGTGTTCAGGGACCATCCCAACGGCAGGACCGCGCTGTATACAAATGCATCTACTCGTTGCTGCTGCCTCTGCCTGCCCTGCAGGCGCACCTCCCTCCTCCGAGCACTGACTACGCAGCGATAAATATTCATGAGCAGTGGAGGCGGGGCCGCGCCCCCAGCTCCTCTCTGACGGAGCCAGAGCTCGGAGAGAATGGGAGAGGGAGCCCAGCGCTGGAGCTGTTCATGGTAGGTGGCAGGGCGAGGCTATGCTGGACCGGGAGGGTTGAGGGAGGCTGCTGCTCTGGGCAATGGTCCCACGGATTGAAGATGCGATGCAGTGTCAGCAGGGCAGGGTCTGATGGCGTAAGTGGAAGGGCGAATGGAAAACGCTAGCTGCAGCAGCAGACTATGGTGGAAGTGTCAGGGGAGATCTGGCGCAGCAGCGCTCGGTGGTGGTTATGATAGCGATGGCTAATGTAGCAGGACTAGTGCGTGAGGCGGTGGCAGGATTGTGCGTTCGATGGTTTGGGAGGACGGTTGAGCAAGCTAGGGCTGCAGCCCCCGGGAGGCATGGCTCTGCGAGGATGGGAGGAGGGGCGGGGGACCATCGGCAGGGCTTTTGGGACCGAGCTCGGGCATCATGAATATGATGGTTTGCAAAAGCATGCGGCTCAGGTGGAAAGGGTCGGGGGGACAGACGAGGAAGGTTGAGGCGAGGTTGGCAGGGGCTCTCCTCTTCATCCCTCCATCAAAGAGTCAGGGTAACAAGATACTTTCTTGTACTGTACGTTCTCGAGTGCTTTTGCCAGCCCCTCCGCAGATCCCAAACCTATATGTGGATGGCGTAGTTATGTTTTTTGTTCCGGTGATTTCTATGACGTGGTTTGCCACCGTGGGGTCACATCAAAGCGCTTACTTACCGCATCTTTCATGTCGCTAAGGCATTCGGAGCCCTCGTCTGCAGTTCCTACTTCCGACCAGCGGCCAGGGAAGCATACATAGCCTTCCTCTACAGGGCGGAGGATGGAGACCCCTGTAACAGGGGTCGCGTCGCCGGTCTGGCACCTGCTTCCATCACAGCGGAGACTAGGTTGTAATGAAACTGAGACGTAGGGCGTAGTTTATCCTGCCCCGCAAGAGTCGAAATGTCTGACTGCTCCACCGTGTTAGGGCTATATTCTTGCATAGGGATTCAAGGGCATGCTCCATGCCCCGTGTATGCGTGCACCGAGGACGGAGGAGTAGTGACTGCTGGTGGAGTGCAGGACCTAGGTGCTTGTTTGACTCCGCACTGGTTTCCAGACCGGACGGGCCGAATGCCCTCTCTGCCCGTGCCACGGTTGTTTCCTAACAGAGACGGCAGCGCCCATTCATTCCCCATGCAACTGCTCGGCTTCTGCCCAGTGGGGTAAGAGGCCGCCACTCCCGCTCGTGACAGAGGGGTGGCAGCCCCCCAGGCTGTTGCTGCAATGGGTCGTCTTCTGCTGAGAGGGGTAGTGATACGGCTCCCCGCCCCCTCACTCACGGCTGGGCTCTGTGCGGAGGCTGGACGCGGTATTATCTCAGCCATTGTCTGATCCTTTCTTAGCCTCGGATACCGACAGCTACTCAAGGATTATCCTCTCGTTCACATCTTTTAATCTGATGCTAATAAAATAACGCCCCACCATTAAGTAGCCTTCCCAGCACAAGCATCTTCCTCTTGTCAGAGCCTTCCCTTAGCCCAAGCCTCACTCAGAACCTCCATTGTTGATTTGGGTGTTTTGTTGTTATTATTCCCCCCCGTGTCTGTCTACGAGGAGCAGGTGTTCGCCCTGCCTGCCGTGCTCTGGGCTTCCCCTACCACTACCAGCGTGATGACAGGGGGATGTGGGCATCCTCACTGGTCCTCGTGGGCCTGCGGCCTGTGTTTTCTCCCACAGTCAACGGGAGAACAGTGCTTAGACGCTGCTGCTGTGCAGCCTTCCCCTCACCAGTATGGTGAACGAGAGCAGCCTCCTGAAGGCTACATGGACGGAAAAAGAAGGGGGGGGGGGGTGTGGAGCAAAGAAAGAAAGCGATAGGAAGAAGACGAGGAGAGAGAGAGAAGCGAGGGCAGAGAGAAACGAAAAGCAAGGTGTGGGAGGGAAGAGACAGAAAAGAGTAGAGAGAGGAGAATCACCGAAAAAGAAGTAGGAGAGAGGAAGGGATAAGCAAAAGAGAAGAGACCGAAGGAGAGAATATATAAAGTGGGAACTGGAAAGAGTGGGTGATTGGAAGTGGAGGAAAATAGGTGTAGAGTTAGGAGAAATGAGAAATGAAATACTGGAACAGAGGAAGAAAGACGAGAGGCATAGTTTAAGAAGAGTGGAATTTCAAAAGGAAAGGGTGAAGGAGCTGACGAGACGAGTGAGGGAATAGTATGGGGTAAATATTCATGGAGAGAGGAGAGACTGTAAGACCAGAGACGTAGTAGAGGGGACAATGTTACAAGGTAAACAGGAGAGAATTGTGAATAAAGAAAAAGTGTAGGAGGAACAGAAGAGAAGAGGGGTGAGTTGTGAAAAGGAAAGAGCGTGAAGAGAAAGCGAAAAGAAGTAGACAGAAATGCGAAAATGTCTGTCTGAGGGACAGAATGACAACACCAGATGCAAGCATTCAGCGTGTTAGGGGAAGACGGATGGTAATATAATGACCCTTGGAAAGTATCCAAGATTGGGAGAATGTTGACTCAATCTAAAAGCTGTTTGTAGTGTGTGAATTAAAAAAAATATCTGAAAAGATTATTCCTGAGTGGGAGGCTGGGTAGACAGTGCCTATTCTCATGGTTTAGTCACAAAATGTACAATAACAGTAAAGTACTAGCCTTTGGAGCAGGCAGTATTCCTTTTTAATCTCAGATCTCCAATTTTACAAAACTTTTTGATCCTAGACAAATCATACTTTCCCTGTGCTTCTGTCGGTGCGTGCCGGTGGGAGCCACAGGCACTCATTTTTGAGGACTGGCACTTTTTCCTCGTCAGGCATTTCCAGAGAGCAAGAGAGTGCATGGTAAAGCAGGAGTTATACAGCACAGGCTGCACCAACACGGGTGAAAAATTAAGGACTACTACTGAAGTAAGTGTTATCATGCACAGCATTTACCATGAAGCACTGGAGCGTATCGAGTTCTGGGATGTGAGGCAGTGTGATCCCAGTCACTCTCCTGGATGTTGGTAAAATGCCTGGATGCATTGATGGGTGTGGTAATATATAAAGATGAATAGATGATTGTGTAGCTGGGAGTGTAAACAATGGTAAGCAAGTCAATGGATGGGTGAGTATTGTGGCAAAGCTGGGTGGATAAATGGTTGGTAGTGATTTGATTGATGATTGCATGAGTGTGGGTGGATGGATATGCACTTGGATGAAGGTGGATAGGAACGCATGGGGTTAGGTGTCTGGATGCAGTGGCGTAACTATAGCCCCCACAGCCCCTGTGGGGCTTGGGGGCCTGAGCTCTAGGGTGCCACTTCCGGCGCTGTGCACGGGGTCAACGGGCCCCTGGCCTAAGAGCTCCTGACTGGGTCCAGAGAATAGGGGGTCCCCTCCATGTGCTTTACAGGGGGGCCCTCTCAAGTTTCGTTACCCATGGGATGGATGCATAGGTGTGGGTAGATTTGTGAGACTGAAAGAATAAATAGTTGAGTGCATGGCAGGATATGTATGAGTAAAGAGGTGAATGGACAGATGACTGTGGGTGTAGAGAGGAATTTGCAGGTGTGAGTAGAAGGGTGCATGAGTCTAGTTGCAAGGAATAAATATACAGTAAAGCTTAAACTATAATAAAAATGCTTACACAAGTCGAGTGAATTCCCTTCATGGTTGCGCAGTGGAGCTGTTAAAATCAGTGCGTAGTTTAGATTTAACAGTTTCGTTTCATCTTCCTTGCTCCTACTTGATCTATTTGAAGAATTCTCAACATAGGTTTTATTTAACTAGATTTTGCCTTTCTTTGATTCATTTTTTGGTAGTTTACCTCCAGCAATGTACTTGGTCTAATACCTTATGCCTCTGTCCTAGTGATAATTTTACATTACAGAGTACCTTGCACCTTATCCTCTTTTGTCCACTGTACAAGTCTCCCAGACCTAGATACTTGCTCCCAATTTTAAAACCTTTATGTCCTTGTTCTCATTTAGAAGGTTATAGGTTTTTATTGTCTTTGGATTCAATGGGTACCTGCTGTTCAGTTTTTACCTTCATTAAAGGATCAATTGTAATCAGAAAGAGATATGGGTGAGGAGGACTGGTATGTAAATCCAATGAATTGTCCTTGTGAAATCAAATTAATTAGGGGGTGGTTGCTGTAATGTTTATTTATAAGAGTATTTTTTAGATAATATTTTTCTAGGTGCTTTATGGTGTGAATATGTATTATGCACTTTTATGACTTATATAAATTGAATAAAGCCTATTTGATTGATTGATTGAACTGCTATGATACAACTACATATATTTGTTTTTCAAAATAACTGCCTCATTTACACATATCTGCCGTACTAGTCTGAGAGGTGAATAGGAGTTGGTTCTTGGCTTAGCAAGGGTGTGTTTTGTACTGATGTTGTTTAGTTATGGTTATGAGCTGAGAGTGAAAGCCATCAAGGCAAAGATGGGAGTGCTGGAGAATGTATGATGTTATAATGCATGCCATTACAACGCGGTTATCACAACGCATATGCCATTACAATGCATTGCCATTACAACACAAACTTTTATCACACATATACCTTTACAATGAATTTCATTGTAATAGCCAATTCCAAAAACTTTATTTCGGTCATTACAGACCATAAAAAGTACACAATACAAATAGTGAAAAAGACAATTCTAAACATTTTTTTTTAAATTAGATCAATTAACTGTCTGTACCACCAATGGGAAAGGAGTAATACAATAATACTAAGGGTGGGCGTAGTGGGGCTACGCGAAGCTCGGCGAAGTGGGGTGGGTGCTACGCCCACCCACACACTTCGCGCAGCCCCACTACGCGCCGCCCGCCTCCCTCCTGCCCTCTTCTACAACCCTATTTTTCATATTACATACAGTAAAATAAAAGGAAAATAACTTACCTTGAATGCGGCGTCCCGGGGCTCCCACATCCTGTAGACACACCGACTTCTTCAAACGAATGCGCATGCGCGGGAGCCCGCGCATGCACATTCATTTGAAGACGTCGGCCATGACTTGAGGACTCTTGAGCTCTTCTGCACAGTCTCAGGATTTCAAGGTGGAGTTCAGCAAGGTTATATCAGGCCCAAATACGAGTTAGCCGCAAAGTCAAAGAGAAACAGTTTTAGAACAAAGAATAAATCAATGCACTGTATACCACTTATCTCTACTCTACTCCCATTACTTTATTTTAACTATAGCATTAGAGATTTAGGTAGAACGAACAAGGTTTAGTCAAAGCAGCAGCAGGTGCATTAATATGTAGTCACATGAAGCAGCCATCTTTAATACTAGTACGCAGAAGTGAAGATTTCCCAACAAGGAGAGAGTACGTCATACCACATGAGGGTGGCAGATGAATGCTCAAAGAAATTCCTGCGTTGCAGCGGCCATTTTAATGCATTTGTGTTACTGTTAGTAAAAGCACATAGGAAAGCTTCCCCTAGATACTAGAAATGTCGTGTGGTGCATTATTAATAAACAGAATATGTTGATTAGTACGTTATGTTATTTGAGAGGGTTGAGTACAAGCAAGTCTCTTTACGTGCGAAACCTTGCTCCATCACACTTACCAAGTCGACATGGCAGTACTCGAATGCACACAGGCTCTGCAATGGCAGGCCTGAGATACACTTTACAAGCAGCTTCTATGGGTGGCACAACCAGTGCTGCAAGCCCACCAGCAGCATTTGATTTACAAGCCCCGGGTACACATGGTGCACTGTACTAGGGTCTGACAAGTAAATCAAATAACCCAATCATGGAGTCACTAATCAATACATCAATTTAACATAGGGAGCACTTGCACTGTGGCACTGAATAACAGTGACACAATGCCCAAAACATCTAACCAGCAAAACATATCAAAAACAGAGGAGTCAATCAGTGAAAAAATGAAAGGGAGCCTCACGCCAATGGTACCAGGTCTAACACACTCTCATTTATATAAGAATAAAATATGACAGCTGAGTCAAAGTAATACATTTAGTTCAGTTTATCAAATATTAGAAAAGTATGTGCATCAATAGATTGCATAGGGTAATAAGACAATAGAAAGGTCCAGGTAAGTACCAAAAGATTAAGATTTCAGAAAAGGGATAATTGTGCCAGTTCAAGTGGTCCTCGAAGGAAGAGCCCACAACCCCAAATAGAATTTACGTCAGTTCAGGAAAGAAGCCTGATGAGTCTGCATCAGACAAGTTTAATTTGCTAGGTAAGGTCTGTAAAATCTCTGTTAGCAGCTCGTACTCAGCAGGCAATGCCGAACAGCAAATCGTCAGTCACTAACACCATTGCCATAATAATGTACGAGAGTAAGACAGAGAGAGCCAGCAGCTATCCATTAGGTCAGACTTTATTATATTCTTAGCGTTACCGGGGGTGACACTTCCCAGAGTCACCTCATCTGGTCAGATCACTCAGTCCATTGGCCAGTTCGTATGGAATGTATGTCAAGTGACGTAAAGAAGACATAATATGCAGAGAAATAGGCGGGACAATTACACAGTCCTTATGTGAAACGTTAGAAAAATGCTCCTTTAGCTAGAACATCGGAGAAAGTTCAAAAGGACAGTTTCCGAGGCAGATGTCCTGAAATGGTAACATAATTGTAGCAAAATTTTTCGTTCAATACATGTGAACTCAGTAAGGGAAAACACTGTTGGACATAATTGGTTATACTGGCGAAATTTCTCACAGACAGTGAGCTTAGCAAGGCAGAAAACTTTGTGAATGTATTTCAAGCCCATATTAATTTAGGCTAATATAACAAAGTATATGGAATTATAAGCATACATTCATAAAAGAACAAGAAGATGTCATGTTTTAGTATAATTTCTGATGCACTTAGGAACATTTAGTAGGATTACAAATAATATGTGTCAATATAGGGCACTTATACCTTTTTGTATGCACTAACATGTAAATACATTTAAAATAATACAATATTAATATAGTTTCGGACAAATTAGATTGTTATATAGGTGAAGTACATTCTCTAAGTTTTCACGGACGCATCATCAAATAGAAGTATGTAGCACCTACTTTTATTTTGTCATTTTCGGTGCACACGGTTACACACACAAAGCAGTAGATCTTAGTAAAATTTAATACCAAAATAAGGATTAATCATACTATTTGATAAATCTCATTAGTTATTCTTTCATAAAAATGACATTTAGAAATGATTAGAGGTAAAGTTTATAACATGAGAATTCATCGTTTACACTTTTCTAACACATATTAATAAAATATAGTTCCCTTTTCTTTAGTAAATCACAACCTATGTTACTTATATGTAACATCTAAACCACTCTTTTTCTGTATGCTTTTTTGATGCAGTAACTACATTTCTCTGTTTTTGTCATCTTCTCTATAACGTTTATTTGACACACATTTATTAATTCTTCTCTCAAAAAGTGTCATGTTCGGTTTCCCTTGTCATTAATGGTAAATGTGATTTTCCTCTTTAACAATTACCCTTTAGATGGCGAATCAAGCCAGCACTCTCTCATCTTTATCACGTCTGATGTCGCTTTATAGTTCTGTTTAATTTCAATCTAGATTGTTTTAGAGCCTTCATCTCATCGTGATTGCCACATTGTGTATCTTCTAACTATCTCATCTCTTTCTTTTCACTCCCCTTGTCTCTTTCTGTGTTAATATGCATTTGTAGATGTTAATAGAGCTAATTAGTATTAGTATGCAAGCTGCAGTTGTTAATGTGGGCTTCAAAATGTGTCCCACTAGTCCATTTCCCCTGAGGTTAGTAAAACATTTTCCCATTGAAGAAATGCTCCAGCAGTTCTTAATGTGCTCAAATCTTTTTCCAGGTGAGTAATGTTGGTTATATTCCCCTTCAAATCTTTACTTTTGTCAGGGATATACCTGCAACATTGTTGAACTTTCAGCATTTGGCAGATTCCACCTTCTTTTGCCAGAAGGACGTCTAACACAAGTCTATTTTGGAGCACCATAGATCTCATAGCAATCATTCAGTATCTATGACTAAGAACCCTTCCGCAGTATCAGTTGACACTTTGTCAAATACAGTAGAAAGTTTTAACATTTTGTGAGAATTTAGTATCACCCCAACTGACGGAATCATTGTACCAAATATATCTCCTCCAATTTCAGCAGCACTTTCACCTCTTTTGAATCTAGTATGTTTTACTTTATTGGCTTCATTCAGTTGATCCATACGATACATTTTTGGAAAAATATTCCCAAATGACAAGATCCATATCCCTGAAATACAGTAAATCCCTGTAAATGCAGAATCTATGCTTCCCAAGTATAATCTCCAACCACCATCAATTTGGAATGTGTGATCACATTAGCTGGAACCAATAAATATATTTCTGTATTCAGTTCTCCGCCATAATATGCAGAGCTTCTCTTAATATTGCCAGTCTAAAGCTTTAGCAGCTTGAGTTCCTGTCTTTGAAATACAGGTTCTCTAAAAACCCATGGTGGAACTTTCATGTGATCAGCAACTTTTCCCATGATATCTCTACATCTGTTCTCTATAGAATCTATTAATTCCTTTTCTACATTATGTAAATGGCAGGTTAGATTGTGTCAATGTGCATATGCAATGTCTAAGCTTTGAGTAGGTTGGAAAAAGTTACCCATCATTTTCGCAGTCTGAGTATCAGGCACACTTTTCAAATGCTTATGATAGGTACCAGGTCATAATTAGAATAATAATACTGAAGTTGTCCTTTGCCATAGAACCAACTAGTTAGTACACTACAAGAAATTCCATAAGTAGCAGGTAAGTGGCGGTAAGTCACTCCTTCTGAAATAGAAGTAGGTATTTGTAAACACACATTACAATTTCATGCATCCATGGTCTCCACATACTCATAGAGGAGCTTGGTGAAAACATTCAATGAAAAATCACTTGTAGATTGATCTCCATGTAAAGTCCTTTCAGTACTTTGTTATTATTATTTTCTAATGAAGATTTAGGAACATAAGTAGGTTTAGCTTTCTCTAAATACACATGATGCGGCAAATTCAGAATTATAAGGAATATGAAAAGAACTATAGAAAATGCAGCAAGAATACAGACACATATGTGTTTGGGTTTCACTGATATCGGCCTTGGATCCATTACTTTGGCAGCATCAATTTTTTGACTTTGTTAAAATTTGGATTATATGTTAGCAGCGTTTGCTGCAAAGGTGAAAATCAGGAATTCATTAAGGTTGCTTAAGATTTCCTATATCTCAGTTCATTTTTTCTCATAGCAATGTCGACTGAGTTCATATCATTTGAAATGTTTGTACTCTTGTTTCTCTAGTAATGACTTTGCATTTGTTGAATGTTCAAATCGAGTACAACAGTTTCTCAAGGTGGTTCATTGGAACTTGAATTGTTGAACAAAAAGGCATGATATGCTTTTTCCCAGTCATTCGATGCCAAGTAAATCCAATCTGGTTCAGCATATTTACGACTTGGTGCTCTTGCTCTCTTAGACTTTCTCACTGACGGTCGTTCATCATCGCTGTCACTTTGTTCTGACTAAGTAGAGACTTCTGTAATGGCTTGTGGTACTCGGCGTTCAGTTAGAATCCGTCTCAATCTGTCTGATATTTTGGGCCAACAGTCTCCTTTTATGACTTTCGTGTCAGCTGCACTGCTTCCTTCATTTTGGTCAATATCTCGTCTAGTGAGCTCTTCTTCATGTGCCCCTTCTGTACCTAAAAGAGCTGACTCTCTCTGACCCTTCTCGGAATTTGTGACAAAGCTCCGGTAACTGGAGCCCCCTGAAAATGTTTGGCTAACCTGAGAAGGATGTCTCACTGTAACCACTGGCACATTCAAAGCAGCAGTTGTGATTACCAGTATCACTTGGAATGCCCCAAGCCAACGAGTTTCCAGGCACGACTTGCGTACATGCTTCTTCACCAGGACCCAGTCTCCAGGACCGAGGTTGTGGCACTGCTCCTGAAGAGGTGAAGTTGCAGCTTCCTCAACCTGCTGAGACACAGAACATACCACATCAGCCAGTCCTTGACAGTAATCAAGCACCAAATCATCTGCTATGTTTACTAATTGGTTCGTAGGGACTGTAAGCTGCCTCATGGCTCTTGTCATGATAATTTCATGAGTCCCGTTCTTCTGTCTGGGATATTTCTCAAACTCATAAATACAAGAGGAAAATCATCAGGCCATTTCAAGGATGTTGAAGCACACACAGGATTGCCAACCTGGATTTTAATGTTTCGTTCGCCTGTTCTACTACACCTTCAGCTTCTGGACAGTAAGCACAGTGTAGTTTCTGATTGATTTACAATGCTGCATATAACATCTTTACGACCTCATTGTTAAAGTTAGTCCTTTGGTCTGGTTCCAAAGAAGTCAGAAATCCAAAACATGGTATGAGCTTCTACAACCGTAATTTTGCCACCGTCAAGCTGTCACTGCACTGGGTGGGGTAGGCTTCTACCCAGTGAGAAAAGACACATACATTTACAAGGATGTTTTTCAGAAAATTACAAGGAGGCATCTCAATAAAATCGAGTTGCATCCTGTTAAACAGTCCTCCAGGTCTTCCTACATGGTTCATTATAACTGGTGTTCTCTTGCTCACATTTTGTTGTTGACACACTATACATCGTTTGACACAAGGCTTCTGCTACTGCTCTGAATCTGGGGTTAATCCACATTTGTCAAAGAGCTGCATCATCGCATTCCTTCCAACATGTGCAGGGCAATCGTAGTGATGAGCCTTGGGGGACAGCAAGCTTTCCAGTAAGAATCTGTTTTTAACCATACCTCATCGTCTTGTCTTTGGGTGCAACCTGCTCTCACCCATCCCTTTCTCTCTGTATTTGAAACTTCATTTTGCAATGCCTTCACTTCCTCCCAAGTTCCTACAGTTGACAACAACAGTCTACATTTAGTGCCATCAGTGTTCTCTCGAGGAGTTCTCCATTGAAAGTGTAAGAATTTAGAGCACAGTAGCGTGCAGTCTCATACGTATAGTGGCTGCTGACTGTAAAATAATCATTGCCCTACCGATGGGCACTGCCCTTCACAACGGCAATTTGGGCAAGCAGTTGTAATGATAGCAGAAGGTTCCTTAAGCTTTCCCCATTTCTTATTGGGGATCCTGACAGTGTCATGAACCCACGCAGTGACCACAACTGCCCGAAGTCATGTACGATGCCAAACCCGTACTTACTGTTGGTGAAGAAGGTAACTTGCAATTTGTCAGATATATTGCCATGAAGCAACCAACTCAGTAACCTAGGCAGAGTATACACCCTGCAACCAAGAATCTTTAATCACCTCTGCAACTGTGCATACAGCATAAGCAGCTTTCAGATTTCCTCTGTGTGAGAAGTTGGCCTGGTATATGATGCTCACTAGTTCTAGTGATCACCTTGTACCATGCCAAGCAACCCTTATGGTGCAGGTTGTAAAGTCAACCTTATAGACAAGCTATCCTAGGGGTAGCATGGACTAAGCAGTCTTAGGCTAAACTCTGTAAAGGCATGTGAAGCAAGCTGTTTTACCATACACAATCCCTTGAATACCAAATGAAAGGACACCACACAGATATATATTGAAAATATATATAGATTTATTACTACAAATATCCCTGATACTCTTTATGAGCACAGAAGCAAATGCGTTAAAACAAAGCACAGTTTAAATACACAAAAGTTGCACAATTTTGGATGAGCCCTAGGGGCCACTTAAACCATATACTAAAATAGTGGTATAAGAACCACTATGGGGAAAGTGAAGAGGCCTAGGGCCTGGGGAATCGCTGGAGCTGTTCGGGACAAGCAGTGAAGAAGTCGGGAAAGGCCCGCGGGACTCGGGTGCAGTGCGGAAAGTGCACGCTTTACCAATGCAATGTCAATGGTGCGTAAAAGTTACAAAGTTAGTTAAAAAGGAACCTTCGAAGTGACCTAGAAGGATGAAACTTTAGACACAGACACTAGAGGTGTGTACCAGTGTGGGAACACCGGCGGAGCTGAGTTACCTCACCCACAGGAAGCGGGTGCATAGGGTCGAAGTAGTGTCGGGTTTCGTCACGCAGGTCGATGGTGCTTGGAGTTGAAGATGCTGCAGGCGACTCGATGTGAAGAGTTCCGGTGGATCCAAGGGTGGATCTGAAGAGGTGAAGACCTGAAAGCAGAGGGGACAATGTTCAAAGTCACTAGCCAGTGACTACCGTGGAACCAGAGTGGAACCAGGCGATGTTGGGTGCAAACAGGCGTTGTTGTGTAGCTTCTCTCTGCAGCCACGTGGACACGAGGGGTCGAAGACGTCCAGTAGTCGGTCACGAGCTGTCCCACGCAGGCTTCTCGCTGTTGGCGGTGTCGGCAACTTGATTGGAGCAAACAGGCCTTGGCTAATGCAAGCCACGCAGGAATCGAAAAAGACTTGTTACTCGGACCAGCAAGGTCAGAGCAGGTGCTCCTTTTTACAGGAGCGAGGGCAAGTCTGGAGCAACCAGACCCGCAGTGTAAATTGAAGGTTTCATTGCCAAGATGGCCGCTAGCCACGTGGCAAGTGGCCGGGATGGCGCGTCGAGTGGCACAGTGCAAAAGGGCCCCTCGCAGATCGTGGAGATGCTGGGGGGCTGATCTTCGGTGCAAGGGCTGCTCGAGGTTGGGGCTTCTCAAACCCCAAAGCACAGCATCGAGGGTGCCTCTGATGCTGCGCAGTCAGCTTCTCGGGGGTCTTTCAAGAGGTCCGGTCCCACGTCTCTCGGTGCCTCCACGGGTCCCTTCTTTGCAGGGACTGTGGATCGGGCGGTGAGAAGTCTGGGAGTCTGGGTCTTGTCAGGCTCTGGGCTCGGGCTCCGGCGGGAGGCGGCGGCAAAGCAGACGTCGAGTTGCTGGTTGGTGCCTGTGTTCACAGGGTGGTCACTCCTTGGCCACAAGGGAGATTCTCTTCCGTCTTCTGTGCAGCAGAATGTCGAAGTCCAGTCTTCTTCTGTATTTCAAGTTGATTCAGGATGATCTGAAGTCTCAGGACACAGCTCCCACTCTTATTCGAATCTGGGAGCCCGGATCACCTACTAGGTCCCTCCTCTGGGTGGAACCAGGAAGGGGGGTGGTTACACCCCCTTTCCTTTGTCCAGTTTCGCGCCAGGACTGGGGCTGGAAAGCCCCAGCACCAGTTTGAACTGGCCTATGCACAGGGACACCTTGTGTGCCCCAGGCATGTCTGATTCTATTCAGCCCTGTCCTACCCAATACACAAAATCCTGTCTGGAGTGGTGCTAGCGCCTCCCCAGGCAGGAAACCCTTTGTCCAAGCTGCCCTCGCTGGAAGGACTCCCAGCAGCAGGAGGTCAGACTTGTGTCTGTGGTGGCAGCATCCATTTTGGGATGCTAAGGCTCTGTTTAACTTTAACCGGGGTTCAGGCTAGGTACATGTCGTGTCCCTCTAGAAGGGTGGAATGCTACCCCCGTCACCAGAACTGGCGAGGGGGTAGTATTCCAATTCGTATGACACCTTACTCGACATGTTTTGATAAAGCCAAACCTAAGATAGCATTTAACCGCGAGGTTCATAATGCACTTAAGAGTATATGGTATGGCAATATCATGAAACAGCTAAAGGACATGGTTCCGAAAGCTGCAGACAGGCTCAGCTCATGCCAGAGCACCATCTCACATATTTCCAAGCACTCTGCCTCCAGGATTGATGAGGCCTTCCATAGGAGTGACTGATAGGAACATATGTGTCCATTTTAGGTTAGGTATGGGCATACTACACCTAAGTAAGGGGTGGGGACACCGACTTACCCCAGCTGAGTGATCAGCCAGTTCTGTCAAATATGGAGGCCAGGCCAGGGGTGGCACAATACATGCTGCAGCCCCTGGTAGGCCTTGGAAGCACCTATGCCCTGGGTACCTGGGTACACTGTTACAGGGGCCAATAAGGTGAACCAGTTCCAATTTCGTTATGCACCTAAAGTACATGGGTAACAATTTAGAGAGAGAACAGCAGGCTGTCGGTCTGATTAGCAGGCCCACAGCCACATTAAGTCATAAACCAGTGAAGCAAAAAGCAAAAATTTGGGGTGACCATAGGATAGCAGACCCTACTCTCCTACACAACCCCCCCCCAAACGCAGGGACATTAGACTAACCTTGACCAGTTGTGTCTTCATGTTCTAAGTGGAAGTACCTGGAGAGACCATCTGCATTACCATGGTCAGTCCCTGGGCGGTGCTCCACTGTAAAGTCCATCCCCTGTAGGGAAATGGACCACCTGAGCAGTTTGGGGTTTTCACCCTTCATCTGATTAAGCCATAAGAGGGGCTTATGGTCGGTCTGAATCTTGAAGTGAGTGCCAAACAAGTATGGTCTCAACTTCTTCAGGGCCCACACCACAGCAAAGGCCTCCCTCTCAATGGCTGACCAACGTTTCTCTCTGGGGGTCAGCCCTCTGCTAATGAAAGCAATGGGCTGGTCTTGACCATCTATATTAAGTTGTGAAAGCACAGCTCCCACTCCCAACTCAGAAGCATCTGTTTGGACAATAAACTCTCTTGAGTAGTCAGGACTCTTCAGGATAGGTGCAGAGCACATGGCCTTCTTCAGGTCATCAAATGCCTTTTGACAGTATTCTGTTCACTGAACCTTTTTGGGCATCTTCTTGGATGTCAGATCATTAAGAGGAGTCACAATGGACCCATAGTTCTTAACAAACTTCCTGTAGTACCCAGTCAGGCCCAAGAAAGCTCTGACCTGAGTCTGGGTAGTTGGAGGAGTCCAGTCCTTTATGGTCTGAATCTTACTCTCCAGTGGTTGAACTTGGCCTCCACCCACAAGGTGGCCCAAGTACACAACCTTACTCTGCCCTATCTGGCACTTCGTTGCCTTGATAGTGAGGCCTGCCTTTTGCAGAGCCTCTAGCACTTCCTTCAGGTGGACCAGGTGATCCTCCCAGGTGGAGCTAAAGACAGCAATATCATCCAGATATGCTGCACAAAAGTCACCCAACCCAGTAAGGACTTGATTCACCAACCTTTGGAAGGTGGCAGGGGCATTTTTCAAACCAACGGGCATCACCACAAACTGGTAATGCCCACTGGGGGTAGAAAATGCTGTCTTGGCTTTAGACTCCTCAGCTAACCTGATTTGCCAGTAGCCAGCTGTCAAGTCAAATGTGCTCAAAAACTTGGCAGAAGCCAATTTGTCTATGAGCTCATCTGCCCTTGGAATTGGGTGTGCATCTGTCCTGGTGACAGCATTGAGTCCTCTGTAGTCCACACAGAACCTCATCTCTCTCTTTCCATCTTTGGTGTGAGGTTTGGGGACCAGAACCACTGGGCTAGCCCAGGGGCTCTCTGAAGGCTCAATGACACCTAACTCCAGCATCTTTTGCACCTCAGCCTTGATACAGTCTCTGACATGGTCAGTCTGCCTGTAAATTTTGTTCTTTACAGGAAGACTATCACCAGTGTCCACCACATGGGTACACCAGTTAGTCTGACTGGGTGTCAGGGAGAACATATGTCGATATGACTGCAAAATCTGTCTGCAGTCATGTTGCTGATGTTCAGTGAGGCTGCCATCTAAGGCCACACCATCAACTGAGCCATCCTCAGGATTCTGAGTCAGCAGGTCTGGGAGAGGGTCACTCTCTTCCTCCTGCCCCGCATCTGTAGCCATGAGCAAGCCCATGTCTCTCCTGTCAACATATGCTTTCAGCCTGTTAACATGGAGCACCCTGTGGGGGCTCCTGGGAGTTCCAAGGTCTACCAAGTAGGTAACCTCTCCCTTTTTCTCAATGATGGTATGGGGTCCAGACCATCTGTCTTGGAGTGCTGCTGGGGCCACTGGCTCCAACACCCATACCTTCTGTCCAGGCTGGTACTCAGTCAGGACAGCCTTTTGGTCATGCCAGGCTTTCTGTAAGGCCTGGCTAGCCTCAAGGTTTTTGGAGGCCTTCTCCATATACTCAGCCATCCTGGAGCGGAGACCAAGTACATAGTCCACTATGTCTTGCTTGGGCTTTTTGAGAGGTAACTCCCATCCTTCCCTCACCAGACATAGGGGTCCTCTTACAGGATGTCCAAACAACAATTCAAAGGGGCTGAAGCCAACTCCTTTTTGTGGGACCTCTCTGTAAGCAAACAGAAGGCAGGGCAGAAGGATATCCCATCTTCGCCTGAGCTTCTCAGGTAATCCTTTGAACATGCCCTTTAGGGTCTTGTTGAATCTCTCAACAAGCCCATTGCATTGTGGATGATAGGGAGTGGTGAACTTATAGTTAACATCACATTCCTTCCACATAGCTGTCAAGTAACCTGACATGAAGTTTGCACCTCTATCAGATACTACCTCCTTAGGAAACCCCACTCTGGAGAAAACTCCAAGTAAGGCCCTGGCCACAACAGGAGCTGTTGTGGTCCTAAGTGGAATTGCCTCTGGGTACCTGGTGGCATGGTCCACCACCACCAGTATGAATCTGTGCCCAGATGCTGTAGGAGGATCCATTGGTCCAACAATGTCAATCCCCACTCTTTCAAAGGGCACCCCCGCCACAGGTAATGGTATTAGGGGGGCCTTTGTGGTACCACCTGCTTTGCCACTTGCTTGGCAGGTTACACAGGAGCGACAAAACTCCTTTGTATCTTCTGACATGTGAGGCCAGTGAAAGTGACAGACAAGTCTGTCCCATGTTTTGTTCTGGCCTAGGTGTCCTGCTAAGAGAATATCGTGTGCCAAGGTAAGAAGGAAGCCCCTAAATTGCAGAGGTATGACCAACCTCCTGGTTGTACCAGGCTTGGGGTCTCTACCCTCTGAATAAAGGAGCCCATCATCCCAATAAACCTTATGGGTACCTTGAGCATTCCCAGCAGCCTCAGCAGCAGCCTGCTGTCTGAGGGGTTCAAGAGAAGGACAGGATAACTGAGCCTGCCCCAAGTCTGCCCTAGAAGGTCCCCCTGTCCCCAGAAACTCAACCTGATCAGGTTCAAGCTCTATAGGGACAGTTCCTTCAGGGGTCTCAGAATCATCTTCCTGTGAAGGCTGATCCTCACTTGTAGGCATTTGGGAAGGCACAGCCTTTGCCCTCCTGTTCCTTGTCTTGGGAGGTACTTGGTCCATTGTTCCAGGATCCAAGACCTGAGGTTCAGAGAGGCACTTTTTGGCCTGTGACCTGGTCACAGCAAGGACATGTGATGATATCCCTAACATCTCTGCATGAGTCCTGTACTCAACTTCTGACCATAGAGAGCTCTCCAGGTCATTGCCCAACAAACATTCTACTGGGAGATCAGCACTAACCACAACTCTTTTTAGGCCAGTTACCCCTCCCCAGGAAAAGTTAACAATTGCCACACTATGTGTAGTAGTGACATTGCTGGCATTGGTCACCAGGTAATTATCACCTGGTATGTACTGTCCAGGGTCCACAAAGCTAGGTGTCACCATAGTGACACTGGCACATGTGTCCCTGTATGCTTGAGCCACTTTTTCATTAATTAAAGGTGTCTGTCTGTACTTGCCCAAATTATTGGGACTGACAGTAGGGGAGAAATCAATCTCCCCATCACAGATCACAACAGCCTGTGTGGGGACTCTGACTAGGTCAGAATCTCCATCAGTTCCCAAGGTGATACCCACTACCCCCTTAGTCTGTGGTCCAACACTGCCAACTGTACTAGTGGGTGCAGGTGCCTTAGGGGCTGCAGTGTTGGTGGCTCCACCCTTTTTACAATCACTTGTCCAGTGAGTGGTGTTTTTGCAAAAGCTACACCAGGGTTTTCTTTGACCTTCTTTCTTCTTCTTCTTGGAAGTTTGGGACCCACCCTCAGTATTAGTTTGGGGCCCTGTTGAAGACTTCTGGTCTTTAGCTTTCTGCTCCCCACCCTTCTGGTCTGTTTTCGTTTGGTCACCACCCTGGTTCTGGTTCTGGTTCTTTTGCTTAACTCTGGTTCTAACCCATTTGTCTGCCCTCTTTCCCAATTCTTGGGGAGAGGTTAGATCTGAGTCAACCAAATGTTGATGCAACTGCTGGTTCTGACAGTTATTTAAAATCTGTTCTCTCATAAGCAAATTGTACAATCCTTCATAGTCTGTAACCTTACTTCCCAGCAACCAGCCCTCCAAAGCCTTAGTGGCACATTCAACAAATTCATACCAGTCCTGAGTCTGTGTCTTCTGGGTGTCTCTGAACATTAACCTGTACTGTTCAGTGGTTAAGCCTAACCCATCAATCAGAGCACTCTTCAGGACCAGGTAGTTTCTAGAATCCCCATCACTAACTGTGAGGAGTCTGTCTCGTTCTCTACCTTCAAAGGAGAGCCACAAGATCGCTGCCCACTGCTCCTGAGGGACCTGCTGTACTTTGCAAGCTCTCTCAAGTGCAGTCATCCACTTGTGGATATCATCCCCAACTTTGTAGGGGGGCACAATCTTACTCAGGTTTCTATTGTCATAGGACCTGTCTTTATCCTTAGGGATAGTGCTGCCACCAGTGGAATCTAATCCACTCTCTCTAGGCTGCCTTGCTCTAGCAAGTTTCTCTTTGGCCAGGGCAACTTCTAATTCTTGTCTCTGGATCCTAAGTTCAGCCTCTCTCATTTTGGCCTCATGTTCCCTTCTCTGAGGGCTAGTGAACTCCCTTCTGGAGTTACCATGAGAACCTCTAGAAACATGGGAAGTATTGGATTCACCTGAGTGATTCCTCCTCCTCCTATGCTCCTGGTTAAGTCCATTTGGGGGTCTGAATGGGTTGGACCCACCTTCAGTCCCAAATAAGCTTAGGTTAGCCTGGTTAAGCCTGCTGACTAACACCTGGCTATCTCTATCATCATCAGACTCACTTTCTTCAACCTCCTCCCCCTCTTTTTCCTCAGGCTGAGTATTCCCAGTGGTCTGGTCTTCCTCATCTATCTGGACGACAGGGGCAGGGGCATCAGGGTTATCATCTTCAGTGGGAGAGCCTCCATCTCCAGTCCCTGAGGTGCCTGGTTTAGAGTTCTTTAGAGCTTCAGACTGGTCTAACAGCTCTCTGAGGTGTCCTGCTGTAGGAGTAGGACCTGTTTTGATTCCTCTCATGGAACACAGTTGCCTCAGTTCCTTAAATGGAAAGATAGCAAATTTGGATGGTGCCCTTGGAGGGTCACTCTCAACAGAGGTGGTTCCAGTGGATCCCTCTGCTCCAGACATTGCTCTAGTGTGGTGGATGTGTTGCAATCTACCTACACTTGTGTTTTCCTACAAAACCTATCTAGTAGTTGTAGTCAGGGTGTGCTACTCCCTATCCTCTACAACAACTAAGTTCAGTAGAACTTAAGTATATCTAGTCTTGTTTTAGTGTACCTATCAGGTACCTGTGTGATCTTTCAAATGATATTTTCAAAGATTGTAATGGTAAAACAACAGCAAGCTCAAATCCCAATCCGCTGCTCACCAATGTGAGAAGTTGGCCTGGTATATGATGCTCACTAGTTCTAGTGATCACCTTGTACCATGCCAAGCAACCCTTATGGTGCAGGTTGTAAAGTCAACCTTATAGACAAGCTATCCTAGGGGTAGCATGGATTAAGCAGTCTTAGGCTAAACTCTGTAAAGGCATGTGAAGCAAGCTGTTTTACCATACACAATCCCTTGAATACCAAATGAAAGGACACCACACAGATATATATTGAAAATATATATAGATTTATTACTACAAATATCCCTGATACTCTTTATGAGCACAGAAGCAAATGCGTTAAAACAAAGCACAGTTTAAATACACAAAAGTTGCACAATTTTGGATGAGCCCTAGGGGCCACTTAAACCATATACTAAAATAGTGGTATAAGAACCACTATGGGGAAAGTGAAGAGGCCTAGGGCCTGGGGAATCGCTGGAGCTGTTCGGGACTAGCAGTGAAGAAGTCGGGAAAGGCCCGCGGAACTCGGGTGCAGTGCGGAAAGTGCACGCTTTACCAATGCAATGTCAATGGTGCGTAAAAGTTACAAAGTTAGTTAAAAAGGAACCTTCCGAGTGACCTAGAAGGATGAAACTTTAGACACAGACACTAGAGGTGTGTACCAGTGTGGGAACACCGGCGGAGCTGAGTTACCTCACCCACAGGAAGCGGGTGCATAGGGTCGAAGTAGTGTCGGGTTTCGTCACGCAGGTCGATGGTGCTTGGAGCTGAAGATGCTGCAGGCGACTCGATGTGAAGAGTTCCGGTGGATCCAAGGGTGGATCTGAAGAGGTGAAGACCTGAAAGCAGAGGGGACAATGTTCAAAGTCACTAGCCAGTGACTACCGTGGAACCAGAGTGGAACCAGGCGATGTCGGGTGCAAACAGGCGTTGTTGTGTAGCTTCTCTCTGCAGCCACGTGGACACGAGGGGTCAAAGACGTCCAGGAGTCGGTCACGAGCTGTCCCACGCAGGCTTCTCGCTGTTGGCAGTGTCGGCAACTTGATTGGAGCAAACAGGCCTTGGCTAATGCAAGCCACGCAGGAATCGAAAAAGGCTTGTTACTCGGACCAGCAAGGTCAGAGCAGGTGCTCCTTTTTACAGGAGCGAGGGCAAGTCTGGAGCAACCAGACCCGCAGTGTAAATTGAAGGTTTCATCGCCAAGATGGCCGCTAGCCACGTGGCAAGTGGCCGGGATGGCGCGTCGAGTGGCGCAGTGCAAAAGGGCCCCACGCAGATCGTGGAGATGCTGGGGGGCTGATCTTTGGTGCAAGGGCTGCTCGAGGTTGGGGCTTCAAAAACCCCAAAGCACAGCGTCGAGGGTGCCTCTGATGCTGCGCAGTCAGCTTCTCAGGGGTCTTTCAAGAGGTCCGGTCCCACGTCTCTCGGTGCCTCCATGGGTCCCTTCTTTGCAGGGACTGTGGATCGGGCGGTGAGAAGTCTGGGAGTCTGGGTCTTGTCAGGCTCTGGGCTCGGGCTCGGGCTCCGGCGGGAGGCGGCGGCAAAGCAGACGTCGAGTTGCTGGTTGGTGCCTGTGTTCACAGGGTGGTCACTCCTTGGCCACAAGGGAGATTCTCTTCCGTCTTCTGTGCAGCAGAATGTCGAAGTCCAGTCTTCTTCTGTATTTCAAGTTGATTCAGGATGATCTGAAGTCTCAGGACACAGCTCCCACTCTTATTCGAATCTGGGGGGCCGGATCACCTACTAGGTCCCTCCTCTGGGTGGAACCAGGAAGGGGGGTGGTTATACCCCCTTTCCTTAGTCCAGTTTTGCGCCAGGACTGGGGCTGGAAAGCCCCAGCACCGGTTTGAACTGGCCTATGCACAGGGACACCTTGTGTGCCCCAGGCATGTCTGATTCTATTCAGCCCTGTCCTACCCAATACACAAAATCCTGTCTGGAGTGGTGATAGCGCCTCCCCAGGCAGGAAACCCTTTGTCCAAGCTGCCCTTGCTGGAAGGACTCCCAGCAGCAGGAGGTCAGACTTGTGTCTGTGGTGGCAGCATCCATTTTGGGATGCTAAGGCTCTGTTTAACTTTAACCGGGGTTCAGGCTAGGTACATGTCGTGTCCCTCTAGAAGGGTGGAATGCTACCCCCGTCACCAGAACTGGCGAGGGGGTAGTATTCCAATTCGTATGACACCTTACTCGACATGTTTTGATAAAGCCAAACCTAAGATAGCATTTAACCGCAAGGTTCATAATGCACTTAAGAGTATATGGTATGGCAATATCATGAAACAGCTAAAGGACATGGTTCCGAAAGCTGCAGACAGGCTCAGCTCATGCCAGAGCACCATCTCACATATTTCCAAGCACTCTGCCTCCAGGATTGATGAGGCCTTCCATAGGAGTGACTGATAGGAACATATGTGTCCATTTTAGGTTAGGTATAGGCATACTACACCTAAGTAAGGGGTGGTTACACCGACTTACCCCAGCTGAGTGATCAGCCAGTTGTGTCAAATATGGAGGCCAGGCCAGGGGTGGCACAATACATGCTGCAGCCCCTGGTAGGCCTTGGAAGCACCTATGCCCTGGGTACACTGTTACAGGGGCCAATAAGGTGAACCAGCTCCAATTTCGTTATGCACCTAAAGTACATGGGTAACAATTTAGAGAGAGAACAGCAGGCTGTGGGTCTGATTAGCAGGCCCACAGCCACATTAAGTCATAAACCAGTGAAGCAAAAAGCACAAATTTGGGGTGACCATAGGATAGCAGACCCTACTCTCCTACACTCTGCAGCATGCAAACATGATCCATCCACAAACAGCACTCAATCATATTCTGGTAAAGGGGTATCAAGGATATCGGGTCTAGGTTTTGTACACAATTCAGTCACATCCAGACAATCATGATCTGCTTCATCAACCACAATTTCATTTCGAGGCAAGAGCATCAATATTACTGGATTCAAATTCGTACGTCTCATCAGTCACATTTTACGCTCCCAAAATCTACACGCAGTAGCATGCATTTGAGCTAGCGCTGACAATCTGCAACCTTCATGCTCACTGCAAAATAGAGTAAAGATTTTATTGTATTCGAGTATTCCCAAAGCTGGAGCTTGACAAAGACTCTCTCGCAGTTTAGTAAACGAGCGCCTGCATTCTTTAGTCCAAGGCACAGGATGTTTCACGTTTTTGTGCATAAACCTTTGAAGAGGCTTTGCTGTGAAAGAGAAATTGGGAATTCATTGTCGATAGTAGCCAACCCTTCCCAAAAACATGTAGACTTATTTCTGTGTACTAGGAGGCTTCATCTGCAAAATCGCAGTGATCCTTCTTGCGACACCTTCCGGGCTCCTTTTGTCGATGTGATGCCCCAAATATAGAACATCCCTTTTGCAGAATTGCAGTTTTGATGGTGACACTTTCTGCCCACAGTCTGCCAATTGAGTCAACAATGTGATGGTGTCACATATGCAAGCCTCCAGTACTTGACGCTACCAACAGGTGCTAAATGTGCTGAACAAGGGCAGAGTGATTTGGTATCACCAATGACTCCAAATTCTTTATGAAGATTTGATTGAAAATCGAGGGGCTTTCCATATACCATTGGGGGACTCGGCACCATGCCAAGACATGAATTTGATACCGGAAAGCAAACAAAAAATTACTATCCTCATGCAATGGGATAGAAAAGAAGACTTGACACAAATCAATGACAGAAAACCATTCAGCTTCACATGGAATCTGAAAAAGAATCACAGCTGGATTTGGCACAGTTGGGCAACATGGTATTGCCATCTGGTTAATCGGGCGCAGGTCCTGGACTATCCAATACTTTCCAGTGGGTTTTTGTATACAATTAATAGGAGAATTGCATGGACTGCCCATGATTTCTTTTAGGATTCCTTGCTTGATCACTGACTCAAATAATTGATTAATTATAGCAACAGTTTCTGGGCTCAGAATGTACTGGGGTGTTTGAGGAAATTCAGCATATGGCTTCACAGTAATTCATACTGCAGTCACTCCCTTGATCAAACCAATGTCTTCCCCTTTGAAATCCCACACTTCTGGAGACACAGTATCTCTCAGTTCCATAGGTAACATTGGTTAACATAGGAAATAGTCCTTCAACTCCAGATTTTTGTTTTGTCAATTAAAAAATATTATCCTCATTATTAGTTTGGAGCTTGAGTCACATACCACAAATTTACGCGAATCCTTCAAGGACCCAATCTAAACAGGTATAGGTTTAGTTACCGGGTTGGACATTACTCGATTTGAGATGCCCACACCTTGGATTCTTTTTCTCGAAACGGGTAGGTCGAGAACTTCCGCTGTTCTCACAGTGGAACGGGTAGCACCAGTGTCAACAAGGAATGAGATAGGAGACCCATTTACCTTACCATCCACATAGGGGCCATTCTGGTCAACCTCTAAGGATGCGCCAAGTACGCATTCCTCCTTCCCTCTAAGGCACCGTCATTGTGACATATCTGAATATGTGTCATCCATTTGTATCAAATATTGCTGAGCTACATTCTGATTTGGATCACCCTGAACATCTGTGTGAAACCCCTTATTCGAATTATATTTCTGAACTTGGACATTCATTTGAGGCATCGGGTCTTGCGCATGTTTGGATACTGATTTCTCTGCCTATGGGTTTGCTAAGTCTGTATCATATTCCCTCCTTGTGACAGTTCTTTCCCAACTTGTCGTACCTGTCTATACATCTGATTAAGAGGATTAAATCGGCACTCGTGCTTCAAATGCCCAAAATTGTCGCAAACGTGACACAGATTAGTCTTTTTCATAATTTCAATAGAAACACCTCTACCCATTTTATATGTGGGGATTCCTGGCTACCAGCTCCAGAGACTCCAACTGATCCAGAATCAGGCTGCCCGCATGGTGTTCCACCAGCCCAAACACCAGCATGTGTCTCCTCTGCTGAGGAGCCTCCACTGGCTCCCAGTGGCCAAACGGTGCACCTTTAAACTCGGTTGCACTCTCTTTAAAGCTCTCCACAATCGGGCGCCCGCCTTTATTTCTTCCAAGCTTAGGCGGTATTTACCAACTCGCCACTTGCGCTCTTCCGCCGACAATCTCCTGTGCATCCCCCACTACCATCGCAAGAAACATGGTGGTATGCGCTTTTCCTTTTTAGGTCCTTCCTTTTGGAATTCTCTCCCTTCCCCTCTCCGCCACTGTCCCTCCTATGAGTTCTTTCGTAAGTCATTAAAACGTTCCTTTTTAAAGCTGCCTTTGAGTAATCACCTACCCTTGCCCGCTGTGTCTGTTATGAGCGCCAAGAAACCGTCTGGTGTACGTGCGCGTTACAAGACTTTTTAACATAACATAACATAACATAACCCCTACCTCGTGGTTGCAGACTTTGTTGCTGTCCTCCCCTTAATCCTTGTATTCCAGAATTCAACTGATAATTTCCCTGTTCCACATTTGTAAAATTACCACTGTAACCTTTCTTGACAGCTTTCATTTGAGCTATCATCAATTTCTCCTTTAGTCTTTTATATTTCGATCAAGTTTGTCTCCACTATACTTGTCACATCAGAGAATTTCATCCATGGGCTTGCTTTGACAGCAAATTAAATGCTGCTGTATCGTGTTGCTGATTTCAGATCTCAATCCATACATAAACCGGTAGACGAACTATCCCATATCCTTCTCTGATACATTCTCCATCCCACTATCTGGTTTAAAAGATAGTAATAACCTTTCATAGTAGGCAGGCACTGTTTCCTTCAACTTCTGTGTTGTCCTGTCAATCTTCATCTATTCTATCTTTTAGGAGAGATTTTTCTCTTTAATTAAGTAATTTTCTGAATGAATTTTTTCATGACCTCTGGTGATGGTGCACAGTACGCGGATGTCTAACTGGTTCAGTTTCTGGCCTCTCTATAGCAATTTTATATTCTGCCCACAAATCACTCAGAACGACAATGTCAAACACAGTATCCAACTACTTCAACAAAACCTTCAAAACCTTCAGAAATCTCTCAACTTGCTTGTACCATTCAACTGGATTTTCTCTCAATCCCTGAAAATCATTTGTAAAGGACAGTATATCTGGCGTTGTCTATGGACATGCACATACCATCCCTCAGGTACCTCTCTCGTAGGAAGCATTTTTACTCCCTCACCTACCTCATCCTCAAAGGCGAGAACCTTGACATTTGGATTTTCTTTGCTTCCTGCTTAGCATACCTTCCTTCCCACTTTTCTAACTCTCTCCATTTCCTAAGGGTAGTCAACAACTCTTTAATTTGTAATCTCATTCCCAAAGGTCTCATATTCTCATTATCTCTGTCACTGAAGTCTAACCTGTATGGTTTCTGTAGTGTCTTGATTTGTGTATATCCACTCCATATTTATGTGCCAATGCAGACTGTTTCTCATGTCTGTTTTGAGCACTTCTGGTAATGTTTTTGCTTATGAACAGTAGTTAATCGACCTGATAGATAGCTATCCTAGCGGGGCTTATATTTCCCATTATCATGTCTTCTGGTTCTACCTTGAGTTTTGTTAATCCTAAAGTCTTGTCCTTACTAGTTTTTGACACTGTGGTGGTTTCTTGAGTCCCTGCACTCCTATCGTATATAGAACAAGCTATCTCTCTGATCCAATTATCATGTTCCCTAGGTGTTGGACCTATCTGTCTTTCTGGGGTATTTGCAAGCAAATCTTTGCTTCATCCTTCTGCACCTGTAGCAGGAGTGTGTGGCAAAAGGCGCATCAGAATCTGGACATCCTAACTGAAGGATTCTTCCTACTATGTTCTGAATTCCCCATTGTGGGGTTCCCATGCCATTTCTAAATAACAATGAAACAGCAGCTTGTCCAGACCTCCCACTAGAATTAGCCTGTTGTGCAGTATTTGCATTAGAACATGCATTAGTTCCACCACGAAAAGTTGCTGAAGTCATAATTAATGGTTCTTGATTTGTCTGTCCTGATCTCGGGTCTGTTGAAATAGGAACAGAACTATTCATTCCAGTTGGGACGGCCAAAGTGTATTTATTTTTTACCCTATTCTCAGACTGGGATAACAGAACTACAGGAAATATATTCACTGGAACAGTCAAAGCTTCCGGAGCATTTAGCACAGTCAGATTATTTATCTCAGGTCTTCCTGCAATATCATTTGTGATAGGAAAGGATTATGTAGATTTGGACTTGCAGTCATGATAGGCATGTTTTGAATTAGCCCACCATAAGAATGTACTATATTCTGATGTCGATCTTCATTATAGGGAGGTGGAGGGTTTAATAATAATTCATTTAAAATTCATCATCAATTTCATTCTCACTATTGTCAGTCTTTGAGAAATTTCAATATTTTTCTATTGTTCTTCTTTTCCTTACACTTCTTTCCTTCTTCCTTCACTGTTACTAGTACAGGATACATTCAAGTTCCTTCAGCTATGTCTGTTCTCCAAGCTTTCTGCAGTGCATCCCACTTAGCCTCTGCATATTGATTCAAAGTGTGTTTATACCTTCTCTGATATTTTTCTTTCTCTTTTTCATGAGCTATGTGTTCCCACTCACTAAGGGCTTCAGATTGTAAGGGTCTTGGTATTGTATTAATTTCATGTAAATGCATTCGTAAATTTTCAAGAATTAAAATGTTAAATGTTCCATACTTTGGAAAAGCTAAAGGTCCGTCATTCTCCGTGTATTTCATCCAATTCTGAAGCCATGTACATGTATGATATCCTCTCTCTTGTGTCGTGTATAAAGCTGGTGTATCCCCAGGTGGTATTGTTACCTCTTCTCTAGTGGGAGGGCACATCTCCCTGCAACAAACTCTTTAGCGTTTTTTACATTTTAATTTTTCCCAACCGATATATATTGTTTTAAAAAAAAATTATTTAGTTAGTAAATTCTGATAGTCACTTCCTAGTTTAGTTTCAATTAACCAATACCAGTGTGGCACCTTTATCTCGTTGTTAACCTATCCTAGGTTGGCGTTACTCCAACGAACCAATGGCAGAGCAGCACTTCTGTGATGTCACCTCACTCCTTGCAGCAACTACCCCTCCTTCTCAATCCTCACAAGCACGTTTTCATCTAGAAAATATTCACAAAAATGCAAGCATTTCAAAACCCCTGTCTGCTCCACTAAAAGAAAGTATGGATTTTCACTTGCTCATCAGGATCAACAATACTCCGATCTAACTTTCCTAACATCTACTCTAAGTGAAATCTCAAGCAGTGTGACCTCACTTTAATCATTGCAACTGTTCCCTGTGCACTGAGAACATCCGCAATGATTGTAATTTCTCAAACTCACAATAGAAAATTCCCTTCACTAGTGATACTGCTGACGATGTCTCATGCAGAGCACCTTCAAAAAAATCACAGCAGACAGTATTACTCAGCATATACCATACTGAGACCACCCATAGGTGTATATCCCGATATCTTAGGCCACTTCAGACCCGATAACAACTCTAACTTGACTGCACAAAGCTCATCACTCAACGCAACTCTGAACTTTGCATAACCTCACCCGGCCATATTACAGCAATCTAATCTTCAAGCAATAATGCCCAAACCTATTGAAACTCACATCATGATCTTGTTCCTGTGTATTGCTTTAACGCTAGCACTTGGTCTCCTTTTAACTGAACATAGAGCTTTGGATTTGATCTAAATCTTAATCAAAATTTTGAATAGGGGTCTCGATAAGGATTTCCCCCCTTATATCCTAACTTCATCGGACCACAAACCATCCAACATGCTAACAGAATAACTGCTGTAGCGTTTAATATGCCCCAATACTAAATATACGGGAAATTTAAAGATGAAATTACTTCTCTCTTGACCCTCTGATGGACCTTGCTGGGTGCCAAGAGGGGTTGGATATAAAGGGTAGCAAACAGTCATCCAATGGGGACCAGGAATTGGACAACTGATTACAATGTTGATATCAAGCTCATATAGATTACTCTCAAGTCAATACTATAAAGGTAAAGAATTATCACTGCAAAGCCAAATCTCCTGAAGAAATGTAGGTGAGCCAAAATCATACATAACAAAAGTAAATTGGAAATGCACTCTCACTCATATAAGAATAAAACATGACAGCTAAGTCAAAGTAATATATTTAGTTCAGCTTATCAATATTAGAAAGGTAAGTTCCTCAATACAATGCATAGGGTAATAAGACATAAGAAATGTCAAAGTAAGTATCAAAAGCTCAAGAGTTCAGAGAAGGGATAATTATGCCAGTTCAAGTAGTCCCCAAGGAAGAGACCACAATAGCATATAGCTTATGCATCAGTTTAGGAAAGAAGCCAGATAAAACCGCATCAGGCAAGTGAATTTGCCAGCTAGTTCTGCAAAATCTTCATTAGCAGTTTGTAATCAGAAGGAAATGCGAAACACCACCGCCACAACCACCATTGCCATAATAATTTACGAGAGTGAAAGAGAGCGAGAGCAAGCAATCCAACTGCTATCTGTTAGACCAAAGAATATTTTAGATGTAGAACTGGTTAAGGAGTTAGAAAATTTGAGCTTGGTTGCAATAAACAGTCGCTTCCCTGGAGATCGCCCGCCAGCGTCAACTTTCCACAATGCCCTAACCAACAAAACAATAGATCACACCTTCACATCAATATCCCTGTTCAACAAGATAGCCGATTTCGGAATAGGTGCATCTGACTACAGTGACCACTTACCACAAGAGCTTATATTGGATGCACATGGAACAGCACCTACCCGGCGAGTAGGAGGCCCAGGCACAGTGTATACTACCAGCCGCAAAAGAATCAAATGTAAAATACGTAACTTGGAAAAATTTCTGGACGAGGCAAAAATCCTGTGGGAGGCAAACAAGTTGCCGTACAATGGCGTCTTGAAATGCTGGACAAAATTTACTGAAAGTCTTGTGCTGCTCACTCAAAAGAAGAAGGGACAGGTGCATCTGCAGGATTAAACGGTAAACAGAGAACACACACCACACTATCCAGCATGCAAAGAAAACATCTCTCAGTATTATAAAGTTCTAACTAAGGCAAATAAAGAAAAAAATAAATAGAACAGTACGAAACCTTCGTCAAACGGGGCCAGATGTTAACCTTCAAAAGGAACTAAGATTGTTAAAAATGAGCAAGAAGAAACTAATTTCGGCAGCAAATCGTGAGATTGCAACAACTAAGTGAGCCAAACTTCTACATGACACAAAAGCCAACAACAGCGCCAGGTTCTGGCGCACAGTGAAAGGCCGACAGAACCCAAGGGCCCTCGGAATCAACTCTCACCTGACCCTAGAAGACTGGGCTAATTATCTATGGCACCATTTCAACAGCGGACATAACAATACCACACAAGAAGCACACGGGAGCAGAAGATCCTGGCTAGGTCAAGAAAAGCAAGCTGGGGAGAGCAATTACTCCTTCTCGATTAAAAGATTATGAACAGAGTTTCGAAAGGCAGAGCAGAGGGCGCGCCAGGACCCAATGGTATCCCTCCTATCTTATACAAGCAATGCCCGGTTACTGGGCATCTGTATTACTGCCACTTTTCACTCACATAATGGAAGCAGAAACAATACCAGACTCCTGGAAGGGATCAATTAGTTCCCCGATACACAGGAAAGGCAGCAAAAATGAAGTGGAAAATTATAGGCTTGTTGCATTAATAGATTACGATGCCAAATACTATGCAGGTCTTTTGCTGAAAGAACTTACAGACTGGGCATCGGAAAAGGCATCAATTCCAACTAACCAAACTGGCTTTCAAAAACGTATGGGGACTTTAACAAACATACTGGCTCCATCGCTTCTAATTGATGCTGTCAAAAACATCAATAAACCTCTTTACGTTTGCTTCATCGGCCTTCGACAACATTAACAGTAATAAACTCTGGTCAAAACTCTTTAAAATCAAAATCAATACAATACTCCTGTCTCAGCTGATTTTACTCCATACCGATATATGGGTACAAATAAAGATGGGCGCCGGCGATCGCTTATCGAGGAGAATACCCACAACCAAGGGGCTGAAGCAAGGTTGCGTTTTGGCACAGACTCTGTTTAATCTATTCATGGCAGATCTTTTGCCAGACCTTGATAATTGCAACCACCATGCCCTGAATTTTGGAGGCTTCACCCTCTCGAATCCGCTTTACGCTGACGACCTCGTACTAATCAGCCGCACTCCAATTGGCTTGCAACATCCGATAAACACCACAAACAACTTCTCCAACAAGAACGTAATAAGTATAAACTTAAGCAAAACCAAAGTGATGGTAATAAACCAGAAAAAGAAAAAAAAACGTTTCCAATGGGAGTTGGGGGGCCTGAGACTCGACACTGTAAAATAATTTAAACACTTGGGCATAATACTGGACAGCAAAGGGATGTTCCACCAACAAAAAGCAGCCATATCAGGAAGAAGAACTGCATTAGCGGTCGCTTTAAAAAACATCGAACATAAAATAACTGGCCCTAGCCTCGCCCCCTTATTACAGGTAATTCGAGCAAGACTCCTCCCCACAATCACCTATGGAAGCGAGTGCCAGAGAGGAAGGGATGCCGTTGTTTAGGACAGGACAGTGTCAAGGGCAATGAGAATAATATTCAGTCTCCCGCAGTACACTTCGCTGGCACAAATAAGATCAGAATTCCTCCTACAAAAGCAACAAATAGCACTCAAGGGTGCTTACGTCAAATGCTGGCACAAAAAAAAGGGAGCGGTCCCTGCAACATTGAATGCATACCTTTGGAACGAGCTAAAGCAGAAAAAAGGAAAGCGCAGCTATGACTTACTTACAAGATGCAATAGACTCCTTGGCCCTAGAGGTCCCTAGGGTTACCATTGGGTCCCACAAAAGCTTTAAAGAGCTGGTAAAGAAAACGGTAAAAATGCTGTCCTTCGTGGAGGACAAAGCTGCATTAAAAGAAAGGGCACACGGATTGTTTGTTATCCAGAGCTATTCTAGATGCTCCCTCCAACCATACTTAGGTGCTGGTTTTACTAGAGTAAAAAAGGAAACATACCTGCATCTGAGACTGGGCAGCTGCATCTGCCCCCATTGAAACAGACACAGTAATCTACATTGTGCAGATTATGCGGCGAAGAGGACAGTCTACACCTATTGTGAATATGTAAGAGCTTAGATAGGGAATGAAGAATCAGACTAATACCTGCCCTGAAACAAAAACAGATAAACATGCAGGCATGTAGTGAAAGCTTGCTTTGAAGGAGGAGATATCCAGCTAGCTTGCTGCCTGGTTCAATTCATGGGCGCAGCAGGATCAAAGATAACAATCAGCACATAGCAGTACCAATGGGCATAAATGCAGGGCCTCTGCCCCAGAAAAAATTAATTACACTTGCCAGCTTGATTTAAAGCATATAATGAATGGAAATCCATGGTGTGTGGCGATAGGCCTCAATACAATCAATGCATCGTTTGGTCGGTTTTATACACAATGGCCGCAAACTATGGCTTTACGACTTTAAGGGCAAAGCAATACAGCCTCTTCACTGACCTGACTCATGGGTGCAGCAGGAGATAAGCTAAACACCAGCACCAAGCAGCCTTGCGGACATAAGCCCTTGTTCTAAGCTCTTCTCAAAATGAACTATATAACAGTTTTTAATGGATACATTTGGTCATTGCAGGTTCTAACAAACAATTAACATTGTGATCTGTAACCTCTGGCTCACGTCTAAGGGTTTTAGATAATTTTATATTCTGCTGTTTTGATTCAACAGGGCTTTATCTAAAGTCAAATTATGGTTTTATGAATTTGGACAGGTTTTAATATGGTTGTTCTACTGTGCCTAAGCAATCAGTTTCTCTTTTTATTAATAAACTGTGTGATTACTTAAAATCGTTCCAGAGTAAAATACAATTAAATCCCCCCCCCCGACGCACCCTACTCCAAGTAATACCGTGAGTGCAACTTTACTTACAATACTGACTGTTTTAACTATTTTTGTCCAATCAGAGTTCTATTAAAAGGATAAGGGTTTTGTTTTCTCCATAACTCCACTCCTACTGGAATCTGAAAGACGTGTTGAAGTTCGGCATCATCAATCGCACTGCAGAGCCAGTTGACAGTGGGTGGGTTCTTCGTCAGGCCCTAAGCCGACCCAGATTAAATATCTAAGTCCGATGGTTTCAGTTGCTTTATGAGGACTCCCTGAATTAAGCGTAAGCTGACAATATTGGGGCAGCAGGGGAAGCGCAATGCCCACTATCAAGGCCCTTCGGAACAGTAGCCTTTAATTGGGAATCGAGTGCCATTTTAACTTGATGGGTGAACTTGCCGACCCTAGCTAACAAGCAGGTCGTAGTTTCTGAGAAGCACCAGTCCGAGGCCTCTCTGCATGTTCTAAGGCCTAAGTTCCGTAATGCCGGACGCAGCAGTCGATGTCGATCACTGGCCAACTTTGTGCAGCAGCACAGCAGGTGTAGCCAGGATTCTCTGCGATAGTTGCATAGTCGACAGGCAGTGGCTCCGTCCATTCGTGCCCAATTTGGGTTGAAGTCCGCGATCCTGAGGGCCAAGAGGCGCAGAAACAGAATTTTCTGTCTTGCATGGGTTGTTAGTGAATCTTGCAGGTATAGTTGGGGTTTGCCGGGGATGTAGGACTTGTCCAGGGCCAGAGTTAGTGTGTTGTGCCAGAGCGAAGAAAGGTCAAGCCCGAAAGAGATGGACTGGACTTGGCGCTTAATGGCTTGGGCCCAGGCAGAATATGGGATTTCATGAAGGGGCAGGCTCCTTCCCTCGATTTTCAGTACATCAATGACTAGTTCCACCTTGGAGTGCCATGGGGAGCCCGCTTCACCGAAGATGGTTTTTAGGAAGTGCTTTAAGGTGTTTTCGGGCGATTTCAATACTCTAATATAGTATTTTAACAGATCCCCCAGTAGGGCCAACTCTGGTCGTTTCAGGCCTATTTCTAGTCTTAGCCTGTTGTTCCGTGCCTATCTAGGGGCCCGTAGCACCATCTTGTATGCTTTCGCCTGGGCCGCGTGGACCACTTTCTCGAATGCATCTGGGTAGGCTATGTGGCCGTACGTGATGGCGGGGATCAGTTTGGCCCTGAGTACTGTCAGCATCGGTTCTGCTGAGGGACTGGCCAGGCGATAGCTTAAGCGTCTTAAAGACAGTATTATTTTGTCTATTCTTGGTTTTAGCTCCTTCAGATGTTTGACTGCGGTAGCCCTCTCAGACACCCATATGCCCAGATAGTTATAAGATGAGGCAGTGATGATTCGGTGCTCCCCCAGGGACCATGAAGCTTTTTTTTGTGATGGTATTTGCCAAAGATTACTATCTTGGTCTTGCTCACGTTGATCCGTAGGTCGTTCTCCTTATTATATGTGGCAAGACTGTTTAAGGCTCTTTGAAACCCTACCCTGGTGTGGTCCATGACCACCGTATCGTCTGCGTACTGGAGCGTTCCCAAGGCCAGCTTCCCCAGTCTAGGAGGTGCTAGGTTGGCAACTTTCAGGGCTTGCCCCATGTCCGCTGTATACAGATTAAAAAGTAGGGGGGCCAAAATGCACCCCTGCTTTAAACCAGAGTTGGTGGCAATTCTTGTTGTTGTGATTGGTGGGCTTAGTTTCACCTGGACCCATGTCCCCTCATAAAGTGCTTTTATGGCTTTTAGCAGGACTTTGGGGAGCCCCCAGGACTCTAGTTTTGCCCAAAGCCGGCTTCTATTCACTCGGTCAAAGGCCGTAGAGTAATCTATAAAGCAACAGAACAGGGGCGGCTTATTCCTCGTGTTGGCCTTCTTCGCGAGGAAAGTAAGCGCTGTGATGTTATCCAGAGTGGAACTGTTGGCCCTAAAGCCGGTCTGTGAGGGCGGAAGAATGCCGTTCTTGTCCACCCAGGTCTCCAGGTCCTTTAAAAGAAGGCAGGCATATACCTTGGCTTCTATGTCTAGAAGGGCTATGAGTCTATAATTAGCCGGGTTCAAGTGATCGCCTTTTTTATGAATGGGAAATAGAATTGAACCTTTCCAGGAAGTAGGCAGGATTGCAGTTGCGAATGAGTGATTGAATAAAGGGGTGAGTATAGTTGCAAAGAAGGCTGAGGCGGTCTTAAAAACCTGGGCGGGGATCCCATTTGGACCGGAGGCGCCGTCGGTTCTGATGGCCTTAATGTGCTTTGTTACCTCCGCCTCTGAAAATTTTCCGGGTCGGGTCGGTCTTAGGTCTTCTGTCGGGGCGCTTTCAATTTTGATGGTTGCAGCTGCCGCCTTGGACCACACGGAACTGCCGGGAGTCGGCCGGTTTGGCTCACAGGTATACAGCCCCATTGCATACTGTTCCCATACTTTCCCTGCAACACTGTTTTCCTTATACGCGCCTCTAGGGATCAGGCTGTTGATATAGTGCCATAGCTTGCTGTTGTCTTTTTCTTTGATTAAGGAAAACACTGTCAGCCAGTTCTGTTCGGTCCGCTATCTTTTCAGCTCCCAGATTTTCTTTTTGTGATTGGCTCGCAAAGCGGCAATGGGAGGCCCCCCTGGCAGGTGAGTGCCTTTCTTTTTTGCCCTGGTTGCCTTGTTGAGTGCACACTTGATCTGTGTCAGGCGCCGCGATTTTAGACGGCTTGGCCTGGTGTTTTTTTGGCAGCTTCTTGATTGGTGAGTGTTGCCCAGGCACTTCAGTATATCCGTTGTCAGTGTTTCCCATAGGTGTGTGATATTCTCACTATCTTGTGGCCTTAGTTCTGCCACCCTACTGGCTACATATGCCGAAAATCTGTGGCTGAGATTGGTCGACCATTTTATTCTTTTGAGGACTGAATGATGTTCTTCGCCTGTAGTCGTTCCAATTACTTCCTGAGAGTCCACCTATTCCCGTGCCAGGTTAAATGTGGCGCGGGTGGGGCCTGTGGTCGCTTTCGACTCTGTCGTCCACGGTAAAATTACAAAGTTTGTGTGCCAGTCCTTCGTTGGTGAAGATATAATCTATAGTGGAGACGTTACTAAAGGTCGAATTAGCGGTCCATGCGGGGTGGCTCATTTTTTGTGTCGCGTGGGTGGGTTGCAGATTAAAATTTGCGAGAAATTCAATCAATGGGGCTGACATCTTACTTGGGGGTGCCACTGGAATCAGATCCAGGCCTCTCAGGTTGAAATCACCCGCAAATATTACATCATGGTGCAAACGGTTTATAAGTAACTCTTCCAGAGTGGTGGTGAGTGATTCCATAGCCTGAGGCGATTGATATTTTGCTGGGTTGAGGTAGCAATTGATTAGTAAAAGGGGGTGGGGTTTTTGACCCGATCTCAACCCTTCTATTGTGATGGCTTGCAGGTCAGGTGACTCCAGTTTTAGTTCTATTACATTAATTTTGCAGGCATGGCTTACGAAGATGGAAAGTCCCCCTGACTGGCGACTAAAGATCGTCCTTTTGGTTGCTGATTTAAAATGTTTGTAGAAGCCAGCTATTGGGGTCGTTGACCTCGCCCAGGTCTCCTGAATGCACAATATGTCCCCCTGTGCAAGGTAATCGAGAGTGGTTGTGCCCCTAAATATGTTACATAGCCCGGCGATGTTCCATGAGATGATAGTTAGCTTGCGATCTTGGCCCCTAAGTGGATTTACGCGTGCTCTGTTTTCATAGGTGTCTCCATGTGTCCTCCGTGTGAGCCAATCCTTGCTGAGGCCGCTGCACGCTAGGCTGCCTTTCTTTTAGCAGGATTTAGATTTTTAGCGGGGTTCTTGGCCTCCCTGATTTCAATCCCCCGTCTGGGCTGATGAATCTTGTGCCTTTGAGAACGAAGATTGGTTCTTGAAGGCCGTTATGAGGCCTAAGGACGTGTGGGTATTTTGGTGCCCTGGGGGCAGTGACTTCAATGCCCCATTCTGCGAGTTGTATTACTTCTTTGAGGACAGCCTGTTGGGCTTGCTGATTCACAAATCCGACTATGGTGGAATCACCATGGGTATCTGTCTCCAGACTCTTGAACATCACCCATTCAATCATCTCTGAGGTGATTTGTGCCAGGGAGTCAATTTGGCCAATGAGTCGGACGATATTGGACCTGTTCAGAGTGTCAAAGGAGCCTTTGGCTATGTATCTAGGAGTAAACAGCAGCTCATATATTTCTGATGGCTTATTATATACGGTGGAGCACTGTTTTACCCCTTCTCCCAAGGACGTGGGCCTCTGAGGAATTGGAGGTAGAGGGTTTTTATAGGTGGCTCCTGGCTGCTGTGTGTCTGACGCCGCGATTGGTAATCCTACCTCTCTTGACGGTCCTTGCCACTCGCCATTAATTGAATTCTGGTATGGGAGGTTTTTATGTGTATCACCTCGTTGCTGTCTGCCTGGCGCCTCAGTTGGTAGTCCTACCAATCTAGATAGTCCTAGCTCCGCGCCCTGATTTAATGTAAGGTTTGTTTCTGTCTTGTGTTGGGGTGCCCAACCAGATGGGCAGGGGGCGCTAGGTTGTGCGCCGATTACCACCTGTGAGGTCCTTAGTTGAGCCTCCACGTAGGTTTGAACCTCCGGGTGAGGGATTTGATATCTAAGGGCCTCACGTGAGGCGAGAGGTGCATCTCTAGGCTTGTCGGTCTTGGGTGCGTGTTTAGGGATGAAAATAGCAAAGAGTGGTTTAGGGCTGCTTTTAATTTCGGTGATGCCAGAGGTTAGTGTAGCCGGTGATATGTTTCTGCTTTTGACTTTAGATTTCTTTAGTTGTTTCTTTAGTCTTTTTTTGGCTCTCCTTGACAGTGGAGCTTTTACATTTGCCGGTGCACCTTCAGCCTTCTCCGGGAGAGGGGTAGTGACAGATGAATCGTCACTTGCGGTGTCATGATCCAAGACCTCAAGGTCCCCACTCCCTTGTTCTGCCAAAATGAGATTGTTGCATGGCCCTACCAGTGGCTCCTTTGGTGAGCTGGTAACCGCAGTGCAATGGTCGATCATTTCATCATGCACTTTCGTCGGGGCTGGTAACTTTTGTGCGGCATGTACTTGAGGAGTCCTCTCACCCAGACCCTTGGCTAGTGCAAGCATGTCTTTTAGAACTTCAGGTAGACTTGCCCATTTTTCTATAATGGCGGCATAGGAGTTGATATTAACCGCGTGGGCGTGTTGGGCGTTGAATAGAGCCTCTAGCTTTGCCAATTTATCGTCTTGGCGCACCAAGTGCTGGGCAATTGAATGCAGAAGATAGACTTGTACTTCCATCTTCATGGACTGCCATAGCAACGCCCTGGCCATTGTGTCCTGAACTTCTCTTATTACGGTCAGGTTTAAATCTTTGACGGTGACTTCGTCGATTTAGTCTTGGTGGTGTGTCAGGCCCAACGGTCTCCATCCCTCCGTTTGTGATGTTCTCATGACATTAATTCTTCCTGAATTTATAGGTGTGGCTTCAAGTGTGCGTTCTATTGACTGTTCTAATTTTTGTAGGAACGATGTTGTTAGTACGTCTATACCCGGGGAGGTCGACCTCTTCATTATCCGGGGTGTCTCCGTTGTGTTTGGTCGCTTGCCAGTGCTCTTTGGGGAAGAGGATGCGGCAGCCATGTTTTGCTTTGCAATGTCTGTCTCCACGTTTGCCCCCACAGTGGGTCTCGTGTGAATGCCGGCTGTGGTCCTAAACGGGCTCTTCACCCTGGCGACGGGCTGAGGTTGTGCTTCAGGGCTCCCGATTTTTTCGGTGATGGAAAACTCGCAGGAATGAAGGCCCATCTGATCTTGGTTGGACTTTGGTGTCCCCGGTTTGGCGCTGCACTCGGGACCTGGTCGTCTCTCGTCTGAGGCTGTCGAGCCACTGGGGGCCTGAAAGAACTGAGTAATGAGGCCTTGAGGGAGGGAATTACCAGTGACTGAGTCCTGGGATTTTTGGGTACTAGTGCTTCTAGTTACTCTTCTTTGTGGGGTACTTTCAGGGTTCGCCTCCGCCACCTCCTCCTCCATGCTAGACTTGGTCTTTTTAAGCGTCATCCTTTAGGCGCCGTTATCTGGGGCTCTGCGCGATATAGTTCGTTACTTGTGGGCCTAGTTGTAGGAGTATATCGCCTATGAGGGCCTTATGTATCTTGTATGTGTCTAGTTTGTATGTCTGGCTCTGCACGCAAACTGTAATAGTCTGTATTGGTCTAAGTTTCTACAGGGGGAGAAGGAGGTGGCGAGCGGTGCACGCAGGGGGGCCGCAGGCTGGGAGACCTGGCCAAGCAGCCCCTCGGTCCGCACCCCGGGCTCTTACTTCGCGGCCGCCTCTAACGGCGGCCGCGCTCGCCACCACCACTTACCTCCCGCACTGGCTGCTCAGACTTCTCCAAGTGCTCCAGGTACTTCACAGTGGGCAGCTCTCGAGTGCTCTGCCGGCTCAGTTGGAGTTTCTACACTGCGCAATTACCACTCAGCTGTGGTAACAGGACCGCGCCACTCCTCCACGCGCCACACGCCACTCTCCGGGATACACTCCGGCGTCGCACCGCGTTTCCATGGTCGTGGGCTCTGGACGCCGGATGCCTGTTCTGCTTCCTGGCAGGCTCGGTGGACACAGTGGTCTGCGACCTCCGACCTCCCAGACTTCTGAGTCCTATGGAAAACCCTGAAGCCCCCGAGACCGGGTCACCGGGTCACGGCTGGACACGGCTGGACGCGGCTGCTACACACGCTGCTCGCCGCCGCCGCCCGAGCTCTCTCTCGGCTCACAGCTCACTCTGCTCACTAGCGCCTCTCTCGGCTCACAGCTCACTCTCTACTTGTAGCAGGTAGCAGTGGAGGAGAGAATGGTAATCGGGTCGGAGAATTGAAGCACAGATCAGCACAGGTTCACGCAGCAGCAGCCATCAGGAAAGGCAGCAGCCGTCAGAAAAGGCAGCCGCCATCAGGAAAGGCAGCCGTCGGAGAAAATCTGAAGCACACCTTCAGCAATTCAATTCAAATAACCAGCCGCGAAGCTCCAGCCGCGAAGCAAGAATTCAAGCGGTTTCAGCCGCGAAAACAATTCAAAAGCGTTCCCTGCCGCGTCAAAGCTTTCCTGCGGCTTTGACCGTGAAAACAAGGTACAACGGCTCCGGCCGCAAAGCAGAACACAAGTGGCGCCGGCCACGGCCGCGTAGCAGAGTTCAGGCGGCTCCGGCCGCAAAGCAGAGAACAAGCGGCACCGGCCGCGGAGCAGAGTTCAGGCGGGTCCGGCCGCAAAGCAGGTACAAGCGGCACCGGCCGCGGAGCAGAGTTCAGGCGGGTCCGGCCGCAAAGCAGGTACAAGCTGCACCGGCCGCGAGGCTGAGTTCAGGCAGCTCCGGCCGCAGGGCAGGTACAAGCGGCACCGGCCGCGGAGCAGAATTCGGGCGGCTTTGGCTGATTAGCAATTGAAAGCTAATTAGCACCTATACTTGTAATCAGTCCCTTAGGAAATGCTTCACAAAACTCTGAGCATCTGAGCAATCATGCAAATGAATAAAGACTATCTGACTACCAAATCATCCAGATAAACTAAAAAGCACTATTTACGGAGTGCTACCCGAATGAATTTACAAAAGCAATCATGTAATCATGATCCCTGCATCTCATTTGCTTGTCACATCAAGAATATGTATGATGGCTTTTTATCGTTTGTCAAATTTTCATACTATGTATCAGTGTATTTTATGCAATGGTTTTTAATAACTGAGCATATAATAAAATTACTCACATCGAAAATATTATATTCTTAGCGTTTCCGAAGGTGACACTTCCTGGAGTGAGCTTATCTGGTCAGACTACTCAGTCCATTCCTCAGTTTATATGTAGTGTGTGTCACGCGATAGAAGAAAATATAAAATGCTGAGAAATAGGTGGGACAATTGCACAGTCCTTAGTCATTCAGTATACGAAACGTTAGAACATTGCTCCGTTAGCTAGAACATAAGAGAAAGTTCAAGAGGACCGTTTTCCAGGCAGATGCCCTGAAATGGTAACATAATTTTAGCAAAATCTTTTGTTCATGTGACTTTAGTAAGGAAAAACACTGTTGCACATAATTTGTTATACTGGCAAAATTACTCACAGACAGTGAGCCTAGCAAGGCAGAACATTTTGTGAATTTATTCAGGCCCATGTTAATTTAGTGTAATATAATGCACTATATAGAAGTATAAGCATGCATTCATAAAAGAACAAGATGTCAAATGTTAGTATAACTTCTGATGCAGTTAGGAACGTTAAGTAGGATTACAAATAATATGTGTCAATATAGGGCACTTATAACTTTTCTTTTGTACCAACATGTAAATACATTTTAAATCATACAATATTAATATCGTTTCAGACAAATAAAATAGTTACATAGGTGAAGTACTTCTCTATAAGTTTCACAGAAGCATCATCAAATAGAAATGTGTAACACCTACTTTTCGTTTGTCATTTTAGTGCACACGGTTACACACACAAAGAGATAGATTTTAGTAAAATGTACTACCTAAATATGGATTAATCAAACTATTTGATAAATCTTATTAGTTAATTCTCCATTAAAATGGAATTTAGAAACGATTAGAGGTAAACTTTATAACGTGAGAGTTCATCATTTACACGTTTTCTAACAATCGCTAATAAAATATTGCTCCTTTTAATAATAATAATAAGGGAAATTTATAGAGCGCCTGGTTACGCGCACCGGCGTGTCCCCGTGCTATGGTGAGTGGTGGTGGCAAAGTCACCCCAACCGGCAGCGGACCCAGCCTACCGGGTGTACAGATATGTTTTAAGTTTCTTCCTGAATTTGGGCTCAGAGAGCTCCAGGCGCAGTTCCTTTGGCAGACCATTCCAGCTCTTGGCAACCAAGTACCTGAAGGACCTACCCCCCATATGTGCTTTTTTCACTTTGGGGACCTTCAGTAGCCCTGAGCCAGAAGAGCGCAGGGCGCGCGGAGACTCATACCGAGTAACCAGGTCCTGTAACGGTGCAGGTGCCTTCCCGCACAAAATGTGGTGGCATGTGCAAAGAGCCTTAAAGTCAACCCTACTTTTTACTGGAAGCCAGTGGAGTGCTTGGAGGGCTGTCTTTGAAGGCGATCTCTTCGGAAGCCTCAAGACCAGACGAGCCGCTGCATTTTGCAGCACTTGAAGACGGCTGATGACCTTGCCCGTTGCCCCCAGATAGAGCAGGCTGCCATAATCTAATCGTGATGTTACGAATGCATGTACCAGCGTCTTCCGAGCTGCTGTGGGAAGTAGATCGAGAACTTTCCGAAGGCTTTTCAGGACACCGAAGCATACCCCCACCACCCGGCCTATCTGAGGTCCGAATGTTAGGTCCGCATCCAGCCATACCCCAAGGTTTCTAGCTTCCTGGCCGGGTGTAGGAGTCTCCCCCAGGCAGGATGGCCCCCATGCTGATGACCACACCGACGAGCCCCCCCCACCACGAGCACCTCCGTCTTTCTGCCGTTCAACCTCAGGCAGTTGGAAGACATCCAGTTTGCCAACTCCTGCATGCAGGCTCTGAAGCTGTCCGCAGCAAGACTGGGCGCGCGTGAAAGGGAGATGACAAGCTGCGTGTCATCGGCATAAGACACTATGTGCAACCCATAGCTTTGGACAATGGCTGCCACCGGGGAGACGTACAGATTGAATAAGGTTGGGCTCAGGGACGAGCCCTGCGGTACGCCCTGAGCCAAACTAATCTCCCTTGAGTAGCAGTCTCCCTGTCTGACCTGAAAGCCTCTACCTATCAGAAAGGACTGGATCCATTTTAGCGCAGCCCCTGAGATCCCACCATCATTCAGACACTGTAGCAAGGTGGTATGAGCTACAGTGTCGAATGCTGCGCTAAGGTCCAGGAGGATCAGGGCCATGGTCTGGCCCTCGTCCACTCCCTGGCGGATGGTCTCAACCGCCATGAGTAGCGCCGACTCGGTAGAGTGGCGTGGCCGGAATCCAAACTGGGAATCGTGTAGGAGGCTGGCCTCCTCCACGAAATCCATCAGCTGGATGTTCACGGTTTTCTCCGCCACCTTAGCCATATACGGTAACAAACAGATAGGCCGGAGCTTCTCTAATTTCTCAAAGCTGATGTTCGGCTTCTTTTGGAGGGGGAGAACCACCTCACAACTAAATCACAACCGCTGTTACCTATACGCATGATATCATCTAAACTGGTCTTTTTCTCAATGCTTTTACAATGCAGTAAAGGAGCTTCTTTGTTTTCGTCATCTTCTCTGTAACGTGTATTTGAGGCATGCTTATTAATTTTTCTCTTAAAAAGGAGCATGTTCGGTTCTCTTGTCATTAATGGTAAATGTGGTTTTCCTCTCCATCAGAAGAGTATCTGTACATTTAAGTAGGAGTAAGCGCATGAATTAGAGTAAGTACAAGTAAGAACATGAATATAATTCTGTAACAGTAAAAGTAGAATCAAGTAGGAGTAAGAATAGAGGTCATCAGACGTAAGAGTGCAAGTACAAGAGAAGTAGAATTAGGAGTACGAGGATGAAGAGTAGGCTTGGACTGGAATTAGAGCAGGAATAGGAGTTAGAACAAGTAGAAGTAATAAGAGTAGGAATACATCAGAGAAAGATTAGACGTAAGAGTAAGTGTAGGGCTGAGAGCAGTTGTAAGGTAGTAGTAGAAGTAATAGTAGGCATATGTGAAGGAGTAAATAAGAATACGTGTGCTATTAGTGGGAGTACCTGTAAATATGAGTAGGATTAAATGAAGGAATAAGAATAGAATTCAAATTAAAAGTAATTGATAATGATTTGTAACAGACGTATGGATAAGAATAGTGGTAGAAGTAGATGTAGGAGTAGGAGTCCAATTAGTAGTAGAAGTGGGGTTAGTGTATGGGCCGAAGCAGGATTGGGTGTAGCAGTAGGAGTTGGGTAGGAGTGTAAGCAGTTCTATGAGTACGACTGGGGGAAAGGAGTAGGAACATGGGTAAGTATAATGTGGGAGTAGACAAAGGGATGAGTCATCATTCCAGTCCAGTGCCACTTTAGCGCCAATGTATCCCAATGGATGCTGTGTTTAGGTGACTAATACGCCTTGTTGCCAAAAGCTTGAAGTTAAAGAGTAAAGACTCCTGTGGCTCAATCCAAAATGTGAATAACAATTTCAACAAACAGTGGCAGTGAGGTTGAGCCAAAGCAATTTGCAAGAAAAAGGAATGACCCACAACCTGTATTTTGTTCTCCTTTTTCCATAAACGCTGGTTCCCAGAAAAATTAAGCATAAAATGAGTGCATATAGAGTGTCACAAAACTGCCTACCCTCTTAGCACGCCCAAACTCGGGAACCAAAAGCATCCCTGGTGGAGACACACAAGCCAGCCTCACTCACCTTATGCGCCTCTCTCTCTCTCTCTCTTTCTCTCTCTCTCTCTTATCATTTGTCCATTCTCTCTCTCTTTCTACCCTTCTCCTTCATCTATAATCTCTTTCTCTCCACCTCCATGCACCCATGCCTCTATCTCTCTCTCTGAAGCCCCCTGTGCCAGCAGTAGTTAATCTCTGTGGCAGTGCTGGAGAGGCCATTTTTTCCATCTGGCATTTCCCTGGTGGGCTGGAGCCCTTAAATGCTGGTTTTGAAAACCCAGGGCTGCTCCTAAGGCCTTTGGCACTTTCCATAGCTCCCCATGGTAACTGCAGCAGTCACAGGGGACTTAAAAAAGACAAAGAGCGGCAAAAGAGATGGAGGACAGAAGGAGAGAGGGGAAATGGATGGATAGAAAGGGAGAGATGGGAGCGGGACTGGGTTGAGCATTTTTGCTAGGACTGCATTCGTCTTTCCCGTCCCGCCCTGCTTGTCATATCATAAACAGTTGCACACAGTGTTAGGAGAATGTTGGTAGTCTCAGCGTTTATTTGTGTCAGGAACTAGAAAGCTAGACTGGCGGTGGAAGCTTGTATTCCTGGATGTAATAAGGGACTCAAAGGCCAGATGCGATTGCCCTTCAGTTTAATCTAGGGTGAAACACCCACAACAAGGAGCGTCCGGTATCTATGAGGTACAGACAGCAACTGACCAACATCGTCAAGTAACTCGCAGATGGGGTGTGGTATTGGTCCATACAGCAGACACGACAAGTCTGGAGGTGAAGTAGCTCTTTATTATAGTTTAAACGATGAGGGAAAATACGGCGACCCCAGCCACAGCAACAGCCACAACAGGTGGCAGCTTAACTCTGTCCCCACGGCGCTCGCCTTGGAACGCTGGTCGCGGTGACATTCTAAGTGATGTCACCGCGAGCAGCTCCATTACATGCGGAACTGCCGGGGGGGTAAAGGAATGGAGGATACCACATGGGGTTCAACACCAGAACCAAGAATCCCCTTTGAACATATACAGTGAACTCGGGTATGAGCGCGCACTCAATACCACAACCTCGTGGACAGGCGCACGCTTAATACACACACAACACTACACTGTAATAGAGGGGCTTGCACAGTAATATTAGCCACTGGAACTGGAGTAGACTTTGCCACAAATGTACTCTTTGATCTTCCTCCCATCGATAACACTTATGTAATGGACAAAATGAAGTACAGTGGGTGCTGCAAAAGATGAAACAAGGTTTGCAGTGTCTAGCTATCTTATGTACAGGTGGATTAGCCCAGCAAAATGGAGGGTAGACAGCAGTGCTTCATTTGTAAATAAATAAAGTGCCACAGCTCTCGTCAGGAGGCCACTGCAGTTTGCACCACACATTGCCCCCACCATAGTGGCAATGTACACTGCTTGTGAATAACATGTTTCATTGTATCAAATTTACTATCGTAGTGTTTGTAATTTAATGATATACACATGGTTATAGATGGAAAATACTAAAAAAGTGCATGTACCATTTGAGTGCTTCCTCACTGGATTTTCTCTCCTCTCATAACCAAAATTCATTCAATGCTTAGTCCATCTCTCACTTCCCAGAAAACATTCAACTCCTCTGCACCTTTACATTTGGTCCCAACCAGAAATAATTTTTTGGCAACTTATTTCAAAATATCATCCTTGCCACATACTTCCAACCACTCATTTTCTTTCATAAATTTATTTTTCTTTTCACCCACATGCAAAATTCCAGCCAAGCGAAGTTCATTCCTTAGGTTGTGATCCACTTCCTTCAATGGTAGAGACATCCTACTTAAAAAATGAGCTGTTCATTTTTTTGACTCAGGAACATACATGTACATCATACAAAAAATCTTGTAAACTTATAGGCATTCTGGCAAACCCTGATAGAAGCTCTCAATAAACCTTCAGTGGTTAACAATTTCGTGGTCAGATCTTAAAGTAAACTATCTTCCCCACAAACATTTCTGAAAATGCTCTAGAGCCCACAAACACATTACTTTTTCCCTTTCAATTACAGAGTACTTTTCTTCTGATGGAGATAATCAACAAAACACAAGTGCAATAACTACTTCTTCACCACAATCATATTTTTGCGTGAGTACGCCACCCAAAACCTTTCCGCTGGAGTCAGCTGTTACTATCATGTTAGCAGAAGGAATAAAAGTTTGTAAAGTTTGAGTCGTACTGATTGCAGATCTTATGTGTTCAAATGCCCCCTAACATTCGGCTAACCATTCAATCTTAATATTTACTTCAGAAGTACATGCATAACATGGGTTTTACTCAAAAGATTTTCAAAACATTTTGAGTAAAATTCTGTTAGGCCCAAAAAAGATCAAAGATCATCATTGGTTTGAGGAGAGGAAGCTTTTACTATTGCCTCATTACGTTTCTCTTTTGGTCTAATATCTTAATCACTAATTTCATGTCCTAAATACGTCACTTTCCTTTCTGAAAATTTACATTTAGTGATTTTTTTCTGTTAAACCTTTTTCTTCCAGAATGTTCAATACACTTTTCAAATTGGTGTCAGGTACTCTCTTTTTACTCCCCATTATCAGAATATTATCCTGAAAAAATGTCACATCTGGCATATCACCAAATGACTGCGTTAAGCCTTGGAAAGACTGCAGCCGCAGATGCCAAACCAAAAAGCATCCAGTGAAATTGGAAACATCCAAACGGAGTACAGAATGCAGTGAGACGTCTACAGGAATGATGCAAAGAAATCTGGTGATATGCGGAGGAACGGTCAAGTGTAGAAAACCACTTAGCATTTCTAGTATGGATAACATTTTGTCAATTCTTGGCAACCGTAACTGATCAACAATAATATTGTTATTCAAGTATCTTAACCGCTTCACTGCAGCCGGAATTCCCCTGCGGTGCTGAAAAATTCCACGCGTGCGTGGTTCGGATGGACCCAGGTCGTCCTCCGCACACGCCCACGTGACAACAGATGGCCGGGGCCGTTCGACGCATTGAAGTGGCTAAATCCACACACACAAATGTACTTTTCCAATCGCTAGTCTAGCTACTACTAATTGAGATATCCATTCTTATACTTCAATGGGCTCAATAATATTAGTGTCTTGTGATTTTTCAAGCTCCTTCTTTACCTCATTTGTCACAATAAGAGGTATATTGCGTAGTTGATGAAGTTTGGGTACAGCATTAGCTTTCACTCATATCTTATGTGTAAAGCCTTTCAACTTTCCAACTTTTCCAGAAAAAGACAGATGTAAAATGTTTTAAATCCCACTCTATAGTTGTTTTACTATCACATGCAACTAATACCTGTTCTGGACTGTTCAGATTAAGGAGTATATCCAAAGCTCTCTGGTCTTTTCACCACAGCACAGATTAACCCTCTGTGGCTATATATAATTTACAAATGGCACGTCAATTCTTAAATACTAGAGGGCTTATTTTCTAAGCCCCATGCACTGCCAGTGCGTCACTTTTTGTGATGTTCTGGTGGCGTAGGAGCCGGCTCCAAATTTACCAGGCAGCACTAAGCCACTATTTTTGGCTTAATGCTGCCTTGTAAATATTGTTCCTTTGGGTGTGCAATGGATGTTGCTGGGGGCGTTTCCAGCAACCTCGATGGCTTTTTGACACTGTCTCAGCTTTAAGAGAAATCGTAACTCTGCGGCAGCTCCAAAAACGTATGCTTCCCCAGGGGAAGCACAATGGAGGCACAACGAGGAGAAATATCTTCATTTCTCCTCTCTGTTCCTTTTTCTGTGTTTGCTGCATTCTGGAGCACACATAGAAAGAGGAAAATACCTCTTGTGATTGTTTTTGTGCAGGAAGGTTTCCCTTCCTGCATAAAAACAATCAACCCCGCAACACAGGCAACCTTGCACCACGGTGCCTGCATTCGGGCATGGCAGCCCATTGTGCTCCAGCACAAGGGAAAATGACAGGAATATTCTGTATTAGACAGATACGGCGCATTCCTAGCCTTTTCTTTTGCCATAGGGCAGTACTGCAGGAAGGCCTGCATTGCTGCCCTCTGTCGAAAACTCATAAATGAGGCCCTACTTGTCTAAAGTCTAACATGTAATTTTTATCTCCAGAATAGCTTCCAGGACCAAAATCAGGAATTTCAAGAACTTGCTCTATAACCGGTACAAATTCCTTTTCCCACACTGATTGAGCAACAATAGTGTACAAAGATCCCAAGTCAGCAGCTACTTGCAACTCAACCTCTCCAAAAGATACCCAACACAGCAGTTTGTTAATTCCACCTTCTTTGTCCTTGATATTAAGTACCACACTTTACTTCGGTATACTTTATCCATTCAAATCCTATGAATCCTCTTCTGAGGACCAATTCATGTCTGATTTTGTAATGCATTACACTATTCTTTTATATTAACCTTTTCCTAAATACTCTGGCAAAATGTCCTAAAATGCTGCATTCTAAGCACATGGCTGATTTAGCTGGACATTTTCCAAACGTGCAGAATGCGAATTGCTTCCACAACGATAATACACCACATTTATACATTTTCTTGAAAATTCGTATTTAATTTTATTGTTTCTCTTCCTTGAGACTCCTGATCATAACGCCAAACTTTTTGTTGGTTGCGACTTTTCCCTTCTGAAATCTTATCAACTGAATTATGGTAATCCTTATGATCTTGAGGTAAAGTAGCTTTCAGGCAGCATTCTGATAACTCTGCTTTCTTAACCATTGCTATTATTTCCTTTAGACTGAATTCTCCTTCTACTCATAATCTCTCTTGTATGGTTTAGTTTTTAGCATACATAACATTATGATCTCAAATTAATTTAGCATGCAAATGACCAAAACGACAATTAGCTGCTATTTTTACAAAGAAGATACGTAATTTTCAATATTTTCCAATTTCTTATTTGCTTTGAACTAATGCATGCCTCATAACTGCAGTACATACAGTTGGTGGAAAATGATCATCCAAATCAAGAATTGCATTTTCAAAATGGATAACTAATTACCATTATCCCCTAGAGTTGCAACGTAGTTAAGAAAATAGTCTTTCCACTCTATCCATTTAATTACAGGTTATCCAGGCATTGATAGAAAATCCTTTGGCGTTTCTAAATTTTACTTTACAGATGTAAAATCAGTCATAATGCCTAAAAACACAGAGCAGTTAAAAAATGTGCTAACTGTTGAGGAGACATGTGAGTAAAATGATCGGTCAGTAATGATCCAAGAAGTAACACGGAGCAGTTCAAAATATACTAAATATTTTGAAGAGAACAGTTTGTAAAATGGTCCCGTCATAACCCAAGTAAAGTAATATAAGAAACTGTGTACCTTACTCTCCTTTGATGGAAAAATGCACTCTTAAGATGCTGTTGCGATGTAAGATCTCAAGTAAATCCTCTAAGAAATCTTGCTAGATAGCAGCACGTAAAGGTCACGTAGTGTGACCTGCGCATTGACGATGACACCATCAAAACCAGCCGAATTGACGTTTGCATTCCAAGGTTCACGGTAGGCATTAAAGAATGCAGGAGACGCTCAAAGGGCGGCGCACATTAATACTTAAACAATGGCGAAGACTTTCAGTGAAACAGCCGTTAAGCCGTTGTACATAAGACTACTTATGGCTGTCAATCCAAAGAGACAAGGTACATATACCTGTATGCACTTGTAGAACTGGTAATTCAAAATGTTTTTAAACACAAAGAAAGTCAGAATACTCCAAAGCCATGGGCCCACATGTAAAGTATCCGGCTCTCCCCACACAGATGACACGACAACGTCTGTTGTAAGCGCTCATGTTTATTAGAACTAACAACTTCACAGATAGCGCCGAGCCTCTTGCTTATCTGGCTCCGGCACCCGTAATGAAAACCCTCGCGCGCTTCACCTAAAATGGCGGATCGGCGTGCTACGTCATCGCGCCGATCCCAACACTAGAACGCTGACTCTACACCACACAAAGGAGCACTCCAATGCCGTGGGTTCAGGGGATCATTCTAGCTCCTCACCAAACTCTGTAGTAATCACTCAATACTCCTTTTGTAAGATCCACACATCTTTATTGAAGATCAACCACAGCGGTAAATCAGATCTGTCTTCACGTCATCCATACTCTCTGCCAAATCCACTGCACAAAATGTATACTATTTTTCCCTATATCACCCTTAACATTCTAACCCCACCATAATTAGCTATGCATGGAATACTAACTCCCCAAAACTGTGCACCTTGCATTCCATATTCAATAACGTACTATTCTATACAATACTACACTGGCCTTTAATCAAGGCCTGAGAGACCTGTAATTCGCCAGCGTTGTGCAAGGCAGGAGACAACATTCAGAAAGTCAATCTTCTCTTTACTTTCTGACACCGAGCATAGGGGGGGATTATGATGGCGTGCGGATCGCCACCGCCGGCCTGGATACCCACCGCCATAATAGGATGGCGGTGGGAATCACTATTGTTCTGAAGCGGTCGGAAAGACTGACCGCCACGGTTCCGCAAGGCGGTACTTTCCCGCCCACCTTGTGGAGCCCGGAACCAAGCAATCAGTGCGCGGGTGCCACGCAGGCAGCGGCGTAGTGATTACCATGGGCCTTTCCGCCTGCCTTTTTGCGGTGGATTCTCCACCTCAAAAAGGTAGGCGGAGACTGGCTTTGGGGGCCCATTGTGGGCCCTCGGGAGCGAGGGGGGGTCAGCTGTGCACTGGGCCATGGTACCCCCCTCCATTGCCATGCACAATGTGGCAGGCACTGCTCGGTGCCTGCCACGTTGTGCATGGCAATGCACAACATGCTTCTTTGGCATTGCAGAGGGTGCTGCCTACAGCAGTACCCGCCGCAATGTAAAAGATGAGAAATGCGACCGCCAGGGTGGCGGTCGCATCCTAATCAGTGGTGGATCGCTGACGGACGGTCCCTTGCACCGCTAGGGTGGCGGACGGATGAAAGTCTGCCTGCTATCCTAATGGGGCCCTTAGTGAGGCCCATGTGTATTTTGTATCACTGCCTCTGATCATGACAGGGTTGAGCGTCATGAAGGCCTCTTTTTTCTGATCTCTCTCGAGCCTGTATGACAGACTGGGGAGTGATGTGCCTGAGATGACGGACCCAAAGGCCACACACTTATGTGTCATGCAGCATTGCTTCTCACACTGAGCTGTTTAAGCTCACGCTCACAAACATTTGGGGAGTGGGAAACTATTAACATGCCATTTGCATGCGTCCAAATGGTAGATTCTGTTTTAGTATTTTCAGTTGTTCACAAAGGATTCATTATAGTATTCCGGAGATTACAGACATTTGCAAGCATATTTATAGTTTAAACACGCAGACTGGAGTCACATTTTTGTTTATATCTTCAGAAGAACAGGAAGTTAATGTTCCAAAGCAAGAAAGGGCAAGAAATTACTCATAGGCAACTCTAACATACAAAATTGATTGGTTGTCTGTCGTTCAGCCTCTTTGGAGCTGTACGCAGAGAATCTTTCTATGCTAAAACTCAAGTTATTTGTGAAAATAACTAATATGAACGCATACATGAATAGTGGCTTTAAAGTTTTCTTTTTCTACTTTTCAGGTAAGCTGATTCAGAGGATCTAGACCTTGCAGTAGGTGGCCAATATGGAGGCCCCACTGGTCTGCCTTGATGAAGAGTTTGAAGATTTGAGGTCTTACTCTGAGGACAGGGAAGAAAAATCCAGGAGTATCTATGGAACAGCGCCTTACCTTATGGAAGACGCGTCCCTCTCTGAGCTGGAGAATTTCAGCTCCGAAATCATCAGCTTCAAATCCATGGAGGATTTGGTCAATGAATTTGATGAGAAGCTAAATGTTTGCTTTCGGAATTACAATGCTAAAACTGAGAACCTGGCACCAGTGAAGAACCACCTGCAGATCCAGGAAGAGGAGGAGGACCTCAGAGACGAAGAGTAAGGATTATTTTATATTCTGGAGAGTTACAAAGCATTCTAAGGTGTTTGGACTTTAATTTCAGAAGAAATATATTACATTATTATTATTATTATTAAATCTTCATAAATTCATGCACATATTTTAAGCCTTTGAAAGTGAGAATATATACTGCATTTAGATTTTATAAGTTGGAAACAGCAACGCTTTAAAATGAGGGCAGTATGAGAGTGTTATCATTTGCAAAAAAAGGTAAAAGATCGAAAGTTCCCGTCCCCATAGCCAACACCTTTTTAAAGTCTGAAAATTAACATTGCGGAGTCTAATCAGCTGGTGATGAATACAACACTGGCAGCGAAGAGAAAGGAAAAGTGGGTTAACTATCACAGCCAAGGGTGGAGGGAATATTTAATCTAGGCTCCTGGTTGTAGGACAAGTACAAGGGAACAAGTCGACCTCATAAAGGCACTCTATACGGGGTATGTCAGCATTTCCACCCTGACCAGCAGCCACTGAAATTCCAACAAGCCAGAAGGCAGGCTGGAGAACCCTGGCTAACAACCCAGGGCTACATCTGATATAGCTTTCCCATTAGGAACTAGGGGCCAGATGTACAACCGGTTTTTGCAGTTGCAAACAGGAAATCGGCCCGTTTGTGACCGACAGAAAGAGTCCTGGCATGTACAAACACTATTTTGCGAGTCAGTGACTTGCAAAATTGCTTTTGCAACTCTAGCTATTAGGAAGGGGTGTCCCTTCCTAATAGCGAGTCACAATGGAATGTACCATTGTTTAGCACCCGAATTTGCGGTCGCAAAGACTTGTAATTGATGACCTATTTCAAGTTGGTGGTAAGCCACTCACGAACGGGAAGAGGTCCCCAGGGTACCCGTTCTCCTTTGTGAATGGATGCAAAAATATTTTTTAAGAGCAGCCAGTGGTCCCAAGAACCATTGCCTGCTCTTAAAAAATTTAACAAACATTTTTCATTTTCTTTTTTAAATGTAGCCCGTTTTCCTGTAAGGAAAACGTGCTGCATTTTAAAAAAACTGGTTTATTCGAAAAAGCAGTCACAGACATCGTGGTCTGCTGACCCCAGCAGGCACCATCCCTGGGAGTGTTAGCCATTCCTAATAGGGTCGCAAATTGCACATGCCTTATGAATATTAATGAGGCATGCAATTTTGACCCTCATTAGGAATCACTAACAGTGTCTGAGGCACTGCTGTACATTCCAATTTGCAAAACGCAAATTGCGATTTGAAAAACAACGCAATTTGCGACTCTTAAATTGGTAGGCTCGTACATCTGTCACTAGGTAAGACTGTTGGTGTTATTGGCCCATTACAATCTACTGTGCCAGGGTTTCAAAACTGGTCCTCAGTTCAAGATCATGCTGTCAGTCGATCAGAACCACAGGGACCCCACCCCCAATTGGGATCTCAGACTCGGCCACCAGGCTAAATATGTTTATTGGGCGCATTACATCCACATCCCCTTCACTTTCTTGGCTTACGCTGCGATACAGTCCTGCCTCCGTATACAAACACACTCACACGCTCACACACACTCACACAGGGGTGCCACTAGATCCGATTAGGTGGGGGTGATCGGGGGTTTACCCTTCCAGTCAGCGGGACAAGCATTTCAAGCAATGTAAGCAGAGACATCTTTATAGCCAATATGAAGGAAAGGAGTGCTAAACTGCAGTTTAAACATATTGGACAAACACAATCCTTTCATGATTGACAAGTCGGAGTCCGTACTTTATCCCTAGTTTCCTCACTTGGGCTCAGTTGTTTGGTGGTGGGCATACTTGCTGAGGCCATATTGTTGATGTATGGGGTTTTATCCATTTACTGCATATGAATATTTTGATTTATGACATTTTTTTTGCTGTGGTTAGATACCATCCATTATTTGACTATTTGAAACATTGTCCGATCGAGTATGAGTTTACCCAGCACCCAGCAGAAGGAGGCGTACTCTTAGATGGTGCAATTTGTTCCTTTAACCTCTTGGCACAGTCCTGCAACATCAATATTAAAGACAGGGCAGCAACCAATCTTGTCACTGTTCTGGTGGACGTAACAAAATATGAGCCGGGCAACTCCCTTATATTATAGGAGATGGAGTTGATTCTACTCAGCCCCTTTGGTTTGTCTGAGCTCAGCTTGAGCAGGGCCAAAAAGAGGGGAACCATGGCGGATAATAACTACTTGCTCAGCCCTATATAGCTCCCCCTCACGAAACCAAACGTCCTTCCTGATCAAGTTTAGTCAAAGTTAATTTCCACAGATATGCTTAATGTTATTATCTGGAATACATCTCCCATTTTATACGGGGCATTGCATCAAGGAGAAGTCAATGCCACAAGGGAGGCTGTAAGTGTGCTTGCAAGGAAAGATTATGCCACAGAAGAGGCAAAAAGGGGCGGACTATTTGCTAACACTAGTGAATTCACTTTCCTGGCGTTGTCACTTTGGGACTCACTCTTACACAATTTGAAAGTGATATCTTTAGTTCTTAAATTGCACTCTGATAAACTGGATCTGCAGATGGATCTGCTCAATATGCTAGCGGTCCATGTCATTGGAATAGATTAGAGTACAAGCTGATCCTGCCACTAGTTATCAGATCTGCTCGTGCTCGCCTTCACTTGATTTGCTTACCTCTGTTCCGTCAGTCTTCGCTGCTATACTGTAGGAAGGTAAGGGCTCTAGTTCTCAGTTTGGAAATAGCCCACTAATGACATGGAACAAGGAAAAGATAACGCAGGAGGTGCAATCGTCATCATTAACAGTTACCGTCTTACATAAGAATGATAAATGGCCTGAGAGTGCAAACAACGACGCCCTACACAACGATGCATCAATTGGTAATGGGCAGGCAAACACCGCTCCTAAGTTGTTTGGCCAACTGAACTCTGCCCCCTCCTGTACATCAAAGGGTACTCTTTTGTCATAGAGTTTTAGGAGTTCACCCTTCCTCGCCGCATTTTTGCCTCCATCTGGAGTTAGGTCTTGATTACGTCCAAGATATTATAAATGCTGTACCTTTAGCTGTCTGGTGTTCTATCTGGACAAATGAAGAAGCTGATCTTAATCTGGCAATTAGTAGATACTGTTTAAGCTGCACTCGTGGCCTCTGTATCCCCTGGCTCCAATACATCAAAACTTGTTTTACGGAACTTGGTTAAGCCTCTTTGTTTGAGCACCCAGATTCAATTGTTAAAGGGGGCCGACAGAGGGTTTTGGAGAGCTTCCGAAAACACAAAGAATTGTCTAGGTAATTGTCTGAAGTAGCCAAACCCACTGTCAGGGGTTATTGCCTTATGCAAGTACCTCCCTATATTGCCCCGTATCTTTTATACGTAAATAATGTGCACAAAAGGAATTCTAGATTTAGGCGGGGGTCTTTTCGGTGGTTGCTATGCTTCCCACTGGGCCAGTATTCTTCTGAATCTTTTACCATTTGCCCCTGTGTTGAACATTCGAGTCAAACTATTTTTATCTTCCATTTACGAGGACATTTTTAATACCTCTTTTGCGCAGATGCAAATTTTCGAAGTGCAAAGCGGCTTTGTACTTTCTGCAGCAACCCAATGATCGTGATGTCTGTTTTGCCGTTTGGAGTATCTTGAAGTTTATCTTACCAAAGGGAAGGAGCATGCTGGTTTAATAGCAATGCATTTTACTACTTTTTGTATGCATTGTAATTGTTTGGCTGCTAAAATGTTTACCCCTGCTGCTAAGTCCCCTACATGATTTATTTTAATATTTATGTATTATTGGATAATATTTGCTGCTATTCATGGATTCAGTCCTTTTGCACTATTGGATTATATTTGCTGCTATTTATGAACTCAATCGTTTTGTACTGTCACTTTAGTTCCGAGCAATATTACTGTTTTTGCGTGCTGTTGTATCCTTTTTAAATGGAAAATGAGTTTGCATTTGTTGAGATGTGTCTGATTTTAAATGATGTTTGTTAGTATGTGTATCTTTTATGACCTGTCTTCGGAAGGACGAATAAATATTAGAATTAAATTGAATTGATACTCTTAAAAAGGGAGAAAAAATGGTTTAGAAAAACAAAATAAGACCTGGGAAACAAATCAGCCTACTCAGGGTTGAACAGGACTCATCTCCCCTGCCAGCATCAAGTTCTCCCACTTAGGTTGAAATAGCCGGAACTTCAGATTCCTCAGAAAAAGAAAACACACCACCAAAGGAAAAGCAGATCTACCTGATCTTTCAATCCAGCATTGCCCCAAACGCATGTCCGCCTCAAGCTGGGGTGGATACAAAAAAACAGGACTCATGTTCTAACTCACATGCCTCATCCCAGAGCACATAAGTTCCCAGCCTGATTTACTTGCCCTCACAGGGCAACCTTCCTCTGTGAACCCAATAGCATCCATCTCAATTCCCACTAGGCGGTGCGATGTTATTTCACTTGTAAAGAGGAAGCGTTGCCAGAACCCAGCACCAACATCATCATTCTCAAACAAATGGGAAAGTAGAAAGAAGCTCGACGCTCCATGACACAGGCGACCTTTTGCCACCACGTTTGCACCAGGGGCAACAACATAAATCATCAAATATCAATTACTCAAATCATAGGGACTCCGAGAACTGTCTATGAGAGGCAAGACAAATAACTGGCGTGACAACATCAGTAGGGCTGGAGGGCAACAGCAGACCCTGTTTACAAATGTAGAAACTTGTGATGTTCCCTAGTTACGTGCCCAAAGGCAAACCTAACACTCTTAACAGAAGTTTCATACTCAAATTAATTGGTACTTTACAGCACTTGAAACACATAAATTCAAATCACTGCGAATGTGTAGGATTTAAGCTCTAGCCAACATTGCAAGATAGGAACAGAACTGTGACGTCTTGGTCCAAGCAGGATATGGATAACAGGGTTTGGTACTTTTGGGATACGTTTTTAGTGGAGCATAGAGGTTTCTTATAATGACCCCGCATTATCGTATGCCCCCTTTTTTTTAAACAAATTTTATTGAGTATTTCTTCAAGTCTGTGACAGTGTGGCACCTCAAATTTAATTTTCTTCCGGGCCACGGACGTGAAAGGTTAGGTTTCCTGAGGGGAGCCGTCTGCTAAAAACAGGCACGACGTGAAGATAACCCCTGCTGTGTCCGCCCATGTTACGCGGAAATCAAGCGTAGTTAGTTGAGGCCCCAGTAAATTACTGAGGGTTCCTACATGGACAAACCCGTGAGTAACACTTTTTGTTTTTTTCACATACATATCCTTACGGGTGGGTGCACCTTAGAGCGTGCATACCACCGGAGGATCACACATCTGGTCCTGACGAATGCTGAGCGATCAGCTCTGAAAGCAGAAACATGTTGACCAAATTTAAGTAGGACTCAAGGTTTTCAAATAAAGAAACCCTTTTTTCCAGTCCAAATATCACTTGTTTTTATCATTGCGGGTTGGACTATTAATAAAGTAGTTGGCAGTCACAACCACGCATTTTTAATTCTTCTTATACACTTAGCACAATTGGGTTTGCACTACATCAACACACAAAAGAACCAGCTCCGCTGTAATTCAGGCGTGAAGCACACTGGAAGGACACTCGGTCCTTCCAGTGGGAACCCAATGATGAAGCATGTCAGCATGTCACCACTAGGTGGTGAGTGAGGGTTCTTTTTACCATTAACTTTTGTGTCTTTCTCATTAGGTTTCACGATCTGTCACTGCCTTTGGACTTCTGTTAAAATTTGAGGTGCCACACTGTCTTCACTCTTTTGTTGTTACTGAATATTGGTGCTAGGGGTAAAAGAGTGAGTATTTATGCCCTACCTCTCTCGTTGTTTGAAATAATATATTTCTTCAAGTCTCCATACATTTTGGACAATATGATTACGCCTTGCAATACAAATATAGCTACAGCGCATTCATGGTACCTATGTATTTCGACAATCATATTGTTATACAATGTGGCTGGAACAGTACCGTGCTTTTCTGTTACATCTCCTGACACAAACAACTTAAATGAACCGCCCAATTCCCATCTACATTCACCAGAGTTGTCGTTCATATCGTGCTGTTTAACTTCTTATATCCCTTATAGAAACAAACAAACAACTCCCTTTCCTCCCCCCTCGCTCCCTCTAGGTGTTCCTTAGTGTGATGTAGCCCACTAAATCTTGCCTTATCCAGGCGTATCCCCCCTGAGCCTTCCAGTTTCCAGCGATCTACCTCTTAGCTATCTGGAGTGCCAGGTCTTGGAATTTACATGTTACTTTGGTTTCGGCAGTGTGGGGAAACTGATGTAAGAGACAGTATCCTGGTGTTTCGTGCACCTTTTTCTCTATGCTTTATCCTACCCTCTTATCGCGTAGCACCACAAATTCTGTTTCCACACATAGAGACATTCTCAGAGGTGCGGTTGGCTCAGAGCAGTGAAGAAATGACCATGATCGATTGCAAGTTGCCAGCATTCTCTCAAATTGTCCCCATCACCAAATTATCATCTTGCCTATTGCTCCCCTTGATGGCAATCTTGGGACCCGGGCCACATGGGGTCTCTCCATGCAAGAAACCTGTATCTGCATATTATGGCTGGAAAACCATGTCTCGATCCCAGACCCATGTTGGGCTAATTTAAAATCAATCATCTAATGCACTGATCCATCTGTTGCACCCATGACAGCCACTGGCCATATAATACTAAAAGCTATGTCATCGCCCAAACAACACAAGCCCCTTGCTGTTGATAGAAAGAAACTTTTGGAATTGACCATGGGGCTGTCCTCCTGTAAGAAGAGGAACAACCCAACCTATTTTCCAACAACTGTGTTGCAGAGTCATCTGGTTTAGCGCTCTTTACCCATTAAGTGATGAAACACAGAAGCTGACCATTCTTTTCTGGAATGTGTAAGTGCTTAGGACCAAATGTGGTGATGATTTGTGGGTATTTCATGGATACCTTAGTAATTATTTGTCTGCAAGAAACTTGGACAGTAAAGCAGGAACACTTAAATGGTTTCAAAACGTTCCACCTTGCTACAATTTCATCCTCATCCAGAAGATTAATGGGTTGTCTGGTAATGGACCTCTCTGTTATGGTGCACACCAGAATCTTTCTATTTAAAGCAGATACTCCTTTTTATCAGTTTCTTGGCCTCAAATTTAGGGGTGGCACAAGGCTGGGTATCATCAATTTCTATAATAAAATTCCTCCTGTTAATAGAGACTGTGTTTTGTCTAGGCTGGGCTCGGACATAGAATCCCTCACCTGAAAAGGCCGCAAAGACTTGGGCTTAGAATGGAGGCGAGATTTCAACGTTCAAGTTGCCTGTGGGCTTTTAAATGTGGTGGGGACTCACAGACACACTTTTCACATGGTGCTTATGGAAGTACTCTTAATTTTATCAAGACTAAGTATAATATGGAGTTTGCCAAGGAATCTTGTAAAAACATTGTACCTTTCTCAAACATGTTTGTGGATAAGGGAGAGGGCTCTCTTATTGACTTCATTCTTTCATCAGCCAGTTTATATTCTTGTGTCTGTAATTTTATCATGCACTTGAGTTCCCCTTAACGATCATCTGCCGCAAAGCTTTTCTATTTTTGTTCATCATTGGGAGGCCACTTATTGTTCAGATAGGCATGTAGCACATATCCTGGTCCACAGAAAGAAGGGATCCAGGATTAAGTGGGAGTATGTAAACACTGAGACCTTCATGTCCAAATTGGCAGGAGACAATCACATTTTGTTCAATACTTGTTTGGATGACGATGCGGATCCAGACAGTATCATAGAGGCCTTCTCCTACCTCTCCGGGGCTATCAAGGCAGCACTCAGTAGGCCCTCTAATTCATATGCATGGAAGCAGAAGTGTTGGTTTGAGAAAGAGTGCTCAAGCACCCATAAGGCACTCATGTGCATTCTACAAATATTCCTTGGGATCTCGTAAGAAGTCGCCCAGAGAAGGAGAGCCTACCGGAAGGCAAATAAAGCTAGGAAAAATATTGTAAAAATTAAAAAAGGGAGGGCCTTGAGGAAGCAGGTTGCAAGAAACAACTTAAGACTTACTGGACATCATGAATTGGCCATTTATAGGGGAGGTTGATGAGCCCTCCGTTGAAAGTGCTATACCAGGGCTGGAGTGGACATCATTCTTTGGGGGCATTTATGCTACCCAGGTCTGGGGAGGAAGGGACAAGTGAACACAAATGTCATCCATGAGTTAGCTCTTAAGGGCAATTTCAACCCAAATATCTCCCGTGCCTACGCCAATTGCTTAAGGTTAATAGATCAAATCCTGGCTGCAAAGCCCCTGGCCCCTGCAGTGTCCCCTTGGATCTTTTCAAGAGTCAGTAAGAACTTTGGACTCCATTGGCTACTAATAAAAACATTCAGCATACAGTGTCATATGAGATTATAAACCGCCTATCTAGAATGCTTCATTGTAATGAGCATCTGAAGTCTCGGTAACTTACCTGCAAAGGGTAAAGAAACATGCAAGAGAAAACAAAAAGGAGGAAATCCGTACATAAATGCCTTCTACACTTCAGGATACAAACCATTCCTAGATGTCATAATTTAACTAATACCCATTAAACTCCACCCCCCTCCCAGGCTCTGGCTGTGTGTTGCAATGTCCTAATAACATTTGTCCCTCTCCAAACAAGCTTCTTTGTTTACAATCAGTTGTCTCGCCGCTACGTCCAGAACCAGTAGTGCTTAGCTACGCTTAGCAATCACCTTTTTCCATCTACTACTGAGTATGTGAAGCATCAGAGGCGTCTTCGGGTATGTTGTTTTTACACGCTTCTACCATTGTGCCCCAATCTAGGGAGATTGCAGTTTTCTGTAGGCCGCGTGCCTCCTCCCTATGCAGCGCACCACACTCAGCCCCTGCCCACCTGATCAATTCGCTATGCCATATGCGTAATGTAGGAGCTCTGGCAGACTTCCAGCTCATGGTAATGGCCCTTTTTGCAACTATGAGTGCAAAATCGGTTACTAACGTCTAGAGAAAGCCTCTCTAGTAAACTACCTACATGGTCACAATCTTTCATTGTCCCTATTTTTTAAACAGGGGACCGAGGACATGTGAGTTGTTACGGCCTTATCTCCCTCCTGGACTCAACAGTGAAAGTCATAAGCCACGTCCTCTAATCCCATCTCGAGGTATGGGCGAGGAGACCAGAATAAGTTCAGAAATCAAGTATGGGTTCAGGAGGGGGCTCCGGACTGAAGATCAGTTCCTTTACCTCTCCCTTCTGCTGGGCAAGAATACCATCGCTCCCATTTTTTGTGGTTCTTGGACCTGTGCTGCACCTTCCATTATGTGTCTCGTAGCAAATTGGGAAGCATCATGGAAGATCTCAGCATGGACAGGTTCATGATGAATCCCATTAGGGAAATATATTGTCATTCTAGTGCCTCAGTCTGATCTGGCCTGAGGGAAGTGTCTGAAGTCATTTGGTGTTCACAGGGGAGTTAGGCAAGGCTGTGTACTTGCACCCTTCCTCGTCACCCTTTGCATCAATCAGTTGGAGAGGGAGTTGGTTTCAACCTGCAGGGACGTGCCACAGATTGAATAGGCACCCATCCAGCTCTGCTGTACGTGGATGGCACTGTTCTTATGGGCCTTACTCCCTTGGCAGTACAGCACCTATTAAACCTATTCTCAGCCTTCATGGAAGGGCTGTTCCTAAAAACACAATTCCAAGTTTTGTAATGTCCTGTAGCCCCAACTACACTGATCAATCAAAACTAACATTTTTCTTGCACTCCGAACCTATTCAAATCACGAACGATTTTAGTTATCTCTGTGTGACTTTAACAATAATGGCTCCTGGCAGCCACAGCATGAGATCAGAAGTAGCCAGTTTGCTAGGAGCATTAATGCACTTTACTGCTTTGCTGCTAAATTGGCAAGAGATCTGTCTGCCACATGCTCGCAATTTATCAGGGGAATGCCTTACTGTGGCAACCTATGTGGCAGGGTTCTTGGGTGTCAACAAAGCAACCGTCCGACAGATCACTGAAAATAGGTTCGCCCGCCTTCTGCTTTTCCTTCCCCAATGCACTGCTACCTTTACCTGTCATAAGTAACTAGGGCTACTTCCTCTGTAGAATAAAATACGGACTCACCCATTTATGTTGTGGCTTCGAGTCTGGACCAATGAGGTACTGGCAATAAACAGAGCGCTAATTGAAGACTGCCTTTCTGGACCGTGGCCTAGAAGTTCCTTGATTGAGGGAAATTAGGGACAAGGCCATTGCACTGTCCAGACCAGACTTGTTTGACAACCCCACATCTCTTTTCTCCCTGAATACAAATACATTGACGGATATGTGTTGGGACCGCAAGGTGGGGTTATCTTATATTTCGCTGGCCCCCGTTGGCGACTCACAGCCATTTCTGCTACTTATGGCTCAGCCCCATCAGTTTTTTCTACTATTGAGGTTTAGACGTAATCTATTTCATAGGTTAGTCGCTTTCCCCTACTGTAACAAGCGGATCCTTGACCTGTGTCCTTGTGACTCGGTTTTCCCCACAAAGCACTTTTCACGTAAAATTTTTTCTGCAATTTCTATGCTAAACCTAGATCATGTACAATTAAAGCCTTCTTGGACAAATTTTCTGTAAGACATTGCACACAGGCACTGTATTTCCTCCAGCACTTTGCAACTGAAAAATTATAGCTACAGTCTACACTTACCGTAGACTCATAATAAAGATCAGGAAGACTCAGTTGCTCGATGAAAGACCCTTCTGGGTGCCACCATGAGTCGCGGTGGCAAGATGTGGTGACCACGTGCAGGTGCACATAGACAATCCTTTTACTGCTGGTCACGTTTTCTACCCTTGAATTTTCTGTTTGATGTCCTATGTTCGGGATGGTTGTGATTATGATTTCGTTTTTTCACCTTTGAATTCTTCCTATTAGTTGTCTTTTTAATTTGGAGGCTGTTGGGACTTTGAGCGGCTTAAGTTTTACCCTATTTCTTTTTTCAGCATGATTGTTTGATCGTTCCCATCCTTTTTTGGTTACCCAATGGATAGCACTATTAGCACTTTATCTACTCGATCCTTCTGAGTTAACTCTGTTTACAGGATATTTGTCCCCTCCCTTTTATGTTTTTAGGATTGTCATTTGGCTCTGTGCCCCTGTAACTGGGCTTCCATATCAAACATCTGATGTAGTTTGATCTCCAGCGATTACCAGGTTGAAACTCTAATTACTCACCATCAACAACCCTCCTGAATAAATACCCCATAGGACTTTGCGTAAGACACGTTTTTCCTTTAGTGCAAAACATATAGTACCGATGGAACTTTTTTGATAGCCCATATTTCCTCCTGCCTGCGTGTTAGGGCTTGTATTTGATTCGTGGTGCTATGCTTAGATACCCCTTTTGTCCTTTGCACTGGCAGGAGCACATAGCAACCCTTATCGGAATGTTTTGTTCTACTTTCTTTTAGCCTTGGTTGTTTAACTGCTGTGAATGATTGCGCAGGAGGGTCTCCAACTTGATCATGTATTTGTATTTCTGACTGTCATCGAAAAATTTATAAATCTTATCCTTTGTTAAAATCTGGAGTTGCTTAAGTATGATAGTGTTTTTACCTGAATTGATTTTAACTATGTGCAATGTTTCAAACTTTCTTTGATATCATTATAATGCAATGCATTTTAGTGTACTTTTATGGCCTACTGTTAACTAGACTGAAAAAAGTTTGAATTAATTGAGTATGAGTCATAGTGGGATGATTTTCCATAATTATGGTGTGTTTAATATCTTCTTAACAGTAACACGTGACATTTCAGGAGCAGATTGGGTAGAATAGAGAGCTAAGGTGAATGTTGAAGAGGAGGGAGAGATATTCAGGACTTAATTAAATGGATCTGAAATGAAGGGATGAGTGAGATGATGATCTGTCTGACAGAAAAGACTCAATCTGCTTCAGCTATGCGCCCTCACGCTGATGCTGTACATTCTCTGTAGAAGTTTGGGGTGGTGAACAGTTTTCAAGGGAGAGTTCAAGTAGTAGGTGTGCTCATACTCCATTTTAAATCCACTGTATTTTTAAAATCATCTAATGTGGAAATCACTGCTGCTTCTGTGCCTCAGCCATACTAGAATTTGTTTTGGTAATCTAAAAGCAGTTTTTTTTTTGAGCGAAGATATATTTTTTTGAGACAGATCTTTTATTTGTTCTATTGTTTAACTAAAAACATTCTGTTATTGGCCAGTGGTTAGATGGATCTCTTGGCTCAAATCCTGTTTGGTTCAGGGATGGTTTTAGAGTTCCTTTGGCAAAATATCTATATTCAGTGAGATGTTGACTTTTTCTGACTGGATTGGCTGGAGATCTAGTCACGAGCACATGGGCCGGCAGGCAATTCTGCTGGCCTACAGGCATTTGCAACATTTATGAAAGATTGATGAAGTCTCGATGAGATTAAACGTGAGTGATTGTAGATGGTTTTGTGTTCTGTTATTTAGTGAACTGTACCGAGCTTCCGGATTTGTGACTGAGCAGGCAGAATGGATGCAATAAGAGTGAAATGGTGGGTGGGAAATAATGCAGGTTTGCCCTCCAAGCAGCAAGGGCCAGAGGTGAGAAGACCTTCAACCAAGGAATTAGGATGTTCTAAGGTACTACCACTTCAGGTATTATGGCTGGTGGACCCTTTTCCCTTTGTAATCTTCTATCAGAGCTGTTGTTTGTGACCTTGAGGCCTATTAACAGGTCTGAAGGCCCCTCAACATCTCTTTCTATTCAAATCTTTTGCCCCATGTTAAAGACGTGTGGCTACTTTTAGCTGTACAGGTTGTAGGTAAGCTCTCCAAGACATAGGGCAGGTCTCCCTTGATCGAGGGAGCCACCGAGTGACGAGGAAAGTTAAGTTTGCTCGCTCCAATCAGCTTTCCTTGCTACCAACTCATCGGTCTTGTGAAGAAAAGAAAGCAAAACATTCAAGCTACTCACCATTTAGAGGGTGAGGAGTGGCTAAACCTGCATGTGTGCAATGTGTAGAGACAGGCAACGATCAGAGATAATATATACTTACACCAATGATTATAGATTGAGACATAAACATGCACTTGTTTGGGATCCACAAAATAGCATATATATTTTTTTTAAAAACAGATTTTATTGACAGATTGCACACATGGCGCAGCACTCCGCATTCCGGAGAGAACTGCAGATCAATTACACAGCATCAGATGATTGGCAATCGTAGACATCATTTTGAATCAATTAATAACATCAAAACCTACCAGTCCTACACCCCCCCCACCCCTTATCCCCCCATCTCCAAACTCCCTCCACCCGGATCCAACCCTTCCCAGCCGCACAATAACGTCTCATACTTCTCATAAGCCATTCTCTAGACTGACATTGTACATACACTTTCCCTCCTGGCCCCTTTACGCCATCACCGGACACTCCTCCTGTTCCACCGGTGGTTCCAACCACAGGCCCCGATAGTCCACCCAGCGCCGCCATATCCTATAATGTTTCCTTGGGCAGCCTTGGGCCTCAAAGATTGGTCGCTCCAGTCCCATACAGAAGTCTAGCCCTTTCTTCCACACCAGCACTGAGGGAGCCCGGGGATCTTTCCATGCTTTGGCCACATCTCTCTTGGCTATGGTTAGGCCTAGCAACAGTAGGTGTCTTTTATATGTGTTGCCCCCTACCCCTTCTAGCACATGGCAATAGACCCAGTTGTGGAGTACGAGGAAGTTCCCATCCCAGGACCTCAGACAGACAGTCCCACACCCCTTTCCAGAACCTAACCAAGGAACTACAACTCCACACTGTGTGGATCAATGTCCCCACCTCCCGGCCACAGCATAGACAATCCGGGGACGCAATCAGGCCTGCCCGCCACAGTCTCTCCCTTGTAAAGTAGACCCTATGTAGATATTTGAATTGAATGAGTCTCAAGCGCATCGCTATGGCCGCACCTCTAGGGGCCTCAAGTGCCTCCCGCCAATCTTCTTCCTCCAGTGTCCCCACATCCCTTTCCCAGGACTCCCTAAGTTTCTGCAAGGATGTGGAGCAGTGTGTAACTAAGGTCTGATAAATGCGAGATATCTTTTACAAAATAGCATATTTACAGGAGTCAAGTAACCATATATGTAGTGACCATAAAGACAAGCCACATTAATTTAGGAAAAACATAATATTATCTGTAGATGCTGTTGGACTGGAATATGCCCTTCTGGATGTGCAGTCATGTTGCCATGTTCTGAGTGTATGACTGTGACTATCTTATATCCTGTTTTTTGATTTTGGCTCTAGGCTCATGTTAATGTAACATGTGCAGAGGCCTACCCCTGTCGCTGACACAAATGAAGTCCTGGAACTGTCCTGGTATTTGGAAGGGTGCACCATATGCCCCCACATTTTGCTCAAAGTGTACTACCACCCTTGTTATGGGTTTAGCATCTACAGTGGTGGTGGCAGCATACCGTGGTGTGTGAATCCACTGTTTGGATCAAACCTTCTATCTGTGTTGCTGGCCCACTTGTGTAAAGGTCTGCATTAATGTGCTACCTAGATCCTTATACAAACATGCAAGTGGATTGTGCGTGTTTTTGGCTGGTGTAATGCATGCACTAAATGCATGAGTGAGTCAGAGTGCGGAGGCCTGCGGCTCCCATTTTGAAAGTCTCTAGCTTTCTCCTGCACAACATATGTAGGTGAAATTTTACATACAGTGGAAGCGTATTGCTGTCATTCCTGAAAATGGAGGGAGGAGACAATTCTTCTTTCGAAATTACTTAAGCAGCTCCTGCGGAGTAGAGCAGCTGATTGATTTTCTTGTGGTACTGCCATTTGGATGGTGGATGGGCGGTACTCTTATGTCTTGGTTCTGGGTGAGCGAGATTGTTTAGGTGAAACCAGCCTTTAATTCATCACAGTGATCACTGTTCAGTGTGGCTGATAAAAAGCCAGTTGCAGAAACTTCATACTTCTTTGGGCCTCTGTTGTGAGTAAACCAAGATAGAGGCTTCCCTCCTGTGAAGAGCATTACTCTACACAGCAGCTCTGTCTGGAGAACACCCTAGAGAGGACACTTGACAAAATAACCACTGCAAACCTGTTTGGAGATTGCAGGCAGAAAATCCACATTCCTTATCTGCTTTGACTGTATAAAAGGGGGAGCTACTTACATCTTTGTTGCCCGTAGATTCTCGGTAAATGGACTTGGGAGGGGGTATTCAACATCATTCTTTGAGAACTGCTGTATAAAAACTAACACTGGTGTCTGAGTGACAGCCAACATCCCAAAAGACAGGGTTCATCACCTGGAGTCTTTACTTGCTGGAAGACCTGTACTCCTGATCTGAAGCCCCTGGAAGCTAGCCTGCCTGCTGAGAGATTGAAAGAGCCTGTCACGCCATAACAGGTGTGACTGTCCAGGTGATGTTAGAAACTGCCAGACTCTAGAGTGGGGGTTCACTAGAAGAAAGAAGACTGCAGAAAGCAATCTGTGAGTCTGAAGAGGGTGGGTGCAGTCTCTCCAGAAGTGCGGTTCCAAGAGGGAATTACGGGCAGGCAGCCGACTTTGCACTAGTGAGAGAGCGCAAACTGACCTAAATGTATGAGTGCATCACACTTACCTGTAGTAAGCACAAATCATGAGGAGAAATGCCATGAGTGCTAGTAGTATCTGCAATTATATTCTGAATGTATAGCTAATGTAGAGATTTAAGTAGAAGTGGAACTAATACAGAAATGTGTGACACTATATGATTTTATTAGATGTGATTATTCCTGAATCCATGTCGTGTAGCTGCTAAAATGTAAGATGGCATGTGGTTAAACGCAGAATGTGGTAGGCCTCAGGGCCAGTGCTAGAATGGAAGGGGAAGGTGTTTCTTTTCACGACATAGATTGCACTAATGTTTTGGTCATTGCATTAATGGGCCATGATTTATAGATGTGTTTACTGAATAATAGAATAAGAGTATTAACATGCTTAATTAATGAAGAAGTTGAATGCTATAATCATTATGAGAAATGCTGTAGGCCTGAAATGTTTTAACATTGATTTACACGTACATGTCTGGGCCGAGAAATGTTGCGAACCTTTTTGGAAGTCTATGAGAGTTGGGTTCTTGGCTGCAGATGTCTGTCTGCAAGAGAAAGGGAGGATCCGATTATAAATAATATGAATAGAGGTCTGTTCAGTAGACGGCCCAGACATGGAGGAGGGTTCCGGAATGTTTTAAGGGGTATCAGCGGGCCGGAGAAGAGTCTGAGAAGCAAGGTCAACTCCAACGTATGAGGCCCAATACAAAGCAGCATGGAAAAAGCCAGAAGCTACACCACGTGAGGGGCGTCTCATGAGGGGCGTCTCAAATGTTGTTGACTGTTTTGTATTAGGGACAGCACCCCTGGGTGGAGTTAGAGCAGATACCTGAGGACCCTTTAGAGAGCGGATGGGTAGGCAGAGAGGGGTCATGACTGGAGAACTATAGGTTTTCACCAAGAGACTTAGAGTGAGTGACTTCCCTTGGGGGTCATTCACTGTTGACACCTTTGTTAGGTTGGGATTTGGTTAAGTAGGGATACCATCTAGAGCAGGGTAGGGACAGCCTAACCTGTGTGTTTTCCTCCAACTTAAATGAAGGAGAGATATGCGTCAATGCTGATAGCTTTATTATTCTTAGAACTTGTGTTAGTAATTTCCGTTGCTCGTCTGAGGGCTTTCAGAGAGCACATGTATGTAGTTGGACCTGTGTATCTCGTGAATCTCATTCTGAGATGCCTGTATTTGCAGCTTATCCTATCCTTACAATAAACTTTTGAAAGCTAGAAGTTGTTTGTGATCTTTTGGAGCGGGGTCCTTTATTGGGTGAACTAGCTTGGTAACAGAGGCACTTTCTTCCTCAAAGACAGGCAACAAAGGTTCAGTCGACCAGATCGAGGTTTGGATCAATAGTGATAAGGTATCGATCAAAATCTCGCCCTTCCAGTTGGTAGCTATAGAGGATGGTTGCCTTCTTGAGGACGGTGACCTAGGCCAGGTTAGCTTACCCCAAGGCCCCTAGAAATCGATGATCGGAAGAACCGCCCGCTGAAGAAGATCCGGATGACGTGAGACAGAAAAAGCAGCAGTATCGGTCGAGAGTGAGTATAAAGGGTCATGCGTGTTAGATTGCGGTGTTTTTGTATTGTATCTATGTTGTAATGTCTGGCGGAGTTGGAATGTCTGTAGAGTGACTGTGGAACAGGTTGTGAGCGCGCGCAACCGGTGGAAATCTTAAGTGAGAGCTTAAGTGGTTCGGGTGTATCGGACACCCAGAGTAATTGTCAAACAGTGTGAAGGGGGTCATGAGGTACCATTGATCACCCGAAAGACCGAGATAGGGGGAACGTAAGAGTGAGTGCGTGAGTAACGGACGCTGGTCGGAGGTTACTGTGTGTGTAAGCAACCTATCAGAGAGACGATAGACATTTCGTCAGTTGTGTTGACAATTACATATAGACTGTGGACGTACAGTCGAGGGAAGTGACCGCTTGGTCGGAAGTAGTCATTTTTCGGTGTATGAATGGGACGCATGCATGACCGGGAGACGAGTTGAGAAAGGAGGGGTGCTGCTGCGAAGCGGAGAAAAGTGACGTCAGGAAGTGTCGCGCAGTGATTGGCTGACCGGAGAAAGACCGCGCTGTGATAGGCCAGCTAGCAAAGACGTCAGAAAGTGTCGCTCTGTGATTGGCCGACCGGAGAAAGACCGCGCTGCGATAGGCCAAGTTAGCAAAGCCGCGACAGGATTGGTGGATTGTCATCAGGAAGTAAACAGAGTAGCGAGGCTGGATATTGTGCGCATAATTATGAAGTGTTTTAAATGGTTGAGAGCGGCGTTTAAAAAAGAGAAGCGGGGATCGTATGAGGGGGAAGAAGCCCCGCCGGAGGGTACGCCGGCTCGTTACATGGCAGTGAATGTTGGGCTGCATACGATCCTTTGGATATCAGAGTGGAGTAAGATTACGGAAGGAAATGAGGAACTGACGTTCCCGAAGTACGGGACGTTCAGATTAGAGGTGTTACATCGATTAAAATCAGTCATGACCTCAATGAGACCCTTGCCTAGACCGACCCAGTTTGAAGCCCTTGATGCATGGATTAGGGCAGCGCATGAAAAAAATATGAACAGACGACAAGAAAGGGTGAAACGATCGGTAAGGGCAGTGCAGGATGCCAGGTGGGATGCGGATGCTAAAAGATGGAGAGTGCATAACATGGAAGTAAATAAACTGTACCCAGTGTTAGAGGTGCCCGGAAATAAAAGCCCACTAGAAGAAGATGATGAGAGCGAAACAGAGGACAGCCTGATAAACAGATTATTGACAGACAGGCCACCCCCGTATAATAGAGCAGGGGGAGAGGTCGAGCATAGTGAAAGAGAAAAGGGGGGCAATGCAGGAGAGCATGGACCGCTTCCCAGTTCAGAGTGGGATCCTGAGGCAAAGAAAGAGCTGTCCCAGCCTAGTCAGGTGCAACAGGTAGTCGGGAGGTTTGTGGTACAAAGAGCGCCGGAAACGGAGTGCGCCACATCCTACGGATTACCAGCTGCACTACAGGTACCTGTTACCATAGGTCCTATAGTATCGATATATGACCCAGAGAGAGCAAGAGGGGAAGAACGGGTACGGAAGGACAGAGAAAGAGCAGGGACGGCAAGGAGGAACGATACGATTAATTCCCCAAGTCAGATGCCGATACCAAGAGAGTGGAGCACCCCGATGCACACAGCAGGGGATCCAGGAGGGGACCCTGGGGGCCCTAGATGGCCAGTGGATCTGAGGGGATCTGGACGAAAATCCTTTCAAGAGCTAAATGAGTACATGAAGAAGTGGGATGAGGCAGTGGAGGCTCATAAGAGCATCATAGCTGCAGAAGCTGAAAGGGAAAGTCAGGACAGCCGAGCTCGGACTCACTGCGGGGCTGGGGAGAGCAGCCCGGAGTGGGACTGGAGAGAGAGAGATAGTAGGGGAGTCACCCATTGGGCCCGGAGTGGGGATAGAACAGACCTGGAAAACGGGGGCCCCGGGAGTGGAGGGGTGGCGTGCCCAATACTCAGTGAAGGGGAGAGGAGAGCGCAAGAGTACAGAAACAGCTTTAAGTGTCCACACTGTGTGCCCGGCACCAGAGAACAGAATGGGAGTTGTGAGAGGTCGCACCATAGTCCCTGTGATGACGGAAATGAGCGCAGCCCAGGGAATATGGGGAACCAGGAAGGATCGTATTGGATACTGAGCGATACTAGGCAAAGGGAGAGTAGCGACCAGAGGGAAAATAACAGAGAGGAGTATGGTGAAAGGAGAGAAGCAGGAGAGAGTGGGCAGAGCAAGAGTGGGGGTAACAGGCCCGTGTTCCATCACCTTCCAAGATCGGATGGCCGAGCATGGGACCTGGAGAGATGGGAGCAAGGGAGAGCACTCATTAACTCTCCTGAGCCCAAACGTAGAGCTCGGAGTTGGGATGGTAGGGAGACCAGTGAGCCCCCTTCGAAAGACATATTGCGAGCTGAGATAAAAGCTAAGAGACTCGATGTCGCCTGCTTAAGGTCAGACCTGGATGACATGATAGATGGTACCCTGCCTTTAGAAAGAATAGAAATGTATGAGCAGGATGAAATACTGTATATGGCAAAGGACATCACTCGAAAAGCGAGAGCAATCCATGAGAAGTTAGTCGAACTAGCAGGCAAATATATGGTGGACCTGTCAAGAACCAAAGCATTACAGGGTAACCATAGGCTACATTACACAGATCGAGACCTAGATGAGAGGAGAACGATTGGGCTGAAAACGCACATAAGGGAACTGATCACTGGAATAAGGACATGGAGGGCACTAGATAAGTGGGAAGAGAGGTGGTCCAAGAAAGGGACCGTCAGGAGAAGCACGCTTGGTATGACACCAGGAAGGCTGCAGGGAATAGAAGCATACCCTTTGCGTGAAGTCGCCAATGGGAACTATGTGCATGTCCCTTGGAGTAGGGGAGATTTAGCTGCTTTTACCACCTCCTTCCCCAAATTGCGGGAAAACCCAGTGGAGTGGTACAAGCAAGTCGAGAGATTTGTAAAAATCTCAAAGGTCCTATGGATAGATCTGAACACGCTGTTCGACATTGTAGTACCAGGAGATCTGTGGACAGCATGCAAGGTTAGCGCTGAGTGGCCCACAACGGAGCCGGAGAGAGATGCTAAGACTAATGGGCCGTCCGAGATTGTGATGGCAAAATTCGAGAGAGTGATGACTTGGCTGAAAGAGAAAGTGCCAATGCAAGACATAGATTGGGTCAGAATAGACCGAACCAGACAGGAACCCAAAGAGACCGTCCACGAATATTACGAGAGATTGCTGAAGGCGTTTAAACAGTATAGCGGCCTGGATGTAATGGATCCAAAAGACATAGGGCAATTCGTGTCCAAGTTCGTCCTGGGACTGAGACCGGATATTAGTTTAATGATTCAGCAACACTCGATTTGTTGGCAAAGTAAACCCCTAGACGAAATACTGAGGTATGCCAGGTACTGCTGTGATGAGATAGACTCCAAGGCTAAGAAACTAAAAGAAAAGTTGATGGTGGTACAGATGCAGGCAGCAGGAAAGGGGGGACAGCAGCAACAGCAGCAAGGAATAGGTACAGGAGGAAAGAAGCAGTACAGTCAGAACAAGGGCAATGAGGAGAGTTCCACCTTTAGACCCAGATTAGACATAGCTGCCTTGAAGAAAACGACTAGGTGCCACCAGTGTAACGAGGTGGGGCATTGGAAACGCGAGTGTCCCTACAATGTAGAGATAGGAGAACAAGAGATAGAGGAGGAAGAGGTCCAGAGCGCGCCTACAAGAGGGGTGACGCCATACCAGGGAAAGGTGCTCAAAGGGGGGGGGGGCTCCTCCCCGAGCCCAGTTCCCGCAACCTCCTCGAGTAGGGACTATGGGTAAGACCTATAGACAGATGCCCCTGTTTGTAGAAGGAGAAGAGTGCTATTATGTGGACCCATTAACCGGACAGAGAGTGGAAAGAGAAGACTGCACCCTCGGGGCAGCCTTGGAGGTGGACCAGAGGGGACCCTATGTCGAAGCAGAAGTAGCAGGGTGCCCCACGACATTTCTGGTGGACACAGGAGCCACTAGGTCCACGATCAGATCAGCTGCAGTTCCAGACCTGCCCATGTCTGGAGAGACCATACAAGTGGTGGGGGTCGCAAACAGGAGAATAACCAGCCAATTGACAGAACCAGTACAGGTGAAAATAGGGAAGTACAGCGATGAGCACCAGTTTGTGGTTTGCGATTCAAGTCCTGTGTGTCTGCTAGGGAGAGACCTGTTGTGTAAATTGAATTGTACTATATACTGTACACCTCAGGGAGTGGAGGTATTGACCAATGATGATGACGCAGACTTCAAAGTTGCAAACTCAAGAATATGCGTGGAGCTGTACCCTACTTTGACAGTAGATGAGCTCCCCTGGGACTTGAGAGAGACAGTGGCACCAGAAGTATGGGATTTCACTGGGGAAGAGATAGGATTGGTCAAAGGGGTGGACCCAGTGAAAATTGTAGTGAAACCGCATGCTGAGTTCCCAAGAACACCCCAATATAAATTGACTCCAGAAACGATTGCAGGCATAAAGCCCGTGATCGAGTCCATGATTAAACAGGGAATACTGAAAGAAATCGTGGGTAGTCCATGCAACTCCCCGATTATGGGTCTGCAGAAACCAAATGGGAAATTCCGGATAGTACAGGACCTTCGAAAGATTAATAACATAGTCGTTTCGTGTTGTCCAGTGGTACCGAATCCATCAGTGATACTGTTTCAGATTCCATTCCAAGCTGAGTGGTTCACTGTGATTGATCTTTGCCAGGCTTTCTTTTCGATCCCTCTGGACGAAGAAAGCCATTTTCTTTTCGCATTTAAGCTGGAAGGTCGCGTCCTAACATGGTGTCGCATTCCTCAGGGGTATACAGAGAGCCCATCGATCTTTAACCAGCTTTTGAAGAAAAATCTTGAAAGTCTAGTGCTGCCCCAGAAGTCAGTTCTGGTCCAGTACATAGACGACCTCCTCGTGGCGTCAGAAACAGAAGAAGCTTGCAGGGAGGACTCCATTGCTTTGTTAAATCACCTAGCTGCCAATGGGCACAAGGTGTCCCCGGGAAAGTTGCAGTACTGCCTGACAGAGGTGCAGTACTTGGGACACAGAATAGAGAAAGGCAAACGAAAGGTGTCACCAGACAGGATAGAGGCGATCATGAAAATGAATGCGCCTAAGACACAGAGAGAGGTCAGGATGTTCCTAGGGATGGTGGGTTATTGCCGACAGTGGATCGCGAACTTTTCACTGAAAGCAAAGCCCTTGCAAAAACTGACGCATAAGGAGGTGAGCGATCCGGTACCATGGGACAAAGACTGTTTGATGGCATTCCTACAGCTGCGAGAGGACCTGTGTCGTGCTCCGGCATTGGGAATGCCTGATTACAATAAACCATTTTTGCTTTACTGTTGTGAGAGAGAAGGTTGCGCGTTGTCTGTGTTAGTCCAAATCCATGGGAATGCCCGTAGACCAGTTGCTTATTTCTCGGCTACTTTAGACCCAGTAGCCGCAGCGTTGCCCGGATGTCTCAAATCCGTTGCTGCAACGGGTGTCAGCATTGAAAGATGTGAAAATATCGTCATGGGGCACCCGTTAGAGGTGTGCGTGCCCCATTCTGTTGAACTGTTGATAACCAGGACCAAAACACAGCATCTGACCAACAGCAGGCTCACGCGCTATGAGCAAGTTATTCTTGCTGCAGAGAATGTGACCCTCAGGAGATGCTCTGTTTTGAACCCTGCCACCTTGATGCCACTCCCAAATGATATCGAGGATGATGATGAATGTACAGACCATGACTGCCTCGATGTGACTGAACTATGCACCAAACCCAGACCCGACATCGTAGATGAGCCACTGACCGACCCAGATGAAATTTTCTTTGTCGATGGCTCATGTGTAAGAGACGAAGTTGGGCAGTTGAGAGCAGCTTATGCTGTTTGTACAATTACTGGAGTTGTGGAAGCTGGGTGCCTGGAAGGAGTACACTCCGCTCAGGTAGCCGAGATTATTGCCTTGACACGTGCTTGCTTGGCAAGCAATCAAATTCGAGTCACTATATACACCGACAGCCAATATGGTTATGGGGTGGTTCATGATTACGGGCAGTTATGGTCTCAAAGAGGGTTCATGACCTCTTCAGGCTCTCCCATTCGCAATGGAGAGTTTGTGCGCCTGTTGTTAGAGGCGTTGCAATGCCCAGCAGGTATCGCAGTTGTAAAGTGCACCGCACATACCAGAAATGAGGACTTCGTTTCGAAAGGCAATAGATATGCTGATGAAGTTGCGCGGTATTGCGCGGAGCAAGGGTACTCTTTCACAGAGGTGGAAGTGGGTGGAATAAATGTAAGGACTGAATTAGCCATGATATTGGAAACTGTTGATACTTGGGATGAACTGTCAAACATGCAAGAAAATGCTCCTGATTTTGAAAAAGAAACATGGGAAAAGGCAGGATGTGTAATGGGTGAGTCCCATTTTTGGGTCTCAGCAGACGGCAGAGCAGTGTTGCCCAATGAGATGGTGAGTCCAATGGCCAGACTCATACATGGTCCCGTACACTTAGGGAGAGATGCTATGCTGAGAGTGTTTAGACAGACCTGGTACAATCCTAAGTTTAGAATAGCAGCAGAAGCAGTGTGCCAGCGTTGTGTGACCTGTCAGCAGCTGAACGTAGGGAAAAGAACACCAGTTGCACTGAGTCACATAGGAAGGTCTGGAGGTCCATTCAATCGAATGCAGATAGATTTCATTGAAATGCCGAGGTGCAACCGCCTCCGCTATGTCCTGGTGGTTGTTTGTGTATTCTCCAGATGGGTTGAGGCATACCCTACACGTAGGTGCGACACCCTCACAGTGGCTAAGTTACTGCTTAGGGAACTCATTCCGCGCTTCGGGGTGCCGGCCTCTTTGGAATCAGATAGGGGAACGCATTTCAACAGCGAGCTTGTGAAGATGATTTGTGCGGCTCTGAACATAGATCAGAAATTGCATTGCAGTTACCGACCAGAAGCCTCAGGAATTGTGGAGCAGATCAATGGCACGATCAAAGCCCGAATTGCAAAAGTGTGCTCCTCAACGACCCTGAGTTGGCCTGACGCCCTGCCATTGGTCCTCATGAGCCTTCGTAGTACCCCAGACAGAAGAACGGGGTTGTCACCACATGAGGTGTTAATGGGGAGAGCAATGAGGCTGCCATCTGTCCCAACTACTGCACTGTTAAATATCACAGATGATATGATCCTGGACTATTGTAAGGGGCTGTCTGACGCCATTCGTTCTGTGTCCCTTCAGGTGCAGGCTGCCGAGGTTCCATCGTGCCAGGGCCCGTGCCATGACCTGTATCCTGGGGACTGGGTCCTGGTGAAAAAACATGTGAGAAGAAGCTGCTTGGATGTTCGTTGGCGTGGGCCCTTCCAGATCATCCTGATCGCGAATACGGCTGTGAAGGTGGGAGGCCTGCCCAATTGGATCCACGCGTCACATACGCGAAGGGTTCCAGCACCTCGGGAAGAAACAGCTCCTCTCTCGGATAGACGTCCAGCGGAGGACCGAGAAGCCATAGAGGGGGCTAGCCAAGCTGTAGAGGTGCCAGCGGAAGCAGGGAACGAGTCTGACCAAGCTGAGGACGGTCAGTACAACAGCGAAACAGACGACGCTACAGAAGGAGAAAGTAGCTGGGAGTACGAGTCAGACACTGACAGGTCCGACAGAGAGCGAGAACAGACAAGAAGGAGAAGGAGTAGAAGGGCACGTGGAGAAGCTAATTGGCCGCAAAGAAGGAGTTCTAGCCTGAGGTCAACTCCAGAGATAACCCTTCCTCCGATATCAGAAGACTCAGACCCGGAAGAAGGTGCTCAGGGCGCTGAAGCACCGGACCGAAGAAGGTCAAGAAGAGTGCGTGTGCCTAGCAGAAGATACTCCACCCCTGAGTGGACATATCTGGCGACAAATGTCTTTGAAACAGGAGACAGGGAGGATTCGAGCGGTGGTGGTGTCCAGTTCTGAGCCCATCGTCACCGTGGAAATACGACTGTTGGTACCCGGAGTCGAACAAGAAGGGTCACTAACATTCATGCTCCCCAGACCTCCCCGCCTCAGCAAGTTAAAACATATGTTTCTTTCAGAATTGCAATTCCCCGACTTTGGTACAACGATAACAGCCCATGAAGAGCACAATCTTCGTTTGGAAATACTGAACTTTGCTATCGAAGCTGCAGGTACAAACCTGATAGTAGATGCTTAAAGGTCTTTGTAAATAAAGCGAGCAGAAAAAGAAGATTACCTAGCGCCCAGGAAGCAGAGAATATTAGGGAACTTCCCTTGAGTTGATGGAGAAGGGCTAGGGTTGTCTTTATTGAACTGTTAAAGGACTTTTGCGAAGAAGGTTGTCAGCTTCCAGTTGTGTGGATTCTAAAGACAAAAAGGATTAAAAAGAGACTGTAAAGGAACGAGAAGAAAAGAACTTTTTGCTAAGATAAGAGAGAGCCATATTGTCTGACGAAATGGAAGCCGGCACCCAGAACCGCAGAGCTAAATGTATAATAGGTACACTAATAGTAGGAGTGATAATATTGATAGCTTTAGTGGTAACAATTTCTTATGTACAGGGACATGAGGAAGAGGCGAAGGTAACTGATGTGAAATCTGTAGAAACGCTTACACCCACTGTTGCTGGTGAGAAAAGGGAAAACACTCAAGAGAAAGCGTTATTAGCTGCAGAAGCCCGCAGGTTACACGTAGATGAGTCCCAAGGAGACTTTAGGTCAAATGCTTATGCTAAACTCTTATATGAATACGTGGATGCCATGGAGGTTAAGGACTGTTACGTCTGCATGCAGTTGCCGGCGTCTGTAGATGAAGGCATTAGATATCATCACCTCCCGCTGACATATGGCATTACATGTAGCTTATTGCTTAGTATATTTTATGAGAGAGATAGTTTTGAATACTATTTCTCCAACTATGATTCAGTGTTGCCAGAAGTCCCAAATTATAAGCAGATGAACAAATGGGACTACTGGAAGAGTGAAGACAGATTGGCTAAGTTCTTCATTCCTTGGATTACCTTAGATACTTCACATGCCCGTAGAAATAACCTGACATGCAAGGTGTCAGAAGTCGAGAAGAAGTTCATAGGGCAGGTGGATGATCGTTACAGGAGACAAAAGATTTTGAAAAAATCAGGACAATGGAAAACAGATTGGACCGAGGAAGAGAAGGCACACAAGAGAAAGGGTAGTAGTGGTCCAATAGCTTTAGATAAGACGCAGAGAGGAAAGCTATGTCTTCACCGAGCCAAAACGTATTATGAAAATGTATACGTGGGAGAAGTCGACTGTGAACATGCTTTCAATATAGAGTACTATACTAAAGATTTCCTGAAGGGAATGCAAGTGATTCCAAATGTGTATTTTGTATGTGGAAGAAATGCCTATGTGAGACTACCTGACAACTGGTATGGATCATGTTACCTAGCAATTGTCTTCCCCAAAATATATCATGCACAAGACTTAGTGATCATCGAGGGCAAGACATCATCGAGGGGAAGGAGAGATGTAGGAGATGCAGAAATGGTTGGAGATGTCTTTGGAGCTATGTTCCCTCTTTTGGGTCTAATCCTTAATGATGTTAAAATTAGACGACTGGCAACAGTCGTCGACAGGTTGTCTGCCAGCACTGCTCAGTCCTTAATGCTGGTAGAAGGAGAGATGCAATCGATAAGGGCTATGGTTCTTCAGAACCGTCTTGCGTTAGACGTCCTACTAGCAAAAGAGGGCGGAGTCTGTAAGGCTTTGAAGGTCCAGGAATGTTGTACTTACATTCCAGACAATTCGAAGCCCCTTGAGAAAGTTATTAGGAACATAACTGATATTCACAAGGAGATCGAAGACTTGAGTAGAGAAAATGTCTGGGAAAAGGTGGGCCACGGAATGAGTGAAGTTGGAGGGTGGATCTCCACCTTAGGCAAAAGCTTTGTGTGGTATATACTAAAACCTATCATCATAATATTGATCTGTGGGATCATATTGTGGGGATTGGTGAGGGTATTCAAATGGTACAGAGCAAGAAGGTCAGAAAGGGCCCAAAGAGAGCAGCTGCAGAGATTGGCTGCCATACAAGATAATCAGTACAGGAGTCTGAGGGCTCTGGAAACGCAGAGACAAGTTATGCTAGCAATAACTGCAGTTTAAATGTTAGTGATGACCCCGAGAGGTCATCAAAGGGGGGAACTGAGAGAGCGCAAACTGACCTAAATGTATGAGTGCATCACACTTACCTGTAGTAAGCACAAATCATGAGGAGAAATGCCATGAGTGCTAGTAGTATCTGCAATTATATTCTGAATGTATAGCTAATGTAGAGATTTAAGTAGAAGTGGAACTAATACAGAAATGTGTGACACTATATGATTTTATTAGATGTGATTATTCCTGAATCCATGTCGTGTAGCTGCTAAAATGTAAGATGGCATGTGGTTAAACGCAGAATGTGGTAGGCCTCAGGGCCAGTGCTAGAAGGGAAGGGGAAGGTGTTTCTTTTCACGACATAGATTGCACTAATGTTTTGGTCATTGCATTAATGGGCCATGATTTATAGATGTGTTTACTGAATAATAGAATAAGAGTATTAACATGCTTAATTAATGAAGAAGTTGAATGCTATAATCATTATGAGAAATGCTGTAGGCCTGAAATGTTTTAACATTGATTTACACGTACATGTCTGGGCCGAGAAATGTTGCGAACCTTTTTGGAAGTCTATGAGAGTTGGGTTCTTGGCTGCAGATGTCTGTCTGCAAGAGAAAGGGAGGATCCGATTATAAATAATATGAATAGAGGTCTGTTCAGTAGACGGCCCAGACATGGAGGAGGGTTCCGGAATGTTTTAAGGGGTATCAGCGGGCCGGAGAAGAGTCTGAGAAGCAAGGTCAACTCCAACGTATGAGGCCCAATACAAAGCAGCATGGAAAAAGCCAGAAGCTACACCACGTGAGGGGCGTCTCATGAGGGGCGTCTCAAATGTTGTTGACTGTTTTGTATTAGGGACAGCACCCCTGGGTGGAGTTAGAGCAGATACCTGAGGACCCTTTAGAGAGCGGATGGGTAGGCAGAGAGGGGTCATGACTGGAGAACTATAGGTTTTCACCAAGAGACTTAGAGTGAGTGACTTCCCTTGGGGGTCATTCACTGTTGACACCTTTGTTAGGTTGGGATTTGGTTAAGTAGGGATACCATCTAGAGCAGGGTAGGGACAGCCTAACCTGTGTGTTTTCCTCCAACTTAAATGAAGGAGAGATATGCGTCAATGCTGATAGCTTTATTATTCTTAGAACTTGTGTTAGTAATTTCCGTTGCTCGTCTGAGGGCTTTCAGAGAGCACATGTATGTAGTTGGACCTGTGTATCTCGTGAATCTCATTCTGAGATGCCTGTATTTGCAGCTTATCCTATCCTTACAATAAACTTTTGAAAGCTAGAAGTTGTTTGTGATCTTTTGGAGCGGGGTCCTTTATTGGGTGAACTAGCTTGGTAACAGAGGCACTTTCTTCCTCAAAGACAGGCAACAAAGGTTCAGTCGACCAGATCGAGGTTTGGATCAATAGTGATAAGGTATCGATCAAAATCTCGCCCTTCCACTAGGAACAAACATGGTTGATCTCACTGCTTAAATCAAGAGCTCTGTCCATCATGAATGTAACCACTGAAACCCAGAGCTGTTCCTGTGACTGACATCAACCCAGAGGTCAGGATCGGTGCCAGTGGTGGGCATCACCGTTGCAGCCAAGACTTGTGCATATGACCGTCACCACTACAGTATTTACAAAGTGCATCCTGTGACTGCTAGCATGCAGTCGTGACACGAATGTAAATGTTAGCCCATCTGCTGCCCAGTCACCCAGAAGCATGTCTGATACCTACCATGAGCACTCATTAACTCCCATTACCTGCATTCGCCGAAGGACTCCTGGGCATAGCTCTGGCTGCCCCATCCTGCAGCGCCATACCATACCGAGGACCTGACGAGCAACATGCCATTTCATCATAGAAACGAGCGACATCGGAGACACATAATGCCGCAATGCATAGAGACCTGCTCTGTGGTGGGGCTGTGTTTAGGATACTGTACTGAACTGAGTACAACTGTAATTAAACTGAGGTACCTGCACCTGAGCCTTGAATAATGTCTCACAAAACTAAGCTAATTGGGCCTTCCTAGACTCACAAGATGAGGGACTCATGTGAAAGGGAGAAAAGGAAGACAGTAAAGATAGTATCCTAAGATGTAGTAGCTTAAGTGGCAATGCGTACTATTGAACCAGTTGCAGTTAACGGTTTTAAGTAGGTCATAAACCAGTTTAGCCTTAGCATGCTCTCCCCTCCGGTACCAGTCCCTGCAGAGTTCTATTGTTATGCAGGCCCACAGAGCCCAAATGTTGGTATACATCATGGCTTCATTAGCAGCAAAAACAACCTGTCTGGCCATAGGTGACCCCCCCTTTCTTCCCGGTAGCTGTTATCAAGGCGAGTGGGGCTGATTGCAGGGCCAACAAGAATCACTTGAGATGTAAATTCTTCCCCCACCTACACCACACCCTTAACCTTCAGTCTCAGTAAACTCCCACACCAAATCACAACCACAGTTGCAGTTTCTCATCCTTAGCCTGTTGTGCTGCTCCCTGTCCTGCTGCCCCCACCTTCTGCTGCATTTGCCTGCTTTCACCACTTCTTCTTGGCTCATCACCACAGCCTAAGACTGATCCTGCCTCCTACACCAGCCCGCACAGCCTCAGCTGAATCTCCTTTCCCAAGCCATCCCACAGTCTTCCAAAACTCTCCCCTCTTGACTTGTAGCTATGGATGGAACTGAATAGGCATTTAGTACTGCGGAAAGAACAGGTATTCTGTGACTGCATTTGTAGACTTGTGTGCATGCTCACAAGTGTTGGGTAGTTTAATGTGTGCTGTGTTAGAGGTGTGGAAGTGCTGTGTGACGATGAGTGAATAAGGGTAAGGTGAGCTGGGCGAGTGCAGGATAAAGGGAATGCCTGTGTAAGTGCAGGGTGAGTGGTGTGCCCATGTGAAAACTCAGTGACCAGCGTGCCCTTTTGAGAGGATGGGGAGAGTAAACAGTGAACCCATGTGAGCGCAGGAAGACATGTGTGAGTGTAGTGTGAGCTGTACGGTTGCAGGGTGAGGTATTCCTAGACACTTTAAGTTATTCACCATGTCCTTGGTTGTTTCTAAGTGGGTATTCAGGTGTTTGAATTTTGAAGCTGACCCTACAACAAAATGTCAGCCTTTTGGGCATGCCAAAAGTAAATTTTTGTGGGCTAGAAGTGTCATTGATGGCCAGAGCCAGATCCTGAGGAGAGCTCTGGAAAAATCTTGGAACTTGGAGCTAAAACGTCTTGTGGCTTCTGACACCCAGGCCCTTATGTCAGACACCAAGGCGTTCTTCTTTATGTTCCGGCTATATTGTGCACTGTGAAACCAGGAAACCTGGTTTCAAACACGGTTTACCTACTAGAAGAAATCTGTTTTACCATAAGCAATTATCTTATTTTTCTGTTTATTCATGTATTTTGTTTGTCTGTTTTAAGGTTACCTTAAAAAAACAATTAGGATGTGCTCTCTATAATACCCTTCTTTTAATGTTTTTTTTTAATTTTTATAAATTTTTTATTAAAAAGAAGAAAAAACAACATACAAGGCAAAATACAATGTACATGGACATGTGTTCACAGAGGGGAACACCTAAGCACGATGTCACACAGTAGAACAATAGCACATGGAGTGGGGAGGGGATCAGCGGGGAAACAAATTTGAGATAACATAAAGAACACAATATATGGAATGTCGGATCAGGGGGACAGGGGGACATCGGGGTGCTCCGCGAATGGAGGCGTACATATATTTCCACGGTATGCGTTCCATTGGCCCCAGATGTTGTTCCATTTCCTAGGTTTGCCCCGCGCCACATTCACAGTCTTCTCTCTGAACATACACCAATCCATATTCTCCTTCCATACCGATACCGTGGGCTGCCGCCGGGAGCCCCACAACTGCACAATATCTCTCTTGGCGATCATATTCCCGAGGGTCGCCCACGAGGTCTGTGCCACACCATAATCATTCGGCTCCCACACATTCAACAGACAGCGTCTGGCCTCGGGCAACAACACCACTCCAGTGACCCTTCCCATCACGGCATGCACACGGTTCCAGAACGTAGCCACCTCCGGACACTCCCAAATTATATGAAGAAAAGTTCCAAGCATCCCACAACCAAGCTTACATAACCCATCAGAGGAATAACCCATACGAATCAAGTGCGGACCAGTAACATATACACGATGTAGGATTTTGAGCTGAACGATTCGGAGACGGGCAGGAACCGCAACTACTTTAGGCGAGGATAATGCGGCCTGCCAATCCTCATCGTCCACCTCCAAACCATCGCCGGTCCAAACCTCCCTGAGACGCACTAGCAGATCCACCCGGGTATTAATCAACTACTTATATATCAAAGAAATGGTACTGTCGGGCACGTGGCCGTCAAGACACTCGACCATTCACGACCACCTGCGCCAATGGCTCCTCATACAAAAGTTTCACCCAGCCGATGAACCCGGGGCCGAAACCAAATTTCACAAGAGCGGCCCAGAGATAAGGCCACTCAAGTGTGTCGAAGGCCATCGTAGCATCCAAGGAAGCCAAGATGGCCGGCTCACGAAAAGACGCCGCCCTCGCGAGAACACCGTGCAAGCGCCGCAGGTTGAGCGCCGTGTTACGGTGTGGGATGGAACCGGACTGATCCGGATGGATCAAGTCACTGATAACGGTTGTCAGGCGGTTAGCTAATAATTTGGCAAGAATTTTCGGTTCAACATTTAGAAGCGAGATTGGCCTATAAGAAGAACAGCGATCCCATGGCTTCCCCTCCTTGTGAATCACCACAATAGTAGCAAGACGCTGATCACGAGGAAGGGAGCCGGTGTCTCGCGACTCTAGAAACATATCGCGAAGATACGGAGCCATTTTGTCAGGACACAATTTGTACAATTCAATGGGCAGACCATTGGGATCCATGGCTTTGCCAGAACGCACTGAACGAATGGCAGTAGCCACCTCATCCGCCGAAAGCTCTGCGTCCATTAGGTCTCTGTCAGCCTCAGACAGGCCGGGCAATGTAATATCGCGGAGCAACAAATGGGAGTCTTACTCAGGCCTATCAGAGACCGGAGAATACACAGTTCTGAAGTGCTCCGCGAAGCACTCAACAATTTCAGTTGGGTCAGTCACACACGCTCCGTCAAGGTTCTCAATCACAGGCACTACACGACTCGCCCTTTCTTTCTTGTCCAGCCACGCAATCAATTTACCCGCCTTATCCCCAACATCATACAGTCTGCCCTGCTGTTGTCTGCTCATGACTTTTGCAGCGTCAGTAACCCGGGTCCTGTAATCTAATTGTTTAAGGCTGAGAGAATGAAGCTTGGCACGGGACACTCCGAGCTCCAAGTCACCCTCCAGCTCGGCTATCTCTGTCTCCAAACGGACCACCTCTTCGTGCTTACTTTTCTTGGCGTTATCGATTAGAGATAAAGCCTGCCCACGTATCACAGTTTTGAAAGCTTCCCACAATGATACAGCAGAGGACACAGACCCCACATTTTCAACAAAGTAATGATCGAGGGATTTCATCAACTCAGCACGGGTCTTGGGATTGCAAAGATACTAGGGGTTTATTGGGGCGACTCGTCCCTCATTACTCATAGTAGTATCCATGCTAAGCCATAATGGGGAGTGATCGGATATGCCCCGGGCGAGGTGCCGCACCTCCCTGATGGAGGAGGCCAGCACCGCCGGCACCAGAACATGGTCGAGTCTGGACAGACTGCCATGGGCTCCAGAGTGGAAGGTGTATTGGACCTGATCAGGGTGTAGCAACCTCCAACAATCTACCAGACCCAGGGTCTCCAAAAACCCACTCAGCCAGGATTGAGACTTGATAAGATCTCTGGGGGGGTAGCGATCCAAGTTACCGGAGACAACCGAGTTGAAGTCTCCGCCCACCACAAAGATGCCCTCTGGGAGCCCCAGTACTACAGGCCCAAGATCCGCAAAAGTCGAGGTCTGTAGACCCGGCGGGACATGTACTGTAACAAATGAGACAGTTCTCCCCTCCCATCTACCAGTGAGAGCAGCGTAGCGCCCCCTATTGTCAAGAATCACATCATCTATTGCCAAAGGGAGGGAGGACCTGACGAGGATACCCACACCCCTAGAACCAGAGGTAAATCCAGAGTGTGCCACAAGGCGATACCCTCGCCGATTCATGGCGTGGCACATGTTCCCAACCAGATGCGTTTCCTGCAACAATACAATGTCAAGGGAGAGGCGCCGCAGCAACTGTAACACCACACCACGTTTTATCCTATCCCACAACCCATTGACATTCCAACACATCAGTTTCAACCCACTACCCCCCATCCCGGAAAGAAGTGCTGAATCCACCCCATGACGAACACAATGACCAAATCAATAAGAGAAACGATACGTTGCCTTGAAAGAAACTCACAAACACCCAGAATCCCCCCTCCACCCCCCAACTAGAGACCGTTACAACACCCCCCACCCTGCACCCCTGCGTTAGACTCAAAAGCCACCCCAACTTGCAGTGTGCCTGTCGCCCTATCATTAAACTAGTCTACAAGAAGAAACCCCTGAGGAGGAAAGAGTCCCACTCCCCCCGCCACCCTCAGGTATAATGCAATAGAACATAATAGTAAAAGAAGTATCAAACCCAGCCGAATGACATGTGAAATGTTCAGAAATCAGGAATCCTAATGTCACTCTTGTTCCGACACACCGCCCTCGGCTCCACCCGGATGCCCGGTTGAGTCATTCTGTTTGGGAAGGCTATCCAGCCAGTCACTAACTCCGTCGGGACGATCAAAGAAGAAAGTCCGGTCTTCATACTCGACTCGCAGCCTGGTTGGAAATAGCATTGCATATTTCAAGCCCAATTCTCTCAACCGTCGCTTCACTCCCTGAAACCCCATCCTCTGCCCCTGAACAAGCTGGGTGAAGTCCGGGTAGAAACTCACCGTCGTGTTCTCGAATTTTACGGGGCCACTCACTCTCGAGGCCTGCAGGATAATGTCTCTGTCCCTGAAATTGAAGATCCTGGGGATGATAGGTCTCGGAGAGGCACCCGACTTCGGTTTTCCGCCCGGCACTTCTTTTTATGTTTTAATAGACTTTAATGTTGCACCATATGTCATAAAAATCCAAGCTAGGTTCACATGACAACTGATTTGCCTTTTGGCACACTACTAGCCAGGGCCACAGGAATGATATGGCGGAGGAGGAAAAAATTATGCAGCAGCGTTGACTAAATTATGCGGTAAGAAAAGATAAATTATGCGACATAAAGCAGCACATTTTGTGATCACATCACCTCATTACTCTATCAGTTTTACACATGGTAACACTATCTCTAAAAGATTTCACCTTACTAGTACCAATTTAACATCTAAATACAGCAATAAGCAACTGAAATATAATAATTCCACCATTGTTAAGAGCCTTCTAGCGTGCAGTAACACACATAGCCATTTTTTAAAACTTTTGATCCATTTGAGCTAGAAACAATTTTCTTTTTGTTACAATCTACAGTTTATGTAGCAGACAAAGGATTATATAGCAAATGTGGCAAATCCAATATTATTTGAAAAAAGATGCATTATTCCATTGGCACTGCTAATACCTTCACCACCCTTCGCACACCCACAGCTGTCGCCCCCACACCGAAAGCCAGCGCCCCGAAGTGCATCCTCCTCACCGTGCGCTCCATGCATAGACATGCCTTAGAGATCTGGGACCTCCTCAACGCCATCTCACCAGAAGTCGCATTCTTCACAGAAACCTGGACCAACTCCACCTCTGCCCCAGACATTGCCACCGACTTCCAGAGGAAAGACCGCCTCAACCGCCCAGGAGGAGGACTCGTCATCGCACACAGTAGCTCCCTCCGACTCACCATCTCCAGCACGAGCGACTCCCCGTTCACTACCGAACACCTCCATTTACAGATATAGACCAGCCCCAGGACCACCCTAAGCGGCACCCTCACCTACAGGACCCCCAGGCCTCGACAATGTTCACCTATACCATTGCCGACCTCATCGCACCCCGCGCCATCGCCTCCATGGACTACATACTCATCGGAGACCACAACTTCCACCTGGACAACCTCAATGACCCCAACTCCTCCATCCTCCTGGACAACCTCACCAACTTTGGACTAAAACAGCTCATCATGACCCCCACCCACTAGGCAGGACACACCCTCTACCCCATCTTCGCAGGAGGTAACAACATCCACTTCAGCCACACCTCTGGATGGACCACCACTGCATACACTTCCATGTCGACAAAGCCACCGCCCTCAAACCTTGACCCCTTCCACCGTGAATGAACTGGAGCATGTTCACCGAAGAGCACCTCAACTCTACCCTCAACAGTGATGCCCCTCCACAACGACCGAGGCCAACCTAACCTCCAAAGAACTACACAGATGGATCATCAACTGCGCAGACCAACTCACACCCCTTCGCATCCCCAACAGACAGCGCCCCAGAAATGCCGCCTGGTTTACCGCTGACCTCCAAGAATCCAGACGCACCTGCAGACGTCTCGAGAATTATTGGCAAAACAGCAAAACTTCGGAAGACCGCACCACATATAAGATTATCATGACAGAATACCTCCAACTCATCAGACCAACCAAAGGACCTTCAATCAGACCAATATAACCGCCAACTCCAGCAAATCAGCATTATCCTAGAATTCACGACGACCCCCAATGAGGCCACAGACATCACCCCCTCCCAGGACCTCTGCAACAAGCTCAGCACCTACTTCCATCTGAAAATCAAGTCCCTCTGCGGGCAACTTCAACAAACTGACACCGGATGGCAAAACCACTCACTCCCCTGAAATGCCAAACAACCCGCTATCTCCCCCAGGACCCCAGCTAGCATCAAAGACCACAAATTGACCATGAAAGGCATCCACTCAGGAGCGCCCAAGGACCCCTGCCCTCCGCACATCTTCCACAGAGCCGCCGTCACCATCGCACTGGAACTACAATGCACCAGCAACACCACCTTTGATACCAACATTTTTCTCCACGACTGGTAATGAGCAGAAGTCAAGCCCCTACTCAAGAAGCCCCTGGCAGATCCTTCCAACCTCAAGAACTACCGACCCATCTCCCTCCTCCCCTTTGTGGCCAAAGTCACTGAGAAGACCGTCAACTCCCAACTAACAAAATTCATTGAAGAGAACTCCATCCTCGACCCCCCGCGATCCGGATTCCAATGCAACCACAGTACAGAGATCGCCCTACTAGCTGCCACAGACGACATCTGCACCCTCCTCGACCAAGTCCACTCCATGGCCCTGTTCCTACTTGACCCCTCCACAGCTTTCGACACCATCTCCCACCGCACAATCACCGCCAGACTCCACGACGCTGGCATACAGGGAACTGCCCTTCGCTCCTTCCTCACCGGTAGAACCAAAGAATCAGACTACCGCCCTTCCTCTCCTAACTCACAGAGATAAACTGTGGAGTGCCCCAAGAAACATCACTCAGCTCTACACTCTTCAACATCTACATGGCCCCACTCACCGCCATCGTCACACAGCACGGTCTCAGCATAGTATCCTATGCTGACGATATTCAGCTCATCATCTCCCTCACCAAGCGTCCCGTCACCACCAGACTCAGCTTCCAGGAAGGAATGAAGGACGTCACATCCTGGGTGAGCAGCAGCTGCCTGAATCTCAACTCCGAGAAGATATAGGTCCTCGTCATCGTGCCCTCTCCCACTGCAGGGACAACACTTGGTGGCCCGCCGCCCTCAGTAGCCCACCCACCCCCATGGACCACTCCCGAAACCTCGGCATCGTACTCAACACTGGCACCTCCACATGCTTCAACACTCTACGCATCCTTCGCAAGACCTTCAAATGGATCCCCCAAATCAAGAAAGACCTTCACCCACGCACTCATAACCAACAGACTGGACTACGGAAATGCCCTCTACGTCGGAATCAACAAATCTCTGCTCTGCAAACTCTATACTATACAGAACACCATAGCCAGACTCGTTCTCGGCATCCCTCGACAAGAAGACACCTCTCAACACCTGCAAGACCTCCACTGGCTCCCCGTCGAGAAGAGAGTAAGCTTCACAATACTCACCCATGCCTACAAATGCCTCCACAACACCGGACACCAATACCTCAACAAAAGAATCTCTTTCGACGTACCCAAGAGAAACCTACAATCCGCCGTCCTCGCCGAAACCCTGCGCTTCCGCCTACCCAGTTCAAATGGAAGAGCCTTCTTCTACATCATGCCAAGACCTGATACAAGCTCCCAATCGCCATCAGATGCCCCACCTCTCTGCACATCTTCAGGAAGACCCTCAAGGCCTGGCTCTTTGACTGACCGGAGCTGCTTACCCCCCTCCCCCCAGTGCATTGAGACTCTCACATGTGAGTAGCGTGCTTTACATTTCCCTGATTGGATATCCTCGTCATCGCAAGCATGACTGTTTCAAAGTTCACCTTTAAATCTGTGAATTCTGATAGATGTCAGTCAATGCAAAAATTAATTTTGTGTACTGAGGTGAAACGCTTCAAAGTTAAAGAGTCCTAAGCACATTTTTAAATGACAAATTACACACCATGCAGAGGGCTCAGTTCCTGTTTTAGAGTTTTAAGGCAAACCAGACGAATGGCTGGGCTCTGACTGGGCACTTTTTTTTAGTGTGCTACTTACCCACATTTATATTGTTAATGAAATCCTTTCTCCCACTCTGGCAGCAAGCAGTCCATAACAAGAGTGGGGACAACAGGGAGGTCAGTTGCAATTAAAAAACACAAAGACTAGTGGACTGGTAAATAGTCTTTTGAAGACCTATAATGTGCTTTGGTTACGAGACAGAATATCGATGTAAAATAATTTGAATTACATAAATATCGAGTGGGCAATATCGTGGAGTGGAAATATCGAGTGCAAGAAAATCGTTGTCAAGAATATTGATTTAAAGGTAAGTAATATCTAAGTTAGTGTTATGTATTTTAGTATATATTTTAAATGTGTGTGATGTATTTTTTTTGTATAAGAATTGTTTATGTTTTTTAATATATGTGTGTAATTTTTAGTACTAATCAATTTCATTTTAATTAAATTTAGCATTTTTTAGTTCCGTAGCTGGTTGTGTGTTTATAGGGAAATAGGGTGCAAATTAATTTCATTATAACAAATGACCAATTATTTATTAATAATTAATTGAAATTTTGTAGTGTTAATCATGAGAAGTAATGTATTATTAATTAATTGGTTGTTAGTCAAAATTAATTAATTATGGTAATTGTGTAATTTATTTAGGTGTTAGTTGTGGGGTTTATAGGGGTAAAGGGTGGGATGTAATTGATTGTTAATTAATTAATAATAATGTTTTAATTAATATTAACTAATTGAAAATTAAATATAGAAATTGTGTGATCAGTTTTAGGTGCGGGCTGTGGGGTGTATAGGTGTAAAGGGTGGGAAGTAATTTACTTTTGATTAATTAATAATTATGTGTTAATTGATATTAATTAATTAATTGAAAATTAAATAAAGACATTTTAGGTGTGGGTTGTGGGCTTTAAAGGTGTGAGGGGTGGAAAGTAATTTATTTTTAATAATTAATAATTAGTTGATCTTTAATATTAATGAATTGCTATTTAATTAGGGTAATTGTTTATTTTTTGTGTTTGGGTTTTACCTTTATAGGGGTAAAAGGTGAGGAGTAAATTAATGTTACTTACTTTATAATTAGTTGTTAAATACTATTAAACACTTCGTTTTTAGTTGAAAATTGTGTAATTAATTTTTTTAACAGTTTAATTTTAGCTGTGGGTTGTGGGTGATTAAACGGGTAAAGTGTTTTAATTTGGTTTTTACTTAATAATATTTCTTTAATTTGTAATTAATTATGTAAATTATGGAAGTACTTTTTTCACAATTTAGATGTGGGTTGTGAATTGTGTGGTGTTATATGGTAGGAAATAAAAAACCTAAATTTATGTAATAATGTTTTTGCTTCTAAATATTTTCTAATTAAAAATACGTAATTGTTTGAAAATTATTTTTTTGCTTATTTAATATAACATTTGTAGGTATTTGTCATATGTATTTAACATTTTTTATTTTGAATGTTAAATATATTTGTATTTCAATTTTTAACATATTTGTATATTTTTATATTTATTTTGTTTTTTAAAATATATTTTGTTGATATTTTGTTTGTTTTTAATTTTGAACTGACTGGAGTGGGAACATTAATTATTACCCCTATGCTATCCAACACTTTCCTTACTGTTGCACTGACTTGAGTGGGAATAGTAAATTTTATTCCTCAGTTATTCAACACTTTCCCTCCTGTTCCACTCACTGGAGTGGGAATAGTAATTTTTACCCCTCCGCTATCCAACACTTTCCCTACTGTTGCACTGACTTGAGAGGGAATAGTACATTTTATTTCTCAGTTATTCAACACTTTCCCTCCTGTTCCACTCACTGGAGTGGGAATAGTAATTTTTACCCCTCCGCTATCCAACACTTTCTCTACTGTTGCACTCATTGGAGTGGGTATAGTAATTTTTAAATTTTTTACAATTCTTTTTTATTGTTAAACCAAAACACTGTCACAGTTATATTGAAACTGAAATTGTAAGGCATGGTAATTAGTAATACATTATACACAGTTCCACAGTAGCCTGCAAAGTATATTTCGCAGTTCACAATAGAGCCTTAAGTTGTTAGGGCCTCTAGGGGCGGCTGTGTCGGTAACACTGTTGGCTCACATATGGAACCTCTATAGTCATTCCATTTCTCCCATATTTGTATCCATTTTCTAGGGCATCCTCTTGTGGCTTATACTATTTTTTTATCAAAATATGGACCAATCCATGTGTCTTCCCATTGCCACTGTGTCGGGCTGTGTGGGCTCCCCACTGCCTTGCGATGTTCCTTTTAGTGACCATCAAGCCTAGTGCTACCCAGGTTTTTTCTTTGTTGCTCAAGTCAGTCGGTTCCCTTATATTCAGGAGGCATCGCTAGGCATCCACTGTGATCGTCTGCCCCAGAACTCCCCCCATATATGTGGTGACTGCACTCCAATATTGCGCTATGTGAGGGCATTCCCACAGTTTTTTTTTTTTAAATATATTTTTATTGCAGGAATCGGTAAATCAGTACAGTAGCGACCAGCATTGTATCACAAGCAGTAGTAATAGAATAAAGCCCTCCGGCCCCCCTCCGTAAAGTCTGTACACAGCCAACTGGCCCACAACCCTGGGGTCGGGCGGCGAAACGCACCGGGGGTCAGTAGGATGCTGGATCTGGTCCGGATAATACCCTGTCCGTCATCTGCTTTTCTAAACAAGCCTAAAACCCCCAAAATAAACCCCCTCCCCCAAAATGTCTACTAACTCAAAAACCCCCCCTCCCCCCCACCACCAGCGCCAGGGAGCTATCAACATGGGATCTGCTATTGGACCCACGGGGAAGGCAATAGAATTGTCAGTGCTGACGTTCACTGGGACTCGGGGCGAGTCGCTGCATCACTTTCAGAATCGCTGGGGGCACAATAATCCCTAAGGGCCTGCACCAGCATTTCCCACTCCATCGCGGCCTCCTGCGCCTTCTCATTACCCTGCCTCCAAGCTAGTTGATATCGCAGCGCGCTCTCACCCGCCGCCCACTTCAAAAGCTCACTGCGCCATCTGCTGCCTGCCGGACCAGATCGTGCCTTCCAGTTCCTGGTCACCTCTCGCTTAGCCAGGAGGAGCCCCAGGTCGATAAATTTACTGGAAATTGTATTCCTGGGGGTATGGGGGAACCAGTGCAAGAGCCCCACTGCCGCATCCAATGATAAGAGTCTCCCTGTCACCTCCTCCAGAGTCGTCGCTACCTCCCGCCAGTAGGACGTCAGTCCTGGACAGGCCCAGAACATGTGTAAGAGGTCCGCCTCCTGAGCTGGGCATCTAGGGCATTCCGCCGAAGCCGTGGCAAAATAACGCCTGATTTTCACCGGGGTCAGGTACGCTCTATGGAGAACATAATAGTGGATCAGTTGGAAACGGGTGCTGCGTGTGCCCTTCCAGGCTCGTCTCACCAACTGGGCCCAGGTCGTCTCCGGGATTTCCCTACCAATGTCCTCCTCCCAGCGGGTCCTCAAAGTGGCGAGAGGAGCCAATCCCTCGGTAATCAACCTGCCGTAGAGGCAAGTGACCGCTTTCACCGTGCCCGCCGACATCATTACGTACTGGCACACCTGAGATAAGTGGGGTTCCTCCTGCCCAGTCCTCCAGTGTGCCTGGATCGCTCGTACAATGGCCGAGTGCAGCAGAAAGTCGCCCCGGGAGATCCCGAAGCGGTCAATGAGATCCTGAAAGGACAATAGCGCTCCGTCCTCATACAGATCCCCGACGAGCTGTAAACCGGAATCCTCCCAGGCCGCCAAACGTGACCAATCCCCTCCGTGGGGGAGGGCCGTCAGCATCCCCAACGGTATGTCAGGCGCGTACGGCGTTCTCAGTTGGCCTCGGGCGTGGGCCCGATTCCAGCACAGTCGGACAGTCCGCTCCTCCATCGACAAGTCCCGCAGGACCAAACGTTGTCGCAGCGCTATAAAGGAGAGAACATGCCTGGCCATACCCGTCCCTCTACCGTCTTCCGGGCCCCGGAATTCCCTGGCGATCTCCTGGGTGAAGGTCTGGAGCTGCGCCGCCAGATAGTACTTCTCGAAGTCCGGCACAGCGAGCCCCCCCTCGTCTTTCGGCCTCATCAATGTAGTGAGGGCCACCCTCCGCCGGCCCGCCCCCCAGAGGAATCCAACCACCAGAGAGCGTAAGCGGCGAAACGCGGCCGGTGGGACCCAGATCGGCAAAGTCCGGAAGTAATATAATAACCGGGGAAGCGCCACCATTTTGAGCAGGGCGATACGTCCCGCCACTGAGAGCGGCAGCGTGGCCCAAAAGTCCATGCAACCCCGGAGTGCTCGAATGCAGCGGGCAATATTCCCATCAAGGAGGTCGGGTTGGTCGTGGTAAACGAATACCCCAAGGTACTTAAAGCAGCCTGGCTCCCATCTAATCTCCCTACTCAACGCAGGGGTGGGGGTACCCCTACGTACCGGAAAAAGACAGGTCTTAGACCAGTTCACTCGGAGGCCCGAGACCTCTCCAAACACCATGAGCGCCCCTTCCGCTCCCCGTAAAGCGTCGACCGGGTCCTCAAGGAAGAGCAATAGGTCGTCCGCATATAACGAGACATAATGCGGGCCCGCAGATGTCCATAAGCCCGTATAGTGGGCGCCCGAGCGAAGGCGCATCGCCAGGGGCTCCACCGCTAGCGCAAAAAGAAGCGGGGACAAGGAGCACCCCTGCCGCGTGCCACGTTCTACCGGATACCGCGATGAAATCAATGGGCCCGCTCGGACCCTGGCCGAAGCAGAAGCATACAGAACCGCGGTCCATCTGACAAATCCCTCCCCGAGGCCGAATCTCCGTAACACCGTGCGGAGGTAGTCCCACTCTAGGCTATCAAAAGCCTTTTCCAGGTCCACCGACAAGACTACCGGGGACGGGGCATCCAGAAATGGTTCCCCCAGCAAGCGGAACAGCCTACGAATATTCATAGTCGTGTTCCGCCGTGGGATGAAACCGGCCTGGTCCTCATGCACCAGGGAACTCATATGTCCCAGCAGCCTCGAGGCCAAGATGCTACTCAATATTTTGTAGTCCACCGTCAACATGGATAGGGGACGGTAGGACCCCGGGTCGGATGAGTCTCGGCCCGGTTTGAGGAGAGGAACCACCAACGCCTCACACATCGAACCCGGGAGTCGCCCCAGCCTCTTCGCCTCCCTGTAGACCTCCAGTAACCTAGGGGCTAGGAGGCCAGCGTAAGCTGCATAAAACTCCACTGGTAGGCCATCTAGGCCCGGGGTCTTGTTCCTCGCCATCCGTTTAATGGCCCCGCGGATCTCCCCTAAATCGATGTCGGAACCCAGAGCTTTCGCCACTTCCTGCCCTACTGTGCGGAGCTCCAGCGGGCGAAGATAATCATCAAGCCGGTCCGGGTCACGTGTGGAGCGACTGCGGTATAAACATTCATAAGAATGCCGGAAGCAACTAAGGATCTCCGGTTGGGTGCGTACCTCAGTTCCGTCCGCCCCACGCATATTTGTCGTCGTCTGGGACTGGCGCGTAGGGTTGGCCAGCCACGCCAACAACGCACTCGACCTGTCTCCCTCCGCGATAGACCGGACCGTATAGGCCTTATAATCAAAACAGCGGAGCCGTTCGACCTCCACCGCTACCCTCTCCCTCGCCTCCGCCGCTTGCGCCTGCAATTCCGGGCGTCCGGGGCGGCGAACTTCAAACTCGCGGAGTGCCCGGTCCGCAGCGTCTAAATCAGCTAGGATAACGCGCCTCACGCCCACCTTCTTAGAGATACAGTAGCCCCTCACCACCACCTTAAAAGCGTCCCATTCTAACGCCCTCGTACTCGCGGAGCCGCCGTTGGACGCAAAATAATCCGAGATTCTCTCCCCCAAGTCCGCCCTGAAGACACTGTCCTCGAGGAGCGCGGGTCGCATCTTCCAGGTGGGCACCGCCGGCGTCCCAGGAAACCAGCGAAGGTCCAATAGGAGGGGGTTATGGTCCGAGAAAGTCCTCGATAAGTACTCCGATCTGACCGCTGCCGAAACCAGTTCGGGCGAACCGAGAAAGCCATCTAGTCTGACATGCAGCTCATGGAGGCTCGAGAAATATGAATAATCCCTAGCTGCGGGGTGATGCGCCCTCCAAATGTCCGTCAAACCCCAGCGGGTCTGCCAATCCTGTCGACCCTTAGCCGTGCGACGGAATGAGGGCATTCCCACAGTATGTGAAGAAAAGTGCCCTCCCGGCCACATTTCCATCTACAATTAATGTCATTGCCATACCCTATCCTGACCAAGGCCGGTCCGGTAATATATATCCTGTGCAGTATTTTCAGCTGCACCAGTTTCAGCTTAGAGGATATCGCCCCCTCCCTCGGGGATGCCAGCGCCTCCATCCATTCCCCCCTCATCAAGTTCTGTTAAGTCACTTACCCACTTTGCACAGAGCGCAGAAGGGGATTAGGTGAATTATTTATACGTTTTAGATATGTCAGGGAGATTACGTTTTTGGGCATAAAGCCGTCCGGAAGCCTGCCCTCAAGGGGAGAGGCCTCAGGAGGAGTCTTCCGCTTCGGGATAACAGTGTATACTGTGTGTCGCACCTGCAAGTACCTAAATCTTTCAGTGTCTGCGAGCTGGAACTTATGTTGGAGGGCTATGAAAGGTACTACTTCTCATTGTTTCCAGAGATCGCACACATTTGAGAGATCCCTATCATGTCCCACCTATCAAACCCCTTAGTCTTCCAGAGATTTCCTAAGCGTACAGAGTCCCATATTGGGGTGAATCGCGTTATGGTGTTTGCCCATCTCATGGCTTTCTGGACCTGGTGCCAAACCTGCACAGAATGTTTTGTAGGGCCCTTCAGGGGGAACTTGACCAGTTTGGAATATGATGCTCGTGTATAATTCCCCCCTAGAAGGAGCCATCTATCCATGGCATAGCCAGGATCCGTAAGGGGCTGGTAGATACAGTGGTTGAGAGCTGCTAGTTGCGCTGCCCAGTAGTATTTCCTAATGTTGGGCGAACCGGGATTCCACCATCATACCAGCCAGGCACCAATTCCAAGAACGCGATTTGTGGCCAACCACTCTCCCAGAGCGGAGCTCGTTGCGCACTTTCTACCTGTTTGAAATATGATGTGGGAATCAGGGTAGGTGAAATTTGTAGGACGTATAAGAACCATGTCAGAGACATAATTTTAAACAACGCGGCTCTCCCCAATAGTGACAATGGAAGAGATTGCCAATATTCCACGTCAGACTTCAGGCGCTGCAGCGGGAGTAAGAGGTTAGTTAGCATTGTAAACTAGTTTGGGATCTCTAGTAATAAAAATCCACAAATACTTAAACCCCCCGGTCACTATCTTAAGTTGATATTCCTTTGGTAGGACCAGCGACTTGCCCTGAAGCACAAAAATTAATGATTTTGACCAGTTGATATACCCGAAGTATGTACTGAAATTAGTAAAGATATTAAGGACTCTTCGCAGGGATCTAGTTGGGGAAGCCAGGTATAGCAAAATGTTGTCTGCGTAGAGTGATATCCGGTCCTCCCAATCATTAGCCCAACGCAGTCCTCTTATTACGGGGTCTCGTCAGATTCAGCAGGCCTGGGGTTCTAATGTAAGAGCGAACAGCAGGGTGGACAGGGGGCACCCCTGTCTAGTCCCCCTGTGGAGGTGGAATATAGCTGATTTTGTGTTATTGACCACAACCTGTGAGAGTGACTCAGTGTATAAAAGGCGGACCCAGCTAATAAATTTCAGACTAATTCCAACCTTTCCAAGATGGCGAACAGGTATGGCCACTTAATGGTGTCAAATGCCATGGTGGCATCTAGAGACACCACAACTGCATCTTCTTTTATTGTGTCAGGCCTTCCCATAACGCCATGCACCCTCCTTAAGTTCAGGGATGTGTTATGCGACGGCATAAAGCTGGATTGGTCCTGATGAACCAATTCTGGAAGAACGTGAGTCAGTCGGGTGGCAAGCAATTTAGCCAATATTTTGGCTTCAGCGTTCATAAGCGATATGGGTTGATACGATTGACAGCTGTCTCTGGGTTTCCTCTTTAGGTATCACTACCAGGGTGGCCAGTCTTTGGTCCTGGGGAAGGGATCCTCCTCAATACTTACTTCGAACATTGCCCTGAGCTATGGGGCCATGTTATCAGGTCTTAATTTGTACAGTTCTATCGGGAGGCCATTCAGGTCTGGAGGGAACGAATAGCCTGTGCTATTTCGTCTGGGGTGATGTCCCCCTCCAACAAAGTTATGTCAGCATCTGCCAGTACCGACAGACAAATCTCTGCCAGTAGTTCTTTAGTTTCCGCCTGTTGTCTTCTGGACCTAGAGATATAGACCACACCATAATATCTATCAAACTCGTCCGCGATGTCCTGCGGGTCAGTGAGCCTTCTCCCGTTTGCCGCCCAATGTTCTGTGCCCAATCGGCTCACTGCTTCACTCCTGTCTAACCAGCCTCTCTCGCCTTTGGTGTATACTCCTCTTGTGTCAAGCAGAGAATATGTGGGGCACTTTGGTCATCTGACGTTGCGAGGCCATCCTCCAATCTGAGGATTTCTTCCTCCAGCCAGAGAAGTCTAGCTTGTCTGTCTTTTTTCACCTTGGAGATCTGAGATAGAGTGTGTCCCCTTATCACTATTTTAAAGGCCTCCCAAAGAACCTAAGCTGAGGCAACTGTGCCGTCATTTTCAGCAAAGTAGTGTTCAATTTCTTGTTCTAACTTTGATTTAAATATAGGGTTCTGAAGATGCCTGGGGCTAATAGGTGCAACCCGAGTGCAGTCACCCTTCCCAAACTCCATGTGTAGCCATGCTGGGGAGTGGTTGTATATCCCCCTAGCTAGATGTCTTACTTCCTTAATATAGCCAACTTGTGCTGCTGGGGAGAGAATGTAATCTAGGCGGGAAAAGCTTGTGTGGACCCTAGAGTAAAATGTGTATTGTGTCTTCTTAGGGTGATATACCCTCCACATGTCCACCAGACCCATGGCTTCCAGGAAAGGAAACGCGGGAGGTGCTGACGTGAGGGCGGTATGTCTGTAGGGAGTAGCGGTCCTGTACTCCAGAAACTACTGAGTTTGGATCTCCCCCTATTACAAGTCTCTCAGTGGGAAACGTAAGCAATACCTCCCAATTCTTTAAGGGTAATGTCTTGCAATCCTGGTGGCAGATACAGTGTAAGCCGTGTCAGCGCTGCACCCTCCCACTGACCAGATACAGCTGCATATCGCCCCAAATTGTCTGTGTAAACCTGCTCTATTGCTGTTAGGATGGTACGTCTTTTTAGTATGCCAATGCCCCTGTTGCAGTGAGTGCAACAGTAGGGAAAGCGCTGGATAGCGTAGGGGTAAAAATGACTATTCCCACTCCAGAGAGTGCAACAGTAGGGAAAGCGTTGGATAGCGTGCGGGTAAAAATTACTATTCCCACTCCAGAGACTGCAACAGTAGGGAAAGCGTTGGATAGCGTAGGGGTAAAAATTACTATTCCCACTCCAGAGAGTGCAACAGTAGGGAAAGCGTTGGATAGCGTAGGGGTAAAAAATACTATTCCCACTCCAGAGAGTGCAACAGTAGGGAAAGCGTTGGATAGCGTAGGGGTAAAAATTACTATTCCCACTCCAGTGAGTGCAACAGTAGGGAAAATAAATACTTCATATATTAATTTAAAAAAATATATTAATACCAATTACAAATTAATTAAAAATGATTACCAATTTAATATAATATTATAATTAATCAATTAAAAATACAAATAAAAAATATTTATTAAAAATCATTACCTTTTTAGTATGCCAATGCCCCTGTTGCAGTGAGTGCAACAGTAGGGAAAGCGCTGGATAGCGTAGGGGTAAAAATGACTATTCCCACTCCAGAGAGTGCAACAGTAGGGAAAGCGTTGGATAGCGTGCGGGTAAAAATTACTATTCCCACTCCAGAGACTGCAACAGTAGGGAAAGCGTTGGATAGCGTAGGGGTAAAAATTACTATTCCCACTCCAGAGAGTGCAACAGTAGGGAAAGCGTTGGATAGCGTAGGGGTAAAAAATACTATTCCCACTCCAGAGAGTGCAACAGTAGGGAAAGCGTTGGATAGCGTAGGGGTAAAAATTACTATTCCCACTCCAGTGAGTGCAACAGTAGGGAAAATAAATACTTCATATATTAATTTAAAAAAATATATTAATACCAATTACAAATTAATTAAAAATAATTACCAATTTAATATAATATTATAATTAATCAATTAAAAATACAAATAAAAAATATTTATTAAAAAATCATTACCTATTAATACAAATCCAGTGTTGTTGGGGAGGGGGACTTCAACTCCATTGCAGATGTGACCATGGATTAATCCCATCCCCCATTACCGACTGCTCCGGTCTATCATTTCTCGAAGGTTAGAGCCCTGTGGCAGGGTAGTTGGGGATTTACAGATATATGGCGCGCGCAGCACCCAGATGTGCGGGATTACTCATATTTCTCGGCTCTACATGATCTCCATGTGAGGCTCGATGTGACGTTATGTAGCGCTGACCTTGCTCCCCTTGTACTTAACAGTGAATATTTATCGCGCACCGTCTCGGATCATAACCCGTTGCTGGTGAGTTTCTGCTGGGCCAGGGAGCGCTCAGCAGTCCCGACTTGGCGTTTGAAACCAGAGTTGCTAGAAGACCCGTTTTTTAGGCCAGACCTAGAGACAGGAATAGAGCGGTACTTTAGTGAGAATGAGGGCACAGCGACGACGACGGCTGTTGAATGGGACGCTTTCATGGTGGTGGTCCGCAGTTTTTACATAGCTAATTGGGTGGGAGTGCGTAAGACGCTTCTGAGCGAGATAGGCACTGCAGAGGAGAATCTTAGGAACGCGGAGCGGAACCATTCTACTGGCACGGAGACGCGAGAGGGGGTCTCCAACTCGAGGGAAGCAGTGGCGGCGATTGTGGAACGTTTACGATGCTTTGACCATAAAGCCTATTTGGCCCGAGCACATGCCGAAAGGGCTAAGGTGGGTACGTTATTAGCATGGCTGCCCAACCCCATTCCTAGGTGTGCCCCTGTGTTGGTGCTGGCGTCCCCATCCGGGCAATTGGAATACACTCAGCAGCAAATAAACGCTCAATTTTGGGACTACTATGGCGATTTGTATAGTAGACAACTACAAGCCGAGGATGCAGAAGCACAGGCTTTTTTGGAGGATTTGGAGATGCCCATCATTGAAGTGGAGGAGGCAGACTCTATTGGTAGGGATATTACGCTCGCTGAGATACGGTATGCTATTAAACAGCTGGTCCTTAACAAGACCCCGGGTCTTGATGGCCTACCCGTCGAGTTTTATTCGGCTTATGTTGATATTCTTGCCCCTAGACTGCTAGCGGTATTTAAAGGGGGCCTGAACGAGAAGTTGAACCAGACGTACCACGTCCTGTCCTTTGTGGTATTACAACAAAAACTGCGTGCAGGCTCGTTGTCAACGGAGGAGAGCACATTGTGGCATTGCTGGAAGCGGTACCACAGTAGGATAGGAGTGCAACGCCTTTATGCCCCGGAGATACCACTGGGCATGTGTACAGTGCTTTTACATGGTGGTGATTGGTCGGCCATGGCGGAGTGGGAAGCACTCGGTTTGCAAATGGTGGGAGATTTATATGGAGATGGTGTCTTATTATCTTATGATGAATTACAGGAGAGGTTTGGACTCCCACGGGGTCATTATTTAATTCATGCAGCCTTGATTGCTGCCATCCAGAAATACTGGGGAACGGGCTTGTCAGAGCCCCCTGTGAACGCGGTGTGCCAATATGTCACGATGTCGGCGGGCACCTACAAAGCTGTCACTTGTTTAAATGGCCGTATGCTTGAGGAAGGGTTGCAACCGCTACAGAGACTCCGGTCCCACTGGGAGGCAGACATGGATAGGGAAATACCTGATCCGGCCTGGAAGAAAATAGTTAGGAGGGCACGGATGGGCACTAGAAATGCTAGATTTCAGTTACTTCATTTCTTCATATTGCATAGGGCGTACCTTACCCCAGAGAAGATCAATAAGTATTTTCATGTAGATGACGCACTGTGCCCCCGCTGTAGGATGAGGGGGGCGGGTCTTTTGCACATGTTATGGGATTGCCCACAGTTGGGCACTTACTGGAAGGACATCATTGCATTATTGAGTGAAATTACGGAGCGCCAAGTTAACCCAGACAAAGGCACCTGTATCTTACACTGGTTCCCCCACACTAACAAGACGAGATTAACGAACAAGTTTCTGGACTTGGGATTGGTGTTGGCCAAAAGAGAGATTACGTCACACTGAAAGAACTCGGGGGGCCCTAGTTTTACTAGATGGAGGGCTGCGCTACTTAAATGGGCAGGGAGCTAGCGTGTGATCCGCCTGCAGCAAGCTCAGAGATCCCACAATGACAAGGCATTGAAGACGGCGCGGGCATGGGAGGCACTGGTGGAGGAGTTGCGGTCACCTGCGGCAGACTCTGACTCGGAATTGGGCGCACCTGCTGGGAGTGGGGACTTGTGCAGTAGTTCCCCTATGTCCACGATGGAGAGAAATGCGGAAAGGGGTGCCCCGGCACCTCCACAATAGTCATAGTACTTTATATTGTTGTGTACCTAGTGCCTGAATTGCACTGCATTGTTGGGAAGAATGGATCTATTACGAAGGGTTGGTTTAGCGACACGCCCGTGAGTTGGGGGGGTGGAGGGAGGGATGCGGGAGGGTGCTACAAGATGACGTATTATTAATGTGGCTTTAGGATGCAACGTACGGTACTAGCTCAATATCCTGAAGATTGAAATGTATGCCTTGCGAACAGAACCGATTGATTGCCTTTTTGTAACTTGAATTGGTCACCATGTGCTATTGTTGTGGTAAGAAAATAATAAAAATATTTCCAAAAAAATAAAAAATGAAATACCATGTGTCAGGGGCAAATGATGATACGCCACACCCTCAGCTACAGATGTGGGTAATTTCAAACAAACATAGCAGTCACTTATCTCCATTGCCTCTATGTAATGTACTAACAGATTAGCGAACACATTTAAATGGGTTCTATTTTTAACTTTACTATAATGTAAACCTTCCTCATCTGATGCTTCTAAATCTACTTTGTGTTGTCTGAAGCTATCTATCCTTTCATGTGTATCTAACTTTTCAGGTGTATTTACCTTTTCATGTGTATTAGTGTCATTCTGCAGGTTTCTACTCATTAAATAAGGAATGGCTACTGTCAGTCCTAACCACACTATGAGTCATATTACTACACTACATGTGCATATTCTACAACATGTGTTTAGACAATTTCTTTTAGCTCTTCCATTAACAGTATGATCAGCCATTTTTGACTAAGGAGTCTTAGCTCCTCTTTGTGACTTTTCTACAGACTGTGGCCTGAAAACCTTTCTCAAGTAGGTCTCAGTTCTTTGTCAGTCTGATCAGCAATCACTTCATCATCACTTTCATACCTAATTCTAGATTTTCGAAATCTTCAAGGATGACATAGGTCCATTCAGGGCCTTTGAATTTATTATTCAGTCTTTTTAGTCGTGGACTTCTCCTTCTTGGTTTTTCTGTGGAGGGTCCAGCCTGACTTGATATTTCATTTACTTGCTCTGGTTCTTCATTTATTGTTTTAAGGTGAAATTTCAGTCTTTTAACAAACCCAGGCCACTTATCCCCCTTTTAGCTGGCACTGTCCTTTGACTTTCTTCAAATGCTCTTTTGTTTTATTTTATTCGTGGCACAATTTGTTCATTTTCATTTTCTATACTCCTCTCTATCTGACTTGGTCCAGGTCTTGTTTCTGTTTCTTCTGCCTGGATACTATTCTGGCCTTGTTCAGGAGTGTGCTGAATTTGATTTTGACTTTGATTTTGTTTGCCTTCTTCTTCCTGAACACATTTTTCTATACCTATCTGGTCCTGCTCAGGTATCTCGAACTCTTGTTCTTCTTCTTCCTGAGCCTTCACCCTAGTACCTATCTGTCCCTCCTCAGACTCTGGAGCTGTGACAGGTATACTGAATGTCTGGGTATATTGATATCTCCCTATCTGTTCCTCCTCAGAATTACTATTGGTTTTGATTTCTGTAATCTGAGTACGTTCTTCTATTCCTGACTCTTCCTCACTATCACTCTGTCTATCTAGATAGGTTTGACTTCTGGTTCTCACAAAATCTGCGGGAATGTCGATCACTGGAATCCATTCATCCTGACTGGTGCTCGGTTGTTCCTCATCAACTACTTTGGGATCAACTTCTTGAGACCCCTCAGCTGCACAACCTTCAGCTCCCTCTTCATCAGGTTCTGTCACCCTCTTGGTGTGACTCGCGTGGATCCAGTTCGGGATTCCCTTGCACTTCACAGCTGTGGTGGTATTACTTGATGTGAGTTTCCCCACCGTGGAGCTAGGCAAGATTCTCGAGTATGTTCTTTTACCACTACCCAGTCACCTGGAATCAGATCATGTGCTGGAGTTGATTGTCTGGTGACAGCGTCTTCTCCAACCTGGTGAGAGATAGAACGCACTAGGTCAGCCAGTTCTTTGCAGTACTCGAGTACTAAATCATCAGATATATTTATCAGCTTGGGTCCTGGCACCCATGCTTGCCTCATTGCTCTTCCCATGAGTATTTCATGGGGACTAAAGCCTGTATTTCTGTCTGGAATGCTTCTGAGTCCCATCAGAATAAGAGGTAAAGCTACAGGCCATTCTAAACGAGTGGATTCATATATCTTTCCCAATCTTGATTTGATTGTGCCATTCAGTTGTTCAACCACTCCAGAAGCCTCTGGGCAGTATGCACAGTGCAGCTTTTGCCCAATTTTAAATGCTTCACAGATTAGAGCAATTATTTCATTATTAAAATGTCTTCCTCAGTCTCATTCAATTGTTACTGGAAAACCGAAACGTGGAATGAGCTTTCTGAGTAGGAGTTTTGCTACAGTAATGCTATCATTTCTTCTGGTGGGATAGGCTTCTACCCATTTTGAAAATAGGCAGACAATGACAAGAACATACTTCAGTCCTCGACAAGGGGGTAACTGGATAAAATCAATCTATAGTCGTATGAAGGGACCCTCTGCCTTTCCAATCTTTCCTGGTAACACTACAGTTTTTTTCTCTAAGGGAGAGGTGTGGCGCCGCGGCCAGGGCGACTGACGCTGGAATCTGGGGATCAGGGTTCGATCCCCGGCTCCGGCGGCAGGTTAGCCCAGCACCATGTGACTCTGGGCAATTGCTCGCTTAATCTTCCCGACGGCCCCCAGCGCCTAGAGACCCTTACGGGTGATTGTGCGCTTTACAAATGTGGATTATTATTATTATTATTATTTCCCAGGATTCATCTGCTGGCAGATTAAGCTCCTATGGCAAAGACTCTTTGCTGTGTTCCGGAACTTCGCATTGAACCAAGTTTGTCTGAACAACCTGATCATGGCATCCCGCCCTAGGTGGGAATCTCCATGGAACATCCTAGCCATAGGAGCAAGCATACAGTCTGGTAACACAGGCCTAACATCAAGGTAAACAATGACACCATCTTCAGCTCTTCTCTGACAACCTATCTTCCTCCACTCTTCCTTTTCCTTTTGTTCTGCATAATTTTGCAAATCTCTCATTTCCTCCCACGTTTTCACTCTTCCAAGCAACATAAGTTGGCAGCTGCTTTCACATGCATCAATTTTCTTATTAATTGTAATTTTATGTTTGGCACAATGCTGGGCTAATTGGTCTGCATATCTGTTACCTGCTGTCACTTTGTTGTTGCCAGATTGGTGAGCAGCACACTTGACCACAGCCACTGTTTCTGGTAATTGGATTGCTTTTAGCAAATCTTTCCCATGATTTCCATTTTTAATAGGAGTACCTGATGAAGTCAGAAACTCCCTTTGCCTCCAAAGCTGGCCAAAGTCGTGCACAACCCTATAACCATACTGGCTATCAGTGTAGATGGTTATTTTCAAATTTTACCCAATTTTGCAAGCCCTTGTGAAGGCAAATAATTCGGCTACTTGTGCAGACTTGACTCCAGGTAAATAGGATGCTTAGACTGGACCCCATAAAGTACATACAGCATAAGCCGCACTCAATCCTCCTTCCTCATGTCGCATGCATGAACCATCTACAAATAGCTCATGTTCTGAATTTATTAATGGCTCTTCTCTTACGTCTGGACGAGGTTATGTACAGTACTACATAAGGTCAATACAATTATATTCGAATACATTTTTGACTTCTGCAAAATGTGATTCAGGCAATAGTGTTGCTGGGTTCGGATTATTACACCTTGCAATCGTCACATTTGCTGCACCTAGAAGAATTTGCTCATACTTAGTCAGCTGACTAGGAGTCAAATACCGAGTTTAATTCTTGTTAGCAAAATCACAACTGCATGTGGAACATACACAGTTACTGGATGTCCCATAATAATGGACTCACTTTGCTCAAGACTCATGCAAGTTGTAGCTACTGCTTTCAGACAGCCTGGCAACGCAGATGCCACTGGATCTAGTGTGGAAGAAAAATATGCCACAGGATGTCTCATCAGACCATGTGTCTGAGTCAGAACTGAGAGTGCACAATTGTCTCGTGTGTCACAAAACAGTGCAAAGTCTTTGGAGTAATCAGGCATCCCTAGTGCTGGAGCTGAGCACAGACAATCTCGTAATTTTAAGAAAGATGACATGCTTTCGTCATCCCATTCTACTGGGTCTTTTCTTTGTCATTTGTATCAAAGGTTTATTCTGATTCTTTATGAGGTAACCCCTCTGACAACTCTCTCTATCTGGTGCCCCAGATATTTCACTGATGTGGTACAAAATTGTAGTTTCTCAGGTGATACTTTGTGTCCTCCTTCACCCAAATGATTCAGTAAAGGAAGGGTATCAGTAACACAGTCATTTCGAGTTTTAGACGCCACCAGTAGGTCGTCTATATACTGGACCAGTACTGACTGTCCAGGCAGTACCAAAGATTCAAGACACCTTTTCAAAATCTGATAAAAAATCAAAGGACTCTCTGTGTACCCCTGAGGGACGCGGTTCCAAACGTACACATGGTCGTCGAATTTGAACGAGAAAAAATATTTGCTATCTGGATGTAATGGAATGGAGAAAAATGTATTCAAACGGTATTTGATAACGAATCACAGCAGGATTTGGCACAACTGGACAACATGGGACAACGATTTTATAAATTTTGCGGTGGTCCTGTACGACCCTGTACTTTCCGCTTGGTTTCTTTATGCCAATTATAGGTGAGTTACATGGACTGCTCATTATTTCTTGCAAAATGCCTGCTTCAACTAGACGCTTTATTTCTAATGCAACTCCTGCTTTTATTTCTGGGCTCATTTTGTACTGTCAAATATTTGGGTAAACTGCACCTTCTTTCACTGTCACTTTTATTGGATCGACATTTGCCATTAATCCTACATCTTTTCCTGTAAAATCCCACACATTAGGATTTACCGTATCCTGTAATTCTCTTGGCAGGTCTTCTAAAGTAAACTTTTTATTTTCAGTTTCCTGTTTTGCTAACATTAATGTATAAATTCCATCTTCCTCTGGGGTTTGAATTTCAACGCCACCTGGTGTGTAAAAGATAGTGCAATTCATTTTACACAACAAGTCTCTACCTAATAGGTTGACTGGACTGGAATCGCACACAACAAAATTGTGCATTTCCTTAAAATTACCTATTCTGACTTCCATTGGTTCTGTAACTGGGGTACTAATTTGTTTATTAGAAACGCCCACTACTTGGACCGCTTCTCCCGAGAGGGGTAGGTTTGGAACATCTGCTGTTCTCACAGTAGAACAGGTAGCGCCAGTGCCCAACAAAAAGGTAATATCATTTTCCTCAACTTTTCCCTCAATGTATGGACCTGACTGATCTACCGGAAAGGATGCGCCAAGTACGCACTACTCGTCCTCCCCTCTCAGGCACTGTCAGAAACTGTCTTCATCAAAGTAGGTGTCACTCAAAAGAAATTGTGGTGTCACTGCGTCTTTCCTAGCACTTCCCTCCCAATTTGTGGTATCCACACTGTATGAGACTTGTCTCTCAGAATTTGGCATAGGTGCTAGTTGCAACTGGTTCTGTATCACCTGTGGTTGCTGTTTATTCGACATCTAATTCTGCGTCTGTGGATTCAAAGTGTTAGTTGGCACGTTATTATTCAATACAGCCTTACACTCGTTTTTCCAATGCCCCAATTTTCCGCACCCATGACAGGGAAATTTCTTTTTGGCTTCATCCCTATTAAATTTTCCTCTTACTTTGCCCCCACTTCCTTCTCCTTGGGTCTGAATATTCTTCATTTGGCTTAATTGGAGTTCTTGTTGCTCTGCTAGTTTTACCTGTGCCCACATTACCTTTTCCTCTAAATTCTTTCGTTTATTGTCAATTTCAGCTCCACAATACTTTGCATATTTTAAAATTTCATCTATCGGTTTGGCCTGCCAACAAATCTTACGATCTTTAATCATTTGTGAAATTTCTGGCTTTAGCCCTGACACAAACCGATAAATAAAATGTGTCATGTCTTTTGTATCAATATTTTCTAAGCCACTGTACTGCTTGAATACCTGTAAAAGGCACTCATAGTATGCATGTACTGATTCATCCTTATTTTGGGTAGTTCTGTCTATTCTGGTCCAAACAGTTTCCTTTGGGGGTACTTTTCCTTTTAAGTACAATATTACTTGATTGTATTTCTTCATAACCTCATCTGATGGGGCTCCTGTTTTCGGGTCTCTAGGGTACTCATCATTAGACCAATCTATCGCTATTTTACATTCTGTCCATGAATCTACAGGAACAACAATGTCAAACAACCCATCCAAATCTTTTAACAATACTTTTGAAGGAGGAGGAGCTACGCTACGAATCAAGATGGCCGCGTAAGCTCCCGGCTCCGCCGACCTCCGCCAGCAGCTCGATTATCCTGTCTTCAATCCTGACCTTACACCTGATCTCCTTGTTTATGAAGGTCTACTGCTTCTAAAGGTGCAATCCCGAGATTTCCACCTCATCGGCTGACGAAGATACACCGTGTTTCCATTCTCGGCCTAACAACGTGTGGAAGCCGGGGCCTCGATTTCTGGACTACCCGGGTCAGAGTTGAACAACATCGGCCGTGAGACCTGGACTGAGCCCAGTCTCCCAAAGAGTGCCTGAATTGTTGTCTTTTTGTGGCGATCTCTTGAATGATCTACACCGGGGACACGCCAGCGTGCCACGCCAGCTGCTGTGGTGGGGGTCTGGTGCCTGGAGACCTTGCTGCCTTCCCGGGGTCGACGGGCTGGGGCCCTCTCTGACGGCGAAGGTGTGTTCTGTAAGACGAGGAGCGCCCATTATTTGATATCAGATTTGCGTGGCCTGCGACTCCGGAGCAGCCGGCCTCCGGGGTTCAAGTCCGGCTCTGTCGCCTATTGAGAGGGGATGGAGCGGACGGAAGGCACACCATCGCTGCAGGCCATTGTGGCCGCCATTGGGGCGCTCCATTCGCACACCGTCTCTGTGTTCCGGACACTGATGGTGAAAGTGGACGGTATCCTGGAACCTGAGGACGACACCTCGTTTAGTTTCCAGCTAGAGATGGTACCAGCGGTGCATTGCACATCAGAGGTCGAGGTCCCCGTGCATAACCCAGAATTCATGAACCTTGACGGTCCCCTATTACCAACAAGCCAGCCCGTGCTTCTCGCTAGCGTCTCTTGCCGGACCCTGCTGCCGCCCAAGACATCTATAGATGGTCTTCCATGTGGCTACGAGTTCCTTGGTGATGGTTTCGGATACTCGCTGTTCTTGGACACCTTTCCTCGTTCGAGCCGTGAACTTTTCTCCTGTATTCGATCCTTCTGTGCTGACAAGAACTTTTATGGACGCTTTGCCTTTACCATCAGAATGGCGGCTCGAGTAGTAAAGACTCTTCTGACGGACCGTACTGGCCAGGGCTGAACTTTATCGCTGGGATCCGATATAATAGCTTATGGCAATGCCGGGGTTGTGCCTATATTGTGACGGGAATTGGGTGGTTGTTGTTTATCCTCCCCTGACTGGTTTGTATAATTGCTAAATATTGATTTTACCATGTCTCGGGGTGGTCGCTGTTGGCGGGGGGTATGGGAGACCGGGAGTGTGTTTGCTTTCTCCTCCTCCGCTTTCTCTTTTCCCTTCCTTTAGGGTAGTTCTTGGGCGACAGGCACGCTGCTAGTGGGGTTAGGCCGTAGCCATTGCAGGGGTGCAGGGTGGGGGGTTAGGGGTGGGGTTTTTTATTTTGCCTTTCTTTTGTTCTATGGCCCCTTTTGTCTTTTCTCTTTCCTTCTACGAGAGATGGGCTGTTTATTTTTCACGAATCCTTTATGGTCTGGGTGTCTTCGCTGGCTTAATTATCCTGTAACATTGTGGACAAGGTCGCGCGGGTGGGATTGCTTTTGATTGATTAATAGATTGCTTATTTCCTTTTTCCGTTATGTGTACCCGTGATGGGCCTTTTACTTCTTACAGTGATTATTGTTTGTATATTTCCCCCACCTGGCCCTGTTCTGTATTTCACTGCGAAACACCTGATATCTGTATTGCCTACTCGAGGGGGCGTGGCCAAGAGCCGTGCATGGCGGACGTGTAGCGCAGTAGCTCCGTCTTTCGCCCTTATTACACTCGCTATTGATCCTGTCTACCCTTGCTGCGACCACCCCAACCACTAGCCCGGACCTGAGGCGGACGAGCGGTGGGCAGTAACTGCGCGTGGACCGCGCCGGACGCCGTCTACAGCCTGGGAAAGCCGCGGCGACCGCTGGGGCCTACTGCGAGAGGAGAAGCCACGGCCTCGATTTACCCTGGGACTGGCCTGCCGCTGACTGCCAGCGGGCCGCCGACGAGAAGCCGGTCGGGCACCAGGGAACTGGACTGTCCCAATTAACACCGGAGGACCGGCAACTCATCCTGCACCTCCCGGACCGGCTCCTGCATCGCCGGCGGGCAGCCGAATTCCGCGCTGCCCTGCATGTCCGACTTGTGGCCGGAGAAGCGCCGGCCTGCGCTGCGCCATCTAGATTGCGGCGTGAGCACCAGAGGCAGGCTCCTGGGACCGTTGGACGAGCTGAGTGGGGGCCGCTAGAAACCTGAGCCCTGATATTGCTGTGTGTACCACCGACGGCGGCCCGACGGGCCTTCGTACCGGAGAGGCGGCATGGGCGCCATCTTGACTGCTCCCCGACCGGCGGCGTCTCCGAGGGGGACGCGGAGGACATTGGCGTCGCCTCTGATCCACTGAGAGCAACAAGAGAGACGAGGACCCAAGGTAGGGACGCGGCGTCCACACAGCACCTTCAGCCACGCTACCACTAGGGTTGCGAAACAGCGTGGAGGGGTCCAGTTACGGGAGAAACCCGAGTGGCTCACTACTGGTTGCGAGGGCCGCCCTCACTGGGGCAGGTGAGGAGCATCATACCGCTGTTCTGCCTCTGGCCTCCTCCTGCAGCCGCTTGCCCATATTTACCACCACGCCAAGACTACTGCGGCGACTACTAAGGGGTTCCCCCAAGATACAGCGACAACCAGGCCGGGTGACCCGCCTCTTCCACGCCACACTTGACCCTCTCCGACACCAGGGGACTGCCCCTCCTACCGCCTTCCCCGCTGGGATCTCGTTGAACACGTGGAAACCTGCAGAGCCCAGAGCGGTGCCCTGAGGGCCCATCATCGGCGGACGGACACGCGAACACCCCAACGCCGCTCTGCATACTAGGTCGATGGGACGACACAGGGGCAGAGCCTAGGACCCCGGTGCATCGACGGACATGCAGTCCACCGGATCTGAGGACCTTCTTTCCTCCTCGAACATGGACGTCATCCCACCGACTGGGAAAGGGTCCCAGGACGCCAAACTAGATCTTATCCTTAACGAAATACGGGCCACAAGGGAAGCACTGGAAACGCGTATAGACAATATGGCGACCGGTCTCTCGTTGCTCCGTGCAGACCACAATAAACTTGCTGAGAGGGTCTCCGAACAGAAACTCGCACTGAATGACCTCATTCCCCAACAAACGGAGCACTCTGCAAAACTGGAAGGCGTAGAAAAGCAGCTGAGGCACCTATGGGACAAGGTGGATGATGCGGAAGGACGTGCCCGCCGCAATAACGTCCGCATCTTAGACATTCCAGAACGGAGCGAAGGGAGGAACCCCACCCAATTTGTGGAAGACTGGCTCCGTCAACTAGTGGGCCCACAAGATCTTACCGCACTATACAGTGTGGAGAGGGCACACAGGATACCGTCCAAGCCGCCACAACCAGGAGCGCCTCCGCGTCCTCTGATCGCACGCCTCCTCCACTACAAAGACCGCGATACGGTGCTGCGCGTGGCCCGGGAGAAGGCACCAATTCGCTACGAGGACAAGAACATCTCCGTATATCCTGACTTCACGCCCATAGTCCAGCGGGCCAGATCCACCTTTCTGGGAGTGAAACGCAAGTTGCGTGAGAGAGACTTAAAATATGCCCTTCTATTCCCTGCACTCCTTAAAGTACTGCACAGTAACAAATCATACTTCTTTGACTCGCCGGAGGAAGCGGCGGAGTGGATGGAGGTGACGTTAACTCCGCCTGCCTCACAGGACCCCTTCCTGGCCAACAGGGGGAAGGGCCACAAGACTCACTCAGATCGGCAAAGCACCACTTCGGATACTCGACAGGCACCGCCGCAGAGAACATCGCCGACGGATGCGGCCGCTGCGAACCATCCAGAGGACCCCACACCTGTGATGCAACTAACAAGGGAGGCGCTCGCCGCCCATGATGCAGGCACACCTAGAGACCTGATTAGCAACTCTGACACACGCACTGATGTTTTGGGGTCAGCAAGCAGCGTCCAGCTATTCCCGAAGATCACGGCGCAAACATCAGAAGAATTTTAACATCACCATCGTGACCGCACTCCAGGTGGTAACGTATAGACTGTATTATTCCTTGCACCCGGGTGGGCTGCTCAAGGGATTGCTTTGATAAGGGCCGCCATGCCACCGCAGGCCAGTACAGGTACGGCGAAAGCAACCTGCGCCCCCCGCCGCAGGCACATGAAACTGTTTGACTTTTGCCTCAGTTGGGCATTATGGTTTGGACCTCAAGCCCGTTGGCCTGGGGACCTTAGTATTCATTGACTGATTATTTGTTTGACACTCCTCCTATGCCAGAAGAAGTACCTGACACGTGCACCAACATACACATTCCTATTGCACTACACGACCGGACATGGGACCACTTAATGTTTATAGTTTGTGCACCTGGAATGTGCGGGGTTTGGGCTCGATTCATAAACGGCACAGGATACTCGCACAGCTGAACCGAAGGGCGTCATGATGGCCTGCCTACAAGAGACCCACCTGAACTGTACTGAGAGTTTGAAATTAACTAAGAAGTGGAAAGGCCAGTTTTTTGCTACGTCCTATTCTGCATTCTCTAGGGGGGCTGCTATCTGGCTCCGTAATTCTGTTCCATTTAAGCCACTGGAGCAACGAATTGACAAAGAGGGTAGATATGTATTTGTGAGGGGTTTACTGGATGGGGCTCCTGTCGTGCTTGGCTGTGTGTACTCCCGGAATTCGGGACAGCCTGATTTTTTGATTGCTGTCAACAGGGTCATTGCGGATTGGACGGAGCACCAATGGGTGGTGGGAGGGGACTTCAATGCTGTGTTGGATGTAGCCCTGGACAGGTCACACCCCCCACTACATGCCACGGAAAGCAGGCGACAGGCGGAGGCACTGACACAATGGGCGGAGGGATGGGACCTAGCAGACACATGGCGATGCATGCATCCACAAGACAAAGAATACACCTTTTACTCCCCCCCCACAACCTCCACACCAGGATAGACCGAATTTTCTGCTCCCGTTCCCTACTGGGGTCGGTTATCCAGGCCCAGCACATGGGAAAGACCCTATCTGATCACAATCCAGTTGAACTAACTTGGCAATGGGGACGTCAGACGACCCCTATCCCGACCTGGAGACTACCCACAGAGCTACTGGAGGATACGGTCTTCAAATCCTCTATGGCGGATGCCATCGAGGGTTATTTCGACACAAACTCTAACACTGCTAGCTCCCAACAATTGGAATGGGACGCCTTTAAAGTTTACATTAGGGGGGAAGCGATGGCCACTAAAGTGGGCATGAGGAGAGCAGTAGTTGCAGATCTGAAAGATGTGGAGGGTAAACTAGCATCCTTAGAAAGTGAGGCAGCGGACACGAACACACATTTCACTCCACTGCAGGATGCGCATGTAAAACACGCTGAACTACTAGAGGACTTGCGAGTATTGGACTGCAGGGAATACACATTGAGACAACACACACAAGCGGATAGGGCAGGCGCTCTACTGGCCCGTATCTTACGTGACTCCCCGGTACAATATCCCATCCTAGAAGTGTTGGACCAGGACGACATACTAGTTTCAACACAAGCAGGGATAAACGCTGCGTTCAAGGACTACTATATCACGCTCTACGGCCCCCACAATTGCCTCTCACACACTGCATTCGAGGGTTTCATGCGGGATTTAGAACTGCCCAAACTCACTGACAATCAACGCGACGATCTAAAGCGTACTATTTCTATAGCGGAAATTAGACAGACGATGCGTGCCCTCCCCAGAAACAAAACCCCTGGGACGGACGGCTTGCCGGCCGAATTCTATACCGCATTTATGGATCGGTTGGCCCCACGCCTCCATACCCTTTATTTGGAGGCACTACGGACTGCCTGCTTGCCGCAGTCCTCCCTTCAGGCTTTGATTACCTCCCTCTTAAAGCCGGGCAAGGACAGACTACACCTCGCTAGCTACAGACCCTTATCTTTACTTAACACCGATTACAAGATACTGAGTAAACTACTAGCGACAAGGCTGGCACAATACATACCACATTTGATTCACCCTGATCAGTGCGGCTTTGTGCCAGGCAGGAGCACGGCCATGAATCTTAGGCGACTAGCCCAGCTGATGCTGCGGGAACAGTCGGCCCTAGGCTCGGAGGGATGCATCTCATTGGACCTGAAGCAGGCTTTTGATTCCCTCAGATGGGATTATATGTTCGCTGTGTTCGCGAGATTCGGAATCCCTAAAGAGTATATAGCATGGGTCCAACTGCTTTACACACGCCCCACGGCCCGGGTGCGCACGTCCAGGTGCATTTCAGATCCCATAGTTATCGCAAGGGGCACGAGACAAGGTTGCCCCCTCTCCCCGCTCCTCTTCATTCTAGCGCTCGAGCCACTACTCAGTAAACTACGGACTATGGCCACCCACCGTGGAATTAAAAGGGGTAACACGACGCATATAGTGTCAGCCTATGCTGACGATATTATCCTCTACCTGCATAACCTGAGAGGTGACCTGTACCCTATCCCCTCTATATTTGAGGATTTTAGATCGATACCTGGCCTCACTATCAGCGAGCCCAAGTCCTACGGGTTTACCTTTGCCGCCTCTGCCTTGACTACACCGCTTCTCTTTGAGCCTCACGCGTTTCCAATAGCAGATACTACGTTCCGATACCTCGGGATACAGGTTTACAGGGATGCCGACATGATGATTGACGGCAACCTTGGTAGGGCTATGAGGACCATAAAGTCACAGATACAGTTCTGGTTGTCACTCCCTCTCTCAGTGGCCGGCAGGATTGCCATTTCCAAGATGGTAATGCTTCCCCGTCTCCTTTACTACTTTACAAATGTACCGTTCCTGATCCCTGCCGCGACGTTTAAAGTGCTTGACACTCTCCTTATAGAACTTATATGGGGACAAGGGCGAAGGCGTATAGGTCTCGCTAAGCTGCAACTTGCAACCAGTGCGCGAGGTATGGGAGTACCTGACTTTGGGGCCTACAACTTTGCATGCCAACTGCAGTGGCTAGCCTACTGGCTTGCTGGTAGGAACCTCCATGAGATTAGCATGGTAGATGACGATCATGCTAAGGGAAGAATACATATCCTACTCCTTCCCCGTTCGGAATTGGCAAGAGACGCCCCGCCGCTTCTCCGGCTTGCAGTACTATACTGGCGAAGGGCGGTGAAATACACTACCCCACTGTCAACCTACGCTCCCACGATTCCGCTACTGGGATTACCATTGGGGTCAGGACCGCTCACGACACAAAAACTGATGCTATGGCATGACGCAGGTGTGACACACATAGGAGACCTTTTTGCTGAAGGACAGATGTTGTCATTCGATGACCTCAGGTCTGCGCATGACGTACCCAGGGGTTCGTTCCTCATGCATGCTAGCATCCGCCGCTATGTACTGGGACACTGGGCGCCTGGGGGGATAGAACCTTCTACGAACCCCTTGCTGACGATGCAATACCTCATGGGCACAGGAAGCCATCTGACTAAATGGCTCACTGCTAGCATTAGAGCGGGTCGAGCGGTTTTACTAACGCCTCTCAGGACTAAGTGGGAAGAAGATATAGGGAGGCCATTAAGGGGAAAGGAATGGGAGAGGATCCTTCAATTCCCCAAGAAGGTGGCTAGAAACCCTAAATTTAAATTCATCCAGCTAATGGTCCTGCACAGGGCTTACCTAACACCACACCGATTACATGCCATGTTCCCCAACGCCTCTGACGCCTGCCCTAGATGCGCTTTAGTAGATGCGTCACTGACACATATGTTTTGGAGTTGCCCCAAACTGGGCTATTTCTGGACTACTGTTAATGACACACTTACGAACGCAGGTGCACTGATGCAGCCGCTCACCATGGAATACATGCTCTTGGGGTTGGGTCCTACGGCGCGTAGGAGAGGCGTTGCGACACGTTTTACTGATGTAGCAATGCTGCTTGCGAAGCGTGCAATTACGATGAGGTGGAAGCCTCTCAAGCCACCTGACCCTGATTTGTGGAAAGCGGAACTGTTGCGATGGGGTAAAGCAGAGGGAGCGGCGCTACAACGCGAAGAACGCAGAGGCCTCAGAAAAACACCCATCTCACTAGATTGGTTTGCTATACTGGGGAGGGTGGAAACAGGGAGTGATGAAGAGTCTGATATTTCAATGCTGTAAACTGTACTGAGCGAAGCTGTTGATGGACCTCCATAGGCCTCGCACGACCAAGTTGCACTGAATTGGGACACGAGGTAACTCGTGCTTCTAATGCTTATACCACTGTCTAGTTGTGTAAAACGCAAAATGTGCATCGTAGAATTGTACTGCCTGTTGGGAGCGCTCTGGTACTAACTGCTATGTACATAAGTTCGGTAGGAGTGTCTAGGGTGGGACCTTCTGTGGGTGGAGGGTGGGTTTTTTCCTTAGTTTCTTACGGGGATTGTTTGATTGTCTGATAACACTGAAAATCTTAAAATGTATGATACACGCAATATTGCTGAGCCTGATGGAGCTGTCTTACTCCTAATTAGAAGCTATGATACTGCAACTGTATAAATGCTCTGACCATCCTGCTAATAAACATATTTTCAACAAAAAAAATCTGTATTGCCTACTCTTGTCTTACTGTTAAAACAAAAAAATATATAAAAAAAAACAATACTTTTGAAACCTTCACAAATCTTTTGACCTGCCTGTACCATTCTACAGGATTCTCTCGGAGTTTTGGAAAATCATTTGAAAATGATAAAATATCTTGTCGGGACCATGGGACATGCACATAACCTCCTCCTGGCGCTTCTCTCATTGGGCACAACCTTTCCACCTTCTCTGGTTCTTTTAATACATATTCAGATACAGTGCTTTTCGCTTGAGCATCTTCCTTTTTAGGTTTCGACCTGGCGAGGGGCACGCAGTGCCACTCCCAGATCGAAAACTTTTGTCTTCAGTAGGGATGTTTGGACCGCCTCTGTTTCCAATTGGCTAGCTCCATAAATGGACGCTAGCCATTGGGAGATAGAGGATGTCAATCACGCTTTCCCGTGAAAACGCGATTCGGGGGCGTTTCTGTGTCTTTTTTTAAGTACCGCCCACTCCTCTTCCCATTGGCTGGAATTTTACCTTCCAGCCAATGGGAAGGGGAGAGCGCGAAAAACACGCCCCCGAATCTGCCGGCGGGACACCCCCGTGACGTCATTCCCGGGCCGCGCTGTGATTGGCTGCCGGCCCGGGACCTGACTTGTTTGTTTGTTCTCTCCTTCATGAGGTAAGTTGTGCCCCCTCCTGCCTGCTGTCCGTGTCTTTTTCACCCCCCTCCCGCCTGCTGTCCGTGTCTTTTTCACCCCCCTCCCGCCCACTGTCCGTGTCTTTGCCCCCCTCCCGCCCGCTGTCCGTGTCTTTGCCCCCGTCCCACCCGCCGTCCGTGTCTTTCTTTTTGCCCCCTCCCGCCCGCTCTCCGTGTCTTTGTTTTCGCCTGGCAAAGGCTCTTTCAGGGCCATCCACAGACTCCATCAAAGAGCGTATCCGTGCCGAGGTGTTACTCTGGCGGCTTCATAGATGCGGCAGCGCCCGCACCGTAGCTTCGTAGGGGAGGGCATGCCCAAGCTCTCGGCCGTACACATACATGTTGCCACATCCCAAAGCCTAGCATGAGGCCGACCATATTAATGTTTTTTTTGTTTTGTTTTATATATATATACGTATAGCATTTTAATTTTATGGGACACATTTTGCAGACTTGCCCCAGCCGAGCGGGCACCGAACGCGAGGGTTAGGCGGGCCGCGGTGACAAGTGGGGGGCCTGGAAGGGAGGAGTGTGTGTGTTTGACTGTGATCAGTGCACCGGCGGCAGCTGCTGAGTCCGATCAGGAGCCCCTGACAATGATGTGGGCAGGGAGCGTGCTCTTTTTTCAAACAATATATACATATATATTTTTAAATTAGGGGGGCGGGGGGACACATTTTGCAGGCTTGCCCCAGCCGGGCGTGAGATGTGGGCAGTGTTATGAGGTCGCAGGCGGCCAAACGCAGCGGGGTGAGGCCGTTAACGTGTTGGCTCCATTAAAACATTTCGGAGCCTTCTGCTCAGATTTGGGAGGGGGCACCGAACGAGGGGGATAGGTGAACCGCGGTCACAAGTGGGGGCCGGGAAGGGAGGTGCCTTAAGCGCGAGACGTGGACAGTGCTACTGGGGTGCGGACAGGCCACACACAGCGCGGAGAGGCCGTTAACGGGTGTTGGCTCCATTAAAACATGTCCGAGGCTCCTGTTCATATTGGGAAGGGAGGTGCCTTGGGCGCCAGACGTGGACAGTGTTACGGTGTTGCAGGCGGCCACACACAGCGGGGTGGTGCCGGTGAGGCCGTTAACGTGTGTGGGCTCCATTAAAACATGTCCGAGGCTTCTGTTCATATTGGGAGGGGGCACGGAACGAGAGGGTTAGGCGGGCTGCGGTCACAAGTGGGGGCCGGGAAGGGAGGCGTGTGCGTGTGTTTGACTGTGGTCTGTGCACCGGCGGCAGCTGCTGAGCCATCCCATGACAAAGGCGGGCTGGGAGCCCGCTCTTTTTCAAACGGCAACGGCCTCTCCAGCCCCCGCTCCCTGCAGAGGGCGGGCCGGGCTCTCCCGCCTCACAGGGCGGGCGCTTGGAGCTCCCGCGCAGGTCCGCAGCTCCTCCATATAATCAGCCTGCGACAGTTGTGCATCGAGCCCCCTTTGTTGGGGAGCGATTCCCCATTGAATTGACTGATTGGGGAATAAGTGGGTCGAGAGATGAGTGAGGGATAAATGCGCAATAAATTTGGGGCTAACACGTTTTATGCCAAATAAATGGAGGCCAATTCTTATCGCCCTAACCGAATTACTGGTTTACTGCCTCCTAGACAGCTGCCCTATCCACTTGGAGGCTGCCCGGGCTAATTGTGTGTAATTCTCCGGCTGGAAAGGACTTTTACCGTTTCTTATGAGGTCTGCGGGCCCACCGGACAGATAACGCCATCAGATTTCCCTAATCTGCCCTCACTTTTGTTTGCTTTGGGGGAGCTTTTGTGAGCAGCTGGGACGGTAGAAATGAGGCCGCGTTTTCTGGAAGGATACGAAGAGCTGTGTCTATGCTTCGACCGGTTTATCCGGTGCATTTGTTCAAATCAAACCCACATTTAGGTGTAGATTCGAGTAGCGCTGTCAAAGTCTGCCTTGGCCCTCTCTGCGCTATCTTCAGGGATGGCAAGCATCATAAAGCAGCAAAGTCAAAAAGATTTTATTTGTATTGCTACTCATATAGAGGACCACAAATATACAATTTACAGATATAAAGGAAAAATAATTTTTACATATAATCAATACAATGGTAAAAAAGATTTTAGAAACTTAAAAAAATTATAACAAACAAATTCATTTGACGGATATTTACATAGCTGCAAAAGTTCACTCACTTTGACAATTCTACAAGTTTGATAGATCGGGGCAAGGTATCTGGTGCGTGCAGTAGTTACATTTATATTGGGACACACAAACAGCAAATGCTCAATATCTTGGTCTCCCCCTTCACACAGGGGGCATAGGAGTGATCTTCCAGTCGACCACCTTGCTGTGTAAGTTAATACTGGTAGGATACCCAGTCTTAGCATGGTGATTGTCCTCCTTACACCATGAGTCAGGGAATACCTGATATATGGTTGAATTTGCTTATATTCCAATGAGTCCACGAAGGATTTATATGTTTTCAGTTTTTTGCAGTGTTCATAGTCTAATTCGTAGCTTAGTTTCGGGGTGTAACATCTTAGAAACAATTTCAGTTGAGCTGCTGACCAACTGCATAGAATATCCGAGGTGATTTCTGCCATTTGGAATATAATTTTCATATTGTTTGAGAAGGTCTGGTTTTTTGTTTCACTATAAAGAAGTTCATTTTTCAATAGGTGTCTTAATGTGCCCTCCTTAGCTTTAAGTAGATTGTAGCTCCACCTGATTACATTGGCTACTGCTGTGGCAAAAGAACTTGTAATCGAGAACTCCAAACGTAAAGCCTGAACAGGTACAGAGTCAGAGACCTTCATTAATTTTCTTAAAATTTTCCCCTCTTTACGGTCCATGTAGGTCCACTGTTTTATCGGGATGTACTCTGTTGCATATGATAATACAGGTGGAATTTTTACTTTATAAATTTTGATTAAGGAAGAGAAGTGTCGACTTCCGGTGGAGCGATAGAGTCTTAAAAGAGCCTCAGTGTGTACATCAGATTTCCTAATTAGATTTTCAATGTGTTTTGCATTGGAGATGTTCTTTGATAGTATCCTGCCAAGATAGGGATACTCGTTCACTATTTCTACTTTTCTTCCACCTAAGTTCCAACTGTAATTATTTCTACGTTTCTTCCTTGAAAAAACCACAATCTGTGTTTTATTTAAATTCGGGGTTAAAAAGTTTGCTTTTGAATATGCGTGAAGTATATCCAGGGAGTTTTGTAACCCAAAAGGGGTTAGGTCAAGCATTACTATGTCATCAGCGTACATTAGTACTTGTATGTTTTGTTTGGCAATTTTAGGTGATAAACATAAACCCTGCTGTAACTGTTTAGGCAGGTCGCTGAGATACAGGGAAAATAATAATGGTGCCAGTAAGCACCCTTGCTTCAGACCATTGGCTGTTTGTATCCTTTTTGTTAGGCCCTTTTCTCCTCCCATTTGCACCTGACACCAGGTATTGGTGTGGAGATTCACGATGGTTTGTAGAAGTTGTTCTGGAATTCCAAGTTCCCTGAGTTTATGCCATAGAGTTGGTCGATCGACACGGTCGAACGCAGTCGTGTAATCAACGAACACTGCATATACCGGCTGTGATTTTCCTATTACATATTTGTCTAGTATCGTTTGAATAACAGCAATGTTATCTGTGACCGAATGTTTTGGCCTAAAGCCAGCTTGAAACATCGGAATTTTATCCAGTGAAAAAGCCCAGTCCTTTAGTCTTTGTAGAACTTCTGCTGCAAAGATTTTACCCGCAGCGTCCATTAACGCAATTTGCCTATAATTTCCGGCAACTGTCCTGCTCCCCTTTTTATATATTGGGATAATCGTACTCCCCTGCCAGGATTTAGGTATTTGTCCGATTTTGAGGATAAAATTGAATAGATCCGATAATGATTTACCCCACTCCTTTGGATTTGTTTGATAAATCTTTATAGGGATCTGATCTGGACCAGAGGCACCTGTTTTTCTTGCTTTTTTGATTGTCCTTTCCACTGAAGTAGCAGAAAGAAATTGTAAGTCCACTTTAGCTTTGCTATTTCCTTTTTCCAGGCTTTTCCCATCTGATATAGTCAGATTTGCTTTGTACAAATCAGTGAGATAAGTTTCCCACTCCTTTGGGGGGACAGGTATTGATTGTAATTTCTTTTTTGTCCCTGTTAATTTTGCTATGAGGGACCAATATTTGCGTTGATTAGAGTCTTTTGCTGCTACCTGAATGTCAATCCAATTACGGTCTTGAATATCTTTTTTATTTCTTAACTTCTCTCTCCTGAGTTTATTTTTTAGTCGGTTAATTTCTTTCTCAGTAGATATAGAGGCATTCATGTAATGACCACGAATGAGTTTGTTCAGTTTTTTCTTCGTAATGGAGTTTTGGTTGTTTTTATTGAAGTTTTGATTTTTCCACCTATTAACTCCAAAAGGAGCCTGATGTAATTTATCCCATAAAAAATTCCTAAGCTCATTAATCACGTATTCAAAATTCTCTATTGGGTCCTCCAAGAAAATTGTTGTTAGGAGGTCAGTGTACTCAATCAAGATTGATATTCTGTCCATAATTTTAGAGCTCCAAAAAATTCTTCTCTGATCTCCATTTATCAGGACAGAATTTTTATGAAAAATTAATGGTGCATCTAATGCAGTTTGAGGGTTCCATTCCGTAGTTAAATTCATCAGCGCATGGTCACTCTCTTGGCTTAATTTTACTTGTAGGTGGGTAACAGTCTCCAGTAGATTCATACTACAGATGATGTAGTCTATAGTGGATGGACTTCCATTACCCCGTCTAGTGAAAGACGCCGGGATATCGCCTTCCAGGTTGCCATTCAAGATTGCACCATTTAAAGTTGGCAATATTGATAATAGTAGTTTTCCTCTTTTATCGGATTTCGCACCTTTAGGGAATTGCGGGGCTGAAAATTCAACTGATTCCTCTTTATACAATTCAGCCCATTTTCTAATTTCAAGGTTAGAAATTTTGCCATTCAAGTCACCAGCTATTATATAAGGAATATGTAATTGGTCCTCTACTATCTGCGCAATAATTTCCATTATCTCCACAAACGTTTGATCTTCATTCTGGCCAGGAGGGGCGTATATGTTGAAGAGCAAAATTGCCTTTTCGGTTGCCGTATTATGTATTTTTAATGAGACCTTTATACATTGCAGGTGGTAAGATTTAGTTTGAATAACTTCTTGGCCCCACAGATATTCCTCTGACAGTAGAGTGGCCAAACCACCTTTTGCGTGGCCCCGATTTGTGGGTATGGCAGGGGTGACATAGACATAATAGTTTTTCAAAGAAAAAGAGTCAGTTGCCCAAGTCTCTTGTAGCAGCAAGATATCTGGATGATTACTTATAGCCTCCTTTAGTTTGATCGTATCTTCCCCCGCCATATTCCACGATGTTATTTTTAGGCCGTTGTTAAACAGGTTGCCCAAGGCATGCAGAGAATCTCTTACTGTTACAATTCCCTGAAGCCCGTGACCAAGACTTTATACTTTCGCTAAAGTCTCTTCCGTTGGAGTCATGGTGCCATACTGCCCTTCCTCCATTTTCCACTTTTATTTTTATTTGTAGAAAGTCTTTCCCTGTGGAATTAAATCCTGAAGTCGACTCTCCAGCCAAGTCAGTATGTCGAAACTGATTTTTATATTGGGAATTTGCAATTGATCGTATTTGCTCATCGTACCCTGCATAGTTTCTGTCTTCCTCAGGGTTTATTACTGGGATAACATCATACCCGTATTTATGCAATGTCTCTTTTTCTTCGAGTATGATTTCAGGGATAACATATGACCAAAACGATACTATAACTTTTTTTGTATTGTCTCTTTGCGGGAAGGTTACTAAATCAATTTCACTGCTAGTTAAACTTTCTAGTGACTTTATGTAGTGAAGGAGATTGACGACCCTACTTCTGTTGAGCAGTACCGAATCCGTAGGGAAAAGTTCTTCAAGTTGTAATACTTTAGAGTATCGTTTTTCTGCTCCATAAAAGGGTTTTCCTTCATAGTTTCTTTCACAAATGTCGTGGTGTACTGATTTTTCAAAAAGCTTGTATGGATAAAATTCTTTTGCAACCGGGTCTAGTAGTTGTAAGTTCTCTTCCTTTTTTTTATTACTAGTTTCCATATTCTCAATCAATCCTGATATGACAGGTTCAGCTTCTTGTACTTCTTTGGTTTCATTAACAAATGTGGGCTTTTGAAATCTCAACTTGCAATTTTTTCTTTTATGGAAACGTCTTAATGGCTTTTTCCTCTTTTTTTTTCCTTCTGCTTGCTCAGGTTCTATCTTACTACAGGATTTCCCGCCCTTTTTTTCCTCAGACGTACTATTGGAATTAATTACTTGGATATTTTCAATCGAAAGATCATTGTTTAGTCTATTGGATTTGATAGTTTTTTTGAAAATTGGATATTCCTTATCGCTTGGAGGTTTTTCCATAAATAGTTTTTTTAAAGAGATTATGGAAGTTTCAGATTGATTTTCCGGCTTTCCTTTCTTTCGTTTTGTAGCATTTGATGTCTGGGTACCACGATCATGTTTTTGTGTCTCCTTTTCAATGTTGCAATTCCTTATACTATTATTCTTTTGCAAGTCGTTGTTGTATTCCGGATGTTTGTTTTTCATTTCAGATGATTTTCTTCTCTTTTTTTCCTCCACTAGATGCTTAAGGATCCCAATTTGAACGTCCAAGGTTTGGTCCGAGTTTTCTAGTATATTTCTCAAAAAGGAGAGCACTGACTCAAGTATCTCTTGCAGTGTAAAGAGGGCTTTTGACATAGGAGTAGCAATGTTGGCTGAATAGTTCGTTTTTATATTAAAAGGGTCAACAGATGATTCAAGTGGGATAGGTTGCGATGGGTTTAGTAACTGAGGAAAACTGTTAGATATTTTGGGCTCTGATAGTTTTTCTGTTATCTTTGATTTATTTGCCCAGAGTTCTTGTAATTGACATTTATTTCCAGTATTATTTTTTGGAGTAGACGATACAAGATGAAACTCTTCTTGATCCTGGATATCTGATTTATTGAAGGAATTGATAGATTTTTGCTTATTGTCAAGGGCCACATTACTGAGATGAAACTTCAAGTTGGGTCCAGATGTTATTTCAAAAAGCGTTTTAGGCCCTGTAGGTACTACGGAGATATCTGTAATTTCTGGATCTGTGATAATTTTGTCAGTGACTTCCTTAGTAGAGAGACCAGAGAAATATTCACTGATGGCAGGGGTCCGCAGTATGCGACCTTGTTTGACCGAAGTATCTTTTGTTTTCCGTACGGCATCCTCTGTGCCCATACGTTTCATGAAGATGGTCCGTGAACGTAATTTTTTAAGCCCCATTTCCTTTCACACGAGTGGTATTGTTTGCAAGCTTTATTTCTCGTGTAAATATTAGACAGAAGGAACTATGAGGATATGGTCGAGTATAAAAAGACCTTACTTTTCGTCGGCCGGTGTTAGTAGGGTGGCCCGTCCCGTCCTCGGTCGTCCCCGGACGGCCACAGACGGCCCGCCCTTTGCCCGGGCTTCTCCCGGGCGCTACCCGCGCGCTCCCGCGCAGCGGAGTAGAAGTACTCTAATTATTGACTGACCTTAGGAGGGGGCGTGGCCTTGAGGGAGAGCGTCACCAGGTGAGATCGGTGAGGCAGCTGCTGGGACTCTTGGGAGTTGGAGTCCAGCAGTCTGCCCGCTCGCAGCCCTACTTGCCTCGAGCCCCCAGTCCTCAGCTGGCAGTCACAGCAGAAAGCGCCTCCGGTGAAGCGGGACCCGCGGAGCGGGTCCGGCGGAAAGTAGCACTTAAAAAAGCGCTTCAGCAGTAGCACAGAGCGCCGTCTCAGTCCTCCAACACAGGTGCAGTTCAGCTTGATAAGATGCAGAAAGGAATCCGCTATTGATGGTAATCCGGCGCCTTTTACTGGAGAGAAGGGGGCGTGGCCTTGAGGGAGAGCGTCACCAGGTGAGATCGGTGAGGCAGCTGCTGGGACTCTTGGGAGTTGGAGTCCAGCAGTCTGCCCGCTCGCAGCCCTACTTGCCTCGAGCCCCCAGTCCTCAGCTGGCAGTCACAGCAGAAAGCGCCTCCGGTGAAGCGGGACCCGCGGAGCGGGTCCGGCGGAAAGTAGCACTTAAAAAAGCGCTTCAGCAGTAGCACAGAGCGCCGTCTCAGTCCTCCAACACAGGTGCAGTTCAGCTTGATAAGATGCAGAAAGGAATCCGCTATTGATGGTAATCCGGCGCCTTTTACTGGAGAGAAGGGGGCGTGGCCTTGAGGGAGAGCGTCACCAGGTGAGATCGGTGAGGCAGCTGCTGGGACTCTTGGGAGTTGGAGTCCAGCAGTCTGCCCGCTCGCAGCCCTACTTGCCTCGAGCCCCCAGTCCTCAGCTGGCAGTCACAGCAGAAAGCGCCTCCGGTGAAGCGGGACCCGCGGAGCGGGTCCGGCGGAAAGTAGCACTTAAAAAGCGCTTCAGCAGTAGCACAGAGCGCCGTCTCAGTCCTCCAACACAGGTGCAGTTCAGCTTGATAAGATGCAGAAAGGAATCCGCTATTGATGGTAATCCGGCGCCTTTTACTGGAGAGAAGGGGGCGTGGCCTTGAGGGAGAGCGTCACCAGGTGAGATCGGTGAGGCAGCTGCTGGGACTCTTGGGAGTTGGAGTCCAGCAGTCTGCCCGCTCGCAGCCCTACTTGCCTCGAGCCCCCAGTCCTCAGCTGGCAGTCACAGCAGAAAGCGCCTCCGGTGAAGCGGGACCCGCGGAGCGGGTCCGGCGGAAAGTAGCACTTAAAAAAGCGCTTCAGCAGTAGCACAGAGCGCCGTCTCAGTCCTCCAACACAGGTGCAGTTCAGCTTGATAAGATGCAGAAAGGAATCCGCTATTGATGGTAATCCGGCGCCTTTTACTGGAGAGAAGGGGGCGTGGCCTTGAGGGAGAGCGTCACCAGGTGAGATCGGTGAGGCAGCTGCTGGGACTCTTGGGAGTTGGAGTCCAGCAGTCTGCCCGCTCGCAGCCCTACTTGCCTCGAGCCCCCAGTCCTCAGCTGGCAGTCACAGCAGAAAGCGCCTCCGGTGAAGCGGGACCCGCGGAGCGGGTCCGGCGGAAAGTAGCACTTAAAAAGCGCTTCAGCAGTAGCACAGAGCGCCGTCTCAGTCCTCCAACACAGGTGCAGTTCAGCTTGATAAGATGCAGAAAGGAATCCGCTATTGATGGTAATCCGGCGCCTTTTACTGGAGAGAAGGGGGCGTGGCCTTGAGGGAGAGCGTCACCAGGTGAGATCGGTGAGGCAGCTGCTGGGACTCTTGGGAGTTGGAGTCCAGCAGTCTGCCCGCTCGCAGCCCTACTTGCCTCGAGCCCCCAGTCCTCAGCTGGCAGTCACAGCAGAAAGCGCCTCCGGTGAAGCGGGACCCGCGGAGCGGGTCCGGCGGAAAGTAGCACTTAAAAAGCGCTTCAGCAGTAGCACAGAGCGCCGTCTCAGTCCTCCAACACAGGTGCAGTTCAGCTTGATAAGATGCAGAAAGGAATCCGCTATTGATGGTAATCCGGCGCCTTTTACTGGAGAGAAGGGGGCGTGGCCTTGAGGGAGAGCGTCACCAGGTGAGATCGGTGAGGCAGCTGCTGGGACTCTTGGGAGTTGGAGTCCAGCAGTCTGCCCGCTCGCAGCCCTACTTGCCTCGAGCCCCCAGTCCTCAGCTGGCAGTCACAGCAGAAAGCGCCTCCGGTGAAGCGGGACCCGCGGAGCGGGTCCGGCGGAAAGTAGCACTTAAAAAAGCGCTTCAGCAGTAGCACAGAGCGCCGTCTCAGTCCTCCAACACAGGTGCAGTTCAGCTTGATAAGATGCAGAAAGGAAATCAAAGCAGCAAACATTTCAGCATTTCTGAAATAAAGCTAACATTTTGCACCATCGAAAAAAAAAAAAAACATAATCAGCCTGCTGTCCGTGTCTTTTTCACCCCCCTCCTGCCCGCTGTCCGTGTCTTTTTCACCCCCCTCCCGCCCGCTGTCCGTGTCTTTTTCACCCCCCTCCCGCCCGCTGTCCGTGTCTTTGCCCCCCTCCCGCCCGCTGTCCGTGTCTTTTTCACCCCCCTCCCGCCCGCTGTCCGTGTCTTTGCCCCCCTTCCGCCCGCTGTCCGTGTCTTTGTTTTCGCCTGTACCTCTGGTGATGCAAAGGAGGAGTGTACTAACATGGGTAGCACTACACAAGAACATGGGAAATGACAAACTAATGGTAACTTCCAATCTAAGAAATATGTTTGTAATTGGTGATTCTTGTTAATTAAGACCATCTTTAGTTTGTAGGTTTCGTTTGGGTGGAAGTCTTAAAGCAGCACATGCGGTTTATGTGCGGCGAACTGGTTGCACCTATTCAATGGACAGTTTTTCACCCACGGCCAGTTGTTACTGGACACTTACAAAACAGTGGTCTCCAGTCTGATTCACGTTTATGGAGAGAGTTGCTCGGAGCTGTCTAAAACTGCCTTACCTTTTGTGCTCTTTGCTTTCTAATGTAAGAAGTTGATTCTGTGTTCGGATGTGTGGGCAGTGCAAAATGTTTTGTCTGTTCGTTTTTTCCCCTCAAAGCACATTTCTGTAACGGGGAGGCTAGTGTTGGTAGCTGGTTTAAGGGAAATTCTGGTGCTCAGAAAATGCACGACAGGACCTTTTAGTATCAGTTTTCAAACGACTTGAAAACATAGCGTCTGAATTTGTCCTCACTTTTTTTTTACTCCAGAGGCTGCCTCCCCCAGTGGGAGTGTTGCCCGCTTCCCTCGCTGCTGTGCTGTGTTTTCATCCTCCTTTGAAGCAGGTCTCTCTGGGGATTTCTCGGGTGACTGTCTTTTGGCCAGTCTTAGATGGTAAAGCTATTGGAACTTGTGCATTCTGTTTTTATTAACGTTTAACATGCCTGTTTTTCAGATCTCCTGGTCCCCTCGTTGTTTTCCGAGTCTTACTGAAACGTTATTTTTATGTGCAGCACTTAGATGCGTTTGTAATCAAACCAGACCTTCAAAATTCCCATGCGTGGGCATTTTCTTGCCTTACTTGTATGGAATTGTATACAGAAATGTGCAAGAAACTGGTATGAATTTAAAGGCCCGGTGTCCCTTATTCTGGCATTTTTGAAGTGTGCACTGCCTAGGTTTAATACTATGTGCTGCCCTGTGTTCTCACCGTAGCACGAGCCTCGGGGTGTAAACAGGCGGTCACAGGAGGAAGAAATACTGCTGGGTTGGTGCTCCGGACTCCTTTAAATAGAAATGAATCTCCCCCCAACCCTGGTGTCCGGTGTAAATCCGTTCTCTTAAAGTGCCTGGTAGGTTCACGAGATTCATGTGGATGAACCAAAACTTGGGGATACATGTAACATGGTATGAAAAAATATATCGTGATATTCTGTCAATGCAAGTAGGAGGGCGGAGGTGGTACTGTTTATCAAGTAATGAGCATGGGCGGGAGGTTTTTAGGTTTCGCCTGTGTGTGTGTGTGACTGCTCCTGGGTGTGTGTGTGTGTGACTGCTCCTGGGTGTGTGTGTGTGTGTGTGACTGCTCCTGGGTGTGTGTGTGTGTGACTGCTCCTGGGTGTGTGTGTATGTGACTGCTCCAGAGTATGTGCGTGTGTATGTGACTGCTCCAGAGTGTGTGTGTGTGTGTATAAGTGACTGCTCCAGTGTGTGTGTGTGTGTGTGACTGCTCCAGTGTGTGTGTGTGTGTGTGTGTGACTGCTCCAGTGTGTGTGTGTGTGACTGCTCCAGTGTGTGTGTGACTGCTCCAGTGTGTGTGTGACTGCTCCAGTGTGTGTGTGTGTGTGTGACTGCTCCAGTGTGTGTGTGTGTGGGGGGGGCTTTGGGTGTGGCTGGCTCTGGGTGTGTGGGGCTGGGTTTGTGTTACTATCCTTGTGGGGACTTGGGCATGATAACACACTCACGCTGTGGGGACTTGATTGCACTGTGGGGACCTGAACCCAGGTCCCCACAAGGTAATGTCTTCTAAATGATTAAAAATGACTTCAGGAACATCTGTGTCAATTTTTACAACTTTTGAAAAAATTGCCTTGTGGGGACCTGTGTTTCATAAAGTGTGTTTATATTTTTGCTCGCTCTGTCCCCGTAGGCAGGAGGTGGTACTGCAGTCCTAAACACACTTTGCATTTTAAACACACTTTGCTCACAGAAACAAATACTAGCAGCAGAAAGGATGCACATTTCGAAGGGAAAGCTCCATATCCCTTTATTTATCCAAATATTTTGAATGTAAATTAACCTTTTCTCTACATAAAAACTTATTTACATGATGCTGCTATTGAATTTAGTCTTTTGTGTCTGAAAAGTGTGGTTTTATGAGCATTTTTAAAATTTATTTGAGTTAGAACACTTCACTATTGCCATGTGATCTTTATCTTCAATTAATGAATGATGGTGCACTGGACTGTGATATAAAGTAAATGATTCTGATCATGTTTTGTAAATAACTTAGAGGACTATTCAGGCCCAGTGTTCAGAGCCCTTGTCTTTTTTCGCTATTGCAAACTCAATTCACTCCAAGACTCTGGCCATTCTTTGGTGGACTAGCCAGCCAGAGTCGACTTCAGTGCTGGTGGTGCCTGGTGCAACAGTCTTTTTTGGCGATTTCTTGATATTCCTTAATTGCGAATTTGCAAATTGCGAATTCGCAAATAAGAAATATTTTCCCATTCACCAGGAGTCACATAGCAAGGAATGGGAAGTTATTCTCAATTTGTGATTCGCAATTTGCTAATCGCAATTTGAGAATAATTTGAAGGGTGCAGGAGTGTCCAAAGGACACCCTGCTGCACCCCTAAAAATGTACATGTGTGTGCATATGGCGCACATACATGCCCTAAGGGCATGGATGTGCGCCACATGGCACCTTTACAAATGCCAAAAAGTGCATTTGTCAAATAATTTGCGATTTCTTAATTGGAATTCGCACAACTTGAGTGCTTCATACATAGCTTTTAAGGAATCGCAATTTGCGTTTCCTTAAATGCTGACGCAAAATCAAGCAATCGCAAATTTTGCGATTCCTTAATTTTGCGATGCGATTTTCATGATACATCGCATTTTCCTTATTTTTTATCGCAAACGCTGTTTTTTTGCGAATCGCAGCGTTTGCGGGAAAAAAACGGATGATACATCTGCCCCAAAATGTATGTTTACCTCTTTACTACACAAACACAACATCTGCACCATTTGCCAGCAAGTTTCGTGACGCATTTTTCCTGATGAAAATTCTGTCTGTAAAAATTTTTGGGGTGATAAATGTGTCCTCCAGATGAAATCCAATACATCGTTTGCGTTAAAAAAAAAAAGGATTAGAGTTTACATTGGTTTGAAGGAATCAAGAAAAGGACAGAACTTGTTATAATTTATCATTTGCATTTATAATTAAATACAAACCTGTGATAAAAGGTGTTTCTTTTTTACTAAGCTCATTTCAGGTACTCTTCAAAACTTGCACTAGCACTGAGGTTAAATTGCAGTGGTATTATTACCTGTTTTAAAGCTTTCTCAACCCTTACGAGCGAGATTTCAGGAACAGTAATAACGAGTTATTAGATATTAGCTTGCATAATGTTCTGAACTTTCAGCGCTTACTTCAAATGCGTTCTTTATGAAAGCAGAGTCCGTGAAATAAATGGTTTGGAAAAAATACTTGTGAAGCTGGTGCGCAAGGATGTAAGCAAAACACTTTTACAAGTCTGCTCGCTGAAGAATCACTTTACCCAGTTTGAATAGCATTTCCTCTGCCCCTGGGAATGATAATCCTGGCCTTGAAGAATACAAAACCTGTAAGGTTTCAGGATGGCCGGGCGGGCACAGATATGCAGATTCACCTTCGCGCATAACAAAAGGGACATTAGCCCGTCAAGAGGCCAGTGCGCTGGAGTCACCTGAGCAGGAAACTCTCCCAGACTGGGGGATGGGCCCGGCTGAAAAGACGGCACCTTTGCTGGGAAAGGCAACATGAGCTGTGATTGACTGGGACACGGAGAGCAGAACGAGGTTTAAGCACCCAGAGACTGAACCCAGTCTAACTCTTAGCGAGTTTGTAAACATTAATAAAGCAATTTGTGTAATTTAGAAATGCAGGCATGAAGTCATCCAGAGGTTTATTTGTCACAAAAATTAATTTGGAGAGTATGTGGCATGTCAGCTCAACATTCTGTGATTCTGGGCAATTCACATACTCTCCCAGTGCCTACAAAACAAGCATTGTCATAGCCAATACATCCTGCCTTTGTCACCTGATAAGTGTTTAGTGATGCAGCACGTTATCCTGGGTGTTCCAACATCTACTGTGATATGGGGATGTAGGGAGGCTATGTACAACAAGAATGTGTGTATACTGAATGTTAGAAACAAAGGGAACAATTAACACCAATCTGTCTTTTATTAAATAAAGCTGCCTAGAATGTTGTGAGGCCAGTGTTGTGCACTGTTAATAGAGATTACATAGAAAGCAGGTTTTCTTATTAGAGGTCTGTTTTATAGTTAACAGTCACCTCATGGCCACTTCTAGACATTTTACTAGAAAGAATGTATATTGGTGTAGCTCAGGGGCGGCTGGTAACATTTGAAAGTGATGGGGCGTAAACTAATTTGCATATTGCACCGGAGCGATAGAGCGCAGCGAGCGAGCCCGAACCACCTTGCATCCATCCATACATCATTCATGCATCCACCCATCTATCCACCCACCCACCCTGCATCCATACATCATTCATTCATGCATCCACCCATCCATCCATCATGCATCCACCCATCATGCATGCATGCATGTATCCATACATCATTCATACATCCACCCACCCATCCTGCATCCATACATCATTCATTCATGCACCCACCCATCCATCCATCCATCCACCCATCCATCCATCCATCATGCATCCACCCATCATGCATGCATGCATCCATGCATCCATCCATCCATACATCATTCATGCATCCACCCATCCACCCACCCACCCTGCATCCATACATCATTCATTCATGCATCCACCCATTCATCCATCATCCACCCATTCATCCATCATCCATCCACCCATCCTGCATCCATACATCATTCATTCATGCATCCACCCACCCATCCATCCTGCATCCATCATTCATGCATCCATCCACCCATCATGCATGCATCCATCCATGCACCCATCCACCGAACAATCATTAATGCACCCACCCTGCATCCATCCATCATTCATGTATTTTTAGGACCATATAAAAATAAATTATGGACTCTAACAAGCCTTTAGGATCGATGTTGAAGGATGTGCCAGTTTACATATTACATCACCTCTACCTTTTTATGCTGGAAACCTTCTACCGCCCATGTATTTGCCATCCTGTAAGCCCTAGGTATGTACTATACAAATTCACATACAAACATACACCAACATGCATGTAATAATAAATGCATATATCATGCTATTCCGCCTCTACCGTTTGTTAACATTTTGAAATGTTATAACCTTAGTTCAAAGAGTACATTATATTTGTGGTGACAAAGTTGTTAACTCATTTTCTGGAAAATGTTTATAAAATGAAATCTGTTGAAGGCTGTTGTTGCAACTATCAAAATAGAAATTCTGAGAATTTTTACATTTCCAAAATCCCATGACGTGAAATAAACGGGTGACCTGGAATAGACGCACACATTTCTGCATCAGATGCTTTAACACACTGAACTATCTCAAGTCATTTGTGCAAGCTAGTTTACTGGAACACCGAAAAACACACACTCTTACCTTGCTGCCGGTCCCGCACACGTCACAGGCTCACAGCGCCCCTTGCCAATCCTGGCGCCAGGGGCACAGGTACCCTCTCGCCCGCAGCACGCCCATTAGGGCTCCTGATGGGCATGCGCAACGCCGCCAAAACACAAGTGCGCATGCGTGGGCACGGGTAAAAATTCACCCTCCGTCCCCACGCATGAGTACTTGTGTTGCCGTCTGTACAATCATGTCAATGAATCAACATGACGCCCGCCCGGCGGTCTGACGTCATGTTGATTCATTGACATGATTGTCATGAGGGAGCTGCGGGCGGCGTCGGGCAGGGGGGGCTACACCCTTACGCCCCAATGGACGAACCGCGCCTGGTGTAGCTACCTCTTTTGACCATACATGGAGTCAAGGGGGAGGATCAGTATGCATATGGTATGACTGTCAGTTTAGTCAGTCCAGCTTCCATCTTGTTTGAGGATTACATCACTTTTCTGTGGCAAGGAGTACATAGTGCTCGGACCTGGGCAAATGAGTAGTGGCAACTAAACCCCACCACTGTGGTGTTAAAAATCTCTGCACAAAATGCGATTTTTGATAAAACTTCAAAAGTCAACAGGTGGGGCGTGAATGCCATCTTAAAAACATTTGGGATTTATTAAGTCATTGGAACCAATCTATGTTGCCCTTCATAATAGAAGTTTAACAACAACTATTGCATCACATCCAATTTCTAAACCGTGCACACAATTAAAAATTACCCATAATAAGAAGTAACAGCAGCCAATCACAAAGGCATTTGTGGTGTAAACACAATTTACTTTTCTTCTAGTTGTCTTATTATGTAATTTAGTGAACACGTCTTTACTTTGGTAAGTTTACTGCAGCACTTAAAATTATGTTGCCTATCATGCGCAGTTTAAGTTCTAACACGCAAAACCTGTGGCTCAGGGGAATAGAGTATTGAGAGTGGAGCATAAATAACAAGGGGAGTATGATGAATATAGAGCTCAAGGTAAAAGGAGAGAGTGTCAGACAGAGCGGAAAGTAAACTGTGAAAAAGAGAAAGTGAAATACAACAGAATGAGAGAAAGTAAAATGAAAGGAGGAGGACAAATGAAACATCAAAAAAGAAAAGGACAACAAACCCGAGTGAAGAAAGAAATATAGGGATCAAAATAGAAAATGTGAGACAGGAAGAGGGGAGAAATAGAGGTAGTGGAATATAAAGGGAAGAGAGTGGAGTGATTTCCAAAAAGAGAAAGGAGGATGAGAAAGATGCAAAGACAAAGAAGGAGAAAGAAATGGGCGGTCTCGAGAGAGGATAGGAGCGAACGAGGAAGAAAATTAGACCGGGATTTAAAGTTAAAGAGACTGACAGAAGGTGTGGACAAGAAAGAGAGCAAGAGAATGAGAGGAAAGGGAGTGTGCCTTACAATTGGAACAGTTGCAGAAGCCTGACTATAGGGCTAACTAGTTATATGTGACGTCAGCCTGGCGTTTACCCAGCAGCAAATTGTGTTGTGTGACTTGCAGTTTCACTTTTAACATATGCAGTTCGCTAAAATGTTAAATGTCTGACTGAAAGTGCCATATACAGCTTTTCAGCTATCAGCAGACCAAACGCGTTCCTGAATGAAAGGGCGCACTCCTTTAATTCTAAACGCATCTTTAGCGCCTGGATACCCTCGAGGTTGATTAGCCGCTGTATAAGTCCCAATTGATTAATTGTAAATAGATTCTCTTTAATCTCTCCTCCTGAAGCTATGGTTCTGACTTGATGGGTAGAGTAAACAATAACTGTTCACTAATGTAAATGGTCAGCTGATTCCGTTCTGGAGTCCTTATTGTCTGCTTTTTATTTATATAGCACTTACGAACCCCTCATGCGGCGATACATATGGAAACTAAATGCTGTAGCCTGTAAGAATGTCCGAGTGGCCGTGTTCATGAGTCACTAGTAATGCAGGGTATCAGGTTAGAACGTCTTTATTGGGAACGTTTGTTCTCTTTTTGGTTAAGGACAACTCTTGTATAAATGTATATAGTTCATGAAATATCACTAGGCACAAGAACAGGTGATGCGTCGGACGTTTTCCGGGGTGGCTGGTCAGTTCGTGGGATACCGTCCTCCTGGCGTTGGTCTGTAAACCGTTGGCTCTCCCCGGAAGGAAAAAGAAAAAAAAAAAAGGGTCGGGATTAGTCAAACTGCTTATTCTCCAAATTGCTATGTGCTACCGTCACCATTGAAAGTGGGGATATAAGGAAAGGTAGGGAGTGTGTGGAAAGGAGGCCGGCGTGCAACACACAGTTCTCACCCCCACCGCCCCCAATGGAAGGCACCCCTCAGTGGTACTTGCCTTGGGCCACGGCCCATCCACAGGGCCGTGGCGTCCGGACCCGGGGCGTTTTCTCCCTTCTTGGGACCGCCGGGCGTGACCGCCTTGTACAATCTTGGGGTGTACTCCCACGGGTTCTGGTCCGCACCTCCTCCGGGACTGCTGGGCTCCTCCAAACGCTGTTTCCTGCCGGGACTGCTGGGCTCCTCCGATCTCTGCTCCACACCTGTTCTGCTGGGCTCCTCCGGTCTCTGTTCCTCTCCTGCTCCGCTGGGCTCCTCCGATCTCTGCTCCACACCTGTTCTGCTGGGCTCCTCCGGTCTCTGTTCTTCTCCTGCTCCGCTGGGCTCCTCGCCTTCCTCCGGGCACCATGGAATCGCTTCCTGAAGACGCCTCCCGGACTCTGTGTGTGCCGTTCTTTTATTGTCCGTCCTCGCTTTCTCCGCCTGCCCCTTCACACGAGCAACTAGACCGGCAGCCACTTCCGTGTGGTCATGGGTGTCTCCACTCGACAGGCTCCCCTTCCGGTCTTCAACCGCGGCGGACTCCTCGACCTCACCACATAGCCCATAGATGTGAATTATGTCTCCATATTTCCACAACATATGGCTTAGGCAGTGTAAACCTCACAGCATGGCTTAGAACCTCATTAAAAATGCGAATGCTCACAAACTAGAAAGATAGCTCAGTGGGCGAATGTGCCAGTGGCGTAGAGCTGAATGCCACCTTCAGCCACCTTCAGCCATGCTTAAAACCAGGTGAGGCATTCAGCAGATCAAGAACTAATGGACCAGCATGGTTGCAGAGGCTATCCAAGCTTACCGACTGGACCAATTCTTTCCCCGCGCTTCCCCGCGCTCTCACGGGACCACCCAGATCCCTACTATACAGAAGCCTTAAAAACAAGCATTTGTAATCCTGTTCCAGTTTTGTTTTCTGTAATTCAAGCGGATACAAGCCACTTTCTCCAAATGCAATAGTTGCTATCCTTCGTCTTCTTCACAAATCCATATAAGTATCGCAAGGCCATATCGTACCAAGGGTCATAATATAATTTTATACTTTTGAAAACTGGTCTAACCTCTAAGTTGAACAGCACAAAAAGTGATACATGGTATGCATGAGTGAATCTCATTCACTCATAATTACAATGGTCACATTCCAATGCACCCTTTTTTAACTTACCTCTTCATTTACAGTCAGGGAATAATCATATAAGTAGTTTTTCAGATTGAGAAAACGTCCCAACATACATCCCTATATGGCAGTAGGCAGTGCTTTAAATGGGAAAAAATAAGTGCAGGTACTCATTAAATGAGCTAGCGGTGTAGTGAGGGGGCGGAATTAGGGGTGGGGCTAAAGGCAAGACCTGATGATACTTCATGACTTCTATTAGTTGCAGGACACATGAAAACACATGAGAAATGTGTTGATATAAACAAAGCAAGTTAACTCATTACACAAAAATGAAATAGAAATGCTATAATATGTTAACATTTCCTTTTTTTGCAATGGATGCACCTTCTCAATACCATACTGTTAATTGCTGTTGTTTGGCACAAAACCATATATTTTTCAGCACATGAGTAGGAAGAAACTGAAAATACCCCCACGTCGCCCAAAGCTCTTATGGCACCAAGCAAATGAAGCAAATCATCATGACCCTCCTCAGAAGATATCTCTTGTCTCTTCCATAGATCTATCCATTCATCCTTTCATCCTACCATTTACCTGCTGATGTCCACCATTTAACCTTTACATTCTGTCTTCTATTCTGTCTTTCATCGATCATTCAGTTTTTCACCATTCTGTCCGTCCACCCTTCATATAAACACCTATCCATCCATCCAACTCAAAACCTATCCATTCTTCCTTTCCCTCACCCATCTCTTTATTCACCCTTTCGCTCATTCATCAATCCTTTCGCTCATCTGTTCATCAACCCTTTCACTCCTTTATTCCATCCACCCTTTCATTCCATCACCCTTTCATTCAATCCCTCCTTTCACTCATCCATCCTCCATCCCATTCATTCATCCTCCCTCCCTCTCATTCATCCATCCAATCTTTCACTTATCCACCCATCATCCGCCCTTTTATCCAATCATCCATCCTCTTTCACCCAGCAATTCATGCTTTCACTCATCCATCCACCTATACATCCACCCTTGCTCACTCATCCATCCACACACTCACCCACTGAAAATATCCCCACTTCGACCCAAAGCTCTTATAGCACAATGTAAATGAAGGAAATCATCATGACCCTCCCCAGAAGATAGCTCTTGTCTCTTCCATAGATCTATCCATTCTTTCTTTCATCCTACCATTTACCTGCTGATGTCAGCTATTTAACCTTTACATTGTGTCGTCTGATCAGTCTTTCATCCATCATTCAGTTTTCACCATTCCGTCTGTCCACCCTTCATATACAAACGTATCCATCTCTCACTCATCCATCTTTTTATCCACCCTTTCGCTCATTTATTAATCCTTTCGCTCATCTATCCATCAACCCTTTCACTCCTTTATTCCATCCACCCTTTCATTCCATCCACCCTTTCACTTAATCCCTTCTTTCACTTATCCACCCATCATCCGCCCTTTTATCCAATCATCCACCAGCCACCCCCTTTCACCCAGCCATCCATGCTTTCACTCACTCACTCACCCATCCATCTATTCATCCATCTATTCATCCATCCATCCATCCACCCTTGTTCACTCATCCATCCATAACATTTACACTATCAATACAAAGTTCATTGCCTCATCAGGTTCTCCATGAAAGTTGTGACTCGTTGTATCATGCTCTTTTTTGACTACTCCCTCGGAAACCTGTCATCTGACACTTGTTAGCACAAATGCGCAGGATAGTGTGATTGTAATTGACAGCACAGGGCCTGAACGGACCCTGCTCTGTCAAGCACAGCGTGATTGTGAGCACCCGGACATTATTCAAATGAGTCCTGCTGAATAGCTCAGCTGGGGCTCAGATCGGGGCTGCAGAAGAGGCGCCTTGGCTGCCAGACACACGTTCCACTCCGGCTCACCAGCACAGCCAATGAGCCTTACTTTTCCTGAGTACTGGTACTCTCAACGGCAGTAGAGAAGTGCCGGTACTCGGAGTGATAAATCTGAGAAGTGCCGGTACTCAGTACCGGTGAGTACCGGCCCATTTAAAGCACTGGAAGTAGGAATAATTTGCTTTCCGCTTGTAGGGGCTCTGACCGTTCGTCATTCCAAAATGTAGTCTAGCAAGGCAGCATCAAAAAGGGTGCTCCATGAATGCTGATGCCTTGCTGACATCAGGCTTTTCATCGATGGATTGATGAATGAGAGGCAGTTGGAGTATCAGGGAGGGTGACATATGGCACGCCGTTCGCCCCTGTTGAGTGACGGTGCAGGTTAGAGTGAGCCCCACAGACCTGAAGATGGCCCATTGCTCTAGACTTCTGGTGATTTGCTGCAAAGGCCCCTGTCCTACTTCAATCCATCACATTTTACCTGCGACTGCTGAGGTGGTCACAACAGGGCTGCTGACAACCGTTCTTATCTCGGGATCATTGAGGCGGTATCCCCCTTATCTGGGAATCGTGGTTCTCATTATGTAACCCAGCAAACACCGACAGCATCTAATGGGACCCGGCCTCCATCAGCCCATGCATTTAGCAGCCACTGGAGGGGAGAGGGGAAGAAAAGCCCTGAGCGCAAGTGTTTATTTACACTTGTCAGAGTACCAGGCTCACAAAGCACATCTGCGAAAAAGCTCAAAGTGCGGGTAGGTAATTTTGTCAGACTTTAAATGCTTAAAGGTTATGCTGTAAAACACTATCATAATTTAGGGGAGTGAGTATCTTACATGCTCAGGCCCCGGTGTCACTACACATGCTGAAGTACCACTTGGAGACACTTATGTCAGAAAAAAGCCCAGGCATATTTCTATTGTAAGGTCACACGACACACTCACCATAGAATCTGAACACTTTGGGCCCGATTCACTAAAGTAATCTGAGACAAAATCCTATGGTTATGACTTTTTTTGTATTCACAAAAGGCATTTAGTAGTAGTACTACAACTAAACGCCTTTTGTGAATACCAAAAGTCAAAATGTTAGGATTTTTCTCAGTTTTGTAGTAGTAAAGTTAGGTATCCTAACTTTACTACTCCTAAATGCCTTCTGTGAATACCGAAAGTCGTAAAGTTAGGATTGTGCCTCAGATTAATTTTGTGAATTGGGCCCTATGTCTTCGTGGGAGACCTCAACTTCCACCTGGACTCCACTGACCTACTGGAAAGATTGGACAACTTTGGACTCAAGCAACTGGTTACATACCTCAAACACAAAGCAGGACAAACGCTAGACCCCATCTTCACGTCCAGTAACAGAATATGATACAGCCACACCACAGAAGTCACCTGGTCAGACCACTCCATCGTACACTTCACCCTCGATGGACCCCCCCGTACCACCCCCAACTGCCCCAGTGCCCCATTCCACAGCTGGACCAGTGTCACTCAGAACCAGTGGATCAACGCTCTCAGCATCACACAGCCTACCACTGCTGTTGTGGTTTTTGTCATGGGCAGAGCTTTACATACAGACCAGTTAATTTTGTAAAAAAGTTATCAGGACATTAATGCTGATTAGGAAACCTTGATCGTTACAAGTGCAACCACAATACCATCTGCATAAAACAGAAGTGTCATTATGCTCCATTTGTCTCTGCTTTGTGTGATTGCCATCTCAAATAAAAACAGAGTTAGTAAAACAAGAGTGAGGACAGAGGATAGGCCATTCGAGTGCCCCTTAAGATGAGGAACGATTGTGAGATAAAGCTCCAAACATTTATCTGCGTCAGTCACTTTATATAGCTTCTGCACTTTTTCAATGAAATCCTTGCACAGACTCAATTTACCTATTACCTATGCACTCTACATAGTCAAAGGCCTTTTTTGCAACCAGCAATATTGCTTGTTTGTCATTTGCTTCATTCTTTACGTGCCACTGAAGATGTATAATGGTTCTAACGTGATTGCCAGCTCATATGCCTAGAAAAAACACCACTGCATCCTTGTACACCTGTATAATAGTCGTACCAACTTTGCTTTATTCAATTTATAATATTGAACTGGAAAGCAATCATCATGCCTATCGTTCCCCTTACTCATACTGTCCAGAGCATTGCTAGTTCATCTTCCTTGATGTCCCCACACAGGAAAGGCCCCCATCTCACTGTCTGTCATGGTCTCGGAAGTGGCTTGGCGATTACTATCATGATGCATAAACTCTGACGGGACAATCATTAGACTATCATTAGACTCTATCTCAGTGGGGGCCGTAGCATTACTATAATCACGTATTACCTCTTCAGAGACATTAACTTGATTAGCACACTTTATATGTGTGACCTTAAACTTGTCTATCATCACATACTATCTCTGTGGAGGTTTGAACATAACTTTTATCATGTACTGAGACAATCTGGTCATTACAGTAATCACACTATCTGTGTGGGGACTTGCACAGCTATCAGCACACTCTATCTCAGCATGTCTTGAATAAGAACACTATAACATACTATCTCCCTGGGGACCTGGCCATTACTCTCATCACACACTATTTCTGCATGTCTTGGATGTGAATATCATAACTACTACCTCTGTGGGGAGTTGAACATGATGGCCACCACATACTAACAGATGTATGGTTCACAATATTGCAATAGGGTTTTTATTAAAGAAACCTCATTTTAAGGTGGCCGGCAATATGCCACATGCACAAGCGTTCGCCGTGATGTGTGTCCTAATGCATGTGTGAATGAATGAGCTTCATGACACAAGAATGTGTCATGACACAAGCCTCTGCTTTAAATGTACTAATCTAACATGGCGGACAACCATGTTAGATTAGTAAATTCAAATGTAAATAAAGTGAAAATAAAAGAGTGCAATATACAGAAGAAAGCAAATGGCGCAGAAGCATTTAGCAGATGCCAACCCATTGAAAACCAATAAAGATAGACAGAAAGGAAATACCTGCACTACCATGGAATGTTAAATCTAAAATAAACAACTGCTCCACAAGTATGCAGAAGAAGGATAAAAAACATTCACTCACAACACTGTGAGATCAAAATGCCCCTGGGTGGAACAAACATAGGGACAGGGAGAAAAGCCATTGATTCAAGACATCTGATATAAACAACAATGGCTGTCCAATCACGAGCAAGTGGCTGTCCCAAAGTCTACTCTAAGTACATGTAATGTTTTGGACACACCAGGTCTTGTCAACTTCATGGTCAGTGGTGTGCATAGCTTCATGTGGGTGGGATGGCGGGTACTGAATTGATACATAGTGGGATCCATTGCTTGTACTGCAAAGCATTTTGGGTCCACTTGTGTTAAGCTGTTGTTGTCCATCTCCGATGTCTCAGCATGGTTGTAATCCATGGCTGTTCCTACCTTCCTAAAATCTGTGCACCTGATGCCTGAGGGAGGTTGCTAGCCCCCTTCTTACGTCAGTTGCTGGGTGCAATTCACCCATTCCCAATTGTGTGGCCAGGGATCTCATTTCCGAAAGTGATCGACAGATTTACAACTAGATAGAGGGATGGGCAGACAGATGTACAGATGTACATACAAATAAAGGGATATATAGATGGACAGATGCACTACTAGGGATAGATTGAAGGAGAAACAAATATAGACAAAGACCGATCTATGTAGCTGAAGATGTCTCTGTTACAGGTAGAGGGATCAAGAGAGGCTGGGATAGATGTTAATGGACAGACAAATAGCTTTAGATAGAAATGCATTTAGATTCAGTTCAGTGTGTATTTTCTTCCTTCCTTCCTTCTGTCCTCCTTCCTGTCTTTCTAGTATGTTTCATAAATCCACCCCTCTCCTTGTCTTACTCTTTCCCTGTCTTTTACTGTCTCTCCCACTTCCTCACTCCATTTCGATTTCACATCTCTCCCTGTCTTTTTTTTCTCTCTTCCTATTTTTCCATCTCTGTTTCTGTCTTTCGCCCACTGTTTTTGTCTATCTACCTATCTCTCCCTCATTATGACACTATCTGGCTTTATTTCTCTCTCACCAATTCTAACCCTGTTTCTCCTTGACTCTCACATATGTCTCATATTTGGCTGTCTTACCCTAATTTTTCTCTCTCCCTTCTTGTCTTTCTCTGTTTCTGTCTTTCTTTCTTGTTCCCTGTCTATCTCTGCATCTCTATTTTTCGATGCCTCTCACTAGCTTTAATTTATCTGCCTCTCCTGTCATTCCTGTGCCCTCCCCTGTCTCCCCATATCTCTGACTTTCTCTCTCCCTATCTATTTCTCTCACTTGTTTTGTTTGACTTTCATTATGTCTAAATCTCTCTCTCCTGTTTACCCCTATTTCCTTGTTTGTCTCCAAGACTTTTACCACGTCGTTCTCTCCCTAAATCTTGACTCAACTTGTTTCTCTCTCCATCTCTCTCTGTTTTCTCTGACTTTGTCCATTCCTCCCTATGCCCCTCTTACTATTTTCCCCATTCCCTCCCCATTTTCCTCCCCTAGGCCGTTCTTACTGTCATGGGTGAAATGTACATTAGAGGCTCAATGCTTTATTTTCCTATGCTCAGCTATTTATGCTAAATGAAAGGAAGAGGATGCCGACTCCATAAATGGGGATCCAGGTTCGATTCTCGGCGCTCAGTGTCAGCTCAACACCCTGTGATTCTGGGCGTCACTTATTCTCCCTGTGGCTAGGAACGTTAATGTGTCCTTGTGTAACGTACCTGGTGCTGTGTAAAGCGCTCCAATGTCTTCGGGCCGAGTTTCTGCTACATAAACCTACAAAGGTTTCAGCCCTGGAAGGTTAGACCTGCAATGTTTACATTGAAGGATGAATAACTAGACTTGAATTATTCGCCAGCATGTAGTGCACCAAAGTCCTCCCTCTCGTTTGCTTCACTAACAAAAAATAAAATGTATCAAAAACTATTAACTTTGGTTTTTGTGTTGTCACCCTGGTATTTCTAGTGCATAATCACGTGGTTATTGGTAGACTGCAAAGAAATGCCAGCTTCATGTATCAGCCTTTGTCAAATACCTATTAATGGTACAAATTGTCACACGCAAAACAAACTATGGGTCTTCCACGGTTGCCTTGTTAAATTCAGTGTCCATATTATGTTTTCAAGAGTGGCCCTCGTTGTTGCAAGCAACCTGTGTTTGGAGGTTGGGGGAGGGGAGGTGTTCCTTTCATTCTTAACTTGAGGCTCACCTCTGTGATCAGCCGAAACACAAAGGCTGTGATCTGCATACATTAACACTTTGACGGCTGCCCAGGAAGTGCTCTGCCCAGAAGGAGCTGCTAACGCCCTGCTCTTGCACCTGTCGCCTGAGAAAGGGGAGAGATTTTCTTTACAGCTGTTTTGTAGGGCCCGAATTATGATGAGCATGTTCTCTTGCTGTTAAAAAAAAATTATAACGTGGTTTTACATGGTGTAGCAGGAGGCAATTTTGCAGTTTTCTTTTTCATTAGTTTATGCACATTCTGAAACCAATTTAACGCACTTTGGCACCTCATTTAAGGCCTGAATAAGATAATCAAAGAGAATGGTGAGCACAGCCATATTCAAACAATTCGAGGATTCCCCCCACTTAGGCTGTTCTCAAACACAGTGGACGCAGACATACACGGTAAAAAGCAAAGCGCTATGTGGAAGCCAAATTGTAAACGATTCCTAGCCGTGGATGGCAATGCACATCCCTGATCAATTCAAAAAAGGTAACAGCTTATGTAGCAGGTGTAGAGTAACACAGGCACTCTTGTGTTAGTTAACCTGTGAAGCACTACCTGCAAAATCAGATTTCAAACTTGTATTACTTCCTTCACTAAAATTGTATTTAAAACGTCACAGAGCAAAATTGTAGGCGTTAACTGCTAAATTTCCTTTGTGGATTTGAACAAGTTGAGTGTGTAATTAATTAATTAATTTATTTATTTAATTGCATTTATATAGCGTTTACTACCCCGGACGAGGCGTCAAAGTGCTTTTGTGACCTTCTGTATAGTCACTGGCTTCTAAATCATGTTTGTTTTTTCTTGAGACATTGCAATACTTTGCAAAAAGTTGTATTTGTTAAATTAGAGGAGGGCCATCATATATGTAGGGCGCTCTGCATTCCAAGCAATTCATTTAGTACTACAAAGAGCAAAGCACATGCATTTCATTCCATGTTGCTCACTGATTTGATTTCCACTACCTATTGAAATAGTATTTGTATTTTGTCTTCCTGGACATGTTATAACTGAGGCCTCTTATGTCTCCTATTATTTTTGTTTTTTTGTTGATTAAATGCAGTGCACTGGTTCAGCAATCGAGAGACAAGCGATCCAGTGGTGTAATGCCCATTTCTATAGGTTGCGCCCGGAATACCTGGGTGATCTCTTCAGGCATATGCAATAGCGAGGGGCACAGGAATTATGCAGCAGGGGAGGACCAAATTATGCAGCAGGCTTGAGCAGATTATGCAGCAAGAAAAGGGAAATTATGCAGTAAAAGATGGCAGATTTAAAAAAAAAAAAAATTGATAACTTTATTTCGGCCGAAGGCCATAAAAGCACAAATAAAATATGTACATACAAGATAAAATACATAAATAGTTAGGAACCTTGGTTAACAAAATTATTAAACAATAAGTTATCAAATGAAAGATAACAATCATTACAATTGATCACAATTTAACACGATTAATCAAAGTAGACCTTCTACGCCACATACCATATAAAAAGCGGGAGACCGAGAACACAATAGGAGGTGAAGTATCATATCTTAAAATTCTACAAGCTTGAGCACATTGTTTTAAGCCCAAATTTCTGCACAACGGTGCCAGCCAGGATCTCCGTATTACACTATAGGAAGGACAGAAGAACAAGACATGGACCATATCTTCTTTACTGTTGTTACAAGCTGGGCAGATTCCCTCTTCTCGTCCCGCCCATTTTATTTTTTAATAGTATTACTTGATTCTTTTCTCATTTGTAAACTTGGTAACACTGTCAGTGCATTGGCTGTGCCTCTTTGGAACAAGTTTACCACCCTAATATAGTAATTGCAACAGAAAGGTGACTAGTTAACCTTTGCAAAGATCCTTCCATTGCGTGGCAATAGATGTTGCTTCTTTTTTAGTAACTTTTGAACCGTTCAAACAAGAAACAATTTTTTTTTTTTTAAATCTGCAGATTATGCGGTACAGAGTAGATTCTGTGACCAATGCAGCAGATCTATACTCATGTTAAAATCGCTGCTGCCACACAATTGCATAATTCCAGTGGCCCCGACTATAGCGGACCATACAATGATTGTTCCTCTGCTGGTACACAGTGGATTCATTAGAGTTTATATTGTTTCTGGTTAGAAAATAGCCATTCTGATGGGTAGCTCTTTTAATGGTCCTGTGTGAAGGCAAGAGTATTTACTATAGTTAATCCATGATTGACCCCCACCACAGCTCCCTCGCATCTTAGCTTCTTTCACATCTGGACACCTCCAATGCCAATATTCAGTGTTCTTTAAACTGTTTGATAGTCTAATCCAAATGGTAGATGTCCACTAGGCCTGAGAAAAATGTATATTACCCTTGCATAGTTTGAGTAATTTGGGGAATTTCGTGTTGCACTTGTTATGTAAAATCCCTGAAAGTATGCCATTAAGTCACATCACCTAATTATGTGGCATTTGCTACAAACATTTATGTTGAACACTCAGGAGGAATGCGGACCAACAGAACGTGAGCAGGTATTGCTCATGCCAATTGTCTTATTTGAGCTATAATATGCTGCAGAATGTGTGCCTGTGTCAAAAAATGACTTATTGGTTATTTTGTGCTAAAATATAGCACTAAAAGCCGGATTCACATTGTGCATTTCGTATAATTTTCATAAAATTTTGTGTAAGTGCGTAAAAGCAAATCACATGAATTTCTCACACTCCTACTGTCCACATGCATGAACAGCAACATCTTTTCTAACACTTTTCCCACCTACCTAGGCATATATACAGCTATACTGCTGCTGTGACAAATTTTGCAAAGCTGCTGTCATATACACACAAGAGAGGGAGGCGGCCTAATGGCTAGGGCGCTCGACCTCGGACCTGGATGAACTGGGTTCGAGTCTCGGTAACGACGCCAAACGTCCTGTGATTCTGGGCAAATCACTTAATCTCCCCGTGCCTAACAAAAATGAATTTGTGTCCTCATGTAACGTAACTGGTGCTATGTAAAGCGCTCTGATACACGATTCAGTTCGGGTCTAGTTTGTGCTATATAAAACTCTGCAAAAAAAATCAAAACAAAAAAAAAAAACAGAAACACCTCCCAAATGGGCCAGATTGCACAGACTCACTTTTCCCCCATCCATAGACTTAACACTAAGGTTTAAGCACATTATCTCACACCACACATTCTTCAATCCTTAGCACTGCCACAGAGTTTCACAATACCCATTTATAAATGCATTTCGGCCCTTCACCAGCTACATATGCCATACTATAAATGCATTTTTTTCATATAAATTGCCAGTACAGGAGGAAACAATTTGATTACTGAATTCAATGTTTTGTGACAGACGTCTAGGCTCTAGTCTTAACTTACTCGCTACATCAAATTGTGTGTGCGCGGGAAAGACATTTCAATCCAATATTCCTAATTTTCTTCAGGTTGTGTTATGTATGTAATCTCATGTATTTATTGTTTTCTAGAGTATAATTATGTGCCAAATACAATAATGGTATGTGTATCTGGAGAATGTACTCCCATCCATGATGGAATTCTAGTGATGACCAGGTGTCTGTGCATCGAAACCAGTCGAGACAGATCTTCAGGTTCTTTTGGAATTCAAGAAGATAGAAGACTCTGTCTGATGTGAAATGGAAGATCATTTGATGCTTTAGGTGTTATGTAAGAGAATGCTGTGGTTCTGTGCATGCATAGAATGTGTGTGAATCGTACTGCAGAGTGTAGGTGACTAGGTGGTGGGTGAAAGGAGAGGTGGGTGGCCTGGTAAGTGGAGCGTAAGTAGTGTAGTGGCTTGAACATGTGTTTGGGAAGTTTGAAATGCACACATTTGTGCATTGGGAGTCAGAGCTCCCTGGGATGTGATGTGATGTTATGTGGGTTATACGTGGTGGGTTGAGGATGAGTCTGGCTGCCACATTTTGGATGGTTTGTTGTCTTCTTGTGAGATGCTTGGTGATACAACCGGAATGAATGCTTGATCGTACGACCAGAGAGAATGTTTCAGTAGTCTAGTTTGCTGGTGGTGAGGGTGACATTCTTTTCTGGTGTTACTTAGGAGCCATAGAATATTCCTCAACATCTTTAGGGTGTGGAAGCAGGATGACTGTGCTTACTTGTACTGTCACTGCCAGTTTGGTGTCAGTGATGATTCCGAGGTTCTGGTGCTAGGTGTGGTTGTGGGTATGAGTGCAGCCATCCAACAGGTGGAGTCCCATGGTATGGTGAAGATCACTACATTTGTCTTGTTGGTGTTGAGTTTGAGAAAGTCAGCTTTCATCCAGTTAGCGATTTCGTCATGCAAGTGATGAACTTGTTTCTTGTGTTGGGGGTTCATGTCTGAGAGGGAGAGTATGAATTGTGTGACGTTGGTGTAGGAAAGCATGCTGAGGTATGTGCTGATGATTGTGGTTAGAGGGGTCATGTACCTTGGGGCACCCTAGAGATGACTTTGTAAGCTTCTGAGTAGTGGGGTGCCAAGCTTATAGCTTTTGATCTATATAAAATCATAATTTTGAACATTGGTACTGCCAACTCCAAAAGTGTAATAGCTACTTGTCCCATACCTGTCAAAGTAGGGCTATAAATAATGAAATATTTTTTTTATTTAATTAGAAAGTATGAATTGCAGGGAATATAATTAATTGACCTGCCAGTAGGTCTGGCTTTTAATTTGTTTATTCAGATCTGCTTCTTCATAGTTACACCGGCCATTAGTAATCCTTAGTAAGTATTGGAATTTGCACTATCTATCTATAATCATCAGCTCATGCTGAGATGTCCATCATGACTCAGTAATCAACAGTGCCTGTTTGGGTTTGCATATATGATAATTAATTCTTAGTATATTGTCAGATTTGCACCACTACCTAGAAATCTTCACTACATGCCCAGCTTTGAATCATTACTCACTAAACCATGTCTACGCGCATGCTTAGATATTCACCACTATTTATTCATTCTAAATGTGTGTTCACGTTTGCCCCACCATAACTATCACTATCATTATATATGGACAATTTAATGTCACTGTCTTTGGGGCTATAAACATATATGTGTTTATGTTGTGTTTATCCTCCATGGACACTGCATTTGAAATAAAACTGGTTATTCATTGATCTTATTTCACAGCAAAGAATAACCATACTGTGCTACTCAATTCTTTTGTTAAATACAAAATCACAAAAATCCATACTGTGTTATGTACCAAATTGAGACTGCAAATGTGTGCCAGTCTTAGGCTACAGATCTGTGCCCAGTGATCACCATGGCAACCCCATCCTTGGGGCGCAATATTTAAGTGTCCACAATAGCCTACCCCCAGAACAATGTGGTTCCCTGCTCGCAGTCTCCCAGACTGGGAACTCCACTCGTCAGGGCTGGAGCAATCTAGACACACTTGATTCCTCACAATAGAGCCTCAAGGTGCACTTCTATATATTGTAAATCCGCTTCACTCTGAGCCACATTATCAGAGAAGCCGTCAACCTTTTTCTTAAAAAAATGAAATGCGATATTTTAGGTATTATTTTAAATACGAAGTGCCCTCGTTTTGTATTATAATTCCTTATTATAATCAGAAAGTCCTCTTGAAATAACTAACAATTTCATAAATGTCTATGAAGATTTTCGGCATTAAATATAGCACATGGAATAAACATGAATGCACATCAACATGAAAAAACAATGTCATGACTCATAAAGAGTCATTTTTCACACTGAATTTGATGAACGAAAGTATTTAAGACAGATTTTGCTCCACCCTGTAGATAAAATCTTTCCTGCAGTCCCGCAGCTTGGATGTTACTATCACCTGCTTCAAGATGAAATATAAGGCAGGACTTAGGACTAAGTAGTTGTATACAAATAAATACACCTTTGTGCAAAACAAAGGAACCAAAGGAACCATTAGCACCTCAACAGGCTGTGTGCTGGAACCTCCTGAAGTCAGTTGATTTCCATACTAGGGAATAGCCCTGCTGTGAAGACAGCACACCTTTGAGAAAGAAG